>NC_141194.1:67699602-68969602 GCF_055505025.1 Bos grunniens
GCGGCCTTCCGGGTGGGCAGCGCCAATGGCTGATGGGAAGTGTGGCGGTTTGTCTTACGGTGGTACAGAATTCGGGTCCTCTCTTTCCTATCTGAATTAATTTTGTGGATAGTTTCTTATGTTCCCTGGGGTGGCGAACATTTCCGGGAGGATTGAGAGCGAGCATGGGGATGGCGTTAGTTTTCAGACCCATTCTAAGAGTCATCGAGAAGAGTAACGCGAAGATGGACGCGTATCAGTGGAGTGTGGACATGCGCATCAGCGCTGTACGGACTTGCCAAGTCAGCTGTGTGCCCTAGACCTTCAAGCTATTTAGTGGCAAGTTTCTGCTGGCCCTTTAGTTTGTGGATCGGGGCTTGAGTGTTTGAGGGAGAGAAAGAGAAAGCCAAGTAGCCCCGGAGCCCCTTTTAAGAGGGCATCATTCACCCAGCTATCCGTGCGTCCGTTCATTCATAAAGCAAATATTCACTGAGCACCAGTTACGTACCAGACACAGTTTTAGACTCTGGGGATCCAAGACACTGAAGATCACAAGAGTCCTGTGCTCAGGGACCACTCCTTCTAGGGAGTGGAGACAGAACATAAATAAACTACCGAGTCGATTTCAGATAGTGATAAGTGACAGTAAAAAAATAAAACGGGGTGATATGATGGAGAGAAACGTGGCGGATATGTACCCATTTTCACTGGGTGGTCAGATTCAGCTTCTTCAAGGAGATGACAGGTGAGGACATTAGGAATAGTCCTGTATGGCCTTTGATGATATTGATAAGGATAAAAGCTTCTTCCTGGTTTTACATTGCTTCACGCCTTATTAATACAGAGGCTTAGATCAACACAAAAAAAGATAGAAATGTTTGCTGCTTCATTGCCTGCAGTAGCTCCTAGACTCTCAAAAGTAGAATCAGAATAGGAAGTTCTGATAGAAGGGCTGAATGGATCAGGACCAGGAAGTGCTGGCACTAGACTGGACAACAGCTGCTTTTCGGGCCTTGAGCACCTAGCTTAAAAGCCTCTTTCCACAGAAGGCCCAAGAGTACAGAGGGTGGGGAAGCCTGACTCCCTTCCCCTTTGTGGCCTGCCCTCCTTTCTGGTCTCCTTTCTCTATGGGTCCTGGGATCTTGTCTTTCCAGATTAGGTCGCTATGGGGCTTTGTTTTGCTGTAATGGAAGAGTTTGTCACAGACCTGCATTACTATGGGTGGAATGCCAGTGGAATTTTAATTACAGGGAGGAGTTTGGAATGGGTCCATAGTACATAGTAGATCTTACGTAGTGTTCACAACTTTGATATTTTAAGGAATCCTAAAGGGCTCCAATCCATGGGGTCGCAAAGAGTCGGACACGACTGAGCGACTAACACACACACTAAAGTTTAGTAGAAGGTGAAACCGTGTTGACAGCAGCATGATAAATTGAATGAAAGAATGAATGAATGCATGCATGCATGTTCTGTGGTAGACAACAGTAGGATCCCCTCAGTTATCCTGGGTCTGGAGGAAAACAGGGAGTTAAAAGGCTACAGACCCATCACTAGCTGTGGTTCTCCTTTCGTAGGTGTGAGGTACACAGTGAAGGGAAGTTGGAAAAACAGGGTCTCACCCTGGGAAAAATCTGAAGCAAAAGAACTCTAAATAGACAAAACAGAGTGAAGAGCCCCAGTGCTGTGGGGGTGCAGGGGAGAGGTTGGGACTGATTGCTGTAGTGTAAGACAGATACTGAAAAGAGTCCCTGATGCCCTGTTAGAGGGCACCTACCAGCTTGTGGGAACATCAGGGACACCAGCTGGTCTAGGCCAGGGTAGCGGCGAGACTTTGCCCTATTGTGTTGGATGGCAGGTTGCAGGTGACTGTGATCTTCACTTCTTTCTAAGATCAGCCCCAGCCTTTTTCTTCCGGTACAGGCCATGACAGGATTTGTCCTCTATGTTCTGAGCACCGAGCTTTATCCGAGGATTGTCCATACTCTGCGTATAATTTAGCTACGTTATTTTGGGGACAGAATTCCCTGGAGAGACACGGGAAAAGGGATGTTAGAGGAGGGCGAAATGTCTGCTGTGGTATGCTTTGAATAATAATAACAATAATTGGCTACATCTGTTTGAGTTTTATCCCGTGGCAGGCCCTGTGCCAAAGGACCTCTCCCTAGTTCCTCATTTAATCTTCACAGTAACATGGAACACTGGTACCCTATTTCCACTTTACACAGGAGGAAACTAAGGCTTAGTTTAAGAGATTCATGTGAGGTTAAACAAATACAGCCATAGTTTCCATCCAGCTTTGTCTCTAGTCCAGTTTTTTTCTGAAAGTGTTGTCCCCAGAACAATAATAGTATCAGTATTGCCTGGGAACTTGTTCGAAATGCAAGTCCTCAGGCCCTATCCTTCACCTACTGAATCAGAAACTCTGGGGTCAAGGCCCAGTCACCTGTGGTTTAAAACACCTTCCAGGTGACTCTGATGTACACTCAAGTTGGAGAACCACTGCTCTAGTCAGTGCCCCAGCTTTTAACCAATCACTAGAGCTGAACTTTTCAGACTTCACTGTGCTCACAAATTGCATGCAGAATTTGGTTCATGGGCTGGTCTGTGGACCATACTTCGAGCACCAAGGCTCTATGCTATACTGCACTTCTGTGTGCCTTCAGTGAGCAGGGCTATTGATTGGATGCAGTTGTAGTGCCTTTAAATTCTCGATTTCTGAAAGCTGAGAGGCTATACAATTCTAAGTTGCCCTGAGCCTGCTTATCTTTTTCAAATGTTTGCCTGAACATAATGGTGATGAAGAGAGAAATCAAGAGTCAGGCTCCATTCCCTCTTCCTGAGTACCATTTCAGAAATGCTGAGTCTTGACAGATTTAACTTGGAAGTTCTCTTTCTTGAGTGAAAGGAGAGCCAAGGGACAATTTCACGGTATTCCTTGCCTGAATGCTGCTGCTGCTGCTGAGTCACTTCAGTCGTGTCCGACTCTGTGCGACCCCATAGACGGCAGCCCACCAGGCTCCCCTGTCCCTGGGATTCTCCAGGCAAGAACACTGGAGTGGGTTGCCATTTCCTTCTCCAGTGCATGAAAGTGAAAAGTGAAAGCGAAGCCACTCAGTCGTGTCTGACTCGCAGCGACCCCAGGGACTGCAACCTATGAGGCTCCTCTGTCCATGGGATTTTCCAGGCAAGAGTACTGGAGTGGGGTGCCATTGCCTTCTCCCCTTGCCTGAATGAGATGTGCTAAATGACCAAGGGGAGCAGCAGCATATGATCACCTTAAATAACTGAAAACAATTTTCAGAAATATCGGAGGAGACTGCCTTCTTCTGAATGACTTACCTGGGTGATCATATTACTAAACTACCAATTAACGTCAATGTGCTTCTCTAACTGTGGTGTGTGTGTGTGGGGGGGGGTGGGGGGGTGGGGGGAGGTGGCCTAAAAATGTGTATTTGTAAAAGACTATATTGCTGAATGGCTAAACTACTGCTAAAGAGCACACATTACTGGTTTTTATTTAGTTAGTTTTGACATATAGGACTTTTTGCCAGGAAGCTATCTGTTCACTATGTAAGATATTTGGGGTGTATTCCTTATATTTATGGCAAATGAAGATAAGGAGAAAACATTGTATCTGACCATTGACTGGGTGGGGGTAGAGGGCTTTGTTGAATGGAGAGGGTGCCCGGGCACCTCCATGGCCATTTTTATCTTCCTGAACTTCATGGAGAAGACGATGACGAGTAACACGTACACCCAGAGGAGGTATTATGCCTGCAGCACATCCTTATTTGGGGCCAGAAAGGTCCAGAAGTGTGAGATGCTGCTCCTTCAATCCCCAGCCCTCCTGGCCAAAGTGTTTCTAAAATTTTCATTTTGTAGGCTCCTCTGTATGGCCTTTGTGGAATATGTGGGGCAACCAGTACCCCCAAAATATAGCTCTTGTAGTCACCCCTACCAGGATGCATCCCACTAATTACTGGGTACTCAAATTATCTCATTAAGGTGTGGTGCCTATATGGAACTCTGCTTCAGGGAGTGCTGATGGGAATCGTGATTAGAAAGCATGGTGCTGTATGGAACTCAAGGAAGAGGAAAGCTACAGGAAACTCAGACTGGCCACCGCTGTAACTCACAGCGGTGTGGGCAGACAGAAGCATCTGTGTAAATCTCCGTATGATGCCAGGAGCTCTCAGGAGAGGCTCAGAACTACTGTAGAATGTCCAGCCTTCCTGGCAAATGGAACTCAGGTAAAATGGAGGCAGAGTATCTCCATCTGGGGGTAGAATGAAGGAAGGCATTGCCTGGTGTACTTCACTGAGGCAGAGGGTAGACTGAACAGTAGTTATGTGATCCCAGATTTAATCTGTCACCCGGTGGGGCACTGGTAGGAAAGGCTGCCGCTCCACCTGTGGACTCAGGTACCTGGATCATAGAGAATGCGCACTGTCAGATCTTGAAACTCCCCGTGTCTCTATGTAACCTAAAACATCTTTCCCCCAGATTTTTAGTCCAAATCTTCAAACTGCTCGTTTCTCTCATGCCCCCATCCCTGCCCACCCTGTTATTTTACCACCTATTTTCTCTCTTCAAACCTCCTACACTGCTTCTTCCATCCTTACTCTTAGCTTGTGGCCTATTCTCAGTGTTTCACTGAGAAAATTGCGTTAAGAGTCAATCCAAATCCAGGAGTCCAAAATCGAACTCCCCTATCTTCCCCTATAAACCTTCTCCACTGGCAGTATTTCCCATCCGAAGATAATGCAATTCTCTCCTCCCAGTTTTTTGTGCCATGGACTTGAGAGTGATCTTTCACTCTGCTCTTCCATGCACCTCTCATTTTTATCCTGTCAGGAAATCTTATGAGCTGGTTTTTCAGAATATATCCAGAATCTGACCACTTGTCACCACCTCTACTGTTACCATCCTGTTCCAAACCACTATCAGTTTTCCTCCTAGGTTACTGGACTTCTTTCCTTGTTTCACCCTCCCCACTGCTCCACCAAACCCCCGACTGATAATCAATTCAACAACCAGAATAATGCTATTAAAATGTATGATCAGGTCATATAATGCCTCTGCTCAAAACCAACAGCTTTCATTTCATTCAAGGTAAATTAAGAGTCCATTATGTCTTCCAAGGTGACACTAGTGGTAAAGAATCTGCCTGCCAATGCAGGAGATGCAAGGGACACAGGTGTGATCCCTGGGTTGGGAAGATTTCCTGGAGAAGGAAATGGCAACCCACTGCCTGGCAGGCTACAGTCCAAGGGGTTGCAAAAAGAGTTGGACAAACTTATACTCAATAATGTGAGATGCCTTCCTCTACCCCATGGCACCTTAGCTCCAGCAGGTATAGCTTTCATCTTCTCCACACCTTTGTTATCCCTCAGCAGCATAGTCAGGATCAGCGATGCCGTCAGGTCCACCTATGGCATGTCTGCATCAACTGTCTTAGAAGGAAGCTGAAATTCAGCTCAGTGATTCCCTTCCAGAAAAAAGAGGAAATCATCCCAGTGGACTTCCATCTCCAGTTTTGTTACTCCACACCAAAGGTCTTTCTCTCCTTGATATGGTTCTTGAAGTCCACCACCTCTCCCCCTTTATGCCCTTCCTAGCATATTCCTCTTTCTCTTATTTTAATATCCAGCTACTTTGAGTCCATCTGAAACAACAGGTATAGGCACAAACCCAGTGCTTATTCTTATAACCTCTGCCTGGGCTGGTTTCTTTGCCTGGCAGTCGGAAAGGCCTCTGGGTGGCAGTTTTATTTTCTGCTCTTTGGCAGTATGGAAGCAGTTGGCTTTTCCAATCTTGTGAGGACCCAGTTCCTGGTCTCTGAAAGTGAAAGTCACTCAGTCATGTCCAACTCTTTGTGATCCCATAGACTATACAGTCCATCGAATTCTCCAGGCCAGAATACTGGATTGGGTAGCCTTTCCCTTCTCCAGGGGATCTTCCCAATCCAGGGATTGAACCCAAGTCTCCCACATTGCAAGTATCTAAAGCTGTGAGTACTTGAATAGTGAGAGTTTCCCTCACTTAGGAAAAAGTCCTAACAAACAAAAAACAAAATATGCCCATGCTATATACATCTTTTTTTTTCTTTACTGTTTAAAAAAATTTTTTGTTACTGTATATTTTAATAGATTTGAAAGAATTAGAGATTATGAATCTGCCCAAAATATTAGATAAAGTAAATTACCTAAGTGCTTCCTCAGGTAAAAGGTTAGTTGTGGTTCTTGGAATTCTACCCATATGCACTTGTTATGCATTGATTTGGCCATCATCTTGAGCCTATCCCTCCATTTTCTTGTTGTCTATTGATGTCCTGGTCAGGCCTCCACATTCACTAGCATTTAGCATCCATGTGGATGACCCATCACACATTCAGACCCCTGGGTTACATACAGACTGTTACCCTTGCAGAATCATGTCCTCTAGTTTTAGCTGGTCCCTTATAACTTCCCCCCATCTCCTTGTTAGCTTTCTTCTCCCTCTCATCTGAGTTGCTGTGCAGGACTTCTCAAGACCAGACTATTGCTCTCACAATGCCTCTTGCTCTCAGTTGCTCTCTCATGCTTCATAGAGAAAACAGAAATCATCTGGTGGGATCACACCAATTTCCTGTTTATGCTGCCTGTCTTCATTCCATGTACCTGGAGATACACCTATCTCACCTTCCAGGACCCTTTTTTGTGTAAGACCAATTCCACAGTACACTTAAGTCTCTTTAAAACTAACATCATAATTTTTAAAGTCCTTGAGGTTCCTCAAAAAGTTTAGATTATAATTATCACATGATCCAGCAATCCCACTTTTGGAAATAAATCCAAAAGAATTGAAAGCAGAGTTTGGAAGTGATATTTGCACACTCATGCTCATAGTGACACTGTTCACAATAGACATAAGGAAGCAACCCATATGTTCACTGATAGAAAAATGGATAGAGAAAGTGTGTTGTATACATAAAGTGGAATGCTATTCAGCCTTAAAAAGGAGGGAAGTACACATTGGCAACAACATGGATGAACTTTGAGGACATTATACTAAGTGAAATAAGCCAGTCACCAAAAGAAATGCTATATGAATCCACTTACATGAGGTATCTAAAGTGGTCAAAGACATAGAAAAAAAGAAAGTATGGTGGTAACCAGGGGCTAGGGGTCGAGGAAAATGGGGAATTGTTGTTTAATGGGTATAGAGTCTCAGTTTTGCAATACGAAAAAGTTCTGGAGATCTGTTGGATACCAACGTAGATTTTCATGTTCTGTTTTTTTCTTTTTTCTTTTTTTACCACAAGTTTAGAAATTCCTTGGACCTCATGTCTCTTTCTAGTCTGGAAGAACCTTGTATGATCATTGCCAAGTCTTCTTTAACTCCCACTCCTTTCTCAACCGACTGCCCTCTGACTTCTGTCCTCACCACTCCACTGAAACCGCTCTTGCTAAGGTTTTCAAGGACCTTTCAAAATTTCTGGGCTGAGGGTATTCAACCCAGGGTAGTGGACACTGTTCACCACTTCCTCTTGAGAGTTCTCTTACCGTTGACTTCTGTGAGACTCTTCCTCCGTTCTTTCCTGTGTCTCACTGATAACTGTCTCTCTCTCTTTTTTTGCTGTCCTTTCTTCTTCCTAAATAGTTTTGTTGTTGGCCTCCTTCTCTTTGCGTCTTTACAGTTCTTCATAGTTTCCCTGGGACCGCTCAATTAAATCTGAAGTATCAACTATCAGATTTATATCTCTGATCAGATCTCCCTCTGACTAGTCAACTCTACCCTAATGTTCTATAGGTTCTTCATTAAACTCATCATCCCTCCTCCTGTGTTTTCTAACTCAATGACATTTATCCCCCAATTGTATTCTGAAACCTGTGAGTCATGCTGGAATCCTAATTCTTCTTTATCCTCCATATCCAGTTAGTCAAAAAGCCCTATAGATTCTGTTTCCCTTATTAATTCTCAACGTCCATCTCAACTGTCAGTGCCTCAGCTTAGGTTTTTAAGCACCCAATGCCTTCAAGTTAGTCTGCCTCAGTTTTGCCTTCCTCAAATTTACCTTCCATACCTTCATTGACCTTCTTATGATTTAAGTTTGATCATGAGGCTGGTTTAGTTAAAGGCCTTCAGTAGCTTATCATTGTTTTTAGGGTAGAGTCTCAACTCTCTAATATTCGGCATACAAAGCCCCTCTGCTTTCCCCAAATTATGGTGGATGACAGGCCCATGATGCAAGGCAACTAATTCTTGGGAGAGTTAGACCCCAGTGGAAGAAAACGAAACCTTCGCTGTGAATTTAGCATCTTACCAGCATAATTCTTCCTTGACCTACTACCTACTCCATTTCCTAGTATCATGCTTCTTTGTAGGAGAAGGCAATGGCACCCCACTCCAGTACTCTTGCCTGGAAAATCCCATGGATGGAGGAGCCTGGAAGGCTGCAGTCCATGGGGTCGTTGAGGGTCGGACACGACTGAGCGACTTCACTTTCACTCTTCACTTTCATGCATTAGAGAAGGAAATGGCAACCCACTCCAGTGTTCTTGCCTGGAGAATCCCAGGGACGGGGGAGTCTGGTGGACTCCCGTCTACGGGGTCGCACAGAGTCGGACACGACTGAAGTGACTTAGCAGCAGCAGCAGCTTCTTTGTAACTTAGTTGCTGATTGGGGTATTGCGAAGTGTGTCTGTCCCCAACGAAAAGGGGTGTAAGCACAAATGGAGAATGTAAATTTGAATAACAGCAGGATAGTGCAGCGGGGATGCGAAATTTACATTTGAACCACCTCCTAGTGCTCCAGCAGCCATCTAAGCCACACCTTTGTTCCTGAGCAGGGCGAGCGAGGAGGGGCCTGGGAGTATCGCCTCTAGGCGAGGGAGGGTGTGGCGCAGGCGCAGGCGCATGCGCAGGCGCAGTCGGGTGAAAGTCGCTCTTGCCCGCCCTGCGTTTTTAACCAACGGAAAACCGAGGAAGGAGTACGGCAAAAGTCATTTTCGGAGAAGTGAGACCGCGCTTTGTGGGCTGCAACATGGAGGCCACCGGTGGACCTGAGGAGTTGGTGAGACGTTGCTCTGTTGTCGGGTGAGTGGGGAAGCCGAGCTGGGTCGAACCTCGAACGTTCCTTCCCTATCTCTTTTTCCTTTCCTAGGTTTCCGGGGAACTGGTGTCAGTGGCACATGCTCTTTCTCTCCCAGCCGAGTCTTATGGCAACGATGTGAGTATGACTCACCCACAGCTTCCACTAACCCAGCTATCCTGGGTTAGTCTGTAGGGCTCGCGACCAAATTGTAACCCCCTACCCAATTATCTTCCGTAGACTTCCTGTGTCTGACAGAAACTGCGCCTTTCAATTAATTCTAATCTTTTCGGTCCCCAGAAGCAGGCCTAATGCGAATAGGGGTAGTTCCCAAACTGTACCGCACTTTAGAGTTACTTGGGAATCTTTTAAATATCCCAGTGTTCAGGTTGCAATCCATCCTAGTTAAATCACAATATCTCGGAGGAGAGAGTCAGCAATCAGTTTTTTAAAGGTCCCAGGGTGGTTCCATTGTGCAGTAAAGTTCACTGGTCTCTGGTTTAGATCCTAAGGAGAAAGCCCGTGATGTATTTTGAGTTATAAGACACACGGACATGGAAATAACGATAACGCTTTAATAATAATGTGATGTATGCTGGTAGATTGGCGGATCAGGGTATAAGATCAGAAGGAGTTTAGCCAAAGAAGAAACCCTAAGGACTCAGACAGTAGAGGAAGACCGCTGAGGAAGTGGTTATTGAACTGGATCTCCAAAGTGTAGATGGACAAAGGCATGGATTGGCAGTCAGGAAAAGGGCATGGTCTAAGGCATGGAGGTAAAAATGCAGTTTTTTTTTTTTTTTTTATGGAGTCAATGAAATAAATTCGTCTATTTGGTGTAAGAGATTCCAATGAAACAGGTGCTTTGTAAGGCTTTTTATAATCTAGCCTGCTTCATGATACTGATTAATTTCTAAGTATTGTAGGATAGGGAATTGGCTATCTGATAAACACAAATGATGGGTTATGACATACTAGTCTTAAATGTGAAGAGTAACCTCACTTCTGCTATCTTACTTTGTCCTTAGTGGCGTATGTGGTATTTCAGTTTTAAAATGATTTAACTCAGTCCTGAGATGATTTATCTGCTGCTTTATGTAGTCTTCTATACTTTCACTAACTGCTGGGGAGACAGCCAGTGGCTCATTTTGTTTATTAGGCTGTGTAGGTTTTCTTTTGGTTGTCATAAGGACAAAAGGATTATTACATTTTCCAGACTCACTAGTCCAGTTTTTAACCTTGATAGTAACACCAAACTTGGTAGCCCTCTTGAACATTAACTAGACATCCACAGACTTTTTAAATTTGTTCTTTAGTAGCAAGATTAGGTGAGTTCTGACCTGGCGTTCTTCACTCCTTTGCAGCCTGATATTGAAATGGCTTGGGCCATGAGAGCAATGCAGCATGCTGAAATCTACTACAAAGTGAGTTGTCTATGTTCTTTATGAAGCAGAATTAAATATGTAATTTCAGTGTATAATGCTCTGCTAAGCACCATTCTCAGTAAGTTAAATACTTGTGTTTTGGATATAATTTTTATTACTCTAAAATATTATCTACAGAGAACCAGGGGTATGGAAGTGAATTTTGCTTTGACAGTGAGGAGTTGTGCTTCTTTGCCCAGTGTTCTGTTGCTAACCAGCAAAAGGATGTCTGACCCATGCTGCAGCAGCTGCTGCTGCTTAATTGCTTCAGTCGGGTCCGACTCTGTGTGACCCCATGGGCTATAGCCCACCAGGCTCCTCTGTCCATGGAATTCTCCAGGCAAGAGTACTGGAGTGGGTTGCCATGCTCTCCGGATCCAGGGGATCTTTCCAGCCCAGGGATCAAACCATGGTCTGCATTGCAGGCAACTTCTTTACCACTGAGCCACCAGGGAAGCTTTTCCGGCCCCTAGTAGGCACTAAATAAATGTTTCTTGACTTAATAAACAACCCACAGAGGGTAATAACCAGGCATTACTAGGACCAAAGTAGTTTAAATTGATGGAAAGGACTGTAGTATATTATGGCTCTTTAGAATTATGTCATGATTTCATCTGAAACCTAGGCTGTCTATATATTCTAATGAACTCTCCTGCCCTGAGAACCATGAGGAATTTTGGGGGAAGAAGGGACAGAAATATAGCGAATTAGAGACTGGCATCTGTATGTTGTCTTACTCTCTGGCAGCTGATTTCATCAGTTGACCCACAGTTCCTGAAACTCACCAAAGTGGATGACCAAATCTATTCTGAGTTTCGGGAAAATTTTAAGAATCTCAGGATAGATATACTGGATCCAGAAGAGCTCAAATCAGAATCAGCTAAAGAGGTAAGAATCCTCTCTTTTAAATATTGCCTAGCATCTGATCAACAATTATTGATCATGAATACATTTTTATACCTTTAGACTTGGGGGTGGGTTGTTTTAAGGCAAATATGTAAAGAAGCAGGGCTTTTATGTAGTTTAATAAACTAATATGTTATTAAATGAATGTTTTTCTGGTTTATGGATTTTTCATGTTCACTGAATATGGGTTTTTTTCCACTTTGGTGTGGACCTTTTGTCACTACACACCTAGCTCTTTCAGAGGAGAAGGAATGAATTTTTTTTATGTGAGTAGTTTAACCAGAAGGCTTAGATAGAAGATTGGCAAATAGAGTACAGAGAGGTGTTTGAGTCCTCTGGATTTAAGATCATATCACAAGCTGTGGATAACTGGAAAACTTGTGTTTTGCATTGCTTACTTGATTATCTTCTACTTTTACAGAGCACTAAAATGCTTATACTTAGGAAATGGTTTTCCTTGAGAGTAGACTCTTGGCTTATGAAGAATGAAAACTTTTAACTCTAAGCAGGCTGTTACTGATCTTTGGAAAACTGCCTTTGTTGAATGGACTTCTTTCTTAAAATTTAACTTTGTGACTTTGGGCCTAATTCCTGCCTTCTTTGTCTTATTTGTGCTTCAGTGGGAATGAGTAACCATTTTGGGCTGAACTAGCCAATAACTTAAAACAGAGAATATACTTAAGAAATTAAAATTTAATTCTCTTCTTTAGACAAGGATTTAAGTATTTTATCAGATTTAGATATTGCTCATGTTGGAAAATGCCAGCTTAAAGATGCCAAAGATAGCACAGAAACTCATAGCTAGTGAAACTAGCAATCAGCTCAATTCTAGTCTCTTTCACTGTGGTTATTTTCCTTACTGGGGAAATGGAAGCCCCTCTCCTGGCCTGACTTCACCAGCCTCCTGCATTTTTAGCTAAGATATCTTTTTTGTCTTTATAGAAGTGGAGGCCATTCTGCTTGAAGTTTGATGGGATTGTGGAAGACTTCAACTATGGTACTTTGCTGCGACTGAACTGTTCGCAGGGCTACACTGAAGAAAACACCATCTTTGGTGAGTTTCTTGCCTCTGGGATTGTTTCTGAATAAGGAGAGTGAGGGGTCTGGTTTTACTGATGAATCAATGACATGGATGGTTTGGGAATCATTTTGTTATAACTTTAAAGATCATATTACTGTATCTTGAGTAACTGGAGATAGATTAAGTATTTTCAGCTTCATTTAGTATAGGATTAGAATTCCACATCTCTGAATCTTATGACTACTTGAATGCTTTGTATGTTAGTTCAACTTTGTCAGTTTCCACTAGGTTTAGAAAATTAGCTAAGACTAGGACAATAATCAATTCTATTCACCTTTCAGCACCCAGGATACAATTTTTTGCCATTGAAATTGCTCGGAATCGAGAAGGTTATAACAAAGCAGTTTATACTGGTATTAAGGAAAAAGAAGAGAAAGAAGCCAGCAGTGGAGGAGACAAAGGAGCCAACAGCAGAGGAGAAGAAGAAAAAGGAGCCAACAGAGAAGGAGAAAAAGAGAAAACCAACGAAAGAGAAGAAAAAGAGAAAGAAGCCTGCAAAGAAATCAGCAAAAGTAGTGAAACAACTATGTGAGGTAGTTAGGGAACAGCACTCTAGAAGCTATGATTCAAGTGAGTCTGCAAGTATCATGTTGCTACTTGCATAGGTCCCTATGGTCAAATGTATTAATATCTCCTTTTTTAGTGGAAGGACCTGCAAAAGGACATCTTTCTGGCCTAATTATCAGAAACTACAGTGGTTGTTCTCTTGTGTGAACTGGCTTGAAGACCATTGGTGGGGTCTTAGTTGATGGTTTGTTGGTTCACACCACCAGTCAAGTAAGGAATTTTGTAAATAAATTTCTTTTGGTTCTTATGACTATATATCTGTGACTGACTTTTAAAAGATATTGAGAATTATTTGACACGATTTTTTTAGTGCATAATCTTTGTCGTGTCTTATATATAATGATTTATGTTTATTTCTCAGGGCTTCTCACTACTTCCTGTAGTGAAGTTCATTCAAACCTGTAAAGTTGCACATGGTTTTGGATTAGAAATTCTTACATAAAATTGACTGTTGCTGTTTGAGTAGCTTTCTGATTTTATTTGCTATATTTCTCAAAAGATTTGATAAATACTCTACAGGGATAATAGCAGCAGCCTGAATCTGTCAGACAGGGAAACACTGCAGTTCACATTCGAGGAGCAAGAGACTAGACCTGCTTTAGTACCTGCTTTTCTCTTGTAACCACGTTGTTACCTGAAATACAGCAGAAATTAATAATGAAATACAAAGCTTAGTAGAGGGCTTTCCTTTTATAGTACTATGGACAATAGCATGTATACATTAAATACAAAATGAACATATTTCTAAATGGTATTTTGTCAGACTTCAAAAATAGACCAAGTGATTTTGTATGGATGGGGGGAAGTTCCTTCTCATCTAATGACTTTTAAGAGTGCATGTTTTTAGTTATCTTTAGAAATGTAGAGATTTGTGCATGTCCCCATAGACATACTGACTTTGTTTGCTAAAACTAGTTAGAGGAAGCTGCAGTGTTTATATGCATACAGTAAATACTCTTAAAAGTCTAACCGCAGCATGATCATTCAAGAAAAGATATACCAGAGCAGAGGAGGGTGAATGAGACTTTTTGTCCCTCAGTGGACACAGAAGACAAAAGTTAAAATGAATGAGTTATCCCTTAGGTAAGAGCTACACTAAAGATGCACGCAGCCAGCAGAAACAACTGTGCACAAAGCAAATAGGTTTCTCCACGAATTCTCTTGGGCCAGTTCTTAAAAGCTTTTTAAACATCTGTTAAAGTTTTCATTTTATAGAATATATTTTTAAAAAGGTAGAGTGTTAATATAACATAGTAGGTGGACTTTTTGAGATTAAGAACATGCTTTACTTTATTAAACTTTCTCTTTGACTTTACAGAGAATATGAAACATACTGTTGAAAGTCACATTGCTTTAAAACAAGAGGCATCTGTCTATAAACTAGGTTATAAAAGGTGGTAAGAAGAAGGGAAGTAAGAACACAGAATACTTTGTGCTAACCATTTGATTTTTTTAAATTAATTTATTCTAATTGGAGGCTAATTACAGTATTGTGGTGGTTTTTGCCATACATTGGCATGAATCAGCCATGGGTGCACATGTGTCCCCCTATCCTGAACACCCCTCCCACCTCCCACTCTATCCCTCTGGGTTGTCCCAGAGCACTGGCTTTGAGTGCCCTGCTTCATGCATCAAACTTGGACTGGTCGTCTATTTTACATATGGTAATATACATGTTTCAATGCTGTTCTCTCAAATCATCCCACCCTCGCCTTCTCCCAGAGTTCAAAAGTCTGTTCTTTACATCTGTGTCTCTTTTGCTGTCTCGCATATAGGGTCATCATTACTGTTTTTCTAAATTCCATATATGTGCGCTAATATACTGTATTGGTGTTTCTCTTTCTGACTTCACTTTGTATAATAGGCTTCAGTTTCATCCACCTCATTAGAACTAACTCAAATGCATTCTTTTTTATAGCTGAGTAATATTCCATTATATGTACCACAACTTCCTTATCTATTTGTCTACCGATGGACATCTAGGTTGCGTCCATGTCCTAGCTATTGTAAATAGTGTTGCAATGAACATTGGGGTACACATGTCTCTTTTAATTCTGGTTTCCCCAATGTGTATGCCCAACAGTGGGATTGCTGGGTCATATGGCAGTTCTATTTCCAGTTTTTTAAGGAATCTCCACACTGTTCACCATAATGACTGTACTAGTTTGCATTCCCACCAAGAGTGTAAGAGGGTACCCTTTTATTTACACACTCCAGCATTTATTGTTTGTAAACTTTTTGATGGCAGCCATTCTGACCAGCGTGAGATGGAACATCATTGTGGTTTTGATTTGCATTTCTCTGATAATGAATGATGTTGAGAATCTTTTCATATGTTTCTTAGCCATCTGTATGTCTTCTTTGAAGAAATGTCTGTTTAGTTCTTTGGCCCACTTTTTGATTGAATTGTTTATTTTTGATTTTGAATTGATCAAAAGGGGTAATATTCTGAGTGAGTCTGGCATAATCAGGTGAGACATTAAAGGAGACAAGAAACAGCAGCAGATGTTCTGTTGACCTTGAAGAAGCAAACAGATACGTGACAGAAGGGCATCAGGTGGCAAAGTGTTGAGGGTGACATCTGGGAGCTGAGAATGCCTCCAGGCTGAGAGACAGCAAGAAAAATGGGATGTTACTCCTAGACTTGAAAGGAACTGAATTTTGTCAACAGCTGGTTAAGTTTGGGAGAAGAACTCAAGCCACAGATGAAATTGTAGTGCTGGTTGACACCATGATTTCAGCCCTGTGAGGACCCAGTTATGTCATACCTGGACTCTTAATCTGCAGGACTAATGAGGTAATAATAGGTATTGTCTTAAGCCACTAATTATGTGTTAATTTGTTATAGAGCAGTAGAAAACTACATAGACTTTGGTAATAAAAGTGGACTGCTGCTGTAATAAGTACCTAAAATGTGGGAATGACTTTGGAATCAGGCACTGGATGGAAGCTGGAAGAATACTGTGTAGCCTAAATTGCCTTGTACAGACTTTCAGTAGAAATACGAACTTTAAAGATGCTGGTGAGGGATCAAAAGGAAGTGTTATTGTTACTGGAAACTGGAAGAAGGGGGAGCCTATTAGTAGGTGGTAACATTGCAGAGGCCAGGAAGTTTGAGATTTTAGTTCTTGCTCTGAATTATTTGGAAGGTGATATGAGGCCAGTCTTGACATTATATTTAAACATAAGATTTATTATTTATTCAGATTCTGGTACCAATCCAGTTATTTATCTCCATGATATCTTTTGGAGGCAGGGAAAGAGACAAATTTTTGCATTTACAGAGAGGAATACTGAAGCCATTTAAAACTTTTAAGCCATTAAGTTTGTGATTTGTTACAGCAGCAGTATAAAACTAATAAGCATAGTGAGCCCTGCTCCAAAAGTGGAGACATTTACTGCACTATCATTATTTATTTTGAAACTAAACAAGGATATGGATATGTTGTACCAGAAGATTGGAGAAGTGAACTGCACCCAAAGTGAGCCTCAATAATTCTAAACTGTTTTCAACTTATTCTCCAAAGGAACTCCTGTAATTGAGTCTGTGTGTGTTGTGTGTTAGGTGCTATTGGTATAACTGGGAGTTCTCTAAAGTAGATTCTGTGTACAATACAATGCTTATTAGTGATATATGTGTGTGTGTGTGTGTGTGTGTGTGTGTGTGTGTGTGTGTATATATATATAAAGGCTTCCAAGGTGGCTCACATGGTAAAGAATCTGTCTGCAATGCAGGAGACCTGGGTTTAATCCCTGGGTCAGGAAGATCCCCTGGAGAATGGAACAGTTACCCACTCCAGTATTCTTTCTTGCCTGGAGAATTCAATGGATAGAGGAGCCTAGCAGGCTATAGTCCATGGGGTTGCAAAGAGTCAGACATGACTGAGCAACTAACACTTTCACTTCACTTTTTTTTTTCAAAGCCCCTTTTAATATTCTCTGTTGCTATACAGTAAATATTGTGATTAAAAGTTTCCTATTCCATTTCTCTGTTATTTCTGTTATTATGCCTTCAGGAAATTGTAATTTCTTTTTTTTCATTTTTTTATTTTATTTTTTAACTTTACAATATTGTCACTTCACTTTTGAAAGTGCTTCCCTCATAGCTCGGTTGGTAAAGAATCTGCCTGCAACGCAGGTGAGCTGGGTTCGATTCTTGGGTCGGGAAGATACCATGGAGAAGAAAATGGCAACCTACTCCAGTATTCTTGCCTGGAAATTCCCATGGACAGAGGAACCTGGTGGGCTACAGTCCATGGGGTTGCAAGAATTAGACACAGTTTAGTGACTAAACCACCACCATATATATATATAAACTCAACAGTAGGACCAGGAAATGTGTTTCTCGAGAGGTGTGTTTTTATCATTGACATTGTTTAAAGTTGCCAGATCATGGTGATAATTAAAGCTGATCAGTTTTTGTTGGTTTATTACCATTTAAAAATTTTCTACAGATAATATAGCTTTTTGTTTGCACCAGTGTAGATGATTCTCACTACTCCACATTTGTCCTCCACAGTTGCTTTTATATGTTGTTTTTTTTTTTTCAGATAAATGGTTAATATCTTAACAGATAATTCAAAATTAAGGCCTGTATGTATGATATGTTAATGGTCATTTTTCTGTGCCTACATTCTACCTCTAGAACGGTGGAAGCATTATGAATGTCAACACATTGTTGGCCTCCTGAATTGCACAGCAGTCACATGATGACCATATGTATGACTGGCTAGCTTTTCCCTGCTCTACTTAGGGTTTCTCTAAATTCCTCAATATAAATTTAACAGAAGTCAGTATTTATGTTTTTATTTTATTAATGGAAAACAAGATTGAGTCCTAATTTTCCCTCTGTCACATAAGTAGTGATGTTGGGACTCAGATCTGCATCTTTTGATTATTAATCTCATCTAAAATCCAAATTCCTATCCTAGAATAAGCTTCTTGCTAGAATAGACAGTTAATATGGATGAGGAATTGAAGCATTCAACAACAATAAGCATTCAGTTGTGAAGTGATGCACCAAACTAGTTTAAACACTTCAATACGTTTTAAATTTCTCTTTTCCATCTAAGAGGTTCCTTTTGATATATGCAACTGAGATATTTAAAAGCCATGATGGCATAATTACTATATCTGTAATCTTCAATTTCAAAATTATATTTTAATTTCTTAACCTTTCCTATGAACTGAGTTTGGCTGACATTTTCCTCAAGTACTTTGTAGTTTTTTTGTAATTTTTTTTCTTTTTCAGGCTTTATTCTGTCTTCCTGAAATAAGTTTTATCAGGCTACCTCCCTAGACACTCTAATATATATTACTGTTTGGTTTTTACATTGTAAATAAAGAAAATTGAAAATGCCTTAACTTAGAGGATAAACCTTTGCAAGTGGAAGATATCTCAGAAATCTAATTCAAAAATCTCCTTTTTATGTGAAAAAATAAAAAGACACTACAGGATGTGCTTTACCCGGTTGAAAAATCCTCTATGTATGTAAAGATTGTTTATTAACATCATCCTTCCTGTTATACTAAGAACACTGTACATGACATAATTCCATAATGTTTCCATTGTCCTATATACCTTCACAAGACACTTCTTTCTAGAAAACAGCTTTAAAATAATCTCTCTGCTTCTCTATGATTTAGGATTCTTATTATGTCCTTTCTGTTTCAGTTGAGTTCAGTTGCTCAGTCGTGTCTGACTCTTTGCGACCCCATGGACTGCAGCACACCAGGTCTCCCTGTCTATCACCAACTCCCGGAGTTTACTCAAACTCATGTCCATTGAGTCGGTGATGCCATCCAACCATTTCATCCTCTGTCGTCCCCTTCTCTTGCCTTCAACCTTTCCCAGCATCAGGGTCTTTTCAAATGAGTCAGTTCTTCACATCAGGTGGCCAAAGTATTGGAGTTTCAGCTTCCATATCAGTCCTTCCAATGAACAACCAGGACTGATTTCCTTTAGGATGGATTGGTTGGATCTTCTTGCAGTCCAAGGGACTCTCAAGAGTTTTCTCCAATACTCCAGTTCAAAATCATCAATTCTTCAGTGCTCAGCTTTCTTTATTGTCCAACTCTCACATCCATACATGACTACTAGAAAAACCATAGCCTTGACTAGACGAACCTTTGTTGGCGAAGTAATGTCTCTGCTTTTTAATATGCTGTCTAGGTTAGTCATAACTTTTCTTTCAAGGAGTAAGCATCTTCTTATTTCATGGCTACAGTCACCATCATCTGCAGTGATTTTGTGGCCCCCCAAAATAAAGCCCTTCCTGTTTACACTAAACTGTATCTGGCCAATCTTATACAATTCCGAGAATTTGGATTATATTTAAAATCAAAATCACTGTAATTTAAAATTTACATGTTCTTGACTTTTTATTAAAGAAAACAAGTCTCCTAAAATTTTTGTCAATCTTAAGGTAATTTTTCTCCTTCACAGTCACTAAGGCTTACATGCTCTCCTTTGGTTTACAGAAGATAAAAGAATTCTGCCTTCTGCTCCCTGTAACTCCCCACCATTGAAATAAGTTTTTGCTTAATTGTGAATGAGATCATGAACTCTGGCATTTGCTCACCTGGTATACTCAAATTCACCTATGATATATTTATTTAAATTTTTTTTGTCATGAAAATTTTAAACATACACAATAGTAGAAATAATAGTATAATAAACCCCTATATATCTATCATCCAAATTAAATAGTACCAAGATTTTGCTACATCTGCTTCATTTATCCTTTTTGCTTTATTAAAGCAATGAAAACAAGCATCAGACATTATCATTACACCCCTGTATATTTTAGTGTGTATTTCTAAAAGTAAATATGTTATTATATAATCTCAATGACAATAAGATTTTCAACTGATATTCAATTATAGAAAAAATTTGTGAATGTATATTCAAATGATAGCAATCCAGGAAAAAGTCCTTTACTGTATATTTAAGGAATAGCCATTAGTGTAGGTTGATTATAGGCTATATGTATGTACAAAAGAATTAGAAAAGATTGAAAACATGTTTAATTCACACTGCAGGAACTAATAATAAGCCCTAGATACTGAGCTAGATACTTTACATACATCTTATTCCTATCATATAGGCATTATCAACCCTATTTTACACATTAGGAAATTTAGGCATGGGGAGATTTTGAGTCCCAGGTTAAGGATTTTAGAATTAGATACTAGTGGCTAGATATTGGAAGCTTATTTTAATTCCTGGCTAGTTATATGATGAAAACTGATTATGGAAGATTAAATTATGCACTATATTCAGTTCAGTTGCTCAGTCATGTCCAACTATTTTTGACCCTATGGACTGCAGCACACCAGGCTTCCCTGTTCACCATCTCCTGGAACTTGCTTAAACTCATGTCCATCAAGCTGATGATGCCATCCAAACATCTCATCCTCCGTTGTTCCCTTCTCCTGCTACCTTCAATCTTTGCCAGCATCAGGGTCTTTTCCAATGAGTCAGCTCTTTGCATCAGGTGGCCAAAGTACTGGAGCTTCAGCCTCAGCATCAGTCCTTCCCATGAATATACAGGACTGATTTCCCTTAGGATTGACTGGTTTGATATCCTTGCAGTCCAAGGGACTCTCAAGAGTCTTCTTCAGCACCACAGTTCAAAAGTATCAGTTCTTTGGCACTCAGCTTTCTTTATGGTCCAACACTCACATCCATACATGACTACTGAAAAAACTATACCTTTGACTATACAGACCTTTGTCAACAAAGTAATGTCTCTGCTTTCTAATGCACTGTCTAGATTTGTCATAGCTTTTCTTCAAAGGAGCAAGTGTCTTTTAATTTCATGGCTGCAGTCACCATCTGCAGTGATTTTGGAGTTCAATAAAGTAAAGTCTTTTACTGTTTCCATGGTTTCCCCATCTATTTGCCATAAGGTGATGGGACCAGATGCCATGATATTAGTTTTCTAAACGTTGAGTTTTAAAGCCAGCTTTTTCACGCCCCTCTTTTAATTTTATCAAAAGGCTCTTTAGTTCCTCATCACTTTCTGCCATAAGGGTGGTGTCATCTGCATATCTGAGTTTATTGATATTTCTCCCAGAAATCTTGATTCCAGCTTGTGCTTCATCCAGCCTGGCATATCACATGATGTACTCTGCATATAAGTTAAATAAGCAGGGTGACAATATACAGCCTTGATGTACTCCTTTCCCAATTTGGCACCAGTCTTGACCTGCATACAGACTTCTCAGGAGGCAGGTCAGGTGGTCTGGTATTCCCATCTCTTGAAGAATTTTCCAGTTTGTTGTGATCCACACAAAGGCTTTGGCATAGTCAATAAGGCAGAAGTAGGTTTGTTTTTTTTTTTTTTTTTTTCTGGAACTCTCTTGCTTTTTCTATGATCCAACAGATGTTGGCAATTTAATCTCTGGCTCCTCTGCCTTTTCTAAATCCAGCTTGAACACCTGGAAGTTCTTGGTTCATGTACTGTTGAAGCCTTGCTTGGAGCATTACTTTGATAGCATGTGAGATGAGTGCAATTGTGCCATAGTTTGAACGTTCTTTGACATTACCTTTCTTTGGGATTGGAATAAAAACTGACCTTTTCCAGTCCTGTGGCCACTGCTGAGTTTTCCAAATTCGCTGCCATATTGAGTGAAGCAGTTTTACAGCATCATATTTTGGTTAGGATTTGAAATAGTTGGAATTCCTTCACTTCACTAGCTTTATTTGTAGTGATGCTTCCTACAAACTTTGACTTTGCATTCCAGCATGTCTGGCTCTAGGTTAGTGATCACACCATTGTGGTTATCTGGGTCATGAAGATCTTTTTGGTATAGTTCTGTGTATTCTTGCCACCTCCTCTTAATATCTTCTGCTTATGTTATGTCCATACCACTTTTGTCCTGTATTGTACCCATCTTTGCATGAAATGTTTCTTTTCTTTAAGAGATCTCTAGTCTTTCCCATTCTATTGTTTTCCTCTGTTTCTTTGCATTGATCATTTAGGAGGGCTAATCTTTCCTTGCTGTTCTTTGGAGCTCTGCATTCAGATGGATATGTCTTTCCTTATCTCCTTTGCCTTTTGCTTCTCTTTTCTCAGCTATTTGCAAGCCTCCTCAGAAAACCATTTTGCCTTTTTGCATTTCTTTTTCTTGGGGATGGTTTTGATCACCACCTCATATAGAAAGTCATGAACCTCCTTCAGTAGTTCTTCTGGCAGTCTCGTCTATCAGATCTAATCCCTTAAATCTATTTGTCACTTCTTCTGTATAATCATAAAGGATTTGATTTAGGTCATAACTGAATGGCCTAGTGGTTTTCCGTACTTTGTTCAATTTATGTCTTAATTTTGCAATAAGGAGTTCATGATCTGAGCCATAGTCAGCTCCTGATGTTGTTTCTGCTGACTGTATAGAGCTTCTCCATCTTCAGCTGCAAAGAATATAATCAACCCGACTTCAGTATTGACAATGTGTAGATGACACATGACACATGTAGATGACACATGATGTCCATGTGTAGAGTCTTCTCTTGTGTTGTAGGAAAAGGGTGTTTTCTATGACCAGTGCGTTCTCTTGGCAAAACTCTATTAGCCTTTGCCCTGCTTCATTCTGTACTCCAAAGCCAAACTTGCCTGTTACTCTGTTACTTCAGGTATTTCTTGATTTCCTAGTTTTGCATTCCAGCCCTCTATGGTGAAAAGGACTTTTTTTTTTGATGTTAGTTCTAGAAGGTCTTGTAGGTCATCATAGAAACGTTCAACTTCAGCTTCTTCAGCAATAGACTTGGATTACTGTGATATTGTATGGTTTTCCTTGGAAACGAACAGAGATCATTCTGTCTTTTTTGAGACTGCACCCAAATGCTACGTTTAGGACTCTTGTTGACTGTGAGGGCTACTCCATTTCTCCTAAGGGATTCTTTTCCACAGTAGTTGATATAATGGTCATCTGAATTAAATTCACCCATTCCTGTCCGTTTTAGTTCACTGATTCCTAAAATGTCGATGTTCACTCTTGCCATCTCCTGTTTGACCACTTCCAATTTGCCTTGATTCATGGACCTAGCATTCCAGGTTCCTATGCAATATTGTTCTTTATAGCATCGGACTTTACTTCCATCACCAATCACATCCACAACTGGGTGTTGTTTTTGCTTTGGCTCCATCTCTTCATTCTGTCTGGAATTATTTCTCCAGTGTTTTCCAATAGAATATTGGGCACCTACTGACTTGGCGAGTTCATCTTTTAGTGTCTTTTTTTTTTTTTTTTACTTTTTCATACTGTTCATGGGGTTCTCAAGGCAAGAATGCTGAAGTTGTTTGCCATTCCCTTCTCTCAGTTCAGTTCAGTTGCTCAGTTGTGTCCAACTCTTTGTGACCCCATGAATCGCAGCACGCCAGGCCTCCCTGTCCATCACCAACTCCCAGAGTTCACCCAGACTCACATCCATCAAGTCAGTGATGCCATCCAGCCATCTCATCCTCTGTCATCCCTTTCTCCTCCTTACCCCCAATCCCTCCCAGCATCAGAGTCTTTTCCAATGAGTCAACCCTTTGCATGAGGTGGCCAAAGTACTGGAGTTTCAGCTTTAGCATCATTCCTTCCAAAGAAATTCCAGGGCTGATCTCCTTCAGAATGGACTGGTTGGACGTCCTTGCAGTCCAAGGGACTCTCAAGAGTCTTCTGCAACACCACAGTTCAAAAGCATCAATTCTTTGGCACTCAACCTGCTTCACAGTCCAACTCTCACATCCATACATGACCACAGGAAAAACCATAGCCTTGACTAGACAGACCTTTGTTGGCAAAGTAATGTCTCTGCTTTTCAATATGCTATCTAGGTTGGTCATAACTTTTCTTCCAAGGAGTAAGTGTCTTTTAATTTCATGGCTGCAGTTACCATCTGCAGTGATTTTGGAGCCCCCCAAAATAAAATCTGACACTGTTTCCTCATCTATTTCCCATGAAGTGATGGGACCGGATGCCATGATTTTCGTTTTCTGAATGTTGAGCTTTAAGCCAACTTTTTCACTCTCCACTTTCACTTTCATCAAGAGGCTTTTTAGTTCCTCTTCACTTTCTGCCATAAGGGTGGTGTCATCTGCATATCTGAGGTTATTGATATTTCTCCCGGCAATCTTGATTCCAGCTTGTGTTTCTTCCAGTCCAGCATTTCTCATGATGTACTCTGCATATAAGTTAAATAAGCAGGGTGACAATATACAGCCTTGACGTACTCCTTTTTCTATTTGGAACCAGTCTGTTGTTCCATGTCCAGTTCTAACTGTTGCTTCCTGACCTGCATACAGATTTCTCAAGAGGCAGATCAGGTGGCCATTAGAGTAGTATCATCTGTATATCTGAAATTTTTTATAATTCTCCAGTAATCATGAATTCAGCTTGTGATTCATGCAGCCCAGGGTTTCACATGATGCACTCTGCATATAAGTTAAATAAGCAGGGTGACAGTATACAACCTTGTCGTACTTCTTTCCTAATTTGGAAACATTCTACGTCTGGTTCTGTGTCTGGTTCTAACTGGTTGCTTCTTGACCCGGATACAGATTTCTCAGGAGGCAGGTAAGGTGGTCTGATATTCCCATCTCTTTAAGAGATTTCCACAGTTTATTATGATCTACACAGTCAAAGGCTTTTGGTGTTTGGTAGATGAAACAAGGGCTTTCCTCATAGCTCAGTCAGTAAAGAATCTGCCTGCAATGCAGGAAACCTGGGTTCAATTCCTTGGTTGGGAAGATCCCCTGGAGAAGGAAATGGCAATCCACTCCAGTATTCTTGCCTGAAAAATCCCATGGACAGAGGAGCTTGGTGGGCTACATTCCATGGGGTCTCAAGAGTTGGACACAACTTAACGACTAAACCACCACCACCAGATGAAACATGTACGTCTGTTTCATTAACTAGCCAAAACCTTTGGCTGTGTGGATCATAATAAACTAAACCTACACAGGTAGATTTTGGAATAGTTTTATACAATAATTTCCATACTACAGTGAATTATGGCAAGAGTTGAGACTTTCAGAGAGGAATAATTTGTCAACCCTGAGAATAAGCAGAATGTTATTTTGGCATTATTTGTACAAATGCAAAAAGAGATTTCTGAAATGTTCAAATTACAGCATTCATCGGTTAAAATGTAGTTGATGATTCACACATTATTATTAGAATTAGTTACTTTTTCTCTATTTTTCTTCTTATTTATATTCACTTACATGAACTTGTGAGTTATAACTCATTTTGGACAGCAGTTATTTGCTTTTTTTAGCATGACATCCAGAATTGTAATGAAATTTGTAAGATAGTTCAAACACTGACTTCTTTAAAATCTGAAGTTTTTTCTTGAAAGAAATGCCATATATGTTGTAACAGAGGCAATATGGTAAATTTTTTTTTTTTGGTTTCCAGAATGACTTTGCTACATGTGGGAACCGTCAGCAATTTAGCTTCACTCCCAATCAACATGAGCAATTCGTAATCACAAACTTTGTGACAGACAGATGAACAGGGAACTCTCAAGACCAAATTAGGCATAATTAATACAGGAAACTCTCCAGTAACCTGGCAATTTGCAGCCAGGGGAGAACACATGCAGCATTGTCTTAACAAGTTCATCAAACATGTAATTAGCCCCCGGCCATCTGTGCAAACAGAACCTGAGCTGCTCCTAATCACAGATTGGCTAGCAGATGCCTCTTAGCAGAACCTAGGTATGTGTTCAAATACAGCGTGTACCACTAGAGGCAAACAGTCATATTTGTCTGGCTTTTTATTTGATGAACTCGCAATATTTTTCCTTTTTTAATGAACTTGGATTTCCGGGGTCAGTTTCACTCAAGTTATTTTCTGAAGCAAAAAGCCAAGGCAGGATATTGCTTTCTCTAGTGGCAGATGAAGTCAGTTGGCTTGCAGAGATGGCCTTGATTCAGATAATTAGATTTTCCATTGGAAGGAGTTGGTTTTAAAACTTCTAATAAGGAGAAATAATCAGAACCCCACTGCTCATGGCCTGCCACATCCAGTATAGTGAGAAAGGCTTCAGGATCCCATCTTTTCATTCCAGAATTGTAGAAAGAATTAACTGAAAAACATTGTCTCTGCAAATAAAAAATAATAGTACATCCAATTAAGCATGACCAATAAAGATTAAAGTCTGTGGCTTTTCTTTCTGGAAAAATCTGTCAATTCATTCTAGGACCAGTATAGACTATTTCTCTCAGGATGTAAGATTTCAAAGGAAGAAAAATGTTCTCAGAGCTCAGTTGGTAATTCATCTTTCCATATGACTTCCTCATAGTTCTTATTAATTATCAATATTCAATCATGCATTAAAAATGAATCTTTTGGGCTTCCCTGAAGCTCAGTGGCAAAGAATCTCCTGCCAATACAGAGGACATGGTTTCAATCTCTGTTCGAGGAGGATCCCACATGCCACGAGACAACTAATCCTGTGTACCACTGTACTGAACCAGTGCTCTAGAGCCCACAAGCCACGACTACTGAAGTCTGTGCACCTAGGGCTGGTGCTTCACAAGCAAGAGAAATCACTGCAATGAGAAGCCTGCACAGTTAGAGAGTAGCTGCAGTTAGAGAGTAGCTCACACTTGCCTCATCTGGAGAAGGCCTGAGTGAACCAACGAAGATCCAGCACAGTCAAATAATAAATGAATGAATCTAGAATGAATCTTTCTTTTTAAAAAATGGATTTTTCTTTGACCGAATTTAGCTTTTTATAAAACTTACTTTTCAAACTTTAAAAAAATTTTTATTGTATATTCGAGCATAGTTGATTAACAATGTTGTGTTAGTTTCATGTGTACAGCAAAGTGATTCAGTTATGTATCTATTCTTTTTCAAATTCTTTTCCCCATTTAGGTTATTACAGAATACTGAGCAGAGTTCCCTGTGTTATATAGTAGATCCTTCTTGATTGTTGATTTTAAATATAGTAATCTGGGGAATTCGGTGCCAGTCCAGTGATTAGACTCTGAACTCACTGTCAAGGGCCTGGATTTGACCCTTGGTCTGGAACTAAAAATCCCACGAGTCATGCAGTGTGGCAAAAAAAAAAAAAAAAATAGTGTGCATCTATTAAATCCCAAACTCCTAATCTATTCCCCAAACCTTCCCCCCGTAACCCTAAATTCATTCTCTAAGTCTGTGAATTTGTTCCTGTTTTGTAAATAAGTTAATTTTGTATCATGTTCCTTAGATTCTGCATATAAGCAATATCATGTGATCTTTGTCTTTTTCTGTCTGGCTTATTTCACTTAGTATGATAAGCTCCAGGTCCATCCATGTTGCTGCAAATGTCATTATTTCATTCTATTTAATGGCTGAGTGATATTACAGTATGTGTTTGTACTACATCTTCTAAATTTTATTTTCTAAATTTTTATTTGAGTATAATTAATTTACAATGTTGTGTTAGTTTCAGGTGTACTGCAAACTGAATCAGTTATGCACATATCCACTCTTTTTTTTAAAAAAAGATATTCCCCATATAGTCCATTACAGAGTATTGAATAGTGTTCCCTGTGCTATGCAGTGATCTATTTTATAGTTATCTATTTTAGTTATCTATTTTATATATAGTAGTGTCTGTATGTCAATCCTAATATTCCAATTTATCCCCGTATCCCCTGGTAACCATAAGTTTGTCTTCTACCTCTATGACTTTACTTCTGTTTTGTAAATAAGTTCATTTGTACCCCCTTTTTTTGATTCCATATATAAGTGATATTGTAAGATATTTGTCTTTTTCTGTCTTACTTCACTCAGTATGATAATCTCTAGGTTAATCCGTGCAGCTACAAATGGCATTACTTCATTGTGTTTTTAATGGATGAGTAATATTGCATTTTATATATCTACCACATCTTCTTTATCCATTCCTCTATTGATGAACATTTACATTGCTTCCATGTCCTGGCTATTGAAAAATAGTGCTGCAATGAACATTGGGGTACATGCATCTTTTCAAATTATGGTTTTCTCTGGATATATGCCCAAAAGTGGGATTGCTAAATCATATGGTAGCTATATTTTTAGTTTTTTAAGGAATTCCATACTATTTTCCACAGTGGCTATACCAATTTACATTCCCCAGCAACAGTGTAAAAGGATTCCCTTTTCTCCACATGTCTACAACATTTATTGTTTCTGTTGGTATGTTTTTCCATCTTTTTGTGTCCTCTTCAATTTCTTTTGTCAACGTCATATAGTTTTTGGAGTACAGTTCTTTTTTCTCCTTCAGCTCAGTTCAGTCGCTCAGTCGTGTCCGACTCTTTGCGACCCCATGAATCGCAGCACGCCAGGCCTCCCTGTCCATCGCCAACTCCCGGAGTTCACCCAGACTCACGTCCATCAAGTCAGTGATGCCATCCAGCCATCTCATCCTCTGTCGCCCCCTTCTCCTCCTGCCCCCAATCCCTCCCAGCATCAGAGTCTTTCCCAATGAGTCAACTCTTCGCATGAGGTGGCCAAAGTACTGGAGTTTCAGCTTGAGCATCATTCCTTCCAAAGAAATCCCAGGGCTGATCTCCTTCAGAATGGACTGGTTGGATCTCCTTGCAGTCCAAGGGACTCTCAAGAGTCTTCTCCAACGCCACAGTTCAAAAGCATCAATTCTTCGGCACTCAGCCTGCTTCACAGTCCAACTCTCACATCCATACATGACCACAGGAAAAACCATAGCCTTGACTAGATGGACCTGTGTTGGCAAAGTAAAGTCTCTGCTTTTCAATATGCTATCTAGGTTGGTCATAACTTTCCTTCCAAGGAGTAAGCGGCTTTTAATTTCATGGCTGCAGTCACCATCTGCAGTGATTTTGGAGCCCCCCAAAATAAAGTCTGACACTGTTTCCACTGTTTCCCCATCTATTTCCCATGAAGTGATGGGACTGGATGCCATGATTTTCGTTTTCTGAATGTTGAGCTTTAAGCCAACTTTTTCACTCTCCACTTTCACTTTCATCAAGAGGCTTTTTAGTTCCTCTTCACTTTCTGCAGTTGAGCTATTTCAAATCCTGAAAGATGATGCTGTGAAAGTGCTGTGCTCAATATGTCAGCAAATTTGGAAAACTCAGCAGTGGCCACAGGACTGGAAAAGGTCCGTTTTCATTCCAATCCAGAAGAAAGGCAATGCCAAAGAATGCTCAAACTACCGCACAATTGCACTCATCTCACATGCTAGTAAAGTAATGCTCAAAATTCTCCAAGCCAGGCTTCAGCAATACGTGAACCGTGAACTTCCTGATGTTCAAGCTGGTTTTAGAAAAGGCAGAGGAACCAGAGATCAAATTGCCAACATCTGCTGGATCATGGAAAAGGCAAGAGAATTCCAGAAAAAACATCTATTTCTGCTTTATTGACTATGCCAAAGCCTTTGACTGTGTGGATCACAATAAACTGTGGGAAATTCTGAAAGAGATGGGAATACCAGACCACCTGACCTGCCTCTTGAGAAATCTATATGCAGGTCAGGAAGCAATAGTTAGAACTGGACATGGAACAACAGACTGGTTCCAAATAGGAAAAGGAGTATGTCAAGGCTATATATTGTCACCCTGCTTATTTAACTTATATGCAGAGTACATCATGAGAAACGCTGGACTGAACAAAACACAAGCTGGAATCAAAATTGCCGGGAGAAATATCAGTAACCTCAGATATGCAGATCACACCACAGTAGGTTAATTCCTAGGTATTTTATTCTTTTTGATGTGGTGGTAAATGGGATTTTTTCTTAATTTCTTTTTCTGATCTTTCATTGTTACTGTATAGAAATGCAATCTATTTCTGTGTATTAATTTTGTATCTTGTATCTTTTCCTAACTCATTTATGAGCTTTAGTAGTTTTCTGGTAGTATCTTTAGGATTTTCTATGTATAGAATGATGTCATCTATAGACAGTGAAAGTTTAACTTCTTTTCCAATTTGGATTCTTTTTAGTTCTTTTTCTTTGCTGATTGCTGAAGCTAGGGTTTCCAAAACTATATTGAATACAAGTGGTGAGAGTGTACATCCTTGTGTTTTTCCTGATCTTAGAGAAAATACTTTCAGCTTCTCACTATCGAGTATGATGCTAGCTATAAGGTTGTTTTATATGGCCTTTATTATGCTGAGGTATGTTTCCTCTATCCCCACTTTCTGGAAAGTTGTATCATGAATGGTTGTTGAATTTTGTCAACAGCCTTTTTTTCTTTTTGCATCTGAGTTGATCATATGGTTTTATTATTAAATTTGTTGATGTGGTGTATAACACATTGATTTGCAGATATTTGAGAAGTCCTTGGGTCCTTGGGATAAATTCCACTTCATCATGGTGTATGATTCTTTTAATGTACTGTTGGATTGAGATTGCTAGTATTTTGTTGAGGATTTTTGAATCTATGTTAATCAGTGTTATTGGCCTGTAGTTTTCTTTTTTGTGATATCTTTCTCTGGTTTTGATATCAGGGTGATTGTGGCCTCATAGAATGAATTTGGGAGTGTTCCTTTCTCTGAATTTTTTGGAAGTGTTTCAGAAGAATAGGTGTTAAGTCTTTTCTAAATGTTTGATAGAATGTGAAGCCATCTGGTCCTGGACTTTTGTTGGTTGGGAGTTTTTAAACCACAGTTTCAATTTAGGTACTTTTGATTCATCTGTTCATATTTTCTATTTCTTCCTGGTTCAATCTTGGGAAATTGTACCTTTCTAAGAACTTATCTATTTCTTCTAGGTTGTCCATTTTATTGACATATAGTTGCTTGTAATAGTCTCTTATGATCTTTCATATTTCTGTGGTGTCAGTAGTTAACTTATTTTTTGCATTCCTAATTTTTTTTGAGCCCTCTTCCTTTTTTTCTAGATTAGTCTGTCTAAAGGTTTATCAGTTTTGTTTATGTTTTCAAAGAACCAGCTTTTAGTTTAATTGATCTTTGCTATTGTTTTCTTTGTCTCTCTCTTATTTATTTCTGCTCTGATCTTTATGATTTATTTCCTTATATTAACTTTAGGTTTTGTTTGTTCTTCTTTGCCTGGTTGCTTGACATGGAAGGTTGATTTTTCTTGTTTCCTATGGTAATATTGTATTGGTATAAAGTCTATTGGAACAGTTTTTGCTATATTTCATAGGTTTTAGATTGTTTTGCTTTCATTTTAACTTGTCTCTATGTATTCCCTCTTGGAGTTCTTTAGAGATCTATTGGTTTTTAATATCATATTGTTTGGACTCCACGTATTTGTGTTTTTTCCCTACAGTTCTTTTATTGTAGTTTATTTCTAATTTCATAACTTTGTGATCAGAAAAAATGCTTGATATGATTTTAATTTTCTTAAATTTACTAAGGCTCACTTTGTGGCCCAGCATGTGGTCCATCTTGGAGTATTTTCCATGTCCACATGAGAAGACTGTCCTGTTGATTTTGGATGGTATGATGTATAAATCCCGATTAAGTCCCTCTGGTCAAATGTATCATTAAGGCCTTTGTTTACTTATTGGTTTTCTGTCTAGATGATCTGTTGATAATAGTGCAGTAATAAAGTCTCCCACTGTGGAGGCTGACAAGATGGCAGAGGAGTATGTGGATGAGGAGTACATCTCTCTCCATGGATAAATCAGGAATACATCTTCAGATGCAGAAGATCTTGCAGAGCACCAGCTGATAACTGGCAGGAGTCCCTGACAACTGGAAGGGAATATATAGATTTATGCAAGACTTGATAAGAAAAAGGAAGGAAGAGGAAAGAGAAGAATGAGCAGGACTGGACCTTACCCAGGGGTGACAGCCCTGCACCTGGGTCAATCGTTTGGGACAGAAGGGAAGCATTTGAGGCTGTTAGAAAGTGAAACAGCTGACCTGTGACACTCTGAATGGAGTAAGAACCACATAGACAATCCATGCTGCAAGTGCATGTATCCCAGACAGTGACACAAACCCAACAGAATGTACAGCAGATGGGACCTGAGGCATGGGTGTTGGATAGAAATTCCAGAGCGAGGACATAAGGACTGCTATTGACTGTAGGGAGATGGCCTACAGGGATGGGAGGGAGGAAATTCATGGCAGAGAATGCCTTTGGAGAAAAGCAAGGCAGCCATGGAGGCAGGGCACTACTGCTTTAGTCATACACGAGGTGGAGCCATCACTGTAACCTCTCTCTCTCTAAATGCTGGTGCCAGCAGTTGACCAATAGAAAAAGACCCCAGCGAGGGTGGCCCTATGAGTGCCTGCTGTGCCAAGCAATAGAGAAGGACCAGTCAGAGAGGCCTTTGAGTGACAGCTGCTAGAGGCTAGAAAAGAATCCTAATAGCTCCATATCTCCTGCACCAGTAGCCATTGGCTTCCCTGCGCACCCGGCACTGCTGGTGTCCTGATGACCCAAACAGCCACAATACCTATATGCCTAGTCCAAACTGGGGCAGGGGGTTCCCTCATAGCTCAGTTGTTAGAGAATCTGCCTGCAATGCATGACACCTGGGTTCAATTCCTGGGTTTGGAAGATCCCCTGGAGAAGGAAATGGCAACCCCTTCCAGTACTCTTGCCTGGAGAATTCCATAGATAGAGGAGCCTGGCAAGCTACATTCCATGGGGGTCACAAGAGTCAGATATGACTTAGTGACTAAACCACCACCAAACTGGGGCAGAGCTGCCAGAGCCTAGAAAACTATACTAATAGTGTTGTAACTCCTGCACCTGTAGTTACTGGCTTTGTTGAGCAACTGGTGCTGCTGGAGTTCCCATGATCCAAGCAGCTGCACCACCTCCACACCTGGTCCTCACTGGGGCAGACTCAAGTCCTCCATGGAAGCCTCAGGAGCAAAATCCTGTGTATGACCCACATGCAGAGGTGGAGATAAAAGAAAAATTGAGCTTCACGGGTGGAGAGATCACAGAAGAGGATCAAAAACCTTTCCACCAGATGTATAAGCTGCAGATTAAATCCACAGGATCAACTAGGTAGACTCTGTCTATGGAATATACATACAGACAGTAAGTGTTCCCACAAAATAAAATGATCTAGCATTGGAAGCTGTGGACATTGGAGGCAAGCACTTGAAGGAGTATGACCAGATTAGAGTTGAAACTGTCCCTACAGCAGGTCCAGAGACCAGTCCTCCTCAGTACTGGAGGGCATCCTAGGGAAGTGAAGGTGGGCTATGGCTCACAGTGGAGAAAAGGATGGTGACAGCTAAGACCTGAGAAAAATATTTATTATATTCTTATATTTTGACTTGTTCCATAGTTCTGGACTTTTTATTCTTTTTTTCTGTGTTGCTGTGGTTGTTGTTTTTATTATCATCTCTGTTTAGGCTTTGGGGAATTTTTAATTTTTTTTATTTTATTTTATCTTTTAACTTTACAATATTGTATTGGTTTTGCCATATATCAAAATGAATCCGCCACAGGTATACATGTGTTCCCCATCCTGAACGCTCCTCCCTCCTCCCTCCCCATACCATCCCTCTGGGTCGTCCCTGTGCACCAGCCCCAAGCATCCAGTATCGTGCATTGAACCTGGACTGGCGACTCATTTAATATATGATATTATACATGTTTCAATGCCATTCTCCCAAATCATCCCACCCTCTCCCTCTCCCACAGAGTCCAAAAGACTGTTCTATACATCAGTGTCTCTTTTAAATCACACTTTTAATCACTTTTCTATATTTCTACTTCTATTTGGCTTTCTGTAGTTCTCTGTTTTTTCTTTTCTTGTTTTAGTTTTTTGTTAATGCATATAGATATTTTTAATATATTTCTATTTAGCTTTGCTTTTCTGTTTTTTTTTTTTCAGTTTTTCATCATGTTTATTTGCTTGTTTTATTTGCTTTGCTTTATTCATCAGTGGGCACTCTTCTGTAATCTTGTTTTCTGCTTTGTGTTTTAGTTAGTTTTGTTTTAATTGGTTGATGTCATTTTTGGTGTCCTTTGCTCTCTTCTACTTTGTTTTCTTTGATCTGTTTTGGTTTCGTGTATGTGTGTGTGCCTGTGTGTGTGTATGTACCTTTGTTTTTATTTTCATCTGATTTTTCTTTTACTATTTGTCTGGGGTTTGGATTTTGCTTCTTCTTCTTTTTTTTTTGGTATTTTTATTTTATTTTTATTTTTTTAAATTTTATTTTATTTTTAAACTTTACATAATTGTATTAGTTTTGCCAAATATCAAAATGAATCCATCACAGGTATACATGTGTTCCCCATCCTGAACCCTCCTCCCTCCCCATGAAGCTTTCTTCTTATTTTTTGCTTCTTTGTTTTAATCCCCTTTACTGCCATAACAAACAGCTTATGTGGTCTTGGTTCCCTGAACAGATGTCCAGCCTGAACCTCCGGAGTGGGAGCGCTGAGTCCAGGACACTATACCACCAGAGAACTCTTGACTTCAGGGAGGATTAATCAGTGTGAACTCACACGGAGGCCCCCACTTGTATCCAATTCCTGGAACCACCTAATTGCCTGCAACACCCAGTGCAGGATGCCTCACTGAAATGACAGTCAAGTCAAGAACACAAACCCAGTCATCAACACACAGGCTTCCCACAGACATCCAAAACACACCACCTCACACGGCCCTGCTGTGTGTGCTGTGTGCTAAGTTGCTTCTGTCATATCTGACTCTTTGTGACCATATGGACTGTAGCCCACCAGGCTCCTCTGTCCATGAGATTCTCCAGGAAAGCATTTTTTGTAGACTTTTTGATTATGGCCATTCTGACCAGCATGAGATGATATCTCTTTGTGATTTGGATTTGCATTTCTTCAGTAATGAGTGATGTTGAGCATTTTTTCATGTTTATTAGCCATCTGTATGTCTTGGGAGAAATATCTGTTTAGGTCTTTTGTTCACTTTTTGAGTGAATTGTTCTTTTTTCTAGTACTGAGCTGCAAGAGCTACTTGCATGTTTTGGAGATTAATTGTCAGCTGCTTCATTTGTTATCATTTCTCCCATTCTGAGGGCTGTCTTTTCACCTTGATTATAGTTTTCTTCGTTTTTAAGTTTAATTAGGTGACATTTGTTTATTTTTGTTTTTATTTCCGATATTCTGGAAAATGAGTCATAGAGGTTCTTGCTGTGATTTATGTCAGAGAGTGTTTTGCCTATGTTTTCCTCTAAGAGTTTCATAGTTTCTGATCTTACATTTAGGTATTTAATCCATTTTGAGTTTATTTTTGTGTATGGTGTTAGAAAGTGTTCTAGTTTCATTTTTTTACACATAGTTGACCAGTTTTCCCAGCATGACTCATTGAAGAGACTGCATTTTCTCCATTGTATATTTTGCCTACTTTTTCAAAGATAATGTGTCCATAGGTGCTTGGATTTATCTCTAGACTTTCTACTTTTTTTCCCTTTGTCCTATATTTATTTGTGCCAGTATCATACTGTGTTGATGACTGTAGATTTATAGTATAGTCTGAAGTCAGGCAGGTTGATTCCTCCAGCTCCATTCTTCTTTCTCATGATTGCTTTGGCTATTTGGGGTCTTTTGTGTTTCCATACAAATTATGAAATTATTTGTTCTAGTTTGGTGAAGAATACCATTGGTAGTTTGATAGGGATTGTGTTCAATCTACAGATTGCTTTGGGTAGTATACTCATTTTCACTATATTGATTCTTCCAATCCACGAACATGGTATATTTTTCCATCTATTTGTGTTGGTTTTGATTTCTTTCATCAGTGTTTTATAGTTTTATATATATAGTTCTTTTGTTTCTTTAGGTAAATTTGTTCCTAAATATTTTATTCTTTTCATTGCAACTGTGAATGGGATTGTTTCCTTAATTTCTCTTTCTGATTTTTCATTGTTAGTGAACAGGAATGCAAGGCATTTATGTGTATTAATTTTATATCCTTCAATTTTACTATATTCATTGATTAGCTCTAGTAGCTTTCTGGTGGCAATTTAGGGTATTTTTAAATTTTATTTTATTTAACTTTACAATATTGTATTGGTTTTGCCATATATCAAAATGAATCTTCCACAGGTATACATGTGTTCCCTATCCTGAACCCTCCTCCTTCCTCCCTCCCCATACCATCCCTCTGGGTCGTCCTAGTGCACCAGCCCCAAGCATCCAGTATCGTGCATCGAACCTGGACTGGTGACTCGTTTCATATATGATATTATACATATTTCAATGCCATTCTCCCAAATCATCCCACCCTCTCCCTCTCCCACAGAATCCAAAAGACTGTTCTATACATCAGTGTCTCTTTTGCTGTCTTGTATACAGGGTTATTGTTACCATCTTTCTAAATTCCATATATATGTGTTAGTATACTGTATTGGTGTTGTTCTTTCTGGCTTACTTCACTCTATATAATAGGCTCCAGTTTCATCCACCTCATTAGAACTGATTCAAATTTATTCTTTTTAATGGCTTAGTAATACTCCATTGTGGGTTTTCTATGTAGAGAATCATATCATCTGCAAACAGTGAGAGTTTTACTTCTTCTTTTCCAATCTGGATTGCTTTTTTTTTTTTCCCCCTCTGGTTTCTGTGGCTAGGGCTTCCAAAACTATGTTGAATAGTAGTGGAGAGAGTGGGCGCCCTTGTCTTGTTCTTGATCTTAGAGGAACTGCCTTCAGTTTTTTGCCATTGAAGATAATATTTTCTGTGAGTTTGTTGTATATGACTTTTATTATGTTGAGTTATGTTCCTTCCATTCCTCCTTTCTGGAGAGTTTTTATCATAAATGGATGTTGAATTTTGTCAAAGGTTTTCTCTACATCTATTGAGCTTATCATATGGTTTTTATCCTTCAATGTCTTATATGGTGTATATTCCTGGTTCAGTTTTGGAAGCGATAGCTTACAGTGAATGGTGTCAAATTTGTGATCTCTGAAGAAGATTTACCTTTGGAACCAGGAACCAGGCTTGATCCCTCAAGAGCTTTTGTGTCACACAGTCTTATTAAAGTATAAAAAGGGACAGAGAAAGCTTCTGACATAGACATCAGAAGGGGTATGGAGAATGCCCCACTTGCTAGTCTTAGCAAGGGAGCTATATACTTTTTAAATTGGCTATTGCAATAAATCAAAAGAATGTCTCAAGGTTGTAAAGATCTTACTAGACCCACTCCCACAATTTACATTTTAAGATGACAGGATTAGAACTAACAATAGAAAGATCATACCAGACTTACTCCAATAATATACATTTTAAGATAATAGATTAATATGTTCTAGAATTAAGGTTGGTGATTATACAACTCTGTGAATATGCTCAAAACTACTAAATTATATATATGAAAATGGTAAGCTTATAGCATATGAATTGTTTCTTTATAAAAATGAATCATTTAAAAATTATTATATTTATTTTACATTGAATGATAACATTTGGCTATATTCAGTTAAATAAAATATAAAATTTAAATTAAAAAGTTTGTCCTTTCCTCCTCCTTGAGAATTACAGACCCCTTTCTCCTTCTTGGGGACCTCAGACTTCTTATCAACCTGCCTAGGAATTGACTCTCTCAGAAGGTTATACTCTTCTAAGAATTTGTCCATTTCTTTCAGGTCGTCCATTTTATTAGCATATAGTTGCTCATAGTAGTTGTTTGTATTTCTTGGATATATGTTGTAATTTCTCCATTTTCATTTGTAGTTTTATTGATTGGAGTCTTCTCCCTTTTTTTCTTGATAAGTTTGGCTAATGGTTTGTCTATTTTGTTTATCTTCTCAAAGAATCAGGTTTTAGTTTTGTTGATCTTTGCAATAGTCTCTTCATTTCCTTTTCAATTTTTTCTGCTCTGATTTTTATGATTTCTTTGCTTCTACTAACACCGAAGGCTTTTTTGGTCTTCTCTACTTGTTTTAGGTGTAAAATTAGGTTGTTTACTTGACATTTCTCTTGTTTCTTGAGGTAGACTTGTATTGCTGTGAAATTCCCTCTTAGCACTGCTTTTACTGAATCCCATAGGTTTTGGGTAGTCGTGTTTTCATTATCGGGATTCCCTGGTGGCTCAGAGGGTAAAGTGTCTGCCTGCAATGCAGGAGACCTAGGTTTCATTGTTTTTATGCATATTTTGAATTTTTTATTTCTTCAGTTTTCTTTTGGTTATTCAGAGGCATGTTGTTTAGCCTCCATATGTTTGTGTTTTTTTATAGTTTTTTTTAATGTGGTTGATATCTAATCTTATAGCATTGTGATCAGAAAAGATGCTTGAAACAATTTCAATTTTTAAAAATTTACCAAGGCTAGATTTGTGGCCCAGGATGTGATCTATCTTGGAGAATGTTCCATGTGCACTTGAGAAAAAGGTGAAATCCATTGTTTTTGGGTGGAATGCCACATAGATATCAATTAGGTCTTACTGGTACAATGTATCATTTAAAGCTTGTTTTTCCTTCTTAATTTTCTGTCTGGATGATCTGTCCATTTGTGTGAGTAGGGTATTAAAGTCCCCCACTATCATTGTGTTACTGTCAATTTCCCCTTTAATAGTTGTTAGCATTTGCCTTTATGTATTGTAGTGCTCCTATGTTGGGTGCATATATATTTGTAATTGTTGTATATTCTTCTTGGACTGATCCCTTGGTCCTTATGTATTGTCCTTAGTCTCTTATAAGAGCTTTATTTTAAAGACTTTTTTACCCTATGTAAGTATTGCCATCCCACTTTCTTTTTGTCTCCATTTGCATGAAATATCTTTTTCCAACACTTCACTTTCAGTCTGTATGTGTCCTTAGGTTTGAGGTGGGTCTCCTATAGACAGTGTATATAGGAGTCTTGTATCCATTCAGGTAGTCTTTGTCTTTTGGTTGGAGGATTTAGCCTATTTACATTTAAGGTAATTATTGAAAAGTATGATCCCATTACTATTTACTGTTTTGGATTCGTTTTTATAAACCATTTCTGTGTTTCCTGTCTAGAGAAGATCCTTTAGCATTTGTTGAAGAGCTGGTTTGGTGGTGCTGAATTCTCTCAGCTTTTGCTTATCTGTAAAGCTTTTGATTTCTCCTTCAAATCTGAATGAGATCCTTGCTGGGTAGAGTGATCTTGGTTGTAGGTTTTTCTCTTTCATCACTTTAAGTATATCCTGCCATTCCCTTCTGGCTTGCAGAGTTTCTATGAAAGATCAGCTGTTATCTGTACGAAGATCCCCTTGTATGTTGTTTGTTGCTTTTCTCTTGCAGCTTTTAATATTTGTTCTTTGTGTTTAATTTTCCATCATTGATCAGTATGTGTCTTGCCATGTTTCTCTTTGGGTTTATCCTGCATGACTCTCTGGGCTTCTTGGACTCCAGTGGATATTTCTTTCCTTATTTTAAGAAAGTTTGCAACTATTATCTCCTCAAATATTTTCATGCCTTTTCCTTTTGTCTTCTTCTTGTGGGACACCTATGATTCAAATATTGGAGCATTTAACATTGTCCCAGATGTCTGAGACTGTCCTCATTTCTTTTTATTTTTTTTCCCACTCTGCCTCACTTATTTTCATCATTCTATCTTACAACTCACTTATGCTTTCTTCTGCCTCAGTTACTCTACTGCTTGTTCTCTCTAAAGTGTTTTTAATCTCCTTTATTGCATTGTTCATTACCAATTGACCATTGTTTATTTCTTCTTGGTCCTTGTTAAAAATTTCTTGCTTCTTCTCAATCCATGTCTCTAGTCTACTTGCCTGTAACTCCATTTTGTTTTCCAAAGATTTTGGATCATCTTTGATATCATTATTCTGAATTGTTTTTTGGGTAGACTACCTTATCACCTCCTCTTTTGCTTTGTTTGGTGGTTTTTCATCATGATACTTCACCTGCTGGATATTTCTATGACTTTTAATTATTTTTTAGTCTAATGTGTTCATTTTCTCCTTTGTGCAGGTTGGAGAGTTGTAGTTCCTCTTAACAGTGGAGTCTTCTTGCTGTGGGTACAGTTTGGACCAGTTGCTTGTGAAGGTTTCCTGGTTGGGGCAACTTGTGTCTGTGTTCTGATGGATGGAGCTGGATCTCATCTCTCTGGAGGTCAATGCAGTGTCCAGTAGTGAGTCTTGATTAGTCTTTGGGTTTGGTGTGGCTTTGGACAATTTGTCTTTTAATGTTCAGGTTTGTGTTCCTGTTTTTCTGGAGGATTAGTGTGGGGTGTCTTTTACTGGAGCCTGTTGACTTTTGGGTGGAACTTCGTCTCAATGTATGGGCTCTCATCTATTACTGTTCCCTGGGGTCTGGAGTTCTTTGATGTTCCAAAGTTCTGGAGTTGAGGCTCCTGCCTCTAGGTTTGGCTCTCCCTCTGACATTAACCTCAAGACTTCTCTGTCCACACAGAACTGAAGGAAAAAAACTCTAGGTTAATGGTGAAACAACTCTCCACAGTCAGAAACACCCAAAGAGGTTCACAGAGTTATATATAAAATATAAGTGGGAGGAGGGAGATAGAGGTGATCAGGAGGAGAAAAGGGAGTGTCAAAATGTAAGTGAGTAACTGAGCCAGTAATCAAATCCCTATGTGAAAATGGATACTAAAAATTATAATCTTAAAGGTAAAAAATTAATAACAAATATCAAAATGTAAAAATTAAAACCTAGAATAGAGATTAGACTCTCAAAAATACCATACATAAAAAGCAAAACAAAATTGAACACAAAAACTAATATATGCAGTTAGTTCAGTGTCAGATAATCCCATGTTCTGGCTTGTACTTGTTTTCAAAGCCTATAGTTGACCCTCAAATGCACCTCAGCTTAACTGCAGAATTTTAATCTGTTGCACCTGCCACTTTCAGGGCAGTTCCCCTTCTTTTCTTTGCTTGGGCTGGCCTCTTCTGTTTTCCAATGTCTTCAGTGTCTAATCTCCACCTTGACACGAGGGGATGAATGTGTCCATTTATGCAGGCTCACTTGCTCAGTTGTGCTATGCAGAGGGAGGGACACTGCAAACAAACACCACTGGCATATGTGGTATCATGGTATGTGGATGGACCACACTTGGTTGCCACAGCCCTAGGCAGGGTGAACTTTCCATGTCAAAGCCACTCAGGCTCCTGGGTGCTCCACGAGGGCCCAGTCCCAGGCAGGCTGTGCATCTCATGTACTTCCCAGGCTCAAGCTGCTCAGACTCTCTCCTTGAGGGCACAGTCCCAGGTGAGCTGTGCATCTTGTGCACTTCCCATGTCCAAGCCACTCAAGCTCCCAGGTGCACCACAAGCACACAGTCCCAGGTGGGCCATGCATCTCCTCAGGGGAGCTGTCTCAGGCTGTGACACTTCTGGCAGATATGAACCGCTCAGGACCCCAGGAAGACTTGGTTAGCAACTGGCACCCTGCTCACAGCTTGGCAGGAGATGTGGTCTCTGGGGTTGAGATTGCAGCAGCCCCTTACCTTCCCCTCTTTTGAGCACCTGCCTCTCTGCATCCAGAGAGGGCTGTAAATGGCAGCCAGCTTGCTCTTCTTTGGTATTTGCTAGGGCACAATCCTTTGTTTTGTGAGTGTGCCAGGAGACACACTGTGGTGTCAGAGCCTTCCTGGGGGGAAGATCCTTTGTTTTTCTTTGTCTCTCTGGCCTTCCCATGGTTTGGGTTGCTGTGTCATGTTAGTCCCCTCAGTGTGTCCTCAGGGCATTCAATATCAGTCCTTACCCTAAGGACCAATGATGCAGCCCATTCCTCTGCACCCAGCCCCCACTCGCTGTGGGCAGACATGAGCATATGAGCTGCTTCTCCACTGGTAATTGCCATTTGGCACAAATTCTGTGATGATTTGTTGTTGTTGTTATGCTGCCCCAAAGTTCCCCACTGACTCCACCTGTGAAAGGGTTTGCTACTGTATGGAAACTTCTCCTTCTCTACTCCCTTCCCAGGATGGGTCCGTCTCTAAATCCTTTGTCTCTCTTTATATCTTTATCCTTTGTCTTATTTCATTTCAAAGAGATTAGTTTGTCTTTCTGGGTATCTGGAGTCCTCTGCCAGCATTCAGAATTTGTTTTGTGGAAGTTGCTCCACATGCAGATGATCTTTTCATGTATTTGTGGGGGAGAAAGTGGTCTCCCCATCCTATTCCTCCATGATCTTTGGACCAACTCTCAACATTTCTTGTAAGGCAAGTCTAGTGGTGACAAACTCTTTAAGTTTCTTTAAAAAATCATTTATTTTTAAATTGGAAGATAATTGCTTTACAGAATTTTGTTTGGTGGAATGGGGATGGAGATGGGAGGGAGGTTCAAGGGGGTGGGAACATATGTACACCTATGGCTGATTCATGTTGATGTTTGACAGAAAACAAAATTCTTTTAGCTTTTGTTTATCTATGAAAACATTTATTTCTCCTTTGCATTTGAAGGACAACTTTGCTAAATAGAGTATTCTAGGGTGAAAGATTTTTACCTTTCAGTGTTTTAGGCTTTCCTGGTGGCTCAGATGGTAAAGTGTCTGCCTGCAATGTGGGAGACCCAGGTTCAATCCCTGGGTCAGGAAGAACCCCTGGAGAAAGAAATGGCAACACACTCCAGTACTCTTGCCTGGAAAATTCCATGGACAGAGGAGCCTTGTAAGGTACAGTCCATGGGGTCGCAAAGAATCAGACACGACTGAGCAACTTTACTTCACTTCACTTCATTTTGAGAATATCATTCCACATCCTCCTGGACTGTACAGTTTCTGCTGAGAAGTCAGCTAAGAGCCTAATTGGGTTCTTTTGTAGGTTACCATCCTTTCCCCCCCCCGTCTTTAAAATTATATCTTTGTCCATTCATCTGTTGTTGGACACCTAGGTTGCTTCCATGTCCTGTCTATTGTAAATAGTGCTGCAATGAACATTGAGGTACATGTGTCTTTTTCATTTATGGGTTTCTCAGGGTATATGTCCAGTGGTGGTGTTGCAAGGTCATATGGTATATTTATTCCTAGTTTTTTAAAGGAATCTCCATATTGTTCTAAATAATAGCTATATCAGGTCACATTTCCACAAATATACAATGGAATATTACTCAGCCATAAAAAAGAATTAACTTGAGTCAGTTCTAGTGAGGTGGATGAACCTAGAATGTGTTATACGGAGTGAAGTAAGTCATAACAAGAAAAAAATATAGTATATAAATGCATATATGAAATCTGGAAAAATAGGATTGATGAATCTATTTGCAGGGAAAGGATGGAGATGCAGATGTAGAGAATGGACTTGTGGATACAGTAGGGGAGAGAGGGAGTAGGATGAATGGAGAAAGTAGCATCAATATATATACACTATCATGTGTAAAGTGGATAGTTGGGGAGAAATTGCTATATAACACAGGGAGCCCAGTCTGGTGCCCTGTGATGACTTAGAGGGATGGGATGGGGAGAAAGCAGGAAGGCTCAAGATGGAGGATGTATGTATATAAGTATGACTGATTCGTGTTGTTGTATGGCAGAAACCAAAACAGCACTGTAAAAATTAAAAAGCAAAAAATAATAAAATAGAAAAAAAATTATGTCTTTGTCATTGACTTTGGATAATTTTAATATAGTGTTTCTTGAAGAAAGTCTTTTTGTATTGAGATAACCCAGCATTCTCCTTAGCTTCATTAACTTGCACATTCAGTTTCTTCCCTGAGTTTCAGAAGTTCTCAGCTGTTATTTCTCAAAACAAACTTTCTCCTCTCTTTTTACCCCCTTCTCTTTCTGGGAAATTCATTATCCTTATATTACCCTTCCTAATGCAGTGAGATAATTCTTATAGAATTTATTAATATCTTTTAGATCTTTCTTCTCTCCCCTGTTCTACTGTATCTTTTCTAGATTTTTATCTACAAGCTTACAATTGCTTCCTTATGATCTGTTCTATTTCCAATGATTTCTAATGCATATTTTGTCTCATTTTTGAGTTCCTCAGCTCTGGAAGAATTTATGTTTGGTTCTCTTTTGGAATTCCAATCTCTTTGGTAAAATATCCCTTTTGGTTACTAATTTTATTTCTGAGCTTCTTGAACTGTCTTTCTGCATTTCCTTGTATCTCCTTGAATTTCTTCATGATACTATTTTGTATTCTGTATCAGTTAGATTGCAATATTCTGTGACTGTATATTTGGTTTATGAAGAATTGTCATTTTCTTTTCATGATACCATGTTACCATGTTTTTTTGTGGTCCTTGATGAGTTTTTTTCTCTGTTGATAATTTTGAAGCAACAAACACTTTTCTTCTGTAGGTAAAACTGTTTTACTTGATTCTAGCAATTCAAGATTATCAATCACAGGCCTTTCTTTTTATTTTTCAGTAGATGGCAATGTAGCACAAGTTTTTAATTTCTTTACCTGAGCTGCCTCCGGGTATTTTTGAGGATTGGCACCACTGCCTCTGCCAGAGTTGTTGTTTGGTGCTCTTTTCATCACTCTTTATGCCTCCCAGGTCATTGGTTCCTTGCTACTATCAATGTTGCTGCTGTCACTGGTGTCATTGCCTAGGGAGGTGTGTCTTTCAACACATCTAGTGTCACCTGGGTCACTGACTCCACTGCTGTGGGGTAAGAGAGAAGTTTAGTGGGGAGCTGAGGTCATGAATACCTCTGCTGAGTCCAAGGTAGTCGAGTTTATGTGCTCCACAACTGTGGAAGGGATAGCCAGAGTCGCATGCAAATATGAAGCTAGAAGGATTAGGTCACAAGCCTTCCTGCTGCTGTTGCCTGGTTCCCTGTGGCTGTGGGTACATCTACGACCAGGAGGCTGGAGTTGTTTGGGGCACCTCTTATGCTCCTACCAGGTTCTTTAGGGCTGTGGCTCAGTCACAACAACAGGGGAACTGAGGCCATAGCCATCACCTCTGTTGTTCCCCTTGTTCTACCTCCTCTATGTGTTCCAGTCCACCCTCCTTTAGATGTATGGATATGTAGAACTCTCTGGAATCCTGGTGCACTGGATAGAGATATCTTCACTGAGTTATGAAATTAGTTTCAGATTGCAAGTAAGACACAAAGAGAGCATTTCATACTGCTATGATGCTGATGTAATTGTTCTTTTTAATTTTAATTTTATATTTTATTTAACTGAATATAGCCAAAATGTTATCATTTCAACATAAAATAAATATAATAATTTTTAAAATGATTCATTTTTATAAAGATACAATTCATATGCTATAAACTTATCATTTTCATGTATATAATTTAGTAATTTTGAGCATATTCAGAGTTGTGTAATCACTAATCCTATCTAATTCTAGAACATTTTAATCTTTCTAAAAAGAAACTCCATGCCATTAGCAATTATTCCCTATTTTTCCTTTTCCATTAGAAATTTCCTTCCAGAAATAACTAATCTAATTCCTGTGTACATTGATTTCCTATTTTAGACATTTCATATAAATAGAATAATATATTATGTGATATTTTGCATCTGGCTTCTTTCACTTGGCATAATATATTCAATATTCACCAATGTTGTGCATACATCAGTACTTCATTCTGTTCTGTGGCTGAATAATTTATATTGTATGAATATACCATATTTTGCTTATCCACTAATCAGTTGGTGAACAGTTAATTTGTTTTCATTTTGGTGATTATGAATAACACTGCTATGAATATTTGCATGCAAGTTTTTTAACCTGGAAATATGTTTTAAATTCTCTGGGATATGCCTAGGAGTGGAATTGCTGGGTGTGGTAAGCAGAATAATGGCCATCTAAAGTTGTTAGAATACATGGCAAAAGGAAATTGAAGTTGTAGACTGACTGAAAGTTGCCAACTGGGTGACCTTAAAATAGGGAGATTATCCTGAATTTTATGTGTGTCCTACATGTAATCACAAGGGTATATAAGTGTGGAGAGAGAGTCAGAATAAAAAATCCAGAGGAAAACATGTGACACCAAAAGAAGGGTTAAAATAATCCTATGGTACAGACTTTCATGATGCTTGTAGTCATAAACTAAGAAGTGCTGGATGCCTCTATAAGCTGGAGATGGAAAGAAAGTGATTATCTCTTACAGTTCCCCAGAAAGGATGGCAGCTCTGCCAACACATTGCTTTCAATCCAGTGAGATCTGATTTGTGGGAAAAAAAAAAAGAAACAATAAGATAATGTCTTCTTATTGTGCAATATATATGCAATATAAAATTTACTAATTTTAAACATTTTAAAGTATACAATTCAGTGGTACTAAATACATGCACAGTGTTGTACAACTATCACCAATATCTAGTTGCAAAACTTTTTGTTATGGCAAAAAGAAACTCTATATTCATTAACAGTTACTCCTCATTTACCTCTTCACCCAGTCCCTGGAAACCACTAATCTGCTTTTTGTCTTTATGAATTGCCAATTCTATATATTTTACATAAATACAAACATATGTGGCTTTTGTATCTAGTTTCTCTCAATTAGCATAGTAGTTTCAAGTTTCATACAAGTTATACCATGTATCAATACTTAACTCTTTTCAATGGCTGACTAATATTACCTTGTATGTCTATCCCACATTATGTCTCTCTCTGTTCAACAGTTGATGGACATTTGAGCTGTGTTCACTTTTTGGTTACTGTGAATAGTGCTGCTATCAACATTCCTCTACAAGCTTTTATTTGAAAACCTGTTTTCAGTTCTTTTGGGTATATAAATATGAGTCAGATATGCAGATGACACCACCCTAATGGCAGTAGCGATCACCCTCTTGATGAAGGTGAGAGTGAAAAAGCTGGCTTCAAACTCAACATTCAGAAAACTAAGATCATGGCATCTGGTCTCATCACTTCCTGGCAAATAGATAGGGAAGCAATGGAAACAGTGAGGCACTTTATCTTCTTGGGATTCAAAATCATTGCGGATGGTTAATGCAGCCATGAAATTAAAAGATACTTGCTCCTTGGAAGAAAAGCTATGACAAACCTAGACAGCATATTGAAAAGCAGAGACATCACTGTGCCAACAAAGGTCTGTCTAGTCAAAGCTATGGTTTTTCCAGTAGTCATGTATGGATGTGAGAGTCGGACAATAAAGAGGGCTGAGCACCAAAGAATTGATGCTTTTGAAATGTGGTGCTGGAGAAGACTCTTAAGAGTCCCTTGGACTACAAGGAGATCAAACCTGTCAATCCTAAAGGGAATCAATCCTGAATGATTGCTGAAGGTCAAATTCCAATACTTTGGCCACCTGTTGTGAAGAACTGACTCATTTGAAAAGACCCTGATGCTGGGAAAGCTTGAAGTCGGGAGAAGGGGACAACAGAGGATGAGATGGTTGGATGGCATCACTGAGTCAATGGACATAAATTTGACCAAACTCTGGGAGACAGTGAGGAACAGGGAAGCCTGAAGTACTGCAGTCCATGGAGTTGCCATGAGTTAGACATGACCGAATGACTGAACAACAGCAGGGTATATATATATGCCCAGTAGTGGAGTTGCTGGATCATGCTGTAGATTTATTCCTAGTTTTAAAAGAAGTCTCCATACTGTTCTCCATAATGGCTATATCAGTTTAAATTCCCACCAACAGTGCAAGAGGGTTCTCTTTTCTCCACATTCTCTCCAGCATTTATTATTTCTAGATTTTTTGATGATGGCTGTTTTGGTTGGTGTGAGGTGGCACCTCACTGTAGTTTTGATTTGCATTTCTCTAATAATGAGCAATGTTGTCTCTTCATGTTTATTGGCCACTTGTATTTCTTCTTTGGAGAAATGTCTGTTTAGGTATTCTGCCTATTTTTTTTTTTTTTTGAGTTGTTTGTTTTTCTGATACTGAGCTGTATGAGCTGCTTATATATTTTGGAGTTTAACCCTTTTTCAGTTGCTTTGTTTACATTTATTTTCTCCCATTCTGAGGGTTGTCTTTTCATCTTGTTTACAGTTTCCTTTGCTGGGCAAAATCTTGTGAGTTTTATTCGGTCCTATCTCTTTATTTTTGTTTTTGTTTCCATTCCTCTAAGAGGTGGGTGAGAGAAAATCTTACTGCTATTTATGTCAAAGAGTGTTCTGCCTGTGTTTTCCTCTAAGAGCTTTATAGTTTCTGGACTTACATTTAAGTTTCTAATCCATCTTGAGTTTATTTTTGTGTATGGTGTTAGGAAATGTCCTAATTTCATTCTTTTTCACATAGCTGTCCAGTTTTTCTAGCACCACTTATTGAAGAGGCTATCTTTTCCCCACTGTATATTATTGCCTCCTTTGTCAAAGATAAGGTGCCCATATGTGCGTGGATTTATCTCAGGGCTCTCTATCATGTTCTATTGGCCTATATTTATGTTTTTGTGCCAGTACCATACTGTCTTGATGACTGTAGGTTTGAATATAGTCTGAAATAAGGGAGGTTTGTTCCGTCAACTCTGCTTCTCTTTCTCAATGTTGCTTTGGCTTTTGGGGGTCTTTTGTGTTTCCATACAAATTGTGCAACTTTTTATTCTAGTTCTGTGAAAATTGCCATTGGTAATTTAATAGGGATTGCATTGAATCTGTAGATTGTTTTGGGTAGTGTGAAATGAAATATTTTCTGCCATAACAATGGGCAAGAAATGTCAGCCCTCAGTGATTTTGGGCCTCCAAATGTGAATGAGGACTCCCAAAATGGAACATGATGCCTGAAATCCAGCAGATATTGTATTCTTTTGTTGCAATGATGAATGGGACTGTTTCATTCATTCCTCTTTCTGATTTTTCCTTGTTAGTGTATTGGAATGCCGGAGAAGGCAATGGCAACCCACTCCAGTACTCTTGCCTGGAAAATCCCATGGACAAGGAGCCTGGTAGGCTGCAGTATTGGAATGCAAGGGATTTCTGTGTATTAATTCTATATCCTGTGAATTTACTAAATTCATTGATTAGTAGTTTTTTGGTTGCATTTTAAAGGTATGTATTTCTATGTATATAGTATCATGTCATCTGCAGTGAGAGTTTTACTTCTTTTCCAATCTGTATTCTTTTCATTCCCACTTTCTAGATATCTTTTGATTTCCTCTTTTATTTCTTCAGTGGCTTCTTGGCTATTTAGAAGTGTATAGTTTAGAAGTTTAGAAGTTTATCTTTGTGTTCAAACACTTTGCTTTTAAAATGTGCAGAAAAACTTTGTACATTTTAAAAATTGGATAGTTTTTTGTATTGCTTTTGAATTGTGAGAGTTTTTGATGTGATCTGGATATTAGACATTTATCAGATACATAATTAACAAATATCTTTTCCCATCCTGTAGGTTGTCATTTAACTGTCTTGAGAATGACCTCTGGCACATAAGTTTACTTTCATGAAGTTCATTTATTTATTCTTACCTTTTATTGCTCATAATTTTAGTGTCATATCACATAAACCATTGTCAAATCCAAGGTCATGAACATTTGTCCTCATGTTTCTTCCAAGAGTTTTAAGTTTTAGTTCTGTTATTTCAGTCTTTTAAACCACTAAAAATTTGCATATGCTATGAGATAAGGGTTCAGCTTTATTGGATTGTATGTGGATATCCAATTGTTCCAACACCATTTGGAACAATTGGATAGTGTTGAACATATTGAACACGTTGAATGATTATTGAACACATTGAATGATTATGACATATCTTTCAAAAGCCAATTGACATATTTTTTTGTTGACCCTCAATCCAATTTCATTGATCTATATGGCTATCCTTATACTATAATGACACTTTTTATGGATGTAACTTTGTGTAAGTAAACTCAAGATGTTTGAGTCCTCCAAAGTTGTCCTTCCTTTTCAAGATTGTTTTGACTATTCAGGGCCCCTCATATTCACACATAAATTTTAGAGTTGGTGTTTTTCATATCTGCAAAATTGCTGTTGGTATTTTCTAGTAACTGCATTGAATCTGCAGACTTCATAGATTTTATTAAGCAGTATTATAATCTAGAAAATAATGTATTTCAATTCATGAATATGGAATATCTTTTCATTTATTTAGGGCCCTTTGAATTTTCAGTGTTTGTGTCTTATACTTCCTTAGTTAAACTTTTTCCTAAGCATGCTATTATTTTAAATAGAATTGCTTTAGTAATATAATTTTTGGGTTGTTGATTGCTAGTACATCAAAAGGCACCAGATTGTTTTTTGTGTCGGTTTTGCATCTTGCAACTTTGCTGATTTTTTTCTTAGCTTTAGTAGACTTTTTGGTAAATTCTTTAGGGCATTTTACATATAAAATCATGTCATCTGTGACTAGAGATAGTTTTACTTCTTCCTTTTAAAAGTATATACCATTTGTTTATTTTTTGTGCTTAATTAATCTGTCTAGAAATTTATTACAATGTTAAGCAGATGGGGTGAAAATGAACAACCTTTTCTTGATCCTAGTCCTAAGGTTAGGTATTTAGTCTTTCACCATTTAGTATGATATTATCTGTGGGTTTTTTATGAAGTGCTTAATCAGCATAAGGAAAGTCATTTCTATTCCTATATTGCTAAATACTTTTATTATGAAAAGGTGTTGAATACCATCAGTTGCTTTTTCTGTGTTATTTAGTGTGATAACATTTTTCATGCCTTCATTCTATTACTGTAGTGTCAAACATAGTCTTATTTTTATATGTGGAAACACCCTTGCATTCTTAATAACCTTCACTTTGAAATGGTTATATTTCTTTTAATATGTTTCTGGATTAGAGTGAATAGCATTTTTCTGAGAGTTTCTCCATCTATTCATGATGTACATATATATTCTATAATTTTCTTTCTTTTTTTAAAAAAATGTTCTTTCCTATATTTTTAATAAAGGTAATCACAATCTCACAAAACATATAAGGATGTACTCCCTCTTCTATTCTTTTGGAAGAGTTTGAGAAAGATTGATATATATATTTTTTTAATCAAATACTGCAGTACTGATTTAATCAGTATAAAATTGAAAGAGCTTTAGATCTGTAATAAAAATCCAAATTTGGGGAAGGAAGGGCAAACTTTAAAACAGCAGCCAGTAGGGGAGGGCGTGGGCGAGTGAACAGGCACGTTGGAGCTGTGGGGATGTGTATCGACCACTGTCAAACCAGTGTAGTTTCTTGGTTTCTCATGGAAAACATTTTATACACCTAGTTTTTTCCTTCTATACTTAAGGTCAATCAGTGTTCAGACAGGTCCATTCCTTGTTTTTCTTGGTGATATTACCACATAATATTGCATTGACTCCAATTTCTGCCCCCGGTGGAAAAATTAGATGATTTCAAACACTTTCTTCAGCTCCACAATAAGCTGCCAGTCACTCTTCTGCATCTCGTCTCTGAACCAGTCTTTGAGAGCATCGATGGACTGCCGGCTGATCTTACTGACGAGAATGTCTGTAGCTTCAAAATGGCGTCCATACATTTTGGGAGATTCACCTGGGATGGGTTCTATTTTGACACAGACTTCTTGTCCTTTTTTCGCAACATCCACTTGTTTATGGTTTACTTCAATACTTGTTACTATTCCAATGTCAACAAAATTTTTGCTGGGCACGCACATGGGTGTCCCCTGCTTCACCTGCCCTGCTTCCACAGTCACGCCCATCACTATCGGATCCCGAGAATTGAAGATAAACTGAGGGAGGATCTTTATCTTGCAGGGGAATACTGCTATGTGCTTAAATTCTTCTTGTTTCTGTTTCTTGTAGTCTTGTCTGTATTTTGTAAAGGCATCAAATAAATGATAAATAATTTCTGCACTAAAAATTCTAACTCCTAAACTATCAGCCATTTCTTGGGCATCCCGTTCAATTCTCACATCGAAGGCCAAAATCACTGCATACTGAGGGTCGTGTTCCAGCATCACCGAAGCCTTCATGACGTCTTTTTTGTGGACGGGCCCAATGTTGATCCCTGCATAGGGCACTTCTGATGTCTTCAGAAATTCAAGGAGAGCTTCCAGAGATCCCAGGGTCGAGGCCTGGACGTAGACGCCTTTCTCTTCTAATTTGATAGCGTTCAGTGTCTGCTTTAACTCGTGGATCAGCTCATCTTTAAGAACTGGGACTTCATCTTCTTTATAAGCCACGAGGAGGGGTAAACCAGCCAATGTTTTTTCCAGGTCCTTTCCAAGAATCTTTACCCCCTGAGCTGCTTCTACCTCTTTATGCTTCTCATATTGGTTCTTCACTCTTAACTCCTTCATAGGGGGAGGTAAGAGGAGGCCTCGGATCTGCGTGACGATAGGCCCTTCTACTCCGGGAACAATAATCGTGTCTCCTTCCTTCAGACGCCCGTTGATCAGTATTACATCAATAGTCGTGCCCATTCCCGGGAGAGCCTTAACCTCCATCACCTGGGCTCTCAGCTCCTCACACTGGGCAAGCCTCTTACTCAACATGGTCTGAGTCAACTCAACAAGAAGGCAGATCAGACTTCCCATGCCATCGCCAGTGTGTGCAGAGGTAGGTACCAAGGACACAAAAGTGCGGGGATCCTTATTCTCATAGAACAAAGCTGCATTCAGCCCCTGCTGTGCAAATTCCACAATGATTGCCTTGGCCCGCTCCTCAAATTCATCTCTGGTGTTCTTCTTCTGCTTCTTCAGAGTAGCGGCCACGTCAGAGTCAGGGCTCTTTTTCCAATCATACAACCTATCAATCTTATTGAGGGCAACAATGAAGGGACATTTTTTAGATTTCAAAAGGTTGATAGATTCAATTGTCTGGGGCTCCAAACCATGCATAATATCAACAACTAAAATGGCAATGTCACAAAGAGAGCTTCCTCTGTTTCTCAGATTACTGAAAGACTCATGCCCCGGAGTGTCAATAATCAGCATTGCTGGAATCCGTACGTTCTCTCGATCAAAATTTTTAATCATCTTAGTTTGTTCATTAATAGCTTCAAGAGGGACATTGGTGGCACCAATTTGCTGTGTGATACCACCTGCTTCACCATCTTGTACATGTGTGTGACGGAGCTTATCTAGAATTTTTGTCTTCCCTGTATCCACATGTCCAAGTACACAAATAACAGGAGCTCTTAGCTTCTCTGTATTTACATTTTTACTGTGTTCAAGTCGCCATTTCTCAATCCTCCGTTTTGCTTTGTCATAAGCCCGTTCTTCTTTAGTTCGATCGTCGTCAGAGTCATCCTCAGATTCTGAGCTCACGTCTTTGCTTGGCTTTTTATCCAATGTTTTCCCAGCGTCCTTCTCATCTGACACCTTTTCATCATCATCTTCACCTTCACTGCCTTCACTGTCTCCTTCTTCCTCCTCTTCGTCTTCACTCTCTTCTTCCTCCTCCTCCTCTTCTTCCTCCTCCTCCTCTTCTTCCTCCTCCTCCTCCTCTTCCTCCTCCTCCTCCTCTTCAGGGTTTTCTTTTACTTCTATATGCACCATGTTTTCTTCTGTCTCTCTCTCCTCATCGCTAGCCATAGCTTCCCAGTCATCCAACCCAGCATCCTCGGTTTCTTCTTCCTCTTCTGGTTCAACAGGAGGCGGTGTCTCTTCTTTTTCGGGTAGTCCTTGCTCCACAACTTCTGCAGCAGCACTTAATTCCACTGGTTCAGAAACTTTATTTTCCATCTGCTGCGGTGGTTTTTTCTTCTTTTTATCTTCATAAATTGGCCTCTTCTTTGGCAAAGAGTCTTTTGATGGCACTTCAACACCCTGAGCTTGTAGAAGTTTAAGGGTAGCTGCGGCTCTGGCTCTGGCTTCTCTCTGGGATTTAGTTAAAAGTTTCCCCTCTTTTTTCAAGCGTTCTTTCCTTTCCTTTTCTTTTTGCTTTTTCCTTTCTCTTTTTTCTTGTTCCAATCTTTCCTCTTCTTTACGCTTGGCTTCTAACTCTTCAAGCCGTTTTATCCGTTCTTCCTCCTCTCTCTTCTGTCTTTCCTCCTCTTCTTTAAGCTTAGCCAGAGCTTCTTGCATAGCCTTAACTGTGGCTTTGCTAGGTCCTTTCTTCTTTTCTTCCTTTTCTCCTTTCTTTTTCTTCTTATCTTTTTTCTTTTTGTCTCCTTCATTGTCATCTTCTGCGCCTGTGGGACCCTCTCCTTTCTCTTCAGAGGCAGGAGCTGCCCCAGAGTCAAGTGTCACTTTGGATTTCGGAGCTTCCTCCTCAGGTTTCCGCTGAGATTCTTTTGGTTTACCCTGATCCTTTTTACCAGACTCCAGCTCTTCTTTTTCTTTCAGCTTCCGAAGTTTTGCCTTTTCTTCATCCCATTTTTTTCTCTCACGCTCTTTCTTCTCTGCCTTTTTTTGAGCCACTGTCTTAATTTTGAAGGACGAGTCGTCATCTTCATTTCCACTCTCGACAGTAGGACCTGGCTGTTTTTCTGATTTTTTTTCTGTCCTTTCCTGGATTGCAAAAATTCATCTGATTCATCACCACTTTCACCAGAAGAATGTGCTCTCATACGCTCTTTAATTCTTTTACTGTTATCCTCATCCTCTTCTGATGCATCACGCTTGAAAGATTGATATTAATTCTAATTTTAAAGTTTTTATAGAAGTAGAATAATGGAGACAGAAGATAGGATTAGTGAGGTAGAAGATAGAATGGTAGAAATAAATGAATCAGAGAGGAAAAAAGAAAAAAGAATTAAAAGAAATGAGGACAATCTCAGAAACCTCTGGGACAATGTTAAACACCCCAACATTTGAACCATAGGAGTCCCAGAAGAAGAAGACAAAAAGAAAGACCATGAGAAAATACTTGAGGAGATAATAGTTGAAAACTTCCTTAAAATGGAGAAGGAAATAATCGCCCAAGTCCAAGAAACCCAGAAAGTCCAAAACAGGATAAACCCAAGGCAAAACACCCCAAGACACATATTAATCAAATTAACAAAGATCAAACACAAAGAACAAATATTAAAAGCAGCAAAGGAAAAACAACAAATAACACACAAGGGGATTCCCATAAGGATAACAGCTGATTTTTCAATAGAAACTCTTCAGGCCAGGAGGGAATGGCAGGACATACTTAAAGTGATGAGAAAAAAAAAATAACCTACAGCCCAGATTACTCTACCCAGAGAGGATCTCATTCAAATATGAAGGAGAAATAAAAAGCTTTACAGACAAGCAAAAGCTGAGAGAATTCAGCACCACCAAACCAGCTCTCCAACAAATGCTAAAGGATCTACTCTAGACAGGAAACACAAAAAGGGTGTATAAACTCGAATCCAAAACAATAAAGTAAATGGCAATGGGATCATACTTATCAATAATTACCTTAAATGGAAATGGGTTGAATGCCCCAACCAAAAGACAAAGACTGGCTGAATGGATACAAAAACAAGACACCTATATATGTTGTCTACAAGAGACCTACCTTAAAACAAGGGACACATACAGACTGAAAGTAAAGGGCTGGAAAAAGGTATTCCATGCAAATAGAGACCAAAAGAAAGCAGGAGTAGCAATACTCATATCAGATAAAATAGACTTTAAAACAAAGGCTGTGAAAAGAGACAAAGATGGTCACTATATAATGATCAAAGGCTCAATCCAAGAAGAAGATATAACAATTATAAATATATATGCACCCAACATATGAGCACCACAATATATAAGACAAATGCTAACAAGTATGAAAGGGGAAATTAGCAATAACACAATAATAGTGGGAGACTTTAATATCCCACTCATACCTATGGATAGAACAACTAAGCAGAAAATTAACAAGGAAACACAAACTTTAAATGATACAATAGACCAGTTAGACCTAAGTGATATCTATAGGACATTTTACCCCAAAACAATGAATTTCACCTTTTTCTCAAGGGCACACGGAACCTTCTCCAGGATAGATCACATCTTGGGCCATAAATCTAGCCTTGGTAAATTAAAAAAATTTGAAATCATTCCAAGCATCTTTTCTGACCACAATACAGTAAGATTAGATCTCACTTACAGAAGAAAAACCATAAAAAATTCCAACATATGTATGCGAGACAGCAAAAGAGACACAGATATACAGAACAGTCTTTTGGACTCTGTGGGAGAGGGAGGGGGGATGATTTGGGAGAATGGCATTAAAACATGTATGATATCATATAAGAAATGAATCACCAGGTTCGATGCAGGATACAGGAAGCTTGGGGCTGGTGCATGGGGATAACCCAGAAGGGTGGTATGGGGAGGGAGGAGGGAGGGGGGTTCAGGATGGGGAACACGTGTACACCCATGGCAGATGCATGTTGATGTGTGGCAAAACCAATGCAATATTGTAAAGTAAAAAAAAAAAAAAAAAAAAATCCAACATATGGAGGCTGAACAACACGCTGCTGAATAACCAACAAATCACAGAAGAACTCATAAAAGAAATCAAAATATGCATAGAAATGAATGAAAATGAAAACACAACAACCCAAAACCTGTAGGACACTGTAAAAGCAGTGCTAATAGGTAGATTCATAGCAATACAGGCATACCACAAGAAACAAGAAAAAAGTCAAATAAAGAACCTAACTCTACACTTATAGCAACTAGAAGGAAGAAATGAAGAACCCCAGGGTTAGTAGAAGGAAAGAAATCTTAAAAATTAAAGCAGAAATAAATGCAAAAGAAACAAAAGAGACCATAGCAAAAATCAACAAAACCAAAAGCTGGTTCTTTGAGAGGATAAGTAAAATTGACAAACCATTAGCCAGACTCATCAAGAAACAAAGGGAGAAAAAAACAAATCAATAAAATTAGAAATGAAAATGGAGAGATCACAACAGACAACACAAAAATACAAAGGATCATAAGAGACTACTATCAGCAATTATATGCCAATAAAATGGACAACTTGGGAGAAATGGACAAATTCTTAGAAAAGTACAACTTTCCAAAACTGAACCAGGAAGAAATAGAAAATCTTAACAGACCCATCACAAGCACAGATATTGAAACTGTAATCAGAAATTTTCCAGCAAATAAAAGCCCAGGACCAGACAGCCTCACAGCTGAATTCTACCAAAAATTTAGAGAAGAGGTAACACCTATCCTACTCAAACTCTTCCAGAAAATTGCAGAGGAAGGTAAATTTCCAAACTCACTCTATGAGGCCACCATCACCCTAATACCAAAACCTGACAAAGATGCCACAAAAAAGAAAACTACAGGCCAATACCACTGATGAACATAGATGCAAAAATCCTTAACAAAATTCTAGCAATCAGAATCCAACAATACATTAAAAAGATCATACATCATGACCAAGTGGGCTTTATCCCAGAGATGCAAGGATTCTTCAATATCTGCAAATCAATCAATGTAATACACAACATTAACAAATTGAAAAATAAAAGCCATATGATTTTCTCAATAGATGCAGAGAAAGCCTTTGATAAAATTCAACATCCATTTATGATAAAAACTCTCCACAAAGCAGGAATAGAAGGAACATACCTCAACATGATAAAAGCTATATGTGAAAAACCCACAGCAAACATTATCCTCAATGGTGAAAAATTGAAAGCATTTCCCCTAAAGTCAGGAATAAGACAAGGGTGCCCACTTTCACCACTACTATTCAACATAGTTTTGGAAGTTTTGGTCACAGCAATCAGAGCAGAAAAAGAAATAAAAGGAATCCAAATTGGAAAAGAAGAAGTAAAACTCTCACTGTTTGCAGATGATAGGACCCTCTACATAGAAAACCCTAAATACTCCACCAGAAAATTACTAGAGCTAATCAATGAATATAGTAAAGTGGCAGGGTATAAAATCAACACACAGAAATCCCTTGCATTCCTATATTCCTATGAATATAGTAAAGTGGCAGGATATAAAATCAACACACAGAAATTCCTTGCATTCTCATTATACACTAATAATGAGAAAATAGAGAACTTAAGGAAACAGTTCCATTCACCATTGCAATGAAAAGAGTAAAATACTTAGGAATATATCTACCTAAAGAAACAAAAGACCTTTATATAGAAAACTATAAAACATTGGTGAAAGAAATCAAAGAGGACACAAATAGATGGAGAAATACCCTGTGTTCATGGATCAGAGGAATCAATATAGTGAAAATGAGTATACTACCCAAAGCAATCTATAGATTCAATGCAATCCCTATCAAGATACCAATGGTATTTTTCACAGAACTAGAAGAAATAATTTCACAATTTTCATGGAAATACAAAAAACCTCGAATAGCCAAAGCAATCTTGAGAAAGAAGAATGGAACTGGAGGAATCAACCTGCCTGAATTCATGCTATACTACAAACCAACAGTCATCAAGATGGTATGGTACTGGCACAAAGACAGAAACATAGATCGATGGAACAAAATAGAAAGCCCAGAGATAAATCCATGCACCTATGGACACCTTATCTTTGACAAAGGAGGCAAGAATATACAATGGAGAAAAGACAATCTCTTTAACAAGTGGTGCTGGGAAAACTGGTCAACCACTTATAAAAGAATGACACTAGAACACTTTCTAACACCATACACAAAAATAAACTCAAAATGGAATAAAGATCTAAATGTAAGACCAGAAACTATAAAACTCCTAGAGGAGGACATAGGCAAAACACTCTCCAACATAAACCACAGCAGGATCTTCTATGACCCACCTCCCAGAATATTGGAAATAAAAGCAAAAATAAACAAATGAGATCTAATTAAAATTAAAAGCTTCTGCACAACAAAGATAACTATAAGCAAGGTGAAAAGCCAGCCTTCAGAATGGGAGAAAACAATAGCAAACAAAGCAACTGACAAAGAATTAATCTCAAAAGTATACAAACAACACCTGTAGCTCAATTCCAGAAAAATAAACCACCTAATCAAAAAATGGGCCAAAGAACTAAACAGACATTTCTCCAAAGAAGACATACAGATGGCTAACAAACACATGAAAAGATGCTCAACATCATTATTATCTGAGAAATGTAAATCAAAACCACAATGAGGTATTTTTTCATGCCAGTCAGAATGGCTGCTATCCAAAAGTCTACAAGCAATAAATGCTGGAGAGGGTGTGAAGAAAAGGGAACTCTCTTACACTGTTGGTGGGAATGCAAACTAGTACAGCCACTATGGAGAACAGTGTGGAGATTCCTTAAAAAACTGGAAATAGAACTGCCTTATGACCCAGCAATCCCACTGCTGGGCATACACAGCAAGTAAACCAGAATTGAAAGTGACGGGTGTACCCCAATGTTCATCGCAGCACTGTTTATAATAGCCAGGACATGAAAGCAACCTAGATGTCCATCAGCAGATGAATGGATAAGGAAGCTGTGGTGCATATACACAATGGAATATTACTCAGCCATTAAAAAGAATGCATTTGAATCAGTTCTAATGAGGTGGATGAAACTGGAGCCTATTATACAGAGTGAAGTAAGCCAGAAAGAAAAACACCAATACAGTATACTAATGCATATATATGGAATTTAGAAAGATGGTAATGACAGCCCTGTATGAGAGACAGCAAAAGAGACACAGATGTATAGAACAGTCTCTTGGACTCTGTGGGAGAGGGAGTGGGGGGATGATTTGGGAGAATGGCATTAATGCATTTATAATATCATATAAGAAATGAATCACCAGTCCAGGTTCGATGCAGGATACAGGAAGCTTGGGGCTGGTGCACAGGGATGACCCAGAGGGATGGTATGGGGAGGGGAGGTGGGAGGGGGGTTCAAGATGGGGAACACGTGTGCACCCATCGTGGATTCATGTTGATGTATGGCCAAACCAATATAATATTGTAAAGTAATTAGCCTGCAATTAAAATAAATAAATTTATATTAAAAAATAAATAAAATAAAGGTTTGGTAGCATTCATCAGTGAAACCATACTGTCCTGAGATTTTCTATGTGAAATTTTTTATTACTGATATAATTTATTCTCTTTTTGCATAATAGAGATTCCATAAAGATAAGAAAGAGAAAGGGGGATCAAAAATGTATTTGGAGAAAAGTTCCCCAAGCTTAAGAAAGATACAGATATCCAAGTACCAGAGGCACAGAGAGTCCCATACATTATGAACCCAAACAGACCTACACGAAGACATATCATAATTAAAATGGTAAATTTGAAGGTAAAGAGAGGATTCTGAAGTAGCAAGAATAAAATAAGAGTCAGTTACAAGGGAACTCCCATATAATTATCAGATGATTTCTTTACAGAAAGTCTGCAGGTCATAAGAGTGTATAGAGATGTAATATATTCAAAAATTGAAAAGGAAAAATCTACAACTTGGGATACTCTAGCCAGCAAGGTTACCATTTAGAATGGATGGAGATAAAAGAATTTCTCAGACAAGTGAAATCTAAAATAATTCATCAATACTAAACCTACCCTAAAAGAAATATTGAAAAGTCTTCTCTAAAAGAAATAAAAAGAAGTAAGAATCTATAGGAAAGGGAAAATTGCAATAGGAAAAGCAAATAATAAAAAAGATTGTAGATCATTTAAATAAAGCAGTGCTGCTGCTACTGCTGCTAAGTCACTTCAGTCGTGTCTAACTCTGTGTGACCCCATAGATGGCAGCCCACCAGACTTCCCCGCCCCTGGATAAACAAAAAAATTTTTGTGAAAGCAATTATAACTACTGTGAACAGCAAAAGGAAAGGATAAACATGAAGATGTAAAATCATACACCAAAATCACAAAATATGAGGAGAGGAGTAAGAAATTGTAGAATTTTTTAAGCATGTGTTTGAGCTTATATTCAGTTCAGTTCAGTTGCTCAGTCGTGTCCGACTCTTTGCGACCCCATGAATCGCAGCACGCCAGGCCTCATTCCTTCCAAAGAAATCCCAGGGCTGATCTCCTTCAGAATACTACCAATCTAAAACAGGTAGATGTAATAATGGGTCAACATACTTGAAAACAAGGGTAACCACAAGTCAAAAACATGCAATGATTCACAAAAACAAAAAAGAAGAGAACTCAAAAAAAACTCAAAAGAAAGCCATTATACACACCCAGTATAGGGGCACCTAAATACTAACAGACATAAAAGGAGAAATTGACAGGAATACAATAATAGTAGGAGAGTTTTACACCCCACTAACACCAATAGACAGCTCCTTCAGACAGGAAATCAATAAGGCAACATAGATGCTAAATAACACAATCAGGCAATTAGGTTTAATTGATATTTTCAGGACATTGCATTAAAAAAGCAAGAATACAAGTTCTTTTCAAGCACACATGGGACATTCTCTTGCTTAGTTGCTCCATGGCATGTGAGGTCTTAGTTCCCCAACCAGGAATCAAACCCATGTCCCCTACAGTGCAAGGTGGATTCTTTACCATTGGACCACCAGGGAAATCCCTATTTGATGTAACCTAAATAATAATTTTTATATGATCTTCCAGTTTGTTGGCTAGTATATGGAGATAAAATTTTTGGTTTATCAAATTTGTGTGCATTAACTTTACCAAATTCACTTATTAATTATAAATGTTTATTGATCAATCTTAAAATTTAAAATAAGAAATAAAGTCATCCTGAAAATTAATGAATGATCACATGGAAACTAAATGACATGCTACTGAAAAATCAATAGGCCAATGCTGGAATCAAAGAGGAAATTAAAAAACACCTAGAGACAAATGACAATGAAAACACAACTATACAAAATATATGGGATGTAGCAAAAGCACTCCTAACAGGGAAGTCCACAGAGATACAGGCCTTCCTAAAAAAACTGAAAAATATAAAATAAACAACCTAACCTACTACCTAAAGGAAGTAGAAAAAGAGGAACAAACGAAACCTAATCAGCTGAAGGAAGGCAATAATAAAGATCAGAGAAGGAATAAATAAAATAGAGATTTTTAAAAAGCAGGAAAAATTAAATAAAATCAGAAGCTGGTTTTTTGAAAGTATAAACAAAATTGACAAATATCTGGCCAAGTGTTTGACAAATATCACCAAAAAGAAAACAGAGAGGACTAAATAAACTAAATAAGAAATGAAAGAGGAGAAATTACATGCAATACCACAGAATACAAGAAACAGTGAGAGAATACTATGAACAACATCACTCATTAATTCAGTTCAGTTCAGTCGCTCAGTTGTGTCCGACTCTTTGCGATCCCATGAATCGCAGCACGCCAGGCCTCCCTGTCCATCACCAACTCCCGGTGTTCACTCAGACTCACGTCCATCGAGTCAGTGATGCCATCCAGCCGTCTCATCCTCTGTCGTCCCCTTCTCCTCCTGCTCTCAATCCTTCCAAGCATCAGAGTCTTTTCCAATGAGTCAACTCTTTGCATGAGGTGGCCAAAGTACTGGAGTTTCAGCGTTAGCATCATTCCTTCCAAAGAAATCCCAGGGCTGATCTCCTTCAGAACGGACTGGTTGGATCTCCTTGCAGTCCAAGGGACTCTCAAGAGTCTTCTCCAACACCACAGTTCAAAAGCATCAATTCTTCGGCACTCAGCTTTCTTCACAGTCCAACTCTCATATCCATACATGACCACAGGAAAAACCATAGCCTTGACTAGATGGACCTTTGCTGGCAAAGTAATGTCTCTGCTTTTCAATATGCTATCTAGGTTGGCCATAACTTTCCTTCCAAGGAGTAAGTGTCTTTTAATTTCATGGCTGCAGTCACCATCTGCAGTGATTTTGGAGCCCCCCCAAAATAAAGTCAGCCACTATTTCCACTGTTTCCCCATCTATTTGCCATGAAGTGATGGAGCCAGATGCCATGATCTTCGTTTTCTGAATGTTGAGCTTTAAGCCAACTTTTTCATTCTCCTCTTTCACTTTCATCAAGAGGCTTTTTAGTTCCTCTTCACTTTCTGCCATAAGGGTGGTGTCATCTGCATATCTGAGGTTATTGATATTTCTCCCGGCAAGCTTGTGTTTCTTCCAGTCCAGCGTTTCTCATGATGTACTCTGCAAAAAAGTTAAATAAACAGGGTGACAATATACAGCGTTGACGTACTCCTTTTCCTATTTGGAACCAGTCTGTCATTCCATGTCCAGTTCTAACTGTTGCTGCCTGACCTGCATACAGATTTCTCAAGAGGCAGGTGAGGTGGTCTGGTATGCCCATCTCTTTCAGAATTTTCCACAGTTTATTGTGATCCACACAGTCAAAGGCTTTGGCATAGTCGATAAAGCAGAAATAGATGTTTTTCTGGAACTCTCTTTCTTTTTCCATGATCCAGCAGATGTTGGCAACTTGATCTCTGGTTCCTCTGCCTTTTCTAAAACCAGCTTGAACATCTGGAAGTTCACGGTCCACATATTGCTGAAGCCTGGCTTGGAGAATTTTGAGCATTCCTTTACTAGCATGTGAGATGAGTGCAATTGTGCAGTAGTTTGAGCATTCTTTGGTGTTGCCTTTCTTCTGGATTGGAATGAAAACTGACCTTTTCCAGTCCTGTGGCCACTGCTGGATTTTCCAAATTTGCTGGCATATTGAGTGCAGCACTTTCACAGCGTCATCTTTCAGAATTTGGAATAGCTCAACTGGAATTCCATCACCTCCACTAGCTTTGTTCGTAGTGATGCTGTCTAAGGCCCACTTGACTTCCCATTCCAGAATGTCTGGCTCTAGGTCAGTGATCACATCATTGTGATTATTTTGGTCATGAAGACCTTTTTTGTACAGTTCTTCTGTGTATTCCTGCCACCTCTTCCTAATATCTTCTGCTTCTGTTAGATCCATACCATTTCTGGCCTTTATCGAGCCCATCTTTGCATGAAATGTTCCCTTGGTATCTCTAATCTTCTTGAAGAGATCTCTAGTCTTTCCCATTCTGTTGTTTTCCCCTTCTCCATTGCTGTTTTCCAAAAGTAAACTCTTCTTGACCTCTGCCTGCTTTTTGATGCTTTCAAGTACTTTTAAATATTTGTTTTCTTATATTCTTTTCCAGTTTGTATAATTGCTATCTATGGGATGGTTCACCTTACTTTTTCATTCATTTTATTCTTTTCTTGTAACCAGTTCTGGACAATTTTTTAAACTCAAAAGAGAGAGGAAACTTGTGAAATCTCTGAAAGTGTTTTAAAGTGACAGGAAAGGGAGGATTTGGCATACCATAAGTGAAAATTTTCCCAGAGTATCTGTATTCATTTGAGACTCCTCAATAAAAGTTACAAGAACACTTACACAGGCCTCCCCCAAACATACAAACAAGATATATGCAAAGTTTACAGCATTGATATCGCATTGCAAATATTGATAACATCCCCAGAAGCACTTTCTCTTTTCCTTCCTATCCTACACGAGCACAACATTGTAAATCAATTATACTTCAATTAAAATAACCAGGAAAAGAAAAACTTAAAAAAAATACATATATATATATATATATAAAAAAGAAGCAGAAACCTCAATTAAATAAAGTTGACAGGCCAGAAGGGGGACTTGTGTCCTACAATGGTAGGAAAGTTGAATGACAGGAAGGAATATATCTTCTTTCCTGGCAACAATTCAGCCCATATAAAAAAAAGGAACTTTGTTTATTGTAACCCTCCAAATTTCCTTTCCTCTTCTGTTAAAATGTTCTCCTTTCCTTTCTGTGTGGGAACTTGTGCATGGCTCACTATGGCTGCAGATCTCAAATGAAAAATCTTTCAGTTCAGTTCAGTTCAGTCGCTCAGTCCTGTCTGACTCTTTGCAACCCCATGAACCAGGCCAGGGCTTCCTGTCCATCACCAACTCTCGGAATCCACCCAAACCCATGCCCATTGAGTCAGTGATGCCATCCAACCATCTCATCCTCTGTTGTTCCCTTCTCCTCCTGCCCTCAATCTTTCCCAGCATCAGGGTCTTTTCCAGTGAGTCAGCTCTTCGCATCAGGTGGCCAAAGTATTGGAGTTTCAGCTTCAGCATCAGTCCTTCCAATGGACACCCAGGACTGATCTCCTTCAAGATGGACTGGTTGGATCTCCATGCAGTCCAAGGGACTCTCAAGAGTCTTCTCCAACGCTACAGTTCAAAAGCATCAGTTCTTTGGCACTCAGCTTTCTTCATAGTCCAACTCTCACATGCATACATGACCACTGGAAAAACCATAGCCTTGACTAGATGGACCTTTTTTTGCAAAATAATGTCTCTGCTTTTGAATGAGCTGTCTAGCTTGGTCATAACTTTCCTTCCAAGGAGTAAGCGTCTTTTAATTTCATGGCTGCAGTCACCATCTGCAGTGATTTTGGAGCCCCCCCAAAATAAAGTCAGCCACTGTTTCCACTGTTTCCCCACCTATTTGCCATGAAGTGATGGAGCCAGATGCCATGATCTTCGTTTTCTGAATGTTGAGCTTTAAGCCAACTTTTTCATTCTCCTCTTTCACTTTCATCAAGAGGCTTTTTAGTTCCTCTTCACTTTCTGCCATAAGGGTGGTGTCATCTGCATATCTGAGGTTATTGATATTTCTCCCGGCAAGCTTGTGTTTCTTCCAGTCCAGCGTTTCTCATGATGTACTCCGCAAAAAAGTTAAATAAACAGGGTGACAATATACAGCGTTGACGTACTCCTTTTCCTATTTGGAACCAGTCTGTCGTTCCATGTCCAGTTCTAACTGTTGCTGCCTGACCTGCATACAGATTTCTCAAGAGGCAGGTGAGGTGGTCTGGTATGCCCATCTCTTTCAGAATTTTCCACAGTTTATTGTGATCCACACAGTCAAAGGCTTTGGCATAGTCGATAAAGCAGAAATAGATGTTTTTCTGGAACTCTCTTTCTTTTTCCATGATCCAGCAGATGTTGGCAACTTGATCTCTGGTTCCTCTGCCTTTCCTAAAACCAGCTTGAACATCTGGAAGTTCACGGTTCACATATTACTGAAGCCTGGCTTGGAGAATTTTGAGCATTCCTTTACTAGCATGTGAGATGAGTGCAATTGTGCAGTAGTTTGAGCATTCTTTGGTGTTGCCTTTCTTCTGGATTGGAATGAAAACTGACCTTTTCCAGTCCTGTGGCCACTGCTGGATTTTCCAAATTTGCTGGCATATTGAGTGCAGCACTTTCACAGCATCATCTTTCAGAATTTGGAATAGCTCAACTGGAATTCCATCACCTCCCCTGGCTTTTTTGTAGTGATGCTTTCTAAGGCCCACTTGACTTCACATTCCAGGATGTCTGGCTCTAGGTCAGTGATCACACCATCATGATTATCTTGGTCGTGAAGATGTTTTTTGTACAGTTCTTTTGTGTATTCTTGCCACCTCTTCTTAATATCTTCTGCTTCTGTTAGGTCCATACTATTTCTGTCCTTTATCGAGCCCATCTTTGCATGAAATGTTCCCTTGGTATCTCTAATCTTCTGGAAGAAATCTCTAGTCTTTCCCACTCTATTGTTTTCCTCTATTTCTCTGCATTGATCGCCGAGGAAGGCTTTCTTATCTCTTCTTGCTATTCTTTGGAACTCTGCATTCAGATGTTTACATCTTTCCTTTTTTCCTTTGCTTTTTGCTTCCCTTCGTTTCACAGCTATTTGTAAGGCCTCCTCAGACAGCCATTTTGCTTTTTTGCATTTCTTTTCCATGGGGATGGTCTTGTTTCCTGTCTTGTATACAATGTCATGAACCTCCATCCATAGTTCTTCAGGCATTTTATCAGATCTAGTGCCTTAAGTTTATTTCTCACTTTCACTGTATAGTCATAAGTGATTTGATTTAAGTCATACCTGAATGGTCTAGTGGTTTTCTCCACTTTCTTCAATTTAAGTCTGAATTTGGCAATAAGGAGTTCATGATCTGAGCTACAGTCAGCTCTCGGTCTTGTTTTTGTTGACCAAAGAGCTTCTCCATCTTTGGCTGCAAAGAATGTAATCAATCTGATTTCAGTGTCAACCATATGGTGATGTCCATGTGTAGAGTCTTCTCTTGTGTTGTTGGAAGAGGGTGTTTGCTATGACCAGTGCGTTCTCTTGTTAGAACTCTATTAGCCTTTGCCCTGCTTAATTTTGTACTCCAAGGCCAAATTTGCCTGTTACTCCAGGTGTTTCTTGACTTCCTACTTTTGTGTTCCAGTCCCCTATAATGAAAAGGACATCTGTTTTGGGTGTTAGTTCTAGAAGGTCTTGTAGGTAACTCTTGGCTGATCCTAAATAAACACACTTTGCCTGGAGTAATAACTGGAAGTTTATTTTAGGTCAAAAGTAATAAACGATTCTTTCAAGAGTAGTTGTCTCTGTGTCTGTCATCCTGCCTACCTGATTAAAACTAAATCCCAGTTGCTTTTTAAGACATTGGGGCAAAATTGTGGTCAAGTGGAAAGCAATTCATCCCTATAGGAGATCTTTCTGACATTCAAAATGATTCTGTCTGCTAACCATAATTTGTTCACCAACTTTTCAGTCACATGTGAAGATAATAATTTACCTGGTAATTTGTCTAACCAACTCATGACAGGTGACCCTCCACCAGCAATGTTGATAAATGGAGGAAAGGTTGAATTCATCATAAATCCATAGAACTATGTTTTGAGAGGATAAATAATTCTACTTATGTGAGAATTCCCAGAAATTTCAATTAAGTTGTAAAACTCGTATTACAAACACTAGCCTTCAGAAAAATATTCAACCTTTACACCTTTCAGTCTCCCTGGCTACTGTGGAGGAATTTGCATCCAATTTTTGTATTGATGATGTTATCCATGACAAAGTAACAGCCATATGAAGAGTTGCTCCTGTGGGTTCAGTATCTATTCAACAGTGGGGAGGAAATATGTTTTTAAGGAAACTGTGTTTATTTTTATTCTTCTCACCAATTGAAGTTAAAACTAAGGTTTATGATTCAGAGATGAGTGACTTATTTTTTCAAAATCATATTCAGAATCTTCAGCTACCTTTATACAAAAGGTTTCCTTAGAGCCATCTGAAATGTACACTGTGATAGAGTTAAATATTCTCAATCAGGTTGGAGAATATGAATGTACATTTGAAACAAGAACATTTTTTTTGCAGTCAATTGAAAGACGCCAGTATTTATATCACGTTCAGCTCAAGCAGGAATTTTCAGAGACATCTGCTCCTATTAGAGGCTAGAAGAAATGGGAAAATTGGATATAGTATGGAAAATAAATCTGGGTGAAATGGCAATGCTAGAGACAATTGAACTTTTTTTTTTTTTTTTTGAGACAATTGAACTTGAAAGAGACTCCAGGTTACAGAAACTTGAGGCTGTCTTTGGAGACAATCCCAGATACTGTAGTTCTAGAAGAGCCTTTTCATAGTACCTGTAAGATAACAAACTACAGTGATAGGAAATTGAAATTGGTTTTGAGGATGTGTGATACAGATTCTATTCGTTGGTGTGATAGTTCAGAAAGATACCTTGGAAAGCTACCACCAGGCTCAACTCTCAGGTTTACCCTGATACTGCTGTCCTTGCAACTGGGCCTACAAACTATCTCTGATATACAAATAACAGAAAAATTATTAAAGCAATGTTGTGTCTGTGATGATCTTGCAAAAGTCTGTGTAATACCTCCCATGGTTAAAATGAGAAGCTGAGAAAATTTGCAGTATTATGCTCTCCAGAGCATTTCACAGAAAAACTTTTCCTAGTTTTATTAGCAGCAAAATGATCAACTAATAGCAAATATACAGGCAGATTATTTTCATTTTCTTCCTTTGAAACCATGAATATATTAAGAATTAAACATATCTTGATCTAAAAAAGAACAATCTTGACTTTCATGTTATATGAAGTACTTTTTAATTCTACATTTGTATGTTTCCTAATATTTGTGACTTAATTAAGGTCATTACAGGTAGCCATTGATTTTTTTTCAGAATGAGATCACCATTTAAAAATGATTACATTTGCTTTCCATGAATGCTTAATAGCATTCAATACTTCCTTTATCAGTAAAGCTGATATTGAGAGAACATAAAATACTGTAAATCTATTGACAATTTAATTAAAATAATTACTATGGTTTACTTGGTCAAATTTAAATTTACCTTGTTTTATTATTTTCCTTTTTCATTTGCATTCAACAGAGTACTATAAGTGGCAGTGCTTAATATAATTCAGGATGGTCCTCATTATTTAAACTTGTTGACATTTACTACTTGGAAAAGACATAAGCTTTTCAAATATTCCAAATTACTGGGGCTATAAAATGCATTCATGTGACACACTGAGCTGTTTTTCATTCCTCTTGGCAAACTTCTATGAAGTGTGGAGTTGGTTTACTTTCAGTAGTTATTCCTACAAGGGCCCTTGTGTATACTACTTGGATTGCTCACTTGCTTCTTAACTGTTCACATAATATATTCTTTCTCTTTTATGCAAAACCAAAAATCATGACAAAGAATTTGCTAGAGTGCTTATATTTTGGTTTGTTCGTTTATTTTCATTCTCCTTATATTTTATTTACATAGCAGTATTTCTTTTGGAAAACAAAACCATCTCACATATTAACTAACTACTGATTTGAGAATGTAAACTCTTTCCTTTTATTCTTTTTTCTCTTTTTAAAATTGAAGTATAGTTCATTTACAATATTATATTAGTCTTAAGTATAGAACATAGGATTCAATATGTTTATAGATTATATATAGATATGAATATTTTACATGGTTATTATATAATAATGGTTATATTTCCTTGTGCTGTGCAATACATACTTGTTGCTTATTTATTTTACACAGTAGTTTCTGTCTCTTATTCCCAGCTGCACTTTTTTAGGCCCCAAAATCACTGCAGATGGTGACTGTAGTCATGAAATTAAAGGACGTTTGCTCCTTGGAAGAAAAGCTATGACCTACCTAGACAGCAAGAATACTGGAGTGGGTTGCCATTTCCTTCTCTAATGCATGAAAGTGAAAAGTGCAAGTGAAGTCACTCAGTTGTGTCCAACTCTTAGCGACCTCATGGACTGCAGCCTACCAGGCTCCTCCGTCCATGGGATTTTCCAGGTAAAAATACTGGAGTGGGATGCCATTAGTATACAATATTTATCTTTCTCTTTCTGACTTACTTCACTCTGTACAATAGGCTCTAGTCTTATCCAACTCATTAGAACTGACTCATGTGCATTCCGTTTTATGTCTGAGTAATATTCCATTGTGTATATGTACCACCGCTTCTTTATCCAGTCATCGATAGACATCTAGGTTGCTTCCGTGTTCTAGTTATTGCAAATGGTTCTGCAATAAACAATTGGACACACGTGTTGTTTTCAATTTTTATTTCCTCAGGTTATATGCCTAGGTGTGGGGTTGCTGGGTCATATGGTGGTTTTATTCTTAGTTTTTTTTTTTTTAACTTTACAATATTGTATTGGTTTTGCATTATATCAACATGAATCCACCACAGGTATACACGTGTTCCCCATCCTGAACCCTCCTCCCTCCTTCCTCCCTGTACCATCCCTCTGGGTCATCCCAGTGCACCAGCCCCCAAGCATCCAATATCGCGCATTGAACCTGGACTGGCGACTTGTTTCATATATGATGTTATACATGTTGCAATGCCATTCTCCCAAATCATCCCACCCTCTCCCTCTCCCACAGAGTCCAAAAGACTGTTCTATACATCAGTGTCTCTTTTGCTGTTTCGTATACAGAGTTATTGTTACCATCTTTCTAAATTCCATATATATGCGTTAGTATACTGTATTGGTGTTTTTCTTTCTGGCTTACTTTACTCTGTATAATAGGCTCCAGTTTCACTGTTGGTGGGAATGCAAACTAGTAAAGCCACTATGGAGAACAGTGTGGAGATTCCTTAAAAAACTGGAAATAGAACTGCTTTATGACCCAGCAATCCCACTGCTGGGCATACACACTGAGGAAACCAGAATTGAAAGAGACACTTGTACCCCAATGTTCATTGCAGCACTGTTCATAATAGCCAGGACATGGAAGCAACCTGGATGTCCATCAGCAGATGAATGGATAAGAAAGCTGTGGTACATATACACAATGGAGTATTCTTAGTTTTATAAGGAATCTCCATACCGTCTTCCAGAGTGGCTGTACCAATTTACATTCCCACCAACAGTGCAAGAAGGTTCCCTTTTCTCCACACCCTCTCCAGCATTTATTGTTTGTAGACTTTTTGATGATGGCCATTCTGACCAGTGTGAGGTATCTCATTGTATTTTTGATTTGCATTTCTCTAATAATGAGCAATGTTGAGCATCTTTTCATGTGTTTGTTAGCCATCCATATGTCTTCTTTGAAGAAATGTCTATTTAGTTCTTTTCCCCACTTTTTGACTGAGGTCTTTGTTTTTCTGGTACTGAGTTGTATGAGCTTCTTGTATATTTTAGAGATTAATCCTTTGTCAGTTGTTTCATTTGCTATTATTTTCTCCCATTCTGAGGGTTGTCTTTTCACCTTGCTTTTAGTTTCCTTTGCTGTGCAAAAGCTTTTAAGTTTAATCAGGTCCCACTTGTTTACTTTTCTTTTTATTTCCATTACTCTAGGAGGTGGGTCATAAAGGATGTTGCTGTGATTTATGTCAGAAAGTGTTCTGCCTATGTTTTCCTATAAGAGTTTTATAGTTTCTGTCTTATATTTAGTTCTTTAATCCATTTTGAGTTTATCTTTCTGCATGGTGTTACGAAATGTTCTAATTTCATTCTTTTACATGTAGCTGTCCAGTTTTCCCAGCACCACTTATTGAAGAGGCTGTCTTTGCCACATTGTATATTCTTGCCTCCCTCATCAAAACTAAGGTACCCATAGGTGCATGGGTTTATTTCTGGGCTTTCTATTTTGTTCTGTTTGTCTATATTTCTGTTTTTGTGCCAGAACCATGCTGTCTGGATGACTGTAGCTTTGTAGTATAATCTGAAGTCAGGAAGGTGGATTCCTCCAGCTCCATTCTTCTTTCTCAAGACTGCTTTGGCTATTAAGGGTCTTTTGTGTTTCCATATGAATTGTGAAATTCTTTTGTTCTAGTTCTGTGAAAAATGCCATTGGTAATTTGATAAGGATCACGTTGAATCTGTAGATTGCGTTTTCACAATATTGATTCTTCCTACTCAGGAACAAGGAATATCTCTCCATCTGTTTATGTCATTTTTTATCTCTTTCATCAGTGTCTTATAATTTTCTGTGTACAGTTCTTTTGTCTCCTTAGGTAAGTCTATTCCTAGATATTTTATTCTTTTTTTTAAAAAATGTTTTTTTTTTTAAATTGAAGAATAATTGCTTTACAGAATTTCGTTGTTATCTGTCAAACCTCAACATGAATCAGCCATAGGTATACAAGTATCGCATCACTTTTGAACTTCCCTCTCATCTCCCTCCCCACCCCCGCCCCTGTAGGTTGATATAGAGCCCCTGTTTGAGTTTCCTGAGACACACAGCAAATTCCCATTGGCTAATAGATATTTTATTCTTTTTGTTGCAATGGTGAATGGGATTGATTTCTTAATTTCTCTTTCTAATTTTTCATTGTTAGTATATAGAAATGCAAGTGATTTATGTGTATTGATTTTTGTACCCTGCAACTTTGCTAAATTCACTGATTAGTTCTAGTAATTTTCTGATAGTGTCTTTAGGGTTTTCTATGTACAGTATCATGTCATCTGCAAACAGTGAGAGCTTTACTTCTTTTATGATCTGGATTCCTTTTATTTCTTTTTCTTCTCTGATTGATGAAGCTAGGACTTCCAAAACTATGTTGAATAATAGTGGTGAAAGTGGACACCCTTGTCTTTTTCCTGATCTTAGGGGAAATGCTTTCAGTTTTTCACCATTGAGAATAATGTTTGCTGTAGGCTTATCATATATGACCTTTACTATATTGAGGCTAGTTCCTCCTATGCCCATTTATTGAAGATTTTTAATCATAAATGGGTGCTGAATTTTGTCAAAGAATTTTTCTGCATCTGTTGAGATTATCATATGTTTTTTTCTTTCAATTAGTTAATATGGTGTGTCACATTGATTGATTTGCATATATTGAAGAATCCTTGCATCTCTGGAATAAACCCAACTTAATCATGGTGTATGAGCTTTCTAATGTGTTGTTGAATTCTGTTTGCTAAAATTTTGTTGAGGGTTTTTGCATCTATGTTCATCAGTGATATTGGCCTGTAGTTTTGTTTGTGTGTTGCCTTTGTCTGCTTTTGCTATCTGGGTGATGGTGGCCTCATACAATGAGTTTGGAAGTGTTCCTTCCTCTGTGATTTTTGGAAAAAGTTTCAGAAGGATAGGCACTAGCTCTTCTCTAAATGTTTGATTGAATTCTCCTGTGAATCCATCTGGTCCCACGATTTTGTTTTTTGGGAGATTTTTGATCACAGCTTCAATTTCAGTGCTTGTAATTGGGTTGTTCATCATTTCTATTTCTTCCTGATTCAGTTTTGGAAAATAGAACTTTAGAATCTGTCCATTTCTTCCAGGTTATCCATTTTATTGCCATATAGTTATTCATAATAGTCTCTTATAATCCTTTGTATTTTTGCATTGCCTGTTGTAGCCCCTACTTTTTCATTTCTAAATTTGTTGATTTGGTTCTTCTCTCTTTTTTCTTGATGAGTCTGGCTAAAGGTTTGTCAATTTTGTTTATCTTCTCAAAGAACCAGCTTTTAGTTTTGTTAATCTTTACTATTGTTTCTTTAATTTCTTTTTCATATATTTCTGCTCTTATCTTCATGATTTCTTTCCTTTTGCTAATTTTTTTTTTTGATGATTTTATTGTTTCTTGAGGTAGGATTGTATTACTTTAAACTTCCGTCTTAGGACTGTTTTGCTGCATCCCATAGGTTTTGAGTTGTTGTGTTTTCATTGTCATTTGTTTCTAGAAATTTTTAATTTTCCCTTTTTATTTATTCAGTAACCTGTTGGTTATTTATAAATGTACTGTTTAATCCTCATGTATTCATATTTTTTACATTTTTTTTCTTGTAATTGATATCTAGTCTCATAGCATTGTCCTCAGAAAAGATGCTTGACACGATTTCAATTTTCTTAAATTTACTAAGGTTTGATTTGTGATCCAAGATGTGGTCTATCCTGGAGAATGATCCATGTGCATTTGAGAAGAAGGTGTATTCTTCTGCATTTGGATGGAATTTCCTGAAGATATCAATGAGATCCATCTCATCTAATGTATCATTTTAAGACTTGTGTTTCCTTATTAATTTTCTGTTTTGATGATCTGTCCATTGGTATTAGTGGGGTGTTAAAGTCTTCTACTATTATTGTATTACTGTCAGTTTCTCCTTTCATGTCTGTTAGTGTTTGTCTTACGTATTAAGGTGCTCCTATGTTGGATGCAGTGATATTTGCAATTGTTTTTTCATCCTCTTGGATTTCTCTCTTGATCATTATGTACTGTCCTTCCCTATCTCTTGTAAAGTTCTTTATTTTAAGGTCTATTTTGTCTGTTATGAGGATTATTACTCCAGCTTTCTTTTGCTTTCCATTTCCATGGGATATATTTTTCCATCCTCTCACTTTCAGTCTATATGTGTCTTTAGGTTTGGAGTGGGTTTCTTGTAGACAGCATATACACGGGTCTTGTTTTTGTATCCATTCAGCCAGTTTGTGTCTTTTGGTTGGATCATTTAATCCATTTACATTTAAAGTTCTTTTGATATATACGTTCCTATTTCTATTTTCTTAATTGTTTGGGGATTCATTTTGTAGATTTTTACTTCCTTCGTATTTCTAGACTGTATAAGTCCCTTTAACATTTATTGTAAAACTGGTTTGGTGGTACTGAATTCTCTTAACTTTTGCTTGTCTGAAAAGCTTTTGATTTCTCCATCAATTTTGAATGAGAATCTTGCTGGGTAGAGTAATGTTGGTTATAGACTTTTCCTTTTCAGTACTTTAAATATATCTTGCCATTGCTTTCTGGCCTGCAGAGTTTCTGCTGAAAGATCAGCTGTTAAATGTATGGGGTTTCCCTTGTATGTTACTTGTTGCTTTTTCCTTGCTGCTTTTAATATTTTTCTTTGTTTAGTCTTTGTTAGTTTGATTAGTATGTGTCTTGGTGTGTTCCTCCTTTGGTTTATCCTTTATGGGACTCTTTGCCTGTTGGACTCGATTGACTATTACCTTTCCAAGGCAGAGGAAATTGTTTTCTAAAATCTCTTCAAAATTTTTCTCATGCCCTTTCTTTTTCTCTTATTCTTCTGGGACCCCTATAATTCGAATGTTGCTGTGTTGATATTGTCCCAGATGTCTCTGAGTCTATCCTCAGTTCTTTTGATTTTTTTTTTTTTACGTTGTTCTGCTCTTTAGAAGTTATTTCCACCATTGATTTATTCTTCAGCTTCAGATATTCTGCCATTCAGTTCAGTTCAGTCGCTCAGTCATGTCCGAGTCTTTGCGACCCCATGAACTGCAGCGCACCAGGCCTCCCTGTCCATCACCAACTCCTAGAGTCCACCCAAACCCATGTCCATCTAGTCAGTGATGCCATCGAACCATCTCATCCTCTGTCATCCCCTTCTCCTCCTGCCCTCAATCTTTCCCAGCATCAGGGTCTTTTCCAATGAGTCAGCTCTTCGCATCAGGTGGCCTTTTAATTTCAGTAATTGTGTTGTTTGTCTCTGTATGTTTATTCTTTAATTCTTCTAGGTCTTTGTTAACTGATTCTTGCATTTCCCCATTTTGTTTTCAAAGTTTTTGATCTTTTTTTTTTTACTATAATCGTTCTGAATTCTTTTTCAGGTCGTTTGCCTATCTCCTCTTCATTTATTTGGATTTCTGTGTATCTAGTTTGTTCCTTCATTTGTGCAGTATTTCTCTGCCTTTTCATTTTTTTAAAAACTTATTGTGTTTGAAGTCTCCTTTTCCCAGGCTTCAAGGTTGAATTCTTTCTTCCTTTTGGTTTCTGCCCCACTAAGGTTGGTGCAGTAGTTTGTCTAAGCTTTGTATAGTGTGGAATTTATGCTGAGTTTTTTTTTCCTCTGATGGCCAAGCTGAGTGAGTTGGTAATCCTGTCTGTTGATGATTGAGTTTGTATATTTGTTTTGTTTGTTGTTTGGATGAGTCGTCCTGCACAGGGTGCTACTGGTAGTTGGGTGATGCCAGGTCTTGTTTTGAAGTGGTTTCCTTTGTGGGAGTTTTCACTATTTGATACTCCCTAGTGTTAGTTCTCTGGTTGTCTAGGGTCTTGGAGTCATTGCTCCCACTCCAAAGGCTCAGGGCTTGATCTCAAGTTTTGTGTGGTTCTATTGATCTGATCTGATATATTCTTTTCCACTGGTCAGGTACTGCTGTCTGCTCGCAGCTGGGGTTATGCATGCACTTCTTTGTCTGAAGGTGTATTCCTGATGTATCCATGGAGAGAGAGGTACTCCACATCCACCTAAATCCTCCCCCATCTTGTTCTCCTATTTGTAGACTTTTTGATGATAGCCATTCTGATGATGAGGTGATGTTATGGCTTTGATTAGCATTTCCCTGATGATTAGCAACATTGACCATCTTTTCTTGTGCTTGTTGGCAATCTATATGTCTTCTTTTGAAAAATGTCTATTACAGTCATCTGTCCATTTTTTTTTTTTTTTTTTTGGTTAGCTTTTATTTATTTATTTATTTTTGTGTGTTGTAACTGGCATTTTTAACAGTCATTATCTATTAGAGATGTATTCTGGAGTATTTACAGGTGAATGATATGATGTCTTGGATTTTGGTTTAAGATTTTCCAGATTTAGGCAAGGAGGGTGCATGAAATAAGATGGACAAAATGTTTACAATCACTGAAACTTGGTAATGATATATGGGGGTTCATTATACTATCTCTCTACTTTTGTGTATGCTGATATTTTTTTTTTTTTTTGTCTCTGCTGTGCTTTCTTTTTTTTTTTTTTTTTTGCACATTTTTAATTTTTAATGTCAAGCTTAAAGAAAAGTTCCAAAAAAAATACAAATAATATCCATATAACCTCTGCCCAGATTTTTCACTTGTTCTTATCATTTCACCCCATTTCTTTATTATTTGTCTGCTCCCCACCCAAAAAGTTTTTTTCTAAACTCTTGGAAGGCCTGCTGCAGATATCATGGTTTTTATTCCCATGAAGTATCCCACATACTTCAGTACATATTTCTGAATTTCCTAAGAATAGGGATATTTGGTTAATAACTGTAATAGTACAGTTGTCAGCTTCAGTAATTTAACATGGATAAAAACTTTTATTAAATCTACTGTCTGTATTCTAATACTGTTAACTGACCCTCAGTGTCCTTTTTAGCACTTTTTCCTTCTAGTACAAGATCTAGTCCAGGATCAGATATTGCATTTCATTGTCATGTTGATAAAGTCTCTTTTAATCTGGAACACTTTTACAGCCTTTCTTTGTTTTTTATGATATTGTCATTGTTAAAGAATACTGCCCCTACTTTGTTTTTTTTTTTTTTTTTTGACAGCTTTAATTTTTCAGCACTTTATTTTTTTTTTTATTTGATAAATTTAACGCCTTTTATTGCCATACCTCATTTTACTGTGCTTTGCTTTAGTGAGCTTTATAGATACATGTTTTTTTGTTTTTTTGTTTTTTCCCTTGTTAATTTTCTGTTTAGTTGATCTATCCATAAGTGTGAGTGGGGTATTAAAGTCTCCCACTATTATTGTGTTATTGTTAATTTCTCCTTTCATACTTGTTAGGATTTGTCTTACATACTGCGGTGCTCCCATGTTGGGTGGATATATATTTATAATTGTTATATCTTCTTCTTGGATTGATCCTTTGATCATTATGTAGTGACCTTCTTTGTCTCTTTTCACAGCCTTTGTTTTAAAGTCTAATTTATCTGATACGAGTATTGTGACTCCTGCTTTCTTTTGGTCCCAATTTGCATGGAAAATCTTTTTCCAGCCCTTCACTTTCAGTCTGTATGTGTCTCCTGTTTTGAGGTGGGTCTCTTGTAGACAGCATATGTAGGGGTCTTGTTTTTGTATCCATTCAGCCAGTCTTTGTCTTTTGGTTGGGGCATTCAACCCATTTACGTTTAAGGTAATTACTAATAAGTATGATCCCGTTGCCATTTACTTTATTGTTTTGGGTTTGAGTTTATACACCATTTTTGTGTTTCCTGACTAGAGAATATCTTTTAGTATTTGTTGGAGAGCTGGTTTGGTGGTGCTGAATTCTCTCAGCTTTTGCTTGTCTGAAAAGCTTTTGATTTCTCCTTCATACTTGAATGAGATCCTTGCTGGGTACAATAATCTGGGCTGTAGGTTATTTTCTTTCATCATTTTAAGTATGTCTTGCCATTCCCTCCTGGCTTGAAGAGTTTCTATTGAAAGATCAGCTGTTATCCTTATGGGAATTCTCTTGTGTGTTATTTGTTGTTTTTCCCTTGCTGCTTTTAATATTTGTTCTTTGTGTTTGATCTTTGTTAATTTGATTAATATGTGTCTTGGGGTGTTTCTCCTTGGGTTTATCCTGTTTGGGACTCTCTGGGTTTCTTGGACTTGGGTGATTATTTCCTTCCCCATTTTAGGGAAGTTTTCAACTATTATCTCCTCAAGTATTTTCTCATGGTCTTTCTTTTTGTCTTCTTCTTCTGGAACCCCTATGATTCGAATGTTGTAGCGTTTAATATTGTCCTGGAGGTCTCTGAGATTATCCTCATTTCTTTTAATTCGTTTTTCTTTTATCCTCTCTGATTCATTTATTTCTACCATTCTATCTTCTAATTCACTAATCCTATCTTCTGCCTCTGTTATTCTACTATTTGTTGGCTCCAGAGTGTTTTTAATTTCATTTATTGCATTATTCATTATATACTGACTCTTTTTTATTTCTTCTAGGTCCTTGTTAAACCTTTCTTGCATCTTCTCAATCCTTGTCTCCAGGCTATTTATCTGTGATTCCATTTTAATTTCAAGATTTTGGATCAATTTCACTATCATTATTTGGAATTCTTTATCAGGTAGATTCCCTATCTCTTCCTCTTTTGTTTGGTTTGGTGGGCATTTATCCTGTTCCTTTATCTGCTGGGTATTCCTCTGTCTCTTCATCTTGTTTAAATTGCTGAGTTTGGGAGTCCTTTCTGTATTCTGGCAGTTTGTGGAGTTCTCTTATATTGTGGCGTTTCCTCGCTGTGTGTGGGTATGTAGAGGTGGCTTGTCAAGGTTTCCTGGTTAGGGAAGCTTGTGTCGGTGTTCTGGTGGGTGGAGCTGTATTTCTTCTCTTTGTTCAGTCGCGCTATGGGGAGGGAGGGAGGGATGCTGCAAACAAATGACACTGGCGTGCGCTCGCAGTGCTTCAGCCACACTGGGTCTGCCCCCGCTCACGGCGCGTGTAGCCTCCCTGCCCACACTGCTCAGGCTCTAGGTTGTTCTGCCGGGAACAATCCGAGGCTGGGCCTGGGTTGCATGCACCTCCCAGGTCCAAGCCGCTCAGGTTCAGGCACTCAGGTAGTCCTCAGAGGCGCAGACTCAGTTGGGGCTGCGTTTTGTGCTCCTCCCAGGTCCGAGCAGCTCAGGTGATGAGGTGTTTGGCGAGCGCCAATGCTGCGACTTATCGCCTCCCCGCCACTTGGTTATCTGGGTGTAAAACCGGCACACCTTCTCAGGCAGATGTTGACCGTCCAGACCCCCAATAAGTTTTAGTTAGCAAAGAAGCCAGTTTTATAGATAATGTCTCTCTGGGGCTGCGATTGCCCGCTTCCGGCTCTGGCTGCCTGTCACCGGAGGGGGAAGGTCTGCCGCCGGCTACCTCTGTTTAGTCCTTTGTTCCGTGCGCGGGTTGGCGGTGTCTTAGGTTAGGGCTGGCTTTTCGCATGGTAGATATCCCACAGTCTGGTTTGCTAGCCCAAATTATTTCGCTCAGATAGTGCTCAGGGTATTCAGGCCAGATTCTTACTCTCAGCGATGCAGCCCGCGCCGCGCCTCCCTGCCCAGCCCCTGCTTGCTAATGGCAGATGCAGGCGTCTGCGCTGCTTCTCCGCTGGAGGAGTTACCGTAGGGCTCGCAATCTGCGAGTTTTAATTGTTTATTTATTTTTTCTCCCTGTTATGTTGTCCTCTGTGCTTCCAAAGCTCGGCACGGATTCGGCAGTGAGAAGGTTTCCTGGTGTTTGGAAACTTCTCTCTTTTTAAGACTCCCTTCCCGGGACGGAACTCCGTCCCTCCCTCTTTTGTCTCTTTTATTGTCTTTAATATTTTTTCCTACCTCCTTTCGAGGAGTTGGGTTGCTTTTCTGGGTGCCTGATGTCCTCTGCCGGCATTCAGAAGTTGTTTTGTGGAATTTACTCGACGTTTAAATGCTCTTTTGATGAATTTGTGGGGGAGAAAGTGTTTTCCCCGTCCTACTTCTCCGCCATCTTGGCGCCTTCCCTCATCTGTCCATTTTTTAATCAGGTTGCTGTTTTTTTTCTTTTCTTTTCTTACTTATCAATAGATTTATTTTTTAATTTATCTCTTTTAATTGTAGGATAATTACTTTACAGTATTGTGATGGTTTATGCCATACATTAACACGAACAGCACACAGGTATAAATGTGTCACCCTCATCCTGAATCCCTTTCCCACCTCTCTCCCCACCTTAGTCCTCTGGGTTGTCCCATAGCACTGGCTTTGGTGCCTTGCTTCATGCATCAAACTTGCTCTGGTCATCTACATTACATATGGTAATGTCCATGTTTCAATCCTATTCTCTCAAATCATCCCACCCTCGCCTTCTCCCACTGAGTCTAAATGTGTGTTCTTAACATTTATGACTCCTTTGCTGCCATGCTGTCAGTGTGTGTGTGTATGTGTATGTGTGTGTTAGTTGCTCAGTCATGTCTGACTCTTTTTGGCCCAGTGAGGTGTAACCTACCAGTCTCCTCCATCTATGGGATTTTCTAGGACTGTTGGTACAGTCTTTCTAAATTTCATATTTATGCATTAATATACAATACTGGTATTTCTCTTTCTGACTTACTTCACTCTATATAATAAGCTCGAGTTTCATCCACCTCATTGGAGCAGATTCATATGTTTTCTTTTCATAGCTAAGTAATATTCCATTTTTTATATGTACCAAGGTTTCCTTATCCATTCGTCTGCTGAAGGACATTTGGGTTGATTCCACATCCTAGCTATTGTAAACTGTGCTGAAATAAACACTGGGGTACATGTGTCTCATTTCTGGTTTCCTCGAGGTATATGCCCAGCAGTGGGATTGCTGGTCATATGGCAGTTTTATCACAAGTTTTTAAAGGAATCTCCACACTGTTCTCCATAGTGGCTGTACGAGTTTGCATTCTCACCAACAGTGTAAGGGGGTTCCCTTTTCTTCACACTCTCTCCAGCATTTATTGTTTGTAGACTTTTTGATTATGGCCATTCTGAAGAGCATGAGGTGATACCTCATTGTTGTTTTGATTTGCAGTTCTCTAATAATGCAAAAATAGGAAGTCAAGAAACACCTGTAGTAACAGGCAAATTTGGCCTTGGAATATGGAATGAAGCAGGGCAAAGACTAACAGAGTTTTGCCAAGACAATTCACTGATCATAGCAAACACCCTCTTCCAACAACACAAGAGAAGACTCTACACATGGACATCACTAGATTGTCAACAATGAAATAAGATTATATTCTTTGCAGCCGAAGATGGAGAAGCTCTATAAAGTCAACAAAAACAAGACCAGGAGCTGACTGTGGCTCAGATCATGAACTCCTTATTGCCAAATTTAGACTTAAATTGAAGAAAATAGGGAAAACCCCTAGACCATTCAGGTAGACCTAAATCAAATCCCTTATGATTATACAGTGGAAGTGAGAAATAGATTTAAGGGACTAGATCTGATAGAGTGCCTGATGAACTATGGACAGAGGTTCATGACATTGTACAGGACACAGGAATCAAGACCATCCCCATTGAAAACAAAGGCAAAAAAGCAAAACGTGAAATGTGATACAAATGTATCCATGTAGATACAAATGTAGGATTTCCTCATAATTTTTAATGGCTGAATAATATTACATTGTTATTTATACCACAACTTCTTGTTCATTCATCCATCAATGGACACTTAGGTTGTTTCCATGTAATGGCTATTGTAAATATGCTGTTATTAACAAGGGGGTGCATGTATCTTTTTGAGTTAGTGCTTACATTTCCTTTGGATATATATTCACAGAAGTGGAGCTGCTAGATCATATGGTAGTTCTTTTTAGTTTTGAGAATCCCTCACAGTGTTTTCCATACTGGCTTTATCAATTTATAAATCCCCAAAATAGTGCACAAGGGTCCTCTTTCTTTATTTCCACATGGCCAGTTATTTCCTGTCTTTCTGAGAATAAAAACTCAAAGAGGTGTGAGGTGATATCTCATGCTTTTGATGTGCATTTCTTTGATGATTAGTGATGTTGAGCATCTCTTCATGTATGTTTTGACCATATATATGTCTTCTTTAGAAAAATGTATATTCAGATCCTCTGCCTATTTTGTAAACAGATTGGTTTTGGAGTTTGTTTTTTTGTTGTTGTTGTTGCTGTTGTTTTCCTGTGGGTTTTTTTTTTTTTTTTTTTGCTATTGAGTTGTATGAGTTCTTTAGATATTTTGATTATTAGCCCTTTATCAGATATATGGTTTGCAAGTATTTTTCCTATTTGATGGGATATCTTTTCACTTTGTTTATTGTTTCTTTTGCTGTACAGAAGATTTTTAGCATTTTATATTCTTACTTCTTAATTTTTTATTCTATTGCTTGTGCTTTAGATGTCAGATCCAAAAAATCATTGCCAAGACCCATGTCAAGTTGCTTATTCCCTATAATTTTTTAGAAGGTTTATGATTTGAGGTCCTATATTTAAGTCTTTAATGCATTCTTATTTAGTTTTTGTGAGTAATGTAATATAGGGCTTCAGTTCAGTTCCGTTCAGTCGCTCAGTCGTGTCCGACTCTTTGCGACCCCATGAATCACAGCACGCCAGGCTTCCCTGTCCATCACCAACTCCCGGAGTTCACTCAGACTCACGTCCATCAAGTCAGTGATGCCATGCAGCCATATCATCCTCTGTCGTCCCCTTCTCCTCCTGCCCCCAATCCCTCCCAGCATCAGAGTCTTTTCCAATGAGTCAACTCTTCGCATGAGGTGGCCAAAGTACTGGAGTTTCAGCTTTAGCATCATTCCTTCCAAGAAATCCCAGGGCTGATCTCCTTCAGAATGGACTGGTTGGATCTCCTTGTAGTCCAAGGGACTCAGGAGTCTTCTCCAACACCACAGTTCAGATCCAAAAATTCATTGCCAAGACCCATGTCAAGTTGTTTATTCCCTATATTTTTTAGAAGTTTTATGATTTGAGGTCCTGTATTTAAGTCTTTAATGCATTCTAACTTAGTTTTTGTGAGTAATGTAATATACTTGGCGCTCAGCTTTCTTCACAGTCCAACTCTCACATCCATACATGACCACTAGAAAAACCATAGCCTTGACTAGATGGACCTTTGTTGGCAAAGTAATGTCTCTGCTTTTCAATATGCTATCTAGGTTGGTCATAACTTTTCTTCCAAGGAGTAAGCATTTTTTAATTTCATGGCTGCAGTCACCATCTGCAGTGATTTTGGAGCCCCCCAAAATAAAGTCTGACACTGTTTCCACTGTTTCCCCACCTATTTCCCATGAAGTGATGGGACCAGATGCCATGATCCTCGTTTTCTGAATGTTGAGTTTTAAGCCAACTGTTTCACTCTTCTACCTTCATCAAGAGGCTTTTCATTTCCTCTTCACTTTCTGCCATAAGGGTGGTGTCATCTGCATATCTGAGGTTATTGATATTTCTCCCGGCAATCTTGATTCCAGCTTGTGCTTCTTCCAGCCCAGAATTTCTCATGATGCACTCTACATATAAGTGAAATAAGCAGGGTGACAATATACAGCCTTGACATACTCCTTTTCCTATTTGGAACCAGTCTGTTGTTCCATGTCCAGTTCTAACTGTTGCTTCATGACCTGCATACAAATTTCTCAAGAGGCAGGTCAGATGGTCTGGTATTCCCATCTCTTTCAGAATTTCCCACAGTTTATTGTGATCCACACAGTCAAAGGCTTTGGCATAGTCAGTAAAGCAGAAATATATGTTTTTCTGGAACTCTCTTGATTTTTTGATGATCCAGCTGATGTTGGCAATTTGGTCTCCGGTTCCTCTGCCTTTTCTAAAACCAGCTTGAACAACTGGAAGGTTTACGTATTGCTGAAGCCTGGCTTGGAGAATTTTGAGCATTCCTTTACTAGCTTGTGAGATGAGTGCAATTGTGCGGTAGTTTGAGCATTCTTTGGCATTGCCTTTCTTTGGGATTGGAGTGAAAACTGACCTTTTCCAGTCCTGTGGCCACTGCTGAGTTTTCCAAATTTGCTGGCATATTGAGCGCAGCACTTTCACAGCATCATCTTTCAGGATTTGAAATAGCTCAACTGGAATTCCATCACCTCCACTAGCTTTGTTCGTAGTGATGATTTCTAAGGCCCACTTGACTTCACATTCCAGAATGTCTGTCTCTAGGTCAGTGATCACACCATCATGATTATCTGGGTTATGAAGATATTTTTTGTACAGTTCTTCTGTGTATTCTTGCCACCTCATCTTAATATCTTCTGCTTCTGTTAGGTCCATACCATTTCTGTCCTTTATTGAGCCCATCTTTGCATGAAATGTTCCTTTGGTATCTCTAATTTTCTTGAAGAGATCTCTAGTCTTTCCCATTCTGTTGTTTTCCTCTATTTCTTTGCATTGATCGCTGAGGAAGGCTTTCTTATCTCTTCTTGCTATTCTTTGGAACTCTGCATTCAGATGTTTATATCTTTCCTTTTCTCCTTTGCTTTTCGCTTCTCTTCTTTTCACAGCTATTTGCAAGGCCTCTCCAGGCAGCCATTTTGCTTTTTTGCATTTCTTTTCCATGGGGATGGTCTTGATCCCTGTCTCCTGTACCATGTCACGAACCTCAGTCCATAGTTCATCAGGCTCTCTATCTATCAGATCTAGGCCCTTAAATCTATTTCTCACTTCCACTGTAGGCAATATAGGGCTTACTTTCATTCTTTTCTATGTAAATATCCAATTTTACCATTTATTAAAGAGCATGTCTATTTCCCATTGAGTAATCTTGGCTATATTGTCAAACATTAGTTGACAGTATGTATTTCTTAAAGTTATCTCAATTTTGTTCCCTTGGTCAATTTGTTTTTATGCCAGTACCATACTGTTTTGATTACGATAGCTTTATTGTACAGCTTGAAATCAGGAAGTGCTATGCCTCCTACTTTATTCTTCTTTCTCAGACTTGCTTTGGTTGTTTGAAGTCTTTTGTGATTTCCTATAAATTTTAGGGGGCTTCCCAGGTGACTCGGTGGTAAAGAATCCACCTCCCAATGCAGGAGATGCAGTTTTGATCCCTGGATTGGGATGATGCCCTGGAGAAGGAAATGGCAGCCCACTCCTGTATTCTTGCCTGGGAAATCCCATGCACAGAGGAGCCTAGCAAGCTACAGCCCAAGGGATTGCAAAAGAGTTTGGCACGACTTACCAACTAAACAGCAACAATAAATTTTCGATCTAGAATTGTTAATTTCATCTTCAGTTCATTGACTGTTTAGTGTATTTTCATCTAGCTTTCCTCCTGTTGTTGATTTTTAGTTTCAAACCATCTGGACAGAAAAGTTACTTGACATAATTTCAGTCTTTTATATATGCTGAGACTTGTTTTGCTACCTAACATTTGCTACTTAACTATTCAGTGTGTGCTTGAGAATAGCGTGTTTTCTTCTGCTGTTGGGTGGAATATTCTGTGTATATCTGTTAAGTCCACTTTGTCTAAAGTATATTTTAAGTCTGATGTTTCCTTATTAATTTTTTTCTGGATTATTTATTCATCATTAAAAGTGAGGACATGAAGTCCCTTATTATTGTTTTGTTGCCTATTACTCTCTTTTGATCTGTTAGTATATGCTTTATATATTAAGTGTACTCATATTAGGTACATATATATTTACAATTGTTATATTTTTGATGAATTAATCACTTTATCATTATATAAATGACCATCTTTGTCTTTGTTACAGTTTTTGACTTAAAGTTAACTTTGTCTGATATAAGAGTAGGTATCCCTACTCTCCATTTATTTTCATTTTCATGGCATATCTTTTTTTCCCCAATCCCTTCAATTTTAGCCTATATGTGTCTTATAAGTTTACATGAGTCTCCTGTAGGCAGCATATAGCTAGGACTTCTCTTTTTATCCATTCAACTACTTTGTGCCTTTTGAATAGGAACATTAATCCATTTACATTTAAAGTAATTATGATAAGTAAGGACCTGCTATTGTCTTCTTGATAATTGTTTTCTGGCTGTTTTGTAGAATCTTTGTTCCTCTGTTCTTCTCTTGTTGTCCTTTTTTGTGAGTTGATAATTTTCTATAGTGGTAAACTTTGATTTTCTTTTTTGTATATCTATACATTTTTGTTTTGTGGTTATCCTAGGGTATAGTTGAAACATCTTATAGATATAAAGGTATATTTTAAGTTGATAATAATTTAACTTTGATCACATACAGAAACTTTATGCTTTCTCCACCCTACACTTTTTTATGGCTTTTATATCACACTTTATATCATTTTATATTGTTTATCTGTTAACAAATTATTGTAGCTCTAGCTGTTTTTAGTACCTTTGTCCTTCAATATCTACACTAAATTCAAGTGGTTAACACGCCATGATATTACAGTACTTGAGTATTCTTAATCTGACCATATACTTGCCTTTATCAGTGTGTTATTTATTTTCATGCACTATTTAACATCCTTTTATTTCAGCTTGAACAAATCCCTTCAGCATTTTTTGTGTGACAGGTCTAGTGCTGATGAACTTCCTCAGCTTTTTGTTTGTTTGGGAAAAGTTTTCATCTTGCCTTTGTTTCTGATGGACAACTTTCCTGGGTGAAATATTCTTGGTTTGCAGTTTCCTTCTTTCTGTACTTTGCATATATCATTCCATTTCCCCTTGGCCTATAAGGTATCTGCTGACAAATCCATTGATAACCTTATGGGGTTTACATTGTATGATAAAGACATTTTTTAAAATCTTGCTGCCTTACAAGTTTCTCTTTGATTTTAGACAGTCTTATTATAATTTGTCTTGAAGAAGATCATTTTAGATTAAAGTTGGTGGGGGGTGATCTATTAGTTTTATGAACTTTGATGTCCTAATCTTTGCCAAGGTTGGAAAGTTCTTAGCCACTATCTCTTTAAATAAACTTTCTACTTGTTACTCCCTCTTTTCTCCTTCTGGTACTTCAATAATATACCCATTGTTTCCTATATGATGTCCCATAAAACCCACAGGCTTTCTCACACCTTTTCATTCTTTTTGTCCGTTTTGTTCCTCTGACTCGATAATTTCAAATGATGTCTTCAAAGTGAATGATTCTTTTTTGATTGTCTTCTATTTAAACTCTCTATTGAATCCTTCGGTTTAATCATTGTATTCTTTAGCTCTAAAATTTCCTTTTTTTATTACTATTTTCTACTTCTTTATTGGACTTATTTTGTTCTTGTATTGTTTTGCTGATATGGTCAAATTGTTAACTTGTGTTCTCTGAACATCTTTAAACAATTATTTTGAAGTCTTTGCCAGGAAAATTCTGTATCTCCATTTTTTGGGTGTGTACTGGAGATTTACTATATTCATTTGGTAGAATCATGCTTCCCTGATTTTTTATGGTACCTATAGTTTTGTGTATGTCTCTTCATTTGAAGAAGCAGTCACTTCTAGACGTTATGGACTGATCTTGGTAACAGAAGTCTTATCTATGGGTGGGGGCATGATGGAGTGTACTGTGATCCAGGGTCTAGTGGTACAGGGCATCAAGTGCAGAAATGTTTGGTGGCACCAAGAGGATGGGGTAGTTCATTGAAGCCATTGAGGTCCACAATATCCACAACTGCATGGTCCTTGGCAAACATTATGGGGGGGGGGGAGACACTGAAACTGCAAGGGTTATTGGGATAATCAGTAGCATCTCCAGGTCCAGCAAGTAGGGATTGGAGCAAGCAGCTGTAGTGGTCAAACCAATGATATGTGCACACAGCACAAGGGACAATGTAGTAGTAGGTGCTGGTTGAAAACATATAGTAGTGGTAGCCAACACAGGCAGGAACTGCAGGGCCAACTGCAGTTACACTGGCTGTTTTGGGGACCCTGTCTGTCAGCATGCACTACTATGGCTGCTGGGTCTCACAATGGAGCATGTAAGTAGAGGCCAGTGATAGGGTTTGAGCTGGGCAGGTGCACTTTTGGTAGAGATAGCTGCAGGTGAGTGCAGGCTTCATGTCAGAGACAGAAAATAAGGCCTGATCTTAGCCCACTAGCAGTTGCAGGAGCCCTGGATGTCAGTATGCTCTCCTGTGGCTGCACAGTCCCTCCTGTGGTCAGGTACATCAAAATGGAGATCGGTGGTGGTGTCAGACTGATGATGTGCAATCATGCTACTTGGAAGAACTAGCCCCAGGCGAAAGCATGGTAGTGGGAGTCAGCTACACAAGTGTAGGATGGCATTTGCACTTATGTAGCCTCAAAGGCCTGGGCTGGCTGCTGATGTGGTTTCTGGGCTCTGGTAGGGGTATGAGGGCAGAGAGTGAGCAAGGACTCTGATGGCTGGTGATAGCGAATGCAGATACATGTGAAATGAAAACCAGTAAAATCTGCAGGAGGTCCACAGTGGCTGTACTGTCCATTGGCTTCTTCAGTGTCAAAAGCTGCTGGGTTTACCTACATAGCATATCACTAGGAATGACAATCACTTCTGCTGTATTGCTGCTAATGGTAATGCCTGGTTTTCTTCCTTTTCCCTGGCTGTCTGTGTACATCTCATATTTGATGGTCTTGGTGGAGTGAAACCAAAGTGGGACCTTCATGCAGTGTCCCAAAAGGCTGGAGAAACTGGTTGCTCATTCCACTCTTCTGTTATCTAGTAGGACAACTTTTTCTAGCTTGAGAGTTCTCCTTTGGTGCTGAGCGATTCTTTGTTGTGTGATTATTCTCAAGCTTTATGTTTCATTGTGTTAGTTACGTTTCTTAAATGAACTCCAGAGCTCCCAGATGGCAGGTTTGTTTTTTTTTTTTCCATGGGTAGCAGTTTAATTATTTATCATTTATGGGAGATGGGGGCTTGGTTCTCCTACTATGCCATCTTGGTGACATAATTTCTCTATATAGTCCTTTGTGAGTTCAATCTTTTTAGGGTCTTTTGGGTCTCATATATCTGGATGTCTACTGCTCTCTCAATTTTTGGAAAGTCTTCGGTCTTCTTTCCTTTAAATAGATTTTCTATTCCTTTCTTCTATTGTTATCTTGATATCCCATAAATCCTGTAGGCTTTCTTCTCTAATTTTTTTTTTCTTTTTATTTATCTAGATAATTTCAAATGACCTGTTTTCAAGTTCATGGATACTTTCTTCTGCTTGATCAAGTTTGCTCTTGAAGCTTTCTATTAAATTTTTCATTTTCTTATATTTTTAAGCTCTAGAATTTCTGTGCTTTTTAAAAAATATTTCTATTTTTTTGACAAACTTAATGTGTTCATGCCTTGTTTTCTAATTTAATTTAGTTGTCTGTTTTGTAGTTCCCTGAACTTCTTTAAGAGAATTATTCTTAATTCTTTGTCAGACAGTTCATAATTTTCCTTCTTTAGAGTCAGTTATTGGAGTTTTAATTAGTTTCCTTTAGTGGTATCATGTTTTCCTGATTCTTCGTGATCTTTGATTCCTTACATTGGTGTCTGCACATTTGATAACATAGTCTCTTCTTCCAGGCTTTATGGGTTTACTTCAGAAGGAAAATACCTTCATCAGCCAGTTCAGTTTGGGGTACTGGACAGGATAGCTGATTGCACCCACAAGCAGGCAGTTTTTTCTATCAGGTTCTCTAGCTGGGTGAAGCCCATGCTGAGGTCATGGGTTTGAGAATACCAATTTCTAGGTCCACAGCTGGGTGGACCTGCTTGCTGGGCTCCATATTTAAATGAGACTATTGTGTAGAATCCCTGGTTGGGTAGGGCTGCTGGCTGTGCTACACAAGACCACTAGCTGGACTCAGCAATCACCTCTGGGCAGCTAGGATTTCAAACTGTGTTTCTGAAACTGTAAGGGCAGTGCCACTGGTTGGGCTGTTCAATTGGGCAGAGCTGCAAGCTTGTTTCAGAAATCGCTTATTCTAGTGGGGTCTCAGGCTGTGCTTTCCAGTTGGACATGCCACTGGCTAGACTCTGTGTTTAGACAAAGCAGCAGGCAGGGCTTGGCAAGCAGATAAGGACTTAGGATGTTGGCCTTCTTATGAGGGAGATTGAGGTTAGAAACAACCTAAGTCACCATCTCAATATTGTCACCACATGCAACTGTATATAGAAAATAATGATGAAGTTCTAATTTGAAAAACTTGCCCTCACAGTTAAAAAGTCAGTCTGGACGCTAAAAGTGAGGATATCATTCATAAATAAATGGAAAAATCCAGATTTGAATTTGAGACAGCTTCCTGAAACTGAGCTAGACAGTTCTTACCCATCCCAACTTGTATTGCTTTGCTATGTACACTAAAGATGAGCTTCTTAAATCACTACTCTCCTCACTTATTCCAAGCTAGAGATATTGGAAGCCTTTAATTCTTGACAATTATAAGGATAAAGATGTGACCTGGGAAATGAAGGATGGTGATAGCAAATGTTTTTGATCAAATTTTATTGGTGTTGCTATCATCAGTGATACTCACAAATTTATTCTTCTTAATCTATATAACTTTTGATTGGGAACTAGAAATGTTTGACCCACATGTGCTCCTTTGTGTTTCACGATTCTTTATTCACTATTAATTCCACATGACAATCCTCAGAATCAAAGTAGAAAAGAGGAGCAGAGGGCATGCTATATAAGCTCTTACCCATCTATCTCCTCACTCCTCCCTCAGGTGCAAATACTACAGCAAGACACTTCTGTGGTTGGGGGCAAGAGTGGGCAAGTGAATCTATCTAAAGCAGAAAGCTGGACTTGCACATTAAGTGTTTACAAGACCTCAGGAGATGTTTTGTTTTCTTTAAGACCAAGAGGGGCTTTGTTTTGTTTTCCTTACTTGAAAGTAGGCAAATTATAGTATATGTATCCCTTATCTCTAGTAATCTTGATAAGAAAGTGCAATTTTCTATTAAATGCAAATTTATATATATTTTACTTATTGACCATATTTGTTGTTGTTCAAATATTCTATAATCTTGTTGCTGTATGTTCTCAATGTGTCTATTTCTAAAATTGATGCATCAAGGAGTCCATTACAGTGGTGAATTTTCCAGTTTTACCCAATATTTCCAGCAGTTTTGCTTTATATATTTTAAAATTATGTTGATATATAGGTAAAGTTTGGTCATTATCCTATATTCTTGCTTTAACAGTTTTATCATTATAAAACATACCTATTTGTACTGCTTAATGATCTTTACCACAAATTCCATTTTGCTTAATATTTGAAATGCCAAGCTGGATGAAAATCAAGCTGGAATCAAGGTTGCCAGGAGAAATACCAATAACCTCAGATATGCAGATGACACCACCCTTATGGCAGAAAGTGAGGAAGAACTAAAGAGCCTCTTGATGAAAGTGAAAGAGGAAGGTGAAAAGCTGGCTTAAAACTCAACATTCAAAAAACTAAGATCATGGCATCCAGTTCCATCAATTCAAGGCAAATAATTGGGAAAAAATGAAAATAGTGACAGACTTTATTTTCCTGGGCTCCAAAGTCACTGTGGACGGTGACTGCAGCCATGAAATTAAGATGCTCGCTCCTTGGAAGAAAAGTTATGACAAACCTAGACAGTGTATTAAAAAGCTGAGACATTACTTTGCCAACAAAGGTTCATCTAGTCAAGGCTACGGTTTTCTCATAGTCATGTATGAATGTGAGATTTGGACCATAAAGAAGGCTGAGCAACAAAGAATTGATGCTTTTGAACTGTGATATTGGAGAAGACTCTTGAGAGTCCCTTGGACTGCAAGGAGATCCAACCAGTCCATTCTAAAGGAGATCGGTCCTGGGTGTTCTTTGGAAGGACTGATGCTAAAGCTGAAACTCCAGTACTTTGGCTACCTCAAGCGAAGAGTTGACTCACTGGAAAAGACTCTGATGCTGGGAGGGATTGGGGGCAGGAGGAAAAGAGGACAACAGCGGATGAGATGGCTGGATGGCATCACCGACTAGATGGACGTGAGTATGGGTGAACTCCGGGAGTTGGTGATGGACAGGGAGGCCTGGCGTGCTGCGATTCATGGGGTTGCAAAGAGTCGGACACGACTGAGCGACTGAACTGAACTGAACTGAACTGGTTTGGATATTCTTGTACTTAATTGCTCAGTCATGTCTGACTCTTTGTGACCCCATAGACTGTAGCCCACCAGGCTCCTCTGTCCATGAGGATTCTCCAGTCAAGAATACTGGAGTGTGTTGCCATGTCCTGCTCCAGGGGATCTTCCCAACCCAGAGATCAAACCCAGGTCTCCCACACCGCAGGTGGATTCTTTACCAACTGAGCCGCCAGGGAAGCCCTTGGATATTCTTATTATTCTTTAAATAAGGTTACATATGGAAATTTAATACAATACGATTTTTATAAAAGGGGGCCTTACTGGTTAAAATGAGAACCTTCCTGAACCACTACCACTTGATCCCTCGCACTTCATGGAGCACAGTTTAACAACTGCTGTTCAGTGATTCCCCCAGAGATGTTAATTCTGATCTGATCTTTTAACACATTCCATCATTCCATTCACTTGTTAAAAATTTTCTTATTTTCTCTGATGAAGACTCCCTGCCCTTTAGGAGATCTACCCTTCACTCCAGCCACTTAAATGGCTCAAGAGTAGGCCAGCCATAACCAGTTTATTATCGAGTATTGAGAGGGTTAAGACTGGTTCCCTTATGATCTCTGGTGAGTGACTTTGGCAAAGTCAGGGTTAGTCTACCTAAAAAGCCTCTTTCTCATTTCTTTTCTTTTTCTCCTTCTTGACATGGGGGTTTCTTTAATATTTTTCTTTTGGTGGCAGTATTGCTCCACTAAAATAAAACCATTCCATCCTCCCACCCTTTGCTTTTGAAAAACACCTACAATTGTAGCAAACATTTTATTTGTAAAAGTGATTTGCATCTGAGTCTGAGATTTGTGTCTAAGGTTTCCTGGAACTCATCCCTAATAATTCTCTGCCCAGGTTTTCTTGATTATATAGGAAAGGAAGGTCAAGCAGATCCCATGATCTCCTCTCTGTTTCTTTTCTTCATGTTTCTCTTTTTTTCAATAACTTTTCCATAGCTATAAAATATACACCTCCTTATTGTAGAAAATTTGGAAAATACAGAGAAAATTAAAGAAGAAAATAAATATCCATAATCCCATAAACAAGAGAGAGAACTACTGTTAAAAGTTTGAAACAAGTCTCTCCAGTGTGTTTTCTTTGTACACATTAAACATAATTATGATCATATGGTACATATAATCTAGAATTCTAGTTTTTATCACTTATATATAATAAACATGTTTCCATGCTCTGTAATTTGAAACATTCTTAATTTATCATTCTTAATGGCTGGAATAATCTTTATATGAATGTAGCATATGCTAATTGTTGCTTCTTCTAAGATGTGACAGTTAGGTTGCTTCTAAAATATCACTATTTTAGGACTTCTCTGGTGGCATAGTGGATAAGAAGCCACAACCACTAAGCCCACACTCTAGTGCCCACAAGCTGCAACTACTGAAGCCTGAACACTTACAGCATGTGCTCCACAACAAGAGAAATCACCATAATGAGAGACCCATGCACTGCAACAAAGCATAGTGCCTGCTTTCAACAAGAGAAAGCCTAATCACAGAAACAAAAACCCAGCACAGCCAAAAATAAATAAATAAAATTTTATTTATTTTTTTTGTGAGTAGATTTCACTTTTATTTATTTATAATATAAATTTATTTATTTTAATTGCAGGCTAATTACTTTACAATATTCTAATTGTTTTTGCCATACACTGACATGAATCAGCCATGGGTGTACTTGCGTTCCCCATCCTATCCCTCTGGGTCATCCCAGTGCACCAGCCCCAAGCATCCTGTATCATGCATCAAAACTGGACTGGCAATCTGTTTCACATATGATAATATACATGTTTCAATGCCATTCTCCCAAATCATCCCACACTCGCTCTCTCCCACAGAGTCCAAAAAACTGCTCTATACATGTGTGTCTCTTTTGCTGTCTCACATATAGGGTTATTGTTACCATCTTTCTAAATTTCTTATATATGCGTTAGTATACTGTATTGGTGTTTTTCTTTCTGGCTTACTTCACTCTGTATAATAGGCTCCAGTTTCATCCACATCATTAGAACTGATTCAAATGTATTCTTTTTAATGGCTGAGTAATACTCCATTGTGTATCTGTACAATGGCTTTCTTATCCATTCAGCTGCCAATGGACATCTAGGTTGCTTCCATGTCCTGGCTATTATAAACAGTGCTGCGATGAACATTGGGGTACACGTGTCTCTTTCAATTCTGGTTTCCTTGGTGTGTATGCCCAGCAGTGGAATTGCTGAGTCATATGGCAATTCTATTTCCAGTTTTTTAAGGAATCTCCACACTGTTCTCCATAGTGGCTGTACTAGTTTGCATTCCCACCAACAGTGTAAGAGCATTCCCTTTTCTCCACACCCTCTCCAGCATTTATTGCTTGTAGACTTTTGGATAGCAGCCATTCTGACTGGCATGAAATGGTACCTCATTGTGGTTTTGATTTGCATTTCTCTGACAATGAGTGATGCTGAGCATCTTTTCATATGTTTGTTAGCAATCTGTATATCTTCTTTGGAGAAATGTCTGTTTAGTTCTTTGGCCCATTTTTTGATTAGGTCATTTATTTTTCTGGAATTGAGCTGCAGGAGTTGTTTGTATATCAAAAATAAATAAACAAAAATTTCAAAATAACACTATTTAAAATAATACTTCAAATGTATTCTTTTTAATGGCTGAGTAATACTCCGTTGTGTATATGTACCACAGCTTTCTTATCCATTCATCTGCTGATGGGCATCTAGATTGCTTCCATGTCCTGGCTATTATAAACAGTGCTGCGATGAACATTGGGGTACACGTGTCTCTTTCCCTTCTGGTTTCCTCAGTGTGTATGCCCAGCAGTGGGATTGCTGGATCATAAGGCAGTTCTATTTCCAGTTTTTTAAGGAATCTCCACACTGTTCTCCATAGTGGCTGTACTAGTTTGCATTCCCACCAACAGTGTAAGAGGGTTCCCTTTTCTCCACACCCTCTCCAGCATTTCTTATTTGTAGACTCTGTGGGAGAGGGAGAGGGTGGGAAGATTTGGGAGAATGACATTGAAACATGTAAAATATCATGTATGAAACGAGATGCCAGTCCAGGTTCGATGCACGATACTGGATGCTTGGGGCTAGTGCACTGGTACGACCCAGAGGGATGGTATGGGGAGGGAGGAGGGTTCAGGATGGGGAACACATGTATACCTGTGGTGGATTCACTTTGATATTTGGCAAAACTAATACAACTATGTAAAGTTTAAAAATTATATAAAATTAAAAAAAAATAAAAAATAAAGTTAATTGAAATGATACAAAAAAATATAATACTTCTATTGAGTGAACAAATTGGGTGCTTCCTTATTTGAATGGACAAAATGCATCTTTGAGGAAATAAAGACTGAATAGCAATAAGTTTCTACCTTTTATTGAAGATATTGAGGTACTTTTTATACTGACTTCCCCAAGTCACCTATTCAAGAATTAGAAGAAATTCCTCTAGAACTTTAAAGAATCTAAAACACAGTTTTAAAATATCTCTTTAATTACGGTCTACTCTGAAACAAACAAGCAGTAAATCATTGAAACTGATTTTCTTAATCCTGTAATTGTATCATGCTTACCCCAAAAGGGCTTAAATTCATGAAACCAGGATTCTTGCATTTTTTAAAAATTATTTATTTTTAATTGAAGGATATTTGCTTTACAATATTGTGTTGGTTTCTGCCATACATCAACATGAATCAGTCATAGGTATATCTTGCACATGTTTTAAAAGGCAGTTGCTCTTCTAACCAAGGAAACCTATCCTCTTATACCCAGGAATTATGGGAGATGAAGGCAACCTTTAGGGTTTGAGATACTAACTGACAGGTATCTGGCACAGCTAATTAGAAAGTTCCATCTACTACATATGAGGTGATACTACATATGAGCTGAGTCCTTTTTGTTTTTATCCTGATTTAATTTTTTTAAGTATGCAAATTACTAAGCACCCCTCCTCCATCTTAGTTTTCCATCACTCTGCTACATCTGGGTCACACATTTCCACCTACTACACCATAATCAAACATCCATTCCAGAGATGGAGAAGCAATAGATAGTAGAGGAAGTATAAGATTCTTATTATTGCCATAACCAAAATTGTAATACCTGGTATAATAAAAATATAACCCAGAAGAATAGTCATGGAACCAAAATTATCACATAAATAGTGGACTAGTTCAGTTCAGTTTAGTCGCTCAGTTGTCTCCGACTCTTTGTGAACCCATGGACTGCAGCACGCCAGGCCTCCCTGTCCATCACCAACTCTTGGAGTCTACCTAAACTTATGTCCATTGAGTTGGTGATGCCATCCAACCATCTCATCCTCTATCATCCCATTCTCCTCCTGCTCTCAATCTTTCCCAGCATCAGGGCCTTTTCAAATGAGTCAGTTCTTCACATCAGGTGGCCAAAGTATTGGAGTTTCAGCTTCAGCATCAGTCCTTCTAATAAACACCCAGGACTGATCTCCTTTAGGATGGACTGGTTGGATCTCCTTGAAGTCCAAGAGACTCGCAAGAGTCTTCTCCAACACCACAGTTCAAAAGCATCAATTCTTTGGCATTCAGCTTTCTTTACAGTCCTACTCTCACATCCATACATGACCACTGGAAAAACCATAGCCTTGACTAGACGGACCTTTGTTGGCAAAGTAATGTCTCTGCTTTTGAATATGCTATCTAGGTTGGTCATAACTTTCCTTCCAAGGAGTAAGCGTCTTTTAATTTCATGGCTGCAGTGGACTAGAACGCTTCATAAAAATTAAATACCAAGTCACTTCAGCCAGTGGTTCCCTTTTCAGTTAAAGCTATCTCTAACTCAGTAATTTTAAAAATTAATTAATTAATTTTAATTGGAGGCTAATTACTTTACAATATTGTAGTGGTTTTTGCCATACACTGACATGAATCAGACATGGGTGTACTTGTGTCCCCCATCCTGAACCCCCCTCCCACCTCCCTCCCCATCCCATCCCTCAGGGTCATCCCAGTGCACCAACTTTGAGCACCCTGTCTCATGCATCAAACCTGGACTGGGGATCTATTTTGCATATGGTAATATACATGTTTCAATGCTATTCTCTCAAGTCATCCCACCCTCGCCTTCTCCCACAGAGTCCAAAATTCTGTTCTTTAATCTCTGTGCCTCTTCTGCGGTCTTGCATATAGGGTCATCGTTATCATCTTTCTAAATTCCATATATATGCGTTAATATACTGTATTGGTGTTTTTCTTTCTGACTTACTTCACTCTCTATAATAGGATCCAGTTTCATCTACTTCATTAGAACTGATTCAAATGCATTCTTTTTAATGGCTGAGTAAAATACCATTGTATTTTTAAGTAGTTTTTTCCCTGTAGTTGACATCTAATCTTATCACATTGTGATCAGAAAAAATGCTTGAAATGATTTCAATTTTTTTTGAATTTACTAAGGCAAGATTTATGGCCCAGGATGTGATCTATCCTGGAAAATGTTTTGCGTGCACTTGAGAAAAAGGTGAAATCCATTGTTTTGGGGTGAAATGTCCTATAGATATCAATTAGGTCTAACTGGTCCATTGTATCATTTAAAACTTGTGTTTCTTTGCTAATTTTCTGTTTGGTTGATCTATTCATAGGTGTGAGTGGGGTATTAAAGCCCCCCACTATTGTTGTGTTATTGTTAATTTCCCCTTTCATACTTGTTAGCATTTGCCTTATATATTGTGGTGCTCCTATGTTGGGTGCATATATATTTATAATTTGTATATCTCCTTCTTGGATTGATCCTCTGATCATTATGTAGGGTCCTTGTTTGTCTCTTTTCACGGGCATTATTTCAAAGTCTATTTTATCTGATATGAGTGTTGCTACTCATGCTTTTTTTGGTCTCCATTTGCATGAAACATCTTTTTCCAGCCCGTCACTTTCAGTCTGTATGTGCCCCTTGTTTTGAGGTGGGTCTCTTGAAGACAGCATATACAGGGGTGTTGTTTTTGCATCCATTCAGCCAGTCTTTGTCTTTGGGTTGGGGCATTCAACCCATTTACATTTAAGGTAATTATTTATAAGTGTGATCCTGTTGCCATTTACTTTGTTGTTTTGGGTTAAAATTTATAGACCTTTTCTGTATTTCCTGTCTAGAGAATCTCCTTTAGCATTTGTTGAAGAGCTGGTGTGGTGGTGCTGAATTGTCTCAGCTTTTGCTTGTCTATAAAGTTTTTGATGTCTCCTTCATATTTGAATGAGATCCTTGCTGGGTATAGTAATCTGGGTTGTAGGTTTTTCTCTTTCATCACTTTAAGAATGTCTTGCCATTCCCTTCTGGCCTGAAGAGTTTCTATTTAAAGACCAGCTGTTATCCTTGTGGGAATCCCCTTGTGTGTTATTTGTTGCTTTTCCCGTGTTGCTTTTAATATTTGTTCTTTGTGTTTGATCTTTGTTAAGTTGGTAAATATGTGTCTTGGGGTGTTTCGCCTTGGGTTTATCCTGTTTAGGACTCTCTGGGTTTCTTGGACTTGGGTGGCTATTTCCTTTCCCATTTTAGGGAAATTTTCAACTATTATCTCCTCAAGTATTTTCTCATTCCCTTTCTTTTTGTCTTCTTCTGGGACACCGATGATTCGAATGTTGGTGTGTTTAACATTGTCCCAGAGGTTTCTGAGGTTGTCTGCATTTATTTTAACTCTTTTTTCTTTTTTCCTCTTTGCTTCATTTATTTCCACTATTCTTTCTTCTACCTCACTTATCCTATCTTCTGCCTCTGTTATTCTTCTGTTGGTTCCCTCCAGAGTGCTTTTTATCTCAGTTATTGCATTATTCATTATTGATTGACTCTTTTTAAATTTCTTCTAGGTCCTTGTTCAACATTTCTTGTATCTTCTCAATCCTTGTCTCCAGACTATTTATCTGTAACTTCATTTTGTTTTCAAGATTTTGGATCATCTTTACTATCATTATTCTGAATTCTTTTTCATGTAGACTCCCTATCTCCTCCTCTTTGGTTTGGTTTGATGGGCATTTATCATGCTCCTTTACCTGCTGAATATTTTTCCACCTTTTTATTTTAATTAGATTGCTGTGTTTGAAGTGATCTTTCTGTAGGCTGGAAGTTTGTGGTTCCTCTTTATTGTGGAGGTTGCTTCCTGTGGTTGGGGTTGGACTAGTGGCTTGTCAAGGTTTCTTGTTTAGGGGAACTTTTATCTGTGTTCTGGTGTGTGGAGCTGTATCTCTTCTCTCTGGAGTACAATGAAGTGTCCAGTAGTAGCTTTTGGGGTATCTATGGGTTTGGTGTGACTTTGGGCAGCCTGTATTTTAATGCTCAAGTCTGTGTTCCTGCGTTGCTGGAGAATCAGCATGGTATGTCTTACTCTAGAACTTGTTAGCTCTTGGGTGGAGCATGGTTTCAGTGTAGGTATGGAGGCTTTTGCGTGAGCTCTTGTTGATTAATATTCCCTGGAGTCAGGAGTTTAATGGTGTTCTCAAGTTTTGGATTTAAGCCTCCTGCCACTGGTTTTCAGTCTTATTCTTACAGTAGCTTCAAGAGTTCTCCATCCATACAGCACAGATGATAAAACATCTAGATTAAAGGAGAAAAGATTCTCCACTGTGAGGGACACTCAGAGAGGTTCACAGAATTACATGGAGAAAAGAAGAGGGAGGAGGGAAATAGAGGTGACCAGGAGGAGAAGAGGGAGAGTCAAAAGGGGAGAGACCAATCTGGCCAGTAATCGATTCCCTAAGTGTTCTCCATGGCCCAGAAAACCCAGAGAGATTCAAAGAGTTAAACAGAGAAGAGAAGGAGGAGGGAGGAGATAGGGGTGACCTGGGGGAGAAAAGGAAGAGTCAAAAGGGGAGAGAGCAATCAAGCCAGTAATCACACTCCTAAGTAAAAATGGATACTGAAGACTAGATTCTTGGTACAAAATTGATAACAAATACCAAAACGCAAAGATTAAAAATCTAGAGTAGAGGTTAGACTCTAAAAAATACAATATTAAAAATACAAAACAAAATCAATCACAAAAATTATGAAATATATATATATGAAATTTTCTTTAAAAATAGGGTCTCTTTTTTTAGGAGGTAATAGTAGGTTATAAAAATGAAAATTAAAAGAGTAATAAAGAAGGTAAAAATAAAAAATTAAAAATTTTAAAAATATTTAAAAAATGATAATAGTAAAAAATATATCTAGGAATTTCTCTGGAGCTATTGAGAGGAGTATGGGGTCAGTTCAGTTTCAGATAGTTCCTTGTTCCAGGTTATACTTCTTCTCAAGGTCTATAGGCCCCTTCCAATGCTTAGTCAATGCTAACTACAGGGTTTTAATCTGTTGTATCTGTCACTTCCAGAGCAGTTCTCTCTTCTTTGTTTATTTTGGCTTTCTCTGTTTGCAAGTCTCTTCAGTGTCTAATTTCCACCTTGACATAATGGGTCAAAGGTGGTAACTTATTTAGGCTCACTTGTTCAGTTGTGTTGTGGGAAGGGAGAAACACTGCAAACAAATATCACTGGCATGTGTGGGGAGTGCTCGCAGCATATGGAGCACACTGGGTTTGCCCAGCTCATGGCAGTGTATGTTTTCCTGGTCTACATTGCTCATGCTCCAAGTTGCTCTGCAGGGGTACTTTCCAAAGTGGTCCTGCGTTTCATGTACTTCCCAGGTCTAAGCTGCTCAGATTCAGGTTCTTGGGTATTCCATAAAGGCACAGACTTGGTTGGGTGTGTGTTTTGTGCCCTTCTCAAGTCCGAGCAGCTCAGGCAACCAGATCCTTGGCGAATGCACTGTCCCAGGTGGGCTGTGTATCTTAATCACCTCCCTGGTCTTGGCCACTCCATTTCCCAGGTGCACCACGAGAGTGTCATCTTAGGTGTGCCATGTGTCTCCTCTGGGGAGCTGATCTCAGGCTGTGACCCTCCTGGCAGGTGTCAACCATCCAGGATCCCAGGAAGATGTGGTTAGCAACTGGAAGCCCATTCACAGTTTGGTGGAGGATGCCATCTCTGGGGCCGAGATTGCCCCTTGCCTTCTGGTGCTGGCTGTCACACACCTGCCTCTCTGCCTCCAGCAGGGGCATGGGCCAGTCCGCAACCGGCTAGCTCTCCTTTGGTATTCACTCAATCCTTTGTTCTGTGAGTGGGCCAGGCTGTGCCTTAGGTGAGAGCTTTTCAGGGGAAAGTTCTCTCTCTCTCTCTCTTTTCTCTCTCTGGCTATCCCACAGTTTGGGTTGCTATCTCATGTTAGCTCCCTCAGATTGTCCTCAGGGCATTCAGGCCTGGTCCTTACCCTAAGCATGCAACGCATGCCTCCCTGTACAGCCCCCATTCCCTGGTGGCAGACACGAGCATCTGGGCTGCTTATCCACTGGGAGTTGTGGTTAGGTGCGTATTCTGTGGGTTTTTTTCCTTCCAGTTATGTTGCCCTCTGAGATTCCCAAACTCCCCACAGACCTGCCAGTGAGAGGGTTCCCTGCTGTTTGGAAACTTCTACTTCATGTCTCCCTCCTCAGGACAGGTCTCCATCCCTAACTCTTTCGTCTCTCTTTTTGTGTTTTATATTTTGTCCTACCTCCTTTTGAAGGGAATGGGCTGCCTTTCTAGGTGCCTGGGGTCCTCCGCCAGCATTCAGAAGTTGTTTTGTGGAAGTTGTTCAGCATTCAAATGATCTTTTTTGTGGGAGAGATCAAATGATCACATTTGTGGGGGAGAAAGTTGTCTCTCCATCCTATTCCTCTGCCATCTTAGGACCGCCTAACTCAGTTTTATATATATATCAGGATGGATGAAGCACAAGCTGGAATCAAGATTGCCAGGAGAAATATCAATAACCTCAGAAATGCAAATGACACCAACCTTATGGCAGAAAGCAAAGAGGAACTAAAGAGCCTCTTGATGAAATTGGAATAAAAGAGTGAAAAAGATGGCTTAAAACTCAACATTCAGGAAATGAAGACCATGCCATCTGGTTCCATCACTTCATGGCAAATAGATGGGGAAACAATGGAAACAGTGAGAGACTTTATTCTTTTGGGCTCCCAAATCACTGCAGATGGTGACTGCAGCCATGAAATTAAAAGATGCTTGCTCCTTTAAAGAAAATCTATGACCAATCAGGATAGCATATTAAGAAGCAGAAACATTACTTTTCTGACAAAGGCCCATTTAGTCAAAGCTCTGGTTTTTCCAATAGTCTTGTATGGATGTGAGAGTTGCACCATAAAGAAAGCTGAGTACCAAAGAATTGATGGTGTTGGAGAAGACTCTTGTGAGTCCCTTGGTGAGCAAGGAGATCAGCCCAGTCAATCCTAAAGGAAATCAGTCCTGAATATTCATTGGAAGGACTGATGCTGAAGCTGAAACTCCAGTACTTTGGCCACGTGTTGTGAAGAACTGACTCATTTGAAAAGACCCTGATGCTGGAAAAGACTAAGGGCAGGCGGAGAAGGGGGCGACAGAGGATGAAATGGTTGGATGGCATCATCATCTCAATGGACATGAGTTTGAGCAAACTCTGGGAGTTGATGATGGACAGGGAAGCCTGGCGTGCTGCAGTCCATGGGGTTACAAAGAGTCAGACACAACTGAGTGACCAAACTGAATATATAAATATTCAGACATTCCAGACTTTCTTGATGACCCCAGGCCACACGGAGTGCTGAATTTAACATAGAAATAAATACAAAAGTAATATAGTCTATCTTTTGTGGATACATACAAAATCAGAGCTACCATTACTGAGTATTTGTGGGAAACCTGTTCTTTCTTCAAACTATACCTGGTTGAAAAAGTAAGGCATCATTTATCCAACTCCTATCCCTCTTCCTATCTTTTCAAAGAACTCATCAGTCTCTGTGTTTTCAGGTTATTGACTATTGGAAGAGAGATGAAGGAAACAAAAATAGCAAAATTGGATATAGAAAAAGTTTAAGACTACAAAATTAACAAAAATCCTGGTATGGTCCTCATGAATGCCTTTCTATTGATGCTATCTGAAAGATTTCATTGTACATTTTGTTTGTTTTTTGCTCATAAACCTCCACTCCAATCTTGGTACTAATTTTACCTACATCATGTAGACACTTTTATCATGAAGGTTCACTTTGCTAGACTTCAGTTCTAAAGACGCATTGTGTGTGTTAGTTGCTTAGTCGTGTCCAACTCTGCAACCCCATAGACCCCAGCCCACCAGGCCCCTCCGTCCATGGGATTGTCCAGGCAAGAACACTGGAGTGGGTTGCCATTTCCTTCTCCAAAAGAAACTATAGAAAGAAAGAAAGGGAAGTCTCTCAGTCGTGTCAGACACGACTCTTTGCAACCCCATGGACTATAGCCTAACAGGCTCTTCCATCCATGGAATTTTCCAGGCAAGAGTACTAGAGTGGGTTGCCATTTCCTTCTCCAAAGAGGCACTGCTGCTGCTGCTGCTAAGTTGCTTCAGTCGTGTCCAACTTTGTGCGACTCCATAGATGGCAGCCCACCAGGCTCTCCCGTCCCTGGGATTCTCCAGACAAGAACACTGGAGTGGGTTGCCATTTCCTTCTCCAATGCAGTAAAGTGAAAAGTGAAAGTGAAGTCGCTCAGTCGTGTCCGACTCTTAGCGACCCCATGGACTGCAGCCTACTAGGCTCCTCCGTCCATGGGATTTTCCAGGCAAGAGTACTGGCGTGGGGGGCCGTTGCCTTCTCCGAAAGAGGCATTAGATCATAACAATTTAAAGGACATGCTTGCAGATTGATCTCAATCTAAATTCTAGCTCAACCATTTAATATGCATGTCTTTGTTTAAGCATGAATGCTCAGTCGCTCAGTCCTGTCTGGCTCTTTGTGACTCCATGGACTGTAGCCTGCCAGGATCCTCTGTTCATAGAATTTTCCAGGCAAGAATACTAGAATGGGTTGCCATTTCCTACTCCAGGGGATCTTCCCGACCCAAGGATCAAACCTGCATCTCCTGCCTATCTCTTGCATTGCAGGCTGATTCTTTATCACTGAGCCACCAGTGAAGCTCCCTTTGCACAACACACACCTCAATTTGTGTACCAGCAAAACACAGGTGCCCAATATGCTACTGGAGATCAGTGGAGAAATAACTCCAGAAAGAATGAAGGGATGAAGCCAAAGCAAAAAGAATATCCAGCTGTGGATGTGACTGGTGATAGAAGCAAGGTCCGATGCTGTAAAGAGCAATATTGCATAGGAACCTGGAATGTCAGGTCCATGAATCAAGGCAAATTGCAAGTGGTCAAACAAGAGATGGCAAGAATGAATGTTGACATTCTAGGAATCAGCGAACTAAAATGGACTGGAATGGGTGAATTTAACTCAGATGACCATTATATCTACTACTGTGGGCAAGAATCCCTCAGAAGAAATGGAGTAGCCATCATGGTCAACAAGAGTCCAAAATGCAGTACTTGGATGCAATCTCAAAAATGACAGAATGATCTCTGTTCGTTTCCAAGGCAAACCATTCAATATCACAGTAATCCAAGTCTATGCCCCAACCAGTAACGCTGAAGAAGCTGAAGTTGAACGGTTCTATGAAGACCTACAAGACCTTTTAGAACATCCCCAAAAGATGTCCTTTTCATTATAGGGGACTGGAATGCAAAAGTAGGAAGTCAAGAAACACCTGGAGTAACAGGCAAATTTGGCCTTGGAATACAGAATGAAGCAGGGCAAAGACTACTAGAGTTTTGCCAAGAAAATGCACTGGTCATAACAAACACCCTCTTCCAACAACACAAGAGAAGACTCTATACATGGACATCACCAGATGGTCAACACCGAAATCAGATTGATTATATTCTTTGCAGCCAAAGATGGAGAAGCTCTATACAGTCTGCAAAAACAAGACCAGGAGCTGACTGTGGCTCAGATCACGAACTTCTTATTGCCAAATTCAGACTTAAATTGAAGAAAATAGGGAAAACCACTAGATCATTCAGGTATGACCTAAATCAAATCCCTTATGATTATACAGTGGAAGTGAGAAATAGATTTAAGGGACTAGATCTGATAGATAGAGTGCCTGATGAACTATGGACAGAGGTTTGTGACATTGTACAGGAGACAGGGATCAAGACCATCCCCATGCAAAAGAAATGCAAAAAAGCAAAATGGCTGTCTGGGGAGGCCTTACAAATCGCTGTGAAAAGAAGAGAAGTGAAAAGCAAAGCAAGGAGAAAAGGAAAGATATAAGCATCTGAATGCAGAGTTCCAAAGAATAGCAAGAAGAGATAAGAAAGCCTTCCTCAGTGATCAATGCAAAGAAAAGACTATATTACTTTTATATTTATTTCTATGTTAAATTCAGCACTCAGTGTGGACTGGGGTCATCGAGAAAGTCTGGAATGTTGGGAAAGGAGGATGATAATGTAAACTACTAAAGCATGGGAAAGTTCTAGAAAAAATACAAAAAAAAAAAATCTATTGCTTTATGGCATTGGCCATATCTTCTGACCTCCTCATCCTTCTTGATTTGCTTCTCTCATTTTTTATTACTCTATGATTTTATAAAACAGTGAATTACTTTCTTGAACGAATGTTTAAATATAAATGAACATGGAAAGTTATCAGTATGAAAGCTCAGAGCAAACACAACTGATATTGTGTAAGAAAAGAACAACATTTCTGCAGATGAAAGCTGAAAAAGTCTTTGAGTTTCAGAGTCTGGCTTCAGTTTCTCTCAGCATTTATAAATCCATTCTAGACAAAGCCTCTAGTGAATCCAGGGAACTTAGGCTCACCAATGTGGAGATAATCTAACAGGGTAATAGAGTGAGTTAGATAATGAACTTCTGACAAGTGAGCTTATGTACATATCCTTCTAAACCTACCATGGCCAATCTTCTCTCAGGAGCAGTTAAAAGCAAAACACTTTATTGAGGGCTTATTAATCAGGGTAAGCTAGTGAGCATAACAAATTTTCAGTAGATTAACACAATAAAATTTTATTTTAAACACATTGTTGTTGTTTAGTCTTTAAGTCGTGTCCAGCTCTTTTGCGATCCCATGGATTGTAGCCCATCAGGCTCCTCTGTCCATGGGATTCCCAGGCAAGAATACTGGAGTGGGTTGCTGTGCCTTCCTCCAGGGAGTCTTCCTGACCCAAGGATTGAACACAAGCCTCTTGCATCTCCTGCATTTCAGGTGGATTCATTATGCTGATCCACCAGGGAAGCCCATTTTAAACACACACCACAGTCCAGTGTAGGTAGGCAGGGTGAACTTTCTATGTCATCATCTCCAATTGATCCATACAACATTGAGAGGAAATTAGAAATTCCAAGAGTACTTATTCTGAGAAAGCTAAGTACTCAGAAGAATCTGGGCCAAACCCACCTAGGTATTCTGCCCTAAGATTACAAAAATAAATGGTCTCATAGCAGCAGGAATCTTGTTGATGACTGCCCTTGACATGTCTGTATTAAATTCCACTGCACCAGTCTAGACTGATTGCTTTCAACACTTGATGCAAAGCTGGGATCTCCTTTACCTTATCCTAGGGATTCATTTTGACCCTTTCATGTGTTTGGTTTCCAGTTTTATCTATCCTGTGTCTTTCTCTTTTGTATGTATTACCAGTTTTGGCAGCATACATCTTCATATTGCTACATGAGGAATGGTGCATGACAGGTAAAGTTTTTTGAATCTTTATATATTAGTCTGCTAGGGCCGCCATGACAAAGTACTACAAACTGAGTGGTGTGACAACAAAAATTTGTTATCTCACAGTTCTGGAGGCTAAAATTCCAAAATTAAGGAGTCAGAAGATTTGATTCCTTTTGAGGGTTGTAACAGAGAAACTGTTCCATAGAGCTTTTGAAACATCTGGTGGATTGACAATGCCAAGCCAATGCCAATCTTTGGCATTCTTTGGCTTGTAGATGCACCATCCCAATCTCTGTCTTCAGGGTCACATGGCGTTCTCACTATGTGTGTATATCAGTGTCTGACTTTCCCCATTTTAAAGGATATCAGTCATAAGAGATTAAGGGCCCAGGCTATTCCAATATGATATCATATTAATTAAAATGGTATCTTCAATAACTTTATTTCCAAACGAGATCACATTATAAAGTACTGGGAGTTAGGACTTTAACATGCGAATTAGAAGGATACATAATTCAATCCGCAACATTTCACATATCCGAAAATGTCTTCATGCTCTCCTAAAATGTCATTACATTGAAGGTTAGAAATAATTTTCTTTCAGATTTTGAAAACATTGCTTCTTTATTGTGTAGCTTCTAGTGCTGCCTATTGAGAAATCTAAAGTTATTTGAATTCCTAATTTTTCACATGTGACTTGTTCAAATCTCTCTAGAATCTTTAACATCTTTTCTTTTCTACAAGCACTCTGAAATCTTACAATAATGTCACTTGGTGTGGAAATATTTTCATCCATTGTTACAGGCACCTTGTGGACCTTTTCTAGGAACCCATGGCTCTAAGTCCTGGGATTTTCTTGAATTTGTTAATGGTTTGATATTTCTTGCTTCTACTTTTAATGTTCTCTCTCCCTTGGAACTCTTATCATATGGTTGTTATATCCTCTGGACTGGTCCTCTAATTTTCTTTTCTCTTCTATATCCTATTTATCTGTTGTTTTGTTCCATTTTCTGAGATTTATTCAAATATCTTCAAAATTTTCTATCAAGTTTTAAATGTTTTGCTATCATGTTTTTAAGTTCCATGAGGTTTTTTGTTTTCTGAGTGCTTCATTTGTGTAACATCCTATTCTTATTTGTTTGTATCTCTGCCTGCATAATCTCCATTTGCTATAAATTGCCTTTTCTTTTTGTCTCCTCAGCTGTTTCATAACTCTTTGTTGTCTGGTATTACTTCCTTTTATTGATTGTAATCTTTGAGTTCAATCCTAAAGGAAATCAGTCCTGAATATTCATTGGAAGGACTGATGCTGATACTGAAGCTCCAATACTTTGGCCACCTGATGCAAATAACTGATTCATTGGAAAAGACCCTGATGCTGGGAAAGATTAATGACAGGAGGAGAAGATTGGATGAGGATGAGATGGAAGAGGATGAGATGGTTGGATGGCATCAACAACTCAATGGGCATGAATTTGAGCAAGCTCCGGGAGTTGGTGATGGACAGGGAAGCTTGGTGTGCTGCAGTTCATGGGGTCACAAAGAGTCAGACATGACTGAGTGACTGAACTGAACTGAATCTTTGAGTTCATATTTATGACTTCTTGACTATGAGCCTCATTTTAAGGTTATATCACTGCACTTCATTTTAAGGTTATATAAGATTATATCGCTTCATTTTAAGGTTATGGTTATATCCTTTCTCTTAAAAATGGTCAGTTTGCCGCCCACCCCAAATACTCTTCCAGTTTCCTGCCTAAAAGGCAAAGACCTATCTGCCACCTTTCTGGAAGCCCAGTGGAAGAAGAAGGCTTAGGGGAGGTAGTTTCGGTTCAGTACATTAGCCCTATCCTCAGCTATACCTGGTGTCCTTCAGTCAAGAAATCTTTTGTTTTACCCTCGCTAGAAAATAAATGCCCAAATATCTGTCAGGGTGTAAGAATGGAATCGCCCAATTCCATTCACGGTAATATAGAGTGCCAAAAGTGAAAGTTGCTCAGTCATGTCTGACTCTGCAACCCCATGGACTGTAGTCCATGAAATTCTCTAGGCCAGAATACTGGAGTCTTTCCCTTCTCCAGGGGATCTTCCGGACACAGGAATCAAACCAGGGTTTCCTTCATTGCAGGTGGATTCTTTACCAACTGAGCTATGAGGGAAGTATAGAGTGCCACCTAGTGCTCAAATCTGTTTGTCAGTTTTCTAGTTATACCCCTTTTCTTAGAGTCCTTTATGGTAGACACTAAGGAAATACAACAATAATTCAGCTTTCCTCATTTCACTTCCCAATCTCCTTTGGATTAACCTCCAATTCACAGTCATGTGAATTGTTTTGGCCTTGAAATGTGAGCAGGTGAAGCATGTCATTTCCAAGCGGAATGCTTAGGAACAAATGTATGGTTTGCCATGTTACTTTTTTTCTGCTATGGCAATTGTTTCAAGATGAAGCCCCCACAAGCCTCATTTCCTGAGTGATTACACTAGACATGTAGTGTGAGCAATAAACAAATCTTTTAATGTTTTAAACCTATGAGATTCCAGTTACCATAGTATAAGCCTATTGATCACAGACTCCACTTTATCCTTACTTCCAAATTAAATGTTGCCATCATTCCTGAAATTTTTGAATATGGTTCAACATAAAATTTATTTGCTGTTAGCTTTATTCCATCCTAGCTTAGGATCATGCTTCCTTTTTTCTTTCTTAAAATTTATTTATTTATTTATTTTATTTTTGGTTGTGCTGAGTGTTCATTGCTGCATGGGCTTTTTTTCTAGTTTCAGGCCAGTGGGGGCTACTCTCTAGCTGTGGTACACAGGCTCCTCATTGCAGTGGCTTCTCTTGTTGCACAGCACAAGCTCTAGGGCATGCAGGCTTTAGTAGTTGCAGCATATGGATTCAGTAATTGTGACTCCCAGGCTGTAGAGCACAGGTGCAATCATTGTGGCACATGGGTTTAGTTGCTCCGTGGCATGTGGGAATCTTCCTGGATCAGGGATCAAACCTGTGTCTCCTGCATTAGTAGGTGAATCATTTACCACTGAGCCACCAGGGAAGCCCAGGATCATGTTTTCTTGAGCATGATAAGTTGGCTGCTACTTGTCCATTTACATTCTATTTGCTAAGCCTAATTGCTTGTATCCCCTCTCTTATTTCTCCCCTCCTTTTGGATGTATGGCTTTAAGAAAGATCCCTTTGCTTTATCTTTAGTGAGGTTTCAAGAGGTAATGAAAGTAGATGTGCATGTTCAAGGTGCCATCTTTACTCAGAAGTTTTCACTCCAAATGAACTTGAAGGAAAATTGAAGGACATGCTGCTTTTTGGACCCACTGTCTGAGATTCTGTGGACTCCTGCCACCTGCTACAGTTTGAGATGTTGAGGAGAGCCTCTTATGACTTCCAGAATCTGGGTCAATTTTTGTAAGGCTTTTTGTTCACCATAAGGGCTCTAGGGTGTGAAAGTACTTTTCACATTGTAATGTCCAGTTGAATTTCTGCCAAAATACTTGCCTTAGATATTGGGCCTGGCATCAGCCTTCAGTGCATAGAAACAATCAAGTATTGTATGTCTTGCAGAATTTTTAATTTTCTGGTGGCAGCATTACTGGCACAAGCTTACATTTTGGGGGATTCCTTAGGTCCTTTAGTATTTTTAATTTTAAATTTATTTATTTTTAATTAAAAGATAATTGCTTTACAGAATAGTGTTGGTTTCTGCCAAACATCAACGTGAATCAACCATAGGTATACATATGTCCTGTCCCTCTTGAACCTCCCTCCCATCTCCCTCCCCATCCCACCCATCTAGACTGTTACAGGGTCCCTGTTTGAGTCCCGTGAGTTATACAGCAAATTTCCATTGGCTATCTATTTTACACATGGTAATGTAAGTTTCCATGTTACTCTCTCCATACACCCCACTCTCTCCTTCCTCCCCCTCCCCATGTCCATAAGTCTGTTCCTTATGTCTGTAGGGAACAGACATTGCTGTTTTGCAAATAATTTCATCTGTACCATCTTTCTAGATTCCATATATATGTGTTAGTATGATATTTGTTTTTGTCGTTCTGACTTACTTCACTCTGTATAATAGATTCTAGGTTCATCCACCTCATTAAAACTGATTCAACTGTGTTCCTTTTTATGGCTTAGTAATATTCAATTGTATGTATGTACCACAGCTTCTTTATCCATTCATCTGTCAATGGACATCTAGGTTGTTTCCATGTTCCAGTTATTGTAAATGGTGCTGCAATGAACATTGGGATACATGTGTCTTTTTCAATTTTGGTTTCCTCAGGGTATATGCCTAGGAGTGGGATTCCTGAGTCATATGGTGGTTTTATTCCTAGTTTTTAAAGGAATCGCCATACTGTCTTCCATAGAGGTTGTATCAATTTAAATTCCCACCAACAGTGCAAGAGGGTTCCCTTTTCTCCACAGCCTCTCCAGCCTTTATTGCTTGTAGACTTTTTGGTGATGATCATTCTGACCAGTGTGAGGTGATATCTCATTATACTTTTGACTTGCCTTTTTTTAAAATTTTTAAATTATTATTATTTTTTACTTTACAATATTGTATTGGTTTTGCCATACATCAACATGCATCCTTTCTATAATAATGAGCAATGTTGAGCATCTTTTCATGTGTTTGTTAGCCACCTGTATGTCTTCTTTGGAGAAATGTCTGTTTAGTTCTTTTCCCCACTTTTTGATTGGGTTCTTTGTTTTTCTGGTATTGACTTGTATGAGCTGCTTTTGTATTTTGGAGATTAATCCTTTGTCAGTTGTTTCATTTGCTAATATTTTCTCCCATTCTAAGGGTAGTCTTTTCACCTTGCTTATAGTTTTCTTTGCTGTGCAAAAGCTTTTAAGTTTAATTTGGTCCCATTTGTTTATTTTTGTTTTTATTTTCATTACTCTAGCAGGTGGGTCATAGAGGATCTTCCTGTGATTGATGTCAGAAAGTATTCTGCCTATGGTTTCCTCTAAGAGTTTTGTAATTTCTGGTCTTACATTTAGGTCTGTAATCTATTTTGAGTGTAATCTTTGCGTATGGTGATAGGAAGTGCTCTAATTTCATTCTTTTATGTTTAGCTGTCCAGTTTTCCCAGCACCACTTATTGAAGAGACTATCTTTGCCCCATTGTATATTCTTGCCTCCTTTGGAAAAGATAAGTTACCCATAGGTGCATGGGTTTATCTCTGCGCCTTCTATCTTGTTCCATTGGTCTATGTTTCTGATTTTGTTCAAGTAGCATGCTGTCTTGATGGCTGCAGCTTTGTGGTATAGTCTGAAGTCAGGAAGGTGGATTCCTCCAGTTCCATTCTTCTTTCTCAAGATTTCTTTGGCTATTAAGGGTCTTTTATGTTTCCATGCGAATTGTGAAATTCTTTGTTCTAGTTCTGTGAAAAATGCCATTGGTAATTTAATAGGGATTGCATTGAATCTGTAGATTGCATTTGGTAGTATAGTTATTTTCACAACTTTGATTTTATTCCAACCCAGAAACATGGAATATCTCTCCATCTGTTTATGTTGTCTTTGATTTCTTTCATCAGAGTCTTACAGTTTTCTGTATACAGTTCTTTTGTCTCCTTAGGTTGGTTTATTCCTAGATACTTTATTCTTTTTGTTGCAACAGTGAATGGGATTGATTCCTTAATTTTTCTTTCTGATTTTTCATTGTTAGAATATAAGGATGTAAGTGAGGGGGTCCTTTATTAATATACCCTGAGATTTTCCCATGTTTTGGCTCCTGGGGAAACAAGACAGTAGTGTGCAATGCATGGGGAAGGTATGTGGTCATGAGAAATATTCAGCAGCTTTGGGGTCTGTGTTTTCATTGGTAAGTTATGTCCTAAAAGACAAGAGCTGTACAAGAGTCACCTGAGGCTGACCTATTTGAGGCCCTAAGGAGTTTTGGCCTGAGCTTTAGGGAATCTTAGTTATAGACTATGCTTGTCTACTAACTCCCTCTGTGATCTTGAACAATTTCACCTCCCTGAGCCTCTCCAGTTTCCTAAAATCTCTTCCAGCTCAAATATTGTAATTCATGAAAGTTTAATGATGCTGGGGATTGACCTGCTCAGGGTAATAATGGTTTAAGGAGAGAAATGAATAGGCTGGTTAAAGTGTGGCCTTCCCAGGGGATATAAAATGTTTTCTCAATTAAATGCACATCTTCTGAACCAGTTTGCAGTTAGCAAGGGCTGTGTGAGTCAGCTTTATGAAGAGGCTGCCTAGACAGGAATTCAGAATTTAGGAAGTAGATGGTGACGGACACATAATGATTCTCACCTGTCACACAATAAAGCCGGAGTATGGTGCTTACAGCTGACAGTCACATTTTAGTCAGGGCCATAGAGAGGCAGAAGAGGTTTCAGGGCTGTGACCAGGATGATAATGGTACTCTGAACTATGCCACATGAAAAGCAGAAGGGCTTGGGGATAAGTAGCTAGAATAAGACCCACAGGGAGGTCTGGGCCCTTGTTTTTAGCTGTCTGAAGGGCTTTTGTGAGGGAGAAGAGTGACTTCAAACAATGGAGTTTGGCAGGTAGATGTAACAGAGCTACATCAAGTTAATAGGAAGGTCTTGCTAACTTTTAGAATCATAGGATGCCTCAAGAAGCAGTGGGTTTCTGTTGTTGAATGTTAGAAGTCACTCTACTAACTTTACAATATTGTATTAGTTTTGCCAAATATCAAAATGAATCCGCCACAGGTATACCTGTGTTCCCCATCCTGAACCCTCCTCCCTCCTCCCTCCCCATACCATCCCTCTGGGTCGTCCCAGTGCACCAGCCCCAAGCATCCAGTATCGTGCATCGAACCTGGACTGGTGACTCGTTTCATACATGATATTATACATGTTTCAATGCCATTCTCCCAAATCTCCCCACCCTCTCCCTCTCCCACAGAGTCCATAAGACTGATCTATAGACTCAATTACCATTTGATAAGAAAAATGTACAAAGGGTCAGATATCAGGTGAGGAAGTAGATTAAATAATCCAAAATATCAGAGCACCATTCAAATCCTGAGAGTCAATCACCAAGATAGTGCTAAAGGAATTTTAATCATGAGGTCTGAAATTCAACATAGAAAAAGTACCTATATACCACCATTTATAATGCAATTCCTGTCCATTGGCCTCTGGACAAATATCTGATTGCCATCTTGGAGTTGTTGTTTAGTCACTCAGTCACATCCAATTCTTTTGTGACCCCTACTGTAGCCCACCAGGCTCCTCTGTCCATGGGATTTCCCAGGCCAGAATACTGGAGTGGGTTCCCTTCTCCTTTCCATTCCCTTCTCCATGGGATCTTTCTGACCCAAGGACTGAAACCATGTCTCCTGCATTGGCAGGCAGATTCTTTACCACTGAGCCACCAGGGAAGCCCTGCCATCCTAGAGACTACATCTTAAATTCATCAATTTTGTCATTGTTTCCCCGAATTCTAAATTTATGTCTTGTTCAGTCTGTAGCATTATTTTCTGTTTCAAGTGTAATTTGAATATTTGAATTATAATGTCATAACATTTGATATTCAAATATGATAATGAATATAAAGGTGTTTGATAAGTTGCAAAGTGCCACAGAAAAATACAGGATTATCAATGTTACACTGGTCTAAGTATAATCTGGTCTCTGATAGATTCAAAAGAAGGTCAGCTTCCCTAAGGTAGGAAGAGGTAGATGGTTTGCTAAGTGATTCCCTCTAGGACCTCTGACTAATAATTGCTAACCTTACAATTACTTCTAGAATCATCTACGTTTCCCTCTAGAGCCATGTGGAAAGAAAATAAAGAGAGATGATTGAACACTATGAGTAGTTGGAGGTAGGAGATTGCAGAGTATAATGTTGTTCAGTTGCCCAGTCTTGTCTGACTCTTTGTGATTCTATGGACTGCAGCACAAAAAGGCCTCCCTCTCCCTCACCATCTCCTAGAATTTGCCCAAGTTCATGTCTATTGCATCGGTGATACCATCCAGCCATCTCATACTCTGACGTCCTCTTCTTCTTCTACCCTCAATCTTTCCCAGTATCAGGGACTTTTCCAAAGAGTTGGTTGTTCGCATCAGGTGACCAAAATACTGGAGCTTCAGCTTCAGCATCAGTCCATCCAATGAGTATTCAGGGTTCATTTTCTTTAAGATTGATTGGTTTGATCTCCTTGCTGTCCAAAGGACTATCAGAAGTCACAGAATATAATAGCAGGGCTATATAAAAGATTGCAAGAGTGGGGATGGGTATAACAGAAACAAGAATAGAACATACAGAGGCCAATGTGAATTAAATAGTCAGTGTCTTATGCAGATGCTCCCAGTATTTTTTAAATAAAAGTTTTAGATATTTGTTCATTTGTACAAGACTGTTTAGGTGGTGCCACCTCAGGATAGAAATTGTTGTCCAAAGCCTAGGGACTTTAAAAGTACAAAAGCCTCTACTTTCTTTGGCACAGGTATGATGGGTGGGAAACTTCGTCTCTGCAAATGTGTTGGATAAAGAACTAGTATATTGGGAAAGGGAATTGTATCCCTGGAATGAACTCTGGGGCTGGCAAGAACAGTTGATATTCTTTCCTATTCTTTCCTACTCCCAGCTGTTTCTAAGAAACAAGCATTGTTTACTTTTTGAAGAGGAGGGAAAAAAATGACACTTTTTTTTTCACCAGGGAGGAAAAAAGATGTCTCTGTCAGATTGTCTTTGGGCTTGGGCTTGTTTATTTATTAGCTGCTAGGAATCAACTGTTTTCTGAAGCCAAGGCCCAGGTCACAGGGCCTATGTAATGAGAGGATGTATCATTAGTGAGCAGTGGATATCAGCATCAACTGTGCATAGTAACACCTCAGTATTATTTGTGATTAAAACTTCTCAGCTATTCTCTCTCCTTTTTCTCCTTGGCTTCTGATTCACTCTGTTCTCTTTTCATTTCTCCCTCTCTTTGTCTTTTATTTCTTAATCTCTCTTTCCTAATTCTTCCCCATTATCCCTGTTCTACATTCTATTTTTCTTCTCCTCCCTGTCTGTGGATTTCTTTTGCTTATCATTCCCAGATGGCTCAGGCGCCATGCAGATGTGCATCCACTTTTCCATTCCCAGCGTTTTTTCTAAAAAAAAAGACAGATGCAAAGCCCTTATTAGCTCATCTCCTTGGTCTCCCAGCCAGGGAAAGATTGCTCCCCAGATAGGTTCTACTTTACCTTACTTCAATTCAATGTGAAATGACTCAAACCAATCGACTTCCACAACTTCCTTGGGGATGATCACTTCATTGTTTAATACTACATGCTTTCAATTTTTCCTTCTTGGTCTAATATTTCCTTTGCTTCACTTTAACTCACTACTCTTCATTAGGATATCTGGGACTATTCTAAACCTTTTTGCTCCTTCCTTAGTGTTTATTCCTTTCTTAGGACTTAAATGTACTTATCACACTCCCACAGAGTAATAATGCCTTTGGCCCCTAAAAAGTTCTGTTCCATGGCCACTACGCCATAAGGTAGGTATTATTATCACCATTTTTAAAATATGGAAATTGAGACCCAGAGGGATTAAGAAACTTGCATAAGAATGCAGAGTTAGAAAGTAGTAGACTCTAGATCCAAAACTAGATCTGCTTGATTCCGAAGCCCATCATGTTCTGTTCACACAAAAACAAGGCTCAGGAGAGCTTAAGAAAAAAATCTCATAAAATACTTCTCTAGTTACTTGATCAGTCCTCAGGTCTAGCCCAAAATTCACTTGAAAATTTAATTTTGGAGTACATTAAAGGCAGCATGGCGTATCAGAAGAACCTGGGCTATAGTCCTACACACACACACACACACACACACACACTATACTTACATACATACATACATACACACATACACACACTGTAGGTACCAGGCATTAAGCTAAGTTCTTTATGTATACTAAGCTATTTTGTTTTCTGCATTTCACAGATTAAGAAACTGAAGCAAGTAAAATTAAACAGTACTCAAGGTCACTCATTTATTAAATAGCAAAATTAAATCCAAAACCGGACAGTCTGACTCTAGAGTCTATGGTCTCATCTACAGCATTATCTCTTGCCAAATACAACATTATCTCTTAGTCCTATTGGTCCTGTTTCTTCTCAGTTGTTCACTTTCCTCATATACAAAATAAGCAGGCTGGACGAATGCAAAGGTCTGCAAAGTATGTTTTGTAGAACCCTGGGTTCCACAGAGGTATCTCAGGGGCCAGTGAAAATAAAGGAGAAGATTGGGAAGGGAAGACTAACCAACAGCGTTCTAGGTCTCCCAGCTTGCTTTCAAACCAGACCAGAGTTGCCTTTATCTGTTTTATGTATTGGAGTTCCTCTACCATGAAAATGTTTGAAAATACTTTTAAAGGATGGTGCAAATTGGGGGCAGAATGTTTTAGAGAATGGCGATCCCATTTTATCTCATTTTAATGTTCACCTGTATTCAGTCCTTGTATTTAGTCCCTTGATAAAGGCCATTTATTTTATGGACGTATTTACTCCAAGATACTGCAAGCTGTGTCTAGGCTTCCACGTAATTTCCTACACGCCATTTGCACTGCCTTTATCTTCATCTTATCAAGAAATCAGTTCTAGTCTATTTGATTTTCAGCCTTAGCACCTTCTCCCCCCTCTACCCAATAATCACTCAAAGATTATGAAAATATTTGAACTTCTAGGGACATAATATACTTATTTTTAGTGAGGTGAACTGAAAGTTTTACTGAGGCAGGGACTGGAAAGCTTCGATATTCTGCTGTGTTATAGCCTGGATTTAAGTTCACAATTTTAAAAATATTTATTCATTTGGCCTTGTCAGATCTTAATTATGGCACTTAGGATTTTTTTGCATCGTGTGGAACATTTCATTGTGGCGAACGGGCTCTCTAGTTGCGGTGCACAGGCTTTGTTGCCCTGTGACATATGGGATCTTAGTTCCCCAACCAGGGATCAAATCCGAGTCCCCTGCATTGCAAGGATTCTTAACCACTGAATGACAGGGGAAATCTCTTAAGTTCACATTTTTATTATGCTCAGATAATTCTGAGCACCAAGGATATGTTAGGTATATTCTAAACATGAGACTAAATGGAAACACAGAGTAATTGAAATAATGTGGGAGAAGGGGAAGAGGTAAAAGTTCTATATTGACTTCTTTATCTTGAATTATAACTAAAGCTCCATATTTCACCTTGAGATTAGAAGGTCTTATGTATTGGAAGACTTAATTTAGCTCCATTTGGGAAGTTTGTAAGCCCTATAACATTGAGGTGAGACATCTTATTAGCATTTCCATGAACTACAGACCCTTCCTGGAGAAATTTTCATTAGCTCCACTTACATTCTAATTATCATGGAACTATATGGAGGGAAAAAGATAAACCAGTTTTGAAAACTGGTTGTCATAATTTTATCTCAACAACAAAATAGGTTCACACAGTAAATTTATGTTCTATTTATGTTCTCTTTGAGAAATGCCTACTAAAGCTTTACTCTTTCTGGTTCTGTGAAAGAAGAATGCTTTGTTCTCAATTGAGGAAGAAGTGGGAGGCTTCAGTGCTGTTAATATTTTTATTTTCCTAGAGAAATATTTGCATTTTATGCTTATTTGTGGGAAGACTTATCATCTGATTTTTCACACATTGCTTCCTTTCAAAATAGCTACATATGACACTCTCTCTTTCTACAGTACAGGGAAGGCACAAAGAAGATAATGGAAGACAAGAGACAGTCCAAGATCTTAAAAAGGAGAAATTTCATCTGAGTTTCTCAGATCATGTAAAAATGAATCTGTAAATCAGATAAACTATGACAGGTTGAGAACTCAGACTGTCAGCTTGATTATATAATACTCATATTTTTAATTTTATCTGCTCTCTTCCACTTTTCCTTTGTTTTTAGTAGTGTTTCTTTGGACAATTATAGTATTTCTGCATGCCTGCATGCTCAGTCGCTCTGTCGTGTCTGGATCTGACAACCTATGGACTGAAGGCCGCCAGACTCCTGTGTCATGGGGTTTTCTGGGCAGGAATACAGGAGTAGGTTGCCATTTCCTCCTCCAGGGGATCTTCCCGACCCAGGGATCCAACCCACAACTCCCTTCTCGCCTGCATTACAGGCAGATTCTTTTACCACTGAACCACATACACTGTGTTAAAGCTGACAAAGAAAAGGGATATTTTTATGTCAAAAAGTGTTTGAGTTTAATGGAGAAGCAGTGTCTTTTGATGTGAATTTTTAAAAAGGTACAAGGGATAAACTATTTCAAGCCATACTCTACTATTTAGAAATTTAATTCTCAGAATTATTCTCTATTCCAAATTTGGAAAGGTTTGTTTTATATAATGAGAGGGATTATCCCCTAAGCAAATTCACCAGAAGATGCTTTTGGACACCAAAAGATTAAATTGCCCGTTTTCATTAATAGATATTACTATATGCTTCATTTTCAATGATATATTGTTCAGCCAATCAAATGTGTAAAATACCTAATGTTTGATATGAAGATAAGTTTTGTCTTCAGATTCAATGAAATTGATGCAGTGGTAAAGAATCCACCTGCCAATCAAGGAGACATACGAGACACGGGTTGGATCCCCGAGTTGGGAAGATCCCCTGGAGTAGGAAATGGCAATCCTGCTCCAGTATTCTTGCCTGGAAAATTCCATGGACAGAGAGGCCTGGTGGGCTACAGTCCATGGGGTTGCAAAGAGCCAGACACGACTGAGGACACACAGACACATCCTAGCCCACAAGTTTTGGCTAAGAAATTTTAAGACATAATAACTTAGAAGTCATCTACATTTTATCCTCTTTCCTTCCCACCCACCCCCCTCACCAGTGCCATGAGTCCTCATGTATTGGCAGACTAGATTAAGTTTAGTTTGGCTAACATTATCCCTGTTAAATTGGAGTTAGTTTTATTAACACATAATACATAACAATGACCAGAATCATGGCCAACAAAGGTTCTATCCTGAAAATTCTCTCTTCTGTTCATTCTAACTGGGCTGTGCACAGAGGAAAGCAAGTGACCAGTGTGCCAGGAAAATGGGAACTGTTCTGAACTGCAGATTCTACTAGGGGAAAGACAGCACCATCACCTGAGTACTAATCCTAGAAATGAGCTAAACACTTAAAGCAGTTAAAGTTTTAAATACTTCATCTTTGTTACTTAGTCAAAAGCAAACTTTGCTTATCATGTTACTTAGGCTTTTGAAAAATTGAGGGGTAGTTTTTAATAAACATTAGGCTCAAAGTGTTTAACAATCTCTTTGTTACATCTGTAATGCCCAGTGTTGCATTATTTGCTCTTATGCCAAAACATGTCCAAATTCTTTGTCTGTATAAACTTGGAATGTTAGAGTTTTATTTTTTTCATCCAGGCAAGAAATAGTTATTGAGTGCCTATTGTGTGTAAAATAAGACTCTAGGTGCTGGGGAACACAACTACCAAGATGGTAAGCAAAGAGTGAAAACAAATAGGATGACTTTAAATTCTATTAAGAACTATTAAGAAAATAAAGTACAATAATGGGGCATTACAGTGTTTAGAAAAGGCTTCTTGAAAGAAGTGACATGAGTTTAGATAGGAAAGATGACATACTTGTTTTCTACTACCACATAACAAGTTGCCATTAATTTACTATCTTGGAGTTTCTGTGAGTCAGGTGTCCAAGTACGTATTAGCTGAATACTTTGCTCAGGGTCTTGCAAGCCAAAACCAAGGTGCTGGCTGGGATTGTGAATCAAAAGGAGAGAGACAGATCCAGCCAGTAATCAGTTCCCTAAGTGTTCCCCACAGCCCATAATACAGACAGATTCACAGGGTTGGGTACAGAAGAGGGAGGAAGGAGATAGAGATGACCTGACGGAGAAAAAGAGAGTCAAAAGGGGGAGGGAGTAATCAGGTCATTAATCACCCTCCTAAGTAAAAATGGGTACTGGAGATTGGATTCTTAAAGGTACAAATTTGATAACAAATACCAGAAAGCAAAGATTAAAAATCTAAAGTAAAGGTTACACTCTCAAAAATACAATATTAAAACAAAACAAAACAAAATCACATAAATTATAAAAAATATATATGAAGTTTGCTTTAAAAATAGGGTCCTTTTTTGTAAGGTAATAGGTTATAAAAATGAAAAGTAAAGGAGTCACAGAGGACCTAATAATGAAAAAAATTTTTAATTAAAAAAATGATAATAGTAAAAATATACCTAGAAATTTCTCTGGAGCTGTTGTGGGAATTGTGGTGTCAGTTCAGTTTCTGATAGTTCCTTGTTCCAGCTTATACTTCTCAAGATCTATAGGCCCCTTCCAATGTAGTTGGTGTTAACTACAGGGTTTTAATCCTTTGCACCTGTCACTTCCAAGGTGGTCCCCTCTGTTTATTCTGGTTTCTTCTGTGGCAGGTCTCTTCAGTGTCTAATTTCCTCCCTAACACAAGGGGGTGAAGGTGGTCACTTACTTAGGCTCACTTGTTCAGTGCTGTGGGGAGGGAGGAACACTGTAAACAAGTATCATTGGTGTGTGGGGGGAGTGCTTGCAGTGTTTCAGCCACACTGAGTTTGTGCCTGCTCGTGGCATGTGTGCTTTTCCAGTCTACACTGCTCAGGCTTCAGGTCGTTCTACAGTGGAACTGTCTAAAGTGGGCCCTGCCAAAGAACTAAATAGACATTTCTCCAAAGAAGACATACAGATGGCTAACAAACACATGAAAAGATGCTCAACATCACTCATTATCAGAGAAATGCAAATCAAAACCACAATGAGGTACCATCTCACGCCACTCAGAATGGCTGCGACCCAAAAGTCTACAAGCAATAAATGCTGGAGAGAAAGGGGAGAAAAGGGAACCCTCTTGCACTGTTGGTGGGAATGCAAACTAGTACAGCCACTATGGAGAACAGTGTGGAGATTCCTTAAAAAACTGGAAATAGAACTGCCATACGACCCAGCAATCCCAGTGCTGGGCATACACACTGAGGAAACCAGAATTGAAAGAGACACGTGTACCCCAATGTTCACTGCAGCACTGTTTATAATAGCCAGGACATGGAAGCAACCTAGATGTCCATCAGCAGATGAATGGATAAGAAAGCTGTGGTACATATACACAATGGAGTATTACTCAGCCATTAAAAAGAATACATTTGAATCAGTTCTAATGAGGTGGTTGAAACTGGAGCCAATTATACAGAGTGAAGTAAGCCAGAAAGAAAAACACCATTACAGTATACTAATGCATATATATGGAATTTAGAAAGATGGTAATGATAACCCTGTATGTGAGACAGCAAAAGAGACACAGATGTATAGAATGGTCTTTTGGACTCTGTGGGAGAGGGAGGGGGGGATGATTTGGGAGAATGGCATTGAAACATGTATAGTATCATATAAGAAACGAATCGCCAGTACAGGTTTGGTGCATGATACAGGATGCTTGGGGCTGGCGCACTGGGATGACCCAGAGGGATGATATGGGGAGGGAGGTGGAAGAGGGGTTCAGGATTGGGAACACGTGTACACCCGTGGCAGATTCATGTTGATGTATGGCAAAACCAATACAATATTGTAAAGTAATTAGCCTCTAATTAAAATAAATAAATTAAAAAAAATCATTAAATAAATAAATAAATAAAGTGGGCCCTGGGTTGCGTGCACTTCCCAGATCTAAGCCACTCAGGTTCAGGTTCTCGGGTATTCCACAAAGGCGCAGACTCGGTTGGGCCTGCGTTTTGTGCCCTTCCAAGGTCTGAGCAGCTCGGGCGACCAGGTGCTTGGTGAGCGCACTCTCCCCAGGTGCGGTGCATCTTATCACCTCCCTGGTCCCAGCTGCTTGATTTCCTGGGTGGCAGTGGGTGTGCCCTCTCAGGTGTGCTATGTGTCTCTTCTGGGGAGCTGATCTCTGGCTGCAACCCTCCCAGCAGATGTCAACTGTCCAGAATCCCAAGAAGTCTTGGTTAGGAACTGGAAGCCTGCTTGCAGTTTGGTAGAGGATGCTGTCTCTGGGGCCGTTTGCCCCTTTCCAGCTCTGGCTGCCACCCGTTTGTTTCCCTGCCTCTGGCAGAGGATGGGCCAGTCAGCAGCCAGCTAGCTCTCCTCTGGTGTTCACTCAGTCCTTTGTTCTATGAGCGGGCCAGCAGTGCCTTAGGTTAGGGCTTTTTGTGGGATAGTTCCCCCCCACCCCCACCCCCGGCTAACTCACAGTTTAGGTTGTTTTCTCACGTTAGCTCCCTCAGATTGCCCTCAGGGCATTCAGACCAGGTCCTTACCCTAAGCAATGCAGCCCGCTCCTCCCTGTTCAGCCCCCGCTTGCTGGTGGTGGATGTGAGCGTCTGGGCTACTTCTCTGCTGGGAGTTGCCAATAAGCATGTAATCTGTGGGTTTTATTTATTTATTTATTTATCCTCCTGATTATGTTCCCCTCTGAGATTCCAAAACTCCCCACAGACCCGCCAGTGAGAGGGTTTCCTGGTGTTTGGAAACCTCTCCTCTTTAAAGACTCCCTCCTCAGGACAGGTTTCCATCCCTAACTCTTTTGTCTCTCTTTTTATCTTTTATATTTTGTCCTACCTCCTTTCAAAGACAAAGGGCTGCCTTTCTGGGTGCCTGGTGTCCTCTGCCAGTGTTCAGAGGTTGTTTTGTGAAATTTGCTCAGCGTTCAAATGATCTTTTGATGAATTTGTTGGGGAGAAAGTGGTCTCCCCATCCTATTCCTCTGCCATCTTTGGACTGCCCCCTAGAGTTTTATTGTGAACATTCCAGGACTATATTTTCCTGAGAGCCTATTCCTGTTACTTATCAGCATTTCTTAGAAAAATCCACATGTCCATGTCTACTTCTTCCTCAAATTGAAACAAAACAAATAATCAGTTATTGGAGAGGCAGAAAGTTGATTTTGTCAATGGATTTTGTTTTGGTGTCTTCCTTATGGCTGTTGATTAATTCAACATGGCTGTCACATAGTAGCCTAATGGAAAGAACAAGGGGTTTGGAGAAAATACACTTAAGTGCTCTGGATCACATTTGGCTGGATGACCCTTGGAAAAGTCACTTAACTGATTTGATCCTTATTTAACTAAACTCTAAAATGGGGGAATAAAACTGATTTCATAAGGATGCTGTGAGGGTTAAATAATATAATTTGTAGAAATTTACAAGCATAACGTAGGTGCTCAATATTTAGTAGTCATTCCACAAAATGAATGATCTTTGATAACATTAGGCTAAGTGCTGCATGCCAGTCACAAAAATATAGTAAGTTTATGACCCTATTTATATGAGTTATCTAAAATAGTAAAATTTCTAGAAAATGAACATAACATTGTGGTTTCCAGGGATGGAAGGGAGGGAGAAATGGGAAACTGTTGCTGACCAAGTAATAGAGTTTCAGTTTTGCAAGATGATAAAGTTCTAAAGAGTGGCCAAGATGATGGAAGAGAAAGACCTTGAGCTCATTTCCTTGCACAGGCACACCAAAACTATAACTATTTACAAAGCAACTATAGATGAGAATGATCTGAAGACTAGCAGAAAAGATTTTCTACAAACAAAGACAAAAGGAAAGAGCCAGTACTATATTCAAAATAGATAACCAACAGGGACCTACTTTATAGCATAAGACTCTGCTCAAAATTCTGTAATAACCTAAATCAAAAAAGAATTTGCAAAAGGATAGTATATATACATATGTATACCTGAGGGTTTCCCAGGTAGTGCTAGTGGTAAAAAAATCCTGCCTGCCAGTATGGGAGACACAAGAGACATGGGTTCAATTCCTGAGTCAGGAAGATCCCCTAGAGGAGGGCATGGCAACCCACTCCAGTATTCATGCCTGGAGAATCCCATGGACAGAGGATCCAGGCAGGCTGTGGTCTGTAGGGTCCCAAAGAGTAGTACATGACTGAAGCGACTTAGCACACGTGCACACGTAACTGAATCACTTTGCTGTACACCTGAAACTAATACAACAGTGTAAATCAACTATAGTCCAATATAAAATGTTTTTGTTCAGTTGCTGTGTAATGTCCGACCCTTTGTGACCCCATGGACTGCAGCATGTCAGGCTTCCCTGTCCTTCCTATCACCCGGAGTTTGATCAAATTCATGCCCATTGAGTCAGTGCATTATCCAACCATTTCATTCTCTGCTGTCCTCTTCTGTTCCTGCCCTCAGTCTTTCCCAGCATAAGGGTCTTTTCCAATGAGTCGGCTCTTCACATCAGGTGGCAAAGTATTGGAGCTTCAGCTTAAACATCAGTCCTTCCAATGAATATTCAGGATTGATTTCCTTCAGGATTGACTGGTTTGATCTCCTTGTTGTCCAAGGGACTCTCAAAAGTTGTCTCCAACTCCACAGTTCAAAAGTATAAATTCTTTAGTGCTCAGCTTTCTTTATAGTCCAACTCTCATATCCGTACATGACTACTGGAAAAAAATTATTGGAATATAGTTGGTCTACAATATTTGTTAGTTTCAGGTGTAAAGCAAAGTGAATCAGTTATATATATGCATATATCCACTCTTTTTTAGATTCTTTTCCTATGTAGGCCATTAAAGAGTACTGAGTAGAGTTCCCTGTGCTATACCATAGATCCTTGTTGTTCAGTTGTTAAGTTGTGTCCAGCTTTTTGTGACCCCATAGGCTGTAGCCTGCCAGGCTCCTCTGTCCATGGAATTTCCCCGACAAGAATACTGGAATGGTTACCATTTCCTTCTCCTGGGGATCTCCTCAGACCAGGGATCTAACCCATAACTCCTGCATTTGCAGGCATATTCTTAATCACTGAGCCATCAGGGTTCAGTTCAGTTCAGTCGCTCAGTCATGTCTGACTCTTTGCAACCACATGGACTGCAGCACGCCAGGCTTCCAGTCCATCACCAACTCCCAGAGTTTACTCGAAGTCATGTCCATTGAGTTGGTGGTGCCATCCAACCATCTCATCCTCTGTCATCCCCTTCTCCTCCTGCCTTCAATCTTTCCCAGCATCAGGGTCTTTTCAAATGAGTCAGTTCTTTCCATCAGGTGGCCAGAGTATTGGACTTTGACCTTCAGCATCAGTCCTTCCAATGAATATTCAGGACTGATTTCCTTTATGATGGACTGGTTGGGTCTCCTTGCAGCCCAAGGGACTCTCAAGAGTTTTCTCCAACACCACAGTTCAAAAGCATCAGTTCTTCAGTGCTCAGCTTTCTTTATAGTCTCACATCCATACATGACTACTGGAAAAACCATAGCTTTGACTATAGGGACTTTTGTTGGCAAAGGGATGTTTCTGCTTTTGAATATGCTGTCTGGGTTTCCTGTAGCTTTTCTTCCAAGAAGTAAGTATCTTTTAATTTCATGACTGGAATCACCATCTACAGTGATTTTGAAGCCCAAGAAAAAAAAGCCTGCCACTGTTTCCATTGTTTCCCATCTATTAGCCATGAAGTAATAGGACCAGATGCCATGATCTTAGTTTCTGAATGTTGAGTTTTAAGCCAGCTTTTTCATGCTGTTCTTTCACCTTCACCAATAGGCTCTTTAGTCCTCTTTGTTTTCTACCATTATGGTAGTATCATCTGCATATCTTGATTACAGCTTCTGATTCATCAAACCTAGCATTTCATATGATGCACTCTGCATAGAAATTAAATAAACAGGGTGACAATATACAGCCTTTCTCAATTTTGAACCAATCCATTGTTCCATGTCCAGTTCTAACTGTTACTTCTTTACCTGCATATGGGTTTCTCAGGAGGCAGGTATTCCTATCTCTTTCCACAGTTTGCAGTGATCCACACAGTCAAAGGCATTAGCATAGTCAATGAAGCAGATGTTTTTCTGGAATTCTCTTTCTTTTTCTATGATCCAGCAGATGCTGGCAATTTGATCTCTGGGCCCCCTGCCTTTTCTAAATCCACCTGGTAGATTTGGAAGTTCCTGGTTCATGTACTGTTGAAGCCTAGCTTGAAGGATTTTGAGCATTACCTTGCTAGCATGAGAAATGAGTACAATTGTATGGTAATTTGAACATTCTTTGGCACTCCCTTTCTTTGAGATTGGAATGACAACTAACCTTTCCCAGTCCTGTGGCCATTGCTGAGTTTTCCAAATTTGCTGGCATATTGAGTTCAGCACTTAACAGCATTATCATTTAGGATTTGAAATAGCTCATCTGTAATTCCATCACCTCCACTGGCTTTATTCATAGTAATGCTTCCTAAGGCCCACTTGACCTCCCACTCTAGGATGTCTGGCTCTAGAGAACTGACCACACCCTCATGGTTATCCAAGTCATTAAGACCTTTTCTTGGGAGTACAGTTCTGTGTATTCTTGCCACCTGTTATTATTAATCTCTTCTGGTTCTGTTAGGTCCTTGTTGTTTCGGTCCTTTATCATGCCCATCTTTGCATGATATGTTCTCTTGGTATCAAAAATATTCTAATTAAAAACAGCTAAAGGATCTATTTAAGTTTATTGGAGAATAGTATTTGAAAACATGTGCTTTCAAATAATATTTGAAACATGTGCTTTTCAAAGCACAAAAAGATGTGCTTTTTGTTGTTTCTTTTATGGCCTCTCTATTGACAGAACAAGAAAATATATATGTGTATACTAATCCATATGTTATACATATCTTGGTTTTCCTGATGGCTTATTGGGCAAAGAATCTGCCTGTAATTCAGGAGACACAGGAGATGTGAGTTTGATCCCTACATTGGGAAGATCTCTTGAAGGAGTAAATGGCAACCCACTCCAGTATTCTTGCCTGAAAAATCCCATGGACAGAGGAGCCTGTCGGGCTTCAGTCCATGGGATCACAGAACAGTTGGACACAACTGAGCTCAAGCACATATACAAGGATATCTGTTCAGTTCAATTCAGTTGCTCAGTCGTGTCCAACTCTTTGCAACCCCATGGACTTCAGCACACCAGGATTCCCTGGTCATCACCAACTCCTGGAGCTTGCTCAAACTCATGTCCATAGAGTCAGTGACGCCATCCAACATCTCATCCTCTGTTGTCCCCTTCTCCTTATGCCTTCATTTTTCCCCAGCATCAGGGTCTTTTCCAATGAGTCAACTCTTCGCATCAGATGGCCAAAGTATTGGAGTTGCAGCTTCAGCATCAGTCTTTCTAATGAATATTCAGGACAAATTTCCTTTACAATTGACTGGTTTGATCTCCTTGCTGTCCAAGGGACTCTCAAGACTCTTCTCCAACACCACAGTTCAAAAGCATCAATTCTTCAGTGCTCAGCTTTCTTTATGGTCCAACTCTCACATTCATACATGACTACTGTAAAAAAACCAGAGCTTTGAAAAGACAGGCCTTTGTCAGCAAAAGGATATACATATCTTTGAATCTTTCTATAGGTCAAACATCAGTTTTTATTGATGTCTCCAACTCCAATCCATTAGCAATTAAGCCATTTAGCCTCCTCCCCCCTTTTAACCTATATTCTCCTACTTTATTCCAAAAAATAAGAAAACTGGTTCCTACCATCCACCACGCATTTACTTAACTGTTTATTTCCTGTACACATGCATAAAAGTATCGAAATTATTAACCCATATCCCCATGGAAACAATTTTATCAACTAGACTTCAGTGAATATGTATAGTTTTGTTTCCCTTTTAGTTCTACAGACTCCACTCCTTTCCAAATTTACTTACATGTGCACCTTTTTTCCTCCATCTTCTTTATTGAGATTGTTTCATACATTTATAATAATGCAATTTAATTGTTTTGTCACATTCTAAATCATATTCTGGGATACTCCAGTCTCCTAAATGATGTCTTCACTTTGCATATATTAAGATTCAATTTTTGTGCTGTAAAGTTCTGTAGGTTTTGACAGATGCATATCCTACATTATAGCATCATACAGAATAATTTCACCAACCTAAAAAATATCTTGTGCCTCACTAATACACCTCTCTCCCTCTTTCTCCCCACTGGTGACCCATGATCTTTTTATTGTCTGTATAAATTTGCCTTTTCTAAAATATGATGTATCTGGGATCATACAACATATAGTTTTAAGCTGCATTCTTTTGCTTAACAATATGCATTTAAAATTAAGCTGCATCTTTGCATGACATGGTAGCTATCCCTGCATAGTATGCCATTATATGGATGTACAACAGTTTGCTTATCCATTCACATGTAGAAGAGCATTTTGGTTTGGGGGAATTATAAATAAAGTTACTATAAACAAGCATAAGCAGGTATTTATGTAGACATTTTTAATCAATTGGGTAAGTACTTGGGAATGTGATTGCTGGATCATATGGTATCATTATGTTTGGCTTTGCAATATACTGCCAAATGATCTCGGAAAGTGGCTGTATTCCACAACCTTTCATGTAAAGAAAAATAAAAATCCTTAACATGGATTACATGGTCTGGATAATTTCCATATCTTCAGCCTCATCTTACATTACTTTTCCCCTCACTTTGCTTGCACAGACACACCCCATAGTTACCATACTCCCTTTAGCCTCTGAGAACCCATTCTGTGCCCTAGGACTGGAAGCTACTCCTTCTATAATCTTCCCTTCCCCAACTTCGTTATCATCCCACGTTTCCATCACATCAGAATTTAATCAAAACCACTATGAGGTACCACTTCACACCAGTCAGAATGGCTGCGATCCAAAAGTCTACAAATAATAAATGCTGGAGAGGGTGTGGAGAAAAGGGAACCCTCTTACACTGTTAGTGGGAATGCAAACTAGTACAGCCACTATGGAGAACAGTGTGGAGATTCCTTAAAAAACTGGAAATAGAATTGCCTTATGATCCAGCAATCCCACTGCTGGGCATACACACTGAGGAAACCAGAAGGGAAAGAGACACGTGTACCCCAATGTTCATCACAGCACTGTTTATAATAGCCAGGGCATGGAAGCAACCTAGGTGTCCATCAGCAGATGAATGGATAAGAAAGCTGTGGTACATATACACAATGGAGTATTACTCAGCCATTAAAAAGAATACATTTGAATCAGTTCTAGTGAGGTGGATGAAACTGGAGCCTATTATACAGAGTGAAGTAAGCCAGAAGGAAAAATACCATTACAGTATACTAACGCATATATATGGAATTTAGAAAGATGGTAACAATAACCCTGTGTATGAGACAGCAAAAGAGACACTGATGTATAGAACAGTCTTATGGACTCTGTGGGAGAGGGAGAGGGTGGAAAGATTTGGGAGAATGGCATTAAAACATGTAAAATATCATGTATAAAACGAGATGCCAGTCCAGGTTCGATGCACGATACTGGATGCTTGGGGCTAGAGCACTGGGACGACCCAGAGGGATGGTATGGGGAGGGAGGAGGGAGGAGGGTTCAGGATGGGGAACACATGTATACCTGTGGCAGATTCATTTTGATATTTGGCAAAACTAATACAATTATGTAAAGTTTGCCCAGAGGGATGGTATGGGGAGGGAGGAGGGAGGAGGGTTCGGGATGGGGAACACATGTATACCTGTGGCGGATTCATTTTGATATTTGGCAAAACTAATACAAATATGTAAAGTTAAAAAAAAAAAAGATATGTAACATAAAAAAAAAAGAATTGAAAGATGAAATTAATACATAATTACACCTAGAGAAAAATGTGAACAATATATAATTAGTTGCTAAATTGCATGGTATAACTGCAATATAAGAAATTAGGCAGGATAATTTCTAAGGGGATTGACAGTCCTTCAATGTATGGCTTCTGACATTGGTGTACAGATGTTTTAAGGGCCAGAAATGACATATGTAGTTTGCATATTTAGTGTTAATAAAATCATAATTTTCTAAAAAAAAATAAAAATAAAATAAAAATTTTTTAAAAAAGAATTTAAGCATATTTTCTCTTTTCTAAATTAATTAATTTTAATTGGATGATAATTGCTTTACAATATTGTGTTGGTTTTTGGGTTTTTGGCATACATCAACATAAATCAGCCATAGGTATACATATGTCCTCTGCCTTGAACCTCTCTCCCACCTCCCACTCCATCTAACCCCTCTAAGTTGTCACAGAGCACTGGGTTTGAGCTCTCTGCATCATACAACAAATTCCCACTGGCTATCTGTTTTATATATGGTAATATATGAGTTTCAATGCTACTCTTTCAATTTGCCTTATGCTCTCCTTCCCCGACTGTGTCCACAAGTATGTTCTGTTTGTGTCTCCATAGAGCTTAAGCATCTTTTCTTTAGGCTAGCCTTCACTGACAACTTTGGCAAAGTCAAATACCCCTAATATAGGCTTTCATAGCTCCAAGTATCTTGCATTTGTAGCCCTTATCATAGTTATGGTACTATTAATGTATTCATTTGACCCCCCCACCCCACCCATATATGTCCTTACCAGGCTGTAATCACCATGAAGTCAGGACCAGATTTTTCTCACTGTTACAGTCCTAGCACACAATACAGTATCTTACATATAGGAGGAGTTTAACATACACTTTTTAATTAGATGAACAAATAAATGAATGTGTAAATAGAGTAGAAAGTATTGATTACATTTATAAGTTAATGGTATACATTTACAACATGGATGAAATTTGAAGGTATTATGCTAAGTGAAGTAAGTCAGATAGAGAAAGACAAATACTATACTCCACTTATATGTGGAAACTAAAAAAGCCAAATTCATAGAATGAGAGAATGGAGAGTAGTTACCAGGGGCTGAGTGTTGGGAAAAACAGGGAGATGATGGTCAAGGGTATAAGTTTCCTAAAAGATGAATAAGTTCTTAGGGTCTAATGTACAACATGGTGATTATAAATAATGCTGTATTATATACTTTAAAGTTGTGAAGAGAGTTGATCTTAAATGCTTTTACCACAAAAGAAGAAATGCAATGGCAGTGTTAGCCTAACCCTGTGGTGGTAATCATTTTGCAATATTTAAGTGTATCAAATCAACACATTATTTACCTTAAATTTAGATAATATTATATATAAATAAGATATTGTTATATATCAGTAAGGGCTTTCCTAGTGGCTCAGATGGTAAAGAATCTGGCTGCAGTGCAGGAGACCTGAGTTTAATCACTGGGTCAAGAAGATCCCCGGGAGAAGGGAATGGCTACCCACTCCAGTATTCTTGCTTGGAGAATTCAATAGACAGAGGAGCCTGGTGGGTTACAATCCATGGGGTCGCAAAGAGTTGAGCATGACTGAGAAACTAACACTTTCACTTGACGTTCATATATCAATAAGGCTTGAAAAGAGTCAATGGAAAAATATTCTTTACATTTAAAGATATCAACTAAATTTGTAGAATCAATGTTTTCATAACCTTTTTCAAAATATGTCAGTTTCACCATTTTATATCATAATAATGCCATCTATAATTGCTGTTGTACATATAAAGTAACTACTAATTCTAACTGTAACTCCAAGGTTACTCAAGTTATTTATTTACGACATTTAGAACAAAGTGTGTCTGCGAAATACCACTGTAAAAGAGCAATGTTTCTTCTTTTTTTCAGTATGGCTCTCAGTTGGCTTAAGATTCTTCTTTTTTTTTTTTTTTTCATTCACCAGAATCCAAGAAGGGACAAAATGATAATAAAGAATCTACTGAGAAAAATCTGTCTTAAAAATGCTTTGCCTCAATCCTTATTAAGAGATTCAAACGAAAGTGGATGGATAGATTGTTTTCAATCAACCAATTTGACCAGTTTCTTACATGTAGTTAACCGAAAGCTTAATTGAATACTGAACAAAAAAAAAATCAGTCTTAAGCTACATTAACAAAAATCCTACCACATCTTTATGGTATCTTACAAAAATCTTTATTTGTGCATTTCTTAACCTAAGTGTAAAAATGTATTCCTTTTGAATTTCTTTTTGTTTTACCAGCAAGAACAGTCATTTCAGACTAGTCAAAGTATCACTAACTCCAAGAAACTTAGACTTGGAAAGTATCACTAAGTCCAAGAAACTTAGACTTGGAAAGAAACTAAAGAAACTAGTTTAGTTTCCTATCCAATATATGTTTTCTTTTTACGATATTTGGGCTCTTCATGATGCCTTCCAGTGATGGGTATCTCACTTTGTACTGACACAATCAATTTCATTATTAGAAATTTTTCATCTATGAGTAGGTGACCAAAATTTTAAATAGGAGACAATCAAATACAGAGAAATGAGCAGGTACTGATCCAACATTGATTCAATGACAGCTTTTCATAGCTTGCTAATTTTGAATCATTGTAATTGTTGTTATCAAAGCTACAGATCAAAGCTAGAAATTCTTGTTTCTCTATCTCATCAGTAAATATAAATTTTTTATAGGCAACAGTAATATTTTCTTCATATCTACCACTCTCCAACATAAACTTCCTATGCTGGTCAATTTGATTTATTCTTACTCCAAATCCAAATAAACTTTTCCATCTCAGTGCACAGAATAATTTTCTAATTTCTTATAACCTAACTTCACTTCTGGAAATCAGGATCACTCTTTATTCTTTTTTAAAAAATTAATTTGTTTTAATTGGAGGCTAATTACTTTACAATATTGTGGTGGATTTTGCCATCAGTTCAGTTCAGTCACTCAGTCATATCCGACTCTTTGAGAACCCATGAACTGCAGCACGCCAGGCCTCCCTGTCGATCACCAACTCCCGGAGTTCACTCAAACTCACGTCCATCAAGTTGGTGATTCCACCCAGCCGTTTCATCCTCTATTATCCCCTTCTCTTCCTGCCCCAATCCTTTCCAGCATCAGAGTCTTTTCCAATGAGTCAACTCTTTGCATGAGGTAGCAAAGTACTGGAGTTTCAGCTTTAGCATCATTCCTTCCAAAGATACCCAGGACTGATCTCCTTTATTTATTATTATTATTATTATTTTTTTTTTTTAAATGGACTGGTTGGATCTCCTTGCAGTCCAAGGGACTCTCAAGAGTCTTCTTCAACACCACAGTTCAAAAGCGTCAATTCTTCGGTGCTCAGCTTTCTTCACAGTCCAACTCTCACATCCATACATGACTACTGGAAAAACCATAGCCTTGACTAGATGGACCTGTGTTGGCAAAGTAATGTCTCTGTTTTTGAATATGCTATCTAGGTTGGTCATAACTTTCCTTCCAAGGAGTAAGCAGCTTTTAATTTCATGGCTGCAGTCACCATCTGCAGTGATTTTGGAACCCCCAAAAATAAAGTCTGACACTGTTTCCCCATCTATTTCCCCGAAGTGATGGGACCAGATGCATAATCTTCGTTTTCTGAATGTTGAGCTTTAAGCCAAGTTTTTCACTCTCCTCTTTCACTTTCATCAAGAGGCTCTTTAGTTCCTCTTCACTTTCTGCCATAAGGGTGGTGTCATCTGCATATCTGAGGTTATTGATATTTCTCCTGGCAATCTTGATTCCAGCTTGTGCTTCTTCCAGCCCAGTGTTTCTCATGATGTATTCTGCATATCAGATAAATAAGCAGGGTAACAATATACAGCCTTGACGTACTCCTTTTCCTATTTGGAACCAGTCTGTTGTTCCATGTCCAGTTCTAACTGTTGCTTCCTGACTTGAATTTAGGTTTCTCAAGAGGCAGGCCAGGTGGTCTGGTATTCTCATCTCTTTCATAATTCTCCACAGTTTATCGTGATCCACACAGTAAAAGGCTTTGGCATAGTCAATAAAGTAGAAATAGATGTTTTTCTGGAACTCTCTTGCTTTTTCCATGATCCAGCGGATGTTGGCAATTTGATCTCTGGTTCCTCTGCCTTTTCTAAAACCAGCTTGAACATCTGGAAGTTCATGGTTCACGTATTGCTGAAGCCTGGCTTGGAGAATTTTGAGCATTGCTTTACTAGCGTGTGACATGAGTGCAATTATGCAGTAGTTTGAGCATTCTTTGGCATTGCCTTTCTTTGGGATTGGAATGAAAACTGACCTTTTCCAGTCCTGTGGCCACTGCTGAGTTTTCCAAATGTGCTGGCATATTGAGTGCAGCACTTTCACAGCATCATCTTTCAGGATTTGAAATAGCTAAACTGGACCTCCATCACCTCCACTAGCTCTGTTCATAGTGATGCTTTCTAAGGCCCACTTGACTTCACATTCCAGGATGTCTGGCTCTAGGTCAGTGATCACACCATCGTGATTATCCAGGTCATGAAGATCTTTTTTTGTACAGTTCTCCTGTGTATTCTTGCCACCTCTTCTTAATATCTTCTGCTTCCATTAGGTCTATACCATTTCTGTCCTTTATCGAGCCCATCTTTGCATGAAATGTTCCCTTGGTATCTCTAATTTTCTTGAAGAGATCTCTCGTCTTTCCCATTCTGTTGTTTTCCTCTCTTTCTTTGCATTGATCGCTGAGGAAGGCTTTCTTATCTCTTCTTGCTATTCTTTGGAACTCTGAATTCAGATGCTTATATCTCTCCTTTTCTCCTTTGCTTTTTGCTTCTCTTCTTTTCACAGCTATTTGTAAGGCCTCCCCAGACAGCCATTTTGCTTTTTTGCATTTCTTTTCTATGGGGATGATCTTGATCCCTGTCTCCTGTACAATGTCATGAACCTCTGTCCATAGTTCATCAGGCACTCTATCAGACCTAGTCCCTTAAATCTATTTCTCACTTCTACTGTATAATCATAAGGGATTTGATTTAGGTCATACCTGAATGGTCTAGTGGTTTTCCCTACTTTCTTCAATTTAAGTCTGAATTTGGCAATAAGGAATTCATGATCTGAGCCACAGTCAGCTCCCAGTTTTGTTTTTGCTGACTGTTTAGAGCTCCTCCATGTTTGGCTGCAAAGAATATAATCAATCTGATTTCAGTGTTGACCATCTGGTGATGTCTATGTGTAGAGTCTTCTCCTGTGTTGTTGGAAGAGGGTGTTTGCTATGATCAGTGAGTTCTCTTGGCAAAACTCTATTAGACTTTGCCCTTCTTCATTCTGTATTCCAAGGCCAAATTTGCCTGTTACTCCAGGTGTTTCTTGACTTCCTACTTTTGCATTCCAGCCCCCTATAATGAAAAGGACATCTTTTTTGGGTGTTAGTTATAAAAGGTCTTGTAGGTCTTCATAGAACCATTCAACTTCAGCTTCTTCAGCATTACTGGTTGGGGCATAGACTTGGATTACTGTGATATTGAATGTTTTGCCTTGGAAATGAACAGAGGTCATTCTGTCATTTTTGAGATTGCATCCAAGTACTGCATTTCAGACTCTTTTGTTGACCATGATGGCTACTCCATTTCTTCTAAGGGCTTCCTACCCACAGTAGTAGATAGGGTCAGCGTCTGTGCTTTGCTGGAGCAGCTGTGAAGAGATACTCCACGTCCAAGGTAAGAGAAAACCAAGTAAGATGGTACGTGTTGTGAGAAGGCATCAGAGGGCAGACACACTGACACCATAATCACAGAAAACTAGTCAATCTAATCACACGGGCCACAGCCTTGTCTAACTCAATGAAACTAAGCCATGCCTTGTGGTGCCACCCAAGATGAGTGGGTCATGGTGGAGAGGTTTGACAGAATGTGGTCCACTGGAGAAGAGACTGGCAAACCACTTCAGTATTCTTGCCTTGAGAACCCCATGAACAGTATGAAAAGGCAAAATGATAGAATACTGAAAGAGAAACTCCCCAGGTAAGGAGATGCCCAATATGCTACTGGAGATCAGTGGAGAAATAACTCCAGAAAGATTGAAGGGATGGAGCCAAAGCAAAAACAATACCCAGTTGTGTATGTGACTTGTGATGGAAACAGGGTTCAATGCTGTAAAAAGCAATATTGCATAGGAACCTGGAATGTCAGGTCCATGAATCAAGGCAAATTGGAAGTGGTCTATATGTCGACACTCTAGGAATCAGCAAACTAAAATGGACTGGAATGGGCGACTTTATCTCAGATGACCATTATATCTACTACTGTGGGCAGGAATCCCTTAGAATAAATGGATTTTGCCATACACCAACATAAATCAGCCATGGATGTACATGTGTTCCCCATTCTGACCCTCCCACCCACCTCCCTCCCCATCCCATCCCTCAGGGTCATCCCAGTGCACCAGCCTTGAGCACCCCGTCTCATGCATCAAACCTGGACTGGCGATCTATTTCACAAATGATAATATACATGTTTCAATGCTATTTTCTCAAATCATCCCACCCTTGTCTTCTCCTACAGAGTCCAAAAGTCTGTTCTTTACATCTCTTTCTCTTCTGCTGTCTTGCACATAGGGTCATCATTACCATTTTTCTAAAGATGCATTATAAACAGTGCTACAATGAACATTGGGGTACATGTGTCTTTCAGTTCTGGTTTCCTCGGTGTGTTTGCCCAGCACTGGGATTGCTGAGTCATATGTCAGTTCTATTTCCAGTTATTTTTTTTTCTTCCTTAAAAAAAAAAATTTTTTTTTTTTACTTTACAATATTGTATTGGTTTTGCCATACATCTAAGGAATCTCCACACTGTTCTCCATAGTGGCTGAACTAGTTTGCATTCCCACCAACAGTGTAAGAGGGTTCCCTTTTCTCCACACCCTCTCCAGCATTTACTGCTTGTAGACATTTGGATAGCAGCCATTCTGATTGGCTTGAAATGGTACCTCATTGTGGTTTTGATTTTCATTTCCCTGATAAGGAGTGATGTTGAGCATCTTTTCATGTGTTTGTTAGCCATCTGTATGTCTTCTTTGGAGAAATGTCTATGTAGTTCTTTGACCCATTTTTTGATTTGGTCGTTTATTTTTCTGGAATTGAGCTGCAGGAGTTGCTTGTATATTTTTGAGGTTAATTCTTTGTCAGTTGCTTTGTTTGCTATTATTTTCTCCCATTCTGAAGGCTGTCTTTTCACCTATTATAGTTTACTTTGTTGTGCAGCTTTTAAATTTATTTAGGTCTCATTTGTTTGTTTTTGCTTTTTATTTCCAATACTCTGGGAGGTGGATCATAGAGGATCCTGCTATGATTTATGTCGGAGAGTGTTTTGCCTATGTGTTCCTCTAGGAGTTTTATAGTTTCTGGTCTTATGTTTAGATCTGTAATCCATTTTGAGTTTATTTTTGTGTATGGTGTTAGAAAGTGTTCTAGCTTCATTTTTTTAACAAGTTGTTGATCAGTTTTCCCAGCACCACTTGTTAAAGAGATTGTCTTTTCTCCATTGTATATTCTTCCCTCCTTTGTCAAAGATAAGTTGTCCATAGGTGCGTGGATTTATCTCTTGGCTTTCTATTTTGTTCCATTGATCTATATTTCTGTCTTTGTGCCAGTACCATACTGTCTTGATGACTGTGGCTTTGCAGTAGAGCCTGAAGTCAGGCAGGTTGATTCCTCCAGTTCCATTCTTCTTTCTCAAGATTGCTTTGGCTATTCGAGGTTTTTTGTATTTCCATACAAATTGTGAAATTATTTCTTCTAGTTCTCTGAAAAATACCATTGGTAGCTTGATAGGGATTGCATTAAATCTATAGATTGCTTTGGGTAGTATATTCATTTTCACTATATTGATTCTTCTTATCCATGAACACAGTGTATTTCTCCATCTATTTGTGACCTCTTTGATTTCTTTCACCAGTGTTTTATAATTTTCTATATATAGGTCTTTTGTTTCTTTAGATAGATATATTCCTAAGTATTTTATTCTTTTTGTCACAATGGTGAGTGGAATTGTTTCCTTAATTTCTCTTTCTGTTTTCTCATTGTTAGTGTATAGGAATGCAAGGGATTTCTATGTGTTGATTTTATATCCTGCAACTTTACTATATTCATTGATTAGCTCTAGTAATTTTCTGGTGGAGTCTTTAGGGTTTTCTATGTAGAGGATCATGTCATCTGCAAACAGTGAGAGTTTTACTTCTTCTGTTCCAATCTGGATTCCTTTTATTTCTTTTTCTGCTCTGATTGCTGCGGCCAAAACGTCCAAAATTATGTTGAATAGTAGTGGTGAGAGTGGGCACCCTTGTCTTGTTCCTGACTTTATGGGAAATGCTTTCAGTTTTTCACCATTGAGGATAATGTTTGCTGTGGGTTTGTCATATATAGCTTTTATTATGTTGAGGTATGTTCCTTCTTTGTCTGCTTTCTGGAGGTTTTTTTTTTTTAAATCATAAATGGATATTGAATTTTGCCAAAGGCTTTCTCTGCATCTATTGAGATAATCATATGGTTTTTATCTTTCAATTTGATAATATGGTGTATTACATTCGTGGATTTGTGGATACTGAAGAATCCTTGCATCCCCGGGATAAAGGCCACTTGGTCATGATGTATGATCTTTTAAATATATTGTTGGATTTTGTTTGCTACAGTTTTGTTAAGGATTTTTGCATGTATGTTCATCAGTGATACTGGCCTGTAGTTTTCTTTTTTTATAGCATGTTTGTCAGGTTTTGGTATTAGGGTGATGTTGGCCTCATAGAATGAGTTTGGCAGTTTACCTTCCTTTGCAATTTTCTGGAAGAGTTTGAGTAGGATAGGTGTTCAGATCAGATCAGATCAGTCCCTCAGTTGTGTCCGACTCTGCGACCCCATGAATCGCAGCACGCCAGGCCTCCCTGTCCATCACCAACTCCCAGAGTTCACTGAGACTCATGTCCATCGAGTCAGTGATGCCATCCAGCCATCTCATCCTCTGTCGTCCCCTTCTCCTCCTGCCCCCAATCCCTCCCAGCATCAGAGTCTTTTCCAATGAGTCAACTCTTCGCATGAGGTGGCCAAAGTACTGGAGTTTCAGCTTCAGCATCATTCCTTCCAAAGAAATCCCAGGGCTGGTCTCCTTCAGAATGGACTGGTTGGAACTCCTTGCAGTCCAAGGGACTCTCAAGAATCTTCTCCAACACCACAGTTCAAAAGCATCAATTCTTTGGCACTCAGCCTTCTTCACAGTCCAACTCTCACATCCATACATGACCACAGGAAAAACCATAGCCTTGACTAGACGGACGTTTGTTGGCAAAGTAATGTCTCTGCTTTTGAATATGCTATCTAGATTGGTCCTAACTTTCCTTCCAAGGAGTAAGTGTCTTTTAATTTCATAGGAGTTAGCCCTTCTCTAAACTTTTGGTAGAATTCAGCTGTGAAGCCGTCTGGTCCTGGGCTTTTTTTTGTGAAAGATTTCTGATTACAGTTTCGATTTCCATTCTTGTGATGAGTCTGTTTAGATTTTCTATTTCTTCCTGGTTCAGTTTTGGAAAGTTGTATTTTCTAAGAATTTGTCCACTTCTTCCAAGGTGTCCATTTTTTTGGCATATAGTTGCTGATAATAGTCTCTTACGATCCTTTGTATTTGAGTGTTGTATGTAGTGATCTCTCCATTTTCTTTTCTAAAATTGTTGATTTGATTTTTCTCCCTTTGTTTCTTGATGAGTCTGGCTAATGGTTTGTCAATTTCATTTATCTTCTCAAAGATCAAGCTTTTGGCTTTGTGGGGTTTGCTATGGTCTCTTTTCTTTCTGTTGCATTGATTTCTGCCCTAATTTTTAAGATTTCTTTCCTTCTAGTAACTCTGGGGTTCTTCATTTCTTCCTTTTCTAGGAGATACACGTGTACCCCAATGTTCATTGCAGCACTGTTTATAATATCCAGGACTCGGAAGCAACCTAGATGTCCATCAGCAGACGAATGGATAAGAAAGCTGTGGTACAGATACGCAATGGAATATTACTCTGCTGTTAAAAAGAATACATTTGAATCAGTTCTAATGAGGTGGATGAAACTGGAGCCTATTATACAGAGTGAAGTAAGTCAGTAAGAAAAACACCAATACAGTATACTAACGCATATATGTGGAATTTAGAAAGATGGTAACAATAACCCTATATGCTGCTGAGTCACTTCAGTCGTGTCCAACTCTGTGCGACCCCATAGACGGCAGCCCACCAGGATGCCCCATCCCTGGGATTCTCCAGGCAAGAACACTGGAGTGGGTTGCCATTTCCTTCTCCAATGCGTGAAAGTGAAGTTGCTCAGTCGTGGACTCTTAGCGACCCATGGACTGCAGCCTACCAGGCTCCTCTGTCCATGGGATTTTCCATGCAAGAGTACTGGAGTAGGGTGCCATTGCCTTCTCCAATAACCCTATATGTGAGACAGCAAAAGAGACACAGATGTATAGAACAGTCTTTTGGACTCTGTGGGAGAGGGAAAGGGTGGGATGATTTGGGATAATGGCATTGAAACATGTAAATTATCATATGTGAAACAAATTACTAGTCCAGGTTTGATACATAATACAGGTGCTTCGGGCTGGTGCCTTGGGATGACCCTGAGGGATGGGATGGGGAGGGAGGTGGGAGGGGGGTTCAGGATGGGGAACAAACGTATACACATGGCTGATTTATGTCAATGTATGGCAAAACCAGTACAATATTGTAAAGTAATTAGCCTCCAATCAAAATAAATAAATTTATATAAAATAAATAATTAAAAAATAAAGATGCGTGATATATATGTGTTATATATATGCATTATATATGTGTTATATATGTATATGTGTTATCCATATATATGCTTTAATATACTGTATTGGTGTTTCTCTTTCTGGCTTACTTCACCCTGTATAATAGGCTCCAGTTTCATCCACTTCATTAGGATGGACTGAAATGCGTTCTTTTTTATAGCTAAGTGATATCCCATTGTGTATATGTACCACAACTTTCTTATCCATTCATCAGCCAATGGACATCTAGGTTGCTTCCATGTCTTAGCTTGTAAACAGTGCTGCAATGAACAATGGAGTACATATGTCTCTTTCAACTCTGGTTTGCTCAGTGTGTATGCCCAGCAGTGGGATTGCTGGGTCGTATGGCAGTTCTGTTTCCAGTTTTTTAATGAATCTCCACACTGTTCTCCATAGTGGCTGAACTAGTTTGCATTCCCACCAACAGTGTAAGAGGGTTCCCTTTTCTCCACACCCTCTCCAGCATTTATTGTTTGTAGACTTTTTGATGGCAGCCATTCTAACTGGAGAAGGAAATGGCAACCCACTCCAGTGTTCTTGCCTGGAGAATCCCAGGGACAGGGGAGCCGGGTGGGCTGCCATCTATGGGGTTGCACAGAGTCGGACACGACTGAAGCCACTTAGCAGCATTCTAACTGATGTGGGATGGTAGGATCCCTCTTTTTTAAACTCCATATTAAAAGTCCTTGCACCACCGCAGAAATCTTCTTTGATCAACCCCATGTGATTTCAACCTTTGAATTTGAACCAGCCAAAGTAATTGTAATTAGTAACCTCCAACTCAATTATTCTAGTCTTAGTATTTACTCCAAAAGTTTTTTGGACACTTCTGTAAATAAGACATAGGTTAAGGAACCTCCCCATGAGAATAATTTAAACACTGAAAGATACAAGCGAATGTATTTGAGGTTTCAGAGGGAAGAGAGAAGACTACAGATTGAAGAAACAAAGAAAACTTTGTGGAAGAAGTAGCATTTGAGCTGGGCCTCAAAAGATGGCCCTGTGAAAGTTCTGAATGTTGTAAATACCAGGAAAAGCCAATTTATGCAGAAAGAACAGCTGGAACAATGGCACAGAGATAAGAAAGGAAATGATGTATATGAAGAACTATATCTTTAGTCCTCTGTGGCCAGAATAAAAGTTTATGAAGAGATCAGTGAAAGGTGAAGCTAGAGTATGCAGGGATGATATAATACAAGGACTTGTTTGCCATTCTAAGGAGGTGAGACTTTATTTCTTCCAAGGATAATAGAGCACCATTAAAAACAGGTAGCAAAGTGGCATGGCCAGATTTATTTTTTAACAAAGAATAGCAAAGAATAAGAAAACCAACATTAATAATTCTTTAGAATTGTAATTTCAGATAGTACGGACAGTAGTTTTATATCAGGGGCCCTCTTTTTTCCAAAATACTCAATATCTACTGACATCTTATAATTTCAGTTCAATTCAGTTCAGTCACTCAGTCGTGTCCAACTCTTTGCGACCCCATGAACTGCAGCACGTCAGGCCTCCCTGTCCATCACCAACTCCCAGTGTCCATTCAAACCCATGTCCATCAAGTTGGTGATGCCATCCAACCATCTCATCCTCTGTCGTCCCCTTCTCCTCCTGCCCTCAATCTTTCCCAGCATCAGGGTCTTTTCAAATGAGTCAGCTCTTCGTATCAGGTGGCCAGAGTATTGGAGTTTCAGTTTCAACATCAGACATACCAGTGAACACCCAGGACTGATCCCCATTAGGATGGACCGGATGGATCTCCTTGCAGTCCAAGGGACTCTCAAGAGTCACCTCCAACACCACAGTTCAAAAGCATCAATTCTTTGGCACTCAGCTTTCTTTATAGTCCAACCCTCACATCCATACATGACCACTGGAAAAACTATAGCCTTAACTAGATGGACCTTTGTTGATAAAGTAATGTCTCTGCTTTTTAATATGCTATCCAGGTTGGTCATAACTTTCCTTCCAAGGAGCAAGCATCTTTTAATTTTGTGGCTGCAATCACCATCTGCAGTGATTTTGGAGCCCAGAAAAATAAAGTCAGCCACTGTTTCCCCATCTTTTTCCCGTGAAGTGATGGGACTGGATGCCATGATCTTCGTTTTCTGAATGTTGAGCTTTAAGCCAACTTTTTCACTCTCCTCTTTCACTTTCATCAAGAGGCTCTTTAGTTCTTATTCACTTTCTGTGGTGTCATCTGCATATCTCAGGTTACTGACATTTATCCCAGCAATCTTGATTCCAGCTTGTGCTTCCTCCAGCCAAGTGTTTCTCATGATGTACTCTGCATATAAGTTAAATAAGCAGGGTAACAATATACAGCCTTGACATACTCGTATTCCTATTTGGAACCAGTCTGTTGTTCCATGTCCAGTATGTTAATTCAGGCAAAGAGTGACAAGAATCAAGAATAAGAAGAAAAATAAACTTACTGAGTGTTAATATACTAGATATCTTTTATTTGCTTTATAGCCCCATGAGTTGATATTATTATTATTCCCATTTTACAGATGATAAAATTGACTATCAGATGACTTTAGAAGCTGGCCAAGGGTCAGCTAAGTTGTAGAGCTTGGATTTGAATCCATACAGTTTGATAACAATACCTGTGCTCTTAAGCACTACATCACTTGACCCTCATCAGTTGACCCTATACAGCTAATTCAATGGCTGAATAGCTACTAAACAAGAGCATCAGAACTTAGATACCTTCTAAAACAATTTGCTCAACCCTCATATTGTCAGATGGTGAAACTGAGGGACAGGAGATAGGAGAGCATCTTACTCAAGGTCACAGAACTCATTAGAAATACCTGGCTAGAACATAGGTCTCCTGTTTCCCAGTCGTGCTCATTCTATTATACTATTTTGCTGTTCTTCTAGCAAAATGAAAGCTGTGTAGCTCCCCAATACTAAGGTTGGAGTTTTGCAGGAAATTGATTCAAACATAAAGTCCCTAAAATTGAAATGCCATGGCAAGTCAAAAATTCCAAATGTATGTTATCATGTGTGTATGTGTGTGTGTGTGTGTGTGTGTGTGTGATGTGTGGCTGGAACAGGTTATAGAGATGCAAGTGAAGGTCTACAACTTTGGGAAGGAAAGAATTTCTTCAGACAAGGATTTCCCCTCACTAACCCCAGGTTCATGGCTTCCCTTCTTATCCCCTGGGAATAGGGCTGTTCCAAGCATGTGACTCCTGTCCTCTGCAAAGTCTGAAGCAGCTGACTGTTTGCTTTGGAATATAACTCCAGGTGTTAAATTCAGTCAATCTCAAAGGTCATAAAATTTTCAGGCCACAATTCCTGGAATAGTTGCCTGTTCCAGTTCAATCTTGTATATGACCATTGCAAAACACCACCAGAGTTCTTGATAAATAGGAGGCCAGGAATTCCCTTAGACCTCTTATCTCCTCCTGCTAAAGCATAGGTGGGTAGTTACTTTTGAGCTTCCTACCACAGTTTCCAGCTACTCTCTTGAATTTTCAAGGTTTAAAGGTGACTGTTACCTATTCAAAAATAGCCTTAGCAAAAAGAAAACTTTGTACCATGAGTTTCTTTTTTTTATTGTAAAGTTAAAAAATAAAATAAAAAAAGGAATAATCAAAGAACATACAGAGGAAAAAAAGTAGGGAAAATTATTCTAGAGGTTGATACAGCAGTTAATTAATAAAATGATCTTGTTACTGTACCATGAGTTTCTATGGTAATTCTTCTCAAACTTTGATGGCAACCAAATAACTTGGGCTTTGGGAAAAACTCAGTCTGGCTTTATCCCCAAATATTTTGATTTGGTCTATCTGGGGGTCAGAGATTGAAACCTTCATTTTTCTCAAGAACCACCTGTGAATCTATTATGTACCCAAGTTTGGAAACCATTGATCTATGGTTTGTATGTTCAGGATGAAATTCTGAGAGGTATTGTAACTAGCATTATGGATAGACATTGATGCATGTATGCAAACTTCTCTTCTCTCCTCTCCTCTCCTTTCACTCATAAAAGTCTCAGATGCTTTCTTTTGACTTGCTGTACTCTGAAGTCCCACCCCTAGAACAGCTCATTCAGGATGATTAGATGAATTCAGCACAGGTGTAAACAGTAGATTGCCAGTATCTCTGACTTGCACACACATACATTCCCACCTATACCAGGGCTCCATGGAAAACTGAGCCATCACTGAAGAAAATCTGCTAACTGAGTTTTATACCTAAATTAATCAAATCTTGCAGCTAGGAAAATGAGAAGTCTAACATTTTGAATTTTACCTGTTTTCCCCTAAGATTGTACTGCAAATAAGTAAGAATGTGTGTGTGAACATGACAGAATAATGCTTTCCGTTCATACAGAGTAAAACTGAAGACCCTCCAAGCTGGAAGATCTGAAGAAGTCACATAGAATAGTGTTTCACAACCTTTTTTGATATGTCTGGATAGATTCTCCATCTACTCAAAACATGATCCCTGGACCAACAGTATTAGCATAACCTGAGAGTTTATTGGTACTGCATCATCTAAGTCCCCACACCAGACCTGCCAAAATAGAGTCTGCATTTTAATAGGATCTCCAGGTCTGAACCAGTGGTTCTCAAAGTGCATTTCCAAGAACAGCACCATCAGCATCGCCTGGGGACTTGTCAAAGATATACATTCTCGGGTACCACCTTGGACCTTCTGAATCAGAAACTCTGGAGTTGGGAGTGAGAATTCTGTTTTAAGGCCCTCTAGGTGATTCTAATGCACACTCGAGTTTGAAAACCACTCTAGACCATCCTTCTGCCTTTAGGCAATATTGGCTTTCAGTAATAGAATATTGGGGAAGAGATGGGAAAGTTTCAGGGTAAGAGATTCCATTATCAATTTCAGAAAGCTCCCTCTCTTTTGTGAAACACTGTATGATCTCTGGTATACAATGTATGTTTTGTGTCACCCCAAATTTCATATGTTGAAACCTAATTAATCCCCAGCCTTGTGGTATTTGGAGGTGGGGACTTTGAGAGGCGATCATGTTATAAGAATGGAGCCCTTATAAATGGGATTAGTGCCATTATAAAAGAGACCTCAAAAAATTCCCTTGGCCCCTATCACCATGTGAAGACGTAGCAGAAGATGGTCATCTATGAACCAGGATGTGGGGAGAGAGCAAATTAGCAAAGATGGCATGTCCAGGCTCTCTGACCCCACTTTTGTAAATAATGACTATATAACAGCTAAGATCATTTACAGCACTGTGCATGCATATCATGAGGTACTCACTTGGTCATGGGTTACTGTGTGTGGTATGTCTATATGAGCTCCACCTAAAAAAAAGTGGTGGCATTACTGCTGCATCATGGCTGTGTCCTTTGGGTCAGCCATGAGAGGAGAGAATATATCATGTCTACCATTATGGCTGCTGTGTCAGCTAGGAGAGAATAAACATGTCTGCAGTTCCCATGGCTCCTCAAGTCTTCTTTCAGCCTCTTAGCTCGTGCTTTGCTTACCATGTGTTCATCGAACATTGTGAACAGCAATACAATTGGTGCAGTGAGCTGGATCAGCAATACACAGGAGGTGAGCTCTCACCAGACACCACATCAGCCAGCACCTTGCTCTTGGACTTCCCGGTTTCCAGAACTGTGAGAAAAGTTTCTGTTGTGTATAACCCACCCAGTTTATGACATTCTTTTATAGTAGTCTTAACAGACTAAGACAGTGCCCTGTCTTCACACAGGGTCCTCCCATTGGCAACCCTTTTCAAATCCATTTCGCTAGAAAAAAGCCTTCCCAGGTTTGGCAAATACTTCCTCATATCCTCTGTCAAGTGCTTGCCTAGTTTCTAAGCTTCTACATCAAGTATTTCAAACATAACCATCAGAAATAAAACTCCAAATTTTTCAACATTCTAAAGTTGCAATGAATTTTATTTTCATCAGTATGCTGGTGGAACTCTACTCTTTAAAGTTATCTTTACTCACTTTATCTCATGTAATCCTCAAAATTTTTCTGAAGGAGCTCCTGTTTTTATCCCATTTTCATGAGAAATTGAAGCTTAGAAAGGTTAGCAATTTCTATATGATTAGAGCTAGCCAGTAGCAGAATCATGACTGAAGGTGAGGTAATATTTCAAAGCCTATGGGCTTAATTATAAGACACCCTTCTCTGTACAATTCCAGGCAGACTGGACACAAGGATTTGCATGAGCTTAATAAAGTTACAGGAGACACAGCAAAATAAATAAATACATAAAAATAAAAGTATGCATGACCAAGTTCCCTGAAGGGGAGGCCATGGTAGAAGGATGTAGAAGGACAAGGCCTGGAGTAATAAGCCTATTGGAGAGAGTAGGTATAGTGATGAGGTGGAGGAGGAGCAAGGAGGGGCAAAAGGAGGTATAGTTATCTCCTGTTTTGGATTATGATCATGGAGGAGAAAACTACATTGTCCTGATAGAGTGTGCTTCATTCAAACTAGAATAGTGTGTTTAAATAGGGTATCCAACTAGAGGGTCTGAAGCAATTTATCAAAGCCATGTTAGTTTTAAATCTAAACTAGAGTAGGACGGGGGATAGTAAGGAACAGTGGACATATTGTTTACCTGGATTAATATCAGAATTCCAGAGATGGTGGGAAGAGGTCAGAAGGACAACAGCAAGATTTTTCTGAGTTCCCAGCATGCATTTGTATCACTTTATCACATATTGTCTTTTAATTGTTCATTGCAATATCATGTGTATGAATAGTCACCCAATTATGCTGCAAGCCCCTTGATGACAATGTTACACTTCTTTTGTCTTTCCGCACAGTACCAAATGTTCACTAATTCAATTATTCTTTCACTGATTATCTTAGGCTCTGTGCTAGATACTGGGGATACAAAGATGAGTAAGACATGGTCCCCATCCTCATGGACCTCTAGTATAAAAGGGATCCTCAGCAGGACTTAATGGATAAAATTCAGAAGTCATAGACCTGAGAAACAGTAGGCATGTGAGCACATATGCTTTTTTCTTTAAAGGAGCTATAGTTTCTATCAGATTCTCAAAATTGATTAGAGCCTATAGTTTGGTGGGGGGAGCACACATGTAAATAAATATGAGTCCTAAGAGCTGGTGAGTGGAAACAAGTCACGGAAGGATGTAAACCTTCACAGAAGAATAATAGTTGGCCTTTTCAACCAAGCAGAGGGAGAAAGAAGATTCCAGTAATAGGGCACACTATGCGAATACATGGAAAAGAGGAACAGCATGCTGCATTTGAGAAACTATCTTGTTCCCATATCAAACAGTTTGATATGGGAACAAGATAAGCCTAGAGAGGCAGAGTGCCAAGCCCCAAACTACCACCCAAAACTACCTCGTCTTCCATTCACCCTGCTTTTGGAATATTCTTGTCTCTTTCGCAGATAAAGAGAGACTCTTTCATACAGACAGCTTCCATACTGCAATAGCTGTTGAAGAATGACCAGTAGGCAGCTGTCCCCACAGAATCTGGCCCTCATTTCAAGATTTTAAAAGTGAAAAACAAGAGGAGGTTTAGATAGGTAGCCTTCTTCCTCTCTCCTATTTTTATTCCAAGCTTTGACACTTGGAGAAATCACCGGTGGTAAGGGAAATAAAATGCCATTATTCACTATTTTTCAGTCTTTTTCTCTTTTATTTCTAACAGACTTTTAGGGACCAGGGCAGTTAGTGCCGAGCACTATGTCTGTTGTCATGTAGCATATTGCCTAATTGCTAACTTTCCAACTCATTCTCTATTGCTCCTCTGTGAATGTGTATGGTTTCTTAAACTATTCCTAGTCATCTTTGTTTTTCTCCCAGAGCTAGAATCTTTGGCATTGCCTTATTTCCCTTCCTTCTTATCCCTTTACTCAGGCTGTTACCAGGATTGACCCCGGAAATTAGTCACTTTAAGAAGCAGAGGGATCTGAGAGAGTATTGAGTTCAGATCAAATTTTTGACACCTCCCTCTTCCCTGCTTGGTGAACCGTTACATGGCTTTGGATTTTGGCTTCCCTTTTAGTCTTTGTTTTTCCATCAGAGTACTCTGGATTTTTTAGCTTCTCTCAGTCTGACCTCTATCTGGTATGACTGCTGCCAGAACTTGGCTTCACTGAGGGTTCCTCCCTCTTCTAATCTCTGGCATAATATGCTTCAAGGGACAGATTTTTGTATTATTGACTCCTACCTGACTCTAGATTGGTTATATCTCAGCAAGAAGCCTTTTCCTGTTAACCTTCTTTAGTGTGTCTATATTTTGCGATTAGCATTTCCAAGCTAATTCTTGAGGTCCTTACTAGGAAACAAGTACCATTTCCCACCATCTGGTCCCCTGGCCTATGCCCATAGCCAACCAGATCCATTGTATCTTAGCTCCTATTTATACTTGCAGTGAGGAAATTTCACCACTTTCATAGCTCTATTTTCATGTGTTCCCCCGTTAGTTATGAATGAATAGACTTCTCTTATCTATCTTCTTACCTGTTGGTAGGTAGGAATAATAGTGAGGGAGATCAGAAGGGCCTTTATTAACTCCCTGGATTATGAGTTTCTTTGATATAACAGAAGAGTTGGGGAAAATTAGCTCAATTAATTTTTGTAGCCTACAATTTCTGGTCATAGTTTGTGACTGTTCTGCATCCTCAGAATGTTTGTGGAATTATACTATGTTCTTAGCTGTCTCACTAGGATGTGTTGTGCTCAGTTGCTTTAGTCATGTTTGACCCTGTGCAGCCCCATGGGCTATAGTCTGCCAAGCTGCTCTGTCCATGGGATTCTCCAGGCAGGAATACTGGAGTGGGTTGCCATTTCCTCCTCCCAGGGGATCTTCCCGACCCAGGGATCGAACTTGTGTCTCTTACAACTCCTGCATTGGCAGGTGGGTTCTTTACTGCTAGAACCACCTGGCAAGCCCTTATCTCACTAGGATAAGCTTTACAAAAACATCAAAGTAGATGTTTACCAACTGGTATACTTTCACAAGTCATAAGCCCTGTCCTGGCAGTGGCTTAGGCTTAAACACCTTTATCTAGAGTCCTTTACTTCACAATGAGGAATAAGACTCAGAATGAGAAGCCCAGGATTACCCCACACATGTGCATGGGTTACAGTCTCAAAGTAAGGCTTTTTCTCATAACAGTACTGGAGAAGGTGAAGGAAGAGAACTCAAGGGCCAAGGGAATATGTAATGGAGCTGAGAGAAAGGGTGCAATAGGGGGTTGTAAAGGTTCAGAGAAAAGTATGATTTAGTCAAAGAATCATTAAAAATTAAGACCTAGAGTTCCCTTTTCTCCACATCCTCACCAATATTTGTTATTTGTATACTTTTTGATGACAGCCATTCTGACAGATGTGAGGTGATATCTCATTGTGGTTTTGATTTGCATTTCTTTTTTTTTTTTTTTTTTTTGCAGTTTCTCTTCCTCCAGGCTCCTTGGCTCTGAGGCAGGGTCTGATATACTCATCCACACTCAAGTCTGAGAACAGATGCTCCCAGTGGCTCAACAGACCCAAAGAGGGTGGGAGAGGGGACATTGCTCATGCCAAAGGGGCCTTGACCCACAGGGATTCTGCAGGATCGCCTTTGACTACCAGACTACGTCTTTTGAGTTGGCTTTTCTGGTTTGCCTCATACCAGTCTTCCTTTTTTTTTAACCAAATCGGAAAAGCAAACCCAGATGTGAAAGAACGTCTTCAGGTCATAATTCAGAGGGTCAAAAACAGACCCTAACAAGGACCCTGTGTCCTGACTGCCCCCTGGGCTCTCAGATCATCTCACTGCCCCTTAAAGCACTTGGTTGGCAACAGCTATACAGGCATGGGGGCCTCAGGCAGGAAGGGGACACTTGATCTCCCTCAAATCACCCTATGCAGGCCAAGCTTTAGCAAGTTTCTTCTTTGGGGTCACAGACATGGTCAAGGAGCTGGTCTCGAGTTCTGATAGGCTCCTCCATGGGAGGTGGGCACTCTGGGTGATCACACAGACCCTCTAGTCTTCAGGGAGACCCTCGGGGGCTGAGTGACTGGGTTTGGTCTCTGAGGACTAGAGGGAGGCGATGTGGCCCCAACCCTTCCTTCCTCTCCATTCCCTGTTGGATTCCTGTTCAGGCTTTTCCTCCTGTGTCCCTCTGGTGTATCTGCTGGGCTGACAACACAAGCCTGATGCCCCTGCAAAAGGATCTTCATGAAAAACTGGTCCTCAAGGGCTTTTTAACATGTTTCCTCTATCCACCCCCGCCCCCAGATCTGACAGTGATGCTCCATGGCCCGTTTGACACACAATTCTGGAGAACCTACTGAACACTGGGCACCCCTGATTTGCATTTCTTAAATGATTAGTGATATTGAGTCTCTTTTCATGTGCCTATTAGCCATCTATATATAGCATTTATTTTTTAAAATTGTGTGAGGAAATGTTCTAATCTCACCTTTATACATGTAGCTGTCCAGTTTTTTTTCAGCACCACTTGTTGAAGAGACTGCACATTCTTACCTTGTTTGTTGTACTAATAGGTGTATGGGTTTATTTCTTGGGGCTATCTATTCTATTCAATTGATCTGTGTGCCTGTTTTTGTCCTGGTACCATGCTGTTTTGATAACTGTAGCTTTGTAGTATAATCTGAAGTCAGAGAGCCTGAAACCTCCAGCTCTGTTTTAAACACTTTGGCAATTCAGTGTCTTTTGCAGTTCCACATAAATTTTAGGATAATTTCTTTTAGTTTTCTGAAAACTGTCATGGGTATTTTGATAAGGATTGTACTAAATCTGTGGATTGCTTTGGGCAGTATGGACATTTTTATATATGATTTTTTAAAATTAGAGGATAATTACTTTACAATATTATGATGATTTTTGCCATACATCAGCATGAATCAGCAAGGTATGCATATATCCCATTCCTCTTGAAGCCCCCTCCACCTCCCTCCACATCCACCCCTATAAATGGTCACAGAGCACTGGCTTCAGATTCCCTGTATCATACATTGAACTCCCATTGGCTACCTATTTTACATATGGTAATGTATATGTTTCAATGCTATTCCATATCATCCCACATTCTCCTTCTCCAACTGTGTCCAAAATGTCTGTGTTAGCTTTGCTGCCCTGCAGGTAGGATCATCAGTACTACCTTTCGAGATTCCATATATATGCATTAATATACAATATTTGTCATTCTTTTTCTTACTTGCTTCACTCTGTATAACAGGCTCTAGATTCATCCACCTCGATAGAACTGATTCAAATGCATTCCTTTTAATAGCTGAATAACATTCCATTGTGTATATGTACAAATTCCTTATGCATTCATCTGTCAATGGACATCTAGTTTGCTTCCATGTCCTACTACTGTAAATAGTACTGTGATGAACATTTGAGTACATATGTCTTTTTCAATTCTGGTTTCCTCAGGGTGTATGCCTGAGGAATTACTAGGTGGGATTACTAGGTGATGTGCTGTGTGCTGTGCTGTGCTTAGTCAATCAGTCATGTCCGACTCTTTGCAACCCCATGGACTGTAGCCTGCCAGGCTCCTCTGTCCATAGGGATTTTCCAGGCAAGAGTACTGGAGTGGGTTGCCATGCCCTTCTCCAGGGAATTTTCCCAACCCAGGGGTCAAACCCAGGTCTCCCACATTGCAGGCAAATTCTTTACCATCTGGAGCCACCAGGGAAGCCCTACTGTTGGCTTTATTTTTTAAGGACTTTTCATACTGTTCTCCATAGTGGCCATATCAATTTGCATTCCCATCAACAGTTGAAGAGAGTTCACTTTTCTTCACACCCTTTCCAGTATTTATTATTTGTAGACTTTTTGATGATGGCCATTCTGACCAGTGTGAGATGGTACCTCATTGCAGTTTTGACTTACATTTCTCTAATGATGAGTGATATTGATTATTTTTCATGTGTTTCTTAGCCATCTGTTTGTCTTTTTGGAGAAATATCTGTTTAGGTTTTCTGCCCACTTTTTGATTACATTGTCTGTTTTTCTGGTATTGAGCTGAATGAGCTGCTTGGATATTTTGGAGGTTAATTATTTGACAGTTGTTTCATTTGCTATTAATTTTTTCCATTTGGGGGGTTGTCTTCTCACCTTGCTTGTAGTTTCCTTCATTGTTCAAAAGCTTTTAAGTTTAATTAGGTCCCATTTGCTTATTTTTGTTTTTATTGCCATTATTCTAGGAGGTGGTTTATAGAGAATCTTGCTGTGGTTTATGTCAGAGAGTATTCTGCCTATGTTTTCCTCTAAGATATTTATAGTTTCTGGTCTTACATATAGGTCCTCAATCCATTTTGAGTTTATTTTTGTGCATGGTATTAGGACGTGTTCTAGTTTCATTCTTTTACATGTAGTTGGCCAGTTTTCCCAGAACCACTTGTGGGAGAGACTTTCTCCACTGTATATTTTTCCCTCCTTTGTCAAAGATAAGGTGCCCGTAGGTGTGTGGTTTTATCTCTGGCTTTCTATCTTGTTCCATTGGTCTATATTTCTGTTTTTGTGCTAGTACTGTCTTGATGACTGTAGCTTTGTAGTGTAGTGTGAAATCAGGAAGGCTGTTCTCTCCAGTTCTATTCTTCTTTCTCAAGATTGCTTTGGCTATTCGAGGTCTTTTGTGTTTCCATACAAATTGTGAAATTACTCATTCTAGCTCTGTAAGAGGGAGAAGGCAATGGCACCTCACTCTAGTACTCTTGCCTGGAAAAATCCCATGGATGGAGGAGCCTGGTAGGCTGCAGTCCATGGGGTCGCTAAGAGTCAAACACGACTGAGCGACTTCACTTTCACTGTTCACTTTTATGCATTGGCACTCCAGTGTTCTTGCCTGGAGAATCCCAGGGATGGGGGAGCCTGGTGGGCTGCTGTCTATGGGGTCGCACAGAGTCGGACCTGACTGAAGCAACTTAGCAGCAGCAGCAGCTCTGTGAGAAATACCATTGGTAGCTTCCCTGGTAGCCGCAGCTGATAAAAATTTGCCTGCAATGCAGGAGACCCTTGTTCGATTCCTGGGTCAGGAAGTTCCCCTGGAGAAAGGATAGGTGGGTACACTCCAGTATTCTTGCCTGGAGAATCTCCATGGACAGAGGAGCCTGGTGTGCTACAGTCCATGTGGTCACAAAGAGTTGGACATGATCAGATCAGATCAGATCAGATCAGTCGCTCAGTTGTGTCTGACTCCAAAGTACTGGAGTTTCAGCTTCAACATCAGTCCTACCAGTGAACACCCGGGACTGATCCCCATTAGGATGGACCGGATGGATCTCCTTGCAGTCCAAGGGACTCTCAAGAGTCACCTCCAACACCACAGTTCAAAAGCATCAATTCTTCTGTGCTCAGCTTTCTTTATGGTCCAACTCTCACATCCATACATGACCCTTGGAAAAACCATAGCCTTGAGTAGATGGATCTTTGTTGACAAAGTAATGTCTCTGCTTTTTAATATGCTGTTTAGGTTGGTCATAACTTTCCTTCCAAGGAGCAAGCATCTTTTAATTTCGTGACTGCAATCACCATCTGCAGTGATTTTGGAGCCCAGAAAAATAAAGTCAGCCACTGTCTCCCCATCTATTTCCCATGAAGTGATGGGACTGGATGCCATGATCTTAGTTTTCTGAATGTTGAGATTTAAGCCAACTTTTTCACTCTCCACTTTCACTTTCATCAAGAGGCTCTTTAGTTCTTGTTCACTTTCTGTGGTGTCATCTGCATATCTAAGGTTATTGATATGTCTCCCAGCAATCTTGATTCCAGCTTGTGCTTCATCCAGACCAACGTTTCTCATGATGCACTCTGCATGTAAGTTAAATAAGCAGGATGACAATATACAGCCTTGACGTATTCCTTATCCTATTTGGAACCAGTCTGTTGTTCCATGTCCAGTTCTAACTGTTGCTTCCTGACCTGTATATAGGTTTCTCAAGAGGCAGGCCAGGTGGTCTGGTATTCCCATCTCTTTCAGAGTTTTCCACAGTTTATTGTGACCCACACAGTCAAAGGCTTTGGCATAGTCAATAAAGCACAAATGGATGTTTTTTCTGGAACTCTCTTGCTTTTTCGATGATCCAGCAGATATTGGCAATTTGATCTCTGGTTCTTCTGCCTTTTCTAAAACCAGCTTGAACATCTGGAAGTTCACAGTTCACATACTGCTGAAGCCTGGCTTGGAGAATTTTGAGCATTACTTTACTAGTGTATTAGCTTCCCTTGCAGCTCAGTCAGTAAAGAATCTGCCTGCAGTGCAGGAGACCCCCAGGTTTGATCCCTGGGTTGGGAAGATCTCCTGGAGAAGGAAATGTCAACCCACTCCAGTATCCTTGCCTGGAAAATCTCATGGACAGAGGAGCCTGGTGGGCTGCAGTCCATGGGGTCACAAAGAGTTGGGCATGATTGATCGACTAACACTTTCTTACTTACTAGCGTATGAGATGAGGGCAACTGTGAGGTGTTTGAGCATTCTTTGGCATTGCCTTTCTTTGGGATTGGAATGAAAACGGACCTTTTCCAGTCCTGTGGCCACTGCTGAGTTTTCCAAATTTGCTGGCATATTGAGTGCAGCACTTTCACAGCATCGTCTTCCAGGATTTGAAATAGCTCAACAGGAATTCCATCACCTCCACTAGCTTTGTTCATAGTGATGCTTTCTAAGGCCCACTTGACTTCACGTTCCATGATGTCTGGCTCTAGGTCAGTGATCACACCATCGTGATTATCTGGGTCATGAAGACTTTTTGTACAGTTCTTCTGTGTATTCTTGCCACCTCTTCTTAATATCTTCTGCTTCTGTTAAGTCCCTACCATTTATGTCCTTTATTGAGCCCATCTTTGCATGAAATGTTCCCTTGGTGTCTCTAATTTTCTTGAAGAGATCTCTAGTCTTTCCATTCTGTTGTTTTCCTTTATTTCTTTGCATTGATCACTGAGGAAGGCTTTCTTATCTCTCCTTGCTATTCTTTGGAACCCTGCATTTAAATGGGTATATCTTTCCTTTTCTCCTTTGTTTTTTGCTTCCCTTCTTTTCACAGCTATTTGTAAGGCCTCCCCAGATAGCCATTTTGCTTTTTTGTTATTTCTTTTTCTTGGGGATGGTCTTGATTCCTGTCTCCTGTACAAAAGAGTCCTCTCTAATAGTTGTTAGCATTTGTCTTATGTATTGATGTGCTCCTAGATTGGGTACATATATGTTTACAATTGTTATGTCTTCTTCTGGAATTAATCCTTTGACCTTTATGTAGTGTGCTTCTTTGTCTCTTGTAACGATATTTATTGTAAAGTCTGCTTTATTTGGTATGAGTATTCTTTAGATTTCTGTTTGCAAGGATTATCTTTTTCTGGCCCCTCATTTTCAATCTGTCTGTGTTCCTAGGTTTGAGACGGGTCTCTGGTAGACAGCATATGTAGTGTAAGGGTCTTATTTTTTTATCCATTCAGTCAATCTGTCTTTTGGTTGGACCATTTAGCCCATTTACATTTAAGTTTATTATTGATAACATTTACTTTATCATTTGGGTTTGTTTTTCTGTGTTTTCTGTCTAGAGAAATTCCTTTAGCATTTGCTGAAGAGCTGGTTTGGTGGTGTTGAATTCTCTTAGCTTTGGCTTATCTCTAAAGCTTTTTGATTTCTCCTTCAAATCTGAATGTGATCCTTGTTGGATAGAGTAATCTTGTTTGTAGGTTTTTCCCTCTCATCACTTTAATTATATCCTGCCACTCTCTTCTGGCCTTCAGAGTTTTTGCTGAAAGACCCACTGTTATCCTTATGGAGATCCCCTTGTATATTATTGGTTGCTTTTCCCTCATTGCTTTTAATAATTCTTTCTTTGTGTTTAGTCTTTGTTAGTTTGATTAGCATATGTCTTGGTATGTTTCTCCTTGGGTTTATCCTGTATGGGACTATTTGAGCTTTCTGGGCTTGTGTGTCTATTTCCTTCACTATATTAGGTAATTTTTTTTTGTTTTTACTATAATCACCTCAAATATTTTCTCATGTCCTTTCCTTTGTCTTCTTCTGGGACAGATGCCTATGAATCAAATGTTTGGGTGCTTTATGTTGTCTCAGTGGTCTCTGAGGCTGTCTTTATTACTTTTTTATTCTTTTTTCTTTATTCTGGGCTTCCCTTGTGGCTCAGCTGGTAAAGAATCTGCCTGCAATGCAGGAGACCTGGGTTAGATCCCTGAGTTGGGAACATCCCCTGGAGAAGGCAAAGGCTACCCACTCCAGTATTCTGGCCTGAAGAATTCCATGGACTGTATAGTCCATGGGGTCACAAAGGGTTGGACACGACTGAATGACTTTCACTTCACTTTCTTTATTATGCTCTGCTTCAGTTATTTCCACCATTCTGTCTTCCAGCTCACTTATCCATCATTCTGCCTCTGTTATACTCTACTATTGTTTCCCTCCAGTGTATATTTAATCTCAGTTATTACATTGTTCATTATTGATTGTTCATTCTTTAATTCTTCTACTTCTTTGTCAAATATTTCTTGCATCTTCTTGATCTATGCCTCCAATCTATTTATCTATGTCTCCATTTTGTTTTCTAGGTTTTGGATCATCTTTACTATCATTATTATGAATTATTTTTCAGGTAGACTCCTTTTTCCTTGTTGCTTGCTTGATCCGGTGGGTTTTTACCTTGTTCCTTCATCTGCTGGATATTTCTCTGCCTTTTCATTTTGTTTCATTTTCTGTATTTTGGATCTCCTTTCTGAAGACTGGAGGGTTGTAGTTCTTCTTAATTGTGGAATCTGCCTCCCGTGAGTGGGGTTGGACCCATGCCTTGTGAAAGGTTCATCGTTGGGGGGACTTGTGCCTGTGTTTTGGTCAACTGAACTGAATCTAGTCTCTCTGAAGGGCAGTGTCGTGTCCAGTAGTAAGTTTTGAGGTGTCTCTGGGTTTGGTATGGCTTTGGGCAAGCTGTCTGCTAATGAGCAGTGTTGTGTTTCTGTTTTGTTGAAGAATTGTGACGGGGCATCTCGGCATTGGAGCTTGCTGGCTTTTGGGTGGGCTTGGTTTTGGTGTTGAGATGGAGGTGTTTGGGAAGGCTCTTGCTCCTTAAAGTTCCCTGGGATCAGCAATTCTCTGGTGGATCAAAGTCTTGGGCTTTGGGCTCCTACCTCAGGGGTTCAGGCTTGACCCCTACTGTGGCTCACAAGCCACACAGCCTAGAAAACAAGTCCCCAAGACTCTTTGTGAAGGTAACAATAAACAGCCCAAAACACCCAGTGACACTTACACCAAAGTCCTCTAATGTTTCCAAGAAGGTCTATGGACCTGTTGTGGGCAGTGTGGGGTCAGTTCAGTCTCATATCTGGCCTTATTCCAGCCTGTAGTTTCTCCTAATGTTGACATTTGCCCCTAAAGTCCACAGTCTGTTCCCCACCTGGATACGAGGGGGCAAAGGCTGAGGCTCATTAGGACTCACTTGCTCTGTTGTGCTGAGAAGAGGGGAGGATATGACAGCTACAATTGGGATGTACCAGGTAGTGTCTGGGACCACAGACACTTTTAGAGTCTGAGGCAGGTCTTGAGTTCTCCCAGAGGAAAAGGCCCTAGTTCGTGGGTCCCTAGAAAGAGTCAAGCTGTTTAGACTTCCAGCAAGGTGTGGGAAGTAACCTGTACCAGCTCACAGCCTGGTGGTAGCTGCCACCTCTTGGGTTGGGACCACATCAGTGCTGTTTTGTTCACTGCCTCAAACACTGGCCCAGCTTTGGCAGTGGCAGTCATGTCTAATTCCACAGATATTTCAAAGTAGCCCTCTCAGCATATCCTCATGGCTGCCAGCCCTCAAACTCTCCATGCGATCTTTGAAATCTCTTTGGGATCTTTGCCAGAGTCTCAGTACCCCACCCCCACCATGTGAGGTAGGCCAAGGCTTGCTAGCTGCTCCTCTTGGCTCCCTGCCACCACCCTCTGATCTGGGCTGAGGCTTGTGAGCTGCTTATCAGCTGAGAAGTGCTGTTCAGCAGTAATTTCTGTGGCAAATTTTCTCTGTGTTCTGCCCTCTGAGCCCCACTGATGTATAGCACTCTGAGGTCCCATAGTCAGGTCCCTTGGCTCTGACTGCGAGGAGTTTCTAGTGCCTGGAAACTTTTCCTCCTTCAGGACTCTCTCCCTCCCTCTCTCAGGGCACAGGCCCCCACATTGAAATCCTTTATCTCTTTTTATGTCTTTATCTTTTGTCCTACTTCATTCTAAGGAGATGGGCTTACCTTTTCGGAGGTTTGGGGTCTTCTGCTATCCTTTAGAAGGTGTTCTGTAGGACCTGTTCCATATTCTGATGAATTTTTTATTTATTTGTGAAGAGGTAGGTAATTTCCCTGTCTTATTCCTCTGCTGTCTTTTTCCATCTCTCTGGACACTTTAATAACTTTAATTCTTCCAATCTTAGAACATCTTTTAATTTATATTTTTTGATTTGTTTTATAATTTCAAGTTCCTTCATCATGGTTTTGTTATTTTTCAGAGTATAAATCTTCCACTACTTTGGCTAAGTTTATTCCTAGGTATTTTATACTTTTTGGTGCAATTTTGCTGTTCAGTTACTAAGTTGTGTCCGATTTTTGCAATCCCATGAACTGCAGCATGCCAGGCTTCCCTGTCCTTCACTAACTCCTGGAGTTTGCTTGAACTCATGTCCACTGAGTTAACGATACCATACAACCATCTCATCCTCTGTCACCCCCTTCTCCTCTTGCCTTCAATCTCTCCCAGCATCAGGGTCTTTTTCAATGAGTTGGCTCTTCCCATCAGGGGGCCAGTGTATTGGAGTTCAACTTCAGCATGAAGTTGAATGAATATTCAAGGTTGATTTCATTTAGAACTGACTGGCTTGATCTTGCTGTCCAAGAGATTCTCAACAGTCTTCTCCAACATCACAATTAGAAAGCATCAATTCTTTCAGCACTAAGCATTCTTTATAGTCCAACTCTTATATCTTTACATAACTACTGGAAAAACCAAAGCTTTAACTATATGGACCTTTGTCAAAAAAATGATGACTCTGTTTTTTAATATGCTGTCTAGGTTTGTTGTAGCTTTACACTCAAGTGGCAAACATCTTTTAATTTTGTGGCTGCAGTTACCATCCGCAGTGATTTTCAAGCACAAGAAAATTAGATCTGTGACTGTTTCCACCTTTCCCCCATTTATTTGCTATGAAATGATGAGACCAGATGCTATGATATTCATTTTTTGAATGTTGAGTTTTAAGCCAGCTTTTCCAGTCTCCTCTTTCACCTTCAGGAGGCTCTTTAGCTCCTCTTCACTTTTTGCCATTAAAGTGATATCATCTGCATGTCTGAGATTGTTGTTGTTTCTCCTGGAAATTTTGATTCCAGCTTGTGAGTCATCCAGCCCAGCATTTTGCACGATGTACTCTGCATTGTGCTTCTACTTCATGGACTCTGCTAAAGCCTTTGACTGTGTAGATCACAACAAACTGTGGAAAAATCTTAAAGAGGCAGGATCATCAAGCCAATTTACCTGCCTCCTGAGAAACCTGTATGCAGGTCAAGAAGCAACAGGTAAAACCAGACATGGAACAACAGACTGGTTCAAAATTTAGAAAGAAGTACATCAAGGCTTTATATTGTCACTTTGCTTATTTAACTTATATGTAGAGTACATCATGAGAAATGCTGGGCTGGATGAAGCACAAGCTGAAATCAAGATTACCAGGAGAAATATCAATAACCTAAGATATGCAGATGACAACACTCTAACGGAAGAAAGTGAAGAGGAACTAAAGAGCCTCTTGATGAAAGTAAAAGAGGAGAGAGAAAAAAACTGGTTTAAAACTCAACATTCAAAAAACTAAGAACATAGCATCTGGTCCCAGCACCTCATGGCAAATAGATGGGGAAACAATGGAAACAGTGACAGACTTTATTTTCTTGAGCTCCAAAATCACCGCAGATGGTGATGCAGCCATGAAAGTAAAAGACTCTTGCTCCTTGGAAGAAAAGCTATAACCAACATAGACAGTGTATTAAAAAGCAGAGACAAGGGTGCCCACTTTCACCATTACTATTCAACATAGTTTTGGAAGTTTTGGCTACATTAATCAGAGCAGAAAAAGAAATAAAAGGAATCCAAATTGGAAAAGAAGAAGTAAAACTCTCACTATTTGCAGATGACATGATCCTCTACATAGAAAACCCTAAAGACTCCACCAGAAAATTACTAGAACTAATCAATGATTATAGTAAAGTTGCAGGATATAAAATCAACACACAGAAATCCCTTGCATTCCTATACACTAACAATGAGAAAACAGAAAGAGAAATTAAGGAAACAATTCCATTCACCATTGCAACGAAAAGAATAAAATATTTAGGAATATATCTACCTAAAGAAACTAAAGACCTATATATAGAGAACTATAAAACACTGGTGAAAGAAATCAAAGAGGACACTAATAGATGGAGAAATATACCATGTTCATGGATTGGAAGAATCAATATAGTGAAAATGAGTATACTACCCAAAGCAATTTATAGATTCAATGCAATTCCTATCAAGCTACCAACAGTATTCTTCACAGAGCTAGAACAAATAATTTCACAATTTGTATGGAAATACAAAAAACCTTGAATAGCCAAAGCGATCTTGAGAAAGAAGAATGGAACTGGAGGAATCAACCTACCTGACTTCAGGCTCTACTACAAAGCCACAGTTATCAAGACAGTATGGTACTGGCACAAAGACAGAAATATAGATCAATGGAACAAAATAGAAAGCCCAGAGATAAATCCACGCACATATGGACACCTTATCTTTGACAAAGGAGGCAAGAATATACAGTGGATTAAAGACAATCTCTTTAACAAGTGGTGCTGGGAAATCTGGTCAACCACTTGTAAAAGAATGAAACTAGACCACTTTCTAACACCATATACAAAAATAAACTCAAAATGGATTAAAGATCTAAACGTAAGACCAGAAACTATAAAACTCCTAGAGGAGAACATAGGCAAAACACTCTCTGACATACATCACAGCAGGATCCTCTATGACCCACCTCCCAGAATATTGGAAATAAAAGCAAAAATAAACAAATGGGACCTAATTAACCTTAAAAGCTTCTGCACATCAAAGGAAACTATTAGCAAGGTGAAAAGACAGCCTTCAGAATGGGAGAAAATAATAGCAAATGAAGCAACCGACAAACAACTAATCTCAAAAATATACAAGCAACTCCTACAGCTCAACTCCAGAAAAATAAATGACCCAATCCAAAAATGGGCCAAAGATCTAAATAGACATTTCTCCAAAGAAGACATACAGATGGCTAACAAACACATGAAAAGACGCTCAACATCACTCATTATCAGAGAAATGCAAATCAAAACCACTATGAGGTACCATTTCACACCAGTCAGAATGGCTGCGATCCAAAAGTCTACAAATAATAAATGCTGGAGAGGGTGTGGAGAAAAGGGAACCCTCTTACACTGTTGGTGGGAATGCAAACTAGTACAGCCACTATGGAGAACAGTGTGGAGATTCCTTAAAAAACTGGAAATAGAACTGCCTTATGATCCAGCAATCCCACTGCTGGGCATACACACTGAGGAAACCAGAAGGGAAAGAGACACGTGTACCCCAATGTTCATCGCAGCACTGTTTATAATAGCCAGGACATGGAAGCAACCTAGATGTCCATCAGCAGATGAATGGATAAGAAAGCTGTGGTACATATACACAATGGAGTACTACTCAGCCATTAAAAAGAATACATTTGAATCAGTTCTAATGAGGTGGATGAAACTGGAGCCTATTATACAGAGTGAAGTAAGCCAGAAGGAAAAACATAAATACAGTATACTAACGCATATATATGGAATTTAGAAAGATGGTAATGATAACCCTGTATACGAGACAGCAAAAGAGACACTGATGTATAGAACAGTCTTATGGACTCTGGGAGAGGGAGAGGGTGGGAAGATTTGGGAGAATGGCATTGAAACATGTGAAATGTCATGTATGAAACGAGATGCCAGTCCAGGTTCAGTGCACGATGCTGGATGCTTGGGGCTGGTGCGCTGGGACGGCCCAGGGGGATGGTATGGGGAGGGGGGAGGGAGGAGGGTTCAGGATGGGGAGCACGTGTATACCTGAAATTAAAAAAAAAAAAAACAATTATACTTTAAAAACAAACTCATAAAAAAAATAAATAAAAAATAAAAAGCAGAGACATTATTTTGCTGACAAAGGTCTATATATTCAAAGCTATGGTTTTTCCAGTAGTCATGTATGAATGTGAGAGTTGGACCATAAATAAGACTGAGTGCTGAAGAATTGATACTTTTGAACTGTAGTGCTGGAGAAGACTTTTGAGAGTTCCTTGGACAGCAAGGAGATCAAACCAGTCAATCCTAAAGGAAATCAATCCTTAATATTCATTGGAGGGACTGATGCTGAAGCTGAAGCTCCAATACTTTGGACACCTGATGCAAAGAACTGACTCATTAGCAAAGACTCTGATGCTGGGAAAGATTGAAGGCAAGAGGAGAAGGGGATGACAGAGGATGAGATGGTTGGATGGCATCACCAACTCAATGGACATGGGCTTGAGCAAGCTCTGGGAGATGATGAAGGACAGGAAGGCCTGGCGTGCTGCAGTCCCTGGGTTTACAAAGAGTTGGACATGACTGAGTGTCCAACATGACTGAGTGAACAACATGACTCAGTCAACATGACTGAGTGAACAACAACAACTCTGCACTGAGGTTAAATAAGCAGGCTGATGTGTACTGCCTTGATATACTCATTTCCCAATTTTGAACCAGTCTGTTGTTCCATGTCAGGTTCTAACTGTTGCTTCTTGACTTACATACAGGCTTTTCAGAAGGCACATAAGATGATCTGGTAATTTCACCTCTTTAAGAATTTTCCACAGTTTGTTGTGACCCACACAGTTCAAGGTTTTAGTGTGGTAAATGAAACAGAAATAGATTTTTTTTTTTTTAATTCCTTTGAGTTTTCTATGATCCATCGGATGGTGGCAGTTTGACCTCTGGTTCCTCTGCCTTTTCTGTATCTGGCTTATACAACTGGAAGAACTGCTCAAGCCTAGCTTGAAGGAATTTGACTATAATTTGGCTAGTGTGTGAAATGAGTGCAATTGTACAGTAGTTTGAAAATTCTTTGACAATGCCTTTCTTTGAGGTTGGAATAAAAAACCTGACTATTTCCAGTGCTGTGGCCACTGCTGATTTTTCAGAATTTGCTGGGATATTGAGTGAAGCACTTTACCAGCATCATCTTTTAGGATTTAAAATAGCTCAGCTGGAATTCCATCACTTCCCTTAGCTTTATTCATAGTAGTGCTTCCTAAGGCCGACTTAACTTTCAGCTCCAGGATATCTGGCTCTGGGTGAGTGATCACACCATCGTGATTATCCAGGTCTTCAGGACCTTTTTGTACAGTTCTGTGTATTCTCGACACTTCTTAGTCTCTTCTGCTTCCTTGCCTTTTCTGTCCTTTATTGTTCCCGTCTTCACATGAAATATTCCCTTGGTATCTCTAATTTCCTTGAAAAGATCTCTAGTCTTTCCCATTCTATTGTCTTCCTCTACTTCTTTGCACTTTTCACTTAAGAAGGCTTTATTATTTCTCTTTGCTATTCTCTGTAACTCTGCATTCAGTTGGGAGTCCTTTTTCTACTTTGCTTTTTGTTTCTTTTCTTTTCTCAGCTATTTGTAAGGCTTCCTAAAACAACCACTTTACCTCCTTGCATATCTTTTTCTTGGGAGTGGTTTTGGTCAGCACTTCCTATACAATGTTATGAACCTCCATCCATATTTCTTCAGGAAGTCTGTCTACCAGATCTTATCTCTTGAAACTATTCATTATCTTCACTGTATAAAGATTTATGTCATACTTGAATCACCTATTGGTTTCCCCTACTTTCTTCAATTTAAGTCTGAATTTGGCAATCAATTTAAGTCTGAATTTGGCAATAAGGAGTTCATGATCTGAGCCACAGTCAGCTCCCGGTCTTGTTTCTGCTGACTGTAGAGAGCTTCATCTTTGGCTACAAAGAATAAAATCAATCTGACTTCAGTATTGACCATATAATGATGTTCATCTGTAGAGTCGTCTCTTGTATTGTTGGAAGAGGGTGTTTGCTATAACCAGTACATTCTCTTGGCAAAACTCGATTAACCTTTTCCCTGCTTCATTTTGTACTCCAAAGCCAAACTTGCCTGTTACTCCACGTATCTCTTGACTTCCTACTTTCACATTCCAGTCCCCTATAATGAAAAGCACATCTTTTTTTGGTGTTAGTTCTAAAAAGTCTTGTAGATCTTCACAGAGCCATTCAACTTCAGCTTCTTCAGCATTAATGGTATTCAGCTTCAAGTATTAATGGTTGGGGCATAGACTTGGATTAGTGTGATATTGAATGGTTTGCCTGGGAAATGAGCCAAGATCATTCTGTCGTTTTTGAGATTGCACCCAAGTACTGCATTTTGGACTCTTTGGTTGACTATGAGGGCTACTCCTTTTCTTCTAAGAGATTCTTTCCCACAGTAGTAGACATAATGGTCATCTGGATTAAATTTGCCCTTTCCTGTTAATTCTAGTTCACTGATTCCTGAAATGCTGATGTTCACTCTTGCCATATCATGCTTGAACCCATCCAATTTACCTTTATTCATGGACCTAATTTTCCAGGTTCCGATGCAATGTTGTTCTCTACCACATTGGGCTTTACTTTCACCAACAGACAAGTCCACGATTGAGGTACATTTCCACTTTGGTCCAGCCTCTTCATTCTTTCTGGAGCTATTTATCTGTTCTTCCCCAGTAGTATATTGAACGCTTACCAACCTGGGCGCTCATCTTCTGGCGTCATATATTTTCCCTTTACATTGTGTTCATGGGGTTCTTGAGGCAAAAATACTGAAGTAGTTTGCCACTTCTTTATCCAGTGGACCATATTTTGTCAGGCCCTGACTAGAAGTGACACATCCTTCAGCCACTCCATGTAAGTGAACAACATGCCTGGCACCCTGGTTGTCCCACTGCTTGTCCTCCTTGAGCATGTAAACCTTCACCTATTGCAGGGTGTTGGTCAATGTGCTGCTTGGGGGCTGGGTCAAAGGCCCTGCTGGAGTTGCTGGTAAGGGGCTCCAGGGAAGGCTGGAGCGAGGTTGGAGGATGCCCACGAGTGGAGGGCTCCCCGGCCTCACCTTTGCCGCTAGTTACCTGAGACCATTCTTCCAACCACATGGCCTGCCACCAGTGAAGTGCTGGCCTATACCTTTCCTCTCTGGCTCCTCAGTGTTACTGCCCAGGCCTGGCTAGCCTTGCCTCATCGGGGGTGGAGGGTGCACAATGTTTCATAGTGTACCACCCCATCACACTAGGAAGTCGGGGTACTGGTCACTACCCTGTTCCCACCTCCTCCTCAGCCATGATCTCCGTGAAGGTGCTTCTTGTACCACCACCACTGCCTCTTCAGGCCACCACTGCTGTCTTTTCAGGCCACTGCTGCCATGTTGTAAGTTTTGTTGCAATCTTAAGTGGGATTATTTTCTTGCTTTCTCTTTTTGGTAACTCATTATTAGTGTATAGAAAAGCAACAGATTTATGTATATTAATTTTGTATCCTGCAACTTTACTGAATTTACTTATCAGTTCTAATAGTTTTTTTTTATAGCAACTTTAGGGTTTTCTATATATATTATCATGTTTTCTGCAAAGAGTGACAGTCTTACTTATTCCATTCTAGTTTGAATGCCTTTTATCTCTTTTTGTTTTGTCTTATTGCTGTGACAAGGACTTCCAATCCTATGCTAAGTAGAAGTATCAGGACTGGTAGGAATGTAAGTTGGTGCCACCACTACAGAAAAAAGGTAGGGAAGCTTCTAAAAAACTAAAAATAGAACTATCACACAATCCAACAATTCCAGTCCTTTGCATACATCTGTGAAAATAAAAACACTAATTCAAAAGATACACTCCAGTGTTCAAAGTAAAGTTGTCTGCAGTTACCAAGACAAAGAAGCAACCTATATGTCCATCAACAAACAGATGAACAGATGAAGAAGATATGGTATATCTATATAGGCTACATACTGTGTGCTTAGTCATGAGTTGCTCAGTCATGTTCAACTCTTTGTAACCCCATTAACTGTAGCCCGCCAGGCTCCTCTGTCCATAGGGATTCTCCAGGTAAGAATACTGGAGTGCATTCCATGCCCTCCTCCAGGGGGTCTTCCCAACCCATGGATCGAGCCCAGGTTGCCCACATTGCAGGCAGATTGTTTACTGTCTGAGCCACCAGGGAAGCCCAAGAATACTGGAGTGGGTAGCCTATCCCTTCTCCAAGGTATCTTTCCAACCCAGGAATCAAACCAGGGTCTCCTACATTGCAGGCAGATTCTTTAATAGCTGAGCTACCAGCAAAGCCTAATATATGTACACACACACACACACACACACACTGAGTGAAATATTACTCAGCCATAAAAGGATGAAATTCTGCCATTTTCAACAACTTGGATGGATATAGAGATGACTGTGCTTTGTTTTTTTCTGGTAAAATCTTTTTTGAAATCATTTATTTATTTAATTTTTTGGCTGTAATGGGTCTTTTTTCCTGCATGTGAGCTTTCTCCAGTTGAGGCAAGCAAGGGCTACTCTTCATTGCAGTGGCTTCTATTGTTACAGAGCACAGGCTCTAGGCATACAAGCTTCAGTAGTTGTAGCTTGCAGGCTGTAGAATGCAGGCTCAGTAGTTGTGGATGCATGGGCTTACTTGATCTGTGGCATGTGGGATCTTCGCAAACCAGGGATTAAACTGGTGTCCCTTGACTTGCAAAGCAAATTTTTAACCACCAGGGAAACCCTGATATAATCTTTTAAGTCTATGATATTCCCTTTTGAAAACTGCTTCATCTCCTCATTGCAAACATTTTGGCATGTTGTGTTTTTATTTTCATTTTTCCTCAACTATTTTCTAATTTCTTTTGATTTCTTTCTTGTTCAATGTGTTATTTAGAATGTTATTGCTTTACTTCCAATTATTTGTGTTATTTGCAGTTATTACTTTATTATTGATTTCTAATTTTATTTTCATCAAAAAATATATTGTTCCAATCATTCAAAATACATTGGTATTTATTTTATGGCAAAATACATGTTTATCTTTATGAATATTCTGTGTGCATTTCAAAAAATGTGTGAGGTGAAGTGTTCTATAAATGTCAATTAAATCAAGTTGGCTGATAGTGTTGTTCGAATTCTATGTCTTTCAGTTCACTTCAGTTCAGTTCAGTTGGGTCGCTCAGTCGTGTCCGACTCTTTGCCACCACATGAATCACAGCACGACAGGCCTCCCTGTCCATCACCAACTCCCGGAGTTCACTCAAACTCATGTCCATCGAACGGTGATGCCATCCAGCCATCTCCTCCTCTGTTGTCCCCATCTCTTCCTGCCCTCAGTCCCTCCCAGCATCAGGGTCTTTTCCAATGAGTCAACTCTTCGCATGAGGTGGCCAAAGTACTGGAGTATCAGCTTTAGCATCATTCCTTCCAAAGAAATACCAGGGCTGATCTCCTTTAGAATGGACTGGTTGGATCTCCTTGCAGTCCAAGGGACTCTCAAGAGTCTTCTCCAACACCACAGTTCAAAAGCATCAATTCTTTGGTGCTCAGCTTTCTTCACAGTCCAACTCTCACATCCATACATGACCACTGGAAAAACCATAGCCTTGACTAGACGGACCTTTGTTGGCAAAGTAGTTTCTCTGCTTTTGAATATGCTATCTAGGTTGGTCATAACTTTCCTTCCAAGGAGTAAGCGGCTTTTAATTTCATGGCTGCAGTCACCATCTGCAGTCATTTTGGAGCCCCCCAAAATAAAGTGACACTGTTTCCACTGTTCCCCCATCTATTTCCCATGAAGTGATGGGACCAGATGCCATGATCTTAGTTTTCTGAATGTTGAGCTTTAAACCAACTTTTTCACTCTCCTCTTTCACTTTCATCAAGAGGCTCTTTAGTTCCTCTTCACTTTCTGCCATAAGGGTGGTGTCATCTGCATATCTGAGGTTATTGATATTTCTCCCGGCAATCTTGATTCCAGCTTGTGCTTCTACCAGTCCAGCGTTTCTCATGATGTACTCTGCCTATAAGTTAAATAAGCAGGGTGACAATATACAGCCTTGACGTACTCCTTTTCCTATTTGGAACCAGTCTGTTTTTCCATGTCCAGTTCTAACTGTTGCTTCCTGACCTACATATAGGTTTCTCAAGAGGCAAGTCAGGTGGTCTGGTATTCTCATCTCTTTCAGAGTTTTCCACAGTTTATTGTGATCCACACAGTCAAAGGCTTTGGCATAATCAATAAAGCACAAATAGGTGTTTTTCTGGAACTCTCTTGTTTTTTTTCCATGATGCAACAGATGTTGGCAATTTGATCTCTGGTTCCTCTGCCTTTTCTAAAACCAGCTTGAACACGGTTCATGTATTGTTGAAGCCTGGCTTGGAGAATTTTGAGCATTCCTTTACTAGCGTGTGAGATGAGTGCAATTGTGCAGTAGTTTGAGCATTCTTTGGCATTGCCTTTCTTTTGGATTGGAATGAAAGCTGACCTTTTCCAGTCCTGTGGCCACTGCTGAGTTTTCCAAATTTGCTGGCATATTGAGTGCAGCACTTTCACAGCATCATCTTTCAGGATTTGAAATAGCTCAACTGGAATTCCATCACCTCCACTAGCTTTGTTCGTAGTGATGCTTTCTAAGGCCCACTTGACTTCACATTCCAGGATGTCTGGCTCTAGGTCAGTGATCACACCATCGTGATTATCCAGGTCATGAAGATCTTTTTTTGTACAGTTCTCCTGTGTATTCTTGCCACCTCTTCTTAATATCTTCTGCTTCTGTTAGGGCCCTACCATTTCTGTCCTTTGTTGAGCCCATCTTTGCATGATATGTTCCCTTGGTATCTCTAATTTTCTTGAAGAGATCTCTAGTCTTTCCCATTCTCTTGTTTTCCTCTACTTCTTTGCACTGATCGGAGAAGGCAATGGCACCCCACTCCAGTACTTTTGCCTGGAAAATCCCATGGACGGAGGAGCCTGGTAGGCTGCAGTCCATGGGGTCACTAAGAGTCAGACACGACTGAGCGACTTCACTTTCACTTTTCACTTTCGTGCATTGGAGAAGGAAATGGCAACCTACTCCAGTGTTCTTGCCTGGAGAATCCCAAGGACAGGAAGCCTGGTGGGCTGCCATCTATGGGGTCGCACAGAGTCGGACATGACTGAAGTGACTTAGCAGCAGCAGCAGCAGTCTTTCCCATTCTCTTGTTTTCCTCTACTTCTTTGCACTGATCACTGAGGAAGGCTTTCTTAACTCTTCTTGCTATTCTTTATAACTCTGCATTCAAACAGGTATATCTTTCCTTTTCTCTTTTGCTTTTCACTTCTCTTCTTTTCACAGCTATTTGTAAGGCCTCCTCAGACAGCCATTTTGCTTTTTTGCATTTCTTTTCCATGGGGATGGTCTTGATCCCTGTCTCCTGTACAATGTCATGAACCTCAGTCCATAGTTCATCAGGCACTCTATCAGATCTAGTCCCTTAAATCTATTTCTCACTTCCACTGTATAATCATAAGGGATTTGATTTAGGTCATATCTGAATGGTCTAGTGGTTTTCCCCACTTTCATCAATTTAATTCTCAAAAATGGCAAAAGGAGTTCATGATCTGAGCCATGGTCAGCTCCTGGTCTTGTTTTTGCTGACTGTATAGAGCTACTCCATCTTTGGCTGCAAAGAATATAATCAATCTGATTTCAGTGTTGACCAGCTGGTGATGTCCATGTATAGAGTCTTCTCTTGTGTTGTTGGAAGAGGGTGTTTGCTATGACCAGTGCATGTTCTTGGCAAAACTCTATTAGTCTTTGCCCTGCTTCATTCCGTATTCCAAGGCCAAGTTTGCCTGTTACTCCAGGTGTTTCTTGACTCGCTACTTTTGCATTCCAGTCCCCTCTAATGAAAAGGACGTCTTTTTTGGGTGTTAGTTCTAAAAGATCTTGTAGGTCTTCATAGAACCGTTCAACGTCAGTTTCTTCAGTGTTACTGGTTGGGGCATAGGCTTGGATTTCTGTGATATTGAATGGTTTGCCTTGGAAATGAGCAGAGATTATCCTGTCGTTTCTGAGATTGCATCCAATACTGCATTCAGGACTCTTTTGTTGACCACAATGGCTACTCCATTTCTTCTAAGGGATTCCTGCCCGCAGTAGTAGATATAATGGTCATCTGAGTTAAATTAACCCATTCCAGTCCATTTTAGTTCGCTGATTCCTGGAATGTCGACGTTCACTCTTGCCATCTCCTGTTTGACCATTTCCAATTTGCCTTGATTCATGAACCTGACATTCCAGGTTCCTATGCAATATTGCTCTTTACAGCATTGGACCTTGCTTCTATCACCAGTCACATCCACAACTGGGTATTGTTTTTGCTTTGGCTCCATCCCTTCATCCTTTCTGGAGTTATTTCTCCACTGATCTCCATTAGCATATTGGGCATCTACCGACCCAGGGAGTTCCCCTTTCAGTATCCTATCATTTTGCCTTTTCATACTGTTCATGGGGTTTTCAAGGCAAGAATACTGCAGTGGTTTGCCATTCCCTTCTCCAGTGGACCACATTCTGTCAGACCTCTCCACCATGACCCTTCCATCTTGGGTGGCCCGACATGGCATGGCTTAGTTTCATTGAGTTAGACAAGGCTGTGGTCTGTGTGATCAGATTGGCTAGTTTTCTGTGAATATGGTTTCAGTGTGTCTGCCCTCTGATGCCCTCTCGCAACACCTACCATCTTACTTGGGTTTCTCTTACCTTGAACGTGGGGTGTGTCTTCTTGTCTTCTTGTCTTCTTGTCTTCTCCAGCAAAGTGCAGCCACTGCTCCTTACCTGGGACGAAGTGTATCTCCTCACAGCTGCCCCTCCTGACCTTGAAGGTGGAGTAGCTCCTCTCTCATTTTCCATTTTTCTATCTGTTACTGAGGTCAGAGTAGTAACACCTCTGACTGTAATTGTGCAACTGTCTATTCTTTCTTTCAATTATATCTTAGCTTTATGAATTTTAGAGCTCTTTTATTGTGCTCATAACATGGAAGATTGTCATCTTTCCTGCTAAATTAACTCTTTCATCATTAAAAATACCCCTTTAATTATGGAAATTATCCTTATTTTCAGTTTACATTTTCTGATATTATTATAAGCACTCCAAATGTTTTGCTTAATTTTTGCATGGTATTTTTTCATTATTTCTCCTTGAATTTTTTTTTTTTGTTTTTATATTTAAAGAGGTTTCAGTTTGGCAAAATATGTTAGAGCTTTGTTACCCTGTCTGAACATATCTGCCTTTTATTTAAACTATTCAAAATTAATATAATTCTATACATGGGTGGGCTTAAACCTGTTATATTGCTTTTTCTCATTTTTGTTCATTTTTTTCTCTTTTCGTGTTTTAATGGCTTTAATATTTTCTACTATTTAATTTACAATATTGGCTTATTACATAAATTTCTTTTGCCTCTTCCTTGAGGTGAAATTCACGTGATAAAAACGTATACTGTTGATCAGATCAGATCAGATCAGATCAGTCCCGCAGTCGTGTCCGACTCTTTGCGACCCCACGAATCGCAGCACGCCAGGCTTCCCTGTCCAACACCAACTCCTGGAGTTTACTGAGACTCACGTCCATCGAGTCAGTGATGCCATCCAGCCATCTCATCCTCTGTCATCCCCTTCTCCTCTTGCCCCCAATCCCTCCCAGCATCAGAGTCTTTTCCAATGAGTCAACTCTTCGCATGAGGTGGTCAAAGTACTGGAGTTTCAGCTTTAGCATCATTCCTTCCAAAGAAATCCCAGGGCTGATCTCCTTCAGAATGGACTGGTTGGATCTCCTTGCAGTCCAAGGGACTCTCAAGAGTCTTCTCCAATACCACAGTTCAAAAGCATCAATTCTTTGTGGCTCAGCCTTCTTCACAGTCCAACTCTCACATCCATACATGACCACAGGAAAAACCATAGCTTTGACTAGACGGACCTTTGTTGGCAATGTCTCTGCTTTTGAATATGCTATCTAGATTGGTCATAACTTTCCTTCCAAGGAGTAAGCGGCTTTTAATTTCATGGCTGCACTCACCATCTGCTGTGATTTTGGAGCCCAGAAAAATAAAGTCTGACACTGTTTCCACTGTTTCCCCATCTATTTCCCATGAAGTGATGGGACCAGATGCCATGGTCTTCGTTTTCTGAATGTTGAGCTTTAAGCCAACTTTTTCACTCTCCACTTCCACTTTCATCAAGAGGCTTTTTAGTTCCTCTTCACTTTCTGCCATAAGGGTGGCGTCATCTGCATATCTGAGGTTATTGATATTTCTCCCGGCAATCTTGATTCCAGCTTGTGTTTCTTCCAGTCCAGCATTTCTCATGATGTACTCTGCATATAAGTTAAATAAACAGAGTGACAATATACAGCCTTGACGTACTCCTTTTCCTGTTTGGAACCAGTCTTTTGTTCCATGTCCAGTTCTAACTGTTGCTTCCTGACCTGCATACAAATTTCTCAAGAGGCAGGTCAGGTGTTCTGGTATTCCCATCTCTTTCAGAATTTCCCATAGTTTATTGCGATCCACACAGTCAAAGGCTTTGGCATAGTCAATAAAGCAGAAACAGATGTTTTTCTGGAACTCTCTTGCTTTTTCCATGATTCAGAGGATGTTGGTAATTTGATAGTGTATATAAATAAATCTGATTTTTATTATTAATCTTGTATCCTGCAACTTTACAGAATTCAGTTATAAGCTTTAATAATATTTTTATTCTTTATAATTTTCTTAAAGATTATCTACAAAGAGGGATAATTTTACTTCTTACTTTTAATGTTTAATTTTTTCTTACCTAATTTTTCTGGCTATAGCTTCCAGTACAATGTAGAACTGATGTGGTGAAATTGAGCATTATTGTCTTGTTCATCACGTTAGAGGGAAGGCTCTCAGTTTTTCACCACTGAGTATGATGTTATTTGTGAGTTTTTCATAAATGCCACCTGTGAAGTTGAAACAGTTCCTTTCAATTCCTGATTTAAGTATCTGTTATCTTGAAACTACTGGATTTTGTCAAATGCTATTCTGTCTTGAGATGATCCTGTGGATCTCCTCCCCCACATTCAGTTACTATGGTGTGTCATATTGATTTTCATATATTGAACTACACATGCATTCCTGGTGTAAATATAACTTGATCCTGATGTATTGCATAATTCTTATTCTTTGGGTTTAGTTTGTTCTGTTTCTTCTTTTACCTCTTTTTTATTGGTTTCTCTAAGGGATTTCTTGTCAAAGTGTGGTTCCCATACTAGCAGCAATAATGATACCTGAATACTTGTTAGAAAAGCAAATTCTCTGACTCCATCTCATCCTACTGAATCAAACTCTGGAGATAGTCCAATCACATTAATTTGTAACAAAGTCTCTAAGTGATTCAACAACCTAAGATATGCATATGATACCACCATAATGGAAAAAAGTGAACTGGAACTAAAGAGTCTCTTGATGAAGGTGAAAGAGAAGAGTGAAAAAGCTGGCATAAAACTCAACAATCAGAAAACTAAGATCATGGCACATGATCCCATCACTTTATGGCTAGTAGATGGGGAAAAAATGGAAACAGTGGTAGATATTATTTTCTTAGGCTCGAAAATCACTGCAGATGGTGACTGCAGCCACAAACTTAAAAGATGCTTGCTCCTTGGAAGAAAAGCTATAACAAACCTAGACAATGTATTAAAAAGTAGAGACATCTCTTTGCCAACAAAGGTTCATATAGTTTAAGCTATGGTTTTTCCAGTAGTTACATATGAATGTGAGAGTTGGACAATAAAGAAAACTGAGCACAGAACTGTGCTTTCAAACTGTGGTGCTGGAAAAGACTCTTGAGAGTCCCTTGGACTGCAAGAGATCAAACCAGTCAATCCTAAAAGAAATCAGCCCTGAATAGTCATTGGAAGGACAGACAGTGAAGCTGAAGTTCCAGTATTTTGGCCACCTGATGCAAAGAGTTGACTCACTGGAAAAGACTCCGCTGCTGGGAAAGATTGAGGGCAGGAGAAGAGGGCAGAAGAGGATGAGATTGTTGGATGGCATCACTATTTCAATGGACGTAAATTTGAGCAAACTCCAGGAGATAGTGAAGGACAGGGAAGCCTGATGTGCTGCAGTTCATGGGGGTCACAAAGAGTTGAATACAACTTAGTGACTGAACAACAACCAAGTGATTCAGATGTAAGCCAAACTTTGAGAGGTGCTGATCTATTGGGTTGGGCAAAATGTTCCTTTGGGGTTTTTTGCTCTTTTATTTATTTTTAAAAGCAGGACAATTTCTTTACAATGTTGTGTTGGTTTCTGCCATATATCAACATGAATCAGCCATAGGTATACATATGCCCACCCTCTTGAACTTCCCTCCCGTCTCCCACCCCATCCCACCCCTTTTGTTTGTTTCAGAGTACCAGGTTTGGGCTCCTCTGTCATACAGCAAATTCCCACTGGTAATTTGGTAATGTATATGTTTCAGTGCTTCTCTCTCAATTAATCCCTCCCTATCCTTCCCCCACTGTCTTCAAAAGTCTGTTCTCTATATCTGCGACTCCATTGCTGCACTGCAAATAGGTTCATCATTAACATCTTTTTAGATTCCATATCAGTACAGTTCAGTTCAGTCACTCAGTCGTGTCGGACTCTTTAATGTTTCACATGAATCACAGCACGCCAGGCCTCCCTGTCCATCACCAACTCCCGGAGTTCACTCAGACTCATGTCCATTGAGTCAGTGATGCCATCCAGCCATCTCATCCCCTGTCATCCCCTTCTCCTCCTGCTCCCAATCCCTCCCAGCATCAGAGTCTTTTCCAGTGAATCAACTCTTCGCATGAGCTGGCCAAAGTACTGGAGTTTCAGCTTTAGCATCATTCCTTCCAGAGAAATCCCAGGGCTGATCTTCAGAATGGACTGGTTGGATCTCCTTGCAGTCCAAGGGACTCGCAAGAGTCTTCTCCAACACCACAACTCAAAAGCATCAATTCTTCAGCGCTCAGCTTTCTTCAGAGTCCAACTCTCACATCCATACATGACCACTGGAAAAACCATAGCCTTGTTAGACGTACCTTTGTTGGCAAAGTAATGTCTCTGATTTTGAATATGCTATCTAGGTTGGTCATAACTTTCCTTCCAAGGAGTAAGCGGCTTTTAATTTCATGGCTGCAGTCACCATCTGCAGTGATTTTGGAGCCCAGAAAAATAAAGTCTGACACTGTTTCCACTGTTTCCCCATCTATTTCCCATGAAGTGATGGGACCAGATGCCATGATTTTAGTTTTCTGAATGTTGAGCTTTAAACCAACTTTTTCACTCTCCTCTTTCACTTTCATCAAGAGGCTTTTTAGTTCCTCTTCACTTTCTGTATAAGGGTGGTGTCATTTGAATATCTGAGGTTATTGATATTTCTCCTGGCAATCTTGACTCCAGCTTGTGTTTCTTCCAGCCCAGCATTTCTCATGATTTACACTGCATATAAGTTAAATAAGCAGGGTGACAATATACAGCCTTGACGTACTCCTTTTCCTATTTGGAACCAATCTGTTGTTCCATGTCCAGTTCTAACTGTTATTTCCTGACCTGCATATAGGTTTCTCAAGAGGCAGGTCAGGTGGTCTGGTGTTCCCATCTCTTGAAGAATTTTCCACAGTTACATATATATACATTCAAGTATGATAGCTTTCTTTCTCTTTCTGACTTACTTAACTTTGTATAATAGGCTGTAGCTTCATCCACCTCATTAGAGCAGACTCAAATGTGCTTCTTTTATGGCTAAGTAATATTCCACTGTATATATGTACCACTGCTTCTTTATCCATTTATCTGTCAATAGACATCTAGATTGTTTCCATGTTCTAGCTATTGTAAATACTGCTGCAATGAACATAAGGGTACATGTATCTTTTTCAGTAATGGTTTCCTCAGGCTACATGTCCAGTAGTGGGATTGTTGAATCATATGGTTGTTTTAATCCTAATTTTGTGGAATCTCCATACTATTCTGCAAGTGGCTATATCAATTTATATTCCCACCAACATTGCAAGAGGGTTCCTTTTTCCCCACACGTTCTCCAGCATTTATTGTTTGTAGATTTTTTTTCATGATGGCCATTCTGACTGGTGTAAGGTGATACCTTATTGTAGTTTTGATTTGCCTTTCTCTAATACTAAGTGATGTTGAGCATCTTTTCATGTGTTTATTATCCATCTGTATGCCTTCTTTGGAGAAATGTCTAGATCTTTTGCCCACTTTTTTATTAGGTTGTTTGTTTTTCTGGTATTGAGTTGAATGAGCAGCTTGTATATTTAGGAGATTAATTTTTGTCAGTTGTTTCATTTGCTATTATTTTCTCCCATTTTGAGAATTGTTTTTTCACCTTGTTTATACCTTCCTTCACTGTGCAAAAGCTTTTAAGTTTAATTAGTTACCATTTGCTCTTTTTAAAAATATTTCCATTAGAATAGGAGGTGGGTCATAGGGGAATTTCTTATAATTTATGTCAAAGCATGTTCTTCTTTATTTTTTAAAAAGTATAAATAAAAAAGCCACATTTTTTATTTTTACCAAGAACTTTATTTAACAATGTATTCACAATTTTGTTTCACTACCTTCTGCCATTTTCCAGAAAACTTCACAATTCCATTTCCCCCCAAATTTTTATGTTTTGAGCTAAGAATTGGTCCAGGTGTATTTTACACTCTTCCAGGGAATTGAAATTTTTCCATTAAGAGAATCTTGTAAATACCAGAAAAAATGAAAAGTGGAAGATGCAATGTCTGATGAATGCAGTGAATGAATCAGAACTTTTCAGCCAAGCTGTAACAGCTTTTGCCTTGTCATCAAATAGATGTGAGGCCCTGTGTTGTCCTCATGGAAGATTATATATTTTCTGTTGACTAATTCTGGATGCTTTTATTGAATGATCCTTTTAGTTGGTCTAATTGGGAGCAGTACTTATTGTAATTAATTGTTTGGTTATCTGGAAGGAAGACATAAAAGACAACTCCTTCCAAATTTTCTTTTTTGGAGGACAATCACTTCACAATGCTGTGGTGGCCCCTGCCACATATTGACACGGATCAGCCACAGGATCACACATGACTCCCCATCATGAATCCCCCTGCCATCTGCCTCCCCATCCTATTCCTCTGGGTTTTCCCAGAGCACCAGCTTTGAGTGCCCTGCTTCATGCATCAAACTTGCACTGGTCATCTATTTTACACATGGTAATATACATGTGTCAATGCTATTCTCTCAAATCATCCCACCCTCGCCTTCTCCCACAGAGTCCAAAAGTCTGTTCTTTACATCTGTGTCTCTTTTGCTGCCTTGCATATAGGGTTGTTGTTACCATCATTCCAAATTCCATATATATATATATATATATATATATATATATATATATACATACATATACATACACACTGTATTGGTGTTTCTCTTTCTGACTTCATTTTGTATAATAGGCTCCAGTTTCATCCACCTCATCAGAACTGACTCAAATGCTTTCTTTAAAGCTGAGTAATATTCCATTTCAAACTACCTCACAATTGCACTTATCTCACATGCTAGTAAAGTAATGCTCAAAATTCTCCAAGCCAGGCTTCAGAAATACATGAACCGTGAACTTCCAGATGTTCAAGCTGGTTTTAGAAAAGGCAGAGGAACCAGAGATTAAATTGCCAACATCCGCTGGATCATGGAAAAAGCAAGAGAGTTGCAGAAAAAACATCTATTTCTGCTTTACTGACTATGCCAAAGCCTTTGACTGTGTGGCTCACAATAAACTGTGGAGAATTCTGAAAGAGATGGGAATACCAGACCACCTGATCTGCATCTTGAGAAATCTGTATGCAGGTCAGGAGGCAACAGTTAGAACTGGACATGGAACAACAGATTGGTTCCAAGTAGGAAAAGGAGTACGTCAAGGCTGTATATTGTCACCCTGCTTATTTAACTTATATGCAGTGTAAATTATGAGAAATGCTTGGCTGGAAGAAACACAAGCTGGAGTCAAGGTTGCCGGGAGAAATATCAATAACCTCAGATATGCAGATGACACCACCTTTATACAGAAAGTGAAGAGGAACTAAAAAGCCTCTTGATGAAAGTGAAAGTGGAGAGTGAAAAAGTTGGCTTAAAGCTCAACATTCAGAAAACGAAGATCATGGCATCTGGTCCCATCACTTCATGGGAAATAGATGGGGAAACAGTGGAAACAGTGTCAGACTTTATTTTTCTGGGCTCGAAAATCACTGCAGATGGTGACTGCAGCCATGAAATTAAAAGACGCTTACTCCTTGGAAGGAAAGTTATGACCAACCTAGATAGCATATTCAAAAGCAGAGACATTACTTTGCCAACAAAGGTCCGTCTAGTCAAGGCTATGGTTTTTCCAGTGGTCATGTATGGATGTGAGAGTCGGACTCTGAAGAAAGCTGAGCGCTGAAGAATTGATGCTTTTGAATTGTGGTGTTGGAGAAGACTCTTGAGAGTCCCTTGGACTGCAAGGAGATCCAACCAGTCCATTCTGAAGATCAGCCCTGGGATTTCTCTGGAAGGAATGATGCTAAAGCTGAAACTCCAGTACTTTGGCCAGCTCATGCGAAGAGTTGACTCATTAGAAAAGTCTCTGATGCTGGGAGGGATTGGGGGCAGGAGGAGAAGGGGATGACAGGGGATGAGATGGCTGGATGGCAGCACTGACTTGATGGACTTGAGTCTGAGTGAACTCCGGGAGTTAGTGATGGACAGGGAAGCCTGGCGTGCTGCGATTCATGGGGTCGCAAAGAGTCAGACACAACTGAGCAACTGAATTGAACTGAATATTCCATTGTGTATATGAACCACAACTTCCTTATCTATTCATCTGGCGATGAACATCTAGGTTGCTTCCTTGTCCTGGCTATTGTAAACCATGCTGTAATGAACACTGGAGTACATGTGTCTGTTTCAATTCTGGTTTCCTCCGTGTGTATGCCCAGCAGTGGGATTGCTGGGTCATATGGAAGTTCTATTTCCAGTTTTTTAAGGAATCTACACACTGTTCTCCATAGTGGCTTTCCAGTTTTCACTCCCAAGAACAGTGTAAGAGGGTTGCCTTTTCTCCACACCCTCTACAGCATTAATTGTTTGTATGGTTTTTCATGGCAGCCATTCTGACCAGCTTGAGATGGTACTTCGTTGTAGTTTTGGTTTGCATTTCTCCGATAATGAATGATGTTGAGCATTATTTCATCTGTTTATCAGCCGTTTGTATGTCTTCTTTCCAGAAATGTCTGTTTACTTCTTTGGCCCACTTTTAGACGGGGTTGTTAATTTTTCTGGTATTTAACTGAATGAGCTGCTTATATACTATGGAGGTTAATTCTTATGAAGTAGCTTCATTTGCTATTACTTGCTCCATTCTGAAGGCTGTCTTTTCACCTTGTTTATAGTTTTCTTTGTTGTGGAAAAGCTTTTGAGTTTAATTAAATTCGGTTCAATTCAGTCACTCGGTCGTGTCTAACTCTTTGCAACCCAATGGACTGCAGCACGCCAGGCCTCCCTGTCCATCACCAACTCCTGGAGTTTACCCAAACCCATGTCCATTGAGTCAGTGATGCCATCCAACCATCTCATCCTCTGTTGTCCCCTTCTCCTCCTTCCCAGCATCAGGATCTTTTCAAATGAGTCAGCTTTTCCCATCAGGTGGCCAAAGTATTGGAGTTTCAGCTTCAGCATCAGTCCTTTCAATGAACACTTAGGACTGATCTACTTTAGGATGGACTGGTTGGATCTCCTTGCAGTCCAAGGGACTCTCAAGAGTCTTCTCCAACACCACAGTTCAAAAGCATCAATTCTGAAGATGACTGAGGAATAGGATGGGGAGACCATTTTCTCCCCCACAAATTCATTGAAAGAACATTTGAACGCTGAGCAAATTCCACAAAATAACTTCTGGATACTGGCAGAGGACATCAGGCACCCAGAAAGGCAGCCCATTGTCTTCGAAAGGAGATAGGACAAAATATAAAAGATTAAAAAAGAGACAAAAGATGTAGGGATAGAGATCCGTCCCAGGAAGGGAGTCTTAAAAAAAAGAGAAGTTTCCAAACACCAGGAAACACTCTCTCTGGTGGGTCTGTGGTGAGCCTTGGAATCTCAGAGGGCAAAATAACCTGGAGGAAAAATAAATAAATAATTAAACCCCACAGATTACGTGCCTAACAGCAACTCCAAGCAGAGCAGCAGCCCAGACGTTCGCATCCCCCACTAGCAAGCAGGGGCTGGACAGGGAGGTGCGGGCTGCATTGCTTAGGGTAAAGACTGGGCCTGAATTCCCCAAGGGCAAGCTGAGGAAACTAGCTTGAGATAGCAACCCAGACTGTGGGATAGCTATCCCGTGAAAAGCCCTAACCTAAAACACCGCCAGACCCGCTCACAGAACAAAGAACTGAGCAGAGCTCGCTGGCTGCAGACCGGCCCATCCCTGACCAGAGACAGACAGGCGATGGCAGCCAGAGCCAGAAAAGGGGCAATTGTGGCCCCAGAGAGGCATCCTATACCAAACTGCAAGCAGACTTCATTGCTAACCAAGACTTCTTGGGATTCTGGATGGTCGACATCTGCTGGGAGCATTTCAGCCAGAGATTAGCTCCCCAGAAGAGACACACGGCACACCTGAGAAGGTGCGCCTGTTGTACACCCAGAAAACCGAGCGGCTGGGATGGGGGAGGCGATAAGTCACAGCCTTCAATTGGAGACGACTGGGCTTGCCAAGCACCTGGTCACCTGAGCTGCTCGGACCTGGGACGGGCACAAAATGCAGGCCCAACAAAATCTGCGCTTTTGTGGAGTACCCAAGAACCTGAACCTGAGCATCTTAGACCTGGGGAGTGCATGTAACACAGGGACAGCATTAGACAGTTCCCAGCAGGGCAACCTAGAGCCTGAGCAGTGTAGACTGGAAAAGCACACACACAGTGAGCAGGGGCAAACCCAGTGTGGCTGAATCACTCACAACGTGAATGAACAAGTGAACCTAAAAAAAGTGACCACCGCCACCCCCATTGTGTCAGGGCAGAAATTAGACACTGAAGAGACCAACAAACAGAAGAAGTTAAAATAAACAGAGGGAACCGCTTTGGAAGTGACAGGTGCAATAGGTTAAAACCCTGTAGTTAGCTCTGACTACATAGGAAGGGGACTGTAGACCTTGAGAAGTACAAGCTGGACCAAGGAACTATCTGAAAATGAACTGACCCCACACTGTCTGCAACAGCTCCAGAGAAAGTTCTAGATATATTTTTATTATTATCATTTTTTAAATTCAAAAAAAATTTTTTTTCCATTTTTAAGTCACCATTTACTCCTTTGATTTTCATTTTTATTTTTTTTCTTTTTTTTTCTTTAATAGAAAATTATTTAATTAGTATACATGTGTTCCCCATCCTGAACCCTCCTCCCTCCTCCCTCCCCACACCATCCCTCTGGGTCGTCCCAGTGCACCAGCCCCAAGCATCCAGTATCGTGCATCAAACCTGGACTGGCATCTCGTTTCATACATGACGTTTAACATGTTTCAATGCCATTCTCCCAAATCTTCCCACCCTCTCCCTCTCCCACAGAGTCCATAAGACTGTTCTATACATCAGTGTCTCTTTTGCTGTCTCGTATACAGGGTTATCATTACCATCTTTCTAAATTCCATATATATGCGTTAGTATACTGTATTGGTGTTTTTCCTTCTGGCTTACTTCACTCTGTATAATAGGCTCCAGTTTCATCCACTTCATTAGAACTGATTCAAATGTATTCTTTTTAATGGCTGAGTAATACTCCATTGTGTATATGTACCACAGCTTTCTTATCCATTCATCTGCTGATGGACATCTAGGTTGCTTCCATGTCCTGGCTATTATAAACAGTGCTGCGATGAACATTGGGGTACACGTGTCTCTTTCCCTTCTGGTTTCCTCAGTGTGTATGCCCAGCAGTGGGATTGCTGGATCATAAGGCAGTTCTATTTCCAGTTTTTTAAGGAATCTCCACACTGTTCTCCATAGTGGCTGTACTAGTTTGCATTCCCACCAACAGTGTAAGAGGGTTCCCTTTTCTCCACACCCTCTCCAGCATTTATTATTTGTAGACTTTTGGATCGCAGCCATTCTGACTGGTGTGAAATGGTACCTCATAGTGGTTTTGATTTGCATTTCTCTGATAATGAGTGATGTTGAGCATCTTTTCATGTGTTTGTTAGCCATCTGTATGTCTTCTTTGGAGAAATGTCTATTTAGATCTTTGGCCCATTTTTTGATTGGGTCATTTATTTTTCTGGAGTTGAGCTGTAGAAGTTGCTTGTATATTTTTGAGATTAGTTGTTTGTCGGTTGCTTCATTTGCTATTATTTTCTCCCATTCTGAAGGCTGTCTTTTCACCTTGCTGATAGTTTCCTTTGATGTGCAGAAGCTTTTAAGTTCCTAATTAAACTTAATTAATTACCTAATTAATAACCTAATTAAACTTAAAAGCTTCTGCACATCAAAGGAAACTATCAGCAAGGTGATTTTCATTTTTATAACCTACTATTATCTTGTAAAAAAAAGACCCTATTTTTAAAGCAAACTACATATATATTTTATAATTTTTGTGACTTTGCTTTTTTTAATATTGTATTTTTGAGAATCTAACTTCTAGTCTAGATTTTTAGTCTTTGCTTTTGGTATTTGTTATCAATTTTGTACCTTTAAGAACCCAATTTTCAGTACCCCTTTTCACTTGGGAGTGAGATCACTGGCCTGATTGCTCTCTCCCCCTTTTGACTCTCCTTTTGTTCCACCAAGTCGCCTCTATCTCCTCCCTCCCCCTTTTCTCCTCTACCCAACTCTGTGAATCTCTTTGTGTGTTCCAGGTTGTGGAGAACACTTAGGGAACTGATTACTGGCTGGATCTGTCTCTCTCATTTGATTTCCCCTTTAATCCTCCTGGCCACCTCTGTCTCCTTCCTCACTCATCTCTTCTCTGTGTAACTCTGTGAACATCTCTGAGGGATCCAGACTGTAGAGAGAACATAGGGAAGAGATTACTGGCTAGCTTGCTCTCTCCCCTTTTGATTCCCCCTCTTCTCTTCCTGGTCACCTCTAGCTCCTTCCTCCCTCTTCTTTTCTCTATGTAACTAGGTGTACATCTCTGGGTGTCCCTCACTGTGGAGAAACTTTTCATCATTAACCTAGATGTTTTATTATTGGTGCTGTATAGATGGAGAAGTCTTGAGGCTACTGTAAGAATAGACCAAAAACCAGAGGCAGGAGGCTTAAGTCCAAATCCTGAGAACACCAGAGAACTCCTGAATCCAGGGAACATTAATCAATAGGACCTCATCAAACACCTCCATACTTTCACTGAAACAAAGCACCACCCAAGGGCCAACATGTTCCAGAGCAAGACATACCACACAAATTCTCCAGCAACACAGGAACATAGCCCTGAACTTCAACATACAGGCTGCCAAAACTCACAACAAACCCCTTGACATCTCAAAACTCATTACTGGACACTTCATTGCACTCCAGAGACAAGAAATCCAGCTCCACCCACAATAACACCGACACAAGCTTCCCTAACCAGGAAACCTTGACAAGCCACCTGTCCAACCCCACCCACAGCGAGGAACCTCCACAATAAAGAGGAACCACAAACTGCCAGAATACAGAAAGGCCACCCCAAACAGAGAAATATAAACAAGATGAAAAGGGAGAGAAATACCCAGCAGGTAAAGGAACAGGATACTTGCCCACCAAACCAAACAAAAGAAGGAGATAGGGAACCTACCTGATACAGAATTCCAAATAATGATGGTGAAAATGATTCAAAACCTTGAAAAAAAATGGAGTTACAGATAAACAGCCTGGAGACAAGAATCGAGAATATGCAAGAAAGGTTTAACAAGGATCTAGAAGAAATAAAAAGCAGTCAATATATAATGAATAATGCAATAAATGAGATCAAAAACACTCTGGAGGAAACCAACAGTAGAATAATGGAGGCAGAAGATAGGATAAGTGAGATGGAAGATATAATGGTAGAAATAAGTGAAACAGAGAGGAAAAAAGAAAAAGGAATTAAAGGAAAGGAGGAAAAACTCAGAGACCTTTGGGACAATGTTAAACACACCAACATTTGAATCAGGAGTCCCAGAAGAAGACGACAAAAAGAAAGACCATGAGAAAATACGTAAGGTGATAATACTTGAAAACTTCCCTAAAATAGGGGAGGAGATAATCACTGAAGTCCACGAAATCCAGAGAGTCCCAAACAGGATAAACTCAAGGCGAAACACCACAAGACACATATTAATCAAATTAACAAAGATCAAACACAGAGAACAAATATTAAAAGCAGCAAGGGAAAAACAACAAATAACACACAAGGGGATTCCCATAAGGATAACAGCTGATCTTTCAATAGAAACTCTTCAGGCCAAAAGGGAATGGCAGGACATACTTAAAGTGATAAAAGAAAATAACCTACAGCCCAGATTACTGTACCCAGCAAGGATCTCATTCAAATATGAAGGAGAAATCAAAAGCTTTACAGACAAGCAAAAGCTGAGAGAATTCAGCACCACCAAACCAGCTCTCCAACAAATGCTAAAGGATCTTCTCTAGACAGGAAACACAGAAAGGGTGTATAAACTCAAACCCAAAACAATAAAGTAAGTGGCAATGGGATCATACTTATCAATAATTACCTTAAATGGAAATGGGTTGAATGCTTTAACTAAAAGACAAAGACTGGCTGATTGGATACAAAAACAAGACCCCTATATATGTTGTCTACAAGAGATCCACCTCGAAACAAGGGACACATACAGACTGAAAGTGAAGGGCTGGGAAGAGATATTCATGCAAATAGAGACCAAAAGAAAGCAGGAGTAGCAATACTCATATCAGATAAAATAGACTTTAAAACAAAGGCTGTGAAAAGAGACAAAGATGGACACTACACAATGATCAAAGGCTCAATCCAAGAAGAAGATATAACAATTATAAATATATATGCATCCAACCTAGGAGCACCACAATATGTAAGACAAATGCTAACAAGTGTGAAAGGGGAAATTAACAATAACACAATAATAGTGGAGACTTTAATATCATACTCACACTTATGGATAGATCAACTAAACAGAAAATTAACACGGAAACACAAACTTTAAGTGATACAATAGACCAGTTAAACCTAATTGATATCTATAGGACATTTCACGCCAAAACAATGAATTTCACCTTTTACTCAATTGCACACCGAAACTTCTCCAGGATAGATCACATCATGGGCCATAAATCTAGCCTTGGTAAAATTCAAAAAAATTGAAATCATTCCAAGCATCTTTCCTGACCACAATGCAGTAAGATTGGATACTAATTATGGAAACAATTCCATTCACCATTGCAACAAAAAGAATAAAATACTTAGGAATATATCTACCTAAAGAAACAAAAGACCTATATATAGAAAACTATAAAACACTGGTGAAAGAAATCAAAGAGGACACTAATAGATGGAGAAATATCCTGTGTTCATGGATCAGAGGAATCAATATAGTGAAAAATAGTATACTATCCAAAGCAATCTATAGATTCAATGCAATCCCTATCAAGCTATCAACAGTATTTTTCAGAGAACTAGAATAAATAATTTCACAATTTGCATGGAAATACAAAAAACCTCGAATAGCCAAAGCAATCTTGACAAAGAAGAATGGAACTGGGAGAATCAACCCACCTGATTTCAGGCTCTACTACAAAGCCACAGTCATCAAGACATCAAGACATCTGGCACAGACAGAAGTACAGATCAATAGAACAAAATAGAAAGCCCAGAGATAAGTCCACGCACCTATGGACACCTTATCTTTGACAAAGGAGGCAAGAATATACAATGGATTAAAGACAATCTCTTTAACAAGTGGTGCTGGGAAAACTGGCCAACCAATTGTAAAAGAATGAAACTAGAACACTTTCTAACACCATACACAAAAATAAACTCAAAATGGATTAAAGATCTAAATGTATGACCAGAAACTATAAAACTCCTAGAGGAATACATTGGCAAAACACTCTCCGACATAAACCAAAGCAGGATCCTCTATGACCCACCTCCCAGAATATTGTAAATAAAAGCAAAAATAAACAAATGGGACCTAATTAAAATTAAAAGCTTCTGCACAACAGAGGAAACTATAAGCAAGGTGAAAAGACAGCCTTCAGAATGGGAGAAAATAATAGCAAAGGAAGCAACTGACAAAGAACTAATCTCAAAATTATACAATTCCAGAAAAATAAACGACCCAATCAAAAAGTTGGCCAAAGAACTAAACAGACATTTCTCCAAAGAAGACATACAGATGGCTAACAAACACATGAAAAGATGCACAACATCACTCATTATCAGAGAAATGCAAATCAAAACTACAATGAGGTACCATTTCACGCCAGTCAGAATGGCTGCTATCCAAAAGTTTACAAAAAAATAAATGCTGGAGAAGGTGAGGAGAAAAGGGAACCCTTTTACACTGTTGGTGGGAATGCAAACTAGTACAGCCACTATGGAGAACAGTGTGGAGATTCCTTAAAAATCTGGAAATAGAACTGCCATATGACCCAGCAATCCCACTGCTGAGCGTACACACCAAGGAAACCAGAATTGAAAGAGACAAGTGTACCCCAATGTTCACTGCAGCACTGTTTATAATAGCCAGGTCATGGAAGCAACCTAGATGTCCATCAGCAGATGAATGGATAAGAAAGCTGTGGTACATATACACAGTGGAATATTACTCAGCCATTAAAAAGAATACATTTGAATCAGTTCTTATGAGGTGGATGATACCGGAGCCTATTATACAGAGTGAAGTAAGCCAAAGAGAAAAACACCAATACAATATACTAAGGCATATGTATGGAATTTAGAAAGATGGTAAGAATAATCCTGTTGTGAGACAGCAAAAGAGACACAGATGTATAGAACACTCTTTGGACTTTGTGAGAGAGGGAGAGGACGGGATGATATGGGAGAACGGCATTTAAACATGTAAATTATCACATGTGAAACGAATCGCCAGTCCAGGTTCGATGCATGATACATGGCGCTCAGGGCTGGGGCACTGAGATGACCCACCAGGATGTGATGGGGAGGGAGGTCCGAGAGAGGTTCAGGATGTGGAACATATGTACACCCATGGCAGATTCAGATAAATGTATGACAAAACCAATACAATATTGTAAAGTAAATAAATAAATAAAACTGAGAATAAAAAAAAATAGCGTCAATTCTTCACTGCTCAGCTTTCTTTGTAGTCCAACTCTCACATCCATACATGGCTAAAAGGAACACCATAGCATTGAATAGATGGACCTTGGCTGGCAATGTAATGTCTCTGCTTTTTAATATGCTGTCTAGGTTGGTCATAACTTTCCTTCCAAGGAGTAAGCATCTTTTAATGTAATGGCTGCAATCACTATTTGCAGTGATTTTGGAGCCCCCCCCCCCCAAAAAAAAAAGTCTGCCACTGTTTCTGCTGTTTCCTCATCTATTTGCCATAAATTGATGGGACCAGATGCTATGATCCTAGTTTTCTGAATGTTGGGCTTTAAGCCAACTTTTTCACTCTCTTCTTTCACTTTCATTAAGAGGCTCTTTAGTTCTTCTTCATTTTCTGCCTTATCTTCTCAGAATCTGCATTTCTGAAGTTATTGATATTTCTCCTGGCAATCTTGATTCCAGCTTGTGCTTCCTCCAGCCCAGCATTTCTCATGATGTGTTCTGCATAGAAGTTAAATAAGCAGGTTGACAATATACAGCCTTGATATACTCCTTTTCCTATTTGGAATCAATCTGTTGTTCCATGTCCAGTTCTAACTGTTGCTTCTTGACCTGCATACAGATTTATCAAGAGGCAAGTCAGGTGGTCTGGTATGCCCATCTCTTGAAGAATTTTCCACAGTTTCTTGTGATCCACACAGTCAAAGGCTTTGGCATAGTCAATAAAGCAGAAATAGATGTTTTTCTGGAACTCTCTTGCTTTTTCCATGATCCAGTGGATGTTGGCAATTTGATCTCTGGTTCCTTGGCCTTTTCTAAAACCAGCTTGAACATCTGCAAGTTCACAGTTCACAAATTCCAAGCCTGGCTTGGAGAATTTTGAGCATTCCTTTGCTATCGTGTGATGAGTGCAATTGTGCAGTAGCCTGAGCATTCTTAAGCATTGCCTTTCTTTGGGATTGGAATGAAAACTGACCTTTTCCAGTCCTGTGGCCACTGCTGAGTTTTCCAAATTTGCTGGCATATTGAGTGCAGCACTTTCACAGCATCATCTTTCAGGATTTGAAATAGCTAAACAGGAATTCCATCACCTCCACTAACTCTGTTCGTAGTGATGCTTCCTAAGGCCCACTTGACTTCACATTCCAGGATGTCTGGCTCTAGGTGAGTGATCACATCATCGTGATTATCTGGGTCTTGAAGATCTTTTTTGTACAGTTCTTCTGTATATCCTTGCCACCTTTTCTTAATATCTTCTGCTTCTGTTAGGTCCATACCATTTGTGTCCTTTATTGAGCCCATCTTTGCATGAAATGTTCCCTTGGTGTCACTAATTTTCTTGAAGAGATCTCTAGTCTTTCCCATTCTATTGTTTTCCTCTATTTCTTTGCGCTGATCACTGAGGAAGGCTTTCTTATCTCTCCCTGCTCTTCTTTGGAACTCTTCATTCAAATGGGTATATCTATCCTTTTCTCCTTTGCTTTTTGCTTCTCTTCTTTTCACAGCTATTTGTAAGGCCTCCTCAGACAGCCATTTTGCTTTTTTGCATTTCTCTTTCTTGGGATGGTCCTGATCCTTTTCTCCTGTACAATGTCATGAACCTCCATCCATAGTTCATCAGGCACTCTCTCATCAGATTGAATCCCTTAAATCTATTTCTCACTTCCACTGTATAATCCTAAGGGATTTGATTTAGATCATACCTGAATGGTCTAGTGGTTTTTCCTACTTTTTTTAAGTCTGCTGCTGCTACTGCTGCTAAGTCGCTTCAGTCGTGCCCAACTCTGCGTGACCCCATAGATGGCCTCCTACCAGGCTCCTCTGTCCCTGGGATTCTCCAGGCAAGAACACTGGAGTGGGTTGCCATTTTTAAGTCTAAGTTTGGCAATAAGGAATTCATGATCTGAGCCACAGTCAGCTCCCAGTTTTATTTTTGCTGACTGTATAGTGCTTCTCCATCTTTGGCTGCAAAGAATATAATCAATCTGGTTTCAGTGTTGACCATCTGGTGATGTCCATGTGTAGAGTCTTCTCTTGTGTTGTTGGAAAAGAGTGTTTGTTATGACCAGTGCATTCTCTTCACAAAACTCTATTAGCCTAGCTCTGCTTCATTCTGTACTCCAAGGCCAATTTTGCCTGTTACTTCAGGTATTTCTTGACTTCCTACTTTTGCATTCCAGTCCTCTATAATGAAAAGAACATCTTTTTTTGGGTGTTAGTTCTAGAAGGTCTTGTACCACTTCATAGAACTGTTCAACTTCAGCTTCTTCAGCATTACTGTTCAGGGCATAGACTTAGATTACTGTGATATTGAATGGTTTGCCTTGGAAATGAACAGAGATCATTCTGTTGTTTTTGAGATTGCATCCAAGTATTGCATTTCAGACTTTTTTGTTGACTATTATGGCTATTCCATTTCTTTAAGGGATTCTTCCCCACAGTAGTAGATATAATGGTCATCTGAGTTAAATTCACCCATTCCAGTCCATTTTAGTTCACTGATTCCTATGTTCAGAATGTCCATGTTCACTCTTGCTATCTCCTGTTTGACCACTTCCAGCTTGCTTTGATTTTTATTTGGTACTTTTTTTTTTAATTTTTGCTTTTATTTCTATTACTCTGGGAGGTGGGTCATAGAAGACCTTGCTGTGATTTATGTTGGAGAGTTTTCTGCCTATGTTTTCCTCTAAGAGTTTTATAGTTTCTGGTCTTACATTTAGATCTTTATTCCATTTTTACTTTATTTTTGTGCATGGTGTTAGAAAGTGTTCTAGCTTCATTCTTTGACATGCAGATGACCAGTTTTTCTAGCACCACTTATTCAAGAGATTGTCTTTTCTCCATTGTATATTTTTGCCTCCTTTGTCAAAGATAAGGTGTCTGTAGGTACGTGGATTTATTTCTGGGCTTTCTATTTTGTTCCATTGATCTGTATTTCTGTCTATGTGCCAGTACCATACTGTTTTGATGATGGTAGCTTTGTAGTATAGGCTGAACTCAGTATGGTTGTTTCCTTCATTTCTGTTCTTCTTTCTCAAGATGGGTTGGCTATTCAAGGTTTTTTGTATTTCCATACAAACTGAAAGTATTTGTTCTAGTTCTGTGAAAGATACCATTGTTAGCTTGATAGGGATGGCATTGCATCTATAGATTGCTTCGTGTACTATACTCATTTTCGCTGTATTGATTCTTCCAATCCGTGAACATGGTATATTTCTTCATTTATTTGTGTCATCTTTGATTTCTTTTATCAGTGTTTTATAGTTTTCTATATATAGGTCTCTTATTTCTTTACAGTTATTCCTAAGTATTTTATTCTTTTTCTTGCAATGATGAATGGGATTGCTTCCTTAATTTCTCTTTCTGTTTTTTTTTTTTTTTTTCATTGCTAGTGTATGGGAATGCAAGGGATTTCTATGTATTAATTTTATATCCTACAACTTTACTATATTCACTGATTAGCTCTAGTAATTTTCTGGTGGTGTCTTCAGTGTTTTCTATGTAGAGGATTATGTCATATGTGAACAGTGAGTATTTTAGTTCTTCTTTTCCAATCTGGACTCCCTTTCTTTCTTTTTCTTCTCTGATGTTTGTGGCTAGAACTTCCATAACTATTTTGAATAGTAGTGGTGAAAGTGTGCACCCTTGTATTTTTCCTGAATTTAGAGGAAATGCTTTCAGTTTTTCACCATTGAGGATAATATTTGCTGTGAGTTTCTCACATATGGCTTTTATAGTGTTGAGTTATGTTCCTTTTTTGGCTGCTTTCTGGAGAGGGTTTTTTTTTTTTTTTATCATAAATGGGTGTTGGATTTTGTCAAAGTCTTTCTCTGCATCTGTTGAGATAATCATATGGTTTTTTATCTTTCAATTTGTTAATATGGTGTATCACATTGATTTATTTGTGAATATTGAAGAATCCTTGCCTCACTGAAATGAGCCCACTTGGTAATGATGCATGATCTTTTTAATATGTTGTTGGATTCTGTTTGCTAGAATTTTGTTGAGTATTTTTGCATCTATGTCCATCAGTGATATTGATCTATAGTTTTTTTTGTGTGTGTGTGTGGCATTTTTGTCAGGTTTTGGTATTAGGGTGATGGTAGCCCCATAGAATGAGTTTGGGTATTTACCTTCCTCTAGTGTAAACTGGAAACTTTTGAGTAGGATAGATGTTAGCTCTTCTCTAAATTTTTGGTAGAATTCACCTGTGAAGCCATCTGGTCCTGGGCTTTTATTTGTTGGAAAATCTTTTATTACAGTTTCCATTTCCTTGTCTGTGGTGGATCTGTTAAAATTTTCTCTTTCTTCCTGGTTATGTTTTGAAAGGTTATACTTTATTAAGAATTTGTCCATTACTTTCAAGTTTTCCGTTTTATTGGCATGTAAGTGTTCATAGGGGTCTCTTATGATCTTTTGTATTTCTGTGTTTTCTGCTGTGATTTCCCCATTTTCAGTTCTAATTATAGTGATCTGATTCTTCTCCATTTTATTCTTGATGAATCTGGCTAACAGTTTGTCTATTTATCTTTTCAAAGAACCACATTTCAGTTTTGTTGATCTTTGCTATAGTCTCATCCATTTCTTTTTTTTTTTTTTCAATGTGAATAGTTTATTTTTTAAATTTTTTTAAAATTTTATTTTATTTTTAAACTTTACATAATTGTTTTAGTTTTGCCAAATATCAAAATGAATCTTTTTTATGTATTTCTGCTCTGATTTTTATGATTTCTTTCCTTCTGCTAACTTTGGGGTTCTTCTGTTCTTGTTTTTCTAGGTGTTATAGGTGTAAGGTTAGGTTGTTTATTTGATGTTTCTCTTGATTCTTGAGGTAGGCTTGTATTGCTATGAAACTCCCTCTTTGCACTGATTTTACTGAATTCCATAGGTTTTGGCTTGTTGTGTTTTCATTTTCATTTGTTTCAATGCATATTTTGATTTCTTCTGTGATCTGTTGGTTATTCAGAAGCATGTTGTTTAGCATTGATATGTTTGTGTTTTTAGTAGTTTTTTTCTTGTAGTTGACATCTAATCTTACCACATTGTGATCAGAAAAGATGCTTGACATGATTTCAGTTTTTTTAAAATTCACCGAGGCTTGTATTATGGCCCAGGGTGTGATTTATCCTGGAGAATGTTCCATATGCACTTGAGAAAAAGATGAAATCCATTGTTTTGGGGAGAAATGCCCTGTAGATATAAATTAGGTCTAAGTGGTTCATTTTATCATTTAAAGCTTGTGTTTTCTTGCTAAGTTTCTGTTCGGTTGATCTATCCATAGGTGTGAGTAGGGTATTAACGTCCCCTACTATTATTATTTTACTGTTAATTTCCCCTTTCATACTTGTTATCATTTGCCTTATGTATTGAGGTGCTCGTATGTTGGGTGCATATATATTTATAATTGTTTTATCTCCTTCTTGGATTGATCCTTTTATCATTATGTGGTGGGTTTTTTTTTTTTGGTCTCTCTTCACTGCCTGTGTTTCAAAGTCTATTTTATCTGATATGAGTATTGCTACTCCTGCTTTCTTTTGGCCTCCATTTGCATGAAATATCTTTTTCCAGCCCTTAACTTTCATTCTGTATGTGTCTCTAGATTTGAGGTGGGTCTCTTGTAGGCAGCATATATAGGGGTTTTATTTTTTTATCCATTTGGCCAGTCTTTGTCTTTTGGTTGGAGCATTTAACCCATTTACTTTTAAGGTAATTATTGATAAGTATGGTCTCGTTAGCATTTGCTCTGTTGTTTTATGTTTGTTTTTATAAACCTTTTCTGTGTTTCCTGTGTAGAGAAGATCTTTTAGCATTTGTTGAAGAACTGGTTTGGTGGTGCTGAAATTCTCTCAGCTTTTGCTTGTCTGTAAAGCTTTTGATTTCTCCTTCATATCTGAATGAGATCTTTGCTGGGTAGAGTAAGCTTGGCTGTAGGTTTCTCTCTTTCATCTCTTTAATTATGTCCTGCTATTACCTTCTGGCCTGAAGAATTTCTATTGAAAGATTAGCTGTTATCCTTATGGGGATCCCCTTCTGTGTTATTTCTTGCTTTTCCCTTACTGCTTTTAATATTTGCTTGTTGTGCTTAACTTTTGTTAGTTTAATTAATATGTATGTGTCTTGGGGTGTTTCATCTTAGGTTTATCCTGTTTGGGACTCTGTGGGTTTTCCTTGACTTGGGTGGGTATTTCATTCCTCATTTTAGGGAAGTTTTTGACAATTATCTCCTCAAGCATTTTCTCATGCCCTTTCTATTGGTCTGCTTCTTCTGGGACACCTATGATTTGAATGTTGGGGCATTTAACTTTGTCCCAGAGGTCTCTGAGGTTTTCCTCATTTCTTTTAATTCTTTTTCTTTTTTCCTCTATGCTTCATTTATTTCCACCATTCTTTCTTCCATCTCAGTTATCCTCTTTTCTGCCTCAGTTATTCGACTGTTCCTTCCCTCCAGAGTGTTTTTAATCTCAGTTATTGCATTGTTCATTATTGTTTGACTCTTCTTTATTTATCTAGGTCCTTATTAAACATTTCTTGTGTCTTCTCAATCCTTGTTCTCTAGTCTATTTATCTGTCACTCCATTTTGAAGATTTTGGATCATCTTTACTATCATTTTTCTGAATTCTTTTTCAGATACATTCCCTATCTCCTCCTGTTTGGTTTGGTTTGGTGGGTTTTTGTTCCTTTCCCTGCTGAATATTCCTCTGCTTTTTCATTTTGCTTAGATTGCTGTTTGGGTGCTCTTTTTGCAGGCTGGAAGTTCGTGGTTCCTCTTAATTGTGGAGCCTGCTTCCTGTGGGTGGGGTTGGATCAGTGACATTTCAAGGTTTCCCTGTTGGGGGAGCTTGTGTCTGTGTTCTAGTGGGTGGACCTGGAACTATTCTTTCTGGAATGCAGTGAAGTATCCAATACTGAGTTTTGGGGTGTATATGGGTTTGGTATGGCTTTGGGAAGCACTTCTTTTAATGTCCAGGATTGTTTATTCCTGTTTGTTGAAGAATAAGTGTGGCATGTCTTTCACTGGAACTTGTTGGCTCTTGGGTGGAGCTTGGTTTCAGTGTAGGCCTGGAGAATGTTGCGTAAACTCTTTTCTTCTAATATTCCCTGGAGTCTGGAGTTCTCTAATGTTCTAAAGTTCTGGAGTTAAGCCTCCTGCCTCTGGGTTTTGGTCCTTCTCTTATAGTAACCTCAAGACTTTTTTTTATCCATACAGCACAGAAGATAAATCCCCTAGGTTAATGGTGAAACAACTCTCCACAGCCAGGGACACCCAAAGAGATCCTTTTCATTATGTAATGAAAAGAAGAGGGACGAGGGAGGTAGAGGTGACCAGGAGGAGAATAAGGAGAATCAAAAGGGGAGAGAGAAATCAAGCCAGTAATCAAATCCCTAATTGCTCTCCACAGCCAGGGAGTCCCAGAGAAATGATTCACAGTTATATAGAAAAGAGAAGAGGGAAGAAGGAAATAAAGTTGACCTGGGAAGAAAAGGGAGAGTCAAAGGAGGCAAGAGCAATCAAGCCAGTAATGAAATCCCTAAACAAAAATGGATGCTGAAGATTAGATTCTTAAAGGTACAAAATTGATAACAAATATCAAAAAGCAAAGATTAAAAACCTAGAATAGAGGTTAGACTCTAAAAAATACAATGTGAAATACAAAGCAAAATCAATCACAGAATTTAAAATATATATATGGAATTTGTTTTTTTAATAAAATAGAGTTTTTTGAAATGTAATAGTAGGCTGTAAAAATGAAAGTTAAAAGAGCAATAAAGAACTAAATTTTTTTAAAAATTGAAAAGTGATAATAGTAAAAATATAACTAGGAATTTCTCTGGAGCTGTTGTGGATAATGTGGGGTCAGTTCAGGGTCATATAATTCCTTGTTCCAGCTTGTATTTGTTCTCACTGTCTATATTTGCTCCTCAAATGCACAGTCTCAGGATTAACTGCAGGATTTTAATCTGTTGTTTCTGTCACTTCCAGAGAGGTTCCCCTTCTTTGTTTATTTTGCCTTCCTCTGTTTGCATTCTTTTCAGTGTTTAATTTCCGCCCTGACATGAGAGGGTGAAAGTGACCACTTATGGAAGCTCACTTGTTCAGTTGTGCTGTGAAGAGGGAGAGACACCGCAAACAAATACTGCTGGCATGTGTGGGGAGTGCTCGCAGTGGATGGACCACAGTGGGCTTGCCACAGCCCAAGGTGGCATGTACTTCCCGGGTCCACACTGCTCAGGCTCCAAGGTGCTCTGCAAGGGCGCTGTCCCAAGTGGACCCTGTGTTTCATACACTTCCAGGTCTAAGCCACTCAGGTTCTCTGGTGCTCTGCAAGGGCACAGACAAAGGTGGGCTGTGCATTTTGTGCCTTTTCCAGGTTCAAGCTGTTCAGGCGACCTGGTGCTTGGTGAGTGCACAGTCCCAGGTGTGCAGTGTGTCTCCTCTATGGGGCTGATCTCAGGCTGTGAATCCCAGGAAGATGCAGTTAGCCTCTGGCAGCCTTCTCACAGTTTGGTGGAAGATGCAGTCTCTAGGGGCAATACTGCAGTAGCCCCTTGCCTTCCAGCTCTGACTGTCGCACACTTGCCTCTCTGCCTTTGGGGAGGGAGAGCCCTAAGCAGCAGCCACCTTGCTCTCCTTTGGTATTTGCCCAATCCTTTGTTCTGTGATCACACCAGGGTTCACCATGTGGCCTTAGAGTCTTTCGTGGGAAAGGTCCTTTTTGTTGTTTTTTCTCTGGAGATCCTATGGTTTGGGTTGCTATGTCACATTGGTTCCCTCAGATTGTCTTCAGGGCATTCAAGCCCAGTCCTTACTATGAACTGATGGTTCAGCCCATGCCTCCTTGCCCAGTTCCCACTTGCTGGTGGTGGATGGGAGCGTCTGAGACTCTTCTTCACTGGTAGTTGTGGTTAGGTGCATACCTGGTTATGGTGTCCTCTGAAATTAAAAAGTTCCCCACAGACATGCCTGTGAGAGGGTTTCCTATTATGTGGATACTTCTTGTCATTTATGATTCCCTCCCTAGGATGGGTATCCATCCCTAAATCTTTTGTCTCTGTTTCTGTCTTTTATATTTTGTCCTAACTCCTTTCAAAGATATTGGGCTGCCTTTCTGGGGCTTGGTGTCCTCCACCAGCATCCAGAAGTTGTTTTGTGGAAGTTGCTCAGCATTCAAATGCTCTTTTGATGAATTTGTGGGGGAGAAAGTGGTCTCCCCATCCTATTCCTCCACCATATTGGGCTTCCTCCACCTTCCAATCTTAGCAAGTACATATCATCTTCTTTGGGTGAAGACCAGTTTTTCTCACTTAACTTACATGGAACCCAAACATCAAAGCAGTTAACACACCCAAGCTGGTGAAAATTATTTTCAGTGCCTGATTTGGATATTTTGAGTATGTAGGTTATCTCCTTCATGATATAAGCATTGATTGTTCTCAATTAATATCTCTATTTGATCACTATCAGTTTCAAGTGGAAAGAAGAGAGTGAAAAAGTTGGCTCAAAGCTCAACATTCAGGAAACTAAGATCATGACATCCGGCCCCATCACTTCATGGCAAATAGATGGGGAAACAGTGGAAACAGTGGCTGATTTTATTTTTCTGGGCTCCAAAATCACTGTGGATGGTGGTTGCAGCCATGAAATTAAAAGACGCTTACTCCTTGGAAGGAAAGTTATGACCAACATAGACAGCATATTAAAAAGCAGAGACAATACTTTGCCAACAAAGGTCCGTCTAGTCAAGGCTATGGTTTTTCCTATGGTCATGTATGGATGTGAGAGTTGAACTGTGAAGAAGGCTGAGTGCTGAAGAATTGATGCTTTTGAACTGTGGTGTTGGAGATAACTCTTGAGAGTCCCTTGGACTGCAAGGAGATCCAACCTGTCCATTCTGAAGATCAGCCCTGGGATTTCTTTGGAGGGAATGATGCTAAAGTTGAAACTCCAGTACTTTGGCCACCTCATGCAAAGAGTTGACTCATTGGAAAAGACTCTGGGAGGGATTGGGGGCAGGAGGAGAAGGGGACAACAGAGGATGAGATGGTTAGATGGTATCACTGACTCGATGGAGGTGAGTCAGTGAACTCCGGGAGTTGGTGATGGACAGGGAGGCCTGGCGTGCTGCGATTCATGGGGTCGCAAAGAGTTGGACACGACTGAGCGACTAAACTGAACTGAACTGAGTCCCTTTGCTGTTCTACCTGAAACTGCCACAACATTGTTAATAGGTTATACCTCAACACAACATAGTTTAAAGTTAAAAAAAATCTATAAATAAATGCTGGAGAGTGTGTGGAGTAAAGGTAACATTTGTACACTCTTGGTGAGTGAAAGTCGCTCAATCGTGTTCAATTCTTTGAGACCCCATGGGCTATACAGTCCATGGAATTCTCCAGCCCAGAATACTGGAGTGGGTAGCCTTTCCCTTCTCCAGGGGATCTTCTCAACCCAGGCATTGAACCCAGGTCTGCTGCATTGCAGGTGGATTCTTTACTAGCTGAGCCACATGGGAAGAAATGTAAATTGGTGCAGTCACTATGGGAAACAATATAAAAATTTCTTTAAAAGCTAAAAATATAGTTACCATATGATCCAGCAATCCCTCTCTTGTGTATATATCTGGAAAAAATAAACTCTAATTCAAAAAGATACATTAACCCCAGAGTTCATAGCTGCAGTATTTAGAACAGCCAGGACATGGAAACAACCCAAATGTCCATTGACAAATAATTGACTTAAGAAGATACACACACACACACACACACACACACACACGCAATAGAATATGTTTCAGGCATAAAAAAGATTGAAATATTGCCATTAGCAACAGCATGATGGACCTAAAGAGTGTTATATTTAGTGAAGTAAGTCAGACATAGAAAGACAAATACTATATGATATCACTTATATGTGGTATCTAATCTACATATGAATCTATATACAAAACAGAGTCACAGACCTAGATAAGAAATTTATGGCTACCAAATGAGAGAAGGAAGGAAAGAGGGACAAATTAGGAGTATGGGGTTAACAGATACAGACTACTATACTTAAAATAGGCAAACAACAATGATTTGCTGTATGGAACAGGGAATTATATTAAACATTTTGTAACAACTGACGATGGAATACAGTATGTCAGAAAAGTGAGTCAACCACTTTGCTATTCACCTTAAACTTATAAAATATTGTAAATCAAGTATACTTCAATAAAAATAAATACAATGACAAAATTAGCAGTACATACACAAATGATGAAAAATGGAAAGCAAATGGATTAGCTTCAGCATTGAAAATGAGCAAACTAGGTATGTATTAGTCATTGTTGTGAGAAAATGATGCATGCAAAATGGTAAATTTATCTGAATGTAAAAAATAACACAAAAATATCATGTAGTATTCATGGCTGTGTGTAATAGTGGAAATCTTCTACTCACTTGAATGGTACAAAACAGATTCATGAGAATGATTGTCTAGCAAAGGAGGCAGGCAGATTTGCCATAAGGATAATGGACACTTCATGTTACATTTTAAAAAATAAACAAATATTTGGATGAATTTTTACAAACCTGTCAAGGTCTTGGGAGACAAGGAAAGACCAAGAAAGTGTCACCAATTTTAAAAATAACTTCAGATATGCAGATGACACCACCCTTATGGCAGAAAGCGAAGAGGAACTAAAGAGCCTCTTGATGAAAGTGAAAGTGGAAAGTGAAAAAGTTGGCTTAAAGCTCAACATTCAGAAAACTAAGATCATGGCATCTGGTCCCATCATTTCATGGCAAATAGATGGGGAAACATAGGAAACAGTGACAGACTGTATCTTCTTGGGCTCCAAAATCACTGCAGATGGTGACTGCAGCCATGAAATTAAAAGACGCTTGCTCCTTGGAAGAAAAGTTATGACTAACCTAGATAGCATATTGAAAAGCAGAGACATTACTTTGCCAACAAAGGTCTGTCTAGTCAAGACTATCATTTTTCCAGTAGTTATGTACGGATGTGAGAGTTGGACTATAAAGAAAGCTGAGCGCCAAAGAATTGATGCTTTTGAACTGTGGTGTTAGAGAAGACTCTTGAGAGTCCCTTGGAGAGCAGGGAGATCCAATCAGTCCATCCTAAAGGAGATCACTCCTGAATATTCATTGGAAGGACTGATGTTGAAACTGAAACCCCAATACTTTGGCCACCTGATGCGAAGAACTGACTCGTTTGAAAAGACCCTGATGCTGGGAAAGATTGAAGGTGGGAGGAGAAGGGGACGACAAAGGATGAGATGGTTGGATGGCATCACTGACTCAATGGACGTGAGTTTGGGTAAACTCCAGAAGCTGGTAATGGACAGGGAGGCCTGATTTGCTGCAGTCCATTGGGTTGTAAACAGTCAGACATGACTGAGTGACTGAATTGAACCGAAGGAGACATGCTGATTGACTAATATAATGTCCTGGATTGGATCATCAAATCAAAAAGACATTAATAAAAAAATCAAAATAATGTTTGTAGTTTAGTTGATAGTATTACACAAATGTCAATTTATTAATTTTGATAAATGTATTATAACTAAAAAGTGCTGACATTAAAGGGAAGCTGGTTGAAGAGCATACTGGTAATCTTTAAACAATCATCTTTGAGACTCTTCTATAAATCTAAAATTATTTCAAATAACAAACAAATAGAAAGTAGAGATATAAAAGACAATAATACATGGTATAAGTTTGAACTATTATCTGTACAGAGAGTTCTGTATTCAACAAATAGAGAGTGTTCATTCTTTTTGAGCTCACAGGTAATATTCATAAAAGCCAATGATGTACTAAGCCATAAATAAAGCCTCAGAATATTTCAAACATCACTATCATGCAGACTATTTTCTGATGGTACTTCAATACAGTTAGAAATTTATAACAAATGAGTAGTGAAAAATGGTATGTGTTGCTTTACTAAATTCCATATTAATAAATATTTATAACTATGCTAATGCAAACAATGTGTTTCAAAAATTCATCATAGATCAATCAGTGTTTGGAGGAAAATATGCAGCTTTAAATAAATATACTGATCAATATAGAAGACATAAATTATATAAACAGTCTACCCAGGAAGTTGGAAAAGAGGGATGGGGCAAACCTAAAGGAGAATATAATAAAAATCAATATAGAAGTAAACGAAATGTAGAATAAAAGAGAGAGAAGTAAGAACAAGTTATAATTCTTTAAAAATAATAATCATATAGATGGATCTCTGGTGAAACTTACTAATATAAAGAAAATAGGAAAATAAAATATACAGTGAGGAAGAGAAAATAACTTTTGACACAACAGAGACACTTTATTATTTAATAAAGTATCATGAAGGAATAAATGCCCAAAATTTGATAATATGAGTGAAATAGATAAAGTTCTAGAAAAATATTAAATGCCAAAATTGACTTTAAAAATAATTTTAATCAATAGATATTAAAGAAATTGCTATGTTAATAAAAAACCACCCCATTCTTATAATGCCATTTTAGGTGGCTTTAAAAATGAGTTCCACCAAACTTTTAAGGTACAGTTTATTCCCTTATTCAAGTGTTTCCATAAAAGAAAATTAATGGAAGCTGAGAGTTCCATTTTATGAGGCCAGTGTAATCTTCATTTCAAAACCAAATAAGGACAACATATACTTAAAAAATTGTAGAATCATTTATGTTAGGAATTTAAATACAAAATCTTGAATAAAATATAAGTTTAAATTCAATACTGAATTTGAAAAAATTCACCTTAATCAGAGGGTTTATCAGAGAAATGCAAGCACTGTTCAACATCAGAAAATTTATCGCTATCATTCACCATAAAAATAAACCTAAAGGACAACAAATTCGCATGACTAATTAAAACAAAAATTTTTAATAAAGTTCAATGTATGTTTATGGAAAAAACCCTCTGTGTGCTAAGTCACTTCAGTTTTGTCTAGCTCCTTGTGACACTATGGACTGTAGCTGACCAGGCTCCTCTGTCCATGGAAACCATTAAGGAATTTCTCTCCAGTACAATCTTCCCCAAGTCCCTGTGGGGGAAATCTGTTCTGTCTCTATGGATTTATTTATACTGGATATTTCATATAAATAAAACCACACAATATTTGTCAAAAAAAAAAAAAAAAAAGAATACTGGAGTGGGTTGCCATTTCCCTGGATCTTCCTGACCCAGGGATCAAACCTGGTTCTACCACATTGCAGGTAGACTCTTTACCTTCTGAGCCACCAGGGAATTCATTGGAAGGACTGGTACCGAAGCCCCGATAATTTGGCCACATGATGCAAAGAGCTGACTCATTGGAAAAGACCCTGATGCTGGGTAAGCTTGAAGGCAAGAGGAGAAGGGGACAACAGAGGATGAGATGGTTGGATGTCATCACCAACTCAATGTACGTGAGTTTGAGGAAACTGGCAGATGGTGAAGGACAGGAAAGCCTGGATTGCTGCAGTCCTTGGGGTCACAAAGTGTCAGACACTACTTAGTGACTGAACACATCAACAACATCTATTAACATGTTCTCCATTTATGTAGTTCTTTGTTTATTTCATTCATCAGTAGTTATTCTCATGTAGATTTTATACATATGGTGTTAGAGTAATAACTAAGTATTTCATTTTGGTAGTTACCAATTGTGAGTGGCATTGCATTTTTAGCTGAAATATAGTTGAGTTAAAATAATTCAGTTATGTATATATATTTCAGATTATATTCCATTATGGAATATTACAACATTTTGTATATAATTCCCTGGGTTATACAGGTTATCCTGTTACTTATTCATTCTATGTATATTAGTTTGTATTTGTTAACTTTATACTCCTAATTTGTCCTTCTCACCCTCCATCCCCTTCTCTTTTTTTTAATTTTTATTTTTAACATAAATTTATTTATTTTAATTGGTGGTTACTTAATTTAAAATATTGTATTGGTTTGGCCATACATCAACAGGAATCTGCACGGGTTTACGCATGTTCCCCATCCTGAACCCCCCTCCCACCTTCTTCCCCATACCATCCCTCTGGGTCATCCCAGTGCACCATCCCCAAACATCCTGTATCATGCATTGAACCTGGTCTGGCAATTCATTCCACATATGATATTATACATGTTTCAGTGCCATTCTCCCAAATCATCTCACCCTTGCCCTCTCCCACAGAGTCCAAAAGACTGTTCTATACATCTGTATCTCTTTAGCTGCCTCGCATACAGGGTTGTCATTACCATCTTTCTAAATTCCATATATATGCATTAGTATACTATATTGGTGTTTTTCTTTCTGGCTTACTTCACTCTGTATAATAGGCTCCAGTTTCATCCACCTCATTAGACCTGATTCAAATGTATTCTTTTTAATGGCTGAGTAATATTCCATTGTGTATATGTACCACAGCTTCCTTATCCATTCATCTGCTGATGGACATCTAGGTTGCTTCCATGTCCTGGCTATTATAAACAGTGCTGCGATGAACATTGGGGTACACGGGTTTCTTTCAATTCTGATTTCCTCGGTGTGTATGTCCAGCAGTGGGATTGCTGGGTCATATGGCAGTTCTATTTCCAGTTTTTTAAGGAATCTCCATACTGTTCTCCATAGTGGTTGTATTAGTGTGCATTCTCACCAAAACCCTCTCCAGCATTTATTGCTTGTAGACTTTTGGATAGCAGCCATTCTGACTGGTGTGAAATGGTACCTCATTGTGGTTTTGATTTGCATTTGTCTGATAATGAGTGATGTTGTGCATCTTTTCATGTGTTTGTTAGCCATCTGTATGTCTTCTTTGGAGAAATGTCTATTTGGTTCTTTGGCCCATTTTTCAATGGGTCGTTTATTTTTCTGGAATTGAGCTGCAGGAGTTGCTTGTATATTTTTGAGATTAGTTCTTTGTCAGTTGCTTCCTTTGCTATTATTTTCTCCCATTCTGAAGGCTGTCTTTTCACCTGCTTAGAGTTTCCTTTGTTGTGCACAAGCTTTTAATTTTAATTAGGTCCAACTTGTTTATTTTTGCTTTTATTTCCAATATTCTGGGAGGTGGGTCATAGAGGATCCTGCTGTGATTTACACCAGAGTGTTTTGCCTATGTTCTCCTCTAGGAGTTTTATAGTTTCTGGTCTTACGTTTAGATCTTTAATCCATTTTGAGTTTATTTTTGTGTATGGTGTTAGAAAGTGTTCTAGTTTCATTCTTTTACAAGTGGTTGATCAGTTTTCCCAGAACCACTTGTTAAAGAGATTCTCTTTTCTCCATTGTATATTCTTGCCTCCTTTGTCAAAGATAAGGTGTCCATAGGTGCATGGATTTATCTCTGGGTTTTCTATTTTGTTCCATTGATCTATATTTCTGTCTTTGTGTCTACATATTGTCTTGAAGACTGTGGCTTTGTAGTAGAGCCTGAAGTCAGGCAGGTTGATTCCTCCAGTTCCATTCTTCTTTCTCAAGATTAATTTGGCTATTCGAGGTTTTTTGTATTTTCATACAAATTGTGAAATTATTTGTTCTAGCTCTGTGAAAAATACCATTGGTAGCTTGATAGGGAGTGCACTGAATCTATAGATTGCTTTGGGTAGAATACTCATTTTCACTATATTGATTCTTCTGATCCATGAACACGATATATTTCTCCATCTATTAGTGTCCTCTTTGATTTCTTTCACCAGCGTTTTATAGTTTTCTACATATAAGTCTTTAGTTTCTTTAGGTAGATATATTCCTAAGTATTTTATTCTTTTCGTTGCAATGGTGAATGGAATTGTTTCCTTAAGTTCTCTTTCTATTTTCTCATTATTAGTGTATAGGAATGCAAGGGATTTCTGTGTGTTGATTTTATATCCTGCAACTTTACTATATTCATTGATTAGCTCTAGTAATTTTCTGGTGGAGTCTTTAGGGTTTTCTATGTAGAGGATCATGTCATCTGCAAACAATGAGAGTTTTACTTCTTCTTTTCCATTTGGATTCCTTTTATTTATTTTTCTACTCTGATTACTGTGGCCAAAACTTCCAAAACTATGTTGAATAGTAGTGGTGAGAGTGGGCACCCTTGTCTTGTTCCTGACTTTAGGGGAAATGCCTTCAAGTTTTCACCACTGAGGAAAATGTTTGTTGTGGGTTTGTCATATATAGCTTTTATCGTGTTGAGGTATGTTCCTTTTATTCATGCTTTCTGGAGAGTTTTTATCATTATTGGATGTTGAATTTTGTCAAAGGCTTCCTCTGCATCTATTGAGATAATCACATGGCTTTTATTTTTCAATTTGTTAATGTGGTGTATTACCTTGATTGATTTGTGGGTATTGAAGAATCCTTGCATCCCTGGAATAAAACCTACTTGGTCATGATGTATGATCTTTTTAATGTGTTGTTGGATTCTGATTGCTAGAATTTTGTTGAAGATTTTTGCATCTATGTTCATCAGTGATATTGGCCTGTAGTTTTCTTTTTTTTGTGGGATCTTTGTCAGGTTTTGGTATTAGGGTGATGGTGGCCTCATAGAATGAGTTTGGAAGTTTACCTTCCTCTGCAATTTTCTGGAAGAGTTTGAGCAGGATAGGTGTTAGCTCTTCTCTAAATTTTTGGTAGAATTCAGCTGTGAAGCCGTCTGGACCTGGGCTTTTGTCTGCTGGAAGATTTCTGATTACAGTTTCAATTTCCGTGCTTGTGATGGGTCTGTTAAGATTTTCTATTTCTTCCTGGTTCAGTTTTGGAAAGTTGTCCTTTTCTAAGAATTTGTCCATTTCTTCCAGGTTGTCCATTTTATTGGCATATAATTGCTGATAGTAGTCTCTTACGATCCTTTGTATTTCTGTGTTGTTGTTGTGATCTCTCCATTTTCATTTCTAATTTTATTGATTTGATTTTTCTCCCCTTGTTTCTTGATGAGTCTGGCTAATGGTTTTTCAATTTTATTTATCCTCTCAAAGAACCAGCTTTTGGCCTTGTTGATTTTTGCTATGGTCTCTTTTGTTTCTTTTGCATTTATTTCTGCTTTAATTTTTAAGATTTCTTCTCTTCTACTAACCCTGGGGTTCTTCATTTCTTCCTTTTCTAGTTGCTTTAGGTGTAGAGTGAGGTTATTTATTTAACTTTTTTCTTGTTTCTTGAGGTATGCCTGTATTGCTATGAACCTTCCCCTTAGCACTGCTTTTACAGTGTACCACAGGTTTGGGGTTGTTGTGTTTTCATTTTCATTCGTTTCTATGCATATTTTGATTTCTTTTTTGTTTTCTTCTGTGATTTGTTGGTTATTCAGTAGCCTGTGGTTCAGCCTCCATATGTTGTAATTTTTAATAGTTTTTCTCCTGTAATTGAGATCTAATCTTACTGCATTGTGGTCAGAAAAGATGCTTGAAATGATTTCAATTTTTTTGAATTTTACCAAGGCTAGGTTTATCCCCAGGATGTGATCTATCTTGGAGAAGGCTCTGTATGCGCTCGAGAAAAAGGTGAAATTCATTGTTTTGTGGTGAAATGTCCTATAGATATCACTTAGGTCTAACTGGTCTATTGTATCATTTAAAGTTTGTGTTTCCTTGTTAATTTTCTGTTTATTGATCTATCCATAGGTGTGAGTGGGGTATTAAATTCTCCAACTATTATTGTGTTATTATTAATTTCCCCTTTCATACTTGTTAGCATTTGCCTTACATATTGTGGTGCTCCTATGTTGGGTGCATATATATTTATAATTGTTATATCTTCTTGGATTGATCCTTTGGTCATTATGTAGTGTCCTTCTTTGTCTCTTTTCACAGCCTTTTTTTTTAAGTCTATTTTATCTGATATGAGTATTGCTACTCCTGCTTTCTTTTGGTCTCTGTTTGCATGGAATATCTTTTTCCAGCCCTTCACTTTCAGTCTGTACACGTCCCTTGTTTTGAGGTGGGTCTCTTGTAGACAACGTATATAGAGGTCTTGTTTTTGTATCCATTCAGCCAGTCTTTGTCTTTTGGTTGGGGCATTCACCCATTTACATTTAAGGTAATTATTGATTAGTATGATCCCTTTGCCATTTACTTTATTGTTTTGGGTTTGAGTTTATACACCCTTTTTGTGTTTCCTGTCTAGAGAAGATCTTTTAGCATTTGTTGGAGAGCCGGTTTGGTGGTGCTGAATTCTCTCAGCTTTTGCTTGTCTGTAAAGCTTTTGATTTCTCCTTCATATTTGAATGAGATCCTTGCTGGGTACAGTAATCTGGGCTGTAGGTTATTTTCTTTCATCACTTTAAGTATGTCCTGCCATTCCCTTTTGGCCTGAAGAGTTTCTATTGAAAGATCAGCTGTTATCCTTATGGGAATCCCCTTGTGTGTTATTTGTTGTTTTTCCCTTGCTGCTTTTAATATTTGTTCTTTGTGTTTGATCTTTGTTAATTTGATTAATATGTGTCTTGTGGTGTTTTGCCTTGGGTTTATCCTGTTTGGGACTCTCTGGGTTTCTTGGACTTGGATGATTATTTCCTTCCCCATTTTAGGGAAGTTTTCAACTATTATCTACTCAAGTATTTTCTCATGGTCTTTCTTTTTGTCTTCTTCTTCTGGGACTCTTTTGATTCGAATATTGGGGCATTTAACATTGTCCCAGAGGTCTCTGAGATTGTCCTCATTTCTTTTAATTTGTTTTTCTTTTTTCCTGATTCATTTATTTCTATCATTCTATCTTCTAGCTCACTAATCCTATATTCTGCCTCCATTATTCTACTGTTGGTTCCCTCCAGAGTTTTTTTGATCTCATTTATTGCTTTATTCATTATATATCGATTCTTTTTTATTTCTTCTAGTTCCTTGTTAAACCTTTCTTGCATCTTCTCAATCCTTGTCTCCAGGCTATTTATCTGTAATTCCATTTTGTTTTCAAGATTTTGGATAATTTTCACTATCATTATTCGGAATTCTTTATCAGGTAGATTCCCTATCTCTTCTTCTTTTGTTTGGTTTGGTGGGCATTTATCCTGTTCCTTTATCTTCTGGGTATTCCTCTGTCTCTTCATCTTGTTTAGATTGCTGTGTTTAGGGTGGCCTTTCTGTATTCTGGCAGTTTGTGGAGTTCTCTTTATTGTGGAGTATCCTCGCTGTTGGTGGGGTTGTACAGGTGGCTTGTCAAGGTTTCCTGGTTAGGGAAGCTTGTGTCGGTGTTCTGGTGGGTCGAACTGGATTTCTTCTCTCTGGAGTGCAGTGAAGTGTCTAGTAATGAGTTATGAGATGTCAGCGGGTTTGGAGTGACTTTGGGCAGGCTCTGTATTGAAGCTCAGGGCTGTGTTCCTGTGTTGCTGGAAAATTTGTGTGGTATGTCTTGCTCTGGAACTTGTTGGCCCTTGGGTGGTGCTTGGTTTCAGTGTAGGTATGGAGGCATTTGATGAGCTCATATCCATTAATGTTCCCTGGAGTCAGGAGTTCCCTGGTGTTCTCAGAATTTGGACTTAAGCCTTCTGCTTCAGGTTTTCAGTCTTATTTTTACAGTAGCCTCAAGACTTCTCCATCTATACAGCACCGTTGTTAAAACATGTAGGTTAAAGATGAAAAGTTTCTCCACAGTGAGCGACACCCAGAGAGGTTCACAGAGTTTCATGGAGAAGAGAAGAGGGAGGAGGGAGAGAGAGGTGACCTGAATGGGATGAGGAGGAATCAAAAGAAGAGAGAGCAAGCTAGCCATTAATCACTTCCTTATGTGCACTCCACAGTCTGGACCGCTCAGAGATGTTCACGGAGTTATACATAGAAGAGAAGAGGGAGGAAGGAGACAGAGGTGACCAGGAGGATAAAGGGGGGAATCAAAAGGAGAGAGACAGATCCAGCCAGTAATCAGTTCTCTAAGTGTTCTCCACAGTCCGGAACACACAAAGAGATTCACAGAGTTGGGTAGAGAAGAGAATCGGGAGGGAGGAGATAGAGGCGACCTGGTGGAGAAAAAGGAGAGTCCAAAGTGGGAGAGAGCAGTCAAGCCAGTAATCTTGCTCCCAAGTTAAATAGGTACTGAAGATTGGGTTCTTTTTTTTTTAATTTTATTTTATTTTTAAACTTTACAATATTGTATTAGTTTTGCCAAATATCGAAATGAATCTGCCACAGGTATACCCGTGTTCCCCATCCTGAACCCTTCTCCCTCCTCCCTCCCCTACCCTCCCTCTGGGTCCTCCCAGTGTACCAGGCCCAAGCATCCAGTACCGTGTATCGAACCTGGACTGGCGACTCGTTTCATACATGATTGGGTTCTTAAAGGTACAAAATTGATAACAAATACCAAAAAGCAAAGATTAAAAATCCAGAGTAGAGGTTGGATTTTCAAAAATACAATATTAAAGAAAAAAAAGTCACAAAATTATAAAATATATATATATGAATTTTGCTTTAAAAAATAGGGTCTCTTTTATTTGCAAAGTAATAGTAGGTTACAAAAATGAAAATTAAAGGAGTAATAGAGGATCTAAAAATTTTTTAAAAACTTAAAAATAAATAAAAATGATAGTAAAAATAGTAAAAATACTTCTAGGACTTTATCTGGTGTTCTGTGCGGTGTGGGGTCAGTTCATTTTTGGATAGTCCCTTGATCCAGCTTATATTTCTCAAGATCTATAGGCCCCTTCCAATGTATTCAGTACTAACTACAGTGTGTTAATCTGTTGCATCTGTCACTTCCAAGGAGGTTCCCTCTGTTTTAGCTTCTTCTGTTTGCTGGTCTCTTCAGTGTCTAATTTCCGCCCTAACACAAGGGGGCGGTGGTGGACACTTTAGCTCACTTGTTCAGTCGTGCTGTGGGGAGGGAGGGACGCTGCAAACAAATAACACTGGCATGTACTTGCAGTGTCTCGGCCACACTGGGTTTGCCCCCTCTCACGGCGTGTGTGCTTTCCCTGTCAACATTGCTTAGGCTCTAGGTTGCTTTGCCGGGAACTGTCTGAGGCCAGCCCTGGGTTGTTTGCACTTTTCAGGTCCTAAGCCGCTCAGGTTCAGGTACTCGGGTAGTCCTCAGAGGCGCAGACTCTGTTGGGCCTGCGTTTTGTGCCCTTCCCACATCTGAGCAGCTCAGGTGACCAGGTGTTTGGCGAGTGTGGTCGCTTTAACTTATTGCCTGCCCCATCCCTGCTGCTCGGTTTTCTGAGTATACAACCAGCACACCTTCTCAGGTGGATGTTGACCATCCAGAATCCCAAGAAGTCTTAGTTAGCAACGAAGCCTGCTTGCAGTTTGGTAGACAATGCCTCTCTGGGGCCGCGATTGCCCCTTTCAGGCTCTGGCTGCCTGACACCGGAGGGGATGGTCTGCAGCCAGCTAGCTCTGCTCAGTCCTTTGTTCTTTGAGCAGGCCTGGCGGTGTCTTAGGACGTTCCTGTGGTAGCTATCCCACTGTCTGGTTTGCTAGCCCAAGTTAGTTCCTTCAGATTGACCTCGGGGCATTCAGGCTCGGTCCTTACGCGAAGCAATGCAGCCTGCGCCTCCCTGCCCAGCCCCCGCTTGCTAGTGGCGGATGCAGACATCTGCACTACTTCTCCGCTGGGGGAGTTACCATTGGGCACATAATCTATGGGTTTAAATTGTTTATTTATTTTTCCTCCCAGTTATGTTGCCCTCTGAGGTTCCAAGGCTTGCCACAGACTCAGCAGTGAGAGTGTTTCCTGGTATTTGGAAACTTCTCTCTTTTTTAAGACTCCCTTCCTGGGATGGAGCTCCCTCCCTACCTCTTTTGTCTCTCTTTTTGTCTTTTATATTTTTTCCTACCTCCTTTCGAAGACAATGGGCTGCTTTTCTGGGTGCCTGATGTCCTCTGCCAGCATTCAGAAGTTGTTTTGTGGAATTTACTCAGCATTCAAATGTTCTTTTGATGAATTTGTGGGGGAGAAAGTGGTCTCCCTGTCCTATTCCTCCTCCATCTTAAGACTGCCCTGTTTCCATGTCTTGGCTGTTGTAAATAGAGCTATTAACTTTGGAGTTGGTATTATTTAGTTGCTAAGTGGTGTCTGACCCTTTTGCAACGCCATGGACTGTAGCCTGCTAGGCTCCACTTTCCATGGGATTTCCAAGCAAGAATACTGGAGTGGGTTGCCATTTCCTTCTCCAGGGGATCATCCCAACCCAGGGACTGAACCCACATCTCTTGCATTTGCAGGTATATTCTTCTCCACTGAGTCACCATGGAAGCCCTAACTTTGGGGTACATGTATCTTTTGAATTAAGGTTTTTGTTTTTTCTGGATATATACCAAGGTGTGGGAATGATGGTTGATATGGTAGCTCTATTTTTAGTCTTTGAGGAGGCTCCATACAGTTTTCCACAATGGTTACACCAATTTACATTCCCACCAACAGTGTATGAAGTTCCCCTTTCCTCCACACATTCTCCATCTTTTATTATTTGTAAATTTGGGATTTTCCAATTATCTGTTTCTCATTTCCAGTGTAATCCTGTTTTAGTAAGAGGACAGACAGTGTATGATATATATATATATATATATATATATATATATATATATATATATATATTTAATTTGTTAAAGTGTATTTTATGATCCAGAATGTGGTCTATCATAGTTAATGTTCCATATGTGCCTGAGTAAACTCTATTCTCCTGTTTTGGGGTGAAATAGCAGATAGATGTCATCTAAATTTACTTGATTAATGGTACCATTGAGTTCAATTCTGTCTCTACTGATTTTCTACCTGCTAGATTTATTGTTTTTTCTTGTTCCCACCACATGGCATGTGGGGTCTTAGTTTCCTGACCAGGGTGGAGCCGTAACTACTGGACCACCAAGGAAGACCTTGGGATTTATCTGTTTCTGACAGAGAGGTTTAGAAATCTCCAGTCATGATGGTGGACTCATCAGTATCTCTTTGCAGTTCCATTAGTTTTACCTCACATAGACTGATGCCCTGCTATTAGGCACATAGACAAATATACCTAAAGTATGTGTTAAGGATTGTTATATTGTCTTAAAGAAATGACTCATTTATCAATATGTAATTCCATTCTTTATCTCTGTTAACATTATTGATTTTTATTTTTTATACTTTAAATTATGAAAATATTATAATACATTTACAGGAGACTTGGAAAGTAGAGAATAAGGTTACATATAATTCCACTATATATTACAATTATATTTTAAGTAGATAAGTCAAGATTTTTGGTTGGAGTTTCAATATCAAACTCTCAAAAATTAATAGAATGAATAGACAGAAAGGTAGAAGGATATAATAGACCTGAAGAGCACCATGAATCAATTCAACATAATTAAGATTTATACAGTTTTCACACAACAGCAGGATACAAATTCTACTCAAGCTCCCATAGACTCTAAAGTAGGAGACACGGGAACACATCCAGGGACATAACACATTGTGAAAAATGTTCATGCTCTAAAGGTAGTGAAATCATACAGGATCTGTTCTTTTACAACTGTGGAATTATTTTAGAATTCAATATCAAAAGATATTTGAAAATGACCCACATAATTTCAAATGCAATGTGACATTTGCCAAGGGAGATCTTTGACTTAACCATTGAAAGCTTCAATAAAGTTAGAAGAGTGAAAAAAATACAGAGGGTGATTGCAGAGAAGAAAGCATTAAATGAGAAATTAATATTAAAGATACTTTTTAAAAATCCCATGTATTTAGTAATTAAATGTCCACTTTTAAATGATGAGTGTATCAAAGGGACATAACAAGGCAAATTAGAAAATGTTTGTAATAGAATACAAATTAAAAGGGAATTTGTTGAATGCAGCTGAAGCTGCTCAATGAAATTAAATGCAATGTGGAGTCTTGAATAAGGTATAAAAACAAATAATGAACACTAGTATAAAATTTTGTCAAATTTGAACAAAATCTGTACTTTAGTTAATAATATTGTTATCACATGTTAACTTCCTGTTTTTAATTTACAACATAATGTTTCTTTATATTCTCAGAATTGGATTAGAAGTTTCAAACCTCATTCAAATTTTTTTTAAATCACTAAGATAATAAATTTTCTAGACTTTCAGCAGTAATATAGATGCCAAAATACATGGAACTATATCAAAGATTTGAGTGAATATAAATTAGAAAGCTAGCATTCTATTTATACTAAGTCAAATAAGTGGAATCAAATTATCATAAGTTTTTTAGCTAGGAAGTAATTCATAAATTTGCTAAAATATGTATGTTATATTATACATTTTATAATGTATAATTATAAACACACACATGTTTTTCTACTATGCTAAAGACTTGAGAAAGAATGACAACAACAAAAGAGACAGAAAGATTGGAAAACATAAACTAAATGACAAGGGAGAACTGAATATAAAATTTTAAAAGTGATACAAACCTGATAAAAATAAAAGGTCATCATATAGTTCAACTCTTTTTAAATGGGATGGCCCGTTAGAAACACATCTGGAGCTTTGGAGGGAAAAAAGAAATATTTGGACATTTGTATTTTTCAAAAAATTCCAAGATAATTCTTAAACGCATCTGGATTTTTAAAAGTGATTATGGGTTTTTCTATTAAATGGTAGTTTTTTTTTTTTTCAATTTTAATTTAAAAAAATTATACATGTGTTCCCCATCCTGAACCCTCCTCCCTCCTCCCTCCCCATACCATCCCGCTGGGTCGTCCCAATGCACCAGCCCCAAGCATCCAGCATCGTGCATTGAACCTGGACTGGCATCTCGTTTCATACATGACATTTCACATGTTTCAATGCCATTCTCCAAAATCTTCCCACCCTCTCCCTCTCCCACAGAGTCCATAAGCCTGTTCTATACATCAGTGTCTCTTTTGCTGTCTCGTATACAGGGTTATCGTTACCATCTTTCTAAATTGCATATATATGCGTTAGTATACTGTATTGGTGTTTTTCCTTCTGGCTTACTTCACTCTGTATAATAGGCTCCAGTTTCATCCACCTCATTAGAACTGATTCAAATGTATTCTTTTTAATGGCTGAGTAATACTCCATTGTGTATATGTACCACAGCTTTCTTATCCATTCATCAGCTGATGGACATCTAGGTTTCCATGTCCTGGCTATTATAAACAGTGCTGCGATGAACATTGGGGTACACGTGTCTCTTTCCCTTCTGGTTTCCTCAGTGTGTATGCCCAGCAGTGGGATTGCTGGATCATAAGGCAGTTCTATTTCCAGCCCAAGTCCAGACGGCTTCACAGCTGAATTCTACCAAAAATTTAGAGAAGAGCTAACACCTATCCTGCTCAAACTCTTCCAGAAAATTGCAGAGGAAGGTAAACTTCCAAACTCATTCTATGAGGCCACCATCACCCTAATACCAAAACCTGACAAAGATCCCACAAAAAAAGAAAACTACAGGCCAATATCACTGATGAACATAGATGCAAAAATCCTAAACAAAATTCTAGCAATCAGAATCCAACAACACATTAAAAAGATCATACACCATGACCAAGTGGGCTTTATCCCAGGGATGCAAGGATTCTTCAATATCCGCAAATCAATCAATGTAATACACCACATTAACAAATTGAAAAACAAAAACCATATGATTATCTCAATAGATGCAGAGAAAGCCTTTGACAAAATTCAACACCCATTTATGATAAAAACTCTCCAGAAAGCAGGAATAGAAGGAACATACCTCAACATAATAAAAGCTATATATGACAAACCCACAGCAAACATTATCCTCAATGGTGAAAAATTGAAAGCATTTCCTCTAAAGTCAGGAACAAGACAAGGGTGCCCACTTTCACCATTACTATTCAACATAGTTTTGGAAGTTTTGGCCACAGCAATCAGAGCAGAAAAAGAAATAAAAGGAATCCAAATTGGAAAAGAAGAAGTAAAACTCTCACTATTTGCAGATGACATGATCCTCTACATAGAAAACCCTAAAGACTCCACCAGAAAATTACTAGAACTAATCAATGATTATAGTAAAGTTGCAGGATATAAAATCAACACACAGAAATCCCTTGCATTCCTATACACTAATAATGAGAAAACAGAAAGAGAAATTAAGGAAACAATTCCATTCACCATTGCAACGAAAAGAATAAAATACTTAGGAATATATCTACCTAAAGAAACTAAAGACCTATATATAGAAAACTATAAAACACTGGTGAAAGAAATCAAAGAGGACACTAATAGATGGAGAAATATACCATGTTCATGGATTGGAAGAATCAATATAGTGAAAATGAGTATACTACCCAAAGCAATTTATAGATTCAATGCAATCCCTATCAAGCTACCAACAGTATTCTTCACAGAGCTAGAACAAATAATTTCACAATTTGTATGGAAATACAAAAAACCTCGAATAGCCAAAGCAATCTTGAGAAAGAAAAATGGAACTGGAGGAATCAACCTACCTGACTTCAGGCTCTACTACAAAGCCACAGTTATCAAGACAGTATGGTACTGGCACAAAGACAGAAATATAGATCAATGGAACAAAATAGAAAGCCCAGAGATAAATCCACGCACATATGGACACCTTATCTTTGACAAAGGAGGCAAGAATATACAATGGATTAAAGACAATCTCTTTAACAAGTGGTGCTGGGAAATCTGGTCAACCACTTGTAAAAGAATAAATGGTAGTTTTAGTTGATATAGAATTCTATTATTTTCTGTTGACCAATCATGATACATTGATATTAAGAGAATAATAGTTACATAATCACAAGAGTAAAAGATGTTTATCAGTTTTCACAATCATTAACAAGACAAAATATAAAAGATAATTACAATTGCAAGCCATAATGAAAACATGATTAACCTAACAATGCAATATAGTTACACACAATTTGGGGGGTTAAGTAGAGTGATGTGGTAAGTGTAAATACATACATGCACATGTTTTCATCTGCCTAGCCAGTCTATGTCTTTTGGTTGGTGCATTTAATCCATTTACATTTAAGGTAATTATCAGTACACATGATCTTAGTACTATTTTCTTAATTATTTCGGGTTTATTTTCTTTTTCCTTTAAAAAAATTATTTTTTTTACTTTACAATATTGTATTGGTTTCGCCATACATCAACATGCATCTGCCACAGGTATACATGAGTTCCCAATCCTGAACCCCCCTCCCACCTCCTTCCCTATACCATCCCTCTGGGACATCCCAGTGCACCAGCCCCAAGCTTCCTGTATCTTACATCGAACCTGGACTGGTGATTCATTTCTTATATGATATTATACATGTTTTAATGCCATTCTCCCAAATCATCCCACCCTCACCCTCTCCCACAGAGTCCAAAAGACTGTTCTATACATCTGTGTCTCTTTAGCTGTCTTGCATACAGGGTTGTCGTTATCATCTTTCTAAATTCCATATATATGCGTTAGTATACTGTATTGGTGTTTTTCTTTCTGGCTTACTTCACTCTGTATAATAGGCTCCAGTTTCATCCACCTCATTAGAACTGATTCAAATGTATTATTTTTAGTGGCTGAGTAATACTCCATTGTGTATATGTACCACAGCTTTCTTATCCATTCATCTGCTGATGGACATCTAGGTTGCTTCCATGTCCTGGCTATTATAAACAGTGCTGTGATGAACATTGGGGTACACATGTCTCTTTCAATTCTTGTTTCCTCGGTGTGTATGCCAATCAAAACCACAATGAGGTACCATTTCATGCCAGTGAGAATGGGTTTATTTTCTGTAGGTCTTTTCCTTCTCTTGTATTTCCTGCCTAGAGAAGTTCCTTTAACATTTGCCACAAAGCTGGTTTTGGGGTGCTGAATTCTCTTAACTTTTGTTTGTCTGGAAAGTTTTTGATTTCTCCATCAAATCTGAACAAGAGTCTTGCTGTGTAGAGTATTCTTGGTTGTATATTCTTCCCTTTAACCACTTTAAATATATCAGGCCATTCCCTCTGGCTTGTAGAGTTTCTGTTGAGAAATCAACAACCTTATGGGAGTTCCCTTGTATGTTATTTGGCATTTCTTCCTTGTTGCTTTTAATATTTTATCTTTGTCTTTATTTTTTGTTATTTTTGTTTCTATGTGTCTTGATGTGTTTCTCCTTGTGGTTCTCCTGCCTGGGACCATCTGTGCTTCCTGGACTTGGTTGACTATTTCCTTTCCCTTGTTAGGGAAGTTTTCAGATATTATGTCTTCAAATATTTTCTTGGGTCCTTTCTGAACTCTGTCTCTCTTCTTCTTCTTCTTCTGGGACCCCTATGATGCAAATGTTGGTGCATTTAAAGTTGTCCCAGAGGTCTCTCAGGCTGTCTTCATTTTATTCATTCTTTTTTCTTTATTCAGCTCTGTGGCCATGACTTCCACCATTCTGTCCTCCAGGTCACTTATCTAATCTTCTGCCTCAGTTATTCTGCTATTGAGTCCTTCTAGTGTATTGTTCATCTCTGTTTTTGTTGTTGTTGTTTAGTTCTTCTAGGTCTTTGGTAAATATTTCTTGCATATTCTCCATTCTGTTCCCAAGATCCTGGATCATCTTCACTATGTTTATACTTAATTCTTTTTTCTGGAAGATAGCCTATGTCCCCTTCATTTACTTGTTTTCCTGGGGTTTTATCTTATTCCTTTATCTGGGACATAACTTTCTGCTTTTTCATTCTGATTAACTTTTTATATAGTGGTCTTCATTCTAGTCACCTAGGATTGTGGTTTTTCTTGCTTGTGTCTGACTTCTGGTGGATGAGGCTAAAAAGTTTGTGTAAGCTTCCTGATGGGAGGGACTGGTGGTGGAAAAAACTGAGTCTTGCTCTGGTACGTAGGGCCATGGTCAGTACATCTTTAATCCAGTTATCTGCTGATATGTGTTTGGCCTGAGGTGATCCAGCCCTGGGTTCTACAGGCTCTATCATAGGGTTAATGGCAACTTCCAAGAGGACTTACACCAAGGGGCCCCTTCCAGGACTGCTGCTGCCAATGACCTCATTTCAGTGGTGAGCCACTGCTTGCCCATGCCTCCACAAGAGACTCTCCAACACTAGCAGTTAGGTCTGGTTCAGGCTCCTTTGGAGTCACTGTTCCTTTCCCCTGATCTTGGTGCACACAAGATTTTGTTTGTGCCCTCCAAGAGTGGAGTATCTGCCACCACCACCCCCCAATCCTGTGGAAGTCCTGTAATCAAATCCCACTGGCCTTCAAAGTCAGATTCCCTGGGGATTCCCAGTCCCTTTTGCTGAATCCCCAGGCTAGGAAGCCTGATGTGGAGCTCACAACCTTCACAACAGTGGGAAAACATCTTTGGTATTACTGTTCTCCACTTTGTGGGTTGCCCACCTGGTGGGTATTGGATTTGATTTTATCATTTTTGCATTCCTTCTACCATCTCACTGTAGCTTCTATCTTTGTCTTTGGACATGGGGTATCATTTTTTGTTGTGTTCCAACATCCTCCTTTCAATGGTTGTTCAACAGCTAGTTGCAATTTTTGTGCTTTCACAGGAGGAGATGAGCACACCTCCTTCTTCTCTGCTATTTTGAACTGGAAAACTCTGCTAACTTTCTTTTAGCTTGAAATCTAAATATGAAGTTAATTTAGCACTCTTTTCTTTCAATTTGTGTATATTTTCCTCTATCCATTTACTTTTTTTAACAAAAATTAATTTTTGTTAGAGTTTAGTGGCTTTATGATGTTGTGTTGGTTTCTATTGTACAGCAAAGTGAATCAGCTATACATAAACATATATCCCCTCTTTTTTGGATTTCTTTCCTAATTAGGCTACCACAGAGCACTAGGTAAAGTTCCCTGAGCTATACAGTAGGTTCTCATTAGTTATCTATTTTATACATAGTATCAATAGTGTATATATGTCAATCCCAATCTCCCAATCCATCCCACCTCCCCTTTTCCCATTTGGTATCCATATATTTATTCTCTATTTCTGCTTTGCAAATAAGATCACCTATATAATCTTTCTAGGTTCCACATATATGCATTAATACATATGTGTTTTTTCTCTTTCTGACTTACTTCACTCCGTATAATAGGTTCTAGGTTCATCCACATCTCTACAAATGCCCTAGTTTTGTTCCTTTTTATGGCTGAGTGATATTCCATTATATATATGTACCACATCTTGGGCTTTCTATCTTGTTCCACTGGTCTATATTTCTATTTTTGTGCCAGTACCTTATTGATTATCCATTTTATATATAATAGTGTATGCCACATCTTCTCTATTCATTTCCATCCATTTAATGGAATGGAAATGATCTTAATCTACACATATCTTTTCATTTAAAATGGATTTCTTAGAAAGAACAATGTATTTGTTAGAGGATGGAGCTGGGATAAATAGAGGTAGGTAAAAGAAACAAAGTTTCGGTTATAAAATGAATAAAGTCTGAAGATCTAGTGTATATCATGGTGACTATACATGCATTGCACAATTGCTGCATTGTACAATTGAAATTTTCTCAGAGAAAATCTTAAGCCTTCTCACCAAAAACAAAAGAGAGAGAGAGAAGAAAGAAAGAAAGGCAAATATGTAAGAAATGGATGTGTGAATTAATTTGTGAGAATTGTTTCACAGTCTTTACACATATAAGATCATTGTGTTTTACATTTTATAATTTTATTTGTCTATTATAACTCAATATAGCTGAAAAAATTAAGTGAGTTTATTGTGGATATCATATAGATGGATCTCGATTATTGATCCACTTTGACAATCTCTGTCTTTCAAACAGAACCTTTGGACTACTGATGTTTAAGGTGATTACTGATATAGCTAGATTAATAAATGTCATATTTGTTACTGTTTTCTATTTGTTGCACTTGTTCTTTATCTCTATTTTTGTCTTCCACCATTTTTCTGCTTTTTGTGATTTTAATTGAGCATTTTATGTGATTCTATTTTCTCTCCATTCTTAGCATATTATTTATAGTTCTTATTTATGTTTTTTAGTGGTTGCCCTATAGTTTAAGAGAAGCGAAAAGCAAAGGAGAAAAGGAAAGATATAAACATCTGAATGCAGAGTTCCAAAGAATAGCAAGAAGAGATAAGAAAACCTTCTTCAGCAATCAATGCAAAGAAATAGAGGAAAACAACAGAATGGGAAAGACTAGGGATCACTTCAAGAAAATCAGAGATACCAAAGGAACATTTCATGCAAAGATGGGCTCGATAAAGGACAGAAATGGTATAGACCTAACAGAAGCAGAAGATATTAAGAAGAGATGGCAAGAATACACATAAGAACTGTACAAAAAAGATCTTCACAACCCAGATAATCACGATGGTGTGATCACTAACCTAAAGCCAGACATCCTGGAATGTGAAGTCAAGTGGGCCTTAGAAAGCATCACTACAAACAAAGCTAGTGGAGGTGATGGAATTCCAGTTGAGCTATTCCAAATCCTGAAAGATGATACTGTGAAAGTGCTGCACTCAATATGCCAGCAAATTTGGAAAATTCAGCAGTGGCCACAGGACTGGAAAAGGTCAGTTTTCATTCCAACCCCAAAGAAAGGCAATGCCAAAGAATGCTCAAACTACCACACAATTGCACTCATCTCACACACTAGTAAAGTAATGCTCAAAATTCTCCAAGCCAGGCTTCAGCAATATGTGAACCATGAACTTCCTGATGTTCAAGCTGGTTTTAGAAAAGGCAGAGGAACCAGAGATCAAATTGCCAACATCTGCTGGATCATGGAAAAAGCAAGAGAATTCCAGAAAAATATCTATTTCTGCTTTATTGACTATACCAAAGCCTTTGACTGTGTGGATCACAATAAACTGTGGACAATTCTTCAGAGATGGGAATACAAGACCACCTGATCTGCCTCTTGAGAAATTTGTATGCAGGTCAGGAAGCAACAGTTAGAATTGGACATGGAACAATAGACTGGTTCCAAATAGGAAAAGGAGTATGTCAAGGCTGTATATTGTCACTCTGTTTATTTAACTTATATGCAGAGTACATCATGAGAAACGCTGGACTGGAAGAAATACAAGCTGGAATCAAGACTGCCAGGAGAAATATCAATAACCTCAGATATGCAGATGACACCACCCTTATGGCAGAAAGTGAAGAGGAACTAAAAAGCCTCTTGATGAAAGTGAAAGAGGAGAGTGAAAAAGTTGGCTTAAAGCTCAACATTCAGAAAACAAAGATCATGGCAGCTGGTCCCATCACTTCATGGGAAATAGATGGGAAACAGTGGAAACATTGTCAGACTTTATTTTTCTGGGCTCCAAAATCACTGCGGATGGTGACTGCAGCCATGAAATTAAAAGCCGCCTACTCCTTGGAAGGAAAGTTATGACCAATCTAGATAGCATATTCAAAAGCAGAGACATTACTTTGCCAACAAAGGTTCATCTAGTCAAGGCTATGGTTTTTCCTGTGGTCATGTATGGATGTAAGAGTTGGACTGTGAAGAAGGCTCAGCACGGAAGAATTGATGCTTTTGAACTGTGGTGTTGGAGAAGACTCTTGAGAGTCCCTTGGACTGCAAGGAGATCCAACCAGTCCATTCTGAAGGAGATCAGCCCTGGGATTTCTTTGGAAGGAATGATGCTAAAGCTGAAACTCCAGTACTTTGGCCACCTCATGCGAAGAGTTGACTCATTGGAAAAGACTCTGATGCTGGGAGGGATTGGGGGCAAGAGGAGAAGGGGACGACAGAGGATGAGATGGCTGGATGGCATCACTGACTCGATGGACGTGAATCTGAGTGAACTCCGGGAGTTGATGATGGACAGGGAGGCCTGGCATGCTGTGATTCATGGGATCACAAAGAGTCGGACACGACTGAGCGACTGATCTGATCTGATCTATAGTTTAAGATATAGATTTACAGGTAATCTAAGTGTAGTTTCAAGTAACACTGTATTACTTGACAAGTAGTGTGAATGCCTGATAATAAGAAAATAATCCTAATTTCTTCCTCCCGTCCCTTGTATCATTGTTGTCATCCATTTCACTTATGTATAATCATACATAAGCAAACACATGTATACAAACATACTGGAGGGCTTCCTTGGTAACTCAGGTGGTAAATAATCCATCTGCAATGAAGGAGACCCTGGATCAATTCCTGGGTCAGAAAGATGCCCTGGAGAAGGGATAGGCTACCCACTCCAGTATTCATGGACTTCCCTGGTGGCTCACACGGTAAAGCACCTGTCTACAATGCGGGAGACCTGGGTCAGGAAGATTCTCTGCAGAAGGAAATGGCAACCCACTCCAGTACTCTCGCCTAGAAAATCCCATGGACGGAGGAGCCTGGTGTCCATGGGGTCACAAAGAATAGGACACAACTGAGCGACTTCACTTTCACTACTCCTTCTTTAGTGCTCTTCCTTTACTTTATGTAAATCCAAGTTTCTAGTGTATTATTTTCCTTCTCTCTAAAGAATTTCTTTGAATTTACACTGGAAACAAATTCCCTCAATTTTTTTTTTTTTTGTCTGAGGAAGTCTTTCTTTTTCACTTTTGAAGCATAATTTTGCAAGTAATAGAATTTTATGTTAATGGGTTGTTTTCATTTATTGATTCTATTGATTATCTTCTAGTTCAGAGGTTTTATTCTTACCTCAGTTCAGTCTATTAGTAAGCTCCTCAAAAGCATTATTTGTTTATATTATTGCATTTTTCTTGTTCTCATATTATTAGTTGAAATATAGTTAAATTATCTCATGCCAGTCAGAATGCCATCACTAAAAAGCTTACAAATAATAAATGCTGTAGAGAGTGTGTAGACAAAGGAACCTTTCTACACTGTTAGCTGGAATGTAAATTGGTGCATCCACTACGGAGAACAGTATGGAAGTTTCTTTGAAAACTAAAAACAGAGTTACCATGTGATCATCAAATCCCACTCATGAACATATATCCAGAGAAAACTCTAATTTGAAAAAAATACTTGCACCCCAATGTTTGTAGCAGCACTGTTTACAATAGAGGCAGTTGCTACTTTACTCTCTGCTTTATCAGTTTGATTATTTTAGATACCTAATATAAGTGGAATCATATGGTACTTGTCTTTCCGTAATTGGATTATTTCACTTAGCTTAATGTTGTCCAGGTTCATCCATATGAATGCATATGGCAGGATTTCCTTCTCTATTAATGCTGGGTAATATTTCCACAGTATGCATATACTACATTTATTTTCTTTATCAAATCATACATTGATGGACATTTAGATTGTCACCATAGCTTAGCTATTATAAATAATGTTACAATGACTATGGGAGTGCAGATATTGCTTCAAGATTCTGATTTTGATGATTTTGGATATGTACCCAGAGGTAAGATTACTGGATCATGTGGTACTTCTGTTTTAAAAATTTTGAGGAACCTTCATACTATTTTCCTTAGCAGCTGAACCATTTAAAATTCCTACTAAAATTGTATAAGGATTCCAATTTCTCCACATCCCCAAAAGCACTTGAAAGCTTTTTTAAAAAAAAAAAAAATAGGCATCCTAGCCTGGCATGCTGCAATCCATGGGGTCGTAGAGTCAGACACCAATGAGTAACTGAATTGAACTAACAGGTCTGAGATGATATCTCAATGTGGTTTTGATTTGCATTTCCCAAGTGATTAGTGATGATAATCATCTCTTCATATACCTGTAAGCTCTTTGTATATCTTCTTTGGTGAAATGTTTATTCAAGTCTTTGGCCCATTTTTGATTAAGGTTGTTTGTATTTTTGTTATTGAGTTGTAGAAGTTCCCTGTATATTTGGATGTTAGCTCATTATCAAATATATGGATAAAATTAACATTTAAATCAGTGAATTTCAACTAAAGCAGGTTGCCATTATGAGTGGGCCTCATCCAATCAGTTGAAGACCTGAATAAAACAAAAGAATAAGCCTCCCTGAGCTGGAGGAATTTCTGCATTGTATGGTAGCAACATTGATTGAAGAGACTTTCCTTTCTCCATTGAGCAGACTTGGCATCTTTGTCAAAAATCACTTGGCCATAGCTATATGAGTTTTATTTCAATTCTATTATATTGATCTATATGTTTATTCTTCTTCTAGTACCATATTATACATTTTGATTACTGTAGATCTGCAATAAGTTTTGAAATCAAAAGTGTGAGTCTTTTGACTTTTTTTCAATACAATTTTTACTTTTTGTAGCCCCTTGCAATCCCATATGGATTTAAGAATCAGCTTTTCCATTTCTTTAAAAAAAAATACTGTGGAATACTTACTAGAGAATGACATTGAATCTATAGATCACTTTGAGTAGTAGTGCCAACATAATATTAAGTCTTTCAATCCATGAACACAGGATGTTATTCCTTTTATTTAGGTATTCTTTAATGTCCTTAGTAATGTTTAGAAATTTTCAGTATACAAGTCTTTCACCTGCTTGGTGAAATTTGTCCCTAGGTATTTAATTCTTTTTGATGCTCTTTTACTTTATTTTTGGCTGTGCTGGGTCTCTGTTGCTGCATGCAGTTTTTCTCTAGTAGCAGTCAGTGAGGGCCACTCTCTAGTTGTGTTGCCTAGGCTTCTCATTGCTGTGGGTTCTCTTGTTGCAGCCCATAGACTCTGGGGCATGTGGGCTTCAGTAGTTGTGACTCATGGGCTTAGTTTCCCCACAGCATGTGGAATTTTCCTGGACCAAGAATCAAACTCCTGTTCCCTGCACTGTCAGGTAGACTCTCAAAAACTGGACCACCATGAAGTCCCATCAATTCTATTTTAAATGTAATTGTTTTCTTAATTTCATTTTAGGATTTTTCTTTGTTAGCATATACAAATACATCTGACTTTGTGTGTTGATCTTGCATCCTGAAACTTACTGAATTTGTTTATGAGTTCTAATGGGTTTTGAGTTCTATGAATTCTTAGGCATTTTCTATATATATGATTATGACATCTGCAAGATGAGATAGTTCTATTTCTTCCTCTCCAACTTCAATGTCTTCATATGTTTTTATTGCTCAATTATTCTACTAGGTCTTCCTGATACAATGTTGAATAAAAGTGGAAAAAATATGCATCCACATTATTGTTCCTGTTCTTAGGCGGAAAGCTTTCAGTCTTTTATACTGCACGATTTTGACTGTGGATTTCAAATAAAGCCCTTTATTTCATGGAAGAAATTTTCTCCCAATTTTAATTTGTTATGTGTTTTTATCATTAAAATGTGAATTTTGCCAAATGTTTTCCCTCCAACAACAGAGATGATCATGTGGAATTTTTATGTTATTCTATTAATGTTGTACACTACATTGATTTTCTTATTTTTGACCACCCTTGCATTTTTAAATAGAAAATCCCCATCAATGATGATGCAAAATTCCTTTAATATTGTGCTAGATTTGTTTGTTAGAATTTTTTCAAGATTTTTACATGTAATACTCAGAGGAAATATTTATCTGTAGTTTTCTTGTGATGTCTTTGGCTTTGGTATTGGGGTAATGCTAACCTAATAGAATGAGTTAGATATGCATAGTGCATCATGAGAAACGCTGGACTAGATGTAGCACAAGTTGGAATCAAGATTGCTGAGAGGAATATCAATAACCTCAGATACGCAGATGGCACCACCCTTATGGCACAAAGTGAAGAACTAAAGAGCCTCTGGATGAAAGTGAAAGAGGAAAATGAAAAAATTGGCTTAAAACCCAACATTTAGAAAACTAAGATCATGGCATATGGTCCCAACACTTCATGGAAAATAGATGGGCAAACAATGGAAACAGTGACAGACTTTATTTTGGGGGGCTCCAAAATCACTGCAGATGGTGACTGCAGCCATGAAATTAAAAGACTCTTACTCCTTGGAAGAAGAACTATGACCAACCTAGATAGCACATTAAAAAGCAGAGACATTACTTTGCCAACAAAGGTCCATCTAGTCAAAGCTATGGTTTTTCCAGTAGCCATGTATGGATGTGAGACTATAAAGAAAGCTGAGCACTGAAGAACTGATGCTTTTGAACTGTGGTGTTGGAGAAAACTCTTGAGAGTCCCTTGGGCTGCAAGGAGATCCAACCAGTCCATCATAAAGGAAATCAGTCCTGAATATTCATAGGAAGGACTGATGCTGAAGGTCAAAGTCCAATACTCTGGCCACCTGATGGAAAGAACTGACTCATTTGAAAAGACCCTGATGCTGGGAAAGATTGAAGGCAGGAGGAGAAGGGGATGACAGAGAATGAGATGGTTGGATGGCACCACCGACTCAATGGACATGACTTCGAGTAAATTCTGGGAGTTGGTGTTGGGCAGGAAGCCTGGCGTGCTGCAGTCCATGTGGTTGCAAAGAGTCAGACATGACTGAGTGACTGAACTGAACTGAACCCTGATGGCTCAGTGGTTAAGAATATGCCTGCAAATGCAGGAGTTATGGGTTAGATCCCTGGTCTGAGGAGATCCCCAGGAGAAGGAAATGGCAATCCACTCCAGTATTCTTGCCAGGGAAATTCCATGGACAGAGGAGCCTGGAGGGCTAAAGCCTATGGGGTCACAAAGAGCTGGACACAACTGAACAACTGAACAACAACAAGGATCTATGGTATAGCACAGGGAATTCTACTCAGTACTCTTTAATGGCCTACATAGGAAAAGAATCTTCAAAAGAGTGGATATATGCATATATATAACTGATTCACTTTGCTTTACATCTGAAGCTAACAAATATTGTAGACCAACTATATTCCAATAATTTAAAACAAAACAAAACAAAAAAACCTGGTTGGGCCCAGGTTCCTCCTCAGTTGTACACTAGCATGCCCTCTGGTATAAGTAACGAGCCCTGCTGTTAATATTTACACCCCAAATCTCTTTTATGTCCTTTAATTTTCCAGGTTTCTGATCACATACCTAGAGTCTCCCTTCTGGCATCTACCCCTCCAGTAGATAATAACAAGAATGTATTTCACACAATGTATTTATATATATAAATTTCTTCTTACTGTTAAATCTGGTTCTTAATCCTCCAGATAAACTCCCAACATACACACAAGATCTTTTATATAACTTTCATATAAAATGTTTAATCCTAGGGAGACTGATCTCATTCTCAAGGACCTGGTTTGATTTGGGGTCTCTTTAACAACTTCACACTGATATTTCTCCTACTGAGGGTGACAATGCATCTCCAAAGTCTTTCTTGAGTCTCAGATTTCTAAAGTTCAAAGAGCAGTTATTAGAGTATGTACTAATATAACATCACTTCCACTCTCATGATTGCTTGAAAACAACATAAAATTCCTGAACTAAATATGAGAAAATTATTGAGCTAAATGTGAAGTGGTTGAGACTCTAAGGCACTATCACTTATACAAATGCATTTCTCAAGGAAAAATTATATTCCTAGAAATACATTTTTATTATAAAAATGGTCCATAAGAGAGGGTTAATGCTATTTGGACAAAAGAGAGAAAGAGAGAATCATAGAGATAAAAGAAATGCTGTTCAACCCCTGACAGCTTCTCAGATCCTATGAAGTATGAACTTAAATATCTCATTTAAGTTCCACCACTCATTCAAAATACCTTCTATCTCAAGAAAGCACTTAAGAAAACATTCTTTTATTTTAGAAAAAATAATAATATGAAATATTTATTCTTCTCTTTTTATGTGTTTCCTATGCACACTTTCCTTTAGTTTCCAGCCAGATTACATATTTAAGTCCTTTTTTGCACTGTGCTTGACACAATCTCCATTTTGTCCTGCAGCACAACCTTGTCTCTTGTGTTCCAGAACTCTTTTTTTTCTGAATTAGAACCTGTATACAGAGACTTATTAGAGTCCTTCCCTCCTTATTTACTTCTTGAACATGCTACATGTGTGCTCAGTTGCTCAGTCATGTCCAACTCTTTGCTACTAGGGAATTAGTGTTTATGGCCATATGCAGAAGTAATACTTGGTGTCCAGATACTCTAGAGACTTTGGCTTATGGACAGATCCTGGGCCAATTGTTAGAATGTAGTGGCATGCTGACAGGTTGTTCTCTCTGGTAGATCTAATGAATGGCATCTCTGGTCAGAAACACGTGGGTGGAACAAACAAACATAACCAGATGGTAGTCAGAAACCATAAATAATTCTCACATGCACAATTGGGAAAAAATCCTCCCATTCACTATAGAATGAACAGGGTTCATCTCAACATCACCCTTAAGAATCAAGATGCTAGAAATACCAGCCTGTCAGATTTTCCAAGTGAATAAGTATACTAGATACTTCTGAACTTTACAATGTTTGTAATTTTTATAAGGAAGCCTACACATATGAATTTTCCATTTTTTCTTTTATTTCTTTCTCTCCCCAGCCCCCACCGCCACTATTTTTTGGCCATGCTATACAGCATGCAAGAATTTTAGTTCTCTGAGCAGGGGTCAAACCTGTGCTTCCTGTAGTAGAAGTGCAGTGTTTTAACCACTTGACCACCAGAGAAGTCCCCCATTTTTATTTTCTGAAGGATGGAGTTGGACTTGTATTGAGGGTGTTGGATGGGCCTTGGGGGAGAAAACCATATGAATACACATCAAACAGCTCTAAGCTTTCCTTGTCTCTGAAAGTTAGCTTGTAGCTCATCATTTAGGTTAGCATTAGCCTCTATTTGTGCAGTATATCCTAATTTCTATTAATAATTCATGCTGTAGGGGATTTAGTAAAAAGTGCGACCCAGACAGTTGGGTGAAAATCAGGAGAACCTCTTACCTGTAAGTATGGTGTGTAGAACTGGAGTAGGAATACAGACTATCGGGCATGAAAGAAAGGGGGAAAATTCAGGCTAGAAATGCATGTCCAAATTAATTCATCAAGCTTTTAAGTAGGCATGAGTTGAGGATCAAAAGCCGAAGTGTGAAGCCAAATGGGGTTGGAAACAAGGAGCAATAAGTTGGAAACAAGGGACAATATGTCTAAGCAAGAGAAGTGGTGCATATTATTCTAGAGAAAGGAACATTAATCCTTGGCTGAATTTTTTTACTAGCTAATAGTCTCTGTTTTCTTGGACAAGTGGGTCCAGTGAAGGGGCCCATTCATTCCCAAGATATCCTTCCCTAAGCAGGGCCTAGAGTTTTACAGGTTTACCAATAGAAAGCCTTAATGCTGTCTGGTGCATTCCTCTAGGCAGTTTACATGACTGCTTTTGTGATCTGTACCCTTTTCAGGGAAACAAGTACCAAAACTGGCCATTGTTTCATCATCATGGTTACAACATATTTTTCATGTTATATGTGTATTATCTTTCTTGGGTTGGCAAAATTAGTAGGATGAAACATAAAGCGTGAAAGCTTGAATGAATATTTATGAATTGGCAAGGATGTTCAGTATAAAACTGTAGTGAAGGGAACCAAAAGAAGTTTCCCACTTGGATGTCTTTGCCTGAGACTTTGAATTGGTTAGAATACTCTTTATATGTCTCTTTATATGCTGTGAAGATGTGGTTGAAACTAGGAGATACAAGGTGGTAACAATACTGGCACTCATAATTTTTCTAAGAAAGAATGTTCAGTATGGAGAAATGCAGCTGTGGTCAATGCTGACAAAGAGAATAAACAAATACACAAAGAGTGTAAACAAAGTGAACACAGTGATTGTAGCACTAAGGCAAACTGAAGCTGAACACTTCAGTTTGTCTTTCTTGAACAAAGTGGCCATATGGCCAGTGCAAACAGCATATGGAAGCTATGGTTAGTACAAATTAGGAGATCAAAGACATTTTATGATTCTAATAGACATGACTAGTACAGACTAGAAAGCAATACATATTATCTAGTTCATTCAAGCTAATATAACAAAATGCCATAGATTGGGTGGCTTATAAAAGCCAGAAGTATATTTCTCACAGTTCTGAAGGCTGAGAAGTCCATGATCAAGGCACTGGCAGATTTGGTGTCTGGTGAAGGCATACTTTCTGGATCATAGTTAGCTGTCTGTTTGTTGTAATCTCACATGGTAGAGGGGCTAATGAGCACTGTGGAGTCACTTATAAGAGCACTAGTCTCATTCATGAGGTCACTATCCTCATGACTTAAGCACCTCTCAAAGACCCCATCTCCTAATAACCTTGGGGGTTAGGATTTCAACATATGAATTGGGGATGGCACAATATTCAGACCACAGCACACATCTTTTGTGAAGAAAACACCATCAACTATGCTGACAAAGATGTGACAAACTGTTTAGAAGAGCCTTCTTTCTTAAACAATATAGCCATGGCCAATGCAAGGAGCAATAGGTAAGTCTTTTAATAAAAGTTGTACCCATAGTCATTGTATGCACGGGAAGTTGAACAGTTATTCATGAATAAAGCACTCAAGTTTGGAGCTCTTCATGTATTTTCCTTTTTCTTGTTGATTTGCAGTATATAATATGAAATATAATACAGTACAACACTTCTAGTGTTTACTGTGTGCTTTAGGCATTTTATATAGATTGTCATATTTGATCATGAAAACAACCTATGAAGTAGATATTATTGCTATTGTTATTCCTGTCTTACAGATGAGGGAACTGAGGTATGGGGCAATTAAATTAATTGTTCAAACTTATACAGCTAATAAATGATATAGCCATACTTTAAAACCCAAGAGGTATGACTGTAGATATTCTGCTCCCAATCACTTTTTGATACTTCTCTGCAGGGAAGTGGGACACTTCTTTAGAGAAAAAATTAGCTATGAAGAGTTCAAAGAGAGAGCAAGGAGACTAATTTTCATATAAAAGAACTATGCAGTATATAAGGAGGTTGGATAGTTCTTTCATGGATACTGGGGCTATGGTTGGTGCAGATAAGGAAGTGGGAAAATGTGTGTGGTATTAGGGTGTGTGAGACAGGGAAGGAGGGAGAATTTGTCTCAGCAAGATTGTGAAGGTGGAAGATTTTTTCTAAATAAGGTAGTTATGTTCCTTGAAGGCACAGGAAGAAGAGTTCTTTTGTAAATAAGTTTCCTGTAGCCGGTGAAGATTGAGAGGTTGGGGACAGAAAATGTGTTTGATAAGTACATTGTCTATGGATAATTGCAAAAGAAATATGGAAGATTTATTATAGGAACTAGGCGGTCAGCTACAACAAGTTTAAAGTGAAATTCAGTTCATTTCAGTCACTCAGTCGCGTCCAAATTTTTGCAACCCCACGAACCGCAGCATGCCAGGCCTCCCTGTCCATCACCAACTCCCAGAGTTTACTCAAACGCATGTCCATTGATTCGGTGATGCCATCCAACCATCTCATCCTCTGTCGTCCCCTTCTCCTGCCGTCAATCTTTCCCAGCATCAGGGTCTTTTCAAATGAGTCAGCTCTTCGCATGAGGTGGCCAAAGTACTGGAGTTTCAGCTTCAACATCAGTCCTTCCAATGAACACCCAGGACTGATTTCCTTTAGGATGGACTGGTTGGATCTCCTTGCAGTCCAAAGGACTCTCAAGAGTCTTCTCCAACACCACAGTTCAAAAGCATCAATTCTTTGGTGCTCAGCTTTCTTTATAGTCTCACATCCATACATAACTACTGGAAAAACCATAGCTTTGACTAGATGGACCTTTGTTGGCAAAGTAATGTCTCTGCTTTTTAATATGCTGTCTAGGTTGGTCATAGCTTTTCTTCCAAGTAGCAAGTGTCTTTTAATTTCATGGCTGAAATCAGCATCTGCAGTGATTTTGGAGACAAAAAAACTAGTCTCTCACTGTTTTCATCGTTTCCCCATCTATTTGCCATGAAGTGATGGGACCAGATGCCATGATGTTAGTTTTTTGAATGTTGAGTTTTAAGCCAACTTTTTCACTCTCCTCTTTCACTTTCATCGAGAGGCTCTTCTGTTCTTTTCTGCACAGCATGTCTCATAGCTTCATGAGTTATGCAAGCCTGTGATCCTTAAAGGGAAAATTATTTGGATTAATTTTATTTCTTTTAATTCTCTGATTGTCATGACTAGGACCTCCAGAACTGTGTTGAATAGAAATGGAAAGAGGGAACATATCTGTCTTATTCTTGATCATAAAGGAAATACTTTCAGTTTTTCACTGTTGAGTACAATGTTACCTGTGGGTTTGTTATATATGGCCTTTTGTTATTTTGAGGTAGGTTTCCTCTATACCCACTACCTGGAGAGTTTTTTTTTTTTTTTAAATCATAAATGGGTGTTGAATTTTATCAAAAGCTTTTCCTGTATCTATTAAGATGATCATATGGATTTTATTCTTCAGTTTTTTAATGAGGTGCATCATTCTGATTGATTTGCAGATATTCAAACATCTTTGTTTCCTTGGGATAAATTCCATTTGATTGTGCTCCTTTTAAAGTATTGTTTGATTCAGTTTTCTATTATTTTACTGGCAATTTTTGCATCTATGTTCACCAGTGATATAGGCCTTTAATTTTCTTTTTTGTGTGATATCTTTGTCTGGTTTGGTATCAGAGTGATAGTGGCCTCATTAAATGAGTTTGGGAGTGTTTCTCCCTCCACAATTTTTTGGGAAGAGTTTCAGAAGGATAGATGTTAACCCTTCACTAAATGTTTGATATAATTTGCCTGTGAAACCATCTGTTCCTAAACTTTTGTTTGTTGAGATATTTTAAACCACAGTTTAAATTTCAGTACTTATGATTGATCTATTCATATTTTCTTTCTTCCTGGTTCAGGTGGGGAAGATTGGGCCTTTCTAAGAATTGTCCATTTCTTCTAGGTTGTCCATTTTATTGGTGTATAGTTGCTTGTGGTAGTCTCTTATGATTCTTTGTTTTTTCTGTGGTGTTGGCTGTAACTTCCATTTTGTTTCTAATTTTATTGATTTACATCCTCTTTTTTTTATAAGTTTGGCAAAAAAAAAAAAACTTAGAATAGGTAAAAGCAACTATGTAAAACAAGAAGAAAGTTGAGCAGAATTACTCTACTCAACTTTAATACTTATTATATAGCTTCAGTCATTAAAAACAATGTAATTCTGGTAGAAGGATAAACACACAAATCAATAGGACACAATAAAGAATCCAGAAATGGATCTGTACAAATATTCTCAATTTCTTTTTAAAAGGTGAAAAATCAATTCAGTTTGAAGACATAAACAACAAATTTTGCTGGAGCAATTGAATATCCATAGGCAAAAAGTTGCACTTACTCCTTATACAAAAATATAAACTTTTAGAGCAAAACAAAAAAGAAGATCCTTGGGACCTAGGCCTTCATAACAAGTTCTGATATTTGACACTAAAAGCACAATCCATTATAGGGATAATTGATGAATTAGTCCTGACATTATCAACCTTAGAAACTTTTGAACTATAAGATACCTTGTTAAAATAATGAAAAAAACAAGCTACATGCTGGAAGGAAATATTTGCAAACCATATATCTGTCAAAGGACTTATATCTAGAACATATAAAGATTTCACCTGGTTCCCAGAATTTATTGAATTGAGTTTCTAGCATTTGTTAATATGTCTTTAAGACATTCCTAAATTTTATGTCATCAGGCCTATATAAATGTCACTCTTATAATTCAGACTTTTAGTCTGATTCTGATGCCTAATAATTTCCTGAACTTCCATGCCTTGATACAGGAGATGTAAGCAATCCACCATTAATTTACAAACACTTTGCTGCTCACAAACTGGCCTGAGAATTTCTCTAGCTATGAAAAGGGATTGATAGTACCTGGCCTGTGAGTAAGGTAACATTGTTGTTGCAAGAAATTTTAAAAAATATTATCTTTATTTTCCAGATTTAACTAATGGGGATGTAAAAGATGCAGCAACTTGCCCAAGATTATGGACCAAAGTAATAGATAGCTACTAGTTTTTTTCTATAGTTTTCTTTGTGTCTATTTCATTTATTTCACCTCTGATCTTTATGATTTATTTCCATCTACTTACTTTGGGTTTTGTTTGTTCATATATTTATAATATAATATTTTGAGAGACTTTCTTTTTTTCTAAGACTGAGACTTGAACCCAGAGGTTTTGCTTCCTAGTTGGATGCTTTCTCTCCACTGCATAGCATAGCTCCCTCAATAATATCAGCATGTATGATACCTGAAAGAGATTTTCTTTAACTCAAGTTGATAAAATTTGTAGTATATAAAATTTAGTAATACACTCATTCAGAATTTCAACAAACATGCATTGAAATATTACTGTGTTGCAGGCCTTGGGCTACGTAGTGTAGAAATATTTGAGGTATTCAAATAGGAATCACTCCTGAATAATTTTCATTAAATAAGTCTCTAGGAGCACTGTTGTATATAACAGTCTGAATTTTTCCAAGAGACCTATTTAGAATATTAGGTTTAAAAGGGTTTGCCAGAAATCAAACCTCCAAGTACAGGCAAACCCAACTTAATCATAGTTAAATCTAAGTACTGATGTAAGCACTACACACACACATGCATACACACAGAGTAATCTAATCCACACCATAATTGTAAGAGATAGGTGGCATTTTCTCCACTTTAGAGATGAGGGAATTAGGGTTAGGAAGATTAAGTGACTTGTCCATAACTATATAGCAAGTAAGTAGCTGAGCCAATATTTAAACTCAGTCTGTTGTGGGAGTCCACACTTTTAGTCACTTCACTCTTCAACATGTACATTATTTTGTGGATATGAAAATGTATTCCCCAAATACCTCCACTAACCTAAGGTGAAAGACAGAAAGCAAAAAGGAAGCAAAAAAAGTAGTCATCTAATTGAGTGCTCTGCAATGATCTTTGAGCTCCAAGAAACTTATTCCACCATATGAAGCAAAAACAAAAGTCATAGAGTTTTCATAAAGGAGAGATGGAGACATTGAACTTGGACTTTATTAGATTCCCTTTCAAGGTAGTACAATTGAAAATATTCTGCAGGGAGTTTCTTGAGGCAGATTTTGGTTCTTTTTTTTTTTTGAGGAGTCTCTTTAATATAGTCTCAACTTGACATAAAATGGGGGAAAAGGTAGCATTTGCACTGAGCTTCTGAGTCCTTTGACATACACTCCAATAGTGTTACTCATCCGACCTCTGCCCCCAACTCCTATTGCCACTTCCACAATGTAACAATCCAAGTAGTAGAAAGTATCTTTTGGGAAAAATTACTCTTTCCAATAGTTTTGGTTCATAGGAATGTACCCTCTTTCTCCCCTGATGGTTTCCCACTTCAATTTCCCAGCAATGAGTGTTTCCTAATGCCTAGACTGTTGGCAGTATTTCCACCAAGAAAAGCTGCTTCCCAGTCCTGCTGCATGCCAACTCTGACAGCAAGGGTGACAGAGAGGCAGGCTACCGGTCCAGTGATTTCTGCTGCAATAAGGTTTCTGATAGACAGTTTACCCTGCAAGAAGACATCTACCAGATCTGTTTGTGCCATGGGGGATAATTGAAAGGGAAGTATGAGCACTGGAAAGAAGATAGAAGAGGACAAACAGCACATGAAAAAAAGGGCGTTCAGCTGTTTCAAGAAGGAAGAGAAAAATGGAGGGCAACAGACTCTGTAACTCTTCTGTCCTCCCTCAAAGAATGTGATGAAAAGTATTGCAGATAAGTATTTGATGTATTAGACATATTCCATCAGAAGACTCACAACAGAGCTGATCGTTCCACCACAGAATTCTCAGGTTAAGGTGTATAACTTCCCTTCCACTGCCTTCTAGCCAGAGAGTACTAGAAAAAATGGTCTGTTTGCCTGGGTTTGGGTTTAGAGTTCAGGAATATTCAGTCATGCCACCATAGATCCCAGTGACTCATCCTTTTGCTGACCCCTAAGATGGGGTGGGCCTCCAGTAAGAATTTGGAAGGGAGTAGCTCCAAGATACTTATCCCTACTGACTTTAGGTAATTGACCCACATAGTGAAGCCAAAGCTCCCATTAGTCTGGCCTTATCTGGCATAGCTACTCCTGTTATTCTTGGCCAAGACAGAAATTACAGCAAACTATTTCATAATTTTTATCAGGCTCAGCAGTGAGGAAAGCTGAAGGTTCATGGCAGACAGGTGCAGAGAAAATGAAGGTAGAGACAGTCTGCACGGCACAAAGACAGTCAACTTGGGGGTTAGAAATGAGGAATAGGGTATGGCAACTAGGAAAAAGGGTCAAATATTAGCTTCTAAAAATCCTTTCCACTAAATAAAAACAAACACATAGATACAGAGAAGAGAGTAGCAGTGGTTACCAGAGGGGAAGGGGTAGTGGGGAGGGTGAAATGAGTAAGGGAGCCAACTGTATGGTGATGGATGGAAACTAAATTTTTGGTGGTGAACACACTGTGGTGGATACAGAAGAAGAAATACAATGCTGTATACATGAAATATATACTGGCTTAAACAAATGTTACCCCAATAAATAATCAATTGAAAGCCTTTTCACTCTGACATGTTTGCATGTCAGAGAAATAACCCTAAAAAACTGCCATATATTTTAGAGGTAAATTTTTGTCCTAGAGGTAGATATATCCAACCATACATGTGATTCCCTAAAAAAGATTGGGAAGATATGACTTTGCAACAACACAGATTTTGCAGACTCAGGCCCAGTTAGTTGATTCTGAGTTCATGATGAGTTAGTAAGCTGTCAAAAATTCTAATGTAAAATTAGATTGTATCAATAGGACCATAATGCTCAGAATTATAGAATTGATAGTTCCACTTTATTTTGGGTTGGTAAGACCACTTGAGATATTATTTTTCCTTCTATATACTATAGTTTATAACTGATATTGGTAAACTGGGTCAGGTTACAAAATAGTAGGATGATGAACGAGGAGGAGCCTAAAACTACTGAATGTGAGGAGCAGTAAAATGAACTAGAGATGTTTATCATGAATAGATTTAGTTACTGTAAGGGCTATAATAGAAAACTGAAATTAGACTTTCCCTATATAACATAAATGGAGAAGAAAATGGCAACCCATTCCAGTATTCTTGCCTGGAGAATCTCATGGACAGAAGAGCCTGGTGGGCTATAGTCCATAGGGTTGCAAAGAGTTGGACATGACTGAGTGACTAACACACATATAATACAGATGAAATAGGACTACTGGATAGAAGTTGCTGACAAGGGAAGCTTTTCTAACAAATCTGGGAATATTCCGGAACTCAAAGAAATGATTCCTAAAATCAGTTTTAAATTGACTGGAGTGATTACTCACCAATGGCGGATAGAAGTAACAGTGAGCTGGCAGAAAAAGGGATCATCAGAGGACCCAGAATGCTGATGGGAAAAGCTGTGGTTTTAACTGAGGTGAGGATAAAAGTAAATTCACAAAGAACCCAAAATGTTAGAGTGGAAAAACAAAAAATAAGAGCAAAGTGAGGTGAAGTCCCAGACAGTATGAGTGGGAAACAACCAGAAGAAATGCACATAAGTAGTTTCAGATGAAGTCCAGTTAGAAGAACCAAGACAGAAACAGTAATGACAGCTGGATTTTACCCAGGAAGTTATTTCATGGCTCCTTCAGAGATATAAAATATTTAAGAAGGTGACTCAAAAGGACAACTGCTATAAAGATCACTGCCCCCAAGTGATTGAGGAATCTTAAAGCTAGAAGTCACCGTAGAGAGTATATAATCCATACTCTGTTTCAGTTTTACCTTTGAAATTCTATTTTCTGCAGGGTTTAGTGCACTTTTCCATAATATGCGAGTTTCAAACTGATAGCTAGGCAAACCACACAAACAATACTTGAGGAACATCAGTTACCAACAACCAGGTTCAGTTCAGTTCAGTTCAGTTCAGTCACTCAGTCATGTCCGACTCTTTGTGACCCCATGAATCGCAGCATGCCAGGCCTCCCTGTCCATCACCAGCTCCCGGAGTTAACAGACTCATGTCCATTGAGTCAGTGATGCCATCCAGCCATCTCATCCTCTGTCGTCCCCTTCTCCTCCTGCCCCCAATCCCTCCCAGCATCAGAGTCCTTTCCAGTGAGTCAACTCTTCACATGAGGTGGCCAAAATACTGGAGTTTCAGCTTTAGCATCATTCCTTCCAAAGATATCCCAGGGCTGATCTCCTTCAGAATGGACTGGTTGGATCTCCTTGCAGTCCAAGGGATTCTCAAGAGTCTTCTGCAACACCACAGTTCAAAAGCATCAATTCTTCAGCACTCAGCCTTCTTCACAGTCCAACTCTCACATCCATACATGACCTCTGGGAAAACCATAGCCTTGACTAGATGAACCTTTGTTGGCAAAGTAATGTCTCTGCTTTTGAATATGCCATCTAGGTTGGTCATAACTTTCCTTCCAAGGAGTAAGCCTCTTTTAATTTCATGGCTGTAGTCACCATCTGCAGTGATTTTGGAGCCCAGAAAAATAAAGTCTGACAATGTTTCCACTGTTTCCCATCTATTTCCCATGAAGTGATGGGACCGGATGCCATGATCTTTGTTTTCTGAATGTTGAGCTTTAAGCCAACTTTTTCACTCTCCTCTTTCCCTTTCATCAACAGGCTTTTTAGTTCCTCTTCACTTTCTGCCATAAGGGTGGTGTCATCTGCATATCTGAGGTTATTGATATTTCTCCCGGCAATCTTGATTCCAGCTTGTGTTTCTTCCAGTCCAGCATTTCTCATGATGTACTCTGCATATAAGTTAAATAAGCAGGGTGACAATATACAGCCTTGATGTACTCCTTTTCCTATTTGATACCAGTCTGTTGTTCCATGTCCAGTTCTAACTGTTGCTTCCTGACCTGCACACAAATTTCTCAAGAGGGAGATCAGGTGGTCTGGTATTCCCATCTCTTGAAGAATTGTCCACAGTTTATTGTGATCCACACAGTCAAAGGCTTTGGCATAATCAATAAAGCAGAAATAGATGTTTTTCTGGAACTCTCTTGCTTTTTTCATGATCCAGCAGATGTTGGCAATTTGATCTCTAGTTCCTCTGCCTTTTCTAAAACCAGCTTGAACATCAGGAAGTTCATGGTTCACATATTTCTGAAGCCTGGCTTAGAGACTTTTGAGCATTACTTCACTAGCGTGTGAGATGAGTGCAATTGTGTGGTAGTTTGAGCATTCTTTGGCATTGCCTTTCTTTGGGATTGGAATGAAAACTGACCTTTTCCAGTCCTGTGGCCACTGCTGAGTTTTCCAAATTTGCTGGCATATTGAGTGCAGCACTTTCACAGCATCATCTTTTAGGATTTGAAATAGCTCAACTGGAATTCTATCACCTCCACTAGCTTTGTTCGTAGTGATGCTTTCAAAGGCCCACTTGACTTCACATTCCAGGATGTCTGGCTCTAGGTGAGTGATCACACCATCGTGATTATCTGGGTCGTGAAGGTCTTTTTTGTACAGTTCTTATGTGTATTCTTGCCACCTCTTCTTAATATCTTCTGCTTCTGTTATGTCCGTACCATTTCTGTCCTTTAACGAGCCCATCTTTGCATGAAATGTTCCCTTGGTATCTCTAATTTTCTAGAAGAGATCTCTAGTCTTTCCCATTCTGTTGTTTTCCTCTATTTCTTTGCAATGATCACTGAGGAAGGCTTTTTTTTTATCTCTTCTTTCTATTCTTTGGAACTCTGCATTCAGATGCTTATATCTTTCCTTTCTCCCTTGTTTTTTGCTTCTCTTCTTTTCACAGCTATTTGTAAGGCCTCCCCAGACAGCCATTTTGCTTTTTTGCATTTCTTTTCCATGGGGATGGTCTTAATCCCTGTCTCCTGTACAATGTCACGAACCTCATTTCATAGTTCATCAGGCACTCTATCTATCAGATCTAGTCCCTTAAATCAATTTCTCACTTCCACTGTATAATCATAAGGGATTTGACTTAGGGCATACCTCAATGGTCTAGTGGTTTTCCCTACTTTCTTCAATTTAAGTCTGAATTTGGCAATAAGAAGTTCATGGTCTGAGCCACAGTCAGCTCCTGGTCTTGTTTTTGCTGACTGTATAGAGCTTCTCCATGTTTGGCTGCAAAGAATATAATCAGTCTGATTTCGGTGTTGACCATCTGGTGATGTCCATGACAACTAGGTAACCTTTCTCATTTGGGCAGCTATCTTTTACAGTATTGCAATGTACTTCATCTGAACACTATTTTCAAGCAAACTACAGATTAGACTCCAAGGATTTCTCTCATCCTATCTCTTTCCACAACTTTCCCCACTGTATAAAATTTCCTTAGGTACTCAAGGCAGTGTAGGCCGACCTCCAATTATTCCTTTAGCAGCCCAAAGACATATAAATGACCAAATGGAAAGAGTACTCCTTAAGGAATCCTACTACTCTAGAAATAACATGCAGTTGCTCAGCCAATTTCTGTTCGTTGTGTTGTCAAGTCCATAGCCTTGTAGTTATAGCAATCAAATATTCTCAAGATCCATCTCATCTTCCACTGATCCTCAGCCAAATTTAGCCCTACATCCTGCTGCTGCCACTGCTAAGTCGCTTCAGTCGTGTCCAACTCTGTGCGATCCCATAGATGGAAGACAACCAGGCTCCCCCATCCCTGGGATTCTCCAGGCAAGAGACTGGAGTGAGTTGCCATTTCCTTCACCAATGCATGAAAGTGAAAAGTGAAAGTGAAGTTGCTCAGCCATGTCCGACTCTTAGCAACCCCATGGACTGCAGCCTACCAGGCTCTGCTGCCCATGGGATTTTCTAGGCAAGAGTACTGGAGTGGGGTGCCACTGCCTTCTCTGAGCCCTACATCCTAGTGACTATCAAAAATGCCCTTTTTTAAACAAGTGAAAATAAAAGGGGATATAAACACAGGACTTCCTATCCATTAAGTACAATTACAAGTGACAAACAAAGAACTCTGAAAGGTAGAACTAGTTAAGGACCCCCAGGATTGCAGAAAAAAAGCAGCAGGGTGCCTTACATCACTCCATTCCACAGAAGGAAGTAACACATGCCTGGTATTTCCTGACCCTCAGTTTAATAGCAGAAGGTAGTGCAGGTAGGCTTGTTTCACCCCTAGATCCCCTGGAGTCCAGCCTACAACACCAGACCAGCCTACCACCACAGGAAAGGGGGAATTGATCTCCCCACTGACAATAAGTAGCCAGGAGAAGTGTTCTCCTTCCCTGTAGGCCTAGTACTCCCCTTCCTACCAAAAGATACTGGATGCCTGGGTAGCACTAACAGAGATTGCACAACAAAAACCATCTCCACCTGAGTATGAATCACTCTTCATTATCACAGGCTAGAGCCTTGATTTCCCCACTTATAAGCATCAGATGACCTCTCTTTGGGAAACCCATTGGTCTCTTCAGTTAACATCAACTGAGACCAGTGGGACCCCTAGTAGCACAAGATAAACGAAGTAGATGAGACTAGCAATAGAAAGGTTCCTAAAATTACACCTTCACTGAAACTAAAGTTCACAAAAATATTATAAGGCCTGAATGTTAAACCTAAATAGAGTGAATACCTGCTAAAATAAAATATTTAAATAGGACTCAGAATCTGCTAATGTAATAGAAAATATATATCCAGGAAACAATTAAAAAATTACCTATTATAATAAGAAAAATAAAAATCACAATCTGAATTTTAAAAGACAATCAATTGATGGCATCAAAGTGAATCAGATTATTCATTATTGGAATTATCCTATGTAAATTTAAAGCAGTAAGAATTCTAAACCAAAAAAGGATTCAGTAAGCATTACAAATTCTTTTGAAATACATGAAGACATAGAAAAAAGAAAGAGAAGTTATAATAAAAACCAAATGGAAACTATAGAACTAGAAAAGACAATAACAGATTTTTTTAACTTACGAATGGGCTCAATAGTCAATTGTAGATGACAGAAGATAAAATCAGTGAATTTGAGAACATATGAATAGAATTTATGCAACCTGAACAACAGAAGAAATAGTCAGGGGGAAAAAATGAATAGAGTCTCAGGAACTTGTAAGATAAGAACAAAAGATCCAACATTTGTAACACTGAGTCTCAGAAAAGGAGAAAGTGAAGCCAAAAATCTCTCAAATTTGTTGAAAGATATAAAACCCTAGAATCAAAAAGCTAAGTAAATCCCAAAGAGGATAAATGCAAAGAAATACATGCCAAGACACATCATAAGTAAACTTCTGAAAATAGAGGCAAAGGAAAAAAAAATCTTGACATTTAAAATTGAAGAAGCAATACATCAAGATCTGGGCAATCCTTTAATAACAGTCAGCATTGCTAGCTACTGTACCTCAAGATGTGGAAAAATTTTGGCCCCCAAATAATCTCTATCAATATCCCTCACCTCATATTCACCTTTTACCTCCTACTTCAGGGGCTATTTCCATAATATACAAAAGATTGTGGAGCAAATGTTCTCAGACTTCCTGAGAACTGACAGTCTACCCTAGAAAACATCCATCTTGTCACACAAGCTAGAACCCTTCATGTTTGTTCCCAATACTGTCTTACCCCATACTTTATGTCTTTATGCATTTTTCAAGTTATAGAGCTTCTACCTCCTCCCTTGAGAATACGATGGCATGATTCATTAGTTTTGTCTAGTAAGATATTTTCTACCTTGTCAGCATATATTCTACCACTCCTTGTCAATTTAATATCATTAATCTTACTTTTCTCTTCCAGTATCACTCCAAATAATTGTTCTCAGTTTCTCATATTAGTAGGCTATTATCATAGCCCCCTTCTCTCTCTCAGACCTTAATCAGTCTCACTATCCCTAGAGATTTCAAGCTGCCCCCTGAAGTTCGAGAATCCATTTGAATGATCCCAGTTATCTTTCGATAACTCCCTTGAAATTTCCCCAATTTGCTGATATCTGTTTAAAAACAGGACACACCTTGGCCTTGCCTGAGCTTTCCAGTGCCATCGAAATACCATAGTCAATAGGACATTTCCAGGACAGCAAAATTAAGGAGCTGCTGAAAAACACTACATTCAGTCCCTCGTATGTGTGTGTGTGTTATTTGCTTAGTTGTGTCCGACTCTCTGTGACCCCATGGACTGTAGCCTGCCAGTTTCCTCTGTCCATGAAATTCTCCAGGCAAGAATACTGGAGTTGGTGGCCATTTGCTTCTCCAGGGGATCTTCCCAACCCAGGGATTGAACCTGGGTCTCCTGCATTGCAGGCAGATGTTTTACCATCTGAGGTACCCTTAAGGTCCTCTAATCTTCCTGTGCCTCTATTCATTCTCCGATTTCTCAGAGGAAAAGTGATTCAGAATCAAAATTAGAAAGTTAGCACAACTTGCCTTTCCTATATTACATTGTATCCTATTACTCTCATGCCTTCTGTTGCAGAGGAAATGTATTTTTTTTTTTAATTGGAGAATACTTGCTTTACGATGTTGTGTTCATTTCTACCATTCGACAACATAAAATAGACGTAAGTATACATATATTCCTCCTCTTAAGCCTCCCTCCCACTTTATCCCCTATCTCACCCCTCTAGGTCGTCACAGAACACCAGGCTGAGCTCCCTGTGTTATACCGCAACTTCCCACTAGCTATCTATTTTACACATGGTGCTACTCTCTCAATTCATCCCACCCTCTCTTTTCCCCACTGGCAGGAATAAAGACACAAACACAGAGAATGGACTTGTGGAAATGTATTTATATTGAAGTTCTGGAGACTTCAGATATTATCCCTTCATGGGATACTATATTTTAAAAGAAACTGGGAGAACGCAATGATAAACCCCAAAAGGAGAATATATGACTAAATTGGCAATTCTAAAAAAGAACTTTGGTCTATCACAAGAAGCAACGTGATGTAAGTGGGAAAGGGCTAGGATGAGAGTCTGCCACAAAGTTACCCCTTAAGGCCCTAGTACTGACTCTGTGAACTTGAACAAATCATTTCACCTTTATGGACCTTGGAGGACACTCATTGGTACGAAAGGATTTGGACCAACCAATATTAAGATTTCTTCTAATACTTAAATTCTATAAATTGCCAACAAAGGAGACCTTCCCAACAGGATTCAAATTACAGCACAAAGACATTTTCAATTGCTTACAAACAAAGCTAGTCATAAATACAACTTATATTCCCCAGCTATGAAAGTGCAGAGTGAGCAATTAATTCTGCCTGGGAGTTTTGGAATAAACTTCATGGAGAATTATTGTATGAAGAACAATTATACTTTTTTTCACGTGTCAAATGATATAGAAGGACATTCCAGCAAAAGAGTAAAATATATGAGATAATATACTAGTATGTTAGAATGTGCTATATCCAACAAATAGGGAGTGTGGGTAAAGCTAGTATATGTATGTGTATGTGCTCAGTCGTGTCCAACTCTTTGTGACCCCATGGACTATAGCCCACCAGGCTCCTCTGTCCATGGGATTTCCTTTACCACTGAGCCACTGGGGTTTTCAAGAAATAGGGAATGTGAGTAAAGCTGGAATATGAGAGTAATACTAAAAGTTGAACCTAATGTAGATTAGGTTCAGACTGTGAAGGGCCTTGAATACAATTCTCAGTATTAGGAATTAATCCCATATGGTCAACCCCAATGGGTAGCTACTGAGGATTTGTAAACTAAGGAGTGACAGAATCACATCTGTGCTTTAGAACAAAACCTCTGGCTACACAGTAGAATTTATATTTGAGGAGAACAGCCTGGAGGTAGAGAGGCTTGTTTTTATAGAAATCTAAGCAGAAGAATGAAGAAGATAACGGGGCAGAGAAAGGTGGGTGGTACTTTTGTGGGAAAATAATATCAAATTAACCATGTTAATGATTAACATGTTAATCATGTAAACCATATTCCTAGATCATGAACAAAGCTCTACATTTCTTTCTGCCTCCCACAATCCCCAGTTTTTGGCTAGGCTCACAACAGACATAGGATACACACATCTCCAAAAGTTGAAGACTCAGGAATTTTTGGTTCTGCTAAGCACTGTAAGCTAGTTTTTACTTGAAGTAGCACAGAGATGCTCTAAGTCAGTCAAAAAGTCTGGTTTGAATAACTTTAAGCTCTTATTTTTTTACAAGGATTAATTTGACAGTCTCTACTGACAAGGCGGGACTAGGTTTACAAGGCCTTGCCAGATTTTTTTCACCATTCAATCAGAACCTTTATTTCTTGTACCATATTACCTGTTGTCACAGTTATCAAAAATTATATCTTAAAGCTTATTTTATTTAACTATTCTCCATCTCAATCTATTATAGGAACCCCCTCATATCCAGTCCATCATCTGCCTAAAATTCCCCAAGGATGGAATTCCCACTATTTCCCAAGACACTTAGATTCAGAACCTAAGGGCAGAGGAGTTTAGATGTCTATGACCATGTACCAATTTTCCAAAGTCAAGGGTACTATTTTGAGCATGCAGTAGTTTGTTCTTGGCATCTCTCAACCGCCTACGTTATACTTTAATAGCATTCTGTTTATATGTTACTAGGTAAATAACATATTTACAAGCATTCTTTATTTTAGCAATACTTACTGAAGTTTACTATGTGCAAGGCTCTGCTGTGACTAGGCAAGGGGAGGGGAAGATGGTAGAATGGGGCTAAATAAGAAAGTTAGATATAGACCTTACCCTAACTGAGTTTAAAATCTAGGACCAGATCACTGGTGCCAAATACAGCATAAGCCATTGGTGCCAAAGATTATTTACCAAGCTAGGTATGATTAGGAACATGGACTGGCCACCTAAGAAGTGACAAAACCAACTTTTCCAATAAGTCTTCTAAATTCACCCAGTAACTTGCCACATGATGAAAATTGCTTATCTCTTGCTTTCAGTATTTTTTTTTTTTTTTTTTGCATACCAGAATCTATTTTGTGAATGATATCTTCCAAATGCACCCTCTCTTGGCCCCATTAATCATGAGTACTATCCAGGAGAGAAACTAGATTTTAAAATGCTTCCTTAAGGATTCAAGAATTTGCTGATGATATTGAATCTAAAGAATACCTAAAACCATTACTCTCTCCCTGTTCGGATGTCAAAGATCTCTAGTTTCCATGAATTGCCAAGAAATGTTGTTAGCATTTAGCAAAAGAGCACTATATCACCATATTTCTGTTTGTGACTTTTCAAAAGACTTTATTAGCAGGCATTTTGCCTTGCATCTGCACTATTAGTCCCCTCAGAATAACTACTTATGTTTGGAAATCATTTGTATCTTACACAAATCTTATCTCTTTCCCTGTATGAAAAAATCCAAGGTGCTCTGATGAGACTTTCCAATTTGATTAGGAAGGGTACCTTATGGCCTTATTTGTAAAAAAAATCATAAATTCCACATGAAAAAGTAGGTGGAATATAATTTGTTTTGATGACTCAGGATTACCATTCTAAGCATTAACTGCTGTACTATGCTATGCTTCTCTCAGGTGTAATTAAGGTGTGTGGGTAGATTAGCCCCTAAACTGAGTCCAGATTATTATTCTTAAATAATTCTCTCCACTTTTGTCATCTCCTCCTCACTGTAAGCTGTCGCTTTTTGTTGCTGTCAGCCTGTATGACTCTAGATGAAATGACTGCTTTCTGCTACTTAATGGATTAGGTAATTATCTTATTCTGCTCCACAATGAATTAGCTAGCTATCTTATTAACTAATTGAGCTAAAAATTAAGGGATAGTTTAATATCCCTTATGGGATCTGCCAGTCTTAAATGAATCTAGATGCCTCTCCAAGCTATCTTATCTAGCTGTACAATCTCTCAAAATATCAAGTTCCATCTGCTTATGACCCTTTACCTTCCTAAATTCACTTGAAATTTTGGTATGCAGGAATATATGTAGCCCAGTGAAGTATTCTAGAATTTGGCCAACAAATCCAAGTTCATCTAATCCACATCCTTATAGATGTAAGTGAAACTTTTATGTAACTTCCATCTTCTGAATAATGAGGTCTCATCTTTTTAAACTACTTTTATATGATATCTTATGTAATATAATCCTTATATATATAATGTCATTTGCCACTGGTACTTCTTGTTTCCCTTCTTCCTTTCCCAACGTTTTTACTTTTCATCATTCCTCATGCACAGTGATAAGGTGCTTAGGCAATGCCTTTCTGTACTGTACACTGCAAAGAACATCAGTGTTCTTCACTTGTAACTTAGTAGATGCCACGTTGCATCTTTCTTTATCACTGTATTATCAATAGAAACTGATATTGAATAGGTGAGGGACACAGAGAGGAATAAGCATCTGTTTTTCAGGGCACTGCCAGTTTCAGAGAGTCTACCCAAATTTTCACATTTAGTCTGATTTTTAGTTTGGAAAATATGGTCACCATAAGTACAAGATATACATGAAAAATGTCACACAGTAAATAATTAGATCAGTGCAATTCATTGCTAGATACAAAATGAATTTAAATAAGGCTAAAGAAATTAAAGCATGGCACTGGAACAACTGTGAGGCGATACCCCACATCCAAGGGCAGAGAAGCCCCAGTAAGATGGTAGGTGCTGGAGCGGCAACTGTGTGGTGCTGGAGCAACTTTGAGGACATATCCCATGTTCAAGGGCAAAGGAGAAGCCCCAGTAGGATGGTAGAAGAGGCGAAATCATGTTTATTTTTTTTTTCAGTGTATTTTATTTAATTTATTTATTTATTTATTTATTTTAAATTTTATTTTATTTTTAAACTTACACAATTGTCTTAGTTTTGCCAAATATCAAAATGAATCCGCCACAGGTATACATGTATTCCCCATCCTGAACCCTCCTCCCTCCTCCCTCCCCATACCATCCCTCTGGGTCGTCCCAGTGCACTAGCCCCAAGAATCCAGTATTGTGCATCAAACCTGGACTGGCATCTCGTTTCTTACATGATATTTTACATGTTTCAATGTCATTCTCCCAAATCTTGCCACCTCAAACCCCATACACATCAGAGATGCTCAGAGGGCTCAAACAGACCTTGTACACACCAGGACCCAGAGACCCCACAGAAACTGAGACAAAACTATGTTTGGGTGTCTCCTGAGGAGGTATGGGTCAGCAGTGGACTGCTGCAGCAGGCTAGAGGCTCTGGGTGCAGTAGATCCGGGTATGGCATAAGCCCTCTTGGAGGAGGTCACCAGTAACCCACCATAGAGCCACCAGAACTTACACAGGACTGGGGAAATAGACTCTTGGAGGGCACAAACAGAACCTCATGCACACCAAGACCCAGGAGAAAGGAGCAGAGACTCCACAAGAGAGTGACCCAGACTTGCCTGTGAGTGTCCAGGAGTCTTTGGTGGAGGCATGGGTATGCAGTGGCCTCCTCAGGGTTGGGGGCACTGAGTGTGGCAGTGCATGCATGGGACCTTTTGAAGGAGGTCGCCATTATCTTTATTACCTCCACCATAGTTTGGCCTCAAGTCAAACAACAGGGAGGGAACACAGCCCCGCCCTTCAACAGAAAATTGAATTAAAGATTTACTGAGAATGGCCTTTCATTGGAAGGACTGATGTTGAAGCTGAAACTCCAATATTTTGGCCACCTGATGCAAAGAGCTGACTCATTTGAAAAGACCCTGATGCTGGGAAAGATTGAAGGTGAAAGGAGAAGGGGACAACAGAGGATGAGATGGTTGGATGGCATCACCAACTCAATGGACATGAGTTTGAGTAAACTCTAGGAGTTGATGATGGACAAGGAGGCCTGGCATGCTGCAGTCCATGGAGTTGCAAAGAGTCAGACACAACTGAGTGACTGAACTGAACTGAGCATGGCCCCACCCATCAGAACAAGCATCAGTGTCCCTCTCAGTCAGTCTCTCCCAACAAGAAACTTCCATAAGCTTTTTATTCTTCTCCAGTAGAGGGCAGACAGACTGAAAACAACAGTAACAGAAAACTAACCAATCTGATCAAATGGACCACAGGCTTGTCTAACTCAATGAAACTAAGAGCCATGCCATGTTGGGCAACCCATGATGGATGGGTCATGGTGGAGAGTTCTGACAAAACATGGTCCACTGGAGAAGGTAATGCAAACCACTTCAGTATTCTTACCTTCAGAACTGTATGAACAGTATGAAAAGGCAAAAAGATAGGACACTGAAAGATGAACTCCCCAGGTCGGTAGGTGCCCAATATGCTACTGGAGATCAGTGGAAAAATAACTCCAGAAAGAATGAAGAGATGGAGCCAAAGCAAAAACAACACCCAGTTGTGGATGTGATTGGTGATGGAAGTAGAGTCAGATGCTGTAAAGAACAATATTGCATAAGAACCTAGAATATTAGGTCCATGAATCAGGGCAAATTGGAAGTGGTCAAACAGGAGATGGCAAGAGTAAACATCAACATTTTAGGAATCAGTGAACTAAAATGGACTGGAATGGGTAAATTTAACTCAGATGACCATTATATCTACTACTGTAGGCAAGAATCCCTTAGAAGAAATGGAGTAACCATCATAGTCAACAAAAGAGTCCAAAATGCAGTACTTGGATGCAATCTCAAAAATGACAGAATGATCTCTGTTTCCAAGGCAAACCATTCAATACTACAGAAATCCAAGTCTATGCCCCAACAAATAATGCTGAAGAAGCTGAAGTTGAATGGTTCTATGAAGACCTACAAGACCTTCTAGAACAAACATCTAAAAAAGGTGTCCTTTTCATTATAGTGGACTGGAATGCAAAAGTAGGAAGTCAAGAAATACCTGGAGTAACGGGCCTTGCAGTTTGGCCTTGCAGTACAGAATGAAGCAGGGTAAAGGCTAATAGAGTTTTGCCAAGAGAACACACTGGTCATAGCAAACACCCTCTTCCAACAACACAGGAGAAGACTCTACACATGGACATCACCAGATGGTCAGCACTGAAATCAGATTGATTATATTCTTTGCAGCCAAAGATGGAGAAGCTCTACACAGTCAGCAAAAACAAGACTTGGAGCTGACTGTGGCTCAGATCGTGAACTCTTTATTGCCAAATTCAGACTTAAATTGAAGAAAGTAGGGAAAACCACTAGATCATTCAGGTATGACCTAAATGTAATCCCTTACAACTACACAATGGAAGTGACATATAGGTTCAAGGGATTAGATATGATAGACAGAGTGCCTGAAGAACTATGGATGGAGGTTCATGACATCGTACAGGAGGCAGTGGTCAAGACCATTCCCAAGAAAAAGAAATGCAAAAAGACAACACGGTTGCTGAGGAGGCCTCACAGACAGCTATTAAAAGAAGAGAAGCAAAAGGCAAAGGAGAAAAGGAAAGATATACCCATTTGAATGCAGAGTTCCAAAGAATAGCAAGGAGAGATAAGAAAGCCTTTCTCCGTGATCAATGCAAAGAAATAGAGGGAACAATAGAATGGGAAACACTAGAGATCTCTTCAAGAAAATTAGAGATACCAAGGGAATATTTCATGCAAAGATGGGCACAATAAAGGACAGAAATGCTATGGACCTAACAGGAGCAGAAGATATTAAGAAGAGGTGGCAAGAACACACAGAAGAACTATACAAAAAAGATCTTCACGACCCAGTTAATCATGATGGTGTGATCACTCATCTAGAGCCAGACATCCTGGAACATGAAGTCAAAGGGGCCTTAGGAAGCATCATTACAAACAAAGCTAGTGGAGGTCATGGAATTCCAGTTGAGCTATTTCAAATACTAAAAGATGATGCTCTGAAAGTGCTGCACTCAATATGCCAGCAAATTTGGAAAATTCAGCAGTGGCCACAGGACTGGAAAAGGTCAGTTTTCATTCCAATCCCAAAGAAAGGCAATGCCAAAGAATGCTCAAAGTACTGCACAATTGTACTCACCTTACACACTAGAAAAGTAATGCTCAAAATTCCCCAAGCCAGGCTTCAACAGTATGTGAACCATGAATTTCCAGATGTTCAAGCTGGATTTAGAAAAGGTAAAGGAACCAGAGATCAAATTGCCAACATCTGCTGGATCATCGAAAAAGCAAGAGAGTTCCAGAAAAACATCTATTTCTGCTTTATTGGCTATGCCAAAGCCTTTGACTGTGTGGATCACAATAAACTGTGGACAATTCCTAAAGAGATGGGAGTACCAGACCACCTTATCTACCTCCTGAAAAATCTATATGCAGGTCAAGAAGAAACAGTGAGAACTGGACATGGAACAACAGACTGGTTCCAAATAGGAAAAGGAGTACATGAAGACTGTATATTGTCACCCTGCTTATTTAACTTATATGCAGAGTACATCATAAGAAATGCTGGGCTGAATGATGCCCAAGCTGGAATCAAGATTGCCAGGAGAAATATCAATAACCTCAGATATGCAGATGACACCACCCTTATGGCAGAAAGCAAAGAAGAATTAAGAGACTGTTGATGAAAGTGAAAGAGGAGAGTGAAAAAGTTGGCTTAAAGCTTAACGTTCAGAAAACTAAGATTAGGGCATATCTGGTCCCATCACTTCATTGCAAATAGATGGGGAAACAATGAGAGACTTTATTTTGGGGGGCTCCAAAATCACTGCAGTTGGTGACTACAGCCAGGAAATTAAAAGATGCTTGCTACTTGGAAGAAAAGCTATAACTATCCTAGACAGCATATTAAAAAGCAGAGACATTACTTTGTCAACAAAGGTCCATCTAGTCAAAGCCATGGTTTTTCCAGTAGTCACGTGTGGATGTGAGAGTTGGACTATAAAGAAAGCTGCATGCAGAAGAATTGATGCTTTTGAACTGTGGTGTTGGAGAAGACTTTTTCGAGTCCCTTGGACTGCAAGGAGATCCAACCAGTTCATGGTAAAGGAAATCAGTCCTGAATGTTCTTGGAAGGACTGTTGTTTAAGCTGAAGCTCCAATACTTTGGCCACCTGATGCGAAGAACTCACTCATTTGAAAAGACCCTGATGCTGGGAAAGATTGAAGGCAGGAGAAGGGGACAACAGAGGATGAGATGGTTGTATGGCATCACAGACTCAATGGACATGAGTTTGAGTAAACTCCGGGAGTTGGTGATGGACAGGGAGGCCTGGTGTGCTGCAGTCTATGGGGTCTCATAGAGTCAGACATGACTGAGTGACTGAGCTGAACTGATAGTATGCATGCATGTGTGCTCGGTCATGTCTGACACTTTGTGACCCTGTGAACTGTAGCCCACCAGACTCCTCTGTCTACTGGATATTCCAGGCAAGAATATTTGAGTGAGTTGCCATTTTCCCTCCAGGGTAGCATAGGGAATGGGCAAATTACTATATTGTACTTTTAAATGGCAAAACCAATATAATATTGTAAAGTAATTAGCCTCTAATTAAAATAAATAAATTTAAATTAAAAAAATAAAGAACTGTAGGCACAACACTGTATATGAATTGACTGAAAGAAACTAAGTACAAAGAGAAATTTGATTCAGTACTTTTAAAATAAGTTAATTTTATAACTGTTCACTGAGTTGTACAACTCTAATTTAAACATATAATGAATACATATAAGAAACTTATTTTTTTAGTTCAAGATTTTTATTTCACTTTTTCTATAGCAAACTGTTAATTTATTATTTTAAAGACATACTAGAACTTATACATCCAGATGTGTGCTGTAGTTTTCAAAGTAGTCCCTTTGGGAATATTTACATTTATTTTTATTAAATTCCAATTACCCAAAATATTTTTAAAATGCTGCTTTAGAACTGCCTTCAGAGCCAGTTTATGAACTACACAATTAAAAGTCAAATTACTTTCTTCTCATGTATCAAAAGGTAATGTTTATGATATATATCAGCTATACAATATATTAGCTACATAATATATATAAAACAAATTAATATGATAAAATACAGTCATTTTATTATTAAAGCCCTTTCCCACACTACCCTCTGAGGTTTTACTCAGGCTAGATCCAAAACCAGTTCCTTCCTCTCCACCCAACCCTCCCTCTCAGAAGATACATTCAATTGAAAAGTATTGGCCATCATTTGTTTCAAAACTCTAAGCTGAACTTACCTCAATAAAGTTTCTGAATATACTATATTTGGTTGGACAAAGCAGCTAGACTATAAGCTTCCTGATAGAGGAGACCTTTTCTGTCTGGTTCACTGCTGTAACCCCAGTGTCTAGAGCAGTGTCTGGCATGTTGAAGTTGCTCAATAAATATTTGTTGAATGAGTGAAGCTATGGATGAATTAATGAAATTTCTTTCAGAGTCATGGGTCAACAAACATAGGTGGGCAAATGTGAAATATCAAGGTGATGGCTATGTTGAAATTAAAACCTTATTTCCATCTGACAATGAGCCCAAGATATCATTTTTTGGCTGTGGTTAACAAAGATACTGGTGGTGGCTATAGCACATCTCTAGATTAGGAGCTAGTTAGCTTAGTGTGACTTTAAAGGCTGGTGTCATGCCCTTCGTAGACCAGTTTGCTCATAACATTCCATTCATAGATTAGGCCTCTGGTACCAGCCTGAGTGGCAATGGGCTTTATTTTCTAGGGTAATTACCAAAACCTAGAGGTCAAGAGTGGTTTGGGCTAGGTCACATAGCAAACTGATGAAGAGTAGAAGAGCTTTTGTCTGAGATAAGAGAAATACAACAACATACAAGTCTCTATAATTTTCTGGTATTTACTCTGTTCCCAGCTAGAATTATAGTCCTGCAATCTTTTTCCTTGATACTATCACCCTCTACATAAGCTAGGAAACTATGACCTTGAGGCCTTCAGCTCAACTCACTTGAGAAAAACTCTCATTGCCAGGAGTAGTAGAAGAAAAATAAGTAGTAGTAATAGTAGTGATAGTGGTAGTTGTTGTAGTAGTAGAAGTAGTAAAGGTAAAGTATCTACAGTTGTAATGTTATTGAGTGCTTAATACATGATATACACTGTGTAGAATCTACATGTGATATCTCTTATTTCTCTTCACAAACCTATCAAGTAAGCAACATTATTATCACCATTTTACAGATGAGAAAACTGAAGCTCTGAGAGGTTAAATCACTCAACTAGTCAGAGGTCTAAGCTTTTGTCTGCCTAAGTCAGAAAACCAAGGCACTGAAGCATGACAAAATGCTGCCTCTTCAGCATTATGCTCTGTTATCTGACCCACCCTTCTCCTGGCCTACAGTAAAGCTATAAGTAAAATCTGAAGAGCCACCATGGTTTAAACCTTGGATCAATTTGGCTGTACTTAGAGCATTCAATAATAATGGCTGCAAAGCAACATAGTCCTATAGAATGAACATCTGTTTTAAGACCTTAAGTTAGTATGTTTTTCTGGAATATCCTCTTAGAAATGTTTTATTTGTTAAAACAAGTTGAAGTCTGGACACCTTCCGATGTCTTTCTTGATTTGTTATATGCAAAGTATGACATGATCCTTCTGCATGCAGTCTGGGTTAGGTGGAAGCATTGTATATACTTGGGACACTGGGCAAGCCCTCCAGAGTTGCCCCTAAATTCAGACAAGCAGGCCCCCTGAAGAAATATCAGCCCTAGTACAGCTGAGCTGGAACCATTGGTTGGCTGGATCACCCCAGAACCCCCACTGGGGAGACAGACTTTGCCTGACGGCTAAGATGTCTGTGTTCTCCTAAACTTTCCTTTGCCTTCTCTGCCTGGATATTTTCTAGTCTTTGGGATAGGTTCCAGAAACACCCAAAGGACTTCTCATGCCTTGAGGCTTAAGAGTTTCAGAGGCTCTGAGCCAAACAACTAGCCCAGGGCTCCTACAGTCTTACTTTCCTGCTACAAGCCACCTGAGCTCTACCTGCTGTACCATGAAATCACTAGGAAACATTAATGTCATTGGCAGGTACCTCACTGCACATAACAGGAAGGGACTACAATTACAGACAGTTTAACAGCTTTGGCAGGATGGAAGTATATTCTGTGGACAGATTGAATGTAACATCTTAGACTGCATTTGTGGGAGATGCTGCAGAGCCCATCAGCAAACCTGCCACATGGCCAAGTACATATGAGTGATGGAAAAATGATTGTGGTGAGAGGCCAGGGCTGGTAATGAGGAGGGAGATTCTAAAACCTAAGGGAAATCTCTGAATTCCCAACATCTGTGAGACAGTCAGATGAGGATAGAAGGTAAAAAGCAACAGAAAAGCATTCAGCTGATACAGGTATATAAAGAAAGAAGCAAAGAAGATAAAATCTTATGTTGTGGCCAACAGGAAAGCTATAGGTGTCAGATCTACTTTAACATCCAAATTAGGAAATAAAATATACAATGGGAGTGCTTCAGAGTCAGACACAATCTAATTATGGAAGCATCTTTCCTTAGTCCACGATGAAATCCTGAAATTTTCTCCAACTTCTCTAGGAAGAATGCAAACTAATGTTACTCCTTCTTCACCTCTCTCGATATAAAACACACTTGTACCACTAAAAACTGAGTCTATCACCTTCCTGTAAACTTGGTCTAACACTACTGATGGGAAAAGAAACTAAGCTAAATGTTGTTGTATGTTTGTATTGATTGAAGTTAAGGTTTAGAGGGAATTGACCAGATAATGTTATTACAATATTTGAAATGAGAAGTTATAAAGGTCTAAATGAGAGTTGAAGTAGTGAGTATGGAAAGGAATTGCTGGTTGTGAGAGAGATTATCAAGGAATATCTACACAACTTGGCAGAGAAGGCAATGGCACCCCACTCCAGTACTCTTGCCTGGAAAATCCCATGGACAGAGGAGCCTGGTAGGCTGCAGTCCATGGGGTCGTGAAGAGTCGGACATTTACTGAACGACTTTGCTTTCGCTTTTCACTTTCATGCATTGGAGAAGGAAATGGCAACCCACTCCAGTGTCTTGCCTGGAGAATCCCAGGGACGGGGGAGCCTGGTGGGCTGCCGTCTATGGGGTCGCACAGAGTCGGGCACGAATGAAGTGACTTAGCAGCAGCAGCACACAACTTGGCAACTGACTGGATTTAGTGGGGCAATGGAAGAATCAGAGATATTAGTCTTAGTGATTGGGAAAATAAAAATGGTGGAGTAAATTCAGAAGAATAAAAAGTTGTTATAGGGAACATAAACAAGTTTGAAGTGCCATACTGAGAGGCAGAACAGGCAATTTGGCATTCTAACTCAGGAGAAGTTGGACAGGAGATAAGAATTCAGGCAGGCATAACTTGTCTGCTCCTTCACCTAAGTATAAACTTTCTGACTCTCAATCCCTATAAAGCAGAGGTCACACACAAAGGATATTTGAAACTTTCTTCCCTTTCTCTGCTTCTGCTTCTGCTATTCCCCACCCCCACCCATTCCACAGGTTCTTCTGTCCAATAATTATCTCTAGAACCTTACTGCAGAGAAACCTATTTGGCCTCTTTGTCTGTTTAACCATTCATTGTAAATGTTTAGTTTTAAGAATAGTTCTTTATTTTCCCAAATACGTGTCATTTGTGAGTAATAAGTGATCCAAGCAGATTACATTTATAAAAAGTTTAAACTACTTTGAAAATTATTAATATCAATCAGAAAAACCTAGAAAGGAAAGGTAAGGTAAGTGCTACAGAGTTATAATGACTGTATTTTCTGAAGCAAAAAAATGGGCATTGGTTTCTGATGAAAAAAAAGATTCATGTTCTGAAGTCCTTTCTGATTAAATGAGGAAATTCAAGAGATGCAATTAGAATGGTGAAATACTGCAATTACCAGGGCATTTGGATTGTTTCTAGGGACAATAAGGTAAGATATTTATCCTGGGAAATCTGGAAATTGTATAGAAAGGAATGCTAATAACAATGCATACATTATGTTTTTGTATGGTAAAATTGTTTCGTTAAATTATTTTATATTCTATAACTTTTTATTTAAGATACCTGACAGTCTTGGTATCTGTCCCCTCTCTAAATAACCTTGAGGACTCAAAAGTATTGAAGGTCAGAGTGAGAAGGTACCTTGGATATCAATTAATCCGAACACTTTTTAAAAGTAGTATAAATAAACTGAGGGTCAGAAGTAAGAAATGACTTGCCCAAGTTCACACATCAAGTCAATGGCAGAACTAGGACCAGAATCCAAGTAGCCTAACCTCCCAGACATCATTTTTCCAAACACCAAGCCTCCATTTAAGCAATAGTTCTTCCACTCCTTCTTCACATCTCATCCCCACCCTTTGCCTTGAGAATCCCTGGAGGAATGGGACCCACTGCTCAGAGGGCACAGTGTTAAAGTGCAGAATCCTCAATGGCTGTCATTTTGAATTCCTTTGATCTAGCAGGAGCATCCCCTCACCTCACTGACATAACTTTCTTCTCAGCTGAAACATCAGCACTGCTGTTACATCAGATGTCTTAGGGTGAAATGGGACATCAAGGGGAATGCAAGTGAAACTTGGATACATGATATTCCCAGCATTGCAGTCCCAGGTTGACAACTTTGCACTTACCCAGATTTGCTAGGATGTCAGGACATTTCCTGCATTTCAATCTTCTCCTAAAGTTGTTGGAAGGACAAAACCTCCTATTCAGGGACAAAGACTCACTACTAAGAGAAAATTCATTGATGGTCATATCTCATTCTTTGAGCTTTGTTAAACTCCTCCCCATGGTTAAGCAGGAGAAAAATATTACTTTGTATATTTTGCAAAAAATGATTTGTCCCAAACCAACACAGCATGGCTAGAAATCAGGACTTATGCTTCACATATCCAAGACCTCCCAAGGATGTCAGAAAAACCAGTGGCCAGGAATGGAACAGGGGTGGCTGATTCTCCCTCATGTGTGACTTCTTTACATGAAGTGAAGTGAAGTGAAGTGAAGTTGCTCAGTCATGTCCGACTCTTTGTGACCCCATGGACTGTAGCCCACGAGTCTCCTCTGTCCATTGAATTTTCCAGGCAAGAATACTGGAGTGGGTTGCCATTTCCTTCTCCAGGGGATCTTCCCGACCTAGGAATCAAACCTGGGTCTCCCACATTGCAGGTGGATGCTTTACCATCTGAGCCATCAGGGAAGTAAGCTCCTGTAATTCCATTAACTATGTATGGCACTTTAGAAGTTTCCTCTATGTACTTCTGAGCTTTTTGAAGGGGGACTTGTAGATCGATTGGTCTGTCTCTTCCCAGGGTCTGGGATGCAACCAGAAAGTACATCACAAATGAGTGCAACAGGAGGAGTGTGACAGGAGTGCAAAGGGAGGGCCAGGATAGGGTCATGGAGGGCTTTGCATGATACTCCTGGAATCTACAGTTCTCAATATAGACAGAGACTGTGCATCCTTGTGTTTTGTGAAAGACAAAACACTTTCGACATTGGGGTATATAGCTTCATGACACATATTTTTAAAATAATCTTCCCAGTTACTTCAGTGCTTATACAAGAAGTATTCAGCCTTTAAAAAAAAAATTGAGGAACACATTGTTCCCAGGCACTCACTCTAATATGTCGCAAGCAATTTGATTGAAGTATTGCATATACCTTGGGCCTGATACCAAGTGTGAGAAATTTCACCCCATCAGAAAAACCACTGAGGCAGCTTAAAGTAATGGAAACTGGTGCCTTGGACTAAATCTGTCTCTTTCCATCTCTGTTTTTGATACCTGGGTAATGCCTTTGAAGGATAAAACAGAGCATGTAAATTTAATACTTTGGATTAAAAAGGAAAGAGAGACAAAATGGAGAGGATATGGAGATGTGTTAAAATTTTTAATTCAGGTGCCAGGTGGTATCTAAAGACTAACATACAGATAAGTCATGATCAATAAGGTGGAGTAGGAGGACGTGGAACACACCTCCTCCCACAAACACATCAAAAAATGCATCTACATGTGAAGCAGTCTTCACTGAAAACTAATTGGAGAGTGGCAAACTCCAGTACAACCAAGGCTGTAAGAAAGATCCAAGTGGGAATCAGGTAGGAAGGAAAGAGAGCAATCACGCTGGGACTTGTACCCCTTAAAGGGGACTCAGAAGAGAAGGGGGATTACCCAGGCAGAGATCCTCACTGGAGAGTGAGCAGTTGGAGTCATATACTGGGCGCCCCAGCCCTGGGGTCTGACACTGGGAAGATGGGTTCCCTTGGCTGGTTGGAGGACCTGTGGAGCCAACAAGCACATGAAAAGATGCTCAATATCACTAATCATCAGAGAAATGCAAATCAAAACTACAATGAGGTATCATTTCACACCACTCAGAATAGCCATCCTCAAAAAGTCCTCAAATGCTAGAGAGAGTATGGAGAAAAGGGAATCCTCCTACACTGTCGATAGAAACATAAATGGGTACATCCACTATGGAAAACAGTATGGGGGGGTTCCTCAAAGAACTGAAAAAAGAACTACCATATGATCCAGCAACTCCAATCCTGGGTGTATATCTGAAGAAAGTGAAACACTAATTCAAAAAGATATTTGCACCCTAACAGTCATAACAGGATTATTTACAATAGTCAAGATATGTAAGCAACCCGAGTGTCCATTATATGTGCTGTGCTTAGTCGCTCAGTCATGTCTCTTTGCAATCCCATGGACGGTAGCCCTCCAGGCTCTTCTGTCCATGGGGCTTCTATAGGCAAGAATACTGGAGTGGGTTGCCATGCCCTCCTCCAGGGGATCTTCCCAACCCAGGGATCAAACCCAGGTCTCCCACATTGCAGGTGGATTCTTTACTTTCTGAGCCACCAGGGAAGCCCCCATCATATGAATGTGTGTGTGTGTGTGTGTGTGTGTGTGTGTATACACATGTATGTGTGTGTATAATGGAATATTATTCAGCCATTAAAAATAATGAAATTCTGCCACATGCAACAATGTGGGTGGACCTAGAGGTTATTAGGCTTAGTGAAAAAGTCAGACAGAGAAAGGCAAATACTATAATTTATCACTTACATGTGGAATCTAAAAATAATACAAATTAATGAATATAACAATACATAAACAAACTCATAGATACAGAGAACAAACTAGTGGTTACTAGTGGGAAAAGAGAAGAGGGGGAGGGCAAGATAGGAGTAACAGATTAAGAGGTGCAAACTACTATGTATAAAATAAATAAGCAACAAGAACACATTATACAGTATTGGGAAATATAGCCATTATTTTGTAATAACTTTAAAGGAAGCATGTTATTTTTATACTGAACCATTATATTGTACATCTGAAACTAATATAATATTATAAATCAACAATAAATAAATAGTAACATGTAAAGAAAATTTTCAAACCAGGGACACCCAACAGGCCATAGTAGGTTCCATCAGCACTATTCAAGCCTAGAATATTTGCTTTTTTGACTGAAATTCAAGACTATGGCCATCTTTTTGTCTTTTCTTATGTTTACCGAATTTCTGTATTACATTACAATGAGAGTATCTGTTAGACAGATTTATTTATATTTACTACAGTATTGGATACAAAACACTAAAAGAAAAAAGAAAGAAAGAAAAGAAAAGAAAGTGAAGTCGCTCAGTCATGTCCAACTCTTTGCGACCCCATGGACTGTAGCCTACAAGGCTCCTCCATCCATGGAATTTTCCAGGCAAGAATACTGGAGTAGGTTGCTATTTCCTTCTCCAGAGGATTTTCCTGACCCAGGGATCAAACCTGGGTCTCCCGCATTGTAAAGGCTAAGGTAAAGGCTAAAGGTAAATAAGTTGCAGGCTTATAGCATAGTTACCTATTACAATTTTAAATGGTTTAGTTACAAGAAAAGAAGGAATATTAACAAGAATACTTAAAATTCATATAAAACTTTACCCTTTTTCAAAGGTCATTTGCTTTGAATTAAGTGTTCAGAACATTAAAAAGTGGTTATTTGTATTAGCCTGCTCAGGCTGCCATAACAGACTACCATACACTGGGTAGCTTAAACAACACACATTTTTGTCTTCATATAATTCTAGAGGATAGATGTACAAGAGTAAGGTACCAGGGATGGTTTCTGCTGAGACATCTCTTCTTGTCTTGTAGATGGCCACTTTCTCAGTATGTTTTCACATTATCCTTTCCTCTGTGCTTGTGCAGGGAGAGATATCTTCAGTATTTTTTCTTCTTCTTATGAGGTCACCAGTACTATCAGATTAGAAGGCATTTATGCCTCATTTAACTACCTCCCCAAAGGCCCTGTCTCCAAGTACAGTTACAAGGAGGGTTAGGACTTCAACATAAGAATTTTGGAGTTGTACAAAACAGTATTATTGTCATATTTTATTGATGAAGACACTAAGACTCAAAGAGGTTTGGTAATTTGTACATACTAATAAGTAATAGAAGTCAAGGCTAGAACACAGAGCATTGACCTCTTAGTCCTATGTTCTTTATAATATATCTTGTTGCCTTATTGAATGAGTTTGGACTCATTCCTTTGACTTTTATTTTATGGAAGAAATTATAGAGAACTGGTATAATACCTTTATATATTTAGTAGAATTCACCAGTGAATACATCAGTGCCTGACACTTTCTGTTTTGAAAGGTTATTGATTCAATTTCTTTAATAAACATAGGCCTACTCAAATTCTCTCTCTCTCTTTGAGTGAGTTTTGGTAGATTTTGTCTTTCGAGGAACTGGTCCATTTTATCTAGGTTATCAAATTTGTGACCACATAACTGTTCATCATATACCTTTATTATCTTTTAATATCCATGGGATCAGTAGTTATTGTCCCTCTTTCATTTCAAATATTAGTAGTTTGTATCTTTTATTTTTTTTAGTAGTGGCTAGACATTTATCAATTTTATTAATCTTTTCAAAGAAGCAACTTTTAGTTTCATTGATTTTCTCTGTTGATCTCCTCTTTTTAATTTCATTGATTTCTCTTCTAATTTTTATCATTTCATTTCTTCTGCTTACCAAGGATTTAATTTACCCTTTTCCTATTTCTCTAAGGTGGAAGCTTAGATTATTGATTACAGATTTTTTCTAATATATGTATTTAGTGCTATAAATTTTCCTTCAATTACTGCTTTTGCTACATCCCATGAATTTTGACATATTTTTTCATTTAATGTGAAATATTTCTTAATTTCTCATGATACTTTCTTTTTTGACCTATGTGCTATTTATTTACTTATTTTTAAGTTTATTTTATTTGTAATTGGAGGATAATTACTTTACAATATTGTGTTGGTTTCTGCCATATATCAACATGAAGCAGCCATAAGTATACATACATCTCCTCCCTCTTGAAACTCCCTCCAACCTCCCACTCCTTCCCACCCCCTTAAGTTGTCACAGAGCACTGAATTTGGGTTCCCTGTGTCACACAGCAAATTCCTTAATGAATATGCTTCAATGCTATTCTCTAATCATCCCATCTTCTTCCTCTCCCAATGTGTTCACAAGTCTGTTCTCTATGTCTGCATCTCCTTTGCTGCCCTGCAAATAGATTCATCAGTGCCATCTTTCTAGATTCCATATATATCCATTAATGTATGATATTTTTTCTCTTTCTGACTTGCTTAGAGTGAAGAGCCTATATATAGACTCTAGGTTCATCCACCTCATTAGAACTGATTCAAATGCATTCCTTTTTATAGCCGAGTAATATTCCATTTGTCCATGGGATTCTCCAGGCAAGAATACTGGAGTGGATTACCATTTCCTTCTCCAGGGGATCTTCCCGACCCAGGGATTGAACCCGGGTCTCCAGCATTGGAGGCAGATGCTTTAACCTTTGAGCCACCAGGGAAGCCCATATATATACCACATATTCTTTATTCATTCATCCGTCTATGGACATTTAGGTTTCTTCCATATCTTAGCTATTGTATACAGTGTTGTGATGAATATTGGAGTATATGTGTCTTTTTCAAGTATGGTTTCCTTGGGGTATACGCCCAGTAGTGGGATTGTTGGGTCATATCATAGTTTTATTCCTAGTTTTTTAAGGAATCTCCATACTGTTCTCCATAGTGGCTCTATCAATTTGGATTCCTATCAATAGTGCAAAAGGGTTCCCTTTTCTCAACACCCTCTCCAGCATTTACTGCTTGTAGATTTTTTGATGATGGCCATTCTTAACCACAAACATTATGAGGTTTTCCAACTCTCTTTCTGTTATTGATTTTAGTTCAATTCCATTGTGATCTGACAGCATACTTTGTATGATTGCTATTCTTTTAAACCTTAACAAGGTATGTTTTATGGCCGAGAATGTTGTCTATCTTGGTAAATGTTCAGTTTGATCTTGAGAAGAATGTACACTTTGTTGTTATTGGATAAAGTATTCTATAAAATACTTATAGAATTGATTAATCTAGTTGATTGATGGTGCTGTTCAGTTCAACTCTGTCCCTTTTGACTTTCTGCCTGCTGGATCTCTCAAATACTAATAGGTATTGAAATCTCAAATTATTACAGTAAGTTTATCTATTTCTCCTTGCAGTTCTGTAAGATTTTTCCTCACATATTTTGATGCCTTATTGTTAGGTGCATACATACTGAGGATTTTTATGTATTCTCAGAGTCAGTTCAGTCACTCAGTTGTGTCTGACTCTTTGTGGCCCCATAGACTGCAGCATGCCAGGCTTCCCTGTCCATCACCAACTTGCAAAGCCTGGTCAAACTCATGTCCATTGAGTTGGTGATGCCATCCAACCATCTCATCATCTGTCATCCCCTGCTCTTTTTGCCTTCAAACTTTCCCAGCATCAGTGTCTTTTCCAAAACGTCAGTTTACCGCATCAGGTAGCCAAAGTATCGGAGCTTCAGCTTCAGCATGAGTCCTTCCAATGAATATTCAGGACTGGCTTATTTTAGGATGGACTGGTTGGATCTCCTGGCTGTCCAAGGGACTCTCAAGAGTCTTCTCCAACACCACAGCTCAAAAGCATCAATTCTTTGGTACTCAGCTTTCTTTATAGTCCAATTCTCAAATCCATACATGACCACAGGAAAAACCATAGCTTTGACAAGATGGACCTTTGTCAGCAAAGTAATGTCTTTGCTTTTTAATATGCTGTCTAGGTTGGTCATAGCTCTTCTTCCAAGAAGCAAGTGTCTTTTAATTTCATGGCTGCAGTCACCATCTGCAGTGATTTGGAGTCCCCAGAAATAAAGTCTCTCACTGTTTCCATTGTTTCCCCATCTATTTGCCATGAAGTGATGGGACTGGATGCCATGATCTTAATTTTCTGAATGTTGAGTTTTAAGCCAACTTTTTCACTCTACTCTTTCACTTTAATCAAGAGGCTCTTTAGTTCTTCTTTGCTTGCTGTCATAAGGGTGGTGTCACCTGCATATCTGAGGTTATTGATATTTCTCCCGGCAATCTTGATTCCAGCTTGTGTTTCATCCAGCCTGGAATTTCACATTATATATTCTGCATGTAAGTTAAATACACAGGGTGACAATATACAACCTTGACATTCTCCTTTCCCTATTTGGAACCAGTCTGTTGTTCCATGTCCAGTTCTAACTGTTGCTTCTTAACCTGCTTACAGATTTCTCAGGAGTCAGGTCAGGTGGTCTAGTATTCCCATCTCTTTAAGAATTTTCCACAGTTTGTTGTGATCCACACAGTCAAAGGCTTTGGCTTAGTCAATAAAGCAGAAGTAGATGTTTCTACTTCTACTCAAGAAGGCAGTGGCAAACCACTTCAGTATTCTTGACTTGAGAACCCCATGAACAGTATTAAAAGGCAAAAAGATTCTTAGAGTATTGACCCCCTTATCATTATATAATATCCCTGTTTATCCCTGATAATTTTCCTTGCTCTGAAGTCTGCTTTGTATGAAATTATTATAGCTATTCCATTATTCTTTTTATTTATATGAGCCTAGTATATCCTTATTCATTTACTTTTAATTTATCTTTGTCTTTATATTTAAATTTGGATTCTTATACAACAGCTCAGCTTTTTCTTGTTTTTTAGTCACTAAGTTGTGTCCAACTCTTTTGCGAACCCATGGACTGTCAGGCTCCTCTGTCTATGGGATTTCCCAGGTAAGAACACTGAAATGGGTTGCCCTTTCCCTCTCCAGGGTATCTTCTTGACTCAGGGATTGGACCCACATCTCCTGCACTGGCAGGCAGATTCTTTATCACTGAGCCACCAGGGAAGCCCCAGATTCTTATAGCTGAGTCTTTTTTTAATTGCTCTAAAAGGCTCTGTATTTTATTTTTTTAATTTTGGGTTTTTTTCCAGGTAAAAGTCTTTATTTAAAATAAACTGATTTAAATGGTTTAAGTGAGATGAGTATCACTAGAAAAAACATTTAAAATTAATGTCTCAAGCTGTCAGGAACTATATTGATCAAATGGTCTTCAAAATTGTTCTATAATATATATGAAAAAAAAAACAAAAATTACAAAATACTTCCCAGATAGAATTAGTTTTCTGCTTTTCTCGCATGGTGGCATGGTTTCAGTTCCTTTCAAAAGTTCAAATATGTGTCCAGAAGCAAATTTGCTGAGATGCTAATGAATTTAAGCTACCAGGCCTCTTATTTGCAGGACTCCATACAATATGTCCCTGGAGAAGGACATGGCAACCCACTCTAGCATTCTTGCCTGGAGAATTCCATGGACAGAGTATCCTGGTGGGTTATATTCCATGGGGTCACAAAGAGTCGGGCACGACTGAGCAACTAACACTTACTTACTTACATGCAATATGTTCATGGATATCTTTGCAAAATTTGCAAAAATAATTCTATATTCTCTTTTCTTTAAAAGGGCCCACAAAATGTTATATCTCAGGCTTCCCAAATCCTGGCTCTGATGAAGACTGTTAGGGTTCTAAGCTGGAGAGGCCCACTCAAGTTAGTCCCTTCTGAAACATGGACTTTGGGAGGTCTATGTGGGAATAATGGAAACTGGGAGTGTCCCTAAATGTATTGGACCCATTGCCTCTTCCATGGTCCCATTACCTTCTTTCTTTGGGCTTTTGTTTGTTTATCTTTCTCTACTGACTGCCCACTTCACTCCCTGTAATGGTTCTCTCCCTTATTTTTTCTCTTTAACCATGGAGTCTTCTCCCTTATGACTTCATCTTGCTTGTGGTATGTTGCAGCCCCCACAGCCTCTCCTCAGCCTCTCCTCAACCTCTCAGATTCAGCTCCTCTCCCTGCCTGCCCCACACTCTCCATGGTTCCCAGTTCACACTCCTGCAAGAGAGAAACTCACAGGCCAGCCTTGTTTTTCTCACCTTTGATTTCAGCCACAGCCTCTGGGCAACTTTGAGATTTGGTTTCTCTGCTTTGGGGGCCATAGTCTGATGAAATGCACTGTGGTTACCTAAGGGTCAGGGTCACCACTTCTTAAAGAGATTCAAGAGAAAAGCCACCAAAGGCCTCCAGCTATGGTTAAGCAAACAAAGAACATGTGCACTTCATGAGATTCAAGGAGGTGGCCAAGAAATGCAGCAATTGATCAGAGCAAAAGAAAAACAAATGGCTAGCAAGTGTCCAGGAAAGAGAGTGGTATTTTAAGTTGCACCTGGAAAGAAGTTTTGATTTGAAAACACTGAGAGAAGAACAATTCAATTAACTTCAAGCAGTGTGCATTTCCCATGAACATTGATTGCCTGCCATATGCATGACTCTGCATCAGTGCCTTGGCAGACAGAAGGTGGACTAGATTAGGACACAGTGTGCTGTGGCCAAGGAGGAAAAAGATTATCTTTCAATTGAGGGTATTTATTTCATTGACATTTAAAGTGATTATTGATATAGGTGGATTAATAGCTATCATATTTAGTACTGTTTTCTATTTGTTGCCCTTGCTCTTTGTATACCTATGGCTGATTCATGTTGGTGTATGGCAGAAACCAACACAATATTTTAAGCAATTATCTTTCAATTAAAATAAATAAATTTTTAAAAGAATATGTAAAAGAATGATTATTATATAAAAATGAATTGCATGTATGTATATGTGTGTGTGTGTATATATATATAACTGAATCACTAGCTATACAGTAGAAATTGACACATTGTAAATCAACTACATTTCAATAAAATAAAATTTTATTAAAATAAAAATAATATATTTTATTTTACTTTCATTTATTCTTTCTCTAATGCTCTTCCATTCTTATTGTAGATCCAAGTTTCTGACTTTTATCGTTTTCCTTCTTTCTGAAGAACTTTAAACATTTCTTTCAAGGCAGGTTTACTGGTGACAAATTCTCTTAACTTTTGTCTCAGAAAGTCTTTATTTCTTTTTCAGTTTTGAAGCATAATTTCTCTAGATACAGAATTCTCAGTTAATGGGCTTCTTCCTTTGATACTTTAAATATTTCATTCCACTCCCTTCTTGCTTGCATAGTTTTGGAAGAGAAGTCTGAGATAGTTTTTACCTTTGCTCCTCTACATTAACCAGAGGCCATGATCTTAATTTTTGAATATTGAGTTTTAAGCCAGCTTTTCACTCACCTCTTTCACCTTCATCAAGAGGCTCTTTAGTTACTCTTTGCTTTCTGTCATTAGAGTGCTATCATCTGCATATATGTGGTTATTGATATTTCCCAAGCAATCTTGATTCCAGCTTGAGCTTCATCCAGTCCGAAATTTCACATGATGTACTCCGCATAGAAGTTAAATAAGCAGGGTGGTAATATACAGCCTTGTTGTACTCCATGCCCAATTTTGAATCAGTCCATTTCTCCATGTCCAGTACTAATTGCTGCTTCTTGACTTGCATATAGGTTTCTCAGGAGGCAGGTAAGATGTTCTGGTATTCCCATAACTTTAAGAATTTTCCACAGTTTGTTTTGATCCACACAGTCAAAGGCACTAGCATAGTCAATGAAGCAGAAGTAGATGTTTTTCTGGAATTCTCTTGATTTTTGTATGGTCCAACAGATGTTGGTATTTTGATTTCTGGTTCTTCTGCCTTTTCTAAACCCAGCTTGTACATCTGGAAGTTCTTGGTTCATGTACTGTTGAAGCATAGCTTGAAGGACTTTGGGCATTATTTTGCTAGCTTGTGAAATGAGTGCAATTGTGTTTGAACATTCTTTGGCATTGCCCTTCTTTGGGATTGGAATGAAAACTGATCTTTTTCCAGACCTGTGGTCATTGCTGAGTTTTCCAAATTTGCTGGCATATTGAGTGCAGCACTTTCACAGCATCATCTTTTAGGATTTGAAATAGCTCAGCTGGAATGCCATCATCTCTACTAGCTTTTTTCATAGTAATGCTTCCTGAGGCCCACTTGACTTCCCAATCAGGATGTCTGGCTCTAGGTGAGTGATCACACCATTGTGTTTATACGGTTCTTCTTCTTCTTCTTCTTCTTTTTTTTTTTTTGTATAGTTCTTCTGTGTATTTTTGCCACCTCTTCTTAATGCCTTCTTCTTCTGTTAGGTCCATACCATTTCTGTTCTTTATTTTGCCCATCTTTGCATGAAATGTTCCCTTGGTATTTCTAATTTTCTTGAAGAGATCTCTAGTCTTTCCCATTTTGTTGTTGTTGTTGTTTTCTATTTTTTCCATTGTTCACTTAAGAAGGCTTTCTTATCTCTCCTTGCTATTCTTTGGAACTCTGAATTCAAATGTGTATATCTTTCCTTTTCTTCTTTGACTTCTCTTCTCTTCTTTCCTCAGCTATTTGTAAAGCTTCCTCCAACAACCGTTTTGCCTTTATTTTTCTTGGGGATGATTTTGATCACTGCTTCTTGTACAATGTTATGAACCTCCATCCATAGTTCTTCAGACACTCTATCAGATCTGATCCCTTTACTCTATTTGTCACCTCTACTATATAATCATAAGAGATTTAATTTAGGTCATACCTGATGCAACAAGGAGCTGATGATCCAAGCCACAGTCAGCTCCTGGTCTTATTTTTGCTCACTGTGCATAGCTTCTTCATTTTCTGCTCAAAGAATATAATCAGTCTGATTTTGGTGTTGACCATCTGGTCATGTCCATGTGTAGAGTTTTCTCTTGTGTTGTTGGAAGAGAGTGTTTGCTATGACCAGTGTGTTCTCTTGGCAAAACTCTGGATATTAGTCTTTGCTGTACTTCATTATGTACTCCAAGGTCAAACTTGCCTATTACTCCAGTAATTCTTGACTTCCTACTTTTGATTCCAGTCCTCTATGATGAAAAGGACATTTTTTTTTTTTTTTTGGTGTTAGTTTTAGAAAGTCTTGTAGATCTTCATAGAACCAATCAACTTCAGTTTCTCCGGCATTAGTGTTTGGGGCATAGACGCGTATTACTGTGATGCTGAATGGTTTGCTTGGATACAAACTGAGATCATTCTGTCGTTTTTGAGATTAGTACTTGAAATGCACCAAGTACTGCATTTTAGACTCTTTTGTTGACTATGAGGGCTATTCCATTTCTTCTAAGGGATTCTTGCCCACAGTAGTAGTGAGAGGGTAACAGGCAGGAAGGCCAGGGGTCTCCAAACGGAGGAAATAGCCTGCAAGTGTCAGACATTTTTCTCTCTCTTAAGCGACAGGAGGAAACAAACTAGCGATAATTTTTTTCCTTCTCTATACAAATTTAAAAGGAGGTTTCTCTTAAAATACTGTATTGCCATAATGACACCTAGTTTCACCTGAAGTTAACTATTCTCAAACCTTGAGATAACCAATGCCTTTTTTCTTATGGAAATGTTTGTCTTAAGCTATGCTAACGTGCTATGTATTTACCCCAAACTCTGTCTTCAAGTCGGTTCTGCCTCTTGGCTCAGAACCTACTTAACAAACCAGTATGTTATATTCAGATATTGTTTCCCTAATCTATGTAAATGAAACTATTTGTATGGTAATCTGTCCTTCTTCAAGATTCAGGTTAATCATTTTATGGCCCAGGATGAACCATTTGGTGTCAAGATTATCCCAAAATGCATCTTATGGGTGAGGGGCCTGGTGACATTCTGAGTTTTAAGACATTCCTTTCTTTCCCTGATGGCTCAGACGGTAAAGCGTCTGCCTACAATGTGGGAGACCTGGGTTCAATCCTTGGGTCGGGAAGATCTTCTGGAGAAGGAAATGTTAACCCACTCCAGTATTCTTGCCTGGAAAACCCCATGGACAGAGAAGCCTGGTAGGCTAAAGTCCATGGGGTCGCAAACAGTCGGACATGACTCAGCGACTTCACTTTCTTTTCTTTTATTAACAGACTGCTAGTGACTATATAACATCCAGCTGAAGACTAGCAGGGGGGTACTCTTTCTGCTCCCTTCTGATGCCTATGTCAGAAGCTTTCTCTATCTCCTTTATACTTTAATAAAATTTTATTACACAAAAGCTCTGAGCGATCAAGCCTCGTCTCTGGCCCCAGATTGAATTCCTCTCCTCTGGGGGCCAAGAATCCCAGCGTCTTTGCATTCAACAACCTTTCATCTTGGGGGCTTGTCTGGGATCCTTCAGGACAAGGTAAGGATGCTTGGAGCTCTAGTTCTTTGTTCTAGTTCCAGTTCTAGTTCTCTGTTCTCTTAGCAAACACATTTTCTGCTGTGCTTTACTAACTCTACAGTGTGCTTGTGTGAATGAATGACATGCCCTGCACGAAGCAAGTGAGGAGCCCTGCTCTGCAGTTCCACAGTGATCTCATACGGCTTATGGCAGAAACCTGTCGGGGGTTTATACTGAAATGCCAATGCCAAGAGCCACCCAATGTCTCCCTCAGGAACTGACCAGAAATGGGCAAAGCGTGTGGACTGAATTCTCCTTTCCCAGTCAAACTTTTTGGTCACTTTGACCATTTCATAACTCCTTGGGAATCAGAAGTACTAACCTAATCTATCGGATCATAGACTTTGAAGGGACCTGCAATCTATACTGTTACTGTGTACTGTGGCTTAGGTCCCAAACTTGGATTGGTAGTCAGGAAAGTGCTTAGCCTCACTAAGAATCAAAAGTTCAGAAGCTAGATGGAGCTCTAGCTCCAAGAACATTTCTGAGGTTAAAGGTTACTCAGATTGGGACTGCAGTGGGTTTTTTTCCTTTGGTAACTCTGGCTCTTAGTGGACCAGAGGAGGCACTTATACTGGTGTGGTGATGCTAGGAAGGAACATCTCAGTTTTATGTTTGTATTGGTCTTATTGTGGTCAGGAATATACTCAGGGTCATGCACAGGCACTCAGGTGATGAATGTTTCCTCCAGCAGTCTTAACTTGGAAGGCATTCCGGAAGGTTAAATCTGATTGCACCCTGGGTGGCATCAGAGGCAAACAAAGTTAATGGTGAAGAGCTGGACGTCAGTCAGGGATGCTATCAGGTCTACCGCTGGTACATCCCCACCCCATCTCAGTGGTAGAACCGGGAGTTACGAGTATGGCACCTGCGTCGGTAAGGGACAGACTTAGTCCGACCAGGAATGAAAAGCTTTTACTTTAAAGTCTGTCTACACCCCCATCTACAGCAGGGAGGGACGCCTCCAGTAGAAAGATGGTGCTGGTCGCTTTTTTTCTCTCTTACAGATGGGAGCTAACAATTTCAGCCTCACTCCTTTGAACTGTATCTTGAAAAACTGGGATAGATTGAAGACACACCTGATACTGCATGGCCATGGTATCCATTAAAAAACAACAAACAGTGGCCAGTTGGAGGGTCTTTTAACTATAATACTGTTTTACAAATAGACCAGATCTGTAAGAACAAGGAAGATGGGATCAGAGTCATTTTGTCAGATATATTCTTGAAGGACTCAGACGTGTTCTAAGCCTTTAAACAATAGCAAATTGACAGACATAGAACAAGAGGAGAAGGAAGCTCCTGGTAAATTCCTAGATTGACTAAGAGAAGCCCTTTGCAGATTCACTGAGATTGATCCTGAAAGTGAAGAGGGAAAAGTGATCTTAAAGGATAGATTTCTCACTCAGTCGGCTCCAGATATCCACTATCAGATCAGATCAGATCAGTCCCTCAGTCGTGTCCAACTCTGTGCGACCCCATGAATCGCATCACGCCAGGCCTGCCTGTCCATCACCAACTCCTGGAGTTCACTCAGACTCACATCCATCAAGTCACTGATGCCATCCAGCCATCTCATCCACTGTCGTCCCCTTCTCCTCCTGCCCCCAATTCCTCCCAGCATCAGAGTCTTTTCCAATGAGTCAACTCTTCGCATCAGGTGGCCAAAGTACTGGAGTTTCAGCGTTAGCATCATTCCTTCCAAAGAAATCCCAGGGCTAATCTCCTTCAGAATGGACTGGTTGGATCTCCTTGCAGTCCAAGGGACTCTCAAGAGGCTTCTTCAACCACAGTTCAAAGCATCAATTTTTCAGCACTCAGCCTTCTTCACAGTCCAACTCTCACATCCATACATGACCACTGGAAAAACCATAGCCTTGACTAGATGGACCTTTGTTGGCAAAGTAATGTCTCTGCTTTTGAATATGCTATCTAGGTTGGTCATAACTTTCCTTCCAAGGAGTAAGCCTCTTTTAATTTCATGGCTGCAGTCACCATCTGCAGTGATTTTGGAGCCCAGAAAAATAAAGTCTGACACTGTTTCCACTGTTTCCCCATCTATTTCCCATGAAGTGATGGGACTGAATGCCATGATCTTCGTTTTCTGAATGTTGAGCTTTAAGCCAACTTTTCCACTCTCCTCTTTCACTCTCATCAAGAGGCTTTTTAGTTCCTCTTCACTTTCTGCCATAAGGGTGGTATCATCTGCATATCTGAGGTTATTGATATTTCTCCCGGCAAGCTTGTGTTTCTTCCAGTCCAGCGTTTCTCATGATGTACTCTGCAAAAACGTTAAATAAACAGGGTGACAATATACAGCCTTGACGTACTCCTTTTCCTACTTGGAACCAGTCTGTTGTTCCATGTCCAGTTCTAACTGTTGCTTCCTGACCTGCATACAAATTTCTCAAGAGGCAGGTCAGGTGGTCTGGTATTCCCATCTCTTGAAGAATTGTCCACAGTTTATTGTGATCCACGCAGTCAAAGGCTTTGGCATAGTCAATAAAGCAGAAATAGATGTTTTTCTGGAACTCTCTTGCTTTTTCCATGATCCAGCAGATGCTGGCAATTTGATTTCTGGTTCCTCTGCCTTTTCTAAAACCAGCTTGTACATCAGGAAGTTCACGGTTCATGAATTGCTGAAGCCTGGCTTGGAGAATTTTGAGCATTACTTTACTGGCGTGTGAGATGGGTGAAATTGTGCAGTAGTTTGAGCATTCTTTGGCATTGCCTTTCTTTGGAATTGGAATGAAAACTGACCTTTTCCAGCCCTGTGGCCACTGCTGAATTTTCCAAATTTGCTGGCATATTGAGTGCAGCACTTTCACAGCATCATCTTTCAGGATTTGAAATAGCTCAACTAGAATTCTATCACCTCCACTAGCTTTGTTCGTAGTGATGCTTTCTAAGGCCCACTTGACTTCACATTCCAGGATGTCTGGCTCTAGGTCAGTGATCACACCATCATGATTATCTGGCTCATGAAGATCTTTTTTGTACAGTTCTTCTGTGTATTCTTGCCACCTCTTCTTAATATCTTCTGCTTCTGTTAGGTCCATACCATTTCTGTCCTTTATCGAGCCCATCTTTGCATGAAATGTTGCTTTGGTATCTCTAATTTTCTTGAAGAGATCCCTAGTCTTTCCCATTCTGTTGTTTCCCTCTATTTCTTTGCATTGATCACTGAAGAAGGCTTTCTTATCTCTTCTTGCTGTTCTTTGGAACTCTGCATTCAGATGCTTATATCTTTCCTTTTCTCCTTTGCTTTTCACTTCTCTTCTTTTCACAGCTATTTGTAAGGCCTCCCCAGACAGCCATTTTGCTTTTTTGTATTTCTTTTCCATGGGGATGGTCTTGATCCCTGGATCCCTGTCTCCACGAACTTCAGTCCATAGTTCATCAGGCACTCTATCTATCAGATCTAGGCCCTTAAATCTATTTCGCACTTCCACTGTATAATCATAAGGGATTTGATTTAGGTTATACCTGAATGGTCTAGTGGTTTTCCCTACTTTCTTCAATTTAAGTCTGAATTTGGCAATAAGGAGTTCATGGTCTGAGCCACAGTCAGCTCCTGGTCTTGTTTTTGCTGACTATATAGAGCTTCTCCATGTTTGGCTGCAAAGAATATAATCAATCTAATTTCGGTGTTGACCATCTGGTGATGTCCATGTGTAGAGTCTTCTCTTGTGTTGTTGGAAGAGGGTGTTTGCTATGACCAGTGCATTTTCTTGGCAAAACTCTATTAGTCTTTGCCCTGCTTCATTCTGTATTCCAAGGCCAAATTTGCCTGTTACTCCAGGTGTTTCTTGACTTCCTACTTTTGCATTCCAGTCTCCTATAATGAAAAGGACATCTTTTTTGGGTGTTATTTCTAAAAGGTCTTGTAGGTCTTCACAGAACCATTCAACTTCAGCTTCTTCAGCGTTACTGGTTGGGGCATAAGCTTGGATTACTGTGAATCTGACAGAATGTGGTCCACTGGAGAAGGGAATGGCAAACCACTGCAGTATTCTTGCCTTGAGAACCCCATGAACAGTATGAAAAGGCAAAATGATAGGATACTGAAAGAGAAACTCCCCAGGTCAGTAGGTGCCCAATATGCTACTGGAGATCAGTGGAGAAATAACTCCAGAAAGAATGAAGGGATGGAGCCAAAGCAAAAAGAATACCCAGCTGTGGATGTGACTGGTGATAGAAGCAAGGTCCGATGCTGTAAAGAGCAATATTGCATAGGAACCTGGAATGTCAGGTCCATGAATCAAGGCAAATTGGAAGTGGTCAAACAAGAGATGGCAAGAATGAATGTTGACATTCTAGGAATCAGCGAACTGAAATGGACTGGAATGGGTGAATTTAACTCAAATGACCATTATGTCTACTACTAAGGGCCGGAGTCCCTCAGAAGAAATGGAGTAGCCATCATGGTCAACAAAAGAGTCTGAAATGCAGTACTTGAGATGCAGTCTCAAAAATGACAGAATGATCTCTGTTCCTTTCCAAGGCAAACCATTAAAATGGGCGTATGGACCAAATCAGTCTTTAGATACTCTGCTACAACTGGCTCAGACAGTCTCTTATGGTAGGGAATATGAGGAAAAGAGAGAAAGGCAGAAAAAAGACAAAGGAAAAGGTGGAAGCCTTTGCAATGGCTATGAAAAACATTCTTAAACAGCCTGAGAAAGATGTCCAGAGGGACCCAGGTGAAAAGGGATGGGCTTGCTATTACTGTTGAAGGGAGGGGCACCTCAAGTGGGATTGCCCTCAGGCATCTAAGCCGCCTCTGGTTCCATGTCCGGTCTGCAAAGGACCACATTGGAAGAGAGACTGCCCTCAGAGGTGTAGGTCTCCGGGGTGGGACTCTCAAGAGAATCAGGACTGAAGGTGCCCAGGGGTTCCCACACAAGTTCCCATCCTAATTACACCTGAGGAACCCCGAGTATTAATAACTGTGGGGGGCCAATCCATCAATTTCCTTTTAGATACTGGGGCAACTTACTCTGTGCTTACCGAAGCCCCTGGCCCACTTTCTTCCCAATCCGCTTCCATAATGGGACTGTCTGGACGAGCCAAAAGGTATTATTTCAGTTATTCTTTATCTTGTAATTGAGATTCTGTGCTATTTTCACACGAGTTTCTGATCGTGCCAGAATCTCCCTCACCCCTTTGGGGGAGGGATATACTGAGCAAGGTCCATGCCTCTGTTTTCATGAATATGGAGCCCTCCCTTTCTCTCCCTTTAGTTGAGCAAAATGTACATCCTAGAGTATGGGCTGATGGAAAATCTGTAGGTCGAGCACACAATGCTATTCCTATAGTTATCAAGCTCAAAGACCCACACTTATTTCCATATAAGAAGCAGTATCCACTGAAACCTGAAGTTAAGGAAGGGTTAAAACCCATCATTGAAAATTTAAAGGAGCAAGGACTATTAATTCCCTGTAACAGTCCCTGCAACACTCCTATTTTGGGTATAAAGAAATCAAATGGTAAATGGAGACTAGTTCAAGATTTACAGATAATAAATGAGGCTGTAGTTCCTTTACACCTCGTGGTACCTAATCCTTATACTCTATTGTCTGAAATTCCTGAATGAGCCAGATACTTTTCAGTAATTGATTTGAAAGATGTCTTCCATTCAGTGCCTTTGGTGGAGGAAAGTCAATTTCTATTTGTCTTTGAAGACCTTACGCAGCCAGCTTCTCAGTTAACCTGGGCAGTTTTGCCCCAGGGATTTCATGACAGTCCTCACTTTTTTGGACAAAGTTTGTCACGGGATCTACAAAACTTTAATAGCTCTGAAGCGGTGGTGTTACAATATGTAGATGATATTTTGCTCTGTGCTGAGACAGAGGAAGCTTGTTCACAAGCCTCAGAAGATTTCTTTAAATTTCTGGCAGGCTGCAGTTACAAGGCATCAAGAAAAAAGGCTCAGCTTTGTCAACAATCGGTTAGATATCTGGGCCTAATCATATCAGAAGGGACTAGGGCCATAGGCCCTGAGAGAATTAAACCTATACTAAATCATCCCTACCTATGACTTTAAGACAATTGAGAGGATTTGGGGGAATCACAAGTTACTGTCACATTTGGATTCCAGGTTATGGGGAACTTGCCCGGCCTTTATATCAACTTATAGCTGAAACTCAGCAGGCCCAAACTGACAAACTGGTTTGGTCTCCAGAAACTCAAAAGGCTTTTAAGGTTCTTCAGACTGCTCTCCTACAAGCTCCCGCTTTGAGCTTGCCCACAGGGTCAGAATTTAATTTGTTTGTCACTGAAAGAAAAGGTGTGGTCTTGGGAGTTTTGACACAATCCCAAGGACCTCACCAACAACCTATTTCTTATCTAAGCAGAGAATTAGATGTAATTTCATGTGGGTGGCCCCACTGCCTAAGAGTAATTGGGGCAACGGCTATATTAACACCTGAAGCTTTAAAAATAATTAATGGACAAAACCTTATTGTACTGACTTCTCATGATGTGAGTGAAATCTTAAATTCTAAGGTTAATATTTGGATGACAGACAGTAGGCTTCTTAAATATCAGTCATTGTTGTTAGAAGGCGCACAGAGCATGGGTGGCTGCGACAGGGCACAGAGCATGGCCAAGAGGTGCTACCCCACGTCCAAGGTCAGGGGCGGAAGCTGGGAGGACCCCATGCATGAGGGGTGGCGGCCAAGAGGAGTTACCCCACGTCCGAAGTCAGGGGAAGTGGCCAAGAGTGCCAGGATGTGATGGTGCAGGAACAGCTGAGAGGAGCTACCCCATGTTTGAGATCAGGGGCGGTGGCTGGGAGGAGCTACCCTGCCCCCCCACCCCCCGAGGCCAGGGGCAACGGCCGGGAGGAGATACCCCACGCCTGAGGCCAGGGGCTGGGGCTGGGAGGAGCAACCCTACATCCAAGGAGCGGTGGCTGCGTGGGCACAGGAGGGCCTAGAGGAGATATTCCACTTTCAAGGTCAGGAGAGGCAGTGATAAGGAGATAACCCTCGTCCAAGGTAAGGAGCAGTGGCTGTGCTTTGCTGGAGCAGCTGTGAAGAGATACCCCACGTCCAAGGTAAGAGATACCCAAGTAAGATGATAGGTGTTGCAAGAGGGCATCAGAGGGCAAACACATTGAAACCATAATCACAGAAAACTAGTCAATCTAATCACACTAGGCCCAGAGCCTTGTCTAACTCAATGAAACTAAGCCATGCCCATGGGGCCATCGAAGATGGGGGGGGTCATGGTGGAGAGGTCTGACAGAATGTGGTCTACTGGAGAAGGGAATGGCAAACCACTGCAGTATTCTTGCCTTGAGAACCCCATGAACAGTATGAAAAGGCAAAATGATAGGATACTGAAAGAGGAACTCCCCAGGTCAGAAGGTGCCCAATATGCTACTGGAGATCAGTGGAGAAATAACTCCAGAAAGATGGGATGGAGCCAAAGCAAAAAGAATACCCAGCTGTGGATGTGACTGGTGATAGAAGCAAGGTCCGATGCTGTAAAAAGCAATATTGCATAGGAACCTGGAATGTCAGGTCCATGAATCAAGGCAAATTGGAAGTGGTCAAACAGGAGATGGCAAGAGTGAACATCAACATTCTAGGAATCAGCGAACTGAAATGGACTGGAATGGGTGAATTTAACTCAAATGACCATTATATCTACTACTGTGGGCAGGAATCCCTTAGAAGAAATGGAGTAGCCATCATGGTCAAAAAAAGAGTCCAAAATGCAGTACTTGGATGCAATCTCAAAAACTACAGAATGATCCCTGTTTGTTTCCAAAGCAAACCATTCAATATCACAGTAATCCAAGTCTATGCCCCGACCAGTAACACTGAAGAAGCTGAAGTTGAATGGTTCTATGAAGACCTACAAGACCTTTTAGAAATAACACCCCAAAAAGATGTCCTTTTCATTATAGGAGACTGGAATGCAAAAGTAGGAAGTCAAGAAACACCTGGAGTAACAGGCAAATTTGGCCTTGGAATACGGAATGAAGCAGGGCAAAGACTAATAAAGTGTTGCCAAGAAAATGTACTGGTCATAGCAAACACCCTTTCCCAACAACACAAGAGAAGACTCTACACATGGACATCACCAGATGGTCAACACCAAAATCAGATTGATTATATTCTTTGCAACCAAAGATGGAGAAGCTCTATACAGTCAACAAAAAAAGACCAGGAGCTGACTGTGGCTCAGATCATGAACTCCTTATTGCCAAATTCAGACTTAAATTGAAGAAAGTAGGGAAAACCACTAGATCATTAAGGTATGACCTAAATCTAATCCCTTATGATTATACAGTGGAAGTGCGAAATAGATTTAAGGGCCTAGATCTGATAGATAGAGTGTCTGATGAACTATGGACTGAGGTTCGTGACATTGTACAGGAGACAGGGATCAAGACCATCCCCATGGAAAAGAAATGCAAAAAAGCAAAATGGCTGTCTGGGGAGGCCTTACAAATAGCTGTGAAAAGAAGAGAAGCAAAAAGCAAAGGAGAAAAGGAAAGATATAAGCATCTGAATGCAGAGTTCCAAAGAATAGCAAGAAGAGATAAGAAAGCCTTCCTCAGTGACCAATGCAAAGAAATAGAGGAAAACAACAGAATGGGAAAGACTAGAGATCTCTTCAAGAAAATTAGAGATACCAAGGGAACATTTCATGCAAAGATGGGCTCCATAAAAGACAGAAATGATATGGACCTAACAGAAGCAGTTGATATTAAGAAGAGGTGGCAGGAATACACAGAAGATCTTCATGACCAAAATAATCATGATGGTCTGATCGCTAACCTAGAGCCAGACATCCTGGAATGTGAAGTCAAGTAGGCCTTAGAAAGCATCACTACGAACAAAGCTAGTGGAGGTGATGGAATTCCAGTTGAGCTATTTCAAATCCTGAAAGATGATGCTGTGAAAGTGCTGCACTCAATATACCAGCAAATTTGGAAAACTCAGCAGTGGCCACAGGACTGGAAAAGGTCAGTTTTCATTCCAATCCCAAAGAAAGGCAACGCCAAAGAGTGCTCAAACTACCACACAATTGCACTCATCTCACATGCTAGTAAAGTAATGCTCAAAATTCTCTAAGCCAGACTTCAGCAGTACGTGAACCGTGAACTTCCAGATGTTCAAGCTTGTTTTAGATAAGGCAGAGGAACCAGAGATCAAATTGCCAAGATCTTCTGAATCATTGAAAAAGCAAAGGAGTTCCAGAAAAACATCTATTTCTGCTTTATTGACTATGCCAAAGCTTTTGACTGTGTGGATCACAATAAACTGTGGAAAATTCTTCAAGAGATGGGAATAACAGACCACCTGACCTGCCTCTTGAGAAACCTGTATGCAAGTCAGGAAGCAACAGTTAGAACTGGACATGGAACAACAGACTGGTTCCAAGTAGGAAAAGGAGTACGTCAAGGCTGTATATTGTCACCCTGCTTATTTAACTTCTATGCAGAGTACATCATGAGAAACGCTGGACTGATAGAAGCACAAGCTGGAATCAAGATTGCCAGGAGAAATATCAATAACCTCAGCTATGCAGATGACACCACCCTTATGGCAGAAAGTGAAAAGGAACGGAAAAGCCTCTTGATGAGAGTGAAAGAGGAGAGTGAAAAAGTTGGCTTAAAGCTCAGCATCCAGAAAACGAAGATTATGGCATCTGGTCCCATCAGTTCATGGGAAATAGATGGAGAAACAGTGGAAACAGTGTCAGACTTTATTTTTTGGGTCTCCAAAATCACTGCAGATAGTGACTGCAGCCATGAAATTAAAAGCCACTTACTCCTTGGAAGGAAAGTTATGATCAACCTAGATAGCATATTGTAAAGCAGAGACATTACTTTGCCATCAAAGGTCCGTCTACTCAAGGCTGTGATTTTTCCAGTGGTCATATATGGATGTGAGAGTTGGGCTGTGAAGAAGGCTGAGCACTGAAGAATTGATGCTTTTGAACTGTGGTGTTGGAGAAGACTCTTGAGAGTCCCTTGGACTGCACGGAGATCCAACCAGTCCATTCTGAAGATCAGCCCTGGGATTTCTCTGGAAGGAATGATGGTAAAGCTGAAACTCCAGTACTTTGGCTTCGTGATGCTGAGAGTTGACTCATTGGAAAAGACTCTGATGCTGGGAGGGATTAGGGGCAGGAGGTGAAGGGGATGACAGAGGATGAGATGGCTGGATGACCTCACTGACTCGATGGACGTGAGTCTCAGTGAACTCCAGGAGTTGGTGATGGACAGGGAGTTCTGGCGTGCTGTGATTCACAGGGTCGCAAAGAGTCGGACACAACTGAGCGACTGAACTGAACTGAACTGTTGTTAGAAGGACCAGTAACTAAGCTTAAAGTTTGTGGAAATTTAAATCCTACCACTTTCCTTCCTAAAAAGGAAAATCAAACACCTGTTCACGATTGTTCCCAATTCCTAACTTTAAGCTATGCAGCTCAGGAGGATCTAATAGATACTCCATTAGACAATCCTGACATAGAAATATTTACAGATGGCAGTTCTTTTGTTCGGGATGGAAAGTGTAAAGCAGGTTACGCCGTGGTGACTGCTGAACAGGTTTTAGAAACAAAATTTCTCCTCCAGGGAACTAGTGCTCAGTTAGCGGAGCCTGTGGCTCTGACCCGAGCTCTAGAGTTAAGCAAAGGACAGTGAGTAAATATCTACACTGATTCTAAATATACTTATTTGACTTTTCATGCTCATGCTGGGATATGGAAAAAAAAAGACAGTTTAAAGCAGCAACAGGAGAACCTATTAAGCATTTCAGAGAGATCGAGAGACTTTTAACTGCTGTATATTGTCCTAAAGAAGTAGCTGTTATGCATGCAAAGGGCACAGCAGGGATGGCAGTAAAGTAGCCAAAGGTAATCAGTTGGCTGACTGTTAAGCCAGAAAAGCGGCACTTTAGAAAACCCCTTCACTACAGACGCGTTTGATCTGAACAGGTCCTGTGGAAAAGGAAGAACCACAATATACTGAGGAAGAATTAAAAAGATACGAAAAAAGAGGAACAAAGATTACTGATAAAAGATGGTTACAGTCTGAGGATGGACGATTAATAATTCCTGAAAATGCTCAGTGGAAAATTCTTAAGGGTTTACATCAGAGTTTTCATGTGGGTGCAGAGAGTACTTACCAAATGGCTTCTCGTTTGTTTGAAGGAAAAAATGTAATAAAAACTTTAAAGAATATTATCAAAAGGTGTGAGGTTTGTCAGAAAAATAACCCAAACACGGAAAAGCTAGCAAAATCTGGATTACAACAAAGTGGGAACTATTCTGGAGAGAACTGGGAAATTGATTTTACTCATATGCCAAAAGTTAATGGATATTCTTGCTTACAAGTTAGGGTAGATACTTTTACTGGATGGATTGAGGCTTTTCCCTGTCGTAGTGAACAAGCTAAGGAGGTTATAAAGATTTTAATCCATGAAATTATCCCCAGGTTTGGGCTGCCACTGAGCCTTCAGAGTGACAATGGCTCCGCCTTTAAAGCTGCTGTAACTCAGGGGATATCTAAAGCTCTAGAAATAGAATATCACTTACACTGTTCCTGGAGACCCCAATCCTCAGGAAAGGTTGAAAAAGCTAATGACATTATCAAAAGACATCTGCACAAACTAACTCAAGAGGCCCAGGACAATTGGATTAAAGTCCTACCCATAGCTTTAATGAGGGCTCAAATTGCCCCCCAAAAGGAGGGACTGTCCGCCTTTATGGAAGGCCTTTCTTATGCACAGACATTGTGCCTGTGCACAGACCCTGAAGCCTTGGAATTAACTAGTTACGTAACTCAGCTCTCAGCTTTTCAACAGGCATTAACAGAACTCTGGGAGACGACTCCTAACCTAGCCTCTGAGTCAAACAAACCTCTATTTGAGCCAGAAACCGAGGTTCTCATAAAAACATTGGGATCTGGAGGCCCATCCCTCGAGCCCATCTGGGAAGGCCCTTACCAGGCTATTCTTTCTTCTCCCACAGCTGTCAAAGTGCCAAGAATTGATTCATGGGTACATCACACTCAAGTTAAGAGGTGGCACCCTGACCAAAACTAAGTGACTTCATTTTATGTCTTTACTTTCTATGCTCTGACTTTGTACTTTTCAGATAGGCCTGATAACCTATGTGAGCTTACTTCTGCTGACTCCAAAAATTCTGAGTCTGCCATTTGATCCTGAAGACAATGCCTTCCTGTCCTGTGCTCACTCCTATGCTACATTCCACAGTCGGTCTAACTGCTGGGTCTGCGGAGCACTCCTCTTCATCAGTGAAAGGCTTCCCATGGTGGACATCTCCACTTCAAGGAAAAGACTTTCTCCAAGTCTGTGAATACCTTCGACAACAATCATATGTGATACCTCTTCTTCATCTGATGGCATCTAATAACCATATAATGGACTGGTGCACCTCGTTGCACTTTAACTATGGACATAACGTGACTTTTAATTTTGATTTTAACTTGTTTTAATGACTATTTTGCCTTGCATCTGTAACTGTATAACTGGATTTATTTCTAGCCACATGAAAGCTTTTAAGTTACAAATGGTTGCTCAAACTCCTGCTACTGCTACAGCTTCCTCCAACTACTACTTGGGGCCCCAGGATCAGATATCCTCAATAGGAGGATTAGGAAAATATGTTGCCTCACCAATTTAGGGACAATGCTCCTTATCAGCTCGGAAGCAGTTATGGAACGATAACGATGCCCCTTTTCCCTAGGCAACATAATTTTCCTAAAAGAAAAGGGAGGAATGAAAGGGTAACAGGCAGGAAGGCCAGGGGTCTCCAAACGGAGGAAATAGCCTGCAAGTGTCAGACATTTTTATCTCTCTTAAGTGGCAGGAGGAAACAAACTAGCGATATTTTTTTCCTTCTCTATACAAATTTAAAAGGAGGTTTCTCTTAAAACACTGTATTGCCATAATGACACCTAGTTTCACCTGAAGTTAACTATTCTCAAACCTTGAGATAACCAATGCCTTTTTCTTATGGAAATGTTTGTCTTAAGCTATGCTAACGTGCTATGTATTTACCCCAAACTCTGTCTTCAAGTCGGTTCTGCCTCTTGGCTCAGAACCTACTTGACAAACCAGTATGTTATATTCAGATATTGTTCCCCTAATCTATGTAAATAAAACTATTTGTATGGTGATCTCCCCTTCTTCAAGATTCAAGTTAATCATTTTATGGCCCAGGATGAACCATTTGGTGCCAAGATTATCCCAAAATGCATCTTATGGGTGAGGGGCCTGGTGACATTCTGAGTTTTAAAACATTCCTTTCTTTCATTAACAGACTGCTAGTGACTATATAACATCCAGCTGAAGACTAGCAGGGGGGTACTCTTTCTGCCCCCCTCTGATGCATATGTCAGAAGCTTTCTCTATCTCCTTTATACTTTAGTAAAACTTTATTACACAAAAGCTCTGAGCGATCAAGCCTCATCTCTGGCCCCAGATTGAATTCTTCTCCTCCGGGGGCCAAGAATTCTGGCATCTTTTCGTTCAAAAACAACCTTTCAGTAGATATAATGGTCATCTGAATTAGTCACCCATTCCCATTCATTTTAGTTCACTGATTCTTAAGATGTCGACGTTCACTCTTGCCATCTCCAGTTTGACCACTTCCAGTTTACCTTGACTCATAGACCTAATATTCCAGGTTCCTTTGCAATATTGTTCTTTACCGCAACGGACTTTACTTTCACCTCCAGACACATCCAGAACTGGGTGTCATTTCCACGTTGGCCCAGCCTCTTTATTCCTTTTGGAGCTATTTCTCTGTTCTTCTCCAGTAGCATATTGGACCTACTGACCTGAGGGCTTCATCTTTCAGTGTCATATCTTTTTGCCTTTTCATACTGTTTATGGGATTCTCAAGGCAAGAATACTTGAGAGGATATGGCATTCCTTACTCCAATGGATCACAAATTTGGGAACTATTACATTTTTATGACATTGTTGCCTTTACTTAACACTATCAGTGTGTTACATTAAGTACTGTTAAAGAAAAATGAACATTTACAACACATGGTAAACATTGTACTCTGGTTATCAGAGCCTCTGTGGGAAATATCTGGTGATTGGGCTTATAATTTCCTCTTTGAATCCCCACCTTGGCTGTAGGACAGACTCCCACTTCTTAGCTATAACAATCAAACAAATTTTAATAATGGACCTTAAGGTTTAGACAGCTTGAATCAGGCCTGAATAGCTGTCAAGGACAACATCTTTGTTCATCCCTCTTCCCTTCCACCCTCTGGGTTTAGTGTCAGTCACATGGTACTGGGATGACTTCAGGAGCAAATCTTTAGTTCAGGCAGAAAGGAGAAAATTTGGAATGTTTTCTTTCTAATGACAACAAGATTTAGTTTGCTTAGCATAAACTAACTTCATTACCCTATTCTTATCTTCTCTATCATTTCTTTTTATTTTTTACTTCTTTTGCTTTTCATTGAGTTGTAGAAAGCTTCCCCCTCTCTCTTTTCCTCCCCCATCCCCCTCCTTTCTCTCTCTATCTCTCATCTCTCTCTTCCTCCTAGTTAGAACTGTGAGAATAACCCCTTGTCTAAGTTAACCAACTGAACTCTTATAGTTATGTATGAGAGATGGGAAATGCCTCTTTCCTACTTGAATAGAAATAAATTCAGAAAAGACCAACCACGCTTTGACACCCTGAAGGTCCTCAGCTAATAATAGACCTTAAAATAATAATTTTTTGAAAACAGCAAACTAGGTCAGTGCCACGAATGTTCACCTCTATTGCGTTTCTACCAACCCCATCCTCTTGCAAGGAAATCAAAAATATAACACAACCTTCATATCTGAATATTTGAAGAAAGTTTCTGGGGTCAGAAATCACTATTTGGCCACAACTTAAAGGCAAACTGGAATTATGTTACAACTCTGTGGTGAAAGCCTCTGAACCAGGGCAAAATGAAAGCAGTTAGCCACAACCAACTGTGTTTTCCTGGAACTAAACCTGACTGAAAATCTTCAACAACAACAAAAAAAAAGATTTTGAGCAGATTTCTTTGAGGAGTCATTCCTCCAGAAATTTCCCAAAGGACTACTAAGATGGCAAATTCAATGCTCTCTGTGTCTGGCTGAAATTCCTCTACTGGATATCATCTTGATATTAGGGGGGAAAAAGAACTGACTTCTACAGCCTGTTTTCTCAAATTTTAGTGGTTCTGAGTTTATGCAGCATGAACTCTTACCTATCAAGGCTTTTAAAACCAAAAGGAATAAGGTCATAGCTTTGGTCATCTACTATGGAGTCTTATCCAATGTATGACTGAATTTTTCCAACAGCTACATATATTATGTTAGGAAGAAAAGAATGAGCCATGAAAGACTGAAGTATTTTTATTGATGATTTCATATACGCAACTTTAACAAGGATGAAAAATTAGCTGAGATGAAAAGGAGGCAGGGGCAGACCTAAACCCTGAACCACCACTATGGAGCTCATTGTCCGTGGAAATGCTAGACTCCAAGTAACAATAATAATACATTCAACTGATCTTTTCCTACTCATCTTCATGTTTTCTATGGATACAGGAAACAAGAGACAGTTATGTGTCCTCAAGAAGCTATTATAATCTAATAAGGTATGCTCTCTCCAGATGCTCTGGCAGTTTGTGCTTACCTATCACTGTGTTAATAGAACAATTCAATTCTTATTGTCATCCATATATTTATAATGAATGTATCCCCAGCTGGACTGTGAGGACTTTTAGAGCAGTTCTTTTCACTTATATATTCTTTACAACTAGCAAAGATAACAGATACCCACTAAAAAGTGTTTCAACAAATAAACAGAAAAGAAAACAGGTATGGACTACAAAAAAAAAAAAAAAAAAAAATCAGGGGTAGGTCAAAGCTGAAAGCTTCTAATCTCATCATTCTCCAATATGTGTTCTGTACTTTTAGTAGAAGGAACTTTCCCACAAATTTGATCAGATCATTGTTTTAGTTGAATGAGTCTTCACGGCAGTGGGGCTATAACCTAGACTCCTTAGGCCTTAGTGAAGTATCCTCTGCTTGCCTTACCCCTCACTACAGCATGAATCATATTGTAATCATGAGTGACTCCAGCTAGACTATGATTTCCCTGAGGGCAAGAATCATATCTACTTTATCTGTGTGGTACCAGTGCTTAAAACAGAGTGTCTTAATACCAACTAAACATTTACTCTTCACCAGATCCCCCCAGTGGCACTGGGATGTTACCACATATTCATTTATTCCTATATTCTTTGTCATTTAACTGTGCCTCATAGCCCTTATAAAATTTTCCAAATAAACAATAATTCCCAAGCCCTTTTATGAACCAGTAAACTCAGCTTTTGATGCTGAAGAAGGACTGATGTTGAAGCTGAAGCTCCAGTACTTTGGACACCTGATGCAAAGAAGTGACTCACTGGAAAAGACCCTGATGCTGGGAAAGATTGAAGGCAGGAGGAGAAGGGGACGACAGAGGATGAGATGGTTGGATGGCATCACAGACATGATGGACATGAGTTTGAGCAAGCTCCAGAGTTAGTGATGGACAGGGAAGCCTGGAGTGCTGCAGTCCATGGGGTCACAAAGAGTCGGACATGACTGAGTGACTGAACTGAACTGAAACTTGGCTTCTAGTCATTGCTGTCCTACTGTTTATCTGAATTCATCTCTGCTTGTTTCGTTGGTCATAAAAGAAAAATATTATCATCTGTATTTTTTACCTTACATGATATTCTAAGCTGATGTCCTTTCTGGAATATGGTAGAATATAAATAAATATCCACATACATGAATGTTGTAAAAAGCAAATTATGTAATTATATAAGTGTAAAGTGGTATAGTTATAATATGTTATATTTATTGACTGAATCTGGAGCCAGATTATCTGGATTCAAATCTTGACTCAGACACCTGTGATCAAGGGTTTAATCACTATCTTTTAATCACTTTTAATCACTATCTTCATCTATAACTGGAGATAATAATTGTACTTACTTCTTTGTGTTGTATTAAAGATGAGTAAATTCATGTAAAATGCTTAGAACATTACCTGGTATGTAATAAATACTCAAAAAATATCAAAACAAATTTTTTTTCAGTCATTTGTGACTTGATTGTGACAGCAACTATCAAGTTATCCATCCAATAAAGGCATCAGCTGCATCCATCTGATAACTACCTAAGCCCTAAGAGCTAAATTCTAAGATGCTCAGAGATAAACTCACCTTTAAATTCTACCCAAAATGGAAGATGTATGGCTAACTCTTGAGAACTTCCCAAACACTAGTGGGAAGTTCCCACTTCCCAAACAAAATCCAGTGCTCAAGATTGACTACAGTTTCACTTATTTGAAAACTTGGATTAAAGATCTAAACATAAGACCAGAAACTATAAAACTCCTAGAGGAGAACATAGGCAAAACACTCTCTGACATACATCACAGCAGGATCCTCTATGACCCACCTCCCAGAATATTGGAAATAAAAGCAAAAATAAACAAATGGGACCTAATTAAACTTAAAAGCTTCTGCACATCAAAGGAAACTATCAGCAAGGTGAAAAGACAGCCTTCAGAATGGGAGAAAATAATAGCAAATGAAGCAACTGACAAACAACTAATCTCAAAAATATACAAGCAACTCCTCCAGCTCAACTCCAGAAAAATAAATGACCCAATCAAAAAATGGGCCAAAGATCTAAATAGACATTTCTCCAAAGAAGACATACAGATGGCTAACAAACACATGAAAAGATGCTCAACATCACTCATTATCAGAGAAATGCAAATCAAGACCACTATGAGGTACCATTTCACACCAGTCAGAATGGCTGCGATCCAAAAGTCTACAAATAATAAATGTTGGAGAGGGTGTGGAGAAAAGGGAACCCTCTTACACTGTTGGTGGGAATGCAAACTAGTACAGCCACTATGGAGAACAGTGTGGAGATTCCTTAAAAAACTGGAAATAGAACTGCCTTATGATCCAGCAATCCCACTGCTGGGCATACACACTGAGGAAACCAGAAGGGAAAGAGACACGTGTACCCTAGTGTTCATCGCAGCACTGTTTATAATAGCCAGGACATGGAAGCAACCTAGATGTCCATCAGCAGATGAATGGATAAGAAAGCTGTGGTACATATACACAATGGAGTATTACTCAGCCATTAAAAAGAATACATTTGAATCAGTTCTAATGAGGTGGATGAAACTGGAGCCTATTATACAGAGTGAAGTAAGCCAGAAGGAAAAACACCAATACAGTATACTAACGCATATATATGGAATTTAGAAAGATGGTAACAATAACCCTGTGTACGAGACAGCAAAAGTGACGCTGATGTATGGAACAGTCTTATGGAATCTGTGGGAGAGGGAGAGGGTGGGAAGATTTGGGAGAATGGCATTGAAACATGTAAAATATCATGTATGAAACGAGATGCCAGTCCAGGTTCAATGCACGATACTGGATGCTTGGGGCTAGTGCACTGGGACGACCCAGAGGGATGGTATGGGGAGGGAGGAGGGTTCAGGATGGGGAGCACATGTATACCTGTGATGGATTCATTTTGATATTTGGCAAAACTAATACAATTATGTAAATTTTAAAAATAAAATTAAATTAAAATATCAAAAAAAAAAGAAAACTTCTCATGAATTTTCCTCAGTAAATAAGGAAAGTTCCAAGTTTACATATATCCAATGTAATAGCCAATTCCCCTCAAGTAAGTGTGATATGAGTGGTTCCCCAAAACCCATATTTTCTAATAAATCCCGACTGAACTCTGTTCCACCACCCTCCTGTCTGATAAGAAATCCAATTGACAGAGCTCTCCTGAGTCAACGAAATCTTCAGAGAGTGAAAGGTTGGAGACAGCTGTTTATGTTAATCACTTCTCAGAGTTGCAAATAGGGTAACTTGAGCTGCCTTGAACCAATTCAGCTAGAATTATATCTTATAACAGTTTCATAAATTCAATTCAGAGGATATCACAGAAAAACTGATTTAGAGGAGAAGTCAAAAAGAAAGAGACAGAAAGTAAACGTGCTTGATTTTAGACATCCAAATTTGCAGTACATGTAGAATCAGACATCCTTATTGATCCTGAGAGAGTTAATTATTAGGTAGGTTTATGAGGAGTCCAGGGCCCCTGAGGAGGAAGAAGGGGGTCTGGGGTCCTCAAGAAGGAGAAAAGGACAAACATTTTTTTCTACATTCCTTCCTTAGTCACATAAAACTTTTTTTTTCTTTAAACCCAGAGCTAATGATTGCACAACAAAACAACTCATCTTGCTCAAGGGTATGTTTTTCCTTACAGGAGACCTGGGTCAGGCAGCATGTGGCATAAGCCCTCATGGAAGAGGTTGCCATTAACTCCACCATAGAGCCGGCTAGCAGATGGTCCACAAATTTCAGAACAATTATACCAAATAAACTCTTGCACTATTAAGAAAGTTCTAGGACGCACAACAGATTTACCAACCTGGGTCTCCAGCAAAAGGACTGAGAACCCCCAGGGAATTTGACTTTGGAGGACAGTGGGATTTGGTTACAGAACGTACACAGAACTGGGGAAACAGACTCATGGAGGACACAAACAAAACTTTGTGTGAACCAGGATCCAGGAGAAAGGAGCAGTAACCCCACAAGAGACTGACCCAGACTTGCCCGTGAGTGTTCAGGAATCTCCAGCAGAGCCATGGGTTGGTGGTGGCTTCTGCAGGGTTAGGGGCATACAGCAATATGTGCATAGGACCTTTTGAGGGAGGTCAACATTGTCTTCCTTATCTCCAACATAGTTTGGTCTCAGGTCAAACAACAGCCCCGCCTGTCAACAGAAAACTGGATTAAAGATTTACTGAGCATGGCCCCGCCCATCAGAACAAGACACAGAATCAGTCTCTCAAGAAGAGATAAGAAAGCCTTATTCAGCGATCAATGCAAAGAAATAGAGGAAAATAACAGAATGGGAAAGACTAGAGATCACTTCAAGAAAATCAGAGATACCAAAGGAACATTTCGTGTAAAGATGGACTCGACAAAGGACAGAAATGGTATGGACCTAACAGAAGCAGAAGATATTAAGAAGAGGTGGCAAGAATACACAGAAGAACTGTACAAAAAAGATCTTCATGACCCAGATAATCACGATGCTGTGATCACTCACCTAGAGCCAGACATCCTGGAATGTGAAGTCAAGTGGGCCTTAGAAATCATCACTATGAACAATGCTAGTGGAGGTGATAGAATTTGAGTTGAGCTATTTCAAATCCTGAAAGATGATGCTGTGAAAGTGCTGCACTCAATATGCCAGCAAATTTGGAAAATTCAGCAATGGCCACAGGACTGGAAAAGGTCAGTTTTCATTCCAATCCCAAAGAAAGGCAATGCCAAAGAATGCTCAAACTACTGCACAATTGCACTCATCTCACACGCTAGTAAAGTAATGCTCAAAATTCTCCAAGCCAGGCTTCAGCAATATGTGAACCGTGAACTTCCTGACGTTCAAGCTGGTTTTAGAAAAGACAGAGGAACGAGAGATCAAATTGGCAACATCCGCTGGATCATGGAAAAAGAAAAGGAGTTCCAGAAAAACATCTATTTCTGCTTTATTGACTATGCCAAAGCCTTTGACTGTGTGGATCACAATAAACTGTGGAAAATTCTTCAAGAGATGGGAATAACAGACCACCTGATCTGCCTCTTTAGAAATTTGTATGCAGGTCAGGAAGCAACAGTTAGAACTGGACATGGAACAACAGAGTGGTTCCAAGTAGGAAAAGGAGTATGTCAAGGCCGTATATTTTCACCCTGCTTATTTAACTTCTATGCAGAGTACATCATGAGAAATGCTGGACTGGAAGAAACAGAAGCTGGAATCAAGATTGCCAGGAGAAATATCAATAACCTCAGATATGCAGATGACACCACCCTTATGGCAGAAAGTGAAGAGGAACTAAAAAGCCTCTTGATGAAGGTGAAAGAGGAGAGTGAAAAAGTTGGCTTAAAGCTCAACATTGAGAAAACGAAGATCATGGCATCCGGTCCCATCACTTCATGGGAAATAGATAGGAAACAGTGGAAACAGTGTCAGACTTTATTTTGGGGGGCTCCAAAATCACTGCAGATGGTGACTGCAGCCATGAAATTAAAAGTCGCTTACTCCTTGGAAGGAAAGTTATGATCAACCTAGATAGCATATTCAAAAGCAGAGACATTACTTTGCCAACAAAGGTTCGTCTAGTCAAGGCTATGGTTTTTCCAGTGGTCATGTATGAATGTGAGAATTGGACTGTGAAGAAAGCTGAGCGCTGAAGAATTGATGCTTTTGAACTGTGGTGTTGGAGAAGACTCTTTCGAGCCCCTTGGACTGCAAGGAGATCCAACCAGTCCGTTCTGAAGGAGATCATTCCTGGGATATCTTTGGAAAGAATGATGCTAAAGCTGAAACTCCAGTACTTTGGCCACCTGATGTGGAAAGTTGACTCATTGGAAAAGACTCTGATGCTGGGAGGGATTGGGGGCAAGAGGAGAAGGGGACGACAGAGGATGAGATGGCTGGATGGCATCACTGACTCAATGGATGTGAGCCTGAGTGAACTCTGGGAGTTGGTGATGGACAGGGAGGCCTGGTGTGCTGTGATTCATGGGGTCGCAAAGAGTCGGACACGACTGAGCGACTGATCTTATCTGACAGGAAGCGTACATAAGCCTCTTACCTTATCTTTCAGGGGGCAGACAGAATGAGGACCACAATCACAGAAAACTAATCAAACTGATCAAGGGACCACAGCCTTGTCTAACTCAATGAAACTATGAGCCATGCCATGTAGGGCCACCTAAGATTGACGGGTCATGGTGGAGAGTTCTGACAAAACATGGTCCACTGGAGAATGGAATGGAAAACCACTTCAGTGCTCTTGCCTTGAGAACCTCATGAACAGTATGAAAAGGCAAAAATATATGCCACTGAAAGATGAACTCCCCAGGTCGGTAGCTGCCCAATATGCTACTGGAGATCAGTGGATAAATAAATACAGAAAGAATGAAGAGATGGAGCCAAAGCGAAAACAGCATCCAGTTGTGGATGTGACTGGTGATGGAAGCAAGGTACTGCCTCTGCTCTTTAGCTGTCTAGGTTTGTCCTTTTGAAGGAGGTTGCCATTATCTTCATTACCTGCACCAAAGTTTGGCCTCAGGTCAAACAACAGGTAGGGAATACAGCCCCACACATCAACAGAACATTAAAGATTACTGAGCATTACCCTGCCCACCAGAACAAGACCCATATCCTCTCAGTCAGTCTCTCCCACCTGGAAGCTTCCATAAGCTTCCTCTTATACTTCTCCATCAGAGGGCAGACAGAATGATAAGCACAATCACAGAAAACTAACCAGTCTGATCACATGGACCACAGCCTTATCTAACTCAATGAAACTATGAGCCATACCATGTAGGGTCATTAAGATGGACAGGTGATGCTGGAAAGTTCTGACAAAACGTGGTACACTGGAAAAGGGAATGGCAAACAACTTCTGTATACTTGCCTTGAGAACCCCATGAACTGTATGAAAAGGCAAAAAGATAGGATACTGAGAGATGAAGTCCCAAAGATGGTAGATGCCCAATATGCTACTGGTATCAGTGGAGAAATAACTCCCAAAAGAATGAAGAGATGGAGCCAAAGCAAAAACACCCCATTGTGGATGTGACTGGTGATGGAAGTCCAATGCTGTAAAGAGCAATATTGCATAGGAACCTGGAATGTTAGGTTCATGAATCAAGGCAAATAGGAAGTGGTCAAACAGGAGATGGCAAGAGTGAACATCGACATTTCAGGAATCAGCAAATTAAAATGGACTAACCTCAGATATGCAGATGACACCACCCTTATGGCAGAAAGTGAAGAGGAACTAAAAAGTCTCTTGATGAAAGTGAAAGAGGAAAGTGAAAAAGTTGGCTTAAAGCTCAACATTCAGAAAACGAAGATCATGGCATCTGGTCCCATCACTTCATGGGAAATAGATGGGGAAACAGTGGAAACAGTGTCAGACTTTATTTTGGGGGGCTCCAAAATCACTGCAGATGGTGACTGCAGCCATGAAATTAAAAGCCGCTTACTCCTTGGAAGGAAAGTTATGACCAACCTAGATAGCATATTCAAAAGCAGAGACATTACTTTGCCAACAAAGGTACGTCTAACAAGGCTATGGGTTTTCCTGTGGTCATGTATGGATGTGAGAGTTGGACTGTGAAGAAGGCTGAGTGCCGAAGAATTGATGCTTTTGAACTGTGGTGTTGGAGAAGACTCTTGAGAGTCCTTTGGACTGCAAGGAGATCCAACCAGTCCATTCTGAAGGAGATCAGCCCTGGGATTTCTCTGGAAGGAATGATGCTAAAGCTGAAACTCCAGTACTTTGGCCACGTGATGCTGAGAGTTGACTCATTGGAAAAGACTCTGATGCTGGGAGGGATTTGGGGAAGGAGAAGGGGACAACAGAGGATGAGATGGCTGGATGGCATCACTGACTCAATGGACGTGAGTCTGAGTGAACTCCGGGAGTTAGTGATGGACAGGGAGGCCTGGTGTGCTGTGATTCATGGGGTTGCAAAGAGTCAGACACGACTGAGCGACTGAACTGAACTGAACTGGAATGGGTGAATGAACTCAGATGGCCATTATATCTATCACTGTGGAAAATAATCCCTTGGAAGAAGTGGGGTAGCCATCATAGTCAACAAATGAGTCTGAAATGCAGTGCCTGGATGCAATCTCAAAAACGACAGAATGATCTCTGTTCATTTCCAAGGCAAAGTATTCAATATCACAGTAATCCAAGTCTATGCTGCGACCAGTAATGCTGAAGAAGCTGAAATTGAATGGTTGTATGAAGACCTACAAGACCTTCCAAAACTAACACCCCAAAAAAATGTCCTTTTCATCATAGGGGACTGGAATGCCAAAGTAGGAAATCATGAGATACCTTGAGTAACCAGGAAATTTGGCCTTGGAGTACAAAACAAAGCAGGGCAAAGGCTAACAGAGTTTTTCCAAGACAATGCACTGGTCATAGCAATCATCCTCTTCCAACAAAACAAGAGAAGACTCTACATTTGGACATCACTACCAAAATAAGATTGATTATATTCTTTGCCACCGAAGATAGAGAACCCCTATACAGTCAGCAAAACAAGACCAGGAGCTGACTGTAGCTCAGAATCTGAACCCCTTATTGCCAAATTCAGACTTAAGTTGAAGAAAGCAGGGAAAACCAGTAGACCATTCAGTTATGACCTAAATAAAATCCTTTAACATTATACAGTGGCAGTGACAAATAGATTCATGGGATCAGATCTCATAGACAGAGTGCCTGAAGAACTATGGACAGAGGTTTGTGACATTGTACAGGAGACAGGGATCAGGAATATCCCCAAGAAAAAGAAGTACAAAAAGGCAAAATGGTTGTGTGGGGAGGCCTTTCAGACAGCTGAGAAAACAAAAGACACAAAAGACAAAAGAGAAAAGGAAAAATGCACACATTTGAATGCAGAGTTCCAAAGGATAGCAAGGAGAGATATGAAAGCCTTTCTCAGTTATCAGTGCAAACAAATAGAGGAAAACAATAGAATGGGAAAGACCAGAGATCTCTTCAAGAAAATCAGATATACCAAGGGAAATTTTCATGCAAAGATGGGCACAATAAAGGACAGAAATGGTATGGACCTAAGAGAAGAAGAAAATATTAAGAAGTTGTGGCAAGAATACACAGAAGAGCTATACAGAAAAGTTCTTCATGACCCAGATAACCACGATGGTGTGATAACTCACCTAGAGCCAGACATCCTGGAGTGTGAAGTCAAGTGGGCCTTAGAAAGCATCACTACGAAAAAAGCTAGTGGAGGTGATGGAATTCCAGTTGAGCTATTTCAAATCCTGAAAGATGATGCTGTGAAAGTACTGCACTCAATATGCCAGCAAATTTGGAAAACTCAGCAGTGGCCACAGGACTGGAGAAGGTCTGTTTTAATTATAATCCCAAAGAAAGGCAATTCAAAGAATGCTCAAACTACTGCACAATTGCACTCATCTCACATGCTTGCAACGGAGAAGGCAATGGCACCCCACTTCAGTACACTTGCCCGCAAAACCCCATGGACGGAGGAGCCTGGTGGGCTGCAGTCCCTGGGGTCTCGAAGAGTCGCATGCAACTGAGTGACTTCCCTTTCACTTTTCACTTTCATGCATTGGAGAAAGAAATGGCAACCTACTCCAGTGTTCTTGCCTGGAGAATCCCAGGGACAGGGGAGCCTGGTGGGCTGCCGTCTATGGGGTCACACAGAGTCAGACACGACTGAAGTGACTTAGCAGCAGCACATGCTTGCAAAGTAATGCTCAAAATTCTCCAAGCCAGGCTTCAACTGTATGTGAACTGTGAACTTCCTCATGTTCAAAGTGGATTGAGAAAAGGCAGAGAGGGGGGAGGAGCCAAGATGGCGGAGGAGTAGGACGGGGAGAACACTTTCTCCCCCACAAATTCATCAAAAGAGCATTTAAACGTCGAGTAAATTCCACAAAACAACTTCTGAATGCCGGCAGAGGACATCAGGCACCCAGAAAAGCAACCCAACTCTTTGAAAGGAGGTAGGAAAAAATATTAAAGACGAAAAAAAGAGACAAAAGAGGGAGGGACGGAGTTCCGTCCCGGGAAGGGAATCTTAAAAAGAGAGAAGTTTCCAAACACCAGGAAACCTTCTCACTGCCGAATCTGTGCCGAGCTTTGGAAGCACAGAGGGCAACATAACAGGGAGAAAAAATAAATAAACAATTAAAACTCGCAGATTGCGAGCCCTACGGTAACTCCCCCAGCGGAGAAGCAGCGCAGATGCCTGCATCCGCCATTAGCAAGCGGGGGCTGGGCAGGGAGGCGCGGCGTGGGCTGCATCGCTGAGAGTAAGAATCTGGCCTGAATACCCTGAGCACTATCTGAGCGAAATAATTTGGGCTAGCAAACCAGACTGTGGGATATCTACCACGTGAAAAGCCAGCCCTAACCTAAGACCGCCAGGCCCGCGCACGGAACAAAGGACTGAACAGAGATAGCCGGCTGCAGACCTTCCCCCTCCGGTGACAGGCAGCCAGAGCCGGAAGGGGGCAATCGCAGCCCCAGAGAGACATTATCTATAAAACTGTAAGCAGGCTTATTTGCTAACTAAAACTTCTTGGGGGTCTGGACGGTCAACATCTGCCTGAGAAGGTGCGCTGGTTTTACACCCAGATAACTGAGTGGCAGGGAGGCGATAAGTCGCAGCATTGGTGCTCGCCAAACACCTCATCACCTGAGCTGCTCGGACCTGGGAAGAGCACAAAACGCAGGCCCAACTGAGTCTGCGCCTCTGAGGACTACCCGAGTGCCTGAACCTGAGTGGCTTGGACCTGGGAGGTGCATGCAACCCAGGGCCGGCCTCGGATTGTTCCCGGCGGAACAACCTAGAGCCCGAGCAGTGTGGGCAGGGTGGCCACACGCGCCGTGAGCGGGGGCAGACCCAGGGTGGCTGAGGCACTGCGAGCCCACGCCAGTGTTATTTGTTTGCAGCATCCCTCCCTCCCTTCCCACAGCGCAACTGAACAAGTAAGCCTGAAGAAAAAAAAAAAAAAAAAGTGTCCTCCACCGTCCCCTTTGTGTCAGGGCGGAAACCAGATACTGAAGAGACTAGCAAACAGAAGAAGATATAACAGAGGGAAACACCTTGGAAGCTACAGGCAATAGATCAAAACCCTGTGGTTACTACGGACTACATAGGAAGGGGCCTATAGATCTTGAGAAATATAAGTCTGACCAAGGAACTAGCCAAAAATGAACTGAACCCACAACACCCACAACAAAACCAAGAAAGTCCTAGATATATTTTTATTATTTTTACGATCATTCTTTCTTTTTTTTTTTTAGTTAAAAAAAACTTTTTAAGTCCTCTATTGTTCCTTTAATTTTCACTTTTATAACCTATTACTTTGCAAAAAAAAAAGACCCTATTTTTTTCTTCTTCAGCAAACTTCATATATATATATTTTATAATTTTTTGACCTTGTTTTTTTTTTTCTTCTTCTTCTTTTCTTTAACATTATATTTTTGTAATTCCAAACTCTACTCTAGATTTTTAATTTTCGCTTTTTGGTATATGTTATCAATTTTGTACCTATAGTTTTTTTTATATAATTTCTGTGACTTTTTTTTTCTTCTTCTCTGTTTCTTTCTCTTCTTCTTTTACATAACATTGTATATCTGAAATTCCAAACTCTACTCTAGATTTTTAATTTATGCTTTTTGGTATTTGATATCAATTTTGTACCTGTATTTTCTTTATAATTTTTGTGACATTGTTTGTTTTTGTTTGTTTGTTTTCTCTCTTTATTTTTCTTCTTCTTCTTTTTTTTTTTAACATTGTATTTTTGAAATTCCAAATTCTACTCTAGATTTTTAATTTATGCTTTTTGGTATTTGATATCAATTTTGTACCTGTATTTTCTTTATAATTTTTGTGACATTGTTTGTTTTTGTTTGTTTGTTTTCTCTCTTTATTTTTCTTCTTCTTTTTATTTTTTTAACATTGTATTTTTGAAATTCCAAACTCTACTCTAGATTTTTAATTTTTGCTTTTTGGTATTAGTTATCAATTTTGTACCTGTACTTTTTTTATAATTTTCGTGACCTTGTTTGTTTTTGTTTGTTCGTTTTTTCTCTCTTTCTTTTCCTTCTTCTTTTCTTTAACATCATATTTTTGAAATTCCAAACTCTACTCTAGATTTTTAATTTTTGCTTTTATGTATTTGTTACCAATTTTGTACCTTTAAGAACCCAATCTTCAGGACCCATTTTTCACTAGGGAGCGAGATTACTGGCTTGACTGCTCTCTCTCCCTTTGGACTCTCCTTTTTCTCCACCAGGTCGCCTGTGTCTCCTCCCTAACCCCTCTCTACTCTACCCAACTCTGTGAATTTCTGTGTGTTCCAGACGGTGGAGAACACTTAGGGAACTGATTACTGGCTGGCTCTGTCTCCCTCCTTTTCATTCCCCCCTTTTATCCTTCTGGCCACCTCTGTCACCTTCCTCCTTCTTCTCTTCTCTGTATAACTCCGTGAACATCTCTGAGTGGTCCAGTTGTGGAGTGCACATAAGGAAGTGACTACTGGCTAGCCCACTCTCTCCACTATTGATTCACCTCATCTCATTTGGGTCACCTCTAACTCCCTCCTCCCTCTTCTCTTCTCCATGTAACCCTGTGAACCTCTATGAGTGACCCTCAACGTAGAGAAAGTTTTCATCTTTAATGTAGATGTTTTATCAATGGTGCTGTATAGAAGGAGAAGTTTTGAAACTACTGTAAAAATAAGACCGATAACCAGAAGCAGGAGACTTAAGTCCAAACCCTGACTCCAGGGAACTCCTGACTCCAAGGAACATTAATTGACAGGAGCTCATCAAATGCCTCCATACCGACACTGAAACCAAGCACCACACAAGGGCCAATAAGTTCCAGGGCAAGACTTACCAAGCAAATTCTCCAGCAACAAAGGAACACAGCCCTGAGCTTCAAGATACAGGCTGCCCAAAGTCACCCCAAAACTATAGACATCTCATAACTCATTACTGGACATTTCATTGCACTCCAGAGAGAAGAAATACAGTTCCACCCACCAGAACACCGACACAAGCTTCCCTAACCAGGAAACCTTGACAAGCCAACTGTACAAACCCACACACAGTGAGGAAACGCCACAATAAAGAGAACTCCACAAACTGCCAGAATACAGAAAGGACACCCCAAACTCAGCAATTTAAACAAGATGAAGAGACAGAGGAATACTCAGCAGATAAAGGAACAGGATAAATGCCCACCAAACCAAACAAAAGAGGAAGAGATAGGGAATCTACCTGATAAAGAATTCCGAATAATGATAGTGAAATTGATCCAAAATCTTGAAACTAAAATGGAATCACAGATAAATAGCCTGGAGACAAGGATTGAGAAGATGCAAGAAAGGTTTAACAAGGACCTAGAAGAAATAAAAAAGAGTCAATATATAATGAATAATGCAATAAATGAAATTAAAAACACTCTGGAGGCAACAAATAGTACAATAACAGAGGCAGAAGATAGGATTAGTGAATTAGAAGATAGAATGGTAGAAATACATGAATCAGAGAGGATAAAAGAAAAACGAATTAAAAGAAATGAGGACAATCTCAGAGACCTCCAGGACAATATTAAATGCTACAACATTCGAATCATAGGGGTTCCAGAAGAAGAAGACAAAAAGAAAGACCATGAGAAAATACTTGAGGAGATAATAGTGGAAAACTTCCCTAAAATGGGGAAGGAAATAATCACCCAAGTCCAAGAAACCCAGAGAGTCCCAAACAGGATAAACCCAAGGAGAAACACCCCAAGACACATATTAATCAAATTAACAAAGATCAAACACAAAGAACAAATATTAAAAGCAGCAAGGGAAAAACAACAAATAAAACACAAGGGAATTCCCATAAGGATAACAGCTGATCTTTCAATAGAAACTCTTCAAGCCAGGAGGGAATGGCAAGACATACTTAAAATAATGAAAGAAAATAACCTACAGCCCAGATTATTGTACCCAGCAAGGATCTCATTCAAGTATGAAGGAGAAATCAAAAGCTTTTCAGACAAGCAAAAGCTGAGAGAATTCAGCACCACCAAACCAGCTCTCCAACAAATACTAAAGGATATTCTCTAGACAGGAAACACAAAAACAGTGTATAAACTCGAACCCAAAACAATAAAGTAAATGGCAACGGGATCATACTTATCAGTAATTACCTTAAACGTAAATGGGTTGAATGCCCCAACCAAAAGACAAAGACTGGCTGAATGGATACAAAAACAAGACCCCTACATATGTTGTCTACAAGAGACCCACCTCAAAACAGGGGACACATACAGACTGAAAGTGAAGGGCTGGAAAAAGATTTTCCATGCAAATAGGGACCAAAAGAAAGCAGGAGTAGCAATACTCATATCAGATAAAATAGACTTTAAAACAAAGGCTGTGAAAAGAGACAAAGAAGGTCACTACATAATGATCAAAGGATCAATCCAAGAAGATATAACAATTATAAATATATATGCACCCAACACGGGAGCACCACAGTACATAAGACAAATGCTAACAAGTATGAAAGGAGAAATTAACAATAACACAATAATAGTGGGAGACTTTAATACCCCACTTACACCTAGGGATAGATCAACTAAACAGAAAATTAACAAGGAAACACAAACTTTAAATGATACAATAGACCAGTTAGACCTAATTGATATCTATAGGACATTTCATCCCAAAACAATGAATTTCACCTTTTTCTCAAGTGCACATGGAACCTTCTCCAGGATAGATCACATCCTGGGCCATAAAGCTAGCCTTGGTAAATTCGAAAAAATAGAAATCATTCCAAGCATTTTTTCTGACCACAATGCAGTAAGATTAGATCTCAATTACAGGAGAAAAACTATTAAAAATTCCAACATATGGAGGCTGAACAACACGCTGCTGAATAACCAACAAATCACAGAAGAAATCAAAAAAGAAATAAAAATTTGCATAGAAACGAATGAAAATGAAAACACAACAACCCAAAACCTGTGGGACACGGTAAAAGCAGTCCTGAGGGGAAAGTTCATAGCAATACAGGCACACCTCAAGAAACAAGAAAAAAGTCAAATAAATAACCTAACTCTACACCTAAAGCAACTAGAAAAGGAAGAAATGAAGAACCCCAGGGTTAGTAGAAGGAAAGAAATCTTAAAAATTAGAGCAGAAATAAATGCAAAAGAAACAAAAGAGACCATAGCAAAAATCAACAAAACCAAAAGCTGGTTCTTTGAGAGGATAAATAAAATTGACAAACCATTAGCCAGACTCATCAAGAAACAAAGGGAGAAAAATCAAATCAACAAAATTAGAAACGAAAATGGAGAGATCACAACAGACAACACAGAAATACAAAGGATCATAAGAGACTACTATCAACAATTATATGCCAATAAAATGGACAACTTGGAAGAAATGGACAAATTCTTAGAAAAGTACAACTTTCCAAAACTCGACCAGGAAGAAATAGAAAATCTTAACAGACCCATCACAAGCACGGAAATTGAAACTGTAATCAAAAATCTTCCAGCAAACAAAAGCCCAGGTCCAGACGGCTTCACAGCTGAATTCCACCAAAAATTTAGAGAAGAGCTAACACCTATCCTGCTCAAACTCTTCCAGAAAATTGCAGAGGAAGGTAAACTTCCAAACTCATTCTATGAGGCCACCATCACCCTAATACCAAAACCTGACAAAGATCCCACAAAAAAAGAAAACTACAGGTCAATATCACTGATGAACATAGATGCAAAAATCTTTAACAAAATTCTAGCAATCAGAATCCAACAACACATTAAAAAGATCATACACCATGATCAAGTGGGCTTTATCCCAGGGATGCAAGGATTCTTCAATATCCAAAAATCAATCAATGTAATACACCACATTAACAAATTGAAAAATAAAAACCATATGATTATCTCAATAGATGCAGAGAAAGCCTTTGACAAAATTCAACATCCATTTATGATAAAAACTCTCCAGAAAGCAGGAATAGAAGGAACATACCTCAACATAATAAAAGCTATATATGACAAACCCACAGCAAACATTATCCTCAATGGTGAAAAATTGAAAGCATTTCCTCTAAAGTCAGGAACAAGACAAGGGTGCCCACTTTCACCATTACTATTCAACATAGTTTTGGAAGTTTTGGCCACAGCAATCAGAGCAGAAAAAGAAATAAAAGGAATCCAAATTGGAAAAGAAGAAGTAAAACTCTCACTATTTGCAGATGACATGATCCTCTGCATAGAAAACCCTAAAGATTCCACCAGAAAATTACTAGAAATAATCAATGACTATAGTAAAGTTGCAGGATATAAAATCAACACACAGAAATGCCTTGCATTCCTATACACTAATAATGAGAAAACAGAAAGAGAAATTAAGGAAACAATTCCATTCACCATTGCAACGGAAAGAATAAAATACTTAGGAATATATCTACCTAGAGAAACTAAAGACCTATATATAGAAAACTATAAAACACTGGTGAAAGAAATCAAAGAGGACACTAATAGACGGAGAAATATACCATGTTCATGGATTGGAAGAATCAATATAGTGAAAATGAGTATACTACCCAAAGCAATTTATAGATTCAATGCAACCCCTATCAAGCTACCAACACTATTCTTCACAGAGCTAGAACAAATAATTTCACAATTTGTATGGAAATACAAAAAACCTTGAATAGCCAAAGCGATCTTGAGAAAGAAGAATGGAACTGGAGGAATCAACCTACCTGACTTCAGGCTCTACTACAAAGCCACAGTCATCAAGACAGTATGGTACTGGCACAAAGACAGAAATATAGATCAATGGAACAAAATAGAAAGCCCAGAGATAAATCCACACACATATGGACACCTTATCTTTGACAAAGGAGGCAAGAATATACAATGGATTAAAGACAATCTCTTTAACAAGTGGTGCTGGGAAATCTGGTCAACCACTTGTAAAAGAATGAAACTAGACCACTTTCTAACACCATATACAAAAATAAACTCAAAATGGATTAAAGATCTAAACGTAAGACCAGAAACTATAAAACTCCTAGAGGAGAACATAGGCAAAACACTCTCTGACATACATCACAGCAGGATCCTCTATGACCCACCTCCCAGAATATTGGAAATAAAAGCAAAAATAAACAAATGGGACCTAATTAACCTTAAAAGCTTCTGCACATCAAAGGAAACTATTAGCAAGGTGAAAAGACAGCCTTCAGAATGGGAGAAAATAATAGCAAAGGAAGCAACTGACAAACAACTAATCTCAAAAATATACAAGCAACTCCTCCAGCTCAACTCCAGAAAAATAAACGACCCAATCAAAAAATGAGCCAAAGAACTAAATAGACATTTCTCCAAAGAAGACATATAGATGGCTAACAAACACATGAAAAGATGCTCAACATCACTCATTATCAGAGAAATGCAAATCAAGACCACTATGAGGTACCATTTCACACCAGTCAGAATGGCTGCGATCCAAAAGTCTACAAATAATAAATGTTGGAGAGGGTGTGGAGAAAAGGGAGCCCTCTTACACTGTTGGTGGGAATGCAAACTAGTACAGCCACTATGGAGAACAGTGTGGAGATTCCTTAAAAAACTGGAAATAGAACTGCCTTATGATCCAGCAATCCCACTGCTGGGCATACACACTGAGGAAACCAGAAGGGAAAGAGACACGTGTACCCCAATGTTCATTGCAGCACTGTTTATAATAGCCAGGACATGGAAGCAACCTAGATGTCCATCAGCAGATGAATGGATAAGAAAGCTGTAGTACATATACACAATGGAGTATTACTCAGCCATTAAAAAGAATACATTTGAATCAGTTCTAATGAGGTGGATGAAACTGGAGCCTATTATACAGAGTGAAGTAAGCCAGAAGGAAAAACATAAATACAGTATACTAACGCATATATATGGAATTTAGAAAGATGGTAACAATAACCCGGTGTACGAGACAGTAAAAGAGACACTGATGTATAGAACAGTCTTATGGACTCTGTGGGAGAGGGAGAGGGTGGGAAGATTTGGGAGAATGGCATTGAAACATGTATAATATCATGTATGAAACGAGTTGCCAGTCCAGGTTTGATGCACGATACTGGATGCTTGGGGCTAGTGCACTGGGACGACCCAGAGGGATGGTTTGGGGAGGGAGGAGGGAGGAAGGTTCAGGATGGGGAACACATGTATACCTGTGGCGGATTCATTTCGATATTTGGCAAAACTAATACAATTATGTAAAGTTTAAAAATAAAATAAAATTTTTTAAAAAAGAGAAAAGGCAGAGAAGCCAGAGATCAATTTGCCAATATCAACTGCATAATCAAAAAAGTGAGAGAGTTCCAGTAAAACATGTACTTCTGCTTTATTGATTATGCCAAGGCCTTTGACTGTGTGGATCACAAAAAACTGTGGAAATTTCTTAAAAATATGAAAATACTAGACGACCTGATCTGCCTTCTGAGAAATCTGTATGCAGGTCAAGAAACAACAGTGACAAATGGACATGGAACAACAGATTCGTTCCAGTTTAGGAAAGGACTACATTATGGCTGTATATTGTCACATTGCTTATTTAACCAATATGTGAAATGTTGGGCTGGATGAAGCACAATCTGGAATCAAGATTGCCAGGAGAAATATCAATAACGTCAGATATGCAGATGACACCACTCTTATGGAAGAAAGTGAAGAAGAACAAAAGAGCCTCTTGATGAAAGTGAAAGAGGAGACTGAAAAGATTGGCTTAAAACTCAACATTCAGAAAACTAAGATCACAGCATCTGGTCCCATCACTTCATGGCAAATAGGTGGGGAAACAATGGAAATAAGTGACAGACTTTTTGGGGGGAGAGGGCTCCAATATCACTGCAAATGGTGTCTGCAGCCATGAAATTAAAATCCGCTTGCTCCTTGGAGAAAAAATTATGACCAACCTAGACAGTATATTAAAAAACAGAGATATTACTTTGCCGACAAAGGTCCAACTTGTCAAAGTTATGGTTTTCCCAGTAGTCATGTATGTATGTGAGACTTGGACTATAAAGAAGGCTGAAAGCCGAAGAGTTGACGCTTTTGAACTGTGGTGTTGGAGAAGACCCTTGAGAGTCCCTTGGACTGCAAGGAGATCCAACCAGTCCATCCTAAAGGAAATCAGTCCTGAATATTCATTGGAAGGACTGATGCTAAAGATTATGGTAACAATAACCCTCTGTACGAGACAGCAAAAGAGACACTGATGTATAGATCAGTCTTATGGACTCTGTGGGAGAGGGAGAGGGTGGGGAGATTTGGGAGAATGGCATTGAAACATGTATAATATCATGTATGAAACGAGTCGCCAGTCCAGGTTCGATGCACGATACTGGATGCTTGGGGCTGGTGCACTGGGACGACCCAGAGGGATGGTATGGGGAGGGAGGAGGGAGGAGGGTTCAGGATGGGGAACACAGGTATACCTGTGGCGGATTAATTTCGATATTTGGCAAAACTAATACAATATTGTAAAGTGTAAAAATAAAATAAAATTTAAAAATAAAAAAATTTAAAAAAAATTAAATATACCAAAATACAATTATAACCATGAACCTACACACATTTTAGATGTATTCAAATATTTTTCTATTTTCATTATTCACAATAAAATCTTTAAACAATTAAAAAAAAATAAAGATGAAACTCCAATACTTTGGCCACCTGATGCAAAGAACTGACTCATTGGAAAAGACCCTGATGCTGGGAAAGATTGAAGGCAGGAGAAGGGGACGACAGAGGATTAGAGGGTTGGATGTCATCACTGACTCCATGGCCATTAATTTGAGTAAGCTCCGGGAGTTAAATATGGACAGGGAATCCTCGCATGTTGCAGTCCATGTAGTCGCATAGAGTTGAACACGACTGAGTGACTGAACTGAACTGAGGTTTGTCATAGCTTTTCTTCCAAGGAGAAAGTGTCTTTTAATTTTGTAGCTACAGTGACCGTCTGTAGTGATTTTGGAGCCCAAGAAAATAAAGTCTGTCACTGTTTCCATTGTTTCCCCATCTACATGCCATGAAGTGATGGGACCTGATGCCATCATCTTAGTTTTATGAATGTTGAGTTTTAAGCCAGGTTTTTCACTCTCCTCTTCCCACTTCATCAAGAGTTTCTTTTTTTTTAATTTATTTATTTTAATTGGAGGCTAATTACTTTACAATATTGTATTGGTTTTGCCATACATCAACATGAATCCGCCATGGGTGTCCATGTGTTCCCCATCCTGAACCCGTCTCCCACCTCCCTCCCCATACCTTCCCTCTGGGTCATCCCAGTGCACCAGCACCGAGCATCCTGTATCATGCATCGAAACTGGGCTGGCTATTCATTTCACATATGATAATATACATGTTTCAATGTCATTCTCCCAAATCATCCCACCCTTGCCCTCTCCCACAGAGTCCAAAAGACTGTTTTTACATCTGTGACTCTTTTGCTGTCTTGCATTTTGCTGTCTCACATACAGGGTTATCATTACCATTTTTCTCAATTCCATATATATGCATTAGTATACTGTATTGGTGTTTTACTTTGTGGCTTACTTCACTCTGTATAATAGGCTTCAGTTTGATCCACCTCATTACAACTGATTCAAATGTATTCTTTAATGACTGAGTAATACTACATTGTGTGTATGTACCACAGCTTTCTTTTTTTTTTTTTTCTTTAATAGAAAATTATTTAATTAGTATACATGTGTTCCCCATCCTGAACCCTCCTCCCTCCTCCCTCCCCACACCATCCCTCTGGGTCGTCCCAGTGCACCAGCCCCAAGCATCCAGCATCGTGCATTGAACCTTGACTGGCATCTCGTTTCATACATGACGTTTCACATGTTTCAATGCCATTCTCCCAAATCTTCCCACCCTCTCCCTCTCCCACAGAGTCCATAAGACTGTTCTATACATCAGTGTCTCTTTTGCTGTCTCGTATACAGGGTTATCATTACCATCTTTCTAAATTCCATATATATGCGTTAGTATACTGTATTGGTGTTTTTCCTTCTGGCTTACTTCACTCTGTATAATAGGCTCCAGTTTCATCCACCTCATTAGAACTGATTCAAATGTATTCTTTTTAATGGCTGAGTAATACTCCATTGTGTATATGTACCACAGCTTTCTTATCCATTTGTCTGTCAATGGACGTCTAGGTTGCTTCCATGTCAGGCTATTATAAACAGTGTTGCAATGAACATTGGGGTACACTTGTCTCTATCGATTCTGGTTTCCTCGGTGTGTATGCCCAAAAGTAGGATTTCTGGGTCGTATGGCAGTTCTATTTCCAGTTTTTTAAGGAATCTCCACACTGTTCTCCATAGTGGCTGAACTAGTTTGCATCCCCACCAACAATGTAAGAAGGTTCCCTTTTCTCCATATCCTCTCCAGCACTTATTTTTTGTAGACTTTTGGATCGCAGCCATTCTGACTGGTGTGAAATGGTACCTCATAGTGGTTTTGATTTGCATCTCTGATAATGAGTGATGTTGAACATCTTTTAATGTGTTTGTTAGCCATCTGTATGTCTTCTTTGGAGAAATGTCTGTTTAGTTCTTTGGCCCACTTTTTGATTAGGTCATTTATTTTTCTGGAATTGAGCTGCAGGAGTTGCTTGTATATTTTTGAGATTAATTCTTTGTCAGTTGCTTCCTTTGCTATTATTTTCTCCCATTCTGAAGGCTGTCTTTTCACCTTGCTTAGAGTTTCCTTTGTTGTGCACAAGCTTTTAATTTTAATTAGGTCCCATTTGTTTATTTTTGCTTATATTTCCAATACTCTGGGAGGTGGGTCATAGAGGATCCTGCTATGATGTATGTCGGAGACTGTTTTGCCTATGTTCTCCTCTAGGAGTTTTATAGTTTCTGGTCTTACGTTTAGATCTTTAATCCATTTTGAGTTTATTTTTGTGTATGGTGTTAGAAAGTGTTCTAGTTTCAGTCTTTTACAGGTGGTTGACCAGTTTTCCCAATACCATTTGTTAAAGAGATTGTCTTCCTCCATTGTATATTCTTGCCTCCTTTGTCAAAGATAAGTTGCCCATAGGTGCATGGATTTATCTCTGGGCTTTCTATTTTGTTCCATTGATCTATATTTCTGTCTTTGTGCCAGTACCATACCATCTTGATGACTGTGGCTTTGTAGTAGAGCCTGAAGTCAGGCAAGTTGATTCCTCCAGTTTCATTCTTCTTTCTCAAGATTGCTTCGGCTATTTGAGGTTTTTTGTATTTCCATACAAATTTTGAGATTATTTGTTCTAGCTCTGTTAAAAATGCCGTTGGTAACTTGATAGGGTTTGCATTGAATCTATAGATTGCTTTGGGTAGTATACTCATTTTCACTGTACTGATTCTTTTGATCCATGAACATGGCATATTTCTCCATCTATTTGTGTCCTCTTTGATTTCTTTCACCAGTGTTTTATAGTTTTCTATATAAAGGTCTTTTGTTTCTTTAGATAGATATATTCCTAAGTATTTTATTATTTTCCTTGCAATGGTGAATGGAATTGTTTCCTAAATTTATCTCTATTTTCTCATTATTAGTGTATAGGAATGCAAGGGATTTCTGTGTGTTGGTTTTATATCCTGCCACTTTACTATATTCATTGATTAGCTCTAGCAATTCTCTGGTGAAGTTTTTATGGTTTTCTATGTAGAGGATCATGTCATTTGCAAACAGTGAGAATTTTACTTCTTCTTTTCCAATCTGGATTCCTTTTATTTCTTTTTCTGCTCTGATTGCTGTGGCCAAAACTTCCAAAACTATGTTGAATAGTAGTGGTGAGAGTGGACACCCTTATCCTGTTCCTGACTTTAGGGGAAATGCTTTCAAGTTTTCACCATTGAGGATAATGTTTGCTGTGGGTTTGTCATATATAGCTTTTATTATGTTGAGGTATGTTCCTTCTATGCCTGCTTTCTGGAGGGTTTTTATCATAAACAGATGTTGAAATTTGTCAAAGGCTTTCTCTGCATCTATTGAGATAATCACATGGCTTTTATTTTTCAATTTGTTAATGTGGTATATTACATTGATTGATTTTTGGATATTGAAGAATCCTTGCATCCCTGGGATAAAGCCCACTTGGTCATGATGTATGATCTTTTTAATGTGTTGTTGGATTCTGATTGCTAGAATTTTTTAAGGAATTTTTGCATCTATGTTCATCAGTGATATTGACCTGTAGTTTTCTTTTTTTGTGGCATCTTTGTCAGGTTTTGGTATTAGGGTGATGGTGGCCTCATAGTGTGAGTTTGGAAGTTTACCTTTCTCTGCAATTTTCTGAAAAAGTTTGAGTAGGATAGGTGTTAGCTCTTCTTGAAGTTTTTGGTAGAATTCAGCTGTGAAGCCGTCTGGTCCGGGACTTTTGTTTGCTGGAAGATTTCTGATTACAGTTTCAATTTCGGTGCTTCTGATGGGTCTGTTAAGCTTTTCTATTTCTTTCTGGTTCAGTTTTGGAAAATTGTACTTTTCTAAGAATTTGTCCATTTCTTCCAGGTTGTCCATTTTATTGGCATATAATTGCTGACAGTATTCTCTTATGATCCTTTGTATTTCTGTGTTGTCTGTTGTGATCTCTCCATTTTCATTTCTAATTTTATTGATTGGTTTTTTTCTCCCTTTGTTTCTTGATGAGTCTGGCTAATGGTTTGTTAATTTTATTTATCCTCTCAAAGAACCAGCTTTTGGCTTTGTTGATTTTTGCTATGGTTTATCTTGTTCCTTATGCATTTATTTCTGTCCTAATTTTTAAGATTTCTTTTCTTCCACTAACCCTAGGTTTCTTCATTTGTTCCTTTTCTAGTTGCTTTAAGTGTAAAGTGAGGTTATTTGACTTTTTTCTTGTTTCTTGAGGTATGCCTCTATTGCTATGAACCTTCACCTTAGCACTGCTTTTACAGTGTCCCACAGGTTTGGGGTTGTTGTGTTTTCATTTTCATTAGTTTCTATGCATATTTTGATTTCTTTTTTGATTTCTTCTGTAATTTACTGGTTATTCAGCAGCGTGTTGTTCAGCCTCCATATGTTGGAGTTTTTAATAGTTTTTCTCCTGTAATTATGTTCAAGCTGGTTTTAGAAAAGGCAGAGGAACCAGAGATCAAATTGCCAACATCTGCTGGATCATGGAAAAAGCAAGAGAGTTCCAGAAAAACATCTATTTCTGCTTTATCAACTATGCCAAAGCCTTTGACTGTGTGGATCACAATAAACTGTGGAAAATTCTTCAAGAGATGGGAATACCAGAACACCTGACCTGCCTCTTGAAAAACCTATATGCAGGTCAGGAAGCAACAGTTAAAACTGGACATGGAACAACAGACTGGTTCCAAATAGGAAAAGGAGTACGTCAAGGCTGTGTATTATCACCCTGCTTATTTAACTTATATGCAGAGTACATCATGAGAAATGCTGGGCTAGAAGAAACACAAGCTGGAATCAAGATTGCCGGGAGAAATATCAATAACCTCAGATATGCAGATGACACCACCCTTATGGCAGAAAGTGAAGAGGAACTCAAAAGCCTCTTGATGAAAGTGAAAGAGAAGAGTGAAAAAGTTGGCTTAAAGCTCAACATTCAGAAAATGAAGATCATGGCATCCGGGCCCATCACTTCATGGGAAATAGATGGGAAACAGTGGAAACATTGTCAGACTTTATTTTTTGGGCTCCAAAATCACTGCAGATGGTGACTGCAGCCTTGAAATTAAAAGACGCTTACTCCTTGGAAGGAAAGTTATAACCAACCTAGATAGCATATTCAAAAGCAGAGACATTACTTTGCCAACAAAGGTCCATCTAGTCAAGGCTATGGTTTTTCCAGTGGTCATGTATGGATGTGAGAGTTGGACTGTAAAGAAAGCTGAGCGCCTAAGAATTGATGCTTTTGAACTGTGGTGTTGGAGAAGACTCTGAGAGTCCCTTGGACTGCACGGAGATCCAACCTGTCCAGTCTGAAGGAGATCAGCCCTGGGATTTCCTTGGAGGGAATGATGCTGAAGCTGAAACTCCAGTAGTTTGGCCACCTCATGTGAAGAGTTGACTCATTGGAAAAGACTTTGATGCTGCGAGGGATTGGAGGCAGGAGAAGGGGACAACAGAGGATGAGATGGTTGGATGGCATCACTGACTCGATGGATTTGAGTCTGAGTGAACTCCAGGAGTTGGTGATGGACAGGGAGGCCTGGCGTGCTGCAATTCATGGGGTTGCAAAGAGTCAGACACGACTGAGCGACTAAACTGAACTGAACTTACTGCATTGTGGTCACAAAAGATGCTTGGAATGATTTCAATTTTTTTGAATTTACTAAGGCTAGATTTATGGCCCAGGGTGTGATCTATCTTGGAGAAGGTTCCGTGTATGCTTGAGAAAAAGGTGAAATTCATTGTTTTGGGGTGAAATGTCCTATATATATCAATTAGGTCTAACTGGTCTATTGTATCATTTAAAGTTTGTGTTCCCTTGTTAATTTTTTGTTTAGTTGATCTATCCATAGGTGTGAGGGGGGTATTAAAGTCTCCCACTATTATTGTGTTATTGTTAATTTCCCCTTTCAGGCATGTTAGCATTTGTCTTACATATTGTGGTGCTCCTATGTTGGGTACATATATATTTATAATTGTTATATCTTCCTCTTGGATTGAGCCTTTGATCATTGTGTACTGTCCTTCTTTGTCTGTTTTCACAGTCTTTGTTTTAAAGTCTATTTTATCTGATATGAGTATTGCTACTCATGCTTTCTTTTGGTCTCTATTTGCATGGAATATCTTTTTCAGGCCCTTCACTTTCAGTCTGTATGTGTCCCTTATTTTGAGGTGGGTCTCTTGTAGACAACATATATAGGGGTCTTGTTTTTGTATCCATTCAGCCAGTCTTTGTCTTTTGGTTGGAGCATTCAACCCATTTACATTTAAGGGAATTATTGAATATCTCATTTTAATTTTGATTTGCATTTCTCTAATAATTAGCAATGTTGAGCATCTTTTCATGTGTTTGTTAGCCATCTGCATGTCTTCTTTGGAGAAATTCTGTTTAAGTTTTTTCCCCTTTTGGATTGGGTTGTTTGTTTTTCTGGTATTGAGTTGTATGTGCTGCTTGTATATTTTGGAAATTAGGCAGACATATCTTTCCTTTTCTCCTTTGCCTTTCTCTTCTCTTCTTTTCTCAGCTATTTGTAACTGATAGCCATTTTGCCAATTTGCATTTCTTTTTCATGGGGATGGTTTTGATGACCACCTCCTGTACAATGTTTTGAGCCTAAGTCAATAGTTCTTCAGGCATTCTGTCTATCAAATCTAATCCCTTGAATCTATTTGTCACTTCTACTATATAATCATAAGGGATTTGATTTAGATCATATCTGTATGGCCTAATGGTTTCCTCTACTTTCTTCAATTTAACTTTGAATTTTTCAATAAGGAGTTCATGATCTGAGCCACAGTCAGCTCCTGGTCTTGTTTTTGCTGACTGGATAGAGGGTCTCCATCTTCGGCTGCAAAGAATATAATCAATCTGATTTCGGTATTGACCATCTGGTGATGTCCATGTGTAGAGTCATTTCATGTGTTGTTGGAAGTGCGTGTTTGCTATGACCAGTGTGTTATCTTAGAAAAACTCTGTTAGCCTTTGCCCTGCTTCATTTTGTACTCCAAGGCTAAATTTGCCTGTTCCTCCAGGTATCTCTTGACTTCCTACTTTTGCATTCCAGTCCCCTATGATGAAAAGGACATCTTTTTTTATGTTAGTTCTATAAGGTCTTGTAGGTCTTCATATAATCATTCAACTTCAGCTTCTTTGGGCTTAGTAGTTGGAGTATAGATTTAGATTAGATAGTGAATGGTTTGTCTTGGAAATGAACAGAGTTCATGTGTCATTTTTGAGATTACACCCAAGTACTGTATTTTGTACTCTTTTGTTGACTATGAGAGCTACTCCATTTCTTCTAAGGGATTCTTGCCCACAGTAGTAGATGTAATGGTCACTTTAATTAAATTTGCCCATTCCTGTCCATTTTAGTTCACTGATTCCTAACATGTCAATGTTCACTCTTGCCATGAAAGGCAAGCTACAGTTTCACTCACAGCTGATGTTGATGGCACAAGTTCTGGTTCCCTGTTGGATTCAATCCTATCTAACCTTTTGAAAAAAATGATCCAGTAATGTTTGAGCGGTAGGTCTTTTTTTTTTTTTCTTCTTCTCATAGATAGCACTGTAGCACTGGATTCCATTCTAAACAGCTGCTGAAACCTTCATGTACCATTTTACATTTGAGTCCTGTTCCTCAAACACTTACAGTGCCTCCTTAAATAAAGAAAAATCTCCTTGCATTTCCTGTGCTGTGAATCTCTTTGGTTCTTCAATACTTCTTTTTCTGTCTCTTTCCGTCTTTTCTCTACGTCTTCAATTCCATCAGGTCTTCATTAGTAAGCTCCTTGTGTTGCATAGCAACAGTATTGTATGTTAAAGTACACAAAAGTACAACCACTTGTAGATGCTCCCATGACAATGTTCACTAGACACGTGAACTAACTTACATGATTGGACATGTGCACACACATTTGCATCTCTGAAAGTTCACAAATTGAAGATTTGTATGTACAGAATTTACTGTATTTATGCTTTTATTTTACATAAAGAATGATGTGCTGAATGATCTCCAAATCTAACTATTCTGAACTAGAGCATGTCTAGCTGTTGGATCTATATGACAAATATATGAATTTCACCATTTCCACCAGCCAATATGAAATACAAGGAAAAACTAAACAGGGGCTAAGGTTGAAAACTTTAATCTATATAGCAATTGCTCTTAACTTTTGGAAGATTTTGGATCCTTAGAGAATTTGATCAAAGCTAAAGATTCTGAAAAATTTACATATGCATATACACATGGAGTTTTCACATGCAATTTCTAGAGATTCACAGATTTGAAAAATCCTCTTTCTTAGTTTATTTTGGCTTTCAGCATGGTGCTTCCTATCCTGGCTAAAGATATAACATTCTTACCTGAATGGCTAGTTGGGTTGCCTTCCAGAGACATGGTCCTTGCTTTCTCTGTTCCTCAGGTACTATGTGGATGAAGTGTGAATAGTGACACAGCTCAGGTTCACTTGGGGTCCTTGGGAAACTGACATATTGCCACAAGTAGTATCCCTGTCTTGGAGGCTAATGTGCCAGCTCATGTATAACAATAACATAGTAAAAATAACAGAACAAGAACTCCCCAAACTGTTTTTATCCAGCACATTGACAGACATGCAAAACCTGACTGGAGGTGTAACTATTTTTTGCTTTTCTACATTAATTTTTCTTCCTGATTTCAATTAGCCAAACTTGAATGGAGACATTACAGACAGTTCAACCCCACCTCAGAGCTGTGCAGACAGCATTTGCTGCCAAACTGTCTATCACCAAGACAACTAGGCCAATGTGCTTTGCTCTGAGTAAATACCTTGTCTGAGCCAGTTGCAGAAGGAGCCTCTTTGCAGTGACTTCCCATCAGGTCAAAATTGTTACTCTTAGCAATCCAAAATATTTTTTAAAGTACCTGGGGTATATATAATCATTGTTATTTTAAAATAACCTTTCATGCTGATTAACAGGAAGTTTATTTTCAGAGATAGTCTCACATTACTGCTGATTGATGTAAGGGATCTCAAGGTCTGAAGTTCCTCTATTTGTGAGTCATTATTATTTTTTTCATTCGCGTTAATCATAACTTTCTTCCAACATCTTCTAAGCCACAAATTCCCCTGAAGTGGTCATCAGTAATATAGCAAACTTCTGTCTCTAGTCTCTTCTCTTAAAAACATTTTGAATAAGAGATGATAAAAAGTAAGATGGCTGACATTGTTACCTCAAAAGAAAAACTGAGGAGATGGGTTAACTTTCTGGACACAGTGGCATTACCAAATTTTTGATAGGTTCAGATATACATAAATGAATGAAAAGTAAAAAACTCAAAAAAATTTTCTTTAGTCTCAGCATTAAAGTGTTGTTTTGGTCCTTGGGGACCCAACAGAGGTGCCAAATTATTCTACTCCTCTCACCCAAATTTCATTACTGCTTATCTACTCTCAGAAACCTTCTGAGCAGCCCTTCACAAACAGCCCCTGTTTGTTGGTCTCCTTGGTGGCAGGTGTCTGCTAATCAAAGACTTAAGAAAGTGTGGGGTTTAGGAGCCAGCCCTGACTGGAAGGAAAACTTTCCATTCAGCTTTGGGCAACAATATTGGAGTTTTTTTAATGTTGTAATCAACTCTGTGCCAAATGGGGCCCAACCTCTCCCTTCACAGCCCCAAGAATCCAAAAAAAAGAAGTGTTTTCAATTCTTTTCAGAATGTCTGCTCTCTCACACTGCAGACCAAATAAAAACAGTCTGGACCAATTGTGCCTCCCCTACCCCCATCTACTGTGCAATCTGCCTGGGAGAAACTCAGGAAAGTTGACCTCAGGCCAGTACTGGCCTTCTGTAGAGGCAGAAAAATTCCCTCACCTTCCTTCCATGGACTTTTCTGGACACCTCCCAGAGCCTCTATCCCAGATATCCCACAGAGAGAGGCAGCTGTGAGAGTCAGGGCAGGGCCCGAGATGATATAGCTGAGATAAGACCTAAAAGGTTCTAATATCTATGTTGTTACGGTCTGTATGCATACTACTTTGTTAGTTACATTTTTTATTATTAGGTAGACTATGAGGAAAAGTGGAAGGAGTTGCTTGGGAGTTGAAATGATTAGGAATTGAACCTCACTGCTTACTAACTATAACCTTAGGCAACTTATTTTACAGACTAAGGCTCTCATCCAGTGCTCCCACTGATCAGCCCTATGACCTTGGTCAGATCCCTACCCCCAACCTTGGTCTTCCCAGAACAAAAATGAAGTTGCACTAGAAAATCTCTAAGGACCTTTTCAAGTCTAGTAGTTTAAATCACACTTCTGGGATCTTGAATTAAGAAAATATCCAAGTGAGATTAGACACTTGGAATTTACTGTCCACCCCATCTTCAGCCACCACCAACTTCAGTTGGCTTTGGCTATAGCTCCCCAAACCATTCTCCTGGGGGAGGGTCTTCTTGACCCAGGAACAAGAAGGAGGAGTAGGTAAGGACAGGTCCACAAAAATGTCTAGCTGGCCATGCTCAAAGTAAAAGCAGCTTGAAACTATGTTTACAGTTCAGAACTAGCTTATGGGCTAATAATAAGGTAATACCAACATTTCCCTAAAAATCTTACCAAGCAAAGCTTGTCAGATAGCTGAGGACATTGTTCAAAACCACCATAGTCAAGGCTCAGACCAGGGATACAGTTAATGCGTCCTGAGCATATAAAGGGAAGAGTGAGTGGTCCAGTCCAGGGGAATCATGGAACATGAGGCTGGGAAAGTTTTTGGACACATAACTATAGAAGGAAACACCTCTAAGAACCCAGTAAAAGGACACAAGGACAGAAATCCCTTTCAAGCTGGGAGCATTATCAACTATGCACCAGAGGAGATGACATCAAAGGCCTGCATAAACCACCAACAAATAATGGAATGAGGATACTTAGAAACCAAAACTTACAGAACTAAATTAACAAAAGGTTAAAAAGCAATCATGAAATTTTAGATTCTGTCATAGCTTCTTTAGGAAAACAGTTGGGAGGGTGGAATGGGATAGTGATGTTGAAAAGAATTCCATGAAACTTATGTTGTTGTTGTTGTTCTTAAGATATAATCATTACCACTTAAAACTGTTGGAGATAGGAATATGAGGAACACTATAGTGGAATTCTAAGCAATATGATGCTTATAGTAGACATACAGACTATTTCCATACTGAAATATTTTAGTTTGAATTTATTAAAATAAAACTAAATAAATAAACCTCAAATAAAACTAAAGTAAGGACAAGGCTAAACACAAACTTACATTTTTGTGTTCATGACACTAAATAAACCCATTTTAGTGAATTCCCCCTTTTTAACTCATTGGTTGGTATTGCATGGATGCAGCCAGCATCTAATATGCTTTCAATTGTATCCTCAGCCCTCAAGACCCTGGGGGTCTGAAATCTCAGCCAACTTTGCAATTTAATCCAAAACCCAAAAGCAGTTCAGATTCCAAGTAACCTGTTACCCTCTGCTAGCAAAACATCACTCATGGTTTAAAAAATACCATTTTTAATAACCTCTTTTCAGTTTCCTGGCAGGCCCCCAGCTTCACTTCAAAGTTGATTTTCCCCAGTGAGAGTACAGCTAGAAGAATGCAAAAGTGCACTGCACCATGCCCCCACTATCCCAGGCTGTGAAGGTTCAGCTCTAAGGCAACAAAGAAGGCTGGAGTGAGAAGGTGGGCAGGGGGAGGGAATGGCTATGGATCAGAAGCAACTGGCCTAAATTCAGGCCTTCCCAGAGACAAAACAATCTATCACCATCAAGAGTGAACAACTGGAGAAACATAATCCAAATTAAATTTTGGATTATATCATTTTGGCTTATTTTTAAATAAATTTGATAAAAAGAAACCACTGTAATTTGTGTTGCCTCTTAAGTGCCCTGTGTGTTTTATTTTAGTGACCCATTCTTCAGATGTCACTCAAACAGATGCCAAGAAAACAATCTATGAAGAGAGGAAGTAGAGGCAGGAGTAAGGGCAAGGAAACAGAACTTCATCTTTGGAGACCTAGGGTCCCTTAAGTACCCACCGAATTCCCCTTAAACTCCAAGACAGTAGCCTTGAAGCCCTAGATTTACTCTTGTTATTTCTTGCCCAGGACTAGTGAAGTTAGGGTTGCCAATAAAATGACCACTTTGCTCAAAATGTTGCATTTAAAATCCAAGTCTTCTTGAAACAGCACAGTAGGATTTTGGCCAGAAAGTGCTTTCTAGTACAAATACTAGTGCACTTTTACAAGGCAGGTAAAGCCCAAAATTACGTTGCTAATTAATTTTATATTTCCTTCAACTACCTAGAACCAACTGCAGCCCAACATTCCCCAACTGGGATTTTGCCAAGAATTCAGATAACGCCATTTATGGATCATGCCAACAGCTGAGGTCATATTTTCTGTCTAAAGGGGAAAAAAGAAAGAAAAATAAATAGGGAAGGATTCATGGGAAGTGCATATTAGAAGATAGGGTCAGAAGGGGGAGGAAAGAGACAAGAGGTAAAAATCTTTTTATAGCAATCAACCCCAGACAGACACACACACTAAATGAGGGCCTGGAAGTTTTGAGTTTATATTATTTGCAAGTAAAAGTGAAAAAAATAGGAGAATGAAGTGATTGTAGGGAATTTTAGAGAACCAACAATTTGCTCTCAAAAAAATAACCTTCTTCCCTTCAAAATGTGAAGAACATAAAAAGGGAAAGCCCTGATGCCTTGTACCATGGCTGGCACAAATATTCTCTGTCATGTGCATGCCAGGAATGTGAATTGCTTGCTAATTTATTTGGGGTTCTGTAATTATCAGCCTTTTTTTCTCAGAATGAACTGTCATTACAAGGACTAGAAAAAACCTCTACAAGTACAGTATCCTAAACATTAGAGCTAGAAAGGAACTTGGATCTCATCTTATCTGATTTTTCCCATTCGAGGGATAAGAAAAATGAAGAAAAGGAAGAGGAAGCTTGGCCAAATGTTAGCCAGTAAATTATCAGCAGAGTCAAAAATAGAACCCAGATCTAATGGGGCAGTACCTAAATATCAGTTTATAATGAACATTTCACGTGTCCGAGGGAAAAATGAGAAAAACAAGGATTACATAATGATTGCTTTATAAAGTTGAAACAAATTGGTTTATGATCAATGCCTCATCCTGTCTTTTGTTGTGGTAACTTCAAGTTAGCATAAAGCCCTGATTTAACAGGCAATAGCTCTTCCACTATTTATTTATATTTTTCATTTGTGGCTTAATTCAAATTTTCATCATGAGAAAAAAAACACAGATACTCAAAATTTGTGAGGTAGGTACATTGTATAGAAGAAGCTAAAAGAAGTTAACTGACTTTCCCAAGATAACTTGGTTGATATGGGATTGTTCCAGGAATAAATCTTAGAACTTCATTCCAGATCTCATAATCCTTCTTTATCCCTTCACGAATCACATAAGACATGCCATGCAGGGCCACCCAAGATAGACAGGTCATAGTGAAGACTTCCAACAAAATGGCCCACTAGAGGAGGGAATGGCAAACCACTCAGTATTCTTGTCACAAAAACCCCACGAACATCATGAAAAGGCAAAAAGATATGACATGGGAAGATTAGACGAAACAACAAAAGACTCTGAAATGCAGTACTTGGGTGCAACCTCAAAAGTAACAGAATGATCTTGGTTCATTTCCGAGGAAAACCATTCAGCATCACAGTAACCCAAGTCTATGCCCCAACCAATACTGCCAAAGAAGCCAAAATTGATCAGTTCTATGAAGATCTATCTACAAGACCTTCTAGAATTAACATCAAAAAGATGTCCTTTTCATCATAGGAGATTGGAATGCAAAAGTAAGAAGTTAAGATACACCTGGAGTAACAGGCAAGTTTGGCCTTGGAGCACAAAATGAAGTAAGGCAAAGGCTAACAGATTTGTCAAGAGGAAACACTGGTCATAGCAAACAGCCTCTTCAACAACAGAAGAGATGATGTCTATGCATGGACATCACCAGGTGGTCAATACCAAAATCAGATTGACTATATTCTTTGCAGCCAAAGATGGAGAAGCTCTATAGAGTCAGCAAAAAACAAGACTGGGAGCTGTTTGTGGCTCAGACCATTAGCTCCTTATTGCAAAACTCAAGCTTAAATTGAAGAAATTAGGGAAAACCATTAGGCCATTCAGATATGACCTAAACCAAATCCCTTCTGCTTACACAGTGGAGGTGATAAATAGATTCAAGGAATTAGATCTGGAAGACAAAGTGCCTGAAAAACTATGGACGGTGGTTCATAACATTGTACAGGAGGCAATAACTAAAACCATCCCCAAGAAAAAGAATACGAGAATGCAAAGTGGTTGTCTAAGGAGGCTTTACAAAAAGCTGAGGAAAGAAGAGAAGTGAAAGGCAAGGGAGAAAGGGAAAGATGTATTCAACTGAGTTGGATAGAGTTACAGAGAATAGCAGGGAAAGAAAAGAAGGCTTTCTTAAATGGATGATGCAAAAAATAGAGGAAAACAATAGAATGGGAAAGATTAGAGATCTCTTCAAGAAAATTGAAGATACCAAGGGAACATTTCATGCAAGGATATACACAATAAAGGACAGAAATATAAGGACCTAACAGAAGCACAATAGTTTAAGAAGAGGTATACAAGAATACATAGAATTGTACAAAAAATATCTTAATGACCCAGATAATCATGATGATGTGGTCACTCACCTAGAACTGAACATCCTAGAAAGTTAAGTCAAGTGGACCTTAAGAAGCATTACTGTAAACAAAGCTAGTGTAGGTGATGGAATTCAGGCTGAGCTATTTCAAATCCAAATTTGAAAAATCCAAAAATGATGCTGTTAAAGTGCTGCACTCAATATGTCAGCAAATTTGGAAAACTCAGCAGTGGCCACAGGACTAGAAAAAGTCAGTTTTCATTCCAACCCCAAACAAGGGAAATGCGAAAGAAAGTTCAAACTGCTGTACAATTGCGTTCATTTCACATGCTAGCAAGATTATGCTCAAAATCCTTCAAGCTAGGCTTCAACAGTACATGAACTTATAGATATACAAGTTGAATTTAGAAAGGGCAAAGGAACCAGAGCTCAAACTGCCAACATATGTTGGATCACAGAGAAAGCAAGGGAATTCCAGAAAAACATCTACTTCTGCTTCATCGACTACACCAAAGCATTTGACTGTGTGGATCACAACAAATTGGAAAATTCTTAAAGAGATGGGAATATCAGACCACTTTATCTGTTTCTTGAGAAACCTGTATGTGGGTCAAGAAGTAACAATTGAACTGGACATGGAACAATTGACTGGTTCAGAATTGGGAAAGGAGTACATCAAGGTTGTATATTGTCACCCTGCTTATTTAACTTATATGCAGAGTACATCATGTGAAATGCTAGACTGGATGAATCACAATCTGGAATCAAGTTTGCTAGGAGAAATATCAGCAACCTCATGTATGCAGATCATGCTACTCTAATGGCAGAAAGTGAAGAGAAACTAAAGAGTCTCTTGATGAGGTTGAAAGAGAAGAGTGTAAAAACTGGCTTGAAACTCAACATTAAAAAAACTAAGATCTTTCTTTATAGCTTAGTAACATTCCATTGTATATATGTACTGCGATTTCTGTATCTATTCATCTGTCGATGAACATCTAAGTTGCTTCCATGTCCTAGAAGTGCTCTGTGACCACCTAGAGGAGTGGGATGGGGAGGGAGATGGGAGGGGGTTCCAAAGGGAGGGGACATATGTATACCTGTGACTGATTCATGTTGATGTATGGCAGAAAGCAACACAACATTTCAAAGCAATTACCTTCCAATAAAAAAACTAAGATCATGGCATCTAGTCCTATCGCTTTCTGGCAAATAGATAGGGAAAAAGTGGAATCAGTGACAGATTTTATTTTCTTGGGCTCGCAAATCACTGTGGATGGTGACTGCAGCCACAAATTAAAAGCTGATTGCTCCTTGGAAGAATAGTTATGACAAACCTTATACATCATATTAAAGAGTAAAGACATCACTTTACAACAAAGGTCTGTATAGTCAAAGCTATGGTATTTTCAGTAGTCATGTACGGATGTGAGAGTTGGACCGTAAAGAAGGCTGAGTGCCAAAGAATTGATGCTTTCAAATTGTGGTGCTAGAGAAGACTCTTTAGAGTCCCTTGGACTGTAAGGAGATCAAACCAGTCCATCCTAAAGGAAATCAACCCTGATTATTCATTGGAAGGACTGATGCTGAAGCTGAAGCTCTAGTACTTTGGCTACTTGGTGTGAAGAGCTGACTCATTGGAAAAGACCCTGATGCTGGGAAAGATTGAAGGCAAAAGGAGAAGAGTTCAGCAGAGGATGAGATGGTTAGATAGCATCCTCAACTCAAGGGACATGAATTTTAGAAAACTCTGTGAGACAGTGAAGGACAGGGTAGCTTGGCATGCTGGGGTCTATAGGGTCACAGAAAGCTGGACACAACTTAGTACTGAACAGCAACAAAAATCCTTCTTTGAGCCTACATTTCTATCCTGTATGCATCTTAACTGAAATTTTGGATATGACCTGTCAGCTTGTCAAAGATTTTACGGTATGCCTCACCTGTCCCCAAAGTGCCCAGCATCACCGTTGTAGGTGCCAGGTACAAGAAGCACCAGGCTCCAGGACCCAGAGGAATTAAAAGGTTACTGAGACTATAAAGGCCTCGGACTCCTGGATACTCATTGTAGGTGCCCCAACAGTCCCATCATTGTAGCCATCTCTTGCTACCACTTTTAGCCATATAAAGGCAAGAGAATTGAACTAGTGTATCAAAATGCACAGTTAAGCAGCATCATCATCTTTATCATTACCAAATTTTCAGTGATCCTCCTTGAGATGACTTGACTTACAGATTATTTAGGTTAACTGTTTCATCCTAGACACCATAACTTTCCACCACTCAATCAAGACCCGCCCTGATAATACAAATAGATTTTAACATCAGCCTAAAGCCAAAGAATTTTAAATGTAGAGCAAAAATAATCCAAAATATACTCCAATGTCAAACACAAGTGCCTTTGAGACTCCTGCTATTTGGAATAGTAACTGCTTGGAATGATCTTTGGGATTCTGGATGTTTGGGGCAATCCCCATCTCTGCATCCCTTTATGTAAGTGGGCAAGAATCACATGGTTTTTTAAAGCAGATGGCAAAACCTGACTTCTGCCTGTTTGTTAGGTTAATGGCTAGCAACTTCCAGGGCTCTAACTCAGCACAGTGCTAGGAGGAACTACATAGTAGTCACTTAGCTGAGGTGCAGATAGGATCTGCCATCATTTATAATAAATAACCTTTGAAAAGAAAACCAGTATCTCTATCTGGATAGGCACACCCCAGTACAGATCTCAGACCAATGCTTCAATAAATGTTCATCTCTCAGACTTTGGTAGAACAAAACAGCGCTCAGAGATTTTGGATAAAAGCTAGCTTTCAAGATTCACATGGGAAAAGTTAATATTGTGGTGAAGAGCCACTTAAAGGCCTGTCTGCCTATATTACAATAACATGCCCTTTTCATTCCCTCAACAGCTCTCAAAGGGCACTGTGGACAGCCACATTTTGTGAGTATTTCTCCCAGTCCTCACACCTACCCACAAAAAGCAAATTCCTTTTTTTGTCTCTCAAACTTTGTTATTTATAGTAATAGATATTAGGGTTTTCCCTTTCCTTTAAGTGTTTTTCTGCTTTTCTTTCTTTTGTGCTTTGTATCCTTTGAGATTTTTTTTCTTTTTATCCTTTCTAGTGTTTGGGTATGGAGAAAACGATGGCACCCCCACTCTAGTACTCTTGCCTGGAAAATCCCATGGACAGAGGAGCCTGGTAGGCTGCAGTCCATGGGGTCCCGAAGAGTCGGGCACGACTGAGCGACTTTACTTTCACTTTTTACTTTCATGCATTGGAGAAAGAAATGGCAACCCACTCCAGTGTTCTTGCCTGGAGAATCCCAGGGATGGGGGAGCCTGGTGGACTGCCATCTATGGGGTCGCACACAGTTGGACACTACTGAAGCGACTTAGCAGCAGCAGCAGCAATGTTTGGCTATTTTTTTCTTTGCTGTTTTTGTTGCTGCTACTGATTCTATTATTCCCTTTCCTTCTTTCCATTGCTTTTCCTTTATGTTGTGCTTTGAGGAAATTTCCTTTTCTGTTTGGGGGGTTTTAATTTGTTTTGTTTTGTTTTGTTTTCAGATTTTCCTTGTGTCTTTTTTATTTTGTTGTTTTGTGTTTTATGGGGTTTTGGTGTGTTTGGTGTATTTCTTCCTTTTTTGTTTGGCTTTTTTTTTCCTTTTCCAGTTTTTCTCTTTTTACCTGCTTTCTCTGTTCTGTTAACATGTTTTTCTATTTTTTGTATTTTTCTTTTCCATTTTTTTTTCTTTCTTTAGGTTTTATTATGTTTTCATTTTTCTTTTGGGGATTTTTTGAGGTGCTTTTTAGATTTTTTTAGAATTTAGGTCTTTTTCTTTTAAAGCTTTCCTTTTTTTCTTTATTGTTTCTTTAAAAATTCTATGTTAATTTCTTCTGTACAGCAAAGTGACTCAGTTATACATATATATTATTTTTAGTATTCTTTTACTATATTTTTTCTTTTTAAAAATCTTATCTTCTCTTTATTTTTCACTTTTTGCCTCTTGTCTTTTTTTTAACATTTTAGTAATATTTTAACTGTCAAATCAGTTTAGATTTATAGAAAACTTACAAAGATAGTGCAAAGTGTTCCCGTTTACTCAACCCCCAGTTTTCCCTATATTAACATCTTTCATTAGTATGGTACATTTGTTACAATGAATGAACTAATTCTAATATGTTATTATTAACTAAAGTCCACACTTTATTCACATTTCCTTAGTTTTTACCTAATGTCCTTTTTCTGTTCCAACATCCCATCTATTATATATCTATATTACATCCAACTGTTGTGTCTTCTTGGGTTCCTCTTGGCTCTGATAGTATTCCAGATTTGCTTTTTGATGATCTTAATGGTTTTGAGGTATTGGTAAGGTATTTTATAGAATGCTCCTCAGTTGAGATTTTTCCAATTGTTTTCTCATGACTAGTCTGGGGTAATGTGTTTCAGAGAGGAAGACCACAGAGGTGAAGTGCTTTTCTCATCACATCAAAAAAGCACCCAGTATCAACATGACTTATGGCTACTGAAGCTAACCTGATCACCCGGCTAAGGTATGTTTGCCAAATTTCTACACTATAAAGTTATTTTTCTCTCCTTTCCATGTTGTATTTTTTTATATCAGGTCATTAAGCCCTGTCTATATTTAACATGGGAGAGATTAAGTTCCATCTCCTGGACAAGGTGAAAGTGAAGTGAAGTCGCTCAGTCGTGTCTGACTCTTTGCGACTCATGGACTGTAGCCCACCAAACTCCTCCATCCATGGGATTCTCCAGGCAAGAATACTGGAGTGGGTTGCCATTTCCATCTCCAGGGGATCTTCCCGACCCAGGGATTGAACCCAGGTCTCCCGCATTGCAGGGAGACGCTTTAACCTCTGCGCCACCAGGGAAGCCCTTAAATATAAGAATACAGTCTCTCAGAAAACCTCCTATAGAGACACAGAACTTCAGATCCAAGTACTAACATCAAAGATTTCAAAGGGAGGAAAGGAAGCCAGGTTGAAAGAAGAAGGGGGAGGAGGCGGGAGAAGGGAGCGAAAGGGGTAACCTTACAGACGTCTCCTGCCACCTACAGATACCCAGGACAAGATACCCTGGACAAGGTACACATACCCAAATAAATTATTTGCAGCACAATATCACATTACTTATTGTGTTGCTCCAATTATTCTAGCTTTGGCCATTGAGAGTTCTTTCAGGTTTGTTCCTGCATTCCTTTGACATGCTCCCTTTATTTTTGTTTTACCACTTGTTTAACATTCTAATATTACCTCTTCCTCTTTTACATTTGCTTCAGTCTCCTTTTCTTTTTTTAAAAAACATGTTCATTGATTATTCTTTTTTTTTTTTTTTTTGGTTGCACTGGGTCTTCGTTGCTGTGCACAGGCTTTTCTCTAGTTGCAGCTAGCAGAGGCTACTCTTTATTCTGGTGCATGGGCTTCTCATTGCAGTGGTTTCTCTTGTCATGGAGCATAGGCTGTAGGCACACTGGTTCAGTAGCTGTAGCACACAGGCTCAGTAGTTGTGTGTCTCATAGGCTTAATTGCTCTGCAGCATGTGGAATCTTCCCAGACCAGGGGTCGAACCTGTGTCTCCTGTATTGGCAGGTGAATTCTTACCCACTGAGCCACCAGGGAAATCCCTTCAGTTTCCTTTTTATTTCTATTTTCATTTTACCCCTATTTTCCCCTCCCCGTTTTTCTTTCCTGTTAGCTTTAAATATTTTCTCCTTCCCTCCTTATTCTTTTTTTCCTTTACATCTATGATTTTAAAGTAATTTTTTCCTTTTCAAATATTTCTTACATTTTTGCCTTTATTAAAATTTTTCTTTATTAAAAATTTTAAATATATTGATGAAGAGTTTACTGTAACTAGTAAAACAGTGTTCTTATTGTTCAATTGCTAAGTCACGTCTGACACTGCAGTTCCATGAACTGCAGCACGCCAGGCTTCCTTGTCCTTCACTATCTCCCCAAGTTTGCTCACATTCATGTCCGTTGAGTTCATGATGCCATCCAGCCATCTCATCCTCTGTTGCCCCCTTTTTCTCTTAATCTTTGCAAGCATCAGGGTCTTTTCCAGTTAGTCAGCTCTTCACATCAGGTGGCCAAAGTATTGGAGCTTCAGTTTCAGCAACAATCTTTCCAATGAATACTCAGGGTTGATTTCCTTTGGGATTGACTGGTTTGATCTCCTTGCAGTTCAAGGGACTCTCAAGAGTCTTCTCTAGGACCACAATTCAAAAGCATCAATTCTTCAGCACTCAGCCTTTATGATCCAACTCTCACATCCATATATGACTACTAGAAAAACCATAGCTTTGACTATATGAACCTTTGTTGGCAAAGTAATGTCTCTGTTTTGTAATATGCTGTATAGATTTATCATAGCTTCTCTTCCAAGGAGCAAGCGTCTTTTAATTTTGTGGCTGCAGTCACTGTCTGCGGTGATTTTGGAACCGAAGAAAATAAAGTCTATCACTATTTCCATTTTGTCCCTATCTACTTGCCATGAAGTGACGGGACCAGTTGCCATGATCTTAGTTTTTTGAATGTTGAGTTTTAAGCCAGCTTTTTAAGATGCAAAAAGAATATATCCTCTTTCCTACCCTCTCAGCCTCATTGCCAATATCTTGGGTCAACTACTAGATTTCATACACCACTGTAAAACTCTGTGCTCCCTGACAGGAATGACCAGAGGACCTTGTGTGGTAACTCTTGAGGTTCTGACATGTGTGTGTGTGTGTGTGTGTTTTAGTTGCTCACCAACCCTATGGACTGTTGCCCTCCAGGCTCTTCTGTCCACGGAATTCTCCAGGCAAGAATACTGGGGTGGGTAGCCATTCCATTCTTCAGGGGAACTTCCTGACCAAGGGATCAAACCTGGGTCTCCTGCACTGCAGGCAGATTCTTTACCATCTGAGGATAGCTTCCTTTAAAATTCAATTCTCCCAAAAGTCATAGCCTTTAAACTGGAGATTCTCTGGAATACCAAAGCAGTAATCAGACATTTGATGCCTTTCTTAACTAGAAGCATCCACAGTAAAAATCATTTTGGCTGGCTATGTCTAGAGAGAGATTCCTTGGTGGGCTTAGATGGTAAAGAATCTTCCAGGATTGTGGGAGACCTGGGTTCGATCCCTGGGTTGGGAAGATCCCCTGAAGGAAGGCATAGCAACCCACTCCAGCATTCTTGTCTAGAGAATCCCCATGGACAGAGGAGCCTGGCAGGCTACATACAGTCCACGGGATTCAAAGAGTCAGACACAGCTAAGTGACTAAGCATAGCACATAGCACAGCATGACTACAAAGTCCTTCTCCAGGATCTTCTAGCTCCTAGTGTCAGAGCAATGTGTATATGTGTTTATACACAATCCTAAGGTCTCTGCCCTCAAACTCAGGGAGCTATTGGGAACCAGGAAGAAGAAATGTGCCAGAACCTAGGGAACTTGAGAAGAAAAGCCTTGTCAGAAATGAGATATTCATGTAAATAGAAGGCACCAGAAAGACATAAGAAGCTTTATAACTCAGTATTAAGAACAGGGTTAGCTTACTTGGAGATCTCATTCTGTCTTCACTTTCTTATCAAAACTGTTTTTTCTCTGTCTGGGTATGTTTTCTGGAAAGTTGACATTTCTAGCCTAAGCACATGTGCAGTCAAGCTGACAGGTAAAGCTGGGTTCCTAAATTCCTTTGCTTTTTTTGCATTCCAGTTTCCCTGGGTAGAAATGGCAATAATCCTAGAGCCTTTCCTAACAAGTCTTGACAAATTCAGCAGTTAAGAGCTTATTTCAAGTATAATGCTGAATGGGGGCTGGAGGTGAGTGAGAGAAGAATGGGGTGAATTAGATGACCTCAGAGCCTCCCTATGAAGACATGACTCAGTCAGCTGAGGGCTTTTGTAGTTGCTATCAGTTGAGGTTGACACCAGCGGCCAAGCAGACTCTGTGAGATAGATAAAGCTGTATTTTTAGAGCTGGGGAGAAGAGAGATTATCACTCTAGATCCAACCAGAGCCTTCTACTGCTCTCTTTCATTATCATGCATCTGCTTATAAGAGGGGCTAAAGACCATTCCACTAAAAACTTGTCTCATCTTTCCAGTAAGAGAGCCCTTTCAACCAAGCCTGATATGGAATGGTGTTCCAACTCTTAGGGCACTGGCCTGGAGCACAGTTTGCTGACTAGTAGAGATCCCACTATACAGTGTCAGAGAGTTATTTTTTCCATCTTTTGCTTTCCATTGTATATCAGCCAAGGTCTGATATTGGCACTGGGACTTGAGGCCATGTGACTTTATGTTCCTTAAATATGGTATTAATTTTTACCAGGAGAAAGGAAAGTGATTAATTGAAATCAGGGACTTAAAGTAACAAGAGGGATAGAGTTTTGCCTTAGAGCAAAGCATAAGGGCTTGATTTTCTCAGACTTCTCAATGTGACTCAGGTCAGCCATAATTAGTTTGGGGCGGGGGTGACACAAATGCATGAGGTGAAGCCTTCAACCCAAGACCTGGAACTGTAAGAATTCACTAGTTCACAAAAATAGTGGCTTTAAATGGTCTACATGTTGGAGGCATTTCCTATGTAGCTGTAATCTTCAAAGTGATCAGACTGAGCAAGCTAACTCTGAGAGGTAACCTCAAAGGGCAAAGGTAATATTGAGATGTGGACAGAGGGGTGGGGAGATATCAAGGGAAGCTCCATAAGAATGATGAACTTTCTGTGTTGTTGGTCCTTTCCTAGTCTAAGGCATGGGATAGTGTGGGGCTGGGGGGATCACAGTTTGCAAAGATAAATCTATGTGAGGGATACTAGGAAGGCCTTCACCCAAAAATCAGCCTCTACAGGACCAAATATCTCACTGTTAACATTAATAATCCATTTCTTTGGTTTAAACAATGCGAATTCCCTGAGCTTCCCTTGGAAAAAGAAGTGCATTCAATCCCCGACACTGCAAATCCTAAAGAAGGTAGAGAAAAAGGGCCAAGAGGAATGGTTATTCTTTGGAATGTGAAATACTTACTTCAAGTGAACAAAAAACTTGTAAAGCTAGAAGTGATCTTAAGGAAATTTAATTCACCCTGAAACTTAACTATAAAAAGTAGTCCTTCAGATTACCAATTAGAAATGAGTGTGGGGGCTTGGACTGGAAAGAGAGAGGTTTTAGGTTATATAGAAGGGTTAAACCAGGAAAAGATTTCATTTTGGGGGTGGTTGGTATATGAACTTAAAGGGAAGAGACAAGATGGCACTCAGAAAGAAGACAGGCCAAAGTCAAAACTAGCCCAGGGTATGGGGCAAGAGTGTGTTGAGGTCTCATATTTTAAAAAGAAGTTTCAATGAATTCCAGGGGTGAAGAAAACTCTTTTGAATGGCAAGACATCTACATGATGGTTTTCTTTAGTTTAGGTCCCTCAGGCTAATTGAAATAGAGTGTTTCTGTTAAACCAAACACCTAGCAGACCTCAGACCAAGTTATAACCCCCATTCAAATAAAAGTATAGGCAGAAAGGGTGGCAAGTGTTAAACTTTATTCTCTTTATAATACAAAATATAAAATGTATACTTTTGAGGGTTGTTATGGACCTATTTAGAATGTTTATAACATACAGTAACTCATCTCACACTCTAGCAAAGTAATGCTCAAAATTCTCCAAGCTAAGCTTCAACAGTATGCGAACCAAGAACTTACAGATGCTCAAGCTGGATTTAGAAAAGGATCAAATTTTTAAAAGATCAAATTTCTGACATCCATTGGATCATAGAAAAAGCAAGAGCATTCCAGAAAAACATCTGCTTCTGTTTCACTGACAATGCTAAAGCCTTTGACTGTGTGGATCACAACAAACTGTGGGAAATTCTTCAAGAGATGGGAATACCAGACCACCTTAACTACCTCCTGAGAAATCTGTACGCAGGTCAAGAAGCAACAGTTATAACCAAACATAGAACAGACTGGTTCCAAATTGGGAAAGGAGTACATCAGGTCCGCATGTTGTCACCCTGCTTATTTAATTTATGTGCAGAGCACGTCATGGAAAATGCCAGGCTGGATGAAGCACAAGCTGGAATCAAGATTGTTAGGAGAAATATCAATAACCTGAGATATGCAGATGACACCACCCTTATTACAGAAAGTGAAGAGGAACTAAAGAGCCTCTTGATGAAAGTGAAAGAGGAGATTTAAAAAGTTGGCTTAAGTCCAGGTTCAATGCATGATACAGGATGCTCGGGGCTGGTGCACTGGGATGACCCAGAGGGATGGGATGGGGAGGGAGGTGGGAGGGGGATTCAGGACAGGGAACACGTGTACACCCGTGGTGGATTCATGTTGATGTATGGCAAAACCAATACAATATTGTAAAGTAAAAAAAAAAAATTTAAAAAGCACTAATAAGAAAATATAGATAAACAAAATGCCTATTAAGAGAAAAAAATAAATAAAATAAAGCAAAATTAATAAATTAAAAAAAATAAAAAGCTGGCTTAAAACTCAGCATTCAGAAAACTAAGATCATGGCATCCACTCACATCACTTCATGGCAAATAGATGAGGAAATAATGGAAACAGTGAGAGACTTTATTTTCTTGGGCTCCAAAATCACTACAGATGACTGCAGCCATGAAATTAAAAGATGCTTGCTCCTTGGAAGAAAATCTATGACGAACCTAGACAGCATATTAAAAAGCAGAGACATTACTTTTGAGACAAAGGCCTGTATAGTCAAAGCTATGATTTTTCCAGTAGGCATGTATGGATATGAGAACTGGACCATAAAAAAAGCTGAGCACTGAAGAATTGATGCTTTTGAACTGTGGTGTTGGAGATGACTCTTGAGAATCCCTTGGAACAAGAAGATCAGACCAGTCAGTCCTAAGGAAAATCAATCCTGAATGTTCATTGGAAGGACTGATGCTGAAGCTGAAGCCCCAATACTTTGGCCACCTGATGCTAAGAGCTGACTTGTTGGAAAAGAGCCTGATGCTGGGAAACATTGAAGGCAGGAGGAGAAGGGGATAACAGGGGATAAGATGATTGGATGGCATCACCAATTCAATGGACATGAGTTTAAGCAAGCTCCGGGAGTTGGTGATGAACAGAGAAGCCTGGCATGCTACAGTCCATGGGGTCACAAAGAGTCGGACATGACTGAGCAACTGAGCTGAACTGAAAATACAATAGGGCTTCCCAGATGGTGCTAGTGGTAAGGAACCCACTTGCTAATGCAGGAGACACAAGATATGTGGGTTCGATCCCCAGGCCAAGAAGATCCCCTGGAGAAGGGCATGGCAACCCACTTCAGTATTCTTGCCTGGAGACTCCCATGGACAGAGGAGCCTTGAGGGCTACAGTCCATGGGTTGCAAAGAGCTGGACATGACTGAAGCGACTTAGCAAACACATAGACAAGACACAATAAGCCCAGTCATGAAAAAAGAAAAAAAAAAAAAAAAACAGGAAAAATTCAGTAGCAAGCTCCATTTTTATGTTTCCTTCCTCTGTACTAAACCCTATTATTTGTATAGGAGTGTTACAGTGTTATTTTGGGGAAAGCATAAAGATGGGGAAGTGGAAAAAAAAAGTTCCTGTGTTACCTTCCAGAGATAATCTATATATTTACACACATACATATACACATACATGTTATAAAAATCTCTGTGAAGGCAAGGTCCAAATCATGTTTTCAAAACAATCTCCAAAGATTCAGACAGGCAACTGTCTACCTCAATATATACCCAGGACCTAAGACATCAAGGGGTAGAATGGGGATAAAATCCTGGGAAAATGTGTTGTTCTTTTAGGAAAATAGTGCTATTAATATCTATGTTAGAGGATTGTTGTTAAATCCTGAAAGAAAAATAGTATGCATAAAAGGTTGAAAACACTGCCTGGCACAAGTAAGTACTATATAAGTGTTAGCTGCTATCACCATCATTTTTATTGTTGTGTTGCTGTTGTTACTGGGAGAGGACAGCTTAGGGATTTTTGAAGCTGCTCTCTATTTTATCTTGGTTTTCCTCAGAGGTACCTCCAAGTTGGGAGCCTCTATCTGTTACTATTCTTCCTTTGGGATACCTCCCCCACCAGGATCTAAAGTGTGGAGCCAATTGGTAACCAAAGTTGCACCTCAAAATGTCTTGTGGACACAAGGAAATCTTAGCCTCACTGCCTGACATTCCTCTCATGGCATCAATGAGATAAACTGTTTCATATGTTATTACTCATGACTCTTCTTGCAAAGACCATGGAAATGCATGGACAAGCAGCAGCTCACTACACTTTCTGGGAATTATTCAACCTGGAATGCATTGTTTCCCTCTCCTTTGTGTGATTCAGTTCTTCCTTACCCCTATACCTCTCACTTCTTCTGGGGAGTTGCATGTTACTGGCTAGCCACAGACACTGCACTGCCTTAATCCACTAATTAGGCCTTTAGGAAGCTAGTGCTACTGGGAAAGGCCGGACTCCACAGTCACAGATCAAACACCCTCTACAGCCTGAGTGTGCCATCTCAATACCTTAGAAGCTCAATGCAATCCCTATCAAGCTACCAACAGTATTTTTCACAGAACTAGAACAAATAATTACACAATATGTATGGAAATACAAAAAAAACCTTGAATAGCCAAAGCAATCTTGAGAAAGAAGAATGGAAATGGAGGAATCAACCTGCTTGACTTCAGGCTCTACTACAAAGCCACAGTCATCAAGACAGTATGGTACTGACACAAAGACGGAAATATAGATCAATGGAACAAAATAGGAAGCCCAGAGATAAATCCACTCACCTATGAACCCCTTACCTTTGATATAGGAGGCAAGAATATACAATGGAGAAAAGACAACCTCTTTAACAAGTGGTGCTGGGAAAACTGGTCAACCACTTGTAAAAGAATGAAAGTAGAGCACTTTATAACACCATACACAAAAATATACTCAAAATGGATTAAAGATCTAAATGTAAGACCAGAAACTATAAAACTCCTAGAGGAGAACATAGGCAGAACACTCTCTGACATAAATCACAGCAGGATCCTCTATGACCCACCTCCCAGAATATTGGAAATAAAAGCAAAAATAAACAAATGGGACTTAATTAAAATTAAAAGCTTCTGCACAACAAAGGAAGCTACAAGCAAAGTGAAAAGACAGCCTTCAGAATTGCAGAAAATAATAGCAAATGAAGCAACAGACAAAGAATTGATCTCAAAAATATATAAGCAACTCCTGCAGCTCAATTCCAGAAAAATAAAAGACCCAATCAAAAAGTGGGCCAAAGAACTAAACAGACATTTCTCCAAAGAAGACATACAGATGGCTAACAAACACATGAAAAGATGCTCAACAGCACTCATTATCAGAGAAATGCAAATCAAAACCACAATGAGGTACCATTTCACTCCAGTCAGAATGGCTGCTATTCAAAAGCCTACAAAAAATAAATGCTGGAGAGGGTATAGAGAAAAGGGAACCCTCTTACACTGTTGTTGGGAATGCAAGCTAGTACAGCCACTATGGAGAACGGTGTGGAGATTCCTTAAAAAACTGGAAATAGAACTGCCATGTGACCCAGCAATCCCCCTGCTGGGCATACACACCCAGGAAACCAGAATTGAAAGAGATATGTGTACCCCAATGTTCATCGCAGCACTGTTTATAATAGCCAGGACATGGAGGCAACCTAGGTTTCCATCAGCAGACAAATGGATAAGAAAGCTGTGGTACATATACACAATGGAATATTACTCAGCCATTAAAAAAGAATACATTTGAATCAGTTCTGATGAGGTGGATGAAACTGGAGCCTATTATACAGAGTGAAGTAAGCCAGAAAAAAAAATATCAATACAGTATATTAAAGCATATATATGGAATTTAGAAAGATAGCAACAATAACCCTATATGTGAGACAGCAAAAGAGACACAGATGTTTAGAACAGTCTATTGGACTCTGTGGAAGAGGGCAAGGGAGAGATGATTTGGGAGAATGGCATTGAAACATGTATATTAGCATATGTGAAACGGATCGCCAGTCCAGTTTCAATGCAAGGGACAGGGTGCTTGAGGCTGGTGCACTGGGATGACCCAGAGGGATGGGATGGGGAGGGAGGTGGGAGGGGGGTTCAGGATGGGGAACACATGTACACCCGTGGCTGATTCATGGTAATGTAAGGCAAAATCACTACAATATTGTAAAGTAATTAGCCTCCAATTAAAATGAATAAATTTATTTAAAAAATACTAGTACCAAAAAGTAAGTTTTCTATAAGTGATCCATTGATAAATAAATAAATTTTAGAAATTTTTCATTCTAAAAAAAAAGATTGGAAAAGCAATGTTAAAAAAAAAAGTTTTACCTTTCCCACTACACCCAAATGTGGGATATCAAGAACTGAGATGGGGCTAGTGATATCCTACTCCTATTTCATGGCTGCATTCTCCAATGAAGCAGGATCAAGCATGGGCTAGATGCCAAGTCACTACCAGGAAATAGAATGAATCAAATGTAGTTTTCTCCATGTCATAGGTCAGTATTTCTCAGAATATTTTAAAGGACAACCTGCATCAGAGTCACTTGAGATGCTTGTTAAAACAGCTGGGCCCCATTGCAGACATATTGAATGAGAACATGGTGACTGGGTACCTAGAATCTGCATTTTCAACAAGCTTCCCAAGTAAATCTTTACATGCTAAGGTTTGAGACTCACTGACACAGACAATCATGATATCATGATCAGAGGGTCAATAATATGGCTTGTCAGTAGTATCTGCTAAAAAATTTAGGAAGTTTAGTCAACAATATACATGATATGAGTCAGTGGTAAGGCATGGAGACAAAAAATGAGCTACTGTGACCTTAGGCCACACACATAAAAGTATAGTGTCTAGAATGAAAGAGGTGATGGTCTTGCTCTTACTCCAAACCATACCCGGAGTACTGAGTTTAGCATTAGAACACCTCAAGAATAATGAAACCAAAAGGTGATATGTCCCCAAAAGAACAATTTGGTTGACGAAGAGGCTGGAATTCAAGACAAGTGCAGAATTATCAAAGATAATTCAGACATCATCTAGGGTTGTCAAGCCTAGAGAATTGAATAATCTGGATAACATAACTGTCAACCTCAAATATCTGAAGAGCTGTCAGAGGGAAGTGATTCCTCTGCCTAGGCAATGCTATCTATGCTTATATTTTATATGCCTTCCTCTTGGCTGTTGACTCTCAAATCTGTACCTCAAGACTAGGTCATTCTCCTGAGATTCAGGCTTCCTAATGTCTCCACTTGGATTTTCCACAAGTACCTCAAAGTATACATGGCTAAAATCAAACTATTACTCCCATTTTCTCAGATAATAATTCTGAAGCTCAAATAAGTTAAACAATTTCCCACAGGTTCATGCAAATAAATCCAATCTGTCTGACTCTAAAGCTCATGCTTTTTTTTCTTTTTCATTTTCAACATGCTGGCTTCTATAATATTGGGGGTGGGGGAAGCAAACCAGATTACATGCTTATCTTGTAGCTCTGAAACAGAGTAGCAAACTTCACAGGGGAGTTATTCCTTCCTGAAAAAAAAAAATCTTTTCTAAGAAACTCTAATCCTAAATTCACTAGGTTACATTTAAAAAAATAAATCTTTGGCACTATCAGAGGCAAAATATGGAAGAAGTAGAAGTCCCTTTTGTTCTCTGAATCACAACTTCTTATTCTTAAAAATAGATAGAATTGTCTGGACTTTGAAGATCTTTGCATCCTTTTACAGCTGTATCATTTGAAGAGTCTATGGAAAACAACATTCCGTATAAGTACAGACATTATGAATAAACAGTCAAGCCATTTAGTCTGTGTAATAGCTCAGCTGCCTTCCAACACCATCCTCCAGGACCTGCTGGACTAGAGACTGATCATATATCTTCATGATATTCTCATCTACTCCAGGCACCCAGCCCAGCATGACGCATTTGTCCACACTCCTGACTTGCCTCTGGCAATACCAGCTCTTTACTCAACTGGAGAAGTGATCAGGTAAAAATTAGAAATTCTATCACATTTTTCCCTACATAGGGTTTCTGATGTGCTTCCTCAAAGTCATTTACTAGCTGTATGACCTTGAGTAAGTCACTGAACTTCTCTGAGCCTGTTTTCTCATCTGTAAGTGAAAGTCACTCAGTTGTGTCTGACTCTTTGCGACTCCATGGACTATACAGTCCATGGAATTCTCCGGGCCAGAGTGGGTAGCCTTTCCCTTCTCCAGGGGATCTTCCCAACCCAGGGATCAAACCCAGGTCTCCCACATTGCAGGCAGATTCTTTACCAGCTGAGCCACCAGGGACTCCCATAAAGGCAATGTTAATAATACAAAATTCACCCAATCGTTGTGAAAATTAAAAAAATACTGTGTGTAAAAGCACCAAGCACACATTAGGTACTTAGTAAATGCTTCCTTCCTTCAGTGTAGTCCTTGGCTAGGCAACACCAGCTAACCCCAGGGTTTCCTTGGATTCACTACTTATTATCAGGGTTTGCCTTATTCGTCTCCTTTCTGGTCACCACCTCTCCATCAACTAAACAAAGAACATTCAGTAATGTCCATGGCAATTCTCTTAATCCACTGGATTATAGCAATTAAGGCTGCATTTAAGATTTTGTAGCAAAATTTCAATCCTTAGTAAACAGCCAGCTTCTGCTAAAATGTTTCCTATGATAGGGAATTCATTCCCTTCTAACACAGCCCATTTTATCTTCAGTCAGCTCTGCTTTAACTTCCACCTAGCAGTCCTAATTCTGTCCCTTGGGGTCGCATTTTACAGATAAAATTGTCTTTTTTATGACAGCCCTGCATGTACTGGAAGATAGCAATCATGCCCACTCCACTCTCCAGACATCTCTTCTTTTTCCCATTTTTTTAATTTTTACTTTTTATTTTTTTTAATTATGAAAGTATAGTAACACATTTACAAGAGACTTGGAAAAATACAGAACAAAGTTATATGCAGTTCTACTACAAATTATTACTATTTAAGTAAATAAGTTAAGATTTTCAGTTGGAGTTTCAATATCAAACTCCCAAAAATTAATATAAAGATTAGACAGAAAAGTAGAAAGGTATAGTAGACCTGAAAAGCACTATGAACAAATTCAACATAATTAAGGTTTATATTAATACAATTTTCACATAACAGCAGGATACAAATTTGATTCAAGTTCCCATAGACTATAAACTAGGAGACACTGGAACATATACAGGGACATAAAACAAGATGCAAAAATTTTATGGTCTAAAAGTACTGAAATTATACAGAGTCTGTTCTCTTTTCACTGTGGAATTATGTTAGAAATCAATATCAAAAGATATTTGAAAATAACCCACATATTTTCAAGTGCAATGTGACATCAACTTTGCAATGTGCCTGACTCGACTCCCATCCCCTTCATCTCTGAATGGCAGAATCAGGACATCCACCTTCATGAAAGTGAAAGTCACTCAGTTGTGTCCGATTCTTTGTGACCCCATGGACTCTATGGAATTATCCAGGTCAGAATACTAGAGTGGGTAGCCGTTCCCTTCTCCAGGGGATCTTCCCAACCCAGCAATTGAACCCGGGCCTCCTGCATTACAGGTGGATTCTTTGCCAGCTGAGCTACCAGGGAAGCCCTTCATGAAGGTCTATATCATTGCCTTTCCTATTGCTCCTGTACCTGATCCTGCTATTTTCAGGGAGGGTGACAAATCCAGGTGAGGTAATTCAGGCTTGCTGCTGCTAAGTCACTTCAGTTGTGTCCAACTCTGTGCGATCCCATAGATGGCAGCCCACCAGGCTCCCCTGTCCCTGGGATTATCCAGGTAAGAACACTGGAGTGGGTTGCCATTTCCTTCTCCAGTGCATGAAAGTGAAAAGTGAAAGTGAAGTTGCTCAGTCATGTCTGACCCTCAGCGACCCCATGGACTGCAGCCTTCCAGGCTCCTCTGTCCATGGGATTTTCCAGGCAAGAGTACTGGAGTGGGGTGCCATTGCCTTCTCTGTAATTCAGGCTTGCCTTGCAATAAAGCAATTTCAAGATGTTTTCAACTGCAGGACAGATTGTGATACCCACAATGGGCCACACCCATCAATTATATTTTTCATAAAATCCCCTCATCTCCCATCACCCACCTTTATTCACCACCACTTATAATGCTGCATACCACATCTCAGGGCTTCTGGTGGCCACAGGTCCAGGATGAAGTGGGAAATTAAACTAGAACCAGAGATATCTGTGAATCTGAAATACTGGAAGCTATGGCTTTTGTGAATATGTTGTTGCTTTTGTGTCACTTTAATGATGATTAACATATTAGTATAAAAGTAACAATCGCTCACATCTACACTGTGTTTTGGGCTTTCCTGGCGGCTCATCTGGCAAAGAATCCACCTGCAATGCAGGAGACCCGGGTTTAATCCCTGAGTTGGGGAGATCACCTGGAGAAGGAAATGGCAACCCACTGCAGTATTCTTGCCTGGGAAATCCCATGGACAAAGAAGCCTGGCAGTCTACAGTTCATGGAGTCACAAGGGTCTGACATGACTGAGAGACTAAGTGACTAAGCACACACACACACACATATTGTGATTTATAGTCTATAAAACCCTTCAATGAATAAATTCTCCTTTTTTCCTCAAGACAGTTCAATAGCTTCATTTGAGGACAACGTTGTTGAACATTTTAAGAGAAATTGTCTTTATTAGGCTAAATTACGTATTATTTCCTCCATGCATCCACAAAATAATCCCTGCCACAAAATCTAGTTTAAACAAATAAAAATGTTCAATGGCAGCTACTTTGCTCAAAAAGGCATAAACTCTAAGGTTCTTATTTTTTAAGACATTTGATATTTATTTTATAAATGAGGAAAACAAGTCTTTGGGTTAGATAATTTGCTCAACATTCACATAGTAAATAGCAAAACCAGGATTCAAAGCCTAAGTTGCTGCTGCTGCTGCTGCTAAGTCACTTCAGTTGTGTCCGACTCTGTGCGACCCCATAGGCGGCAGCCCACCAGGCTACCCTGTCCCTGGGATTCTCCAGGCAAGAATACTGGAGTGGGTTGCCATTTCCTTCTCCAGTGCATGAAAGTGAAAAGTGAAAGTGAAGTCGCTCAGTCGTGTCTGACTCCCAGCGACCCCATGGACTGCAGCTTACCAGGCTCCTCCATCCATGGGAAGTTATATGACTCCAAGTTTTCTAATTTTTTTTACCTCAGCATTTGAAAGTGCCATTCAGCTGTTTTCACTAAAATGGCCACCATCCTCCCCTGTCATGAAACAGGCACTGGCTAACTGAATTAATCTTCCTGAAAGACATCTTTCAAATCACAGGATACTAAGCCAATTCTTTCACAAAAGGATCTGTTTTCTTCCCAGACAGCTAAGTTCCTTTGCCATTCTAGGAATCTTTTCTATTTTACCTTTCAGGTAAGCAACCAAAAAGCCTCATTCATCTGCAGAAAATATGTTGAGACATTTTGTGCCAAACCAGAGCTCCAGCCCCACCCTCAATCTTGCAGCATTCTGTCACTTATCATCAAAGCATCCAGGCTGTCCATTGTCCCACTGCAGAGATTTTGCACAAATTGGAAATGTTATAGTCTACAAAAATTTATTTTCATCCTCCATTTTTAAAAATCCCTATCCTTCATAGTGCAGTTCCCACAAAGGACAGAAAGATAACCACCTGGAAGAAATACTAGACAACACAGGCCAATTTCTACTTCAGCCCACAGTAATGAGGAGATAGATAAACAGTTCCACAGCTGAGAAATTAGATACTGTTCTCAACCTTTTCTTATACATCTTTCTAAAAAATTGCAAGGTATAATCCTCAACTCAGTTTTTAATTAACCAGGTCACTCACTTCATGTCTTACCTATTGTAATTAACTCTTTTCTTCAGGGTTTACCAGTTCTTCCTTCTAACCTAAATAGCATCCCTAAACAGCTAAAAAGTACCATGACCATCCATAGTTAAAGGGGTGAAAAGGTTGTCATTCATGACTTGGGACTCTAAAAATTGCAGTCTGAAATTAAGCCAGATACAAAGAATGATCCCATGGGATGGCTTACAGGCAACACTGGACCCACATACAATCTAGTTGCAGCTCTAGCAGGATGGGGCTGCTAGAGGCTATCAGTTCCCACACTGCTTACCAGACATACCAACACACAGAGTCCCAAATCCTGAATTACCTCCTCAAAACGGCCTCCCATCTCTCAAAATAAATAGGTTTGGATACAATTAGTCTCTTTTGGACCACCCTTTAACCAACTCTGGCAGCTATATTTTTCTGTCTCATTTGATCTGTTTTCTTTGCTAGTTCTCAGATCAATTTCAACATTTGTGTAAGTACCTGATTCCTTGCTGTGGCTCAAATCAGAATCATCCTCAGCCATCTTCCTGGGTTTATCGACCTCAGGCTCCAGTTCTGTAGAATTAGTTCAAATTGGTCAAAATAGATTTGAAGTGGTCAGAACTAATTTTCCCTTGTGAGAAAATATTTGAACTGGTCAAGAGCAACTATTGACCATTTTAACTGACGCTTTGGGCCAGTTTTACATTGCTAATGCAAGAATAAGCCACTGAAGGGATCAAGATGAATCAGGAATGAGATTAAGCAGCTTCAGTCTCCTTGGAAGACCAGTGGGAGTTACAAAAAAGGATCTGATACTAAGGACCATACCATTTGTGAAGCTGATGCTGGAGGGGGATCAGAAAGGACCTAATAGTCTATGAGGTAGGATCAAACCACTGTAGATCCGGGGGAGGAGCTAAAAGAAACTGATGCTCAGTGACAAAGGATTAAATCATAGGCATGAAAAAGGAGGGGAAAAGATGCTGATCCTCTCCAGACAGGATCAAACCACTGAGATGCATAGAGGGCTGAACAAGGATGCTTTTCTATCAGGTGTCTTCAAACCACTCTGGGGTAAGGATGGAAGAAGATAGAATAAGAACACAAAGGGCCTAGTAGTTTGTGAGATAAGATGAGACTACTGTTGAGGATTTGCAGAAAGGGAATGCTGTTCTAAGAAACAGGATCAAACCACTGTGGGAGGGAGGAGAGCAAAAAGAAGCTGAACTTTCTTGAAGCAAATTTAAATTTCTTTTAGTAAAGTAATAGTGCATATGATATACTGCAAGACTGAATCAAACTTTGTTTTTATCAATAATAAAGGACATTTACATGATCTCATTTGCTCTTTACTCCTCCCTGACCAGTTGGGTCAGATCATGTTCCCACAAAGGCCTCTGTAGTAATTCCCAGCTGCCTCTGATGGTTGCTAGGCAACAGAGTAGCAGCTGCCTAATGAACCTTGCCCTTTTGACATTAATCCCTGGGTTTCTGGAAGGGAAATAATACGTGCACAGGTTTAAAAATTGGGGAGCAAATTGAGATAGTATCATCAAATACTAGGTCGGGAAATGTGGGGGAGACAAACACATAGACTTTAAAAATTAAAAGGAAGGCAACAAGTGATTTTAAAATAATGGCTATGTGGAGGAAGAAAACTCACACTAAAAACAATCCTATTTAGACTTAGAAAGCATCAAAACCAAGTTCCCACAAGATTCAAAGGTATTCCTCTATGATATCCCTCACCTGTGGTGCTTGAATACCTTTGATGAAAAATTAGCAGTTTTAACTTCCTGGGAAATCTGTTCTATTTCCCTATAATCTAATCATTTTCTTCAGCCAGACTATCTCCCCCATAATTTCCACACAGTAGTCCAGTCCTGTCTTCTAGAGCAAAGGTTGGCAAACTTGGGCTTGTGGGCCATATCCAAGTCACTGCTTATTTTTGTTCAGCATGTGAGCTGAGAATGTTTTTTACATTTTTAAATGGTTGAAAAAAAAGTATTTTATGACATGTGAAAAATTATATGAAATTCAAATTTTAGTCCATAAAATTTTGTTGGAACACAGCCATGCTTATTAATTTACAACTTATCTATGACTGGTTTCCTGTTACCACAGCAGAGTTGAATAGCTGCATAGAAGACCTTATGGCTCTCAAAGCCTAAAATATTTACTATCTGACCCTTTACAGAATAAGTTTCCTGACTCCCAGTCTACAGCAACAAAGAATCAGTTTTCAACAGAACTGTGCTCAAGTAGGAATGTAATGGGAATGTTAGATAGAGTCTCAAATTCTCAAAGACAGGGAGGGGACTGGTGCCAAAGTCCTCTGAGCCCACAAATAACTTAAGTCACTTCTTGTGGCTTCTAGGGATAAGAAGGAGGTTTAACTTGTATGGAATTACTGAGAGTCTTCAAAAAGAATGAGAGGACAGATGGAAAAAAGGTTGGGATAAGAGTGTGAAAGGCCTTGAATACCAAATACAGTTGCTTGGCCATCCTGAAAGCAGTGGAAGAGTTGGGCTTCAGGTAGGGTTAAGTGACAGGGTAAAATAAATATTGAGGGAGGTGATTCAGAAATCACCTAGAAATCACTCTAGTTCTATTCTACCTCTAGACAAGTAGCAGTGATCTGAGAAGTTCGAGTCATTCTGGTCAATCAGGTTCAGAAACATCTTAATACAAGTATCCCAGTCTGAACACATCTGGTTGAAGATCAGGATCCTACAGCAAATAAAAGATATATACTGAGTCAGTTTCAAAATATCTCTGCCTTGGGAGCATAAAAAAACACTTATCACATGTTTATTCTTACCCACTTTTCAGAACTCAACCCAACCCATATCTCTCCCAGAGCTTTTGCCCTCCTCTGAATTCCTTCAGCACTTTGTGCCATTCATATGGTCCTCTCTCTACCCTGTGTAGTGTTGGAAATATCTCTTTGTGAAAATGGCCTATTTCCCCAGAAAGACCTTGAGATCCTGGGGGGAAAGGGGGATTCTAAATGATACTTTTCTGTGTTCCCATGGTATCTGATTGATTGACTGATTGGTGTTATTGATCTGATGATCTAGGGGTACCTCAATGTGTGGGGAGGTCCCCACATAGAGGACTTCAGGCACTTTGGGAGCTATGTCAGCTCTAACCACACATATACCTTCCCAGATGGTATACCTTGGGAAAGGGTGAGGTGTTGTGATATATTCTAGCCAGTCCTGAGCTGCAATGACCAAGCAAAAAGCAGCTAGATTTCTGGCCCTGATAGGACAAGGACCCCAGCTCCCCATCTTTCCTGCTTTCATGAGTTCAAGGCTGAATGCCCTGTTCAGGAAGACAAAACCCACAGTTCTGGTTGCCAGACATCTAGTCCCATTTTCCATGGCCTCTGTTGATCCTGGACTTAGCCTTTGGGCTGGACTCAAACAATTCAGGACAAAAATAGGCCCTTGGCTGGGAAGGCTGGCTTTCCACAAAGTGCTCTTTCCCCCAACAGCCAAAGCAAACGCTGCCGGCCAGGGCTAAAAGCCAGCCAGCCGCTCCCGACCTCTGCCGGCTAGCACCATGGAGGCCCAGAGTCAACAGTGCATGGACAGGTCTGCTATTTCATTCCTTCTCATTCCTCAAATATCAGATTTATCTTCAGTGAGTCTTAATAACCAAATAGAACTAAAGTCAACTCTAGTCTCTAGGAAAATGTCAAAGATCCCCCATGGGCCTCAATTGCTGGTAGAGAATCAACACAGCCCCCACGTCCATCCTCTGCTTCTCAAGGGTACCCAAACCCACAGGCCACTTTCTTGAGTCTCTGTTTAAATTTATTTTCTCTCCTCCTTTAGGAAAGAGGAAGGAGATATGTAGGAATGAGCTTTCCGTACCCACTGTACTTGCTGGCTCACAGGCCAAGCTAAGACTCAAAAGAGAGTTCAATCATTTTTCTGAATTAAGTAGCCAGCCTCCCCTAATCATAATGGGGCAGGGCCCAGGTTTTAGACACAGGTCAAGAGGTACAAAGAGAGAGGAAGAAGAGGAAGGGGAAGGAAAAGGAGGGTGCAAGAAACCAGGCAGAAGGAAATATTTTGTTTACCATACAGAAGTCTCCTTTAAATGAGTGACTTTTGGCTGATGAGTGAAGATAGAGAAGTGGGAAAATCTTGGCAAAGGTAGAAAATGGCACTGCTTTGAAAATGAAGTTTTCTTGTTTGTTCACAAAGAAATCACTCTCCCAGCAAGACTGGGGGAGGTTCATGCTGACTTGGAACAAACATGAGACTAGACAGGATTACTAACAAAAAGTTGGTATCCCTCCTCAGAGATATGAAACATGAGTTAAACTACTGGACGAGTCTCCTTTATGGTACCCAGGTCCCTTCTAATAATAATTACAGGCATTTTACAATAATAATAATAAATACTATGTACTTGGCACCAAGTATGTGCTTGGCAATGTTTTGTTCCTAAACTGTGCACCAAAACACCCCAAAGTACCATAGTCAACACATAGGGGGGTAATTTAAGAGATTTTAGATTTGAGGGAAACACAGTGACATCTGTCGGACATGGCATGAATTACTACCATTAAGTTTTTATACCTAATTACTTAATAAACAGAAATGTTTATTTCTTTTGGCCTAGGGGTGCTGTGAAAACATTTTCAAAAAATTACACTAAAGGCACAGTGATCAAAGAAAATTTGGAAACTTTTTTCATATGTATTACATGGATTATCTTATGCAATCCTCAAATCTTACATGGTATGTCTTAATATTTTACCCGCATACAGATTTCTCGGAAGGCAGATCAGGTGGTCTGGTATTCTCATCTCTTTAAGAATTTTCCATAGTTTGTTGTGAACAGTGAACAGGCTTTGGCATAGTCAATAAAGCAGAATACATGTTTTTCTGGAACTCTCTTGCTTTTTTGATGATCTAGCAGATGTTGGCAATTTGATCTCCGGTTCCTCTGCCTTTTCTAAAACCAGCTTGAACATCTGGAAGTTCACAGTTCACATACTGTTGAAGCCTGGCTTGAAGAATGTTGAGAATTAATTTGTTAGCATGTGAAATGAGTGCAATTGTGTGGTAGTTTGAACATTTCTTTGGCATTGCCTTTCTTGGGATTAGAATGAAAACTGATCTTTTCCAGTCCTGTGGCCACTGCTGAGTTTTCCAAATTTGCTGGCATATTGAGTGCAGCACTTTCACAGCATCATCTTTTAGGATTTGAAAGAGCTCAACTGGAATTCCGTCACCTCCACTAGCTTTGTTCATAGTGATGCTTCCTAAGGCCCACTTGACTTCACATTCCAGGATGTGAAGTCCAGCTCTAGATGAGTAATCACACCATTGTGATTATTTGGGTCATGAAGATCTTTTTCCTGTAGTTCTTCTGTGTATTCTTGCCACCTCTTCTTAATATCTTCAGCTTCTGTTAGATCCATACCATTTCTGTCCTTTATTGTGCCCATCTTTGCATGAAATTTTTCGTTGGTATCTCTAATTTTCTTAAAGAGCTATCTAGTTTTTCCCATTCTATCGTTTTCCTCTATTTCTTTGCACTGATCACTGAGGAAGGCTTTCTTATCTCTCCTTGCTATTCTTTGGAACTCTGCATTCAGATGCTTATATCTTTCCTTTTCTCCTTTGCCTTTAGCTTCTCTTCTTTTCTCAGCTATTTCTAAGGCCTCCTCACACAACCATTTTGCCTTTTTTCATTTCTTTTTCTTGGGGATGACCCAGACTTGCCTGTGAGTGTCCAGGGGTCTCCGGTGGAGGCATGGGTCAGCAGTGGCCTGCTGCAGGGTTGTGGGCACTGAGTGGGGCAGTGCATGTGTGGGAACTTTTGAAGGAAGTCGCCATTATCTTCATTACCTGACCATAGTTTGGTCTCAGGTCAAACAACATGGAGGGAACACAGCCCTGCCCATCAACAGAAAATTGGATTGAGATTTACTGATCATGGCCCCACCCACCAGAACAATTCCAAGTTTCCCCCAAAGTCAGTCTCTCTCATCAGCAAGCTTCCATAGGTATCTTATTTATTCCTCAGAGGGCAGACATAATGCAAACCACAATTGCATAAAACTAATCAAACTGATCACATGGACCACAGCCTTGTTTAACTCAATGAAACTATGAGCCATGCCTTGTAGGGCCACCCAAGATCGATGGGTCATGGTGGAGACTTCTGACAAAACGTGGTCCACTGGATAAGGGAATGGCAAACCACTTCAGTATTCTTGCCTTGAGAATCCCACAAACAGTATGAAAAGGCAAAAATATATGACACCGAAAGATGAACTCCCCAGGTCAGTAGGTACCCAATAAGCTACTGGAGAATGGTGGAGAAATAACTCCAGAAAGAATAAAGAGACAGAGCCAAAGCAAAAGTAATGCCCAGTTGTGAATGTGACTGGTGATGGAAGTAAAGTCCAATGCTGTAAAGAACAATATTGCATAGGAACCCGGAATGTTAGGTCCATGAATCAAAGTAAATTCCAAGTGGTCAAACAGGAGATGGCAAGAGTGAACATTAACATTTTAGGAAGCAGTGAACTACAATGGACTGGAATAGGAGAATTTAGCTCAGACGACCATTATATCTACAACTGTGGGCAAGAATCCCTTAGAAGAAATGAAGTAGTCATCAAAGGAGTCATCAAAAGACTTGGGTGCAATCTCAAAAATTTCAGAATGATCTCTGTTCATTTCCAAGGCAAACCATTCAATATCACAGTAATCCAAGTTTATGTCCCAACCAGTAAAACTGAAGAAGCTGAATTTGAATGGTTCTATGAAGACCTACAAGACCTTCTAGAACTAACATCCCCAAAAGATGTCTTTTTCATGATAGAGGACTGGAATGCAAAAGTAGGAAGTCAAGAAATACCTGGAGGAACAGGCAAGTTTGGTCTTGGAGTACAGAATGAAGCAGGGCAAAGGCTAACAGAGTTTTGCCGAGAGAATGCGCTTGCCATAGCAAATACCCTCTTCCAACAACACAAGAGGAGACACTACACATGGACATTATCAGATGGTCAATACCAAAATCAGATTGATTATATTTGCAGCCAAAGATGGAGACGCTGTACAAAGTCAGCAAAAACAAGACCAGGAACTGACTGTGGCTCAGATCATGAACTCCTTCTCACAAAATTCAAACTTAAACTGAAGAAAGTAGGGAAAACCACTAGACCATTCAGGCATGACCTAAATTAAATTCCTTACGATTATACAGTGGAAGTGACAAATAGATTAGATCTGATAGATAGAGTGCCTGAAGAACTATGGACAGAGGTTCGTGACATTGTACAGGAGCAACTGAACTGAACTGAAAAAGCCTAACACATAAGAGATGCTCCATAAGAATGCTTTCATTGGAACTTAATTGAAATTCTAAATACTCAGTCAATGTTAGCTCAGTTCTCCTTCCTCCGGATAGCAGAATGATGGCTGGCAGACCCTATTCTTACTGCAGACTCCAAAGGCTTGTGGACCTGATTCACTCTAATCCAAGCACATGGAAAACTACAAATGGTAATACTCTGTCTACTGATCCAGTATCCAACACCTTTTGCACCAGACCTGACATAAGTCAATCAAGAGTTGCTGGGATAAGCTGTGGGCCCCACTGAACCCAACCCAGACAGCAGCATCACAATAAAGGCCACGACAAATGCAGCCAACTCTCTAATCAGAGAAGTACAGAAGTATTTTTAGAAAGGCCCTTTGGGCAAAGGTTCTTTGCCCTCTTCACCATCTCCAAATCTGCAGTTCTTCCATAACAATTTAACTGTGTTAACTGAGGGCTTCAGCTTTTTCTAATAGCCAATTCTTCTCTGTACAGTACTTGTCCCTTCTGAATTTCCAGAGTGCTATACACATTCTTCCATTATCATTGCTCTTATTGGCTTGTGATTAACTGTATATGTGTTTGTCTTTCCCACTAAACTGTGAGCTCTTTGAGCATAATAAATGTGTTTCCTCAGTCTGCATCCCATGGACTTAATATAGTCCCTAAATTAGAATGGGTGCTCAGAAAGTGTTTGTTGAAATTAATTATTGTCCGATTAATTATTGTCAAAGGAATGAATTAGAGGTATCGGTTAGATTCGATGCCATTTTAAACCCTTGATATACCTCCTTGTGCAGTGGAAATATTTAAGAATTGGAGATAGTGCTGGAAGACATGGATTTAAACCTTCTTTGGCAAATTACTACTGCTATATCCTTATACCCTATGTCCTTATATCATGTACCCCTATATCCTTGTTGAACTCCTATAACGACTCTGAACCTTAGTTTCTTTCAGTTCAGTTCAGCCGCTCAGTCGTGTCTGACTCTTTGTGACCCCATGGATTGCAGCACTGGTGCCAGGCCTCCCTGTCCATCACCAACACCCAGAGTTTACCCAAACTCATGTCCATTGAGTTGGTGATGCCATCCAACCATCTCATCCTCTGTCATCCCTTTCTCATCCCACCTTCAAACTTTCCCAGCATCAGGGTCTTTTCACATGTGTCAGTTCTTCACATCAGGTGGCCAAAGTATTGGAGTTTCAGCTTCAACATCAGTCCTTCCAATGAACACTCAGGACTGATCTCCTTCAGGTTGGATTTCCTTGGAGTCCAAGGGACTCTCAAGAGTCTTCCCCAACACCACAGTTCAAAAGCATCAATTCTTCGGCACTCAGCTGTCTTTACAGTCCAACTCTCACATCCATACATGACTACTGGAAAAACAACAGCCTTGACTAAACAAACTGTGTTGGCAAACTAACATCTCTGCTTTTTAATACGCTGTCTAGGTTGGACATAACTTTCCTTCCAAGGAGTAAGCGTCTTTTAATTTCCTGGCTGCAGTCACAATCTACAGTGATTTTGGAGCCCCCAAAAATGAAGTTTGCCACTGTTTCCACTGTTTCTCCATCTATTTGCCATGAAGTGATGGGACAGGATGTCATGATTTAGTTTTCTGAATGTTGAGCTCTAACCCAACATTTCACTGTCCTCTTTCACTTTCATCAAGGGGCTCTTTAGTTCTTCTTCACTTTCTGCCATATAAGTGGTGTCCTCTGCATATGTTATTGATATTTCTCCTGGAAATCTTGATTCCAGCTTGTGCATCATCCAGTCCAGCCGTTCTTATGATGTACTCTGCATACAGTCTTGACATACTCTTTTTCCTATTTGGAACCAGTCTATTGTTCCATGTCCAGCTCTAACTGATTCATTCTGAGTTGCATACAGATTTCTCAAGAGGCAGGTCAGGTGGTCTGGTATTCCCATCTCTTTCAGAATTTTCCACAGTTTATTGTGATCCACACAGTCAAAGGCTTTGGCACAGTCAATAAAGCAGAAATAGATGTTTATCTGGAACTCTCTTGCTTTTTTTGATGATCCAATGGATGTTGGATCAAACCAGGATAAAATTGATCTCTGGTTCCTCTGCCTTTTCTAAATCCAGCTTCAGCATCTGGAAGTTCAGTTAACGTATCGCTGAAGCCTGGCTTACAGAATTTTGAGCATTACTTTACTAGCATGTGAGATGAGTGCAATTGTGCAGTCGTTTGAGCATTCTTTGGCATTACCTTTCTTAGGGACTGGAATGAAAACTGACCTTTTCCAGTCCTGTGGCTACTGCTGAGTCTTCCAAATTTGCCGGCATATTGAGTGCAGCACTTTCACAGCATCATCTTTTAAGATTTCAGATGGCTCAACTGGAATTCCATCACCTCCACTAGCTTTTTTCACAATGATGCTTCCTAAGGCCCAATTGACTTCACATTCCAGGATGTCTGGCTCTAGGTGAGTGATCACAGCACTGTGATTATCTGGGTGGTGAAGATCTTTTTTGTATAATTCTGTGTATTCTTGCCACCTCTTCTTAATATCTTCTGCTTCTGTTAGGTCCATACCATTTCTGTCCTTTATTGTGCCCATCTTTGCATGAAATGTTCCATTGGTATCTCTTATTTTCTTGAAGAGCTCTCTAGTCTTTGCCATTCTATTGTTTTCCTCTATTTCTTTGCACTGATCACTGAGGAAGGCTTTCTTATCTCTCCTTGGTATTCTTTGGAATTCTGCATTCAAATGGGTATATCTTTCCTTTTCTCCTTTGCTTTTCACAGCTATTTGTAAGGCCTCCTCGGAAAGCCATTTTGCTTTTTTGCATTTCTCTTTCTTGGGGATGGTTTTGATTCCTGTCTCCTATACAATGTCATGAACTTCCGTCCATAGTTCTTCAGGCATTCTGTGTATCAGATCTAGACCCTTAAATCTATTTGTCACTTCCACTGTATAATCATAAGGAATTTCATTAAGGCCATACCTGAATGGTCTAGTGGTTTTCCCTACTTTCTTCAATTTAAGTCTGAATTTGGCAATAAGGACTTCATTATCTGAGCCAAGTCAGCTCCTGGTCTTGTTTTTGCTGAGTGTAGAACAACTGTAGAGCTTCTCCGTCTTTGACTGCAAAAAATATAATCAATCTGATTTTGGTGTTGACTATCTGGTAATGTCTATGTGTAGAGTCTTCTCTTGTGTTGTTGGAAAAGGGCGTTTACTATGACCAGTGTGTTCTCTTGGCAAAACTCTGTTAGCCTTTGCCCTGCTTCATTCTGGACTCCAAAGCCAAATTTGCCTGTTACTCCAGGTGTTTCTTGACTTCCTACTTTTGCATTCCAGTCCCCTATCATGAAAAGGACATCTTTTTTGGTGTGTTAGTTCTAAAAGGTCTTTTAGGTCTTCATAGAACCATTCAACTTCAGCTTCTTCAGCATTATTGGTCAGGGCATAAACTTGGATTACCACGATATTGAATGGTTGGCCTTGAAAACGAACAGAGATCATTCTGTCATTTTTGAGATGCATCCAAGTACTGCATTTTGGACTCTTGTTGACTATGAGGGCTACTCCATTTCTTCTAAGATATTTTTTCCCACAGTAGTAGATATAATGGTCATCTGAGTTAAATTCACCCATTCCAGTCCATTTTAGTTAGATTATTCTTAAAATTTTGATGTTCACTCTTGCCATCACCTGTTGGAGCACTTCCAATTTGCCTTGATTCATGAACCTAACATTCCAGGTTCCTATGCAATATTGCTCTTTTTTTTTTTAATTTTAATTGGAAGCTAATTACTTTACAATATTGTAGTGGTTTTTGCCATACATTGACATGAATCAGCCATGGGTGTACATGTGTTCCCCATCCTGAACCCCCCTCCCACCTCCCTCCCCATCCCATCCCTCAGGGTCATCCCAGTGCACCAGACCTGAGCACTCTGTCTCATGCATTGAACCTGGACTGGAGATCCATTTCACATATGATAATATACATGTTTAATTGTTCTTTATAGCATCAGACCTTATTTGCATCACCAGTCACATCCACAACTGGGTGCTGTTTTTGCTTTGGCTCTGTCTCTTCATTCTTTCTGGAGTTATTTCTCCACCAATCTCCAGTAGCATATTGGGCACCTACAGACCTGGGGAGTTTATCTTTCAGTGTCTTATCTTTTTACCTTTTCATACTTTTCATGGGGTTCTCAAGGCAAGAATACTGAAGTGGTTTGCCATTCCCTTCTCCAGTGGACCACATTTTGTCGGAAGTCTCCACCATGACCCGTCCGTCTTGGGTGGCCCTACGTGTCATGGTTCATAGTTTAATTGAGTTAGACAGGGCTGTGGTCCATGTGATTAGATTGGTTAGTTTTCTGTGATTGTGGTTTTCATTCTGTCTTTGCTCTTGTGCTCCAGAGGTCTGATATGGCCTTCCTTCCATCTTCTTCTCAATATCATTTTTTTTACTTTTACAATAAAAGCAATATAAATGTGCCTCTCAAGATTGTAGTAAGGATAAAATATACTGTCTGAGTACATTCACGTTGTGAATGCAATAACTTGTGAAAACATTGAATTATCATATATAACAAAATTTAATTGAAAGAATTTTTTCATAATTCTTTCTGCCAAGAGATATACAGGGGTTCCTTCAGAGAGCTGCAGGGATTGCCATTATATGTGCTGGATATGCCCTGAGGGACTTTTCGTGACTGTACACCCATTTTCTCTGCCCCTTCTATTAGACCATTAGACGAGAAACCGCTTTCACCCTTCCTTTCAGCAATCTTTCCTTAGTGGTGCTGAAGATTGGCAAATGGCAGTGGGAACCTCCCAGAATTGGCACTTAGAATCAGTACTAGAATGACATTCATGCAGGTGAGAGGCCTTCCACATTCAGCCACACTTCACTTAATATTAACACACATTTTATGTTTCCTGAGCACCTGCAAGCTGGATGGTGCAAGAAGCCATCTAGGAACAGGAATGATGTTAGGGGAAAAGTGACCACTGAATGCCAGACTAAAGTCTGCCAAATTGAACTACTTATTGCTCCTCATACATGCCCTATGATTTTTCTACCTTTGCTCTTGTGCTTCAGAGGTCTGAAATGGCCTTCCTTCCACCTTCTTCTCAATGTCTAGTGCTAATTATCCTTCAAGGCTTGGCTCAAATTTTATCTTTATAAAAATTTCTCTACATATCAAACACCCTACTTTTTACCTGAAAGTTGTTTCTCCCTCTTTGATATCCCCCCAAATCACCTTCTAGCACTTAACTACTTTTATATTACTTACCTCTGTTAGTCTTTCCAATTTACTCTCTTCCTAGGCATTCATCATCTCTGCTTAAAATATTACAGTTAATACTAAACAATCTCCATGTCACCAACTTTTCCAGGCAACTTTCTGAAATGCAGACCACTCTTAAGATTTAAAATTTTTGGTAGCAAGAGAAAAATCTAAATTCAGTAACACGATATAGCCTGTGTATGCATGCTAAGTCACTTCAGTCACGTTTGACTCTTTGCGGCCCTATGGTCTATAGCCCCCCAGGCTCCTCTGTCCATGGGATTTTCCAGAAAATAACAACAAAGGTCCGTCTAGTCAAGGCTATGGTTGTTCCAGTGGTCATGTATGGATGTGAGAGTTGGACTGTGAAGAAAGCTGAGCGCCAAAGAATTGATGCTTTTAAACTGTGGTGTTGGAGAAGACTCTTGAGAGTCCCTTGGACTGCAAGGAGATCCAACCAGTCCATTCTGAAGGAGATCAGCCCTGGGATTTCTTGGGAAGGAATGATGCTAAAGCTGAAACTCCAGTACTTTCGCCACCTCATTCGAAGAGCTGACTCATTGGAAAAGACTCTGATGCTGGGAGGGATTGATGGCAGGAGGAGAAGGGGGCAACAGAGGATGAGATGGCTGGATGGCATCACTGACTCGATGGACGTGAGTCTGAGTGAACTCCGGGAGTTGGTGATGGACAGGGAGGCCTGGCGTGCTGCGATTCCTGAGGTTGCAGATTCGGACACGACTGAGCGACTGAACTGAACTGAATACTGGATTCAGTTGCCATGTCCCACTCCAGGGAAACTTCCTGACCCAGGGATTGAACTTTCATCTCCTGCGGCTACTGCATTTCAGGCGGATTCCCCCACTGAGCCACTGGGGAAGCTCGATGTAATATAACGCAGTAGCTACCAAATACAGATCCATGAACTCACTACATCAGAATCATGAGGGCGAGGAGGAGGGTAGAGGGAAGCTTGTTAAAAGCTTAGATTCCCAATAAGTTTCTGGTTCCTGAAAATATATAGTTTTAAAAAGCATTGCAGGTCAACCAAGGATGGCAAATATATTTCATCTCATGATTCAATTCAAATTGACTACAAGTAAACATTTGGAACACTGTCTTTAGGAATATTCTTTCTAAGCCATATCTAGACTCACTTGGAAAAAAAATGATATGTCTGATTAAAATTTCTGCCATGGATATGGGAGGAGCCAATAGTGGTGATCATGCCAAGCATTTACCACATCTGCTTGAGACACAGAGAAACAAGCCATTTCCTAAACTAGCCAGACAACCCCTACTTTGTGTGATGTTCCATTTGTCTGGAATGACTCCCCCCACCCACACCCCCAATCCCCAATTCCCTAGAAAACTCCTAATCATCCTTTGAGTTAAATTAAAATATATGATCTGGGAGTCTTTGGCCAATTCACTCCATATCATTCCTTCTCTCATCTGGGCTCTCATTAAAATTTATTCATAAGCAAAATTTGCCATGTTCACCACCTCAAATCCATTTTATAAATGAAGAAGGATATAAATAAACTATTTTTGATACTGAATTATGTTGTAAAGTTCTGTACATATTTACCTACACTGTTAGACTTTGACCTACTCAAGGTATACAAACATAGCATATTCATCTTTTTATTGCAAGCCACTGGTTCAATGCCTGGTACCCACAGGGTACTCAGTAAATATGTATTGAACTAGTAGCAGACTCCATCTGAGAGAGCAAGAAGAGAGGTAAGTAACTAAATCAAACACATCATCCTTCCCTGAAAAACCATGGAGATAGGGTCAGGTCCATGGGTGTAAAAGAACATTTCTGAATGAAGGAAGACAAAAAACTGATAAGAATGCAGCCTGAAATAAGTGGAAAGATGTCTCCTTTCCTCCATAATGACTTCTTGAAATATTTCAGCCCTCAGTTGTTGTTGCTGTTCTTTAGTTGCAAAGTCATGTCCAACTCTTTATGACCCCATGGACTGTATCCTGCCAGGCTCTTTTGTCCATGGGATTTTCCAGGCAAGAATACTGGAGTAGGTTGCAATCTCCTTCTCCAGGGATCTTTGCCAAGGAATCTTTTCAACCCAGGGATTGAGCCTGCATCTCCTGCATTGGCAGGCTTTTTACCCTTGAGACTCTTTACCACTGAGCCACCAGGGAAGCCCTCGGCCCTCAGTGATCTCCTGTTATTCTTTATAGTGCTTATTGTCTATATCTCACAAATTGGTATCTGCTTGTCTCAGGCAGGTGAGTCTTGCCTTCACTGCTAGACTGGTCCTAGAAAGTAGGATTCAGAGCTGAACATCTTTATATTTCCTTAAGCATCTAGAACAGATCTAAGCACATGTGAGGCATTAAAAAAGGCTTGCTAATTGGTTAGTGAATGACTGTCACTTATGGTTTACTAGGTCAGGCATTTATGTAATACATGGTCTAGTTGTTATTGCCCTCCAAAACAAAAGAGAAAAATGTTCAAGGAAACTCTTGTTTATGGAAAAGCCAAATTCTTCCACCTCCACATTAATCTGCCTAAAGCTTCCTTCTCCAGATTGGTGGTGCCTTGCCTTTGCCCTGTATTTTAAAAATAAGATTAATTTTTGTGTCTAGAATGCTACAGTATAGAAAGTTGTGAATATAGGCTTAGATGACTTGAACTCTTCTTATGACTGCCAACAAATTGATGAATGACCCTAGGCAAAATACTTCTCCTCAGTCTTCTGTTACATGAGGGAGGTAAACAAGGAGGTCTCTAAGGGCTGCTTCTGCTCTAACTTCCATTGTTCTATTAATACAAGTATGTTTATCATGAGGAACATGAATGGGGGAATTGAAAAGTGTTTTTCCTTAGGTTATGATGGTCTTGTTTATTTATTTACTCCACAGAATTTTTTTTAATGTCTACAATGTGCCAAGTACTGTTCTAAAAGCTAGAAATACAGCATTGAACAGAACAACGTCCTTGTTCTCAAGCAACTCATATTCTACTAAGGAGAGATAGACCATAATGAAATAAATAAGCAAAATCGTAGTATGTCAGTGGGCACAATGAAAAATAATAAAGGAGAGCAAATACTAATTCACATAAAGAAAGGCCTCTTTTGTAAAGTAACATTTGATTAGGAAGGAAGTGAAGGACCCAACCACATATCTGAGGGGAAGATAATTCCAGGTACCAGAAACAGAAAGTACAGAATCCCTGAGAAGGGATGTACTGGAGATATGCAAAGAAATGCAAGGAAGCTAATGTGGTTGAAGCAAAGCAAGCAAAGGGCGAGTATTAAGAGAGGAAATCAGAGAAGTTGCAGGTAGCATGATGAGTATGGAAGGGCCTTGTAGGCCACTGTTAAGAATTTGAATACTACTCTGAGTGAAATTGGGAAACACTGCAACATTTTGATCATAGGAAGTGTTATGATCTGATTTATAACTTAAGAGGATAGCTTCTTTGTTGAGAGTAAACCAGTAGACCATACGGAGGGCAGTAAAAGCTGAAGCAGGGAAAAGTCAGAAGGTTTTCTTAGCAATGATGGTGACTTGTTGGGGGGAACATAAACATCTAACACAAACATGAAAACTCAAATAGGAATAATGAAATTACTACACATGGAATATACAGTTTAAGTACTATGGTTGAGGGGCAGTGGAGGGATGATAAAGCAATGGAACTACTGTAAAGGAGGTAAAGCTCAAGCTGGTCCTTAGAAGATAAAGAAGTGGGATCTATAAAATGAAAATAAGGATCCAACCCCTGTCAACCCCATAGGATTAATGTGAAACTCAACTGAGAGCCTTGATTGAAGAGAATTATGTAAAACACAATGTAGCATATGGAGATAGGAATTACTATCCCTGCTCTTTGATCTGACTACCCCCTACTCTTCACAAGCAGATACAAAAAAGGGACTAGTGACTGTGTACTTTTAGTCTGGGGTACTCAAATCCCACTATGGAACTGATCAACTCTAAAGACCTGTGTATATGGTAGTCCGTATGAGTTGCCCTATTCCCATGAATGGGGTAGCACTGAGTTGTTAACTAAAGCCTACCTGTTCTACAGCATTTCAGTCTGAGTGCCAAAGCTACACTAGTGGAAAATATTATCAACAGTCAAACTTCACTCAATTGAAAAGTCCCAGTGTTTGATAACCAGCATCACAGAAGCTGCTCCGACCCCTAAGCCTGAGGATTCTTCTTTCCTGATCTGTGTAATAACAGAGAAAACTGCCAGCGCCATATGGTACAGCCTTTTCCTTTTGTTCCTTCCTCAACTCTGTGATACCCATATTACTCAGGAAACCTCCTCAAATTCTTGAATAAGCTATAAGGAGAGGTGAGTAAAGGTTCCCAGTGCTGTTACCAGAAAATCAGAGTCAAAGTGTCTGACTTTGTGTGTCTCACTTCCCACTGAGTGACTCTGTTGAAGCAGAGGGATGACTAATAGCTCTCCCATCCACCTCCACTTCAGCAGGCCCTGATGGGCCTTTCCACATCTGTAATATACCACAGAGTAGTTTGAAAGCTAGTCACCTAACCAACAAGTATCCTCATTCATAGATGAGGGTTATTGGGGCTTAGAGAGGGTAAAATTTTCCAGTCATAAACTGAGTGCACAACAGAAGTAGCCTAAACCCAGGTTTCCTAATTCTCTGCCCCATGCCATTCCTGCTATAACCAAGCTGCCTCACTTCATCTAGGTTTGCACATTTACTTTTCTCAGATGATCATCATTTGTGTCTACAGGTCCTATATGTGTCCACAACTCAAAGGCATCATTTTGACTCTCCTAACATTTTTCAACCTTGGATACATTTTAAGGACTGTTTCCATGTTGGGAGGCCTCACCTAAAACAGCCAAGTTATGTCTATATGAATCACAATTTTTCCAGGCTCAAAACTGTATAGATTTTGTCTGTCTCTCCTTTATCCTTTATTCTCAATTATTGCTGCTCTAGCATGTCACTTTGATTCTCAAAACCCAAATAAAATTATTATCCTCACACATATAACCTATACCTTGCTATGTGTTACTTTTCTCCTTAACATATTTTTATAATTTATTTACTTTTAATTGGAGGATAATTGTTTCACAATATGTTGGTTTCTGCCATGCATCAGTATGAATCAGCCATAGGTATACACATGTCCTCTACCTTTTGAACCTTCCTCCCACCCCATCCCACTCCTCGAGGTAGCCACAGAGCACCAGGTTTGAACTCCCTGCATCATACAGCAAATTATTACTGGCTATCTACATTACATATGGTAGTGTATGTTTCAGTGCTACTCTGTCAACTTGTCCCACACTCTCGTTCCCCTTCCTGTGTCCATAAATCTGTTCTCTATGTCTGAGTCTCTTTTTCTGCCCTTCAAATAAGTTCATCAGTACTATTTTTCTAGATTCCATATAATTCATTAATATATGATATTTGTTATTCTCTTTCTGACTTACTTCACTTTGTATAATAGGCTCTAGATTCCTCTACCTTACTATAACTGACTTAAATGTGTTCCTTTTTATGGCCCAGTAATATTCCATTATACACACACACACACACACACACACACACACCACTATATGCCACAACTTCTTTATCCATTCATCTGTCTATGGACATCTACATTGCTTCCATGTCCTGACTATTGTAAATAGTGCTTCAATTTACACTGTGTCTTTTTCTTTTTCTTTTTTTGGTTTCCTTTATTTCACTTTTTAATATAAATTTATTTATTTTAATTGGAGGCTAATTACTTTATAATATTTATTGGTTTTGCCATACATCGACATGAATCAGCCATGGGTGTACATGTGTTCCCCATCCTGATACCCCTCCCACTTCCCTCCCCATCCCATCCCTCAGGGTCATCCCAGTGCACCATCCGCAAGCACCTGTATTATGCATCGAACCTGGACTGGCGATTCATTTCACGTATGATAATATACATGTTTCAATGCCATTCTCCCAAATCATCCCACCCTTGCCCTCTCCCACAGAGTCCAAAAGACTGTTCTATACATCTGTGTTTCTTTTGCTGTCTCACATACAGGGTTATCATTACCATCTATCTAAATCCCATATATATGCGTTAGTATACTGTATTGGTGTTTTTCTTTCTGGCTTACTTCACTCTATATAATAGGCTCCAGGTCCATCCACCTCATTAAAACTGATTCAAATGTATTCTTTTTAATGGCTGAGTAATATTCCATTGGGTGTATGCACCACAGCTTTCTTATCCATTCGTCTGCTGATGGACATCTAGGTTGCTTCCATGCCTTGACTATTATAAACAGCATTGCAATGAACACTGGGGCACATGTATCTCTTTCAATTCTGGTTTCCTCAGTGTGTATGCCCAGCAGGGGGATTGCTGGGTCACATGGCAGTTCTAGTTCCAGTTTTCTAAGGAACCTCCACACTGTTCTCCATAGTAGCTGTACTAGTTTGCATTCCCAACAACAGTGTAAGAGGGTTCCCTTTTCTCCACATCCTCTCCAGCATTTATTGCTTGTAGACTTTTGGAGACCAGCCATTCTGATTGGCATGAAATCATTGTGGTTTCGATTTCTGTTCTCTGATAATGAGTGATATTGAGCATCTTTTCATGTGTTTTTTAGCCATCTGTATGTCTTCTTTGGAGAAATGTCTGTTTAGTTCTTTGGCCCATTTTTTTATTGAGTCGTTTATTTTCCTGGAAATGAGCTACAGGAGTTGCTTGTATATTTTTGAGATTAGTTCTTTGTCAGTTGATTCCTTTGCTATTATTTTCTCCCATTCTGAAGGCTGTCTTTTCACCTTGCTTAGAATTTCCTTTGTTGTGCAGAAGCTTTTAAGTTTAATTAGGTCCCATTTGTTTATTTTTCTTTTATATCCAATATTCTGGGAGGTTGGTCATAGAAGATCCTGCTGTGGTTTATGTCAGAGAGTGTTTTGTTAATGTTCTCTAGGAGTTTTATAGTTTCTGGTCTTACATTTAGATCTTTAATCCATTTTATTTTTGTGTATGGTGTTAGAAAGTGTTCTAATTTCATTCTTTTACAAGTGGTTGACCAGTTTTCCCAGCACCACTTGTTAAAGAGGTTGTCTTTTCTCCATTGTATATTCTTGCCTCCTTTGTCAAAGATAAGGTGTCCATAGATGCGTGGATTTATCTCTGGGCTTTCTATTTTGTTCTGTTGATCTATCTTTCTTTGTGCCAGTAGCATACTGTCTTGATGACTGTGGCTTTGTAGTAGAGCCTGAAGTCAGGCAGGTTGATTCCTCTAGTTCCAGTCTTCTTTCTCAAGATTGCTTTGGCTATTCGAGGTTTTTTGTATTTACATGCAAATTGTGAAAAAAATTTTTCTAGCTCTGTGAAAAATATTCTTGGTAGCTTGATAGGGATTGCATTTAATCTATAGATTGTTTTGGGTAGTATACTCATTTTCACTATATTGATTCTTCCAATCCATGAACATGGTATATTTCTCCATCTATTAGCGTCCTCTTTGATTTCTTTCACCAGTGTTTTACAGTTTTTTATATATATAGGTCTTTTGTTTCTTTAGGTAGATATATTCCTAAGTATTTTATTCTTTTCCTTGCAATGGTGAATGGAATTGTTTCCTTAATTTCTCTATTTTCTCATTATTAGTGTATAGGAATGCAAGGGATTTCTGTGTGTTGATTTTATATCCTGCCATTTTACTATATTCATTGATTAGCTCTAGTAATTTTCTGCTGGAGTCTTTAGGGTTTTCTATGAAGAGGATCATGTCATCTGCAAACAGTAAGAGTTTTACTTCTTCTTTTCCAATTTGGATTCCTTTTATTTCTTTTTCTGCTCTGATTGCTGTGGCCAAAACTTCCAAGACTATGTTGAATAGTAGTGGTGAGAGTGGGCACCCTTGTCTTGTTCCTGACTTGGGGGGAAATGCTTTCAAGTTTTCACCATTGAGGATAATGTTTGCTGTGGGTTTGTCATATATAGCTTTTAATATGTTGAGGTATGTCCTTCTATGCCTGCTTTCTGGAGGGTTTTTATCACAAATGGATGCTGAATTTTGTCAAAGGCTTTCTCTGCATCTATTGAGATAATCACATGGCTTTTATTTTTCAATTTGTTAATGTGGTGTATTACATTGATTGGTTTGGGGATATTGAAGAATCCTTGCATCCCTGGGATAAAGCCCACTTGGTCATGATGTATGATCTTTTTAATGTGTTGTTGGATTCTGATTGCTAGAATTTTTTTTGAAGGATTTGTGCATCTATGTTCATCAGTGATATTGGCCTGTAGTTTTCTTTTTTTGTGGCATTTTTGTCAGGTTTTGGGATTAGGGTGATGGTGGCCTCATAGAATGAGTTTGGAAGTTTACCTTCCTCTGCAATTTTCTGGAAGAGTTTGAGTAGGATAGCTGTTAGCTCTTCTCGAAAGTTTTGGTAGAATTCAGCTGTGAAGCCGTCTGGTCCGGGACTTTTGTTTGCTGGAAGATTTCTGATTACAGTTTCAATTTCGGTTCTTGTGATGGGTCTGTTAAGATTTTCTATTTCTTCCTGGTTCAGTTTTGGAAAGTTGTACTTTTCTAAGAATTTGTCCATTTCTTCCAAGTTGTCCATTTTATTGGCATATAATTGCTGATAGTAGTCTCTTATGATCCTTTGTATTTTTGTGTTGTCTGTGGTGATCTCTCCATTTTCATTTCTGATATTATTGATTTAAATTGTATTCCTTTGTTTCTTGATGAGTCTGGCTAACGGTTTGTCAATTTTATTTATCCTCTCAAAGAACCAGCTTTTGGCTTTGTTGATTTTTGCTATGGTCTCTTGTTTCTTTTGCATTTCAGTTCAGTTCAGTTGAGTAGCTCAGTCGTGTCTGACACTTTGCGACCCCATGAATTGCAGCACGTCAAGCCTCCCTGTCCATCACCAACTCCCAGAGTTCACTCAAACTCATGTCCATCAAGTCAGTGATGCCATCCAGCCATCTCATCCTCTGTCGTCCCCTTCTTCTCCTGCCCCCAATCCCTCCTAGCATCAGAGTCTTTTCCAATGAGTCAAATCTTCACATGAGGTGGCCAAAGTATTGGAGTTTCCGCTTTAGAATCATTCCTTCCAAAGAAATTCCAGGGCTAATCTCCTTCAGAATGGACTGGTTGGATCTCCTTGCAGTCCAAGGGACTCACAAGAGTCTTCTCCAACACCACAGTTCAAAAGCATCATTTCTTTGGCGCTCAGCTTTCTTCACAGTCCAACTCTCACATCCATACATGACCACTGGAAAAATTATAGCCTTGACTAGATGGATGTATGTTGGCAAAGTAATGTCTCTGCTTTTCAATATACTATCTAGGTTGGTCATAACTTTCCTTCCAAGGAGTAAGCGTCTTTTAATTTCATGGCTGCAATAAGATTTCTTTCCTTCTCCTAACCTTGGGGTTCTTCATTTCTTCCTTTTCTAGTTGCTTTATGTGTAGAGTTAGGTTATTTATTTGACTTTTTTCTTGTTTCTTGAGGTATTCCTGTATTGCTATGAACCTTCCCCTTAGGACTGCTTTTACAGTGTCCCACAGGTTTCGGTTGTTATGTTTTCATTTTCATTTGTTTCTATGCATATTTTTATTTCTTTTTTGATTTCTTCTGCGATTTGTTGGTTATTCAGCAGTGTGTTTTTCAGCCTCCACATGTTGGCATTTTTAATAGTTTTTCTCCTGTAATTGAGATCTAATCGTACTACATTGAGGTCAGAAAAGATGCGTGGAATGATTTCAATTTTTTTGAATTTACCAAGGCTAGCATTTATTGCCCAGGATGTGATGTTTCCTGGAGAAGTTTTCATGTGCACTTGAGAAAAAGGTGAAATTCATTGTTTTGGCGTGAAATGTCCTATATATATATCAATTAGGTCTAACTGGTCTATTGTATTAGTTAAAGTTTGTGTTTCCTTCTTAACTTTCTGTTTAGTTGATCTATCCATAGGTGTGAGTGGGGTATTAAAGTCTCCCACTATTACTGTGTTATTGTTAATTTCCCCTTTCAGACATGTTAGCATTTATCTTACATATTGCGGTGCTCCTCTGTTGGGTGCATATATATTTATAATTGTTATTTCTTCTTCTTGGATTGATCCTTTGATCACTATGTACTGTCCTTCTTTGTCTCTTTTCAGAGGCTTTGTTTTAAAGTCTATTTTATCTGATATGAGTATTGCTACTCCTACTTTCTTCTGGTCTCTATTTGCGTGGAATATCTTTTTCCAGCCCTTCACTTTCAGTCTGTATGTGTCCCTTGTTTTGAGGTGGGTCTCTTGTAGACAACATATATAGCAGTCTTGTTTTTGTATCCATTCAGCCAGTCTTTGTCTTTTGGTTGGGGAATTCAACCCATTTACGTTTAAGGTAATTATTGATTACTATGATCCCATTGCCATTTACTTTATTGTTTTGGGTTCCAGTTTATACACCCTTTTTGTGTTTCCTGTCTAGAGAATATCCTTTAGCATTTGTTGGAGAGCTGGTTTGGTGGTGCTGAATTCTCTCAGCTTTTGCTTGTCTGTAAAGTTTTTGATGTCTCCGTCATATTTGAATGAGATCCTTTCTGGGTACAGTAATCTGGGCTGTAGGTTATTTTCTTTCATCACTTTAAATATGTCCTGCCATTCCCTTCTGGCCTGAAGAGTTTCTATTGAAAGATCAGCTGTTATCCTTATGGGAATCCCTTTGTGTGTTATTTGTTGTTTTTCCCTTCCTGCTTCTATATTTGTTCTTTGTGTTTGATCTTTGTTAATTTGATTAATATGTGTCTTGGGGTGTTTCACCTTGGGTTTATCCTATTTGGGACTCCCTGGGTTTCTTGGACTTGGGTGATTATTTCCTTTCCCATTTTAGGGAAGGTTTCAACTATTATCTCCTCAAGTATTTTCTCAAGGTCTTTCTTTTTGTTTTCTTCTTCTGGGACTCCTATGATTCAAATGTTGGGGCGTTTAACATTGTCCCAGAGGTCTCTGAGATGGTTCTCATTTCTTTTAGTTCTTTTTTTTTTCTATTTTCCTCTCTGATTCATCTATTTCTACCATTCTATCTTCTACCTAACTAATCCTATCTTCTGCCTCCATTATTCTACTCTTGGTTCCCTCCAGAGTTTTTTTGATCTCATTTATTGCTTTATTCATCATATATCGACTCTTTTTTATTTCTTCTAGGTCCTTGTTAAACCTTTCTTGCATCTTCTCAATCCTTGTCTCCAGGCTAATTATCTATGATTCCATTTTGATTTCAAGATTTTGGATCATTTTCACCATCATTATTCAGAATTCTTTATCAGGTTGATTTCCTATTGCTTCCTCTTTTGTTTGGTTTGGTGAACATTTATCCTGTTCCTTTACCTGCTGGATATTCCTCTGTCTCTTCTTCTTGTTTATATTGCTGTGTTTGGGGTGGCCTTTCTGTATTCTGGCAGTTTGTGGAGTTCTCTTTATTGTGGCATTTCCTCACTGTGTGTGGGTTTGTACAGGTGGCTTGTCAAGGTTTCCTGGTTAGGGAAGCTTGTGTCGGTGTTCTGGTGGGTGGAACTGGATTTCTTCTTTCTGGAGTGCAATGAAGTGTCCAGTAATGAGTTATGAGATGTCAATGGGTTTGGAGTGACTTTGGGCAGCCTGTATGTTGAAGCTCAGGGCTGTGTTCCTGTGTTGCTGGAGAATTTGCGTGGTATATCTTGCTCTGGGACTTGTTGGCCCTTGGGTGGTGCTTGGTTTCAGTGTAGGTATGGAGGCGTTTGATGAGCTCCTGTCAATTAATGTGCCCTGGAGTCAGGAGTTCTCTGGTGTTCTCAGGATTTGGAGTTAAGCCTCCTGCTTCTGGTTTTCAGTCTTATTTGTACAGTAGCCTCAAGACTTCTCCATCTAGGTTAAAGATGAAGTTTCTCCACAGTGAGGGACACCCAGAGAGTTTCACAGAGTTACATGGAGAAGAGAAGAGGGAGGAGGGAGATAGAGGTGACCCGGATGAGATGAGGTGGAATCAAAAGAGGAGAGAGCAAGTGGAATCAAAAGAGGAGACAGCAAGCTAGCCAGTAATCACTTCCTTATGTGCGCTTCACAGTCTGGACCACTCAGAGATGTTCATGGAGTTATACAGAGAAGAGAAGAGGGTGGAAGGAGACAGAGGAGGCCAGGAGGATAAAGGGGGGAATCAAAAGTAGAGAGACAGATCCAGCCAGTATTCAGTTCTCTAAGTGTTCTCCACCATCCGGAACACACAAAGAGATTCACAGAGTTGGGTAGAGAAGAGAAGGGAGAGGGAGGAGATAAAGGCGACCTGGTGGAGAAAAAGGAGAGTCCAAAGTGGGAGAGAGCAGTCAAGCCAGTAATCTCACTCCCAAGTAAAAATGAGTACTGAAGATTGGGTTCTTAAAGGTACAAAATTGATAACAAATACCAAAAAGCAAAGATTAAAAGTCTAGAGTAGAAGTTGGATTTTCAAAAATAAAATATTAACAACAAGAAGAAAAACCAAAGTCACAAAAATTATTATATATATATATATATATATATATATATATATATGAAGTTTGCTTTAAAAAAATAGGGTCTCTCTTTTTTTTGAAAGTAATATTGGGTTATAAAAACGACAATTAAAGGAGTAATAGAAGACTTTAAAATTAAAAAAAAATTAAATTAAAGAATGATAGTAAAAATAGTAAAAATATATCTAGGATTTTCTCTGGTGTTGTTGTGGGCAATGTGGAGTCAGTTCATTTTCAGATAGTTCCTTGATCTGGCTCATATTTCTCAAGATCGATAGGCCCCTTCCTATGTAGTCAGTACTAACTACAGGGTTTTAATCTATTGCATCTGTCACTTCCAAGAGGGTTCCCTCTGTTTTAGCTTCTTCTGTTTGCTGGTCTCTTCAGTGTCTAATTTTTGCCCTGACACAGGGGGCGGTGGTGGACACTTTTTTAGGCTCACTTGTTTAGTCGTGCTGTGGGGAGGGCTGGACGCTGCAAACAAATAACACTGGCATGTGTTTGCAGTGTCTCTGCCACACTGGGTTTGCCCCTGCTCACGGCATGTGTGTTTTCCCTTTGTACACTGCTTAGGCTCTAGGTTGCTCCGTCGGGAACTGTCTGAGTCCAGCCCTGGGTTGTATGCACTTCCCAGGTCTAAGCCACTCAGGTTCAGGTACTTGGGTAGTCCTGAGAGATGCAGACTCGGTTGTGCCTGCGTTTTGTGCCCTTCCCATGTCTGAGCAGCTCAGGTGACCAGGTGTTTGGTGAGTGCAATCACTGCAACTTATCACCTCCCCCATCCCTGCCACTCGGTTTTCTGGGTGTACAACAGGCGCACCTTCTCAGGCAGATGTCAACCGTCCAGAATCCCAAGAAGTCTTGGTTAGCAACGAAGCCTGCTTGCAATTTGATAGATAATGCCTCTCTGGGGCCGCAATTGCCCTCTTTCGGCTCTGGCTGCCCTTGCCTGACTGTCACCGGAGGGGAATAGGCCAGTCTGCAGCTGGCTAGCTCTAGTCAGTCCTTTGTTCTGTGTGCGGGCCTGGAGGTGTCTTAGGTTAGGGCTTTTCCCGTGGTAGCTATCCCACAGTCTGGTTTGCTAGCGCAAGTTAGTTCCCTCAGATTGCCCTCGGGGCATTCAGGCCCAGTCTTTACTCTAAGCAATGCAGCCTGCGCCTCCCTGCCCAGCCCCTGCTTGCTAGTGGCAGATACAGGCATCTGCACTGCTTCTCTGCTGGGGGAGTTACCACTGGACACATAATCTGTGGGGTTTAATTATTTATTTATTTTTCCTCCTGATTATGTTGCCATCTGTGGTTCCAAGGCTCTCCACAGACTCAGCAGTGAGAGTGTTTCCTGGTGTTTGGAAACTTCTCTCTTTTTTAAGACTTCCTTTCGGGATGGAGCTCCATCCCTACCTCTTTTGTCTCTCTTTTTGTCTTTTATATTTTTTCCTACCTCCTTTAGAAGACAATAGGCTGCTTTTATGGGTGCCTGATGTCCTCTGCCTCATTCAGAAGTTGTTTTGTGGGATTTACTCAGCATTCACATGTTCCTTTGATGAATTTGTGGGGGAGAAAGTGGTCTCCCCATCCTATTCCTCTGCCATCTTAGGACCACCTCTACATTGTGTCTTTTTCAATTATGGTTTCCTCAAGGTATATGCCCAATAGTGGGATTGCTGGGTTATATGGTAGTTTTATTCCTAGGTTTCTTAAAGGAATCTCCATACTTTTCTCTATAGTGGCTGTATCAGTTTACATTCCCACCAAAACTGCAAGAGGGCTCCCTTTTCTCCACATCATCTCCAACATTTATTATTTGTGGATTTTTTATTTTTAGCTTTTTTTGATGATGGCCATTCTTACCAGTGTTAATACCATCTAATACACTACATTTTCCTTATCTGTTTGTTTATCTCTTTTTCCAATCACAATGTGAGCTTTATAATGGCAAAGATTACTGTTTTGTCGTCCTATCCTTAGCATCTAGAACAGTGCTTTGTATATATTAGCCACTCAATAAATATTAAGTGAATCAATACTTCACTAGGCAGAAAGTAGTCAAATGGCCACACCTGGCTGCAAAGGAGGCTTAACAATACTAAAAATTAGCTGTGTAGCCTTGTATTCAGCAAAAATCTCTACTACTACTACTACTACTACTACTACTGAAGAAGTAGTAGTTGGGATCTTCACAACCCAGGGATCAAACCCAGGTCTCCCACATTACAGGTTAATTTTTTACCAGCTGAGCCACAAGGGAAGCCCACTACAGAAGAAGAAAAACTAATATTGAAAATGCTAGAGAGGGTGTGGAGAAAAGGGAACCCTCTTACATTATTGGTGGGAATACAAACTAGTACAGCCACTATGGAGAAGAGTGTGGAGATTCCTTAAAAAACTAGAAATAGAACTGCCATATGACCAAGCAATCCCACTGCTGGGGATACACACTGAGGAAACCAGAATTGAAAGAGACATGTATACCCCAGTGTTCATTGCAGTACTGTTTACAACAGCTAGAATATGGAAGCAACCTAGATGCCCAGTGCCAGAAGAATGGATAAGAAAGTTGTAGTACATAAACACAATGGAATATTACTCAGCTATTAAAATGAACACATACGAGTCAGTTCTAATGAGATGGATGAAACTGGAGCCTATTATACAGAGTGAAGTAAGTCAGAAAGAAAAACACCAATACAGTATATTAATGCATATAAATGGAATTTAGAAAGATGGTAACAATGACCCTATAGACAAGACAGCAAAAGAGACACAGATGTAAAGAACAGACTTTTGGACTCTGTGGGAGAAAGCAAGGGTGGGATGATTTGAGAGAATAGCATTGAAACATGTATATTACCATATGTGAAATAGATGACCAGTCCAAGTTCAATGCATGAAACAGGGCACTCAAAGCCAGTGCACTGGGACAACCCAGAGGGATGGAATGGGATGGGGGGGACACATGTACACCTGTGGCTGATTCATGTCAATGTATGGCAAAAATCACCACAATACTGTAAAGTTATTAACCTCCAATTATAATAAGTAAATTAACTTAAAAAATACTAACATTGAAAGCTAGCAGGCTCACAAAGCAAAGAAAGTTAAAAAAAAAATTCATGCTTAATTTATAACCAGTCTATAGCTTGACTATTCTATTAACTGTCTTTTAACATATTGATACATATATGTGTGAGAAATAGCCTCTCTCTCCAGAAAACTAGCATTAGCACAGTAACATAAGTCATTTCATGTGTGTAATGTTTTTCAAATTTGAGAAATCTGCAAGTTCCAACCCAACACTCTGAGACCTTGACCAAGTGACATGATATCTTTAGACCTGCTTCCTTATGTACTGAATAGTAAAGTTCTGAGTTTCAGGTACAATAGAAGGTGCAAAAGTGATCTGTAAACTGCATTACCTTATACAACTGAGAAGCATTATCATAGCTGATATCACAACTATGCTATAAGGGAGGCAGCTCCAACCTATCCTCTGCAACTGCCCCAAAGATAGGGTTCAGGTTTGGTATTTCTATTGTACTCACTTTTTGCCATACTTGCCTCCATTAAAGATGGTATTTCAGCTACCTAGAGAAGAGGTAGGAATGTAGGGATCAGCAAACTAAAATGGACAGGAATGGGTGAATTTAACTTAGATGACCATTATATCTACTACTGTGGGCAAGAATCCCTTAGAAGAAATGGAGTAACCCTCATAGTCAACAAAAGAGTATAAACTGAAGTACATGGATGCAATTTCAAAAATGACATAATGAGCTCTGTTGGTTTCCAAGGCAAACCATTCAATATCACAGCAATCCAAGTTTATGCCCCAACCAGTAATGCTGAAGAAGCTGAAGTTGAATGGTTCTATGAAGACGTACAAGACCTTCTAGAACTAACAGCCCAAAAGATGTCTTTTTCATAATAGGGGACTGGAATGCAAAAGTAGGAAGTCAAGAGATACCTGGAGTAACAGGCAAATTTGGCCTTGGAGTACAGAATGAAGCAGGGCAAAGGCTAATGGAATTTTGGCAAGAGAACGCACTGGTCATAGCAAACAGCGTCTTCCAAAAACACAAGAGAAGACTCTACATGTGGACATCACCAGACAGTCAATACCAAAATCAGATTGATTATATTCTTTGCAGCCAAAGATGGAGAAGCTTTATACAGTCAGCAAAGACAAGACTGGGAGATGACTGTGGCTCAAATCATGAACACTTTTTTGCCAAATTCAGACTTAATTTGAAGAAAGTAGGGAAACCACTAGACCATTCAGGTATGACCTAAATCAAATTCCTTATGGTTATACAGAGGAAGTGACAAATAGATTCAAGGGATTAGATCTGAAACACAGAGTGCCTGAAGAACTATCGACGGAGGTTCATGACACTGTACAGGAGACAGGGATCAAGACCACCCCAAGAAAAATAAAAGCAAAATAGAAAAATGGCCGTCTGAGGAAGGCTTACAAATATCTTTGAAAAGAAGAGAAGCTAAAAGCAAGGGAGAAAAGGAAAGATATAAGCATCTGAATGCAGAGTTCCAAAGAATAGCAAGGAGAGATAAGAAAGCCTTCCTCAGTGATCAGTGCAAATAAATAGTGGAAAACAATAGAATGAGAAAAACTAGAGAGCTTTTCAAGAAAATCAGAGATACCAAGGGAGTATTTCATGCAAGGACAGGCTTAATAAAGGATATAAATGCTATGGACTTAACAGAAGCAGAAGATATTAAGAAGAGGTGGCAAGAATACACAGAAGAACTGTACAAGAAAGATCTTCATGACCCAGATAATCATGGTGATGTGATCACTCACCTAGAGCCAGAAATTCTGAAATGTGAAGTCAAGTGGGCCTTAGAAAGCATCATTATGAACAAAGCTAGTGGAGGTGATGGAATTCAAGTTGAGCTATTTCAAATCCTAAAAGATGATGCTGTGAAAGTGCTGCACTCAATATACCAGCAAATTAGGAAAACTCAGCAGTAGCCACAGGACCAGAAAAGGTCAATTTTCATTCCAAACCTAAGAAAGGCAATGTGAAAGAATGCTCAAGCTACTGCACAATTGCACTCATCTCCCACGCTAGTAAAGTAATGCTCAAACTTCTCTAAGTCAGGCTTCAGCAGTACGTGAACCATGAACTTCCAGATGTTCAAGCTGGATTTAGAAAAGGCAGAGGAACCAGAGACCAAATTGCCAACATCCATTGGATCATTGAAAAAACAAGAGAGATCCAGAAAAACATCTATTTCTGCTTTATTGACTATGTCAAAGCCTTTGACTGTGTGGATCACAATAAACTGTGGAAAATTCTGAAAGAGATGGGAATACCAGACCACCTGACTTGCCTCCTGAGAAACCTGTATGCAGGTCAGGAAGCAACAGTTAGAACTGGACATGGAACAAAAGACTGGTTCCAAATGGGGAAACGAGTACATCAAGGCTGTATATTGTCATCCTGCTTACTTAACTTATATGCAGAGTACATCATGAGAAACACTGGGCTTAATGACACACAAGCTGGAATCAAGATTGCTTGGAGAAATATCAATAACCTCGGATATTCAAATGACACCACCTTTATGGCAGAAAGCGAGAAAGAACTAAAGAGCTTCTTGATGAAAGTGAAAGAGGAGAGTGGAAAAGTTGGCTTAAAACCCAGCATTCAGAATACTAAGATCATGGCATCCTGTCCTATCACTTCATGGTAAATAGATGGGGAAGCAATGGAAACAGTGAGAGACTTTATTTTCTTGGACTCCAAAATCGCTGCAGATGGTGACTGCAGCCAGGAAATTAAAAGATGCTTGCTCCCTGAAAGAAAAGTCATGACCAACCTAGACAGCATATTATCTTTTTTTTTTTTTTCCCCTCCTGGGACACAGAAGCATGTGCAATCTTCCCAGACTGGGGATTGAACCTGTGCTCTCTGCCAGAGGAACCCAGAGTCTTAACCACTGGACCACCAGGAAGTCCCTAGACAGCATATTAAAAAGCAGAGACATTACTTTGACAAAAAAAGTCTGTCTAGTCAAAGCTATGATTTTTTCAGTAGTCATGTATGAATGTAAAAGTTGGACTATAAAGAAAGCTGAGCACCAAAGAATTGATGCTTTTGAACTGTGGTGTTGGAGAAGACTCTTGAGAGTCCCTTGGATAGCAAGGAGATCCAACCAGTCCATCCTAAAGGGAATCAATCCTGAATATTCATTGGAAGGACTGATGTTGAAGCTGAAACTCCAATCCTTTGGCCACCTAATGTGAAGAACTGACTCATTTGAAAAGACCCTGATTCTGGGCAAGATTGAAGGTGTGAGGAGAAGGGGACGACAGAGGATGAAATGGTTGGATGGCATCACTGACTCAATGGACATGAGTTTGAGTAAACTCTGGGAGTTGGTGATGGATAGGGAGGCCTGGCGTGCTGCAGTCCATGGAGTCACAAAGAGTCGGACATGAATGAGAGACTAAACTGATCTGACCTGAGGGAAGATGACTGACCTAAATCAGTGCAGAGAAACTTATCTCATTCTAGAAATTTAATAGTCCTTGAGCTTCCAGTTCAAGGTGGTAGAGTAGAAGGATATGCGCTCATCTCGTCCTGCAAGAGCACCAAAATCGAAACTAGCTGTTAAACAACCATCAGTAGGAGGATGCTGGAACCTGCCATAAAAAAAAAATATGCCACCTCCAAAGACAAAGAAGAATCCAGAACAAATGGCAGCAGAGGGCAATCACGATAAAATCAAATCCCATACCCACCAGGTGTGTGATGCACAATCTGGAGAACAATAATAGCAAAGTTCTCCAACTGTTGTGAAGGTTCTAAGCCCCAGGTCAGACTTCTTAGACTGGGGATTTGGCAAAAGTTACTGGGAATCCCCAGGCAATCTGTGAAGGCCAGCCGAATTTGATTACAGAATTTCCACAGGACTGGGGGAAACAGAGACTCCAGTCTTGGAGCACACAAACAAAATCTTGTATGCTCCAAGATCCAGGGGAAAGGATCAGTGACTCCACAGGAGACTGAACCAAAACTACCTGCTGTTGGAGGGTCTCCTGTGGAAGTATGGGTCAGCAGTGGCTGGCACAAGGATGGGGGTACTGGCAGCAGCAGTCCTGGAGGTGGTCTCATGTGTAAGTTCTCTTGGGGGTTGCCATTAAACTTACCATAGAGCCTGTAGACCTCAGGACTGGGTAGCCTCAGGCCAAACAATTAACAAGGAGAGAGTGACACTCCACCCATCAGCAGATAGTTGGATTAAAACTTTACTGAGCAAGGCCTTGCCCATCAGAGCAAGACCCAGTTTTCCCCACTACTAGTCCCTCCCATCAGGAAGATGACACAAACCTCTCAGCCTCAACCACCAGAGGGCAGACATAAGAAGCAAGAACAACCACAATTTCACAGCAGCTAGAATGAAAACCTGGAGAAGGCAATGGCACCTCACTCCAGTACTCTTGCCTGGAAAATCCCATGGACGGAGGAGCCTGGTGGGCTGCAGTCCATGGGGTCACTAAGAGTCAGATACGACTGAGCAACTTCACTTTTACTTCTCCCTTTCATGCATTGGAGAAGGAAATGGCAACCCACTCCAGTGTTCTTGCCTGGAGAATCCCAAGGACGGGGGAGCCTGGTGGGCTACCGTCTATGGGGTCGCACAGAGTCAGACACAACTGAAGCGACTTAGCAGCAGCAGTAGCAGCAGCAGAATGAAAACCACATTACAGAATGTTAATCGAGATGAAAAAGCAGAGAATTCCAACCCAGATGAAGGGACAAAATATAAAACCCCAGAAAAACAACTAAATGAAATGGAAATAGGCAATCTTCCAGAAAAAGAATTTAGAATAACAATAGGGAAGATGATCCAGGATCTCAGAAACAGAATGGAGAAGATGCAAGAAATGTTTACCAAAGATCTACAAGAACTAAAGAACAAACAGAGATGAATACACTAGAAAGAATCAATATCAGAATAATTGAGGCAAAAGAATGGATAAGTGACCTGGAGGACAAAATTGTGGAAAGCACTACTACAGAACAGAATATAGAAAAAAGAATGGAAAAAAATGAAGACAGTCTAAGAGATCTCTGGGACAACAACAAATGCACCAACATTTGCATTATAGGGGTCCCAGAAGGAGGAGAGAGAAAGGACCTGAGAAAATATTTAAAGAGATAAGAGCTGAAAACTTCCCTAACATGGAAAAAGAAATAGTAAACCAAGTCCAGGAAGCACAGAGAGTCCCAGGCAGGATAAACACAAGGAGGAACACATCAAGACACATAGTAATCAAACTGACAAAAATTAAAGACAAAGATAAAATATTAAAAGCAACAAGGGAAAAATAATAAATAACATACAAGGGAACTTCCATAAGGCTATCAGCTGATTTCTCAACAGAAACTGTACAAGCCAGAGGGGAATGGCATAATATATTTAAAGTGATGAAAAGGAACAACCTATAATCAAGAATATTCTACCCAGCAAGACTCTTGTCCAAATTTGACAGAGAAATAAAAAGCTTTCCAGACAAGCAAAAGTTAAGAGAATTCAGCACCACCAAACCAGTCTTCCAACAAATACTAAAGGAGCTACTCTAGGCAGGAAACGCAAGAGAAGGAAAAAGCCTACACAAAACAAACCCAAAACATTTAAGAAAATGGTTTTAGGATCATACATACCAATAATTACCTTAAATGTAAATACGTTAAATGCACCAACCAAAAGACATTGGCTGAGTGGAAGAAAATATGTGCATGTTTGTGTGTCCCCTTACCACATCACTCTATTTAACCTTCCAAATTACATTCAATAATTTTATATTGTTAGGTTAATCATGTTTCTCATTATGTTAATCATTATGGCTTGCAATTGTAATTATCATTTATTTTTTGTCTGGCTATGGTTTTTGATAACTAACAAACATCTTTTACTGTGTGATTATGTAACTATTATTCATTTAATACCATTGTATCATGATTGGTTAACAGAAAATACTAGACTTGTATATCACTAAAACTCCTATTTAATAGAAAAACCTGTAATCACTTTTTAAAATTCAGATGCATATCAGAATTATCTTGGAATTTTTGAAAAATGCAAATGCCCAAGTGTTGCATTTTTTATCCAAAGCTCCAAATGTGTTTCTAATGAACAGCCATGTTTAAGAAAAACTGGACTATATAATGATCTTTTACTTTTATTTAGTTTGTTTCACTTTTTCTATTTCATATTTAAGGCTTCCATTTCATTTAGTTTATGTTTTCTAATTTCTCTCTTTTTTCAGATGTTCTGTCTCAAGCCTTTATAAAGCATAGTAGAAAAACATAGTACATATATATATATATATATATATATATATATATATATATATATATATAATGTACAATATAATACATATGTCCAAGTTTCAGGAAAGTTGGATTTTTGCCTAGAAAAATATTTGATATTTTGATTCCACTTGTTTGATATAGTATGAATAGAATGCTAGATTTCTTATTTATATTCACTCACAACTTTGATATGGTTCCATGTATTCTGGCATCTAGTATTACTCCTAAAAGTCTAGAAAGTTTATTATCTTAGTGATTATTTTTTTAAAGAAATTTGAGTCAAGCTTGAAACTTCTAATCCAATTCTGAGACTATAAAGAAATACTATGTTGCAAAAACTAGGAAATTAACATGTAATATAGTATTATTAACTATAGAGTTTGTTTGAATTTCACAATATTTTGTGCTAGCATCCATTATTTGTTTTCATACCTTATTCAAGACTACACATAGTATTTAACTGCATTGAGCAGCTTCAGCATACAACAAATTCTGGTAAACTCTCCTTTTATTCTATTATAAATAGTTTCTAATTTTCTTTGTTATGGCTTTTTGGATACACACGTCATTTAAAAGTGAAAATTCACCTTCCAAATATATGGGATTTTTAAAGTATCTCTGATGCTAATTTCTCATTTTGATATTAGTTTCTCATTTAAATGTTTCTTCTCTGCAATCAGCCTCTGTGGTTTTTCAGTCCCTTAACTTTATTGAGACTTTCAGTGGCTAAATCAAAGATCTCTCTTGATAAATGTCACATTGCACTTGAAATCATATGGGTTACTTTCAAATATCTTTTTATATTGATCTCTAATATAATTCCAAAGTGATAAGAGAACAGACTTTATATGATTTCAGTACCTTTAGATCATAAAATTTTTGCACCTGCTCTTATGTCCCTAAATATATTCCAGTGTCCCCTAGTTTCTAGTCTATGGGAACTTGAATTTGTATCCTACTCCTGTGTGAGAATTGTATAAATCTAAGTTATGCTGACTTGGTTCATAGTGCTTTTTGGGTCTACTATATCCTTGTACTTCTCTGTATAGTCATTCTGTTAATTTTTGAGAGCTTGATATTGAAACTCCAACTAAAAATCTTAATTTATCTACTTTAAAATATAATATATATTTTATATTATGTTGTATATAATATAATTTTATATTATATTCCACATATGTTCCCACATATATTATACATATATGTGGAACTCTATGTAGCTTTGTTCTTTACAAAGAACAAAGAACATCTTTACTATATGTTCTTTGTTCTTGTTTTCCAAGTTTCATGTAAATGTGTTATCATATTTTCATAATTTAAAACAGAAAAAAGAAATCTATCAGCCCTTGAAAAACTATTGCCTTAATGAGCCATTTATAACATCATTATTTAATAGGGTTAATCAGCTCTTGTGTACCCTATAATATGGAAGAAAGAGAGCAGGTCCTGTTCTCAAGAAACCATTATCTCAGTTCAGTTCAGTCACTCAGTTGTGTCTGACTCTCTGGGACCCCATGAACTGCACCACACCAGGCCTCCCTGTCCATCACCAACTCCCGGAGTTCACTCAAACTCATGTCCATCAAATCGGTGATGCCATCCATCCATCTCATCCTCTGTCATCCCCTTCTTTTCCTGCCCATAATTCCTCCCAGCATCAGAGTCTTTTCCAATGAGTCAGCTCTTCGCATGAGGTGACCAAAGTATTGGAGTTTCAGCTTTAGCAACAGTCCTTCCAAAAACAAGAGCAGGAGCTGACTGTGGCTCAGACCATGAACTCCTTATTGCCAAATTCAGACTGAAATTGAAGAAAGTAGGGAAAACCACTAGACCATTCAGGTATGACCTGAATCAAATCCCTTATAATTATACAGTGGAAGTGAGAAATAGATTTAAGGGCTTAGATCTGCCTGATGAACTGATAGATAGAGTGCCTGATGAACTATGGACTGAGGTTCGTGACATTGTATAGGAGACAGGGATCAAGACCATCCCCATGGAAAAGAAATGCAAAAAAGCAAAATGGCTGTCTGGGGAGGCCCTACAAATAGCTGTGAAAAGAAGAGAAATGAAAAGCAAAGGAGAAAAGGAAAGATATAAATATCTGAATGCAGAGTTCCAAAGAATAGCAAGAAGAGATAAGAAAGCCTTCTTCAGCGATCAATGCAAAGAAATAGAGGAAAACAATAGAATGGGAAAGACTAGGGATCTCTTCAAGAAAATCAGAGATACCAAAGCAACATTTCATGCAAAGATGGGCTCGATAAAGGACAGAAATGGTATGGACCTAACAGAAGCAAAAGATATAAAGAAGAGATGGAAAGAATACACAGAAGAACTGTACAAAAAAGGTCTTCACGACCCAGATAATCACGATGGTGTGATCACTGACCTAGAGCCAGACATCCTGGAATGTGAAGTCAAGTGGGCCTTAGAAAGCATCACTATGAACAAAGCTAGTGGAGGTGATAGAATTCCAGTTGAGCTATTCCAAATCTTGAAAGATGATGCTGTGAAAGTGCTGCACTCACTATGCCAGCAAATTTGGAAGACTCAGCAGTGGCCACAAGGCTGGAAAAGATCAGTTTTCATTCCAATCCCAAAGAAAGGCAATGCCAAAGAATGTGCAAACTACTGCACAATTGCACTCATCTCACACGCTAGTAAAGTAATGCTCAAAATTCTCCAAGACAGGCTTCAGCAATATGTGAACCGTGAACATCCTGATGTTCAAGCTGGTTTTAGAAAAGGCAGAGGAACCAGAAATCAAATTGCCAACATCCACTGATCATGGAAAAAGCAAGAGAGATCCAGAAAAGCATCTATTTCTGCTTTATTGACTATGCCAAAGCCTTTGACTGTGTGGATCACAATAAACTGTGGACAATTCTTCAAGAGATGGGAATACCATACCACCTGACCTGCCTCTTGAGAAATTTGTATGCAGGTCAGGAAGCAACAGTTAGAACTGGACATGGAACAACAGACTGGTTCCAAATAAGAAAAGGAGTACGTCAAGGCTGTATATTGTCAGAGTACATCATGAGAAATGCTGGGCTGGAAGAAGCACAAGCTGGAATCAAGATTGCCGGGAGAAATATAAATAACCTCAGATATGCAGATGACACCACCCTTATGACAGAAAGTGAAGAGGAACTAAAAAGCCTCTTGTTGAAAGTGAAAGAGGAGAGTGAAAAAGTTGGCTTAAAGCTCAACATTCAGAAAATGAAGATCATGGCATCTGGTCCCACCACTTCATGGGATATAGATGGGGAAACAGTGTCAGACTTTATTTTTGGGGGCTCCAAAATCACTGCAGATGGTGACTGCAGCTATGAAATTAAAAGCCGCTTACTCCTTGGAAGGAAAGTTATGACCAACCTAGATAGCATATTCAAAAGCAGAGACATTACTTTGCCAACAAAGGTTCATCTAGTCAAGGCTATGGTTCTTCCTGTGGTCATGTATGGATGTGACAGTTGGACTGTGAAGAAGGCTGAGCACCAAAGAATTGATGCTTTTGAACTGTGGTGTTGGAGAAGACTCTCGCAAGTCCCTTGGACTGCAAGGAGATCCAACCAGTCCATTCTGAAGATCAGCCCTGGGATTTCTTTGGAAGGAATGATGCCAAAGCTGAAACTCCAGTACTCTGGCCACCTCATGTGAAGAGTTGACTCATTGGAAAAGACTCTGATGCTGGGAGGGATTGGGAGCAAGAGGAGAAGGGGACGACAGAGGATGAGGTGGCTGGATGGCATCACTGACTCGATGGACGTGAGTCTGAGTGAACTCCGGGAGCTGGTGATGGACAGGGAGGCCAGGCGTGCTGCAATTCATGGGGTCACAAAGAGTTGGACACGACTGAGCGACTGATCTGATCTGATCTGATCTTCCAATGAACACCCAGGACTGATCTCCTTCAGGATGGACTGGTTGGATCTCCTTGCAGTCCAAGGGACTCTCAAGAGTCTTCTCCAGCACCACAGTTCAAAAGCATCAATTCTTCAGCGCTCAGCTTTCTTCACAGTCCAACTCTCACATCCATACATGACCACTGGAAAAATCATAGCCTTGACTAGACGGACCTTTGTTGGCAAAGTAATGTCTCTTCTTTTCAATATGCTATCTACGTTGGTCATAACTTTCCTTGCAAGGAGTAAGTGTCTTTTAATTTCTTGGCTGAAATCACCATCTGCAGTGATTATGGAGCCCAGAAAAATAAAGTCTGACACTGTTTCCACTGTTTCCCCATTTTTTTTTGCCATGAAGTGATGGGACCAGATGCCATGATCTTCATTTTCTGAATGTTGAGCTTTAAGCCAACTTTTTCACTCTCCTCTTTCACTTTCATCAAGAGGCTTTTTAGTTCCTCTTCACTTTCTGCTATAAGGGTGGTGTCATCTGCATATCTGAGGTTATTGATGTTTCTCCTGGCAATCTTGATTCCAGCTTGTGCTTCTTCCAGCCCAGCATTTCTCATGATGTACTCTGCATATAAGTTAAATAAGCAGGGTGACAATATACAGCCTTGACGTACTCCTTTTCCTATTTGGAACCAGTCTGTTGTTCCATGTCCAGTTCTAACTGTTGCTTCCTGACCTGCATATAGGTTTCTCAAGAGGCAGGCCAGATGTTCTGGTACTCCCATCTCTTTCAGAATTTTCCACAGTTTATTGTGATCCACACAGTCAAAGGCTTTGGCATAGTCAATAAAGCAGAACCTTTGTGTGGGTCAGTATAATATCGAAAATATCTTTTACAGTCATACAGGCTTCGTTTTAAATCTCATTTCACCACTTGGGGCTGTGTAGTCTTGAACAAATAAGCCTCTTCCATCTTTAGTTTCCTAAACAGTAAAATTAGGACAATAGTTTCTACTGTTATAAGGTATACTCAAGATATAACTGATGAAGTAATGAATGAATACATTGAATGTAAATCATTTAAAAATATGCCTGGAACACAGCAGGTGCTTGGCTTTTTGCTCCAAGATTAAGGTCCTATGATTAGTAAACGTCCTAAATATTCACTGAAAATGGTAGTCTGAAGATTAAATGACTATCTTTGTATGCAAATAAGTTACTTTCAACTAGAAAGAACACTGGGTAGCAAGGTGAATTACCTGAGATTCATCATTCCTCCATTCATTAATTCATTCAATTAATCAGGAAATAACTGAAAGACCCATTCCACGCCAGGCCCTGTGCTACATTCTAGGGACATGGTAGAGAGTTAAAATTGACATGAACTTGATCTTATGGCACTCACAATCTACCAGAAGACACAGATAGCTAATATATTATTATAATATATAATTATAATTATTATGAAAGTTAAAGTTAGTCATGTCCGACTCTTTGCTACCCCATGGACTATACAGTCCATGGAATTCTCCAGGCCAGAATACTGGAGTGGGTAGCCGGTCCCTTCTTCAGGTGATCTTCCCAACCCAGGGATCCAACCCAGGTCTCCTGCTTGGCAGGCAGATTCTTTACCACTGAGCCACCTGGGAAGCCCCTATAATTATTATAGTAAAGAATAATAACAGCATATTAATAAGCAAGTCTTGGGTGACACAGGAGTGCAAAGAGGCAACTAACCCATTCTGAGTAGGGAGGCAGGCAAGAGGAAGTTCCTAGAGGATACAAAGTTGAAGTTAGAGCTTGAATAACATGAGTTCTTGGAGCTTACCAAGTGAAAAGGATGGGGGAACAGAGTGTAGAAAGCAGAGGAAATAGCATGTACACACACAAGAGGCAGAATTTTCAAAAACCTGAAAAATTTCAAACTTATTGCAGGAAAGAATGCAAAGGAGTGGGAAGAGCTAGAGATAGTGACTCTCTACCATTCACAGCTAAGTAGCCCAGATTCAAGATGTTGCTTTTTTTTTAATTGAAGGATAATTGCTTTGCAATGTTGTTTTGGTTTCTGCCATACAACAATGCAAATTAGCCATAACTATCGACATATCCAATGGGCTTCCCTGGTGGCTCAGTTGTCTGGTAAAGAATTTGCCTTCAAGGCAGGAGATCCAGGTTTGACCCCTGGATTGGGAAGATCCCCTGGAGAAGGGAAAGGCAACTCACTCCAGTATTCTTGCCTGGAGAATTCTGTGGAAAGAGGAGCCTAGTGGGCTACAGTCCATGGGGTCACAAAGAGTCAGACACAACTGAGCCACTTACACTTTCACTTTCAGGGGCTTCCCTGGTGGCTCAGACAGTAATGAATGAATCTGCCTGCAACGCAGGAGATTCAGGTTCGATCCTTGAATTAAGAAGATCTCCTGGAGAAGGAAATGGCAACCCACTCCAGTATTCTTGCCTGGAGAATTCCATAGACAGAGGAGCCTGGTGGACTACAGTCCATGGGGTTACAAAGAGTTGGACACAACTGAGCGACTAACATCTTCACTTTCTTTTAACCCAGTGTCCATTCCAACACTATTTACAATAGCCAGGACTTAGAAGCAACCCAGATGTCCATCGGCAGATGAAGAGGTAAAAAAAATTGTGGTTCATATATACAAGTGTGCAGTGGAAGTGTTAGTCACTCAGTCGTGTCTGACTCTTTGTGACCCCATGAACTGTAGCCCACCAGGTTCCTCTGTCCACAGAACTCTCCAGGCAAGAATATTGTATTGGGTTGCCATTTTCTTCTCCAGGGGGTCTTCCCAACCCAGGGATTGAATCCAGGTCTCCTGCACTGTGGGCAGATTTTTTACTGTCTGAACCAACAGGGAAGCCTTAAAAATTATGGAACAGTTCATGAATTTGTGTGTCATCCTTACACAGGGACCATGTTAATTTTCTCTGTATCATTCCAACTTTAGAATATGTGTTGCCGAATTATACAAGAGGTTTGTTTTTATCCTGAGTAATTGCAAAAAGTTTTAAACAAGAGAGTGCACAATCAGCTTAACATGTTAAAAAGACCACTCTGATTACTATGTGGAAGGTAGACTGAAGGGTTTGGGCCACAGTGGTGACAATCATGATGGAGAAAAGTGGATTGATTGAGAATGAGGTATTGAAGAAAATCGCTCAGATTTGACAGTTGACTAGAAATAGAAAGAAAGTACTCAAGGATGCTGCTGGAGTTTTTTCCATTCTCAGTCTGGCACTATCACTTAATAACTAGAGGCCCTTGGCCATCACTTCATTGTTAAGCCACAGTTTCTTAGTGGGTCAGATGGATATAACAACTGCTAGTGTACTTGCTTCTGTCATATTAGGGAGACTCAAATGAAACAATGGCTGTGAGTGCTTTTTTCTAAGGTACAAAGAGCTATGAAACAGGAGGACTGAGAATAACTCATGGGTTTAGACTCACTGCAAGCACAAATGAGTGATCAACAGGTGATAAGATGCCTAATCCAATAATATTTTTTCAGGTTTCTTTCTTTCTTTTTTAAAATGCTCTATGTAAGGGCCCTTGTAAAGAAAAAAAAAATCTTACTTTACTCTCAGGAGGATATGAACCCTGAGGTCTCATAGCAGTACTGGGCTGCTTGCCCCTAAACCATCTGTACTGTTCTCCAAGCCTTCTCATAAGCAATTCAGGGCTGTTCATATGGCTAGTGGCTACCATACTGGCACTTATGTAGATCTCAGGAGGCCAGTAATTCAGAGATAAGAGCACCAGAGCACAGGTAGACCCAAAGCAAGCCCTGATGCTAGGGCGGGAGCTGTTTGTTCTCTACTCTTTGACACCCACTCTCAGGTATATGCAACCAAATACTACTCTGGTCCAAAGGAAATAATAGACTTGAAAGACATCAAAGCTAAGCCTAGGTTCTGACAATCCAGGCGGCTAATGAAGGCAATTTCTAGAGTAGCATTAGTGCAAGTCCATGGCATAATGGCAAGAGGCAATAAAGTTTGTCTTTGTTACACTTTACCTTTTGGGGAAACACTGAAGGCAAAGGAGGAGGGAGTGACAGAGGATGAGATAGTTAGATAGGGTCACTGACTTAATGGACATGAATTTGAGCAAACCCCAGGAGATAGTGAAGGACAGAGAAACCTGGTGCACTGCAGTCCATGGGGTCGCAAAGAGTCAGACATTACTTAGTTACTAAATAACAACAACTCTCTATCTTCCTGGCATCCTGTGTGTTACCCTGATCCCAACATTTTGTTTCCCATTATCATAGGACTTTGTTTCCAACTGACTGTCAACATCTCCTTGATAAGATTTTAGGGTATCCCCACTTTCATATTGGGTTATGCCACCGCTTATAACACCATTCTTCCCTTTGCCTTATGACTATCTAAATCCTTGGAGATGTTCCCATAACCCGCCATTCTACCAACACCATGGGAGAGGGGGAAAGGAAAAAAGAGCAACTAGTTTAGTTCCATGGGTCTGGAGGAGGTATGAACAAATTCCTAGCATTTCTTCATCTCCCCTAGCACATTCATCTCTTGTTCTCTTTCCATATATTTAGAATTTGTATTGGTAGCTCCACTTTAAATGGAAGAAGCTAAAACACAGAGAGGTGATGACTGATTGCATAAAGTCACAATGCAAGTTGATGGCAGACCCAAGAACTAATCCCAGGTCTGTTGCCCCCAAGACAACTAGTTTCTATCCAAGGGAATCTGCCTCTCCATCAGAAAATGACTTCTTCCTTTTGGAAGCCAGTGAGTTAAAGAAATGCAGCAAGCTGCAAGTAGAGATCCACCCCATAGGAGGCAGTTCCATGAACCTCTCTACCTCACCCCCAACCCCAAGCACAACCACCAAATTTCAGGCCTGAAAAATGCATGCACTATCCAGGCTGGGGGCATAGGTATACAGAATCTGGCTCCCTCTTCTTCTTCCCCTCCAGATCCCTGGAGTTTGAGCCTTGGAAAAGCCACACTTTACAGGAAGGGTGCCGCCCCATGACAGCTGCAAGCAGGTTATTCCAGAGAATGTTGAGATGGCAGGAATATTTTCCAGTTGAAATCAACCATTTCTCTTTGCATCTGAGTCTTGGGAACATTCATGATGAAAATCTAGACAGCATGACATTGTATGAACTCTGAAAGCCAGGCTGATGCTACTCTGGTTGGTGTTGCCTTTGGCTCACACTGAGGGCCAAGTCAGACTCTCAGAAAGATCAGGCCAACGCAACTTCAGCCAAAGACCCTGTGCCATCCATATTTTAAAAGCTGTCTACATTTAGTGGTGACCAGGTCTCTTGGTCAGTGATTAGCTTTTTGTACTGTGCAAGGAAGATCTGGGGCTGTGAGCCTCACCACTTGCAGTAGGCCAGAGAAGAGGAGTCCCTTGGCCATACTTTTGTTGCAGTGACCCATGGTGAGGAGAGAAAACGGCAGGAAGGAAACATGGCAGGCTGAAGGCAAATGTAATACATTCTAACCCAGAGTACTATTACCCAGAGTACTATGTATTGTAATACATTCTAATCCAGAGAAACCGTAGTACAGGGCTATGAGCAGGTAGAGCCATGGATTTTCCCACAAGGTTTTTCAGTATACTCAAAGGAGAGATTATGGTATTGAGGGAAGGGCTCACAACTGGAAATGAGAAATTTGTTTTCCTGACTTTCTGTTTCCTTCTATACCACAGCTTGGGACCTGATTGATCTCTTTAGGGTTTTTTACTAAAAATGCTCATAAAAATGATCACCACAATTCCAACAGCACAAGTGGAAGCACAGAGTATTGCTTGGAAGGCAGAATAAGTGAGCTGTGCTACTTACTGGCTGCATGACAAGTTACTTCCCCTACTCGGGTCTTCAGTTTCATCCCATTAAATTATAAGTTGAATAAGCTCAGCCCACATCACAAGGCTTTATGAGAACCAAATGAGATAATGGGTATGAGTGAGCTTTGAAAGCTGTCAATTGTGAAACTTAGAGCTAGTATCTCTGAAGCTGACTGGGTGATGCAACTAGCACAGTAATATGTATAAGTAACTTCTCTGGGCTTACATAATTGTGAGCGGAATGAAAGAAAGCCTGAAGTATCCCCTAAACTCTGGAACCCTGGCTTATAATACATAGAAATCTGAGTGCAAAACAACACCAGAGTGCAGAGAAGAGCACTGAGCTTTAGTAAGGGTTGGTGTGAGTGCAATTTAGGGAAGAGGTATCCACAGCATTATGTTCCAGGACCAGGAAAGCTCCAGCTCCCAAATATTCCCATTATTAATGGCTGAAATACCAGAAGAAAATCCATGTTTTGCAGCACATTGTTTCTTCTGTTAAAAATAAAAATGTACTGATGGAATGGGAAGGACAGTGGGTCTGTGGCATTTCCAGCCTACTTTGGGGGCTACAAGTTGAATTGCTCCTTTCAAGTACACTCCCACTGCAATCCAGCAGGTACTGCTGTACTACATCATTTGAGTAACATCCCTAAATTGTAGGTTATGCCACGCCACAGATCCAGAACCTTTATAAATATCCCATTAGCTATGGGAGAAAATTTAAGAAGCCTCAGCCTGGCATTTCAGGTTCTCCCTAGCACTTCCCTAGCTCCCTCCAACTGTACCTCAGACATATGCCTTCTAAACTCTGGATTTTGGGCAAACTGCTCCATTCCAGAAATTTCAGACCAAATACAGATTACAAGGGCAACACACTGGACTAAAAATTAGGAGAAATTGCTTCCAGTCCCATTAACTTTCTGAGTGAAATTGTGTGAGTCATTTATTCAACCAGAATGTCTGAAGTTTTGAATCACTTAGAAAGTGTGTTAAAATCAATTTGTTACTAAATTAACATATAAATGTTTGTGAATGACTTAATTTTTATATTCTAGAATAGAGTTTAGGTCCTCCATATAAGATTACCCATATTCACTGTTTTTTCAATATGTTTTCCAGAATGATAAGGAAATACCTGGTGTTACATCCAGCACCTAGGGAATCACCTTGAATCCTGAATAAATATAAGGATCCTTCTAGTTCTAATGCTATAAGAAGCTGAGGTCACATGCTTTTTTTTTCCTTTGGTGTGCCTCACCTTCATGTTCATCCCTTATAAAGTCCTCCCACCTTTGTGGAAATTGTTTAAATCTTCCCCATTCTTTAAGACCTCACTACTCATTATACGAGTTCTCTCCAATGTTACAGCTCCCCAGATTGCAGTGAATTTCTCCCCCAACTACACATACACATGATCTCTAATACTGGCTGTGCCTATTCTCTGGCTCTTCAAAATAGTTGTCTTGTGACTTCATCTCTGTCAACCATCTGAAACAGTTTGCCTTGTCTAATTTACCTACTCACACAGTGTATAAGCTCCTTAGGGCATCTCTGTCTTACAGGACTTGAGAGAAACTCCATAGGGGATGAGGTGTGGGGTAATAGGGTTTTGCCTTAGGGAATAAACTTGGCTGCTGAAGTATAAAGTCAACAGGAACATCATCCTTATCATCATCACTACCATCATCCCTGAAAGGTATGGGGTACAGTTTAAAATGTATTTTTACATCCATTGTCTTACACAATTAGATAATCTAAACTGGAATGTCCTTAGATGATTCCAGTCCAGTGGTTCTTGCCTGGAGGAATGGTGCTTGTTAAAACACACATTTCCTGGCCCCACCCAGAGAGTGTCTGATTTTCTGGTCTGGGATGGAGCCTGAGAATTGGCATTTCTAACAAGTTCCCAGGTGATACAGCTGCTGCTCATCCAGGGATCACATTTCAAGAATCACTGACTTGGTCCAATCCCACCACTTCACAAATGAGGAAAATGAGGCCCAGGGAAAGAAAGAGACTTGTCCAAGGTTACCTCACAGGTCAGTGACCAAGCTGTGGCTCCTGATTCTTAAGCCAGAATTCTTTCTTCATCACCACAGCTAAACCACCTTCCCTTTTTTCTCCTTCCCAAGAGTCCAGTGAAGATAAAATTAAATACTGTCTGGAAAACCCCTTTGGGTTCTGCAAAGCTAAGGTGCTCATAACCAGGTGGCAGTGTTATTGCTCTACAGAGACATCTGATCTCAATTAGGCCTCTCCTCCTCTCAGCCTGGACTTTGATATTTGGATGATCCCCTTTGCCCCACACCCTCCCAGCTGTGTCTGCAACAAATAGCCAAACTTCTTGGCCCAAAGCCAGCTTGGGCCACTATTACTAGCTCTGCCTTCCCCAAGGCTGTGTGCACATGGAAGGGCCCAGCTCAGGCAACGGGATTGTAGGGGAGGGGAGCTGGTTTGCTTCAAGTAGGGCCCCAGATGGGCCTGAGGTTCAGGTTCCACCTGTGACCTACACCTTCCACCACCTTCCGCATGTCCAACCAAGAACAGTCTGAAAATTGCAAGATAGATAGATAGATAGATAGATATGTAGGTCCTATTGGGGATGGAGGATAGTTTACAGTCTTACCATTGTACATCTGGTCACTGGGGCTCAGTGCTGCAGTCACACCATAGATTATCCAGGGGTTGTCAACCTGTGGCCCACATGCTAGATTTTGTCCATGGCTTGTTTTTTTAGTGTCCATGAGCTAAGAATGGCTTTTATATTTTAAATGGATTTGAAGAAGAAAGAAAAGGAGAAGAGGGAGGAGGAGGAGGAAGGGGAGGGGAAATAGGAGATGGAGGGAAGAGGGAGGAAAAGAAAGGAGAAGGTAGAAGAGGAGAAGACAGACTGTAGTGGTTCACAAAGCCTAAAATACTATCTGACCCTTTACAGAAAAAGTTCACTAACCTCTGAACTTTATACTAACGACAAGGGTACCCTCAAACTACAGAATGTCAGAATTTCCAATTCAACTAGGGCTTTGAGAACTCTGTCGAATATCAAACTACACTCCTTTGTGTTCTGGGGTTCTAGAAGTGGCTCAAGAGATTCCTCTGAGGTGAACCTGAACCTTGACCCCCACTCAACCTACTCTTCAATGAGAGAAGTTATGTCAACTTCATTTGAAAAATATATCTCTGTTTTTTGAAATATTAAAAATCACTGGCAGAAAACAAAACCTTCATTTTATAGATGTGAAAACTGAGGACCAGAGAAGGAAAGGATCATATTCAAGATCACATAATGACTTAGAGCCAGAGCTGGAAGAGAAATTTCAGGTGTGCAGACACTCTAGGTCAGTGATCTTTACAGATCATGTGTGCTCCATCACTTCCATTGTGTCTGGCTTTTGGCCACCCCATGGTCGCCCTGAGGAGCCCTCCAGGCTATTGGAGTGGATTGCCATTCCCTCCTCCAGGGGATCTTCCTGAACCAGGGATCGAACCTGCATCTCTTGTATCTCTTGCATTGGCAAATGGGTTCTTTACCACTAACGCCACCTGGGAAGCCCCTTTACACATCAACATCTCGCAGATGAGAGAGAACATAACAGACTTCCCTGGTGGTCCAGTGGTTAAAGATCTGCCTGCCAATGCAAGGGTCATAGATTTGATTCCTGGTCTGGGAAGATTCCACATGCCGTGGGGCAACTAAGCCCATGCACCACAACACAGACCACACTCTAGAGCCCAGTAGCCACAACTACTAAGCCCATGTGTTGCAACTACTGAAGAGCATGCATTGCAACTACTGAGCCCAAGCAGCCTAGAGCCCTTGCTTTACTGCAAAAGAAGCCGTCACCACAAGAAACCCCTGGACTGCAACTAGAGAGTATCCCCTTCTCACCACAACTAGAGGAAGCCTGTGCACAGCAATGAAGACCTAGGGCAGCCAAAAATAAATAAATATGGAAGACATAATAATTACAATGGCAGTCATCATTTGCATAGAATTTGTCATTTTACACAGTTCCTTCACATGCTTGTCACCTCAACAGATAGCACATGTTGAGAGTCATTTGCCAATTCCATTACTAGAAATGATAAACCAGTCTAGAACATCAGATCATCACATTTAACCCTCTCATACAGGTGAGAAAACTGAGATCCAGAACATGTGGGTTACTTACCCAAGGTATACATTAAACCAGTGGCCTCATTCTTTCTATGGCACCACACTTAGAAATCAAATATTACCAATCTGGGGAAAATAAAAACTACTTCCTCCGAGGGGATTAGCTTCCATTGCTTCCCAGTTCCTTGATAAATGATGGGCTGAGAACTTTCATGCAACTCTTTTTCTCTCTACATTTCTCTCCCTAGTTTATCTCATCAGTTCTAATGGCTTAAAATGTCACCTGTTTGCCAATGACTCCTAAATTATATCTCCAACCAAAAGTGTTTATCAAATTCCAGACTCATAAATCCATTTGCTTATTCAACATATCTACTCAGATGTCAAAATAGACCTCTCAAATTCAACATGTTCAGAACTAAACTCCTGATCTCCCCCATCTACCAAAAAAAAGCAAAAGCAGATGCACATGCTTCACCTACCAGGAAAAAGTACTAATGGCTTGGAGACCACTTGAAACAATCCAAAGAATAAAAGTGCTGGGAAGTATTGTGATGAATGAGACATTACCTATATAATATAAGCCAAGTTCTTTTCAAAAAAGGAAGAAGCCTCAGCTTGTCTCCTTTTTCTACCAGAGCATTCTAGAACAGAAAATCAATTAATCTTAAGCAACATGAAATTAAAAACAAAGGCAAAAGTGGTTTGTGGGATATTCTGCTCCTTTGAGGGATAGTGGGAAAATAGAGGTAAACTAACCCAGTGATTGATAATTTCTGTTTATGACTAGAAGAGTGTAGTCATATGGAAACTAAAGGAGATGAGAGGAGAGACAGTGAACAGGAAGCAATTAGAAGAGAGGGGAAAAGGGATAAGCAAGCCCTGAGCCTTATACATCTTGGGGTTTAAGTCCAATGAAGTCTTCAAAACCCCCAAATGGGGTCTGAAGAGGTAAGTACACCATTCCCCACCCTCGAACTCTGAACTATCTCCCTTCACAATGGCCATCTGTGAACAGTCTGTACACATTGAAACTAAACCCTGTAACAGACGCTTGATTTCTTGTTAGTTGATCAGTCATGTCCGACTCTGCAACCCCATGAACTGTAGCCTGCCAGGCTCCTCTGTCCATGGAATTCTCCAGGGAAGAATACTGGAGTAGATTGTCATTCCTTTCTCCAGGGGATCTTCCTGACCCCGGGATTGAACCTGGGCCTCCCGTATTGCGGGCAGATTCTTTATTGTTTAGGCCACCAGGGAAACCCTTCACTGGACAGGACATAATCAGGTCAATGGGGCAGAATGGGCTGGTAGAAAGTATTGTATCTGGAGTCAGAAGACCTGGATTCCAGGCCCATATCCTCATTAATTCCTATGAGAACTTCCCCTACTCCAACTCGGGCCTCATGTTTACCACATTAAAAATAAGAGAACTAAACTTGGATTATGTATCTGTTTTTAAGCCAATGGGAAGCCTTCAATGTCTCAGTCCCCACTACATTTTTTCACTCCTTTCATTCAGCTCCATTCAGATCCCTATACTCCACTCCAGCAAATACACGAAAAAGGTCAGGCTCCTGTACAAACTACTGGCTCTGTGCTGCTCTAAATAAGACCTAGCTATAGAAATCTATTAGTTAACCATCATTCATGTTTAGATGTGGAAACTAAAGACTAAGGTCAAAAGAAGGAATGTAGTTTTTCTAAAGTTATATAGAGAGTTAGTGGCAACAAACATTTCTGTCTGGTCTTGAAAGGGAACCAGCCTTGAGTGAACTGAGGCTGATGGGAGCTCTCAGAAGGGGAGATCAAAGGGGCAACTGGGACATGCTAACACCACAAAGCAATCTAGTGGAAAGAGCCCTGTAGTGAGAGTCCAGGAGTCCTTCTACCTCTAGTTCTACCTCTGCCACTAACTAGCTGTGTGTTAAAAGGTAACTAACCTTTCCTTTTTTTTGTTTGTTTTTAGATTCCTCATCAGTAAAATAAATTGATTGAGCTAGACATTACCTAAGAACCTATACCCTACTGTTGATACTCTATAAGATATGATTCCTTGGCTCCAAGGAAGCTTATAGCAGGTTGCAAGGATAAGGCTGTGAGAAAAACTCTAGCTACCTCTTCCAAGAAAAGGATCAGGGCCCCACAGACTCCTGGAAAACTGTTCTTTTACTTCTCACTGAAGTGTATTTTCTTGGTGGGCTCTTTCTGAATGTTAGAGATCCACCTTTAAGCATCATCTCATCTGTGAGACTTTCTTTCTGACTTCCTCGAACAGAACTGATCTCAGCTGTTTGGGGGCTATCCCTGTGCTTTGTTTTAATGTCTCCATTAGAGCATTAATTTTTCTTAATTAGCTTTTCCTTTGTGAAAGGAATAAATGGCTACAAATATTGTAAAGAATGAGTGCTGGGGGACAGGAAATAAAAGTTGGAGTTAAATGTTAGAGGACCTTAAGAGCTAAGCAGAGGGGCCTGAACCAGATGAGACTACAAAAGTGAGCTAGGTATGAGTAGTTTTGTGCAAGGCATATAGTAAAACATATTTTAATTAAGGTAGGAACATAGGTAAGAAGATGGGAATGATCCTGAAGTTTAAATGTCTGCCTATGTGCTAAGGGGGTGATAGAAATAATAAGAACTGAGGTCTGACCTTGTGTGGCTCACAATAAACTTCTAACCAATTTTGTAATGCAAAAATCTTTCTTTGATGATAGATGGACCCAAACAAAGTCTTCTAGACCATGACAAGTAGTTTCTAAAGGGTCTCTGGGTGGCTTCATATCAGATGATGAAGATCAGGTTCAGCAAGGAAGGAAGGGGTAGTGTCTGTAAACCCATCTTGCTTTGAGACCATTTAGGAGGTAAGAGGGAATGAAAACAGCTGGATTCAAGTCCCAAGCCAACACACCACCTGCGGCATTGTGATCTACCTCAGGAGTCAGCTCAGGGACGGCCCTTAAATACACACAACACCCCTGGCAGCCCTTAGTGCTTTCACACAGCAGGGGAAAATCAACCTTACCAGCAGCCTGAACAAAGGCCAAGCAGCTAAGAGGCCCCTAAAGAGAATAGTCAGAAGGTATAAGAAGGTTCAGGGAGTGGCTGGGCACAGTGACCAGCAAAGATTTTGGACTTTTGTTTCAAAGTGGGCCTGACCTGGTACTGCCAAACATGGTAGAAAAAGGCCTAACTTGGTTTTCGCCTGACTTCAGAGAGGGCAATAAGTGCCCACAAACAGCCTTCTATGAAAAGAATATCTGCTCCCTCTGGAAAATCATGGCCTTTAGCACATTCCTCAGAATGACATCAACCAAGGAACAGTGCCAAAAATGTGACTTTCACGTTTCTGCAGCAACAGACGATTTCCTCTCCCCACTTGGCTTTTTTTCTTATATGTATAAATAAAGGAGCCAGTCAATCGTTCAAAAAATATGAACATCTTAAGCACTTCCAGGCTTTGCAAGTAGTAATTATTAATAAAAGCAAGTGACCATGCCTCTTAGAAATGTTATTTCATATATCCCTTTTCTGGTTCCTTAAAGGAGATTTATATATGTGGTCATGCTGAACTGAAATACTAGGAGTTGACACGATGACCACACCAAAATGAATTTTTTTCCCCTACGTGATTTATATCAGCAACCTTGTACATGAATGTTCCATTTGGTCTGCCCAAAGACTCTCAAGCCTGGAGACAAGGGACTGGAGGTCACCCAGCTCACAGTGGCTGAGGATAGAATCAACCAGGGCAAAAGAAGAAACACAGATGTAAAGAACAGACTTTTGGGGGGAGTGCAGAAGATGGTGGAGGAATAGGATGGGGAGACCATTTTCTCCCCCACAAAATCATTGAAAGATCATTTCAGCACTGAGAAAATTCCACAAAACAAATTCTGAATGCTGGCAGAGGACACCAGGTACCCAGAAAGGCAGCCCATTCTCTTCAAAAGGAAGTAGGACAAAATATAAAAGATATAAAGAGAGACAAAAGAGTTAGGGACAGAGACCCATCCTGGGGAGGGAGTCATGAAGGAGAAGTTTCCAAACACCAGGAAACCCTCTCACCCGCGGGTCTGTGGGAAGTTTTGGAATTTCGGAAAGCAACGTAACTGGGAGGGAAAAAAAAAAGAACCCACAGATTATGCGCCTAGCCACGACTTCCAGTGGAGAGGTAGCCTGGACGCTTGAGTCCGCCAGCAGCAAGCAGGGCCTGAACAGGGAGGCATGGAATGCATGCTTAGTGTGGGGACCGGGCCTGCATGCCCTGAGGAATAATCTGAGGGAGCTAACCTGAGATAGAAACCCAAACTGTGGGATCAGTTCAGTTCAGTCACTCAGTCGTGTCCGACTCTGTGACCCCCTGAATCGCAGCACACCAGGCCTCCCTGTCCATCACCAACTCCTGGAGTTTACCCAAACTCATGTCCATCGAGTCAGTGATGCCATCCAGCCATTTCGTCCTCTGTCGTCCCCTTCTCCTCCTGCCCCCAATCCTTCCCAGCATCAGGGTCTTTTCCAATGAGTCAGCTCTTCACATCAGGTGGCCAGAGTATTGGAGTTTCAGCTTCAGCAACAGTCCCTCCAATGAACACCCAGGACTGATCTCCTTCAGGATGGACTGGTTGAATCTCCTTGCAGTCCAAGGGACTCTCAAGAGTCTTCTCCAACACCACAGTTCAAAAGCATCAATTCTTCGGCACTCAGCTTTCTTCACAGTCCAACTCTGACATCCATACATGACCATAGGAAGAACCATAGCCTTGACTAGACAAACCTTTGTTGGCAAAGTAATGTCTCTGCTTTTGAATACGTTATCTAGGTTGGTCATAACTTTCCTTCCAAGGAGTAAGCATCTTTTAATTTCATGGCTGCAATCACCATCTGCAGTGATTTTGGAGCCCAGAAAAATAAAGTCTGACACTGTTTCCACTGTTTCCCCGTCTATTTGCCATGAAGTGATGGGACCGGATGCCATGATCTTCATTTTCTGAATGTTGAGCTTTAAGCCAACTTTTTCACTCTCCTCTTTCACTTTCATCAAGAAGCTTTTTAGTTCCTCTTCACTTTCTGCCATAAGGGTGGTGTCATCTGCATATCTGAGGTTATTGATGTTTCTCCCAGCAATCTTGATTCCAGCTTGTGCTTCATCCAGCCCAGCGTTTCTCATGATGTGCTCTGCATATAAGTTATATAAGCAGGGTGACAATATACAGCCTTGACGTACTCCTTTCCCTATTTGGAACCAGTCTGTTGTTCCATATCCAAAAATGCAAATTAAGACCGTCATGAGATATCACTTTATATCTATCAGAATGGCTAAACTAAAAAATAGTGATGACACCAAATGCTGGCAAGGATATAGAGAAACTGGATCATGTATACAGTGCTGACGTGAATATAAAATAGTACAATATGTGAAAATTTGATAGTTTCTTTTAAAACTAAATGTGCAAGTACCATACAACCTAGTGAGAGAATCAGTTCCTAGGCAGGTTGATAGGGAGTCTAGGGGTCCCCAAAGAGAGAGGGGTCTGGAATTCTCAAGGAGGAAAAAAGGACAAACTTTTTTTCTTTCTCCACATTCCTTAGGATTATATACCAATAATGTATCCTGCCTACGGACAGTCTTTGGATTCAACCTTCTGTTATTTTAAAAAGTTAATTATGGGAGCATACCTGGTCTTTACAAGGATGTATCTTGCCTGAGGACAGTGTTATCTTAAAATGTAAATTATGGGAGTAGGTCGGAGGAGGTCTTTACAACCTCCAGACATTCTTTGGATTATATAACCTCATTATTAACACTAGCAAGCGGGTACTCTTTCTGCCCCCTTCTGATGCCTATGTCAGAAGCTTTCTCTATCTCCTTTATACTTTAATAAAACTTTACTACACAAAAGCTCTGAGCGATCAAGCCTCGTCTCTGGCCCCGGATTGAATTCTTCTCCTCCGGGGGCCAAGAATCCCGGTGTATTCGCGTGATTCAACAACAACCTTTCATCTTGGGGGCTCGTCCAGGATCCTTCAGGACAAGGTAAGGATGCTTGGAGCTTTAGTTCTTTGTTCTCTTGGCGAACACGTTTTCTGCTGTGCTTTACTAACTCTACCGTGTGCTTGTGTGAATGAATGGCATGCCCTGCGTGAAACAAGTAAGGAGCTCTGCTCTGCGGTTCCACGGTGATCTCATAGGGCTTATGGCAGAAACCTGTCGGGGCGTTATACCGACCTGCCAATGCCAAGAGGCACCCAATGTCTCCTTCGGGAACCGACCAGAAATGGGCAAAGCGTGTGGACCGAACTCTCCTTTCTCGGTCAAACTTTTTGGTCTCTTTGACCATTTCATAACTCCTTGGGAATTAGAAGTACTAACCTAATCTATCGGATCATAGACTTTCAAGGGACTTGTGATCTATACTGTTATTGTGTACTGTGGCTTAGGTCCCAAACTTGGATTCGTAGTCAAGAAAGTGTCTAGCCTCGCTAGGAATCGAAAGTTCGGAAGCTAGATGGAGCTCTAGCTCCCAGAACATCTCTGAGGTTAAAGGTTACTCAGATTGCGACTGCGATGGGTTTTTTTTCTTTGGTAATGCCAGCTTAATAAGCCTTTCTATTATCAAAAAAATACAAAGAATCAAGGAGGATCTGGGAGACTATTTAGAGGACCCAGAAAATATATTAGAATTTTTAAAGGTGTTACTCTGCTTTATGACCTCACTTGGAAGGATGTGATGTATATCTTGGGACAAACGCTGACTCCTGAGTCAAAGACTCGAGTTTTGGGAAAAGCGGTTGCTTATGGAGATGAGTGGCTTGGTAATGAATCAGTAGGGAAGAGGGAGAACGAGATAGCGGCCCTCCCCACTGGGAATCAGGCGGTCCCAACTATAGAACCAGACTGGGACTACAACACAGCTAAAGGAAGATGGGATCAGAGTCATTTTGTTAGATGTATTCTTGAAGGACTTAGGCAGGCGCGTTCTAAGCCTTTAAACTATGGCAAATTGGCAGATATAGAACAGGAGGAGAAAGAAGCTCCTGGTAAATTCCTAGATAGACTGAGAGAAGGCCTTCGCAGATTCACTGAGATTGATCCCGAAAGTGAAGAGGGAAAAGTGATCTTAAAGGATAGATTTCTCACTCAGTCGGCTCCAGATATCCGCCGTAAGCTATTAAAACAGGCGTATGGACCAAATCAGTCTTTAGATACTCTGTTACAACTGGCTCAGACAGTCTATTATGGTAGGGAATATGAGGAAAAGAAAGAAAGGCAAAAAAAGACAAAGGAAAAGGCGGAAGCCTTCCCCATGGCTATGAAAAACGTTCTTAAACAGCCTGAGAAAAATGCCCAGAGGGGCCCAGGTGAAAAGGGATGGGCTTGCTACTGCTGTGGAAAGGAGGGGCACCTCAAGCGGGATTGCCCTCAGGCATCTAAGCCGCCCCCGGCTCCATGTCCGGTCTGCAAAGGACCACACTGGAAGAGAGACTGTCCCCAGAGGCGTAGGTCTCCGGGGTCGGACTCTCAAGACAATCAGGACTGAAGGTGCCCGGGGGTCCCCACACAAGCTCCCGTCCTAATTACACCTGAGGAACCCCGGGTATTAATAGTTGTGGGGGGCCAATCCGTCGATTTCCTTTTAGATACTGGGGCAACTTATTCTGTGCTTACTGAAGCCCCTGGCCCACTTTCTTCCCGATCCGCTTCCGTAATGGGACTGTCTGGACGAGCCAAAAGGTATTATTTCAGTTATTCTTTATCTTGCAACTGGGATTCTGTGCTGTTTTCACACGAGTTTCTGATTGTGCCAGAATCTCCCTCACCCCTTTTGGGAAGGGATATACTGAGCAAGGTCCATGCCTCTGTTTTCATGAATATGGAGCCCTCCCTTTCTCTCCCTTTAGTTGAACAAAATGTAAATCCTAGAGTATGGGCTGATGGAAAATCTGTGGGTCGAGCACAAAATGCTATTCCTGTAGTTGTTAAGCTCAAAGACCCACACGTATTTCCACATAAGAAGCAGTATCCACTGAAACCTGAAGTTAAGAAAGGATTAAAACCCATCATCGAAAATTTAAAGGAACAGGGACTATTAATTCCCTGTAACAGTCCTTGCAACACTCCTATTTTGGGTATAAAGAAATCAAATGGTAAATGGAGACTAGTTCAAGATTTACGAATAATAAATGAGGCTGTAGTTCCTTTACACCCCGTGGTGCCTAATCCTTATACTCTATTGTCTGAAATTCCTGAACGGGCCAAATATTTCTCAGTAATTGATTTAAAGGATGCCTTCTATTCAGTGCCTTTGGCGGAAGAAAGTCAATTCCTATTTGCCTTTGAAGACCCTACGCAGCCAGCTTCTCAGTTAACCTGGACAGTTTTGCCCCAGGGATTTCGTGACAGTCCTCACTTATTCGGACAAAGTTTGTCACGAGATTTACAAAACTTTAATAGCTCTGAAGCAGTGGTGTTACAATATGTAGATGATATTTTGCTCTGTGCTGAGACAGAGGAAGCTTGTTCGCGAGCCTCAGAAGATTTCTTAAACTTTCTGGCAGGCTGTGGTTACAAGGCATCAAGAGAAAAGGCTCAGCTTTGTCAACAATCGGTTAGATATCTGGGCCTAATCATATCAGAAGGGACTAGGGCCATAGGCCCTGAGAGAATTAAACCTATACTAAATCACCCCCTACCTATGACTTTAAGACAATTGAGAGGATTTTTGGGAATCACAGGTTACTGTCGCATTTGAATTCCGGGTTATGGGGAACTTGCCCGGCCTTTATATCAACTTATAGCTGAAACTCAGCAGGCCCAAACCGACAAACTGGTTTGGTCTCCAGAAACTCAAAAGGCTTTTAAGGTTCTTCAGACTGCTCTCCTGCAAGCTCCAGCTCTGAGCTTGCCCACAGGGTCAGAATTTAATTTGTTTGTCACTGAAAGAAAAGGTGTGGCATTGGGAGTTTTGACATAACCCCGAGGGCCTCACCAGCAACCTATTGCTTATCTAAGCAGAGAATTAGATGTAGTTTCATGTGGGTGGCCCCACTGCCTAAGAGTAATTGGGGCAGCGGCTTTATTAGCACCTGAAGCTTTAAAAATAATTAATGGACGAAACCTTACTGTACTGACTTCTCATGATGTGAGTGGAATCTTAAACTCTAAGGTTAATATTTGGATGACAGACAGTAGGCTTCTTAAGTATCAGTCATTGTTGTTAGAAGGACCAGTAACTAAGCTTAAAGTTTGTGGAAATTTAAATCCTGCCACTTTCCTTCCTGAGAAGGAAAATGAAACACCTGATCACGATTGTTCTCAATTCCTAACTTTAAACTATGCAGCTCGGGAGGATCTAAAGGATACCCCATTAGACAATCCTGACATGGAAATATTTACAGATGGCAGTTCTTTTGTTCAGGATGGAAAGCGTAAAGCAGGTTACGCCGTGGTGACTGCTGAACAGGTTTTGAAAGCAAAATCTCTCCCCTAGGGAACCAGTGCTCTGTTAGCGGAGCTTGTGGCTCTGACCCGAGCTCTAGAGTTAAACAAAGGGCAGCGGATGGGCCTGATAATCTATGTGAGTCTACTTCTGCTGACTCCAAAAATCCTGAGTCTGCAGTTTGATCCTCAAGACAATGTCTTCCTGTCCTGGGCTCACTCTTATGCTGCATTCCACAATCGGTCTAACTGCTGGGTCTGCGGAGAGCTCCCCTCTTCATCAGTGGAAGGCTTCCTGTGGTGGACATCCCCACTTCAAGGAAAAGACTTTCTCCAAGTCTGTGAATACCTTCGACAACAATCACATGCGATGCCTCTTCTTCATCTGATGACATCTACCAACCCTAAAATGGACTGGTGCAACACTTTGTACTCTAACTATGGACATAATGTGACTTTTAATTTTGATTCTGGTTGTTTTGTTCTTCCTGTTTGCTCCCTGCATCTGTAATTGTATAACTGGATTTGTTTCTAGCCGCATGAAAGCTTTTAAGTTACAAATGGTTGCTCAAACTCCTGCTACTGCTGTAGCTTCCTCCAGCTACTATTTGGGGCCCCTGGATCAGATATCCTCAATATGAGGATTAGGAGAATATGTTGCCTCACCAATTTAGGGACAGCGCCCCTTATCAGCTTGGAAGCAGTTATGGAACGAGAACGACGCCCCTCTTCCCTAGGCAACATAATTCTCCTAAAAGAAAAGGGGGGAATGAGAGAGTCAGTTCCTAGGCAGGTTGATAGGGAGTCTAGGGGTCCCCAAAGAGAGAGGGGTCTGGAATTCTCAAGGAGGAAAAAAGGACAAACTTTTTTTCTTTCTCCACATTCCTTAGGATTATATACCAATAATGTATCCTGCCTACGGACAGTCTTTGGATTCAACCTTCTGTTATTTTAAAAAGTTAATTATGGGAGCATATCTGGTCTTTACAAGGATGTATCTTGCCTGAGGACAGTGTTATCTTAAAATGTAAATTATGGGAGTAGGTCGGAGGAGGTCTTTACAACCTCCAGACATTCTTTGGATTATATAACCTCATTATTAACACTAGCAAGCGGGTACTCTTTCTGCCCCCTTCTGATGCCTATGTCAGAAGCTTTCTCTATCTCCTTTATACTTTAATAAAACTTTACTACACAAAAGCTCTGAGCGATCAAGCCTCGTCTCTGGCCCCGGATTGAATTCTTCTCCTCCGGGGGCCAAGAATCCCGGTGTATTCGCGTGATTCAACAACAACCTTTCACTAGCAATTGCATTCTTGCTGATTTATCCCAGAGAAATGAAAATTATATCCCCAGAAAAACCTGTAGCATTTTTATTCCTAATCATAGCATCTTTGCTTACAATAGCTAGCTGGAAGCAACCATAATACCTTTTAATAAGTGACTGGTTAAATAAATTGTATTACACCCAAATATTGGAATACTGTTCACCAATAAGAAGGAATAAGCTATTTACACATGTAACAACTCAGATGTATTTCAAGAGTACAGTGCTAGGTGGAAAAACAATCTCAAAAGAGTACATATTTTATGAATCCATTTATATAATATTCTTGAAATGGCAAACTTTTAGAGTGGGAGAACAGATTAGTGATTGTCAAGGTTTAGGGATAGCAGGGAAGGGGGAGTATATGACTAAAAGGGTAACACAAGGGAGATCTTTGTGGTGATGGAACAGTTCTCTGTGTTGACTGGAATGGTGGTCATAGGAATCTACTATGACAAAATGACACAGAATTGTATATACACATTGTACCATGTCAATTTCTTGGTTTTGATGTTGTACTGTAGTTATGAAAGAAGTAATCATTAGGGGAAGACGGATGAAGGGGTACACAGTGCCTCTCTGTACTATACCTCCAATTTCCTGTAAGCCTATAACTAGTTCAAAATGTACATTAGTGAAATGAAGTGAAAGTCGCTCAGTCGTGTCTGACTCTTTGTGACCCCCATGGACTATACAGTCCATGGAGTTCTCTAGGCCAGAATACTTGAGTGGGTAGACTTTCCCTTCTCCAGGGGATCTTCCCAACTCACAGATTGAACCCAGGTCTCCCACATTGGTAAAGAAACCTAGGCAGATTCTTTACCAGCTAAGCCACAATATGTAAAATAGATGGCCAGTGTGAGTTCAGTACATGAAGCAAGGCACCCAAAGCCAGTGCTCTGGGACAACCCAGAGGGATAGGTTGGGGAGGGAGGTGGGAGGGTGTTTGAGAATGAGGGTGGGGACACATGTATACCTGTGGCCGATTCATGTTGACATATGGCAAAAGTCATGACAATATTGTAAAGTAATTACCTTCCAATTAAAATAAATTAATTGGAATAAAAACAAACAAAAAGCCAGTATCAAGGTAACCAAGAAACTTGAGATTATTAAAGTTCCTGGCCACATCAGAAGATATTAGATATGTCACTATCTTAAAGTTAATGGAGGGCACTCATGTAAAAGGAGCATACTTATTCTTTGATGTCTAAAGGATAGAACCAGGACCAATAGCTAGAAGCTTAAATGATAGATTTCAGCACAGAAAAACAAAGAACTTTCTAACCTTCAGAACCATTTGGGCAGATGAAAGTTGAACAAAATTGCTTCTATCATGAAATACTTGCAAACTCTCCTTAGCTTTTCCATAGTGGCTCTCCATCCCAGTGTTACTGTTCCACTGGATTCCTTAACCCTCTCTCTTTCCTCTACTACAACCAGCCTTCAAAATAGTACATCTGCCTCCAGTTTTTCCCCTATAACATGTCATCTGTTTCCTACACTGCCACCAGAATGATCTTACTGAACACAAATCAGACCCATTTTCATCTTTTACTTATAGCATTTCGATAGTTTACTATTGCTCTGGTGGCTCAGAGGGTAAAGAATCCTCCTGCTATGCTGGAGACCGGGGTTCGATCCCTAGGTTGGGAAGATCCCCTGGAGTAGGGCATGTCAACCCACTCTAGTATTCTTGCCTGGAGAATCCCCATGGACCGAGGAGCCTGGCAAGCTCCAGTCCATGCGGTTGCAAAGAGTCGAACATGATTGAGCAGCTAACCACCGCCTAAAAACTGAGGTTTGAACACCTTAAACTCACATGATCCTCAATAACATGGCCCCTGCCAACTTTTCTAGAATTCATCTCCCACTTCATCCTCCACATACATACCCTCCAGACTATTCTTCTGGCATTCCTTGTACTTGTCAGCAGTCATGCATATTTTTCTTCCTGTTCTCTCACCTGGAATACTTTCCCATCTCAATCCCTACCATCTCCTTTTCTCTTAAAATCCTATTCATAGTGATTCACACTGAATTACTGATTTCTAATACTGCCTAATTTTATCTTCCTTCATTCAGATTTAATTAGTCCTTCACTATTATGCTGGCTATTTATTTATTTCTCTCAGCTTCAACCCCACTCTTCTATAGACTGATCTGTAATAAATTCTACAAACCACACTTCCCAGACACCCTTGCCAAATGATCTCTAGTTAGGCTGTGCCGATAGAAGGCAACTAGAGTGATACCTGGAAATAGAAAAAAGGGAAAGGAACATCCTTCCCCTCTTTTCCATTTCCTATCAACACATCCAGCAGCTTCTCTCTGAACTGCCAGCACCCAGTCTCACTGCGTACCTTCAAAGCAGCAACTAAGTCATTTTCCCTTGACAATCAGAATCAATTTCTCATCAATTAGGCTGCAACCTTTGGACCAATACCCACTGAGCCACATCCCCACCAGGAGTCCTAGGACCCTTTAAATTGCACTTACTCTTCAGAGGTCCAGTGTGCCATGTCTCTTTCTCAAAGATTTAAAAAACAGTTGTTCATAACTTCCCTCCATAGATCTTTTATTTCCCCAGCCCTAGTGACTTCGTGGTTATCATTCTCTGGGTTCTCTGGTTTTCTCATTTTGTTCTTTCATATTTCCAACATCAGTGTAACTAAGCATCTTTATGAATTCCCTTTTTCTTAAAACGCATAATATCTTCTGTTTTCCTAACTGGATCATACAGTTACCATAGTGATTTGCCTGCCTTTCCATTATAACACTCCTAACATCCTTGTATTGTGTATTTGTATCTCTCTCTTCCATACACAACATGTCATTGGGACCTATGTGTTGAATTAGTGCATGAATAAATGAATGAACAAATAGTATTTTGCAACTGTCTTTTCTAGAGTAATCTATGTTAAGAAAAAAATATATTTTGGTTATAGATATAAAGAGAGAAGACATCCTAAGACAGAATGAAAGGACGAGTACAAATTTTAATTCCCTAATATTGCTTTTTATGAAATGCAATATCACTTATCTTAACTTATTGGCTATAGTTTTAATTCATAAGGAAAAAACATTAGACAGAGAATGAAAGACATGACTAATTTCTTGAAGGGCAAAAAAATATTCACAATATGGCCCACTGCATACCATACGATAGCCAATAAATACTTAAGGATCTGTTGTTGTTGTTTAGTTGCTAAGTTGTTTCCAATTCTTTGTGATCTCATGGACTGTAGCCACCAGGCTTCTCTGTCCATGGGATTTCCCAGGCAAGAATACTGAAGTGGTTTGCCATTTCCTTCTCCAGGGGATACTCCTGGCCCAAGGATCGAACCCGAGTCTCCTGCATTGGCAGGGGATTCTTTTTCACAGAGTCACCAGGGAAGGCCACATAAAGGTCTACTGTGTACCTAACACTCTGCACTTGAGAAAATAAAATATAGAAATAGTAAATTTCCTTAAAGAGCTTATAATGTAGTTGGCTTGGTAGTCAACAGACATGGATTTGGTCAAATCACTTTTCTTCCTTGGATCTCAGTTTCTTCATCAATAACACAAAAGGGGGTGCACTGGGAACTCCATAAATAGCCCGACTAGCTGAAATACATTGTGGCTTTAACTTTCTATGCAGAGAAGAGGATGTGGGGTCATTATTTAGTTTTGAAATGCATATTTCAAGCAGTTCTAAACACAACAATAATCATATTCATTTTCTACTTCCAAACCAGGCAGAATCAGATACAAGTTGGAAATACAAGACAAAAATGAGTGTGTCAACAATCAAGCAGAGAGAGAAAGTCTTTATTTCCCTAGATGGGCATGTAAGTGAGTGTCAAAACTTTCCATAGAGATGATACCCTGTTTGAGACCTGAAAATTTTTCATTATTCTGTCCTATCCTCAGCATAATTTCACAGAAGAATCAGGCAAAACGTATGCCTTCTGTGAGCTACCTACTGAGCCATTTGATGATGTCCTAGTCATCCACTCCATCTGCAAGACAATTGGTTTCCCAGAAGCTGTCTCCTTCCTTCTTTACTATCTCACACATTGCCTGGGTCAATTTTTTACTGCTTGTATTCTAATGCAGGGAGTGAAGCTAAGACATGCAAATTAAAATAACTAGTAAACAAGCCTGATGTAATATGTTGTACTAATTCATTCATCAAATATTTATTGAGCACCTGCTTTAAGAACAGAGTGGACAAGAAAGTCACAGTCTCTGCTCTCATGAAGCTTACTTCAGGTGACTAAGGTGGAGGGGGGTTCAGCATGGGGAACACGTGTATACCCGTGGCAGATTCATGTTGATGTATGGCAAAACCAACACAATATTGTAAAGAAATTAACCTCCAATTAAAATAAATAAATTTATATTTTAAAAAAATAAAATTAAATTAAAAAGAGCAAAGCAACATATGAGGAACATATTTATAAATAAATTTATAAATAAAAGTAAATATTTGTAAATAATATTTATAAATAATAATAGTAAGTTCTACAAATTAAATATAGTACCAGGAGAATAATGTGGGAGTTACATTAAAGAGTGTGATCAGAGAGAGATTGAGGGAGGTGACCGTTGTACTGAGACTCAAAGTATAAGAGTCAAGAGTATAAGACTCAAAAGTATAAGAGTCAGGCATGGGTAAATGGAAGATTGACTATTCCAGGCAGAGAGATTATGTGCAGAGGCTCTTTAATAAGAAATATCTTGATGGTTTAAGAGAAGACTGCAGTAGCTAGAGCATAGTGGATCTCAAGGAGAGTGGTGGGACATGAAGCTAGTAAGATAGACAGAGACCAAATTATATATGGGCTATTTGGATTTTATTCCAAGCGACATAGAAAGCCATTGGAGCATTTTAAGAAGGAAATGACATGAACTGGCTTACATTTTTAAAAGATAATTGTGGATGCTGTGTGGTAGATGGACAGTTGATAATGTGCATGTGTATTTCTATATACATGTAAGTAGATAAGTCTGGAAGCAGGATACAGTTTAGGAAACTATTGAAATAGTGCAGGAGAGAAATGATGGTGTCTTGGACCAGAGTGCTGGTAGAGGAGGTAGGAAAAAAGTTAGTGGATTCAGGATGTTTTAGAGGTAAAATCCAGAAAACTTAATGAGAAATGAGATATAGGATTTAAGGGAAGGTGAAGAAGTCAAGGATCACTCTTAGGTTTTTGGTTTGAGAAATTTTAGCCCAGAATCCTCCCTGAGGCAGCCAATCTAACCAAGAGAAAAAGCAATAAGTTACTGTAGGCTTCAATAAGAGGCCACAATCTGTTGGTCTTTTTTTTTTTTTTTTTTCACTCTCCCAGTTTCTTTTGAGCTGATTGGTAACTTCTTACTCCTAGGTCACTCCATTGGCACACATTTTTGATCTCTAACTTGAGTTTCTCTCAGTCTCACCTGATTACAGGTACTAGTATGGGTCACCTGATATAATAAAAAGCCAAGTTTCTTTTTTTTTTTTTTATTTTATTTTTAAACTTTACAATATTGTATTAGTTTTGCCAAATATCGAAATTAATCTGCCACAGGTATACATGTGTTCCCCATCCTGAACCCTCCTCCCTCCTCCCTCCCCATACCATCCCTCTGGGTTGTCCCAGTGCACCAGCCCCAAGCATCCAGTATCATGCATTGAACCTGGACTGGCAACTCGTTTCATACATGATATTATACATGTTTCAATGCCATTCTCCCAAATCTTCCCACCCTCTCCCTCTCCCACAGAGTCCATAAGACTGTTCTATACATCAGTGTCTCTTTTGCTGTCTCGTACACCGGGTTATTGTTACCATCTTTCTAAATTCCATATATATGCGTTAGTATACTGTATTGGTGTTTTTCTTTCTGGCTTACTTCACTCTGTATAATAGGCTCCAGTTTCATCCACCTCATTAGAGCTGATTCAAATGTATTCGTTTTAATGGCTGAGTAATACTCCATTGTGTATATGTACCACAGCTTTCTTACCCATTCATCTGCTGATGGACATCTAGGTTGCTTCCATGTCCTGGCTATTATAAACAGTGCTGCGATGAACATTGGGGTACACGTGTCTCTTTCCCTTCTGGTTTCCTCAGTGTGTATGCCCAGTAGTGGGATTGCTGGATCATAAGGCAGTTCTATTTCCAGTTTTTTAAGGAATCTCCACACTGTTCTCCATAGTGGCTGTACTAGTTTGCATTCCCACCAACAGTGTAAGAGTGTTCCCTTTTCTCCACACCCTCTTCAGCATTTATTGCTTGTAGACTTTTGGATCGCAGCCATTCTGACTTTCATCAGCTCTTTCTACACCTGCATAATGCAAGACTGCAGGTCTTTGAAAATTTCTCCCAAGTACTTCTGGGAGTCCTTGGTAGTGTCTCACATGTGTTCACCACCAGTGCCCACACAGCTTAGGTATCTAGTTCCATAATAGGGTCATTTTATTCTTGCTGGCTCTGAAATATGAAAAAAACTGCAATGTGGAAATAAACACTTAATATATGCAAACTTCAATCACTGTTACTTTTAATATTCATAAAAACTTGCATTACATTTGAAAATAATTTGTAGGTTATATTTTCTCACTTTATAAGAATTCCCAAGTATACATCATGTTTACTGAGAAATCTTGCTGTTTAGTCGCTAAGTCATGTCTGATTCTTTTGTGACCCCATGGACTGTAGCCTGCCAGGCTCCTCTGTCTATGGGATTTTCCCAGGCAAGAATACTGGAGTGGGTTGCCACTTCTTTCTCCAGGGGAACTTCCTGACCCAGGAATTGAACCTAGGTCTCCTGCATCTCCTGCATTGGCAGGCAGATTCTTTACCATTGAGCCACAAGGGAAGCCCTCATGCATCATGTTTTCTTAGAAATCTTAGCCAATTGTAAATTAAAGGAGTTCATTGTAGCCAAATAACTTTAAAAGTAACATTTAAAATATCATTGATAATTTTTGAAGCAATAAAATTATCTTTCATGTGTACTGTGGGTATATTTTATTATATTTGATGTAATGGTGGTTGGGAACTCCACAGCCTAGGGCCTATGATGATTTGTAAGTGCCCTTACCCACAAGTAAAGCCCACTACTCTTAAAGCTATTTGCAAGCAACACCTCCCCACTGCCACTACTGCCAGGACTCAGCATAAGTAAATGAGTTATTTTCAGGTACCACAAGACACTGGATTTCTGGATTCCTTAGCACTCTCAGAGCAGCAAAATTATACTTTGTTCTACAAAGGGAGAATATCTCCCTTCACTCTCATGCAGAATTCAGCTGTAAACAACTCTGCCTTGTGCCCCAGTGCCTCTCAGACTCTCATGATTAATCTGCTCTTTTGCCTGTAACTGCCTGTGGGGCTATACATGGTACATGGGGCTAACTGTTTTTTTCCCAAATGCTAGGTGCTGGCATAAAGCTGTTTCCTTATTCTTCTCTAAACAGCAAAAATAAAACAAATCTCCTGAAGGCCTGGCCCACCAGTGAAGACCAGCCCTGCGTGAATAAAGTTTATACTCCAGATGACTACCACCATGAATATTTCAAAGGAAAACACTTCAACTCACACCAGTCTTTTTATCCTACTCTCAGAGCCACTGGATTTCTGAAGAGATATTAGAAATTTTAAGATGTGGTGTAAGCCACTCTTACTCTACAAGGGTAAGGTCACTTTGCATTGAGATTAGTTTCATAGAGGTAGTGGGCCTAAAGCTGAGAAAATTAATGTAAAATGTTTGTACAGTCTACTATGTGGTCTAAAATAACTTTCACATGCATTGTCTCATCTGATCATCACAATATATGAAGTAAGTAATAACTTTGGTCCTTTTTAACATATGAAGGAATAGAAACTCAAAGAGATGAATGATAATAGAAGGCTTCTCAGGTGAAATAAGTTTTTTCATTGATGAAGATTTTATTTTTAATCTTTGAAAAGTTTGAAAAACAAAGAAATGCTGCTCTCCCTGGCTCTCTACCTGTGTCCCCAAAAGTACTATCTCCTTGCATTTGCAAAGCATGTCTTCCTTTTTCCAGTGGGTAAATAAGTTGCAACTTTTGCTTATCCCACTTCTGGTGCTCAAATGAGTTGTGTACTCAACATTTGGAGCCATTCAGGAAAAAGGGAATTCTGACCTCATCAAGACATGAGATCAAATACCTACAAATACATCAATAAATCATTTAGAATAACCAAGGGTACAAAATGTCAATGATCAAGACCAAAACAAAGACCTTTTACCAAGTCCAAACAAGCTTTGGAAATCACACACAAAATAACCTAGCACAGCAATGCAGTTGACTTCTCTGTCCAGAACTTAATATTCTGAAAGATTTCTTCAGGAACTAAGGACTGCAAGCTTTTATATAAAGCTGTGACAGTCCATCCTGAAGGAGATCAGCCCTGGGATTTCTTTGGAAGGAATAATGCTAAAGCTGAAACTCCAGTATTTTGGCCACCTCATGTGAAGAGTTGACTCATTGGAAAAGACTCTGATGCTGGGAGGGATTGGGGGCAAAGGAGAAGGGGATGACAGAGGATGAGATGGCTGGATGGCATCACTGACTCGATGGACGTGAGTCTGAGTGAACTCCGGGAGTTGGTGATGGACAGGGAGGCCTGGCGTGCTGCGATTCATGGGGTCGCAAAGAGCCAGACATGACTGAGCGACTGAACTGAACTGAACTGATGACAAACCTAGACAGAGTATTAAAAAGCAGAGACATCACTTTTCCAACAAAGGTCCGTCTAGTCAAAGCTATGGTTTTCCCAGTAGTCGTATACAGATGTGAGAGATGGACCATAAAGAAGGCTGAGCACCAAAGAATTGATACTTTCAAACTGTGGTGTTGGAGAAGACTCTTGAGAGTCCCTTGGACTGCAAGGAGATCAAACCAGTCAATCCTAAAGGAAATCAGACCTGAATGTTCATTGGAAGGACTGATGCTGAAGCTGAAGCTCCAATACTTTGGCCACCTGATATGAAGAATTGACTCAATTGGAAAAAAAAAAACAAAAAACCCTGATCCTGGGAAAGATGTAAGGCAGGAGGAGACAGGGACGACAGAAGATGAGATGGTTGGATGGCATCACCGACTCTACGAACATGAGTTTGAGCAAACTCCAGGAGTTGGTGATGGACGGGGAAGTCTGGTGTGCTACAGTCCATGTGGTCACAAAGAGTTGGAACTGACTGACATCATTGAGCCACTGAATGAAGCATAGAACCACCTTTTCAAAACTTCTTGATAAGTAAACAAAAATATCCTATCATTTTTATAATTATTAAAGTTTTTGTTACTTGCAGATGAATGTATTGCTAATACCACATTTCATATTTATTGAGCATCTACTATCTGTCAGGAAAACATGATGCTTAACATATTTTATCATATTTAATTTAATCCTCACAGCAATACCACAGCCTAGATATTATCATCACTACTTACCAATAAAGCTTAAGAGATGTTCAGGGTCTTGTTCAAGTCCACAAAATTATCAAGCTATATAACCGAGTCAAATGTATATATGTCCAACTCTAAAACTCTTTCCATTAAAAATATATTTGTAACTGTAATACATGATGGAAATTGAAAAGCACTTTAAGAAGTTAAACATAAATTGAGTTTGATAATTAAAGCAAAGAAGAGATTATTTACATACAAAGAGGGAGGTCTTATGAAGAAGATAGAATTTAAACTGGGCAATAAAAATGAATAGGATTTGTTTATTTAAAGGGGGAGAGGAAAGCAGAGATACTTAGCAAGTAATTGCTACCTTTTGTTGTTTTTTTAGTCACAGGCTCTTTTGAGAACCTAAGGACCCTCTCCTCCGGAAAAAAAAAGAATGTCACATATTCCCAGATTCACAGAGTTTTGTGTATAATTTTTATATGTTCATAGTCCACTTGAAACTCTTCCATTAATGTATAGATTCTATTGATTGACAGATTCTAAACAAAAGAAGCAATATGAAGCAAATCACTAAGATGGGAAAGTATAGGGCATATAGATGAAACAGTAAATAGAGTTTGGCTGAAGCATAGGTTGCTTAAATGAAAGCGGCTCCTTAAATAAAACTAGTAGAAATAGATCAAGACAGAAGAGGAGTAGGAAACAGAGTTCGCCTCCCTTCAAGAAACATTGAAAACATATCTACAAGTGGAAGGTTCACACAGAACTGCTACTGAGTACCAACAGAGGATCTCAGAGGTCAAAAAAGACAAGAAAACCTTCACATAACCAGATAGAATAAAGGGAAAAAGAAAAAGAAGGTATCAGGACAGGGCCTGAGCCCTGGAGAAGGAGCTGTGAAGAAGGAAAGGTTCCCACATCTTTGGGAAGGCTTGTCATCAGTGGAGAAATTAGACTGGATGGAAGGTGGAATTTTGGAGTGTCAGAGTAGAGAGCAGGACCCAGTTTTGTAAGGCAAATGCAGAGTAACCTGCACAGAAGATTGGCACCACCACATCTGTGCTGACCAACCTGAGACACTCCTCTGTTAGTGAGAGTGGGGATTGGGTGCTGAAGCTCAGGCTCTAAAGTTTAGTCCCAGGAAGAGGACAAGGATTAGGTGCAGAAACTGCATTGGGGAGGTTGGGTCGTGGCAACTGAGAGTGTACTAGTAAGAAGCTTTGGCACACCAGAGAAGAAAGGCACCATTATTGGGAGGTGCACTAAAAGAGGGGTGGGACCAACATAATAACTACTTTCCCTATCTGTGCTCCCAAGCAACAGGACACTGCCCATGGGAACTCCAGGGGCAGAAACAAGTCACTGTCACCATCTTGGATTCCATAGGCAGGCACTGGGCACCTCTTTGAGACCTATGGGCAGAGGCCAGGCCCTGCCCCTGCTGACCTGGAAGGGCGTGGACAGTTCCCCACATGAAGAATCCCACCAGTCACTCACAGGACCCACCCCTGCTGATGCGGAAGAGTACAGACAGATCCAGCCACTAGGAATTCCACCAGCAGCCCACAGGACCTGCCCACACTGTCCTGGCAGGGTGTGAATAGCTTCTGCATATAGGAACTCCACCTGTGGGTGCCAGGATGAGCCCTGCTGTCCTAAAAAGGGTGCGAATTGCTTCAGCAACTAGAAAATCCATCAGTGGGTTCCAAAACCCATCCTTCTGTCCCAGAATGATGCAGACTCCACTAGGAAATAACTCCACTAGGAAATTTCTCACTTGGCATGTGTCAGACTTATCCCCCTGTGCCAGGAAGGACTAGGAAATACACCCAGAGGAGGGGCTGAAACCATGGCTGAACCCCAGAGGCTGTGAGACTAAGAAAGCTGAGCTGAAATCACTCTTCACAGCTGCACAACTGCAGAATGACACCTCTGCTAGTGGCTTCCTGAATCCAGCACCTGTGAAACATCCAAAAGGACAAGAGCTCTTACAGCTAGGACAGGTCTCACTTCAGCAGTTGTGGGCTCTATGGGCACTTACATGCAGGGATTGGGCAAGATCAGAGTCCAAACTGCCTCCATAGATCCTGCCTTGGGTCCAGCTGCATGACTACTGCAGTACTGGGACCTGTTTTCAGTGGATCTGCCCCAGTATCCAGATGAAATCTATGTATGACAGTCAACAGGGCCAATTTCCAGCATATCCACAGTTATGGCAAGACCAAGAGAAGTGCCAACAAGAGTATACTTTGTGAGTCCACACAAAGGGTGAAAGGGGACACAACAGAGCACATTCACAGGTGAACAGCTCCAAAGGAGGAGAGAGGTTTCTCTCCCAATGGGAGTGCTTCAATCCCTTCTACCTCACAATGAAAATAAGAATCACAGCTAAGAAACAAATCTGGGTAGAAAGCCCAGAAATAAGCTCAGGAACCTCTGGTCAATTAATCTGTTACAAAAGAGGTAAGACTATACAATGTTGGAAAGACAGTCTTGTCAACAAATGGTGCTGGGAAAACTGAACTGCTATGTGCAAAAAAATGAAATTAGATCATTCTTCAATGTTATACACAAAAATGAACTCAAAATAGATTAAAAAACTAAATGTGACACTGAACAGTATAAAACTCCTAGAGGAAAACATAGGCGGAACACACTCTGATACAAATGGCAGCAATATCTTTTTACACTCACCTGGAAAAAAAAATAAACAAACGGGACATACTTAAATTCAAAAGCTTTTGCACAGAAAAGAAAATAACAAATAAACAAAATGAAGAAACAATCCACAGATTGGGAGAAAATATTTGCAAATGAAGTGACCAACGAGAGATTAGTCTCCAAATTTTACAAGCAGCTCATGATGCTTAACAGCATCAAAACAACCCAAAACCAGGCAAAGACAATACACAAATAGAAAATGTCAGGCCAATATCATTGATGAACATAGATGCAAAAATCCTCAACAAAATTCTAGCAAATAGAATTCAATAACACATTAAAAAGCTCATACACCATGATCAAATTGGGTTTAACCCTAGGATGCAAGGATTCTTCAGTATAAGCAAATCAATCAATGTGATATACCATATTAACAAATTGAAAACTAAAACCCATATGACAATCTCAATAGATGCAGAAAAAGCCTTTGACAAAATTCAACATCCATTTATGATAAAAGCTCTTTTAAAAATGGGCAAAGAAGGAACCTACCTCAACATAGTAAAGGTCACATATGGTAAACCCACAGCAATCATTATTTTCAATGGTGAAAAACTGCAAGCATTCCCTCTAAGATCAGGAATAAGACAAGGGTCCCCACTCTAATCCCTATTATTCGACATAGTTCTGGAAGTCTTAGCTATGGCAATCAGAGAAGAAAAAGAAATAAAATAAATCCAGATCAGAAAAGAAGTAAAATCATCACTGTTTGCAGATTACATGACACTATACATAGAAAACCCTAAATATACTATCAGAAATTTACTAGAGCTAATCAATGAATTTAGCAAAGTCATAGAATACAAAATCAATACATAGAAATCACTTGCATTCCTATATACTGGCAATGAAAAATCACAAAGAGAAATTAAGGAATCAATCCCATTCAGCATTGCAACAAAAAGAATAAAATACCTGGGAATAAACCTATATAAGGAGACAAAAGAACTGTATCCAGAAAATTACAAGACACTAATGAAAGAAATCAAAGATGGCATAAACAGATGAAGAGATATTCCATGTTCCTGGGTTGGAAGAATCAATTTTGTGAAAATGACTATACTACTAAATGCAATCTACAGATTCAATGTGACCCCTATCAAATTACCAATGGCATTTGTCACAGAACTAGAACAAAAAATTTCACAACTTATATGGAAACAAAAAAGACCCTGAATAACCAAAGCAATCTTGAGGAAGAATAATGGATCTTGAGGAATCAAGCTTTCTGACTTCAGACTATATTACAAAGCTACAGTCATCAAGACAGTATGGTACAAGCACAAAAACAGAAATATAAAAAAATGGAACAAGATAGAAAGTCCAGACATAAACCCACACACCTAGGGCACCTTATTTTTGACAAAGGAGGCAATAATATACAATTGGGCAAAGATAGCCTCTTCAATAAGTGGTTCTGGGAAAACTGGACACCTATGTATGAAAGAGTGAAATTAGAACACTTCTTAACACCATTCACAAAGATAAAATGGATTAAAGACCTAAATGTAAGACCAGAATCTATAAAAACTCATAGAGGAAAACATAGGCAGAGCACTCAATGACATAAATCAAAGCAAGATCCTCTATAACTCACCTCCCAGAGTAATGGAAACAAAAGCAAAAATAAACAAGTGGGGTCTAATTAAATTTAAAAGTTTTTGCACAGCAAAGGAAACCATATTCAAGATGAAAAGACAACCCTTAGAATGGGAGAAAATAATAGCAAATGAAACATCTGACAAAGGGTTCATTTCCAAAATATACAAGCAGCTCATACAAGTCAATACCAGAAAAACAAACAACCCAATTAAAAAGTGGGAAAAGGACCTAAACAGACATTTCTCCAAAGAAGACATACAGATGGCTAAAAAACACATAAAAAATGATCAACATCACTCATTATTAGAGAAATGCAAATCAAAATTACAATGAGATATCACCTCACAGCAGTCAGAATGACCATCCTCAAAAAGTCTACAAATAATAAATGCTGGAGAGGGTGTGGAGAAAAGGAAATCCTCTTGCACTATTGGTGGGAATGTAAATTGATACAGCCACTATGGAAGACACTGTGGAGATTCCTTTAAAAACTAGGAATAAAACTACCATATGATCCAGCAATCCCACTACTAGGCATATACCCTGAGGAAACCAAAATTGAAAAAGACACATGTACCCCAATGTTCATTGCAGCACTATTTACAGTAGCTAGAACATGGAAGCAACCTAGATGTCCATTGACAGATGAATGGATAAAGAAGCTGTGGTACATATATACAATGGAATATTACTCAGCCTAAAAAGGAATGTATTTGAGTCATTTCCAATGATGTGGATGAACCTAGAGCCTATTATACAGAATGAAGCAAGTCAGAAAGAGAAAGATAAATAGGGTATATTAACGCATATATACGGAATCTAGAAGGATGGTACTGGTGACCCCATGGACTATAGCCCACCAGGCTTCTCTGTCCATGGAATTCTCCAGGCAAGAATACTGGAGTGGGTTGCCATTCCCTTCTCCAGGGAATCTTCCTGACCCAAGAGTCAAACCTGGATCTCCTCGTCTGAGCCCCCAGACAAGCCCCCATATATGGGATCTAGAAAGATGGTACTGATGAAATTTTCTTCAGGATGGCAATAGAGACACAGACATAGAAAAAAAAACTTATGGACACAGGGTGGGGGGAAAGGAGAGGGTGAGATATATGGAGAGAGTAACATGGAAACTTACATTACCATATATACAATAGAGAACCAATATTAATTTGCTGTATGACTCAGGGAACTCAAATAGGGGATTTGTAACAACATAGAGGGGCGAGATAAGCAGGGAGATGTAAGGGAAGTTCAAGAGGGAGGGGACATATGTATGCCTATGGCTGGTTCATGTTGATGTTTGGCAGAAACCAGCAAAATTCTGTAAAGCAATTATCCTTTAACTAATAAATAAATTAATTAAAAAAAAAAACACAAATATCCCAGTTGTCAAATGGTCAGAAGACCTAAATAGACATTTCTCCAAAGAAGACACATAGATGGCCTAGAAGCACATGAAAAGATGTTCAACATCACTAATTATTAGAGAAATGCATATCAAAACTACAATGAGATATCACCTCACACCTGCCAAAATGGCTATCATCAAAATATACACAAACAATAAATGCTGGAGAGGGGATGAAGAGAAGAGAACTCTCCTACACTATTGGAGGGAATGTAAATTGGTACAGTCTCTAAGGAGAACAGTATGGAGGTTCCTTTAAAAACTAAAAATAAACCTACCGTATGACCCTGTAATTCCACTCCTGGGCATATATCTGGAGAGAAACATGATCCAAAAGGATACATGCACCCCAATGTTCATTGCAGCACTGTTTGCAATAGCCAAGACATGGAAGCAACCTAAATGCCCATCAACAGAGGAATGGATAAAGAAGATGTCATACATGTACACAATAGAATATTAGCCATTAAAAAATGAAATAATGCCATTTATAGCAACATGGATGGAACTAGAGATTGTCATACTGACTGAAGTAAATCAGACTGAGAAGGAGAAATATCATATGCTATCCTTTATATTTGAAATCTAAAAAGTAATGATACATATGATCTTACTTTACAAAACAGAAAGAGACTCACAGACTTGAGATCAAACTTATGGTTACCAGGGCGAAGGATGGGGGTAAGGGATAGTTAGGGAGTTTGGGATGAACACAGTGCTATATTTAAAATAAATAGCCAACAAAGACCTACTGTATAGCAAATGGAACTCTGTTCAAGGTTATGTGGCAGCCTGGAAGAGAAGGGAGTTTGAGAAAGAATGGATACATGTATATATATAATGCTGAGTCCCTTCGCTGTTCACCTGAAACCATCACAAAATTGTTAATAGGCTATACTCCAATACAAAATAAAAAGATTTTTTAAAAAAAGAAACATATCTGGGGCCTCTACTCTAACAACTAGGGAGCAGGCCTGGCCCCCGATGAGGCAGTGACAACCATAGAGCAAAGAGGAGACCTTGCTGAATATCTAGGGCAGGAGTTTATCACCACAATGTTAATCAAATTTCCTCTCAAGGGGATAAAGATACAAGCCTCTGGACCAATCTCACCTACCATGGGGCAGACACCAGAAGCAGGGGGAGCTATGATCATGAGGCCGATGGAAAGGAGACCACAAATACAGTAAGTTAGACAAAACGGGATGACAGAGAAATATGTAGCAGATGAAGGAGCAAGATGAAAAGTAATCTATCTGAAAAAGAGTTCAGAGTAATAATAGAAAAGATGATCTAAGATCTGAGAAAAAGAATGCAGGCACAGATCAAAAGATACAAAAAAATTTAGCAAAGATCTAGAAGAGCTAAAAAGCAAACAAAAAAAAGAGCTGAAAAAGACTGTAACTGAAATGAAAAATACATTAGAAGGAATCAATAGCACATTACCTGAGCCAAAGAATGAACAAGTGACTAGGAAGACAATGGCAGAAATCTCTGCGACAGAACAACAACAAAAAAAAATGACAAGAAATGAAGACAGTTTCAGAGATCTCTGGGACAACATGCAAGTGACATGGGTCATAGAAGAAGAAAAATAAGAGAAAGGACTTGAAAAAATGTATTAAGAAATTATAGGCAAAAACATCCTTAACATGGAAAATAAAACACTCACCTAATTCCAGGAAGTGCAGAAAGAAATTACAGGATAAACCCAAGAGGAACACACTGAGACACATGTTAATCAAACAAACAAAAATTAAATAAGAAAAAACACTAAAATCATCAAAGAAAAAGCAACAAATAACATACAAGGTAACATCCATAAAGTTATCAGCTGATATTTCAGCAGAAGCTATGAAGGCCAGAAGGGACTGGCAGGATATATTAAAAGTAATAACGGGGAAAAACCTACAATCAAGACTGCTCTACCCAGCAAGGCTCTCATTCAGATTCAATGGAGAAATCAAAACCTTTACAGACAAGGAAAAGCTAAAGGAATTCAGCACCACCAAACCAGCTTTACCATAAATAGTAAAGCAACAGCTCAAGGGAAGAAAATCTAAAAAAGAGAAGGAAAAAAAAGGAAAGGAAGAAATAAAAACTACAAAAACAAATCCAAAACAATGAGAAAATGGCAATAGGAATATACATACCAATAATTACCTAAAATGTAAGTCAAAACACATAGGCTGGCTGAATGGATATAAAAATAAGACCTGTATATATGCTGTTTACAAGAGATCCATCTCAAACATAGGGATACATACAGACTGAAAGTAAGGCAATGGGGGAAGATATTCCATGCGAATGGAAATGAAAAGAAACCTGGAATCAGTTAAGTTCAGTTGCTCAGTCGTGTCTGACTCTTTGTGACCCCATGGACTGCAGCAGGCCAGGCCTCCCCATCCATCACCAACTCCTGGAGCTTGCTCAAATTCATGTCCATCGAGTCAATAATGCCATCCAACCATTTCATCCCCTTCTCCTCACACCTTCAATCTTTCCCAACATCAGAGTCTTTTCCAATGAGTCTTCACATCAGGTGGCCAAAATATTGGAGTTTCAGCTTCAGCATTAGTCCTTCCAATGAACATCCAGGATTAATTTCCTTTGGGATTCACTGGTTTGATCCCCTTGCAGTCCAAAGAAGACTTTCAAGAGTCTTCCCCAACACCACAGTTCACAAGCTTCAATTCTTTGGCACTCAGCTTTCCTCATAGTCCAACTCTCACATACATGCATGATACTGGAAAAACCATAGCTTTTACAAGACAGACCTTTGTTGGCAAAGTAATGTCTCTGCTTTTTAATATGCTGTCTAGGTTGGTCATAGCTTTCTTCCAAGGAGCAAGCGTCTTTTAATTTTATGGCTGCAGACACCATCTGCAGTGATTTTGGAGCCTCAAAAATAAAGTCTGTCACTGTTTCCATTGTTTCCCCATCTATTTCCCATGACATGATGGGACCAGATGCCATGATCTTCGTTTTTTGAATGTTGGATTTTAAGCCAGCTTTTTCACTCTCCTCTTTCACTTTATCTTTAGTCCTTCTTTGCTTTCTGCCATAAGGTGGTATCATCTGCATGTCTGAGGTTATTGATATTTCTCCCAGCAATCTTGATTCCAATTTGTGCTTCATCCAGCCCAGCATTTCACATGATGTACTCTGCATATAAGTTAAATAAGCAGGGTGACAATATACACTCATATCAGATAAGATAGATGTTAAAATAAAGACTATTGTAAACAGAGCTGTGATGAACATTGGGGTACACGTCTCTTTCAGCATATGAATGGATAAGAAAGCTGTGGTACATATACACAATGGAGTATTACTCAGCCATTAAAAAGAATACATTTGAATCAGTTCTAATGAGGTGGTTGAAACTGGAGACTATTATGCAGAGTGAAGTAAGCCAGAAAGAAAAACACCAATACAGTATACTAACGCATATATATGGAACTTAGAAAGAAGGTAATGATAACCCTGTATGCGAGACAGCAAAAGAGACACAGATGTATAGAACAGTCTTTTGGACTCTGTGGGAGAGGGCGAGGGTGGGATGATTTGGGAGAATAGCATTGAAACATGTATATTATTATATGTGAAATGAATCACCAGTCCAGATTTGATGCATGATACAGGATGCTCTGGGCTGGTGCACTGGGATGACCCTGAGGGATGGTATGGGGAGGGAGCGGGGAGGGGGGTCCAGGATGGGGAACACATGTACACCTGTGGTGGACTCATGTGATTTAATGGCAAAACCAATACAATATTTTAAAGTAATTAGCCTCCAATTAAATAAATTTATATTTAAAAAAGATTATTATAAGAGATAGTGAAGGACACTTCATAATGATCAAGAGATCAATCCAAGAAGAAAATACAACAATTGTAAATATATATGCATCCAACATAGGAGAATCTCAATACATAAGGCAAATACTAATAGTCACAAAAGGGGAAATTGGCAGTAACACAATAATACTGGTGGACTTTAACACCCCATTTACACCACTGGGCAGATCATTCAGAGAGAAAATTAATAAGAAAACACAAGCCTTAAATGACACATTAGAACAAATATACTCAATTGATATTTTTAGGACATTCCATACAGAAGCAACAGAATACATTTTCTTCCCAAATGCACATGGAACATTCTCCAGGATAGAACACATCATGGTCACAAATCAAGTCTTAGCAAAGTTAAGAAAATTGAAATCATATCAAGCATCTTTTTTGACCAAAATACTATTGGATTAAACATCAATTACAGGAATAAAAAAAAAAAAAAAAAAAACTCTGAAAATCACAAGCACATGTAAGCTAAAGAACATGTTGCTAATTAATGGATGGATCACTGAAGACACCAAAGAGGAAATTAAACAGTAGCTGCAGACAAGTGACAGTGAAAACATGATGATCCAAAACCTATGGGGTGCAGCAAGAGGGAAGTTTATAGCAATAAAATCTTACCTCACAAAACAAATTTATTTGGGAATGAACAACCTAAAACAACTAGAGAAAGAAGAACAAACAAAACTCAAACTTAACAGAAGGAAAGAAATCATAAAAATCTGGGCAGAAATAAATGAAATGGAGATGAAGAAAATAATAGCAAAGATATATGAAACTGAAAACTTGTTCTTTGAGAAGATAAACAAAACTGATAAACTTTTAGCCAGACCCAGCAAGTAAAAAACTGGAAAGAACTCAAATCAATAAAACTAGAAATAAAAAAGGAGAAGTTGCAACTGATAACACAGAAATACAAAAGATAATGCATGTGTGCTCAGTTGCTTCAGTCACGTCCAACTCTTTGCAACCCTATGGACTGTAGCCCACTAGGCTCCTCTGTCCATGGGATTCTCCAGACAAGAATTCTGGAGTGTATTGCCATTTCCTCCCCCAGAGGATCTTCCCAACCCAGGGATCAAACCAGTGTCTCCTGCATTGCAGACACATTCTTTACCACTGAGTCACCAGGGAAGCCCACAAAGGACCATAAGACACTACTATAAGCAACCATAGGCCAATAAAATGGACAACCCAGAAGAAATGGCCAAATTCTTAGAAAAGTGCAACCTTCCAACACTGAACCAGGAAGAAATAGAAAATATGAACAAACCAATCACAAATAATGAAAGTGTGGTTTAAAAGCTCCCAACAAAGAAAATTCTAGGACTAGCTAGTTTCACAGGTGAGTCCTATCAAACATTAGGCAAAGAACTAACACCTATCCCTCTCAAATTCTTCCAAAAAATTTGCGGAGGAAGAAACACAATCAAGTTTGTTCTACAAAGCCACCATCACCCTGATACCAAAACCAAACAAAGACATCTCACACACACACACACACACACACACACACACACACACACACACAAGAAAATTACAAGCCAATATTTCTGACAAACATAAATGCAAAATTTGTAAACAAAATACAGCAAACCAAATCCAACAATACATTAAAAGGATCTTTCCCTAGGAGTAAGTAAGATTTACCCCAAGGATATATATGCAATTCAATCAATATGATATACCACATTAACAGATTGAAGAATTAAAACCATATGATCATCTCAATAGATGCAGAAAAAGCTTTTGACAAGATTCAACACCCATTTATAATAAAACCTCTCCAGAAAATCAGCATAGAGGGAACTTACATCAATATAGTGGAGATCATATATGACAAACCCAGAAAAAAATATTATTCTTAGTGGTTAAAAGCTGAAAGCATTTCCTCTAAGATCAGGAGCAAGACAAGGATGTCCACTCTAGTCATTATTATTCAACATAATTTTGGAAGTGTTAGCCATGGCAATCAGAATAAAAGGAAATAAAAGGAAACTGAATTGGAAAAAAAGAAGTAAAACTGTCACTGTTTGCAGATGACATGTTACTATACATAGAAAATCCTAAAGATTCTATCAGAATTCTACAAGAGCTCATCAATTAATTTGATAAAGTTGCAGAATGCAAAATTAATGCACAGAAATCTCTTGCATTGCTATACACTAACAATGAAAGATCAGAAAGAAAGTGAGGAAACAATCCCATTTACCATTGCATCAAAAAGAATAAAATACTTAGGAATAAACCTACCTAAGGAGGCAAAAGACCTGTACTCAGAAAACCATAAGACATTGACTGAAGAAATCAAAGATGACACAAACTGATGGAGAGATATGCCATGTTCTTAAATTGGAAGAATCAATATTATGAAACTGACTATACTATCCAAAACAATCTACAGATTCAATGCAATCCCTATCAAATTACCAATGACATTTTTCACAGAATTAGAAGAAAGCATTTTACAATTCAAATAGAAACACTAAAGACTCCAAGTACTCAAAGCAATCTTGAGGAAGAAAAATAGAGCTGGAGCAATCAGGTTCCCTGACTTCAGACTGCACTACAAAGTGACTAAGTTAAAACATTATGGTACTGGCACAGAAACAGAAATATAAATCAATGAAATAAGATAGAGAGCCCAGAGATAAACTAACACATCTATGGTCATCTAATCTATCACGAAGGATGCAAGAATATGCAATGGAGGGAAAAACAGTTTCTTCAATAAGTGGTGCTGGGAAATCTGGACCTCTCTCTATATGTAAAAGAATGAAATTAGAACACTTCATAACATGATCACAGAAATAAACTCATAATGGATTAAAGATTTAAAGGTAAAACTGGATGTTATTAAACACTTAGAGGAAAACATAGGCAGAACACACTTTGACATAAATTGCAGCAATATCTTTTTTGATCCACCATCTAGAGTAATGAAAATAAAGACAAAGCTAAACAAATGGGACCTAATTAATCTTAAAAGCTTTTGCACAGCAAAGAAAATCATTAACAAAATGAAAAGACAACCCTCAGAATGGGAGAAAATATTTGCAAATGAAGCAACAGGCAAGGTATTAATCTCCAAAATAAACAAACAGCTCACGCAGCTGAATATCAAAATAAAACAAATAGATCTAAATAAGCATTTTTCCAAAGAAGATTCAGGTGGCCAAAAAGCACCTGAAAAGATGCTCGACATCACTAATTATTAGAGAAATGCATATCAAAACTACAATGAGCTACCATCTCACACCACTCAGAATGGCCATCATCAAAAAATCTACAAACAATAAATACTGAAGAGAGTGTAGAGAAAAGAGAACCTTCTTGCACTGTAGGTGGGAATGTAAATTGGTACAGTCACTATGGAGAACAGTATGGAGATTCCTTTAAAAACTAGGAATAAAATTACCATTATTTCAGTTCAGTTCAGTCGCTCAGTCGTGTCCGACTCTTTGCGACCCCATGAATCGCAGCACACCAGGCCTCCCTGTCCATCACCATCTCCCGTAGTTCACGCAAAATCACCTCCATCAATCAGTGATGCCATCCAGCCATCTCATCCTCTGTCGTCCCCTTCTCCTCTTGCCCCCAATCCCTCCCAGCATCAGAGTCTTTTCCAATGAGTCAACTCTTCACATGAGGTGGCCAGAGTACTGGAGTTTCAGCTTTAGCATCATTCCTTCCAAAGAACACCCAGGGCTGATCTCCTTTAGAATGGACTGGTTGGATCTCCTTGCAGTCCAAGGGACACTCAGGAGTCTTCTCCAACACCACAGTTCAAAAGCATCAATTCTTTGGTGCTCAGCTTTCTTCCCAGTCCAAATCTCGCATCCATACATGACTACTGGAAAAATCATAGCCTTGGCTAGACGGACCTTTGTTGGCAAAGTAATGTCTCTGCTTTTCAATATGCTATCAGGTTGGTCATAACTTTCCTTCCAAGGAGTAAGCGTCTTTTATTTTCATGGCTGCAATCACCACTGCAGTGATTTTGGAGCCCCCCAAAATAAAGTCTGACACTGTTTCCACTGTTTGCCCACCTATTTCCCATGAAGTGATGAGACCAGATGCCATGATCTTCATTTTCTGAATGTTGAGCTTTAAGCCAACTTTTTCACTCTCCTCTTTCACTTTCATCAAGAGGCTTTTTAGTTCCTCTTCACTTTCTGCCACAAGGGTGGTGTCATCTGCATATCTGAGTTTATTGATATTTCTTCTGGCAATCTTGATTCCAGCTTGTGCTTCTTCCAGCCCAGTGCTTCTCATGATGTACTCTGCATATAAGTTAAATAAGCCAGGTGACAATATACAGCCTTGACGTACTCCTTTTCCTATTTGGAACCAGTCTGTTGTTCCATGTCCAGTTCTAACTGTTGCCTCCTGACCTGCATATCAGTTTCTCAAGAGGCAGGTCAGGTGGTCTGGTATTCCCATCTATTTCAGAATTTTCCACAGTTTATTGTGATCGACATAGTCAAAGGCTTTGGCATAGTCAGTACAGAAATAAATGTTTTTCTGGAACTCTCTTGCTTTTTCGATGATCCAGCAGATGTTGGCAATATGACCCAGCAATTCCACTACTGGGCATATAACCTGAGAAAACCACGATTCAAAAAGACACATGTACCCCAATGTTCATTCCAGCACTGTTTACAATATCCAGGACATGGAAGCAACCTAGATGTCTATCAACAGAAGAATGGATAAAGAAATTGTGGTACATATACACAATGGAATATTACTCAACTATAAAAAGAAACAAATGTAAATTAATTGAACTGATGTGCATAAACCTAGAGCCTGTTATACAGACTAAAGTAAGTCAGAAAGAGTAAAGCAAGTATCATATATTAATGCATATACATGCAATCTAGAAAAATGGTACTGTTGAACCTATTTGCAGAGAAGGAATAGAGATGCAGAGGTAGATAATGGACTTGTGGACACAGTGAGGGAAAGAGAGGGTGGGACAAATTGAGGGAGTGGCATTGATGTGTGTACACTACCATGTGTACAGTGGAAAGCTGGTGGGAAGTTGCTGTATGACACAGGGAACCCAACTTGGTGCTCTGTGATAACATAGAGGGGTGGGATGAGGGGGAAGTGGGAACGAGAATCAAGAGGAGGGGTGTATATATAGTTATGACTGACTCACCTTGTTGTATGGCAGAAACCAACACAATATTGTAAAGCAATTATCCTCCAATTTAAAAAAGATACATACACCCCAATGCTTATGGTAGCACTCTTTACAGCAGCCAGAACATGGAAGCAACCTTAATGTCCATCAACAGAGGAATGGATAAAGAAGATGTGGTGTGTGTGTGTATATATATATATATATTATATATGTGTGTGTGTGTGTGTGTGTGTGTGTGCAATGTAATATTACTTAGTCATAATAAAGAACAAAATAAAGCCATTTGCAGTAACTTGAATGGACCTAGAGATTGTCATAATAAGTGAAGTAAGTCAGACACAGAAAGATAAATATCATATGACATTGCTTATATGTGGAGTTTTTAAAAGATACAAATGAACTTATTTATCAAAACAGAAGTAGAGTCATGGATGTAGTAAACAAATATGTTTACCAGGGATACAGGAGGGAAGACTAAATTGGGAGATTAGAATTGACATATACACACTACTATGTATAAAATAGATAACTAATAAGAACCTGCTGTATAGCACAGGGAACTCTACTCAATATTCTGAAATGGCCTATATGGGAAAAGACTCTTTAAAAAAAAAAAAAAAAAGAGTGGATATATGTATATGAGTAACTGACCCACCTTGCTGTACACATGAAATTAACACAATATTGTAAATTTTACAAACCATTGTAAATTATCCAATAAAAAATTTAAGTTTTAGAAATAAGAAATTACAGTCAATGTTTGAGAGTCTTGAATGCTGTAAGTAAAACTGCATCAGAAGAGGTGACATTAGTGAAAATGTCATAGAAGGGAGTTCCAAGGTCCCAACACTTCAAAGAAACAAAAAATTACAAATTCTTAGTATCAACTTGGTCAGAACTCTGGAAAATATTTAGAGGCTTGAAGCAAATAAATGAATGCTGAATCAAGGGAAAGGTGACTGGAACAAGGTATGAAAGCTTTGAAGCAATTTAACTTAAATTTGCTTCACATTACTTTTCAGCACAGTGGCTATGTTGAAGACACCATCTGCATTCAGTTTTAGACACCTGGTTTCTGGCAGGACATAGTGGACTTTGTTCATAAAGAATTGTGTTTGTCAATTTTGACCTCTTTAGGAATAGCACTGTTGTATGTTGAAGGTCAGATAATAGTTTTATGCCTTGCCTATATTAAGTAGCTATATAATTTGTAAAAAATACAGAATCACTACACTGTATACCTGAAACTAACATAATATTATAAATCAACTATACTTCAATTGTTAAAAAGGATCAACAAAATGAAAAAACAACCTAAGGAATGGGAAGAAATATTTGTAAACCACATATATGACAGAGGTTAATGTTCAAAACTTATTTTAAAACCCATGCAAAATAGCAAAAAATATATATACACATATTCTAGGATTTGCCCACTGTGAAATCTGGCCAAAAGACCTGTATAGATATTTTTCCTAAGATACATAAATGTCTAAAAGTAGATGAAAAGATACTCAATGTCATTAATCATAAGAGAAATGCAAGTCAAAACCACAATCCAATATTATCTAACACCTGTAAGAATGATGATTTTTTTTTTACTTAAAATAATGAAAACAATTATTGGTGAGAATGTGAAGAAAACACTTGTGCATTACTGGTAGAACTGTTACAGCCGATATGGAAAATAGTGTGGAGGTTCTTAAAAAAATTAAAAATGGAATTGCCATATGATCCAGAAACTCCACTTCTGATAATACAGTAAAAGAAAATGAAAACACTTTTTCTAAAAGATATCTGGGGAACCCCAAACTGCCAAGATAGCTCAACTCAAGAGAACCTACCAAAATGAAGCAAGAACAGCCTTGAATCAAATAATACCATACCAGGAATGACACTGAAAACTTGGAGAGGAAATTCAGAACCAGAATACTGAATGTCCTTGTGGTTTGGGCAATTACATTGAATGCCCTAACCCTGCCACTCCTATCAGTGCCTGGAAAGGTATTTGATGTTGGAAAGATTCATAGGACTGGAGAAAATGTGCTGGAGTGGCTATGAGGAGATACCCCACGTCCAAGGGCAGAGAAGCTCCAACAAGATGGTAGGTGCTGCAGCAGTGGCTGTGAGGTGCTGAAGAGACTTTGAGGAGATACCCAACGTTCAAGGGCAAAGGAGGAGCCCTAGCAAGATGGAGAAGGGGCAAAATCGCTTTTAGAATCAAACCCCATAACCACCAGAGATGCTCAGCGGACTCAAACAAACCTGTGTGCACCAGGACCCAGAGACCCCACAGAGAATGAGACAAAACTGTATTTGGCTGTCACCTACAGAGGTTTAGGTGAGCAGTGGACTGCCTTAGGGGCCGGGGCTCTGGCTGAAGCAGACCTGGATACAGTATAAGCCCTTTAGGAGGAGGTCTCCATTAACCCCACCATAAAACCACCAGACGGAGAAGGCAATGGCACCCCACTCCAGTACTCTTGCCTGGAGAATCCCATGGACAGAGGAGCCTGGTGGGCTACAGTCCATGGCGTCGCGAAGAGTCAGACACGACTGAGCGACTTCACTTTCACTTTTCACTTTTATGCATTGGAGAAGGAAATGGCAATCCACTCCAGTGTTCTTGCCTGGAGAATCCCAGGGATGGGGGAGCCTGGTGGGTTGCCGTCTATGGGGTCGCACAGAGTCGGACATGACTGAAGCGACTTAGCAGCAGCAGCAGAGCCACCAGAACTTACACAGCACAGGGCACAGACCCTTGTGCGCACCAGGACCCAGGAGAAAGGACCAGTGACCCCACAAGAGAGTGACCCAGACTTGCTCGAGAATGTCCAGGAGTCTCCAGCAGAGGTGTGAGTCAGTGGTGGCATGCTGCAGGGCTGGGGGCACACAGCAGGGCATACATGGGACCTTTAGAAGGAGGTTGCAAATATCTTCATCACTTCCACCATAGTTTGAAGTGAAGTTGCTCAGTCGTGTCTGACTCTTTGCAACCCCATGGACTATAGTCTACCAGGCTCCTCAGTCCATGGAGTTTTCCAAGCATGAGTACTGGAATGGGTTGCCATTTCCTTCTCCAGAGGATTGAACCCTGGTCTCCTGCATTGCAGGCAGAGGCTTTACTATCTGAGCCACCAGGGAAGGATCCACCAGTTTGGTCCCAGGTAAATAACAGGGAGGGAGCACAGCCCCACCCATCAAAAGAAAATTGGATTAAAGATTTACTGAGCACAGACCTGCCCATCAGAACAAGACCCAGTTTTCCCCTCAAGTCAGTCTCTCCCATCAGGAAACTTCCACAAGCCGCTTATCCTTCTCCATCAGAGGGCAGACAGACTGAAAACCACAGTCACAGAAAACTAGCCAATCTGATCACATAGACCACAGCCTTGTCCAAATCAACGAAATTATGAGCCATGCCATGTAGAGCAACCCAAGACGGATGGGTCATGGTAGAGAGTTCTGACAAAATGTGGTCCACTGGAGAAGGGAATGGCAAACCACTTCAGTATTCTTGCCTTGAGAAAACCATGAACAGTATGAAAAGGTAAAATGATAGGATACTGAAAGATGAACTCACCAGGTCGGTAGGGGCCCAATGTGTTACTGGAGATCAGTGGGGAAATAACTCCAGAAAGAATGAAGAGATGGAGCCAAACCAAAAACAACACCCAGTTGTGGATGTGACTGGTGATGGAAGCAAGGTCCAATGCTGTGAAGACCAATATTGCATAGGAACCTGGAATGTTAGGTCCATGAATCAAGGCAAATTGGAAGTGGTCAAACAGGAGATGGCAAGAATGAACGTCGACATTCTAGGAATCAGTGAACTAAAATGGACTAGAATGGGTGAATTTAATTCAGATGACCATTATACCTACTACTGTGGGCAAGAATCCATTAGAAGAAATGGAGTGGCCACCATAGTCAACAAGAGTCCAAAATGCAGTACTTGGATGCAATCTCAAAAATGACAGAATGATCTCTGTTCATTTCCAAGGCAAACCATTCAATATCACAGTAATCCAAGTTTATGTCCTGACCAATAATGCTGAAGAAGCTGAAGACCTACAAGACCTTCTAGAACTAACACCCAAAAAAGATGTCCCTTTCATTATAGAGGACTGGAATGCAAATGTAGGAAGTAGAGATACCTGGAGTAACAGGCAAATTTGGCCTTGAAGTACATAATGAAGCAGGGCAAAGGCTAATAGAGTTTTGCCAAGAAAACAGACTGGTCATATCAAACACCCTCTTCCAAAAACACAAGAGAAGGCTCTACATATGGACATTACCAGATGGTCAATACCAAAATCAGATTGATTATATTCTTTGCAGCCAAAGATGGAGAAGCTCAATACAGTCAGCAAAATAAGACCAGGAGCTGACTGTGGCTCAGATAATGAATTCTTATTGCCAAATTCAGACTTAAATTGAAGTAGGCAAAACCACTAGACCATTCAGGCATGACCTAAATCAAATACCTTATGATTATACAGTGGAAGTGACAGACTCCAGGGATTAGATCTGATACACAGAGTACCTGAAGAACTATGGATGGAGGTCTGTGATATTGTACAGGAGGCAGGTATCAAGACTATTCCCAAGAAAAATAAAGGCAAAATGGTTTTCTGAGGAGCCCTAACAAATAGCTGTGAAAAGAAGAGAAGCAAAAGGCAAAGGAGAAAAGGAAAGATATACCCATTTGAATGCAGAATTTTAAAGAATAGCAAGGAGAGATAAGAGAGCCTTCCTTAGTGATCAATGCAAAGAAATAGAGAAAAACAATAGAATAGGAAAGACTAGAGATCTCTTGAAGAAAATTAGAGATACCAAGGGAACATTTCATGCAAAGACGGGCACAATAAAGGACAGAAATGGTATGGACCTAAAAAAAAAAAAAAAGCAGAAGATATTAGGAAGAGGTAGCAAGAATACACAGAAGAACTATGCAAAAAATATCTTCACGATCCAGATAATCACAATGGTATGATCACTCACCAAGAGCCAGACATCCTGAAATGCAAAGTCAAGTGGGCCTTAGGAAGCATCATTACAAACAAAGTCCAGCTACAATATATGCTTCAGGTCAGGGCCTCAGAGGGCCATAGCTGAGTCCAAGCATCCCCTAAAATTAAAAAATACCAAATGCATGACATCACAGTTATGTGTGAGCATGGGCTGATTAGCCATTAGTCCATAGAGATGTCTTATTTAAGGGGAAAGAACGGGCTATTCTAGGTGAGATGGCCCTGAAGAAAGAACCAGATGTCTGATAAAGTTCATTAAATAGCGACCCCCACAATTCATGGAACGGAGCAAGAAGAGGGATCCCTGCCAAGCAGGTTGCTGGTTTCACGCGGCGTGGTGACCAAGCTCGTGATCTAGGGGGCAGGATACGCATGCTGACAAGGACGGATTTGACTTAACGTGCTATGTATGATCAATGACTATATGTACCATGTACTATTAATAGTAGAGTGCACTTGCTTATACTAATGGGGCATATAATATAATGTACTATATGTATAGTTATGTGCTATTACATTAATATTATGTACCTGCTCATGTGCAAAGTGGCATTTCATGCACTAACATGCATGAAAATATGTACGTACTATTAATGGTAGCAGGACTATAACATGTGTGGCTGTGAAGTGCGAAATTTGTGTTGAGTTGTTGAAGGTTTTGGAATTTTAATACTAATGTGATTCTTGGTATTTGTGGGGTTATACTAATAGTGTTTCAGGAAATAGTTTAAATAGAACTTCAGCTTTGGTTGTTGATAGTGGGGCTATAGCTTCTTCCTTGAGTCTTAGGGAGGTTAGTTCTCCTTTCCTGGTTTACAAGACCAGTGTATTTAGTATACTACAAAGACTTGTCTTCATTTTAAGAGATTGTTTTCGATTATGTTAGCTACTGGTATTAGTACTAGGATAAGGAGGAAATATATAATAGATGCTAGTTGTCCAATGATGATGTATGGGTGTTCGACTGGCTGTCCTCCAATTCATGTGATTGTTAGTAAGTCTGCCACTAAAATTCAGAATAAACATTGACTAAATGGTCGGAATATCATACTTCATTGTTTAGATATGTGGAGTAGGGGTATAAGGATTAAAATTAGGATGGAGAGAACTAGGGCTAAGACCCCTCCTAGTTTGTTATGGATTGATGGTAGAATTGCATATGTGAATAGGAAGTATCATTCGGGTTTGATGTGTGGGGGTGTGTTAAGTGGATTTGCTGGGGTGCAGTTGTCTGGGTCTCCAAGTAGGTCTCCAAGTATGTCAGGTGCAAATAATACTAATAGTATTAGGGCTAAGATTGTAGTAAGGTGCCTCAGTTCAGTAGTAAGGCACCTAGGATATCTTTAATGGTATAGTAGGGGTGGAATGGGATTTTGTCTGCATCTGATGAAATTCCCATTGGGTTGTTAGATCCTGTTTCGTGGAGAAAGAGTAGGTGGACTATGGTGAGTGCTGCAATGATGAATGGGAGGATGAAGTGGAAGGCAAAGAATCAGGTAAGGGTTGCTTTGTCTACTGAAAATCCCCCTCAGATCCATTCAACTAAGCTTGTACCAATATATGGAATTGCTGAGAGGAGGTTGTTGATGACTCTTGCTCCTCAAAATGATAATTGTCCTCACAATAGGATGTATCCTATAAATGCTGTGGCTATCACTGCTAATAGGATAATTATTCCGATGTTTCATGTTTCTAGGAAGGTATATGATCCGTAGTATAGGTCTCGTCCTACATGTATAAATAGGCAGATAAAAAACATTGATGCTCCATTGCGTGTATATATCGGATAATTCAGCCGTATTGACGTCTCGGCAAATGTGGGTGACAGAAGAGAATGCTGTTATTGTGTCAGATGTTATTGTGTCAGATGTGTAGTGCATTGCTAAGAATAAGCCTGTTAGGATTTCTAGGACTAGGCAGATACCTAGCAGGGAGCCAAAATTTCATCATGATGAGATGTTTGATGGGGCTGGGAGATCAACAAATGCATTGTTTACAATTTTTATTAATGGGTGGGATTTTCGAATGTTGGTCATTAGTGTTCTTGTAGTTGAATGACAACAATGGTTTTTCATATCATTAGTCATGGTCAGATTCCATGCAAGAATAATGATAACATACATTTTATTTATTTTGAGTATTATTTTTGTGATTGGTTTTGTAAGGTTTTCTTCAAAACCTTCACCTATTTATGGGGGGCTAAGGTTGATTGTGAGTGGTAAAGTTGGTTGTAGTATCATATTAAATTTTGGTGGGTCTTTCTTGGGTTTAATGGTTTTCTTAATTTATTTGGGGGGCATAATAGTGGTTTTTGGTTATACAACGGGCTATGGTTACCGAACAGTATCCTGAGATTTGGGTCTCTAATAAGACTGTTTTAGGGGCATTTATTACTGGTTTGTTAATGGAATTTTTGATAGTTTATTATGTGTTGAAAGACGAAGAGGTGGAAATTGTATTCAAATTTAATGGTTTAGGAGATTGAGTAATTTATGATACATGGGATTCTGGGGTTTTTAGTGAGGAGGCCATGGTAATTGCAGCTTTATATAGTTATGGTACTTGGCTAGTTATTGTAACTGGTTGATCTTTGTTAATTGGTGTTGTGGTTATTATGGAAATTACTCATGGAAATTAAATAGGATTATGCTGGTGAAGATCGTAACTAGGAAGAAGAAGAAATATAGTTTGATTAGGCCCTTTTGGCTTGTAACCATGCCAATGTTACATGGTTGATGTTTTTATTTGAATTAGCGAGGTAGTTTTTGGTAAAATATTTTCTAATCAGATTAGGTCTAGAAGGGAGGATGCTGATTTTTGGCTTATTGTTAGGTTTATGTAAGGGGTCAGGTGGTGTATAATTGTGGGAAAATATCCCAATAGGTTGAAGAATTTGAAGGCACTTGATGGATAATTAAATTTTAGGTTTTGGGTTGTGTTGCTAATTTCTAGTGCTAGAATAAAGCCTAGGATTGTTACTGCTAGAGCTATTAATTTTAGATAGTAAGATATGTTTATTTGGGGGATTGTTGTTGGAGGAATATTGTTAGAGATAATAAATCCTGTGAAAAGGCTTCCAATTAGTAGGTGTTTGATGGAGTTAATTAGAAGGGGACTGTTTTCATTGATAATGACTAGGGTTGGGAATTGGGGTTGTCCTAGAAGTGCAAAGAAGATAATACAAGTACTGTAGATGGCTGTGAAAGATGTGGCGATTAGTGTTACTACTAAAAGGGCTTAGGCATTGGTATGTGACATGTTGGCAGCTTTGATTATTAGACCTTTGGAGTAAAATCTAGTAAGGAAAGATATTCCTGTTAGTGCGAGACTGCCGATGATGAGGGCTGTTGTGGTGAATGGTATAGCTTTGAACAGGCCTCCTATTTTTCGGATATCTTGTTTGTCATTTAGACTGTGAATAATAGAACCAGAGCATATAAATAACATGGCTTTGAAGAAGGCATGGGTACAAATATGGAGAAATGCTAGGTAGGGCTGGTTAATGCCAATTGTTACTATTATAAGGCCTCGTTGGCTGGATGTAGAGAAAGCAACAATTTTCTTGTTGTCATTTTGGGTGAGGGCACATATTGCTGTGAATAGCGTGGTGATAGCCCCTAGGCATAGTATAATGGACTGGGCAAATTTGTTGTTCTCTGTTAGTGCGTAAAAGCGGATTAGTAAGAAAATGCCTGCTACTATACTATCGTGCTTGAGTGGAGTAGTGCTGAGACGGGGGGTGGGGCCTTCTATTGTGGAAGATAGTCATGGATGTAAGCCAAATTGGGCGGATTTTCTGGGTGCAGCCAGTACAAGGCCTGTTAGAGGCAGATTGGAGTTGTCTGGGTTTAATATGAAAATTTGTTGGAGGTCCCAAGGTGTTAAGTTTAGTTAGGAATCATGCTATTGCTAGAATAAATCCAATGTCACCAATGCAGTTATACAGGATTGCTTGTAGGGCTGCTGTGTTTGCATCTGCTTTTCCATATCATCCGATGAGTAAGAATGCTATAATTCCGATGCCTTCTCAGCCAATGAATAATTGAAATAGGTTGTTTGCGGTAACAAGTATGGTGATGAGGAATAAGAGTAGGTATTTAAAGAATTGGTTAATGTTGGGGTCTGAGTGTATATATCATATTGAGAACTCTATAATAGATCATGTAACGAATAATGCTACTGGGACAAATATTATTGAGCAATAATCTATTTTGAAGCTAAGTGATAGTTTAAGGGTTTGGATAGTTAGTCAGTGTCAGTTTGAAATGATTATCTCTTGGCCTGTGTGGATAAATATTATTGTGGGAATTATACTAGTAATGAAGGTGCATGAGATGGTTGTTTTTACATAAAGTGGGTAATTGGAGGTTTTGTAGGTGTCAGAGCTTGTTATTATAATGGGTATGGTTAGTAAATATAGGGTGGTCAATGTAAAGGAAGAGAATAGGTCTATTACTTTTATCTGGAGTTGCACCAATTTTTTGGTTCCTAAGACCAATGGATAACCACCATCCTTTAAAAGTTTGAAAAAGCCATGTTGTTAGACATAGGGGCATAGAATTAGCAGTTCTTGCATACTTTTTTGGTAAATAAGAAGGTATTCTTATTTTACTTCTATTATTAGATTCACAATCTATTTTTTTTAAACTATATTTACAGTACAACGGTCCTAGAATAATTTTTGGATTTAGGGATAGTAGTTATAGGGGTAAAATGTGTAGTGACATGAGAGCATTTTCTCGCGTGAAGGAGGGTGTAATATTGTTGATATGGTGAGTGTATTTGTCTCGTTGTGTTGTGATTAGCATGTACAGGGAGTATAGGGCAATAATTACTGTATTTGCTCCTATTAGAATAAATGTGATGTTGGATCATGAAAAAGTTGATATCACTACAAATAGCTCCCGGTCAGGTTAATTGTTGGGTAAAGCCAGATTAGTTAAGCTTGCTAAGAGTCATCAGGTGGCCATTAGTGGGAGGAATGTCTGTAGGCCTCGGGCTAGGATTATTGTTCGGCTGTAAATTCGATCGTAGTTAGAGTTTGCTAGGCAGAAAAGTATGGAGGATGTAAGACCGTGGGCAATTATTAGGGCTGTAGCTCCTATATAGCTTCAAGGTGTTTGGATAAGAATGACTACAATAAAAAGTGCTATGTGGCTGACAGAGGAGTATGCAATGAGTGACTTTAGGTCCATTTGGCAAAGACAAGTTGAGCTAGTTATGATTATACCCCATAGGGAAAGTATGATAAATGGGTATGCTATAAAGTCGGTTACTGGGTTTAGGAGTAATGTAATTCATAGTATGCCATATCCCCCTAGTTTTAGTAGGACTGCTGCAAGAACTATAGAGCCTGCAATGGGGGCTTCTACATGAGCTTTGGGTAGTCAAAGGTGGAGGCCATACAGTGGTATTTTTACTATGAAAGCTATTATTCATGCTAATCACATAAAGACATTTGACCAGGAATTAGATATTGGTTGTACTCAGTATTGAAGTATTAAGAAGTTTAGGATGTAAACTACCATGTTTTGGATGTAGACTAATGTAACCAGCAGTGGGAGGGAACCTGCTAGTGTATAAAATAAGTAGAGGCCAGCGTTTAGGTGCTCTGTTTGGTTTCCTCATCAGGTGATAATAATAAGTGTTGGGACTAGCGTTGCTTCAAATAGAATATAAAAGAGGATCGGCTCTATGGTGGTGAGGGTTATGATTAGGAATAATTGTAGTAAGATTAGTATAGTGATAAATAGTTTTTTTCAGGCTAAATTTTCTTTTGATAGGTGATGTTGGCTAACTATTAATATTTGGGGAAGAAGTCACATGGTTAGGATTAATAGTGGTGTTGATAAAGAATCGGAGAAGAAAACTAGTGAAAAGTTGAAGCTGTTATCGCTAAATTGATTTATGAGGAATAGGCTTGTGAAGCTGATTAGCAGGCTATGGGTTGTAGAATTAATGCAGATTATATTGCCTTTTGATAATCAGGTTAGGGGTATGAGTATTACTGTGGGAATAATATATTTTAACATTGGAGTAGATTAAGGTTTTGTACATAATCAGCACCATATGTGTATGATACTATAACTAGTAGGGATAAGCCTAGTGATGCTTCACAGGCCACAAAGACTAGCAAGATAATAGGTATTATACTAGCTAGGGTAAAATGTGAGTTTAAGATTATTAGGGTGGCTATAACGAATAGGGATATTATTCCTTCTAGGCACAGATGATATTAGGTGGGATCGGTATATTAATAGTCCTTAAAGAGATACTGTGAATGCTATTATAATGTTTATGTATACTAAGGACATTTGGTAATTATGAGTTTAATCATAATCTAATGAGTCAAAATCATTTATTTTGTTTTAAACTACATACCATACTCGGTTCAGTGTAGTCATTTTTGAGTTCATTCATAGGCTAGGCTTACAGCCAGTAGAAGGATCAGGAAGAGGGCTATGGTGAGTATTGTGTTTAGGTTGGTTGATTGTGAGGCTCAGGGTAGTGGTAGAAGGAGTACAATCTCTAGGTCAAAGAGTAGAAATGTGATGGCTATTAGGAAAAATTGTAGTGGAGGTGATGGAATTCCAGTTCAGCTATTCCAAATCCGAAAAGATGATGCTGTGAAAATGCTGCACTCAAATATGCCAGCAAATTTGGAAAACTCAGAAGTGGCCACAGGACTGGAAAATGTCAGTTTTCATTCCAATCCCAAAGAAAGGCAATGCCAAAAAATGCTCAAACTACCACACAATTGCACTCATCTCACATGCTAGTAAAGTAATGCTCAAAATTTTCCAAGCCAGACTTCAATAGTACATGAACCGTGAGCTTACAGATGTTCAAGGTGGCCTTAGAAAAGGCATAGAACCAGAGATCAAATTGCCAATATCCGCTGGATCATCAAAAAAGCAAGAGAGTTCCAGAAAAACATCTATTTCTGCTTTATTGACTATGCCAAAGCCTTTGACTGTGTGGATCACAATAAACTGTGGAAAATTCTGAAAGAGATGGGCATACCAGACCACCTGGCCTGCCTCTTGAGAATTCTGTATGCAGGTCAGGAAGCAACAGTTAGAACTGGACATGGAACAACAGACTGGTTCCAAATAGGAAAAGAAGTACGTCAAGGCTGTATATTGTCACTCTGCTTATTTAACTTATATGAAGATTACATCATGAGAAATGCTGGACTGGATGAAGCACAAGCTGAAATCAAGATTGCCGGGAGAAATATCAATAACCTCAGATATGCAGATGACACCACCCTTATGTCAGAAAGCAAGAACTAAGGAGTGTCTTGATGAAATTGAAAGAGGAGTGTGAAAAATTTGGCTTAAAGCTCAACATTCAGAAAACTAAGATCATGGCATCTAGTCCCATCACTTCATGACAAATAGATGGGAAACAATGGAAACAGTGTCAGACTTTATTTTCTTGGGCTCCAATATCACTGTAGATGGTGAGTGCAGCCAGGAAATTAAAAGATGGGTGTTCCTTGGAAGAAAAGTTATGACCAATGTAGACAACATATTAAAAAGCAGAGACACTACTTTGCCAATAAAGGTCCATCTAGTCAAAGCTATGGTTTTTCCAGTAGTCATGTACAGATATGAGAGTTGGACTATAAAGAAAGCTTAGAGCCTAAGAATTGATGCTTTTGATCTGTGCTGTTGGAGAAGACTCTTGAGAGTTCCTTGGACTGCAAGGAGATACAACCAGTCTATCCTAAAGAAATCAGTCCTGAATATTCATTGGAAGGACTGATGCTGAAGCTGAAACTCCAATACTTTGACCACCTGATGTGAAGAAATGACTCATTTGAAAAGACCCTGATGCTGGGAAAGATTAAGGGCGAGAGGAGAAGGGGACGACAGAGGATGAGATGGTTGGATGGCATCACTGACTCAATGGGCATGAGTTAGATTAAACTCCAGGAGTTTGTATGGATAGGGTGGCCTGACCTTTTGTAGTCCATAAGGTCACAAAGAGTTGAACATGACTGAGCGACTGAACTGAACTGAACTAAAGATATCTAGACTCCCATAGTAGTAGCAGCATTGCTTATAATAACAAGGATATGAAAGCAACCTAAGTGTTCACTGATGAATGAAGATATAAAAAAGTTTTGGTGTATCTATATATAATGGAATAATATTTAGCCATCAAAAGGAAAGAAATCCTACTATTCATGGCAACGTGAATGGACGTTGAGGGGATTTTGCTAAGTAAAACAATTAGGAAAAGAGAAATACAAATACTTTATGATCTCTCTTATAAGTAGAATCTAAGAAAAACAACAACAACAACAACAACTCATAGAAAGAAGTTAGATTTGTGGTTACCAGAAATAGAAATTGGCAGAGTGGAAGAACTGGGCTAAGGAGGTCCCAAATTAACAAACTTCTAGTTAATAAATGAGTACTGGCATGCAATCTACAACATGATGACTAAAGGTAATAGTGATATATAGCATAATTTAAAACTGCTTGCAGAGTAGACACTAAGACTTTTCATCCCAAGGAAAAAATATTGTATTTTTCATATTTTTGTTTCTACATGAAATGTTGGACATTAACTTAACCTATTGTGGTAATCATTTCACAATATATTAAAATCAAGTCATTATGCTATAATACCTTAAAATTACACAATGTGTTATATCTCTTATATCTCAATAAAATTGGAATAAATTTTTAAAAGAAATAAAACTCGAAAATTCAAAGTATGTGGAATTTAACCAACACAGTCTTGAACAAAAATTAAGTCAAAGAAAAAGTCAAAGAAGAAATTAAAACATAAGACAAAAGAAAATGAAACATACTGATACTTTTGAGGTGCAGTAAAGACAGCACCAGAAGTGAAATTCATAATGATAAGCACCTACATTAAAAAAAGAGACATCCTAAATACACAACCTAACTTTACATCTCAATGAGCTAGAAAAAGAACAAAGACCAAAATTAGCAGAAGGAAGGAAATAATAAATATTAGAGCAGAAATAAAATATAAAATAGAAAAACAGCAAGAAAAAAATCAATGAAATTGAGTTGGTTTTTAAAAATATTAACAAATTGATAAAACTTTGGTCAACTAAGAAAAAAAGAAGACTCAAATAAACAAGAAATAAAAGAAGAGACATTACAACTGGTACCACAAAAAAACACATAGTTTCAAAAAATTATGAAACTGCTATAAACAGTTATATACCAACAAACTGAATACTCTAGAAAAATGGGGAAATTCCTAAAAACAATCTTCCAAGACTGGATCTTTTTTTTTCCACATCAGTTTTTTATTTTTATTTTTTAATTAATTTAGTTTTTAATGGAAAGATAATTGCTTTACAGAATTTTGTTGTTTTCTGCCAAAATCAACATGAATCAAGTCTGAATAAAAGACTAAGAAATAGAAAGTCTGAACACACCTATAACTAGTACGGGAGTTGAATCAGTAATCAAAAGCTCCCCAACAAAGAAAGGGCCAGGACCACATGACTTCATTAGTTAATTTTAATGCACAATACAGAGAAATCATCACCTACCCTTCTCGAACTCTTTCTCAAAAAATTGAAGAAAAAACACTTTCAAACTCATTTTATGACAGCAGCATTATCCTGCTCCAAAGCACAGCAAAAAACATTACACGAAAAAAATACAGGCCAATATTCCTGATGATTAGAGATGCAAAATCCTCAACAAATGCAAATTAACTGATGCAATGCATCACATTTACAGAATAAAGGATAAATATCACATGATCATCTTGATGGATGCCAGTAAAACTTTTGATAAAATTTAACACCATTTTGTGAAAAAACTCTCAAAAAACTAGAACTGGAAAGCACCCCAACATCAAAAAGATGATATACAAAAAGCCCACAACTAACATCATACACAATGGTGAAAAGATGAAAGGTTTGATTTTCTTCAAACATCAGGAGCAAGGAAAAGATGACCAAACAAATGGGAAGACATATCATGTTCATGAATTGAAAGACTTAATATCGTTAAAATGTTCATACTGCCCTAAGCAATTTACAGATTATTGCAATTCTTAACAAAATCCCAATGGCATATTTTTACAGAAATTGAAAAAAAATAATTCTACAATTAACATGAACCCACATAATACCACAAACAGAAAATCAATCTTGAAAAAGAATAAGGCTGGAGGCATCACACTTCCTGATTTCAAATTATATGACACTACAATAATTAGAACAGTATGCTACTGGCATAAAGACAGATTTATACACCAGTGGAACAGGAAAGAGAGAGCAGAAATAAACTCACATATATACATTCAATTTATCTTTGATGAGGGTTTTAAGAATACACAATGGGAAAAGAACAGTCACTTCCACAAATAGTATTAGAAAAATTGGATATCCACAGCCAAAAAAAAAAAAAAAATTGAAATTGGATGGTCTCATTGGCATCATATACAAAAGCCAACTCAAATGGATTAAAGACTTAACATAAGATCAGAAACCATAAAACTCCTTGAAAAAAGTAATAAAGAAAAACCTTCACAATGTTTTTAGCAATGAGTTCTTGCATATGAAATCAAAAGCACACAGAACAAAAACAAAAATAAATAAATGGGAGGGGGCGGTCCTAAGATGATGGAGGAATAGGATGGGGAGACCACTTTCTCCCCAACAAATTCATCGAAAGTACATTTGAACACCGAGCAAATTCCACAAAACATCTTCTGAATGCTGATTGAGGACATCATGCACCCAGAAAGGCAGACTTCAAAAGGAGATAGGACAAAGTATAAAAGATAAAAAGAGACACAAAAGAGGTAGGGATGGAGATCCATCCAGGGAAGGGAGTCTTAAAAAACAGAGAAGTTTCCAAACAACAGGAAACACTCTTTCCAGCGGGTCTGTGGTGAGCCTTGGAATCTCAGAGGCCAAAATAACCTGGAGGGAAAATAAATAAATAATTAAACCCCACAGATTACATGCCTAACAGCAACTCCCAGCAGAGCAGCAGCCCAGACACTCGCATATCCCTCTAGCAAGCGGGGTCTGGACAGGGAGGTGCAGGCTGCATTGCTTAGGGTAAGGACCAGGCCTGAATGCTCTGAGGGCCATCTGAGGGAACTAGCTTGATATAGCAACCCAGACTGTGGGATAGCTATCCCACGAAAAGCCCTAACCTAAGACATCACCAGGCCCGCTCACAGAACAAAGGACTGAGCAGAGCTAGCCAGCTGTGGACTGGCCCATCCCCACTGGAGACAGGCAGGCGAGGACAGCCAGAGCCGGAAGGGGGCAATAGCGGCCCCAGAGAGACATCCTATACCAAACTGCAAGCAGACTTCATTGCTAACCAAGACTTCTGGGATTCTGGACAGTCGGCATCCACCAGGAGGGTCGCAGCCAGAGATCATCTCCCCAGAAGAGACACGTGGCACACCTGAGAAGGCGTGCCCGTTGTATACCCAGAAAACCCAGCAGCTGGGACAGAGGAGGCGATAAGTTGCAGCCTTCAACTGGGGGCGACAGTGCTAGCCAAGAACCTGGTCACCTGAGCTGCTCAGACTGGGGACGGGCACAAATGCAGGCCCAACCAAGTCTGCGCCTTTGTGGAGTACCCGAGAACCTGAACCTGAATGGCTTATAGACCTAGGAAGTGCATGCAAACCAGGGACCGCATCAGACAGTTCCCTGCAGAGCAACCTAGAGTCTGAGCAGTGTAGACTGGGAAAGCACACATGCCATGAGCGGGGGCAAACCCAGTGTGGCTGAATCACTGTAATCACACGCCAGTGATATTTGTCTGCTGTGTTCCTCCCTCCCCACAACACGACTGAACAAGTGAGCCTAAAAAAAGTGACCACCACAGCCCCCCTTGTGTCAGGGCAGAAATTAGACACTGAAGAGACCAGCAAACAGAAGAAGCTAAAATAAACAGAGGGAACCACTTTGGAAGTGACAGGTGCAATAGATTAAAACCCTGAAGTTAGCACCGACTACATAGGAAGGGGACTATAGAACTTGAGAAGTAAAAGCTGGACCAAGGAACTATCTGAAAATGAATTGATCCCACACTGTCTGCAACAGCTCCAGAGAAAATCCTAGATATATTTTTATTGTTATCATTTTTTAAATTTAATATTTTTTACTTTTAAGTCCCCTATTACTCCTTTAATCTTTATTTTTATAACCTACTATTACCTTACAAAAAAGATGCCCTTTTTAAAGCAAACTTCATATATATATATATAAATATTTTATAATTTTTGACTTTGTTTTGTTTTTTTAATATTGTATTTTTGAAAATCTGACCTCTACTGTAGATTTTTAATCTTTGCTTTTTGGTATTTGTTATCAACTTTGTACCTTTAAGAACCCAATCTTCAATACCCATTTTTACTTGGGAGCGACATCACTGGCCTGATTGCTCTCTCCCCCTTTGGACTCTCCTTTTTCTCCACCAGGTCACCTCTATCTCCCCCCACCCCCTTTTCTTCTCTACCCAACTCTGTGAATCTCTTTGTGTGTTCCTGGCTGTGGAGAACACTTAGGGAACTGATCACTGGCTGGAACTGTCTCTCTCTTTTGATTTCCCTTCTTATCCTCCTGGCTACCTCTGTCTCCTTTATACCTCTTCTCTTTTCTGTGTAACTCCTTGAACATCTCTGAGGGACTCAGAATGTGGAGAACACCTAGGGAAGTGATTACTGGCTAGCTTGCTCTCATCCCTTTTGATTCCCCCTCTTCTCCTCCTGGTCACCTCTATCTCCCTCTTCCCTCTTCTCTTCTCCATGTAACTCTGTGCACCTCTCCGGGTGTCCCTCACTGTGGAGAAACTTTTCGTCTTTAACCTAGATGTTTTATCATTGGTGCTGTATAGATGGAGAAGTCTTGAGGCTGCTGTAAGAATAAGACTGAAAACCAGAAGCAGGAGGCTTAGTCCAAATAATGAGACATCTGAGAATTCCTGAACCCAGGGAACATTAATTGATAGGACCTCATCAAACACCTCTATACCTACACTGAAACCAAGTACCACCCAAGGGCCAACAAGTTCCAGAGCAAGACATACCACACAAATTCTCCAGCAACACAGGAACATAGACCTGAGCTTCAATATACAGGCTGCCCAAAGTCACACCAAACCCATTGGCATCTCATAAGTCATTATTGGACACTCCATTGCACTCCAAAAAGAGGAAATCCAGCTCCACCCACCAGAACACTGACACAAGCTTCCCTAACCAGGAAACCTTGACAAGCCACCCGTCCAACCCCACCCACAGCGAGGAACCTCCACAATAAAGAGGAACCTCAAACTGCCAGAATACAGAAAGGCCACCCCAAACACAGCAATATAAACAAGATGAAAAGGGAGAGAAATACCCAGCAGGTAAAGGAACAGGATAAATGCCCACCAAACCAAACAAAAGAGGAAGAGATAGGGAATCTACCTGATAAAGAATTCCAAATAATGATAGTGAAAATGATCCAAAACCTTGAAAACAAATAGGAGTTACAGATAAATAGTCTGGAGACAAGAACTGAGAATATGCAAGAAAGGTTTAACAAGGACCTAGAAGAAATAAAAAAGAATAAATGCATAATGAATAAAGCAATAAATGAGATAAAAAACACTCTGGAGGGAACCAACAGTAGAATAATGGAGGCAAAAGATAGGATAAGGGAGGTAGAAGATAGAATGGTAGAAATAAATGGAACAGAGAGGAAAAAAGAAAAAAGAATTAAAAGAAATGAGGACAAACTCAGAGACCTCTGGGACAATGTTAAATGCCCCAACATTTGAATCACAGGAGTCCCAGAAAAAGAAGACAAAAAGAAAGACTATGAGAAAATACTTGAGGAGATAATAGTTGAAAACTTGCCTAAAATGGGGAAGGAAATAGCCACCCAAGTCCAAGAAACCCAGAGAGTCCCAAACAGGATAAACCCAAGGCAAAACACCCCAAGACACATATTAATCACATTAACAAAGATCAAACACAAAGAACAAATATTAAAAGCAGCAAGTGAAAAACAACAAATAACACACAAGGGGATTTCCATTAGGATAACAGCTGATCTTTCAATAGAAACTCTTCAGGCCAGAAGAGAATGGCAGGACATACTTAAAGTGATGAAACAGAAAAACCTATGGCCCAGATTACTGTACGCAGCAAGGATATCATTCAAATATGAAGGAGAAATCAAAACCTTTACAGACAAACAAAGGCTGAGAGAATTCAGCACCACCAAACCAGCTCTCCTACAAAAGCTAAAGGATCTTCTCCAGACAGGAAACACAGAAAGGGTGTATAAACTCAAACCCAAAACAATAAAGTAAATGGCAACGGGATCATACTTATCAATAATTACCTTAAATGTAAATGGGTTGAATGCCCCAACCAAAAGACAAAGACTGGCTGAATGGATATAAAAACAAGACCACTATATACGTTGTCTACAAGAGACCCACCTCGAAACAAGGGACACATACAGACTGAAAGTGAAGCACTGGAAAAAGTTATTCCATGAAAATAGAGACCAAAAGAAAACAGGAGTAGCAATACTCATATCAGACAAAATAGACTTTAAAACAAAGGCTGTGAAAAGAGACAAAGATGGACACTACATAATGATCAACACAACAATCCAAGAAAAAGATATAACAATTATAAATATATGTGCACCCAAAATAGGAGCACCACAATATGTATGACAAATACTAACAAGTATGAAAGGGGAAATTAACAATAACACAACAATAGTGGGAGACTTTAATACCGAACTCACACCTATGAATAGATCAACTAAACAGAAAATTAACAAGGAAACACAAATTTTAACTGATACAATAGACCAGTTAGACCTAAATGATATCTATAGGACAATTCACACCAAAACAATGAATTTCACCCTTTTCTCAAGTGCACACGGAACCTTCTCCAGAATAGATCACATTCTGGGCCAAAAATCTAGCCTTGGTAAAATTCAAAAAAAATTGAAATCATTACAAGCATCTTTTCTGACCACAATGCAGTACGATTAGATCTCAATTACAGGAGAAAAACTATTAAAAATTCCAACATATGGAGGCTGAACAACACGCTGCTGAATAACCAACAAATCACAGAAGAAATCAAAGAAGAAATCAAAATATGCATACAAATGAATGAAACTGAAAACACAACAATCCAAAACCTATGGGACACTGTAAAAGCAGTGCTAAGGGGAAGGTTCATAGCAATACAGGCTTACCTCAAGAAACAAGAAAAAGTCAAATAAATAACCTAACTCTACACCTAAAGCAACTAGAAAAGGAAGAAATGAAGAACCCCAGAGTTAGTAGAAAAAAAGAAATCTTAAAAATTAGGGCAGAAATAAAAGCAAAAGAAACAAAAGAGACCATAGCAAAAATCAACAAAGCCAGAAGCTGGTTCTTTGAGAAGATAAATAAAATGATAAACCAATACCCAGACTCATCAAGAAACAAAGGGAGAAAAATCAAATCAACAAAGTTAGAAATGAAAATGGAGAGATCACAACAGACAACACAGAAATACAAAGGATCATAAGAGACTATTATCAGTAACTATATGCAAATAAAATGGACAACTTGGAAGAAATAGAAAAAATTCTTTGAAAAGTACAACTTTCCAAACTGAACAAGGAAGAAGTAGAAAATCTTAACAGACCCATCACAAGCATGGAAATTGAAACTGTAATCAGAAATCTTCCAACAAACAAAAGCCCAGGACCAGACAGTTTCACAGCTGAATTCTAACAAAATTTAGAGAAGAGCTAACACCTATCCTGCTCAAACTCTTCCAGAAAATTGCAGAGGAAGGTAAACTTCCAAACTCACTCTATGAGGCCACCATCAGCCCAATAACAAAACCTGACAAAGATGCCACAAAAAAAGAAAACTACAGGCCAATATCACTGATGAACATAGATGCAAAAATCTTCAATTAAATTCTAGCAAACAGAATCCAACAACATATTAAAAAGATCATACATCATGACCAAGTGGACTTCATCTCAGGGATGTAAGGATTCTTCAATACCTGCAAATCAATCAATGTAATACACCACATTAACAAATTGAAAAATAAAAGCCATATGCTTATCTCAATAGATGCAGAGAAAGCCTTTGACAAAATTCAACATCCATTTATGATAAAAACCCTCCAGAAAGCAGGAATATAAGGAATATACCTCAACATAATAAAACCTATGTATAACAAACCCACAGCAAACATTATGCTCAATGGTGAAAACTTGAAAGCATTTCCCCTAAAGTCAGGAACAAGGGTGCCCACTTTCACCACTACTATTCAACATAGTTTTGGAAGTTTTGGTCACAGCAATAAGAGCAGAAAAATAAATAAAAGAAATCCAGATTGGCAAAGAAGAAGTAAAACTCTCACTGTTTGCAGGTGACATGATCCTCTTCATAGAAAACCCTAAAGACTCCACCAGAAAATTACTAGAGCTAATCAATGAATATAGTAAAGTGGCAGGATATAAAATCAACACACAGAAATCCCTTGCATTCCTATACACTAATAATGAGAAAATAGAAAGAGTAATTAAGGAAATAATTCCATTCACCATTGCAACAAAAATAATAAAATACTTAGGAATATATCTACCTAAAGAACCAAAGACCTATATATAGAGAACTATAAAACACTGGTGAAAGAAATCAAAGAGGACACTAACAGATAGATAAATATACCGTGTTCATGGATCAGAAGAGTCAATAGAGTGAAAATGAGTATACTACTCAAAGCAATCTATAGATTCAATGCAATCCCTATAAAGCTACCAGCGGTATTTTCCAGAGAACTAGAGGAAATAATTTCATTATTTGTATGGTAATACAAAAAAAAGAAGAAAAAACTCGAATAGCCAAAGAAATCTTGAGAAAGAAGAATAGAACTGGAGGAATCAACCTGCTTGACTTCAGGCTCTACTACAAAGCCACAGTCATCAAGACAGTATGGTACTGGCACAAAGACAGAAATATAGATCAATGAAACAAAATAGAAAGCCCAGAGATAAATCCATGCACCTATGGGCACCTTATCTTTGACAAAGGAGGCAAGAATATACAATGGAGAAAAGAGAATCTCTTTAATAAGTGGTGCTGGGGAAACTGGTCAACCACTTGTAAAAGAATGAAACTAGAACACTTACTAACACCATACAGAAAAATAAACTCAAAATGGATTAAGGATCTAAACTTAAGACCAAAACTATAAAACTCCTAGAAGAGAACATAGGCAAAATATTCTCCGACATAAATCACAGCAGGATCCTCTACAACCTACCTCCCAGAATATTGGAAATAAAAGCAAAAATAAACAAATGGGACCTAATTAAAATTAAAAGCTTCTGCACAACAAAGGAAACTCTAAGCAAGGTGAAAAGACAGCCTTCAGAATGGGAGAAAATAATAGCAAATGAAGCAACTGACAAAGAATTGATCTCAAAAGTATACAGGCAACTCCTGCAGCTCAATTCCAGAAAAATAAACGACCCAATCAAAAAAATGGGCCAAAGAACTAAACAGACATTTCTCCAAAGAAAACATTCAGATGGCTAACAAACATATGAAAAGATGCTCAACAGCACTCATTATCAGAGAAATGTGAAGATATACAGATGGCTAACAAACATATGAATAGATGCTCAACAGCACTCATTATCAAAGAAATGAAAATCAAAACCACAATGAAGTACCATTTCATGCCATTCAGAATGGCAGCTATCCAAAAGTATACAAGCAATAAATGCTGGAGAGGGTGTGGAGAAAAGGGAACCCTCTTACACTGTTGGTGGGAATGCAAACTAGTACAGCCACTATGGAGAACAGTGTGGAGAGTCCTTAAAAACCTGGAAATAGAACTGCCATAGGATTCAGCAATCCCACTGCTGGGCATACACACCCAGGAAACCAGAATTAAAAGAGACACTTGTGCCCCAATGTTCATTACATCACTGTTTGTAATAGGCAGGGTATGGAAGCAACCTAGATGTCCATCAGCAGACGAATGGATAAGAAAGCTGTGGTACACATACACAATGGAATATTACTCAGCCATTAAAAAGAATACATTTGAATCAGTTCTAATGAGGTGGATGAAACTGGAGCCTATTATACAGAGTGAAGTAAGCCAGAAAGAAAAACACCAACACAGTATACTAACGCATATATATGGAATTTAGAAAGATTGTAACGATAGCCCTGTATGTGAGACAGCAAAAGAGACAGTGATGTATAGAACAGTCTTTTGAATTCTTTGAGAGAGAACAAGGGTGGGATGATTTGGGAGAATGGCATTGAAACATGTATATTATCACATGTGAAACGAATCGGCAGTCCAGGTTCAATGCAGGATACAGGATGCTCGGGGCTGGTGCACTGGGATAACGCAGAGGGATGGTATGGGGAGATCGGTGGGAGGGGGGTTCAGGATGGGGAACACATGTACACCTGTGGCAGATTCATGGTGATGTATGGCAAAACCAACACAATATTGTAAAGTAATTAGCCTCCAATTAAAATAAATAAATTTATATTTAAAAAATACAATATACTTAGTCCATTAAGTGTGCAATAGCATTATGTCTAAAAAAAGCAATGGACATACTTTAATTTAAAAAAAAAATTCTTTATTTCTAAAGTTTGCTAACTATCCTCTGAGGCTTCAGTGAGTTGTAATCTTTTGGCAATTCAGTTCAGTTCGGTCGTTCAGTCGTGTCCGACTCTTTGCAACCCCATGAATCGCAGTACGCCAGGCCTTCTTGTCCATCACCAACTCCCAGAGTTCACTCAGACTCACATCCATTGAGTCAGTGATGTCATCCAGCCATCTCATCCTCTGTCGTCCCCTCCTCCTCCTGCCCCAATCCCTCCCAGCATCAGAGTCTTTTCCAATGAGTCAACTCTTCACGTGAGGTGGCCAAAGTACTGGACTTTCAGCTTTAGCATCATTCCTTCCAAACAAAACCCAGAGCTTATCACCTTCAGAATGGACTGGTTGGATCTCCTTGCAGTCCAAGGGACTCTCAAGAGTCTTCTCCAACACCACAGTTCAAAAGCATCAATTCTTTGGTGCTCAGCCTTCTTCACAGTCCAAGTCTCACATCCATACATGACCACTGGAAAAACCATAGCCTTGACTAGACGGACCTCTGTTGGCAAAGTAATGACTAATGACTCTGCTTTTCAATATGCTATCTAGGTTGGTCATAACTTTTCTTCCAAGGAGTAAGCGTCTTTTAATTTCATGGCTGCAGTCACCATCTGCAGTGATTTTGGAGCCCCAAAAAATAAATTCTGACACTGTTTCCACTGTTTCCCCATCTATTTCCCATGAAGTGACGGGACCACACGCCATGATCTTCGTTTTCTGAATGTTGAGCTTTAAGCCAACTTTTTCACGCTCCTCTTTCACCTTCATCAAGAGGCTTTTTAGTTCCTCTTCACTTTCTGCCATAAGGATGGTGTCATCTGCATATCTGAGGTTATTGATATTTCTCCCAGCAATCTTGATTCCAGCTTGTTTCTTCCAGTCCAGCATTTCTCATGATGTACTCTGCCTATAAGTTAAATAAGCAGGGTGACAGTATACAGCCTTGACGTACTTCTTTTCCTATTTGGAACCAGTCTGTTGTTTCATGTCCAGTTCTAACTGTTGCTTCCTGACCTGCATATAAATTTCTCAAGATGCAGGTCAGGTGGTCTGGTATTCCCATCTCTTTCAGAATTTTCCACAGTTTATTGTGATCCACACAGTCAAAGGCTTTGGCATAGTCAACAAAGCAGAAAGAGATGTTTTCCTGGAATTTTCTTGCTTTTTCCGTGATCCAGCAGATGTTGGCAATTTGGTCTCTGGTTCCTCTGCCTTTTCTAAAACCAGCTTAAACAACTCCGAGTTCACAGTTCACGTATTGCTGAAGCCTGGCTTGGAGGATTTTGAGCATTACTTTACTAGCATGTGAGATGAGTGCAATTGTGTGGTAGTTTGAGCATTCTTTGGCATTGCCTTTCTTTGGGATTGGAATGAAAACTGACCTTTTCCAGTCCTGTGGCCACTGCTGAGTTTTCCAAATTTGCTGGCATATTGAGTGCAGCACTTTCACAGCATCATCTTTCAGGATTTGAAATAGCTAACTGGAATTCCATCACCTCCACTAGCTTTGCTCATAGTTATGCTTTCTAAGGCCCACCTGACTTCACATTCCAGGATGTCTGGATCTAGGTCAGTAATCACACCATCATGATTATCTTGGTCGTGAAAATCTTTTTTGTACAGTTCTGTGTATTCTTGCCACCTCTTCTTAATATCTTCTGCTTCTGTTAGGTCCATACCATTTCTGTCCTTTATCGAGCCCATCTTTGCATGAAACTTTCCCTTGGTATCTCTAATTTTCTTGAAGAGATCTGTAGTCTTTCCCATTCTGTTGTTTTCCTCTATGTCTTTGCATTGATCTCTGAGGAAGTCTTTTTTATCTCTTCTTGGTACTGTTTGGAACTCTGCATTCAGATGCTTATATCTTTCTTTTTCTCCTTTGCTTTTCACTTCTCTCCTTTTCACAGCTATTTGTAAGGCCTCCCCAGACAGCCATTTTGCTTTTTTGCATTTCTTTTCCATGGGGATGGTCTTGATCCCTGTCTCCTGTACAATGTCATGAACCTCAGTCCATAGTTCATCAGGCACTCTGTCTATCAGATCTAGGCCCTTATATCTATTTCTCACTTCCATTGTATAATCATAAGGGATTTGATTTAGGTCATACCTGAATGGTCCAGTGGTTTTCCCTACTTTTTTCAATATCAGTCTGAATTTGGCAATAAGGACTTCATGGTCTGAGCCACAGTCAGCTCCTGGTCTTTTTTTTGCTGACTGTATAGAGCTTCTCCATCTTTGGCTGCAAAGAATATAATCAATCTGATTTCGGTGTTGACCATCTGGTGATGTCCATGTGTAGAGTCTTCTCTCGTGTTGTTGAAAGAGGGTGTTTGCTCTGACCAGTGCATTTTCTTGGCAAAACTCTATTAGTCTTTGCCCATCAAAAATCATTGATGACAGATCACCATAATAAATATAAGAAAAATGAAAAATTTTTAAATATTGTGGGAATTACCAAAATGTGACACAGAGACATAAAGAAATACAAAAATGTTGCTGGAACCATGGTGCTGATAGATTTGGTCAAAGTAGGGTTGCCACAACCTTTCAGGTTGTAAAAAATGCAATAAAGCAAAGCACAAGAAAAAAAAAATATTATATCTACCTAAAGAAAGAAAAGACCTATATATAGAAAGGTATAAAACACTGGTGAAAAAAATCAAAGAGGACACAAATAGATGGAGAAGTATACTGTGTTCATGGATCAGAAGAATCAATATAGTGAAAATGAGTATACTACCCAAAACAATCTATAGATTCAATGCAATCCCTATCAATATTAATATGTAAAGTAAAATAAATAAATAAATAAAACTGAACAAAGGGAAAAGCAATGGGAGTACATCAAACTAAAAAGCTTCTGCATAGCAAAAGAAACAATCAACATAATGAAAGACAACCTAGAGAATGGAAGAAAAATTTGCAAACTATATCTGATAAGTGGTTAATATGCAAACTATATATGGAATTCCTATACCTCAATAGTGAAAAATCTAATATGAATTTAAAATAGGGTTAGAATCTGAATAGACAGTTCTCCAAAGAAGACATGCAAAGAACCAACCAATAGATGAAAAATTGTTTGACATCACTAATCATGAGAGAAGCAAATCAAAACCACAATGAGCATTACCTCACCTCTTTTAAAGTAAAAGTGTTAGTCACTCAGTCATGTCTGACTCTTTGCGACCCCATGAACTGTAGCCTGCCAGGCTCCTCTATCCATGGGATTTTCCAGACAAGAATACTGGAGTGGCATGCCATTTCCTTCTCCAGGAGATCTTCCCAGTCCAGATATGGAACCCAGGTGTCCCACATTGCAGGCAGATTCTTGACCATCTGAGCCACCAGGGAAGCCTAACATCTGTTAGGATGACTATTGAAGGAAATTCTGCAATATATGACATAAATGAATGTCAAGCACATTATGCTAGGTGAAATAAGCCCAAATACTGCACAATTACTTTTACATGAGGTATCTAAAATAGTCAAAATCATAGAATCAAAGAGTAGAATGATGGTTGCCAGGTGCTGAGGTGAGGAGGAAATGAGAAGTTACTAATTATTGTACATAAAGTTTCAGTTAAGCAAGATGAATAAACTCTAGAGATCTACTGCATTATATTGTGTATGTGTGTGTGTGCATGCACATGCTTGTGTGCTAAATCACTTCAGTTGTGCCCAACTTTTTGCAACCCTATGGATTGTATCCCACCAGGCTCCTCTGTCCATGGGATTCTCCAGGCAAGAATACTGGAGTGGGTTGCCATGCTCTCCTCCAGGGTATCTTACCAAACCAGGGAGCAAACCAGCATCTCTTACATCTCCTGCATTGGCAGGCAAGTTTTTTTCCACTAGTGCCACCTGCGAAGCCCATATAACATTATACTTGTGGTCAACAATAACTTTAAAATGTACTAAGAGAGCAGATCCTTTGTTACATGTTGTTACCACTTGAAAATAGGGAATTCGCTGGTGGTCCAGTGGTTAATAATCCACCTTGAAATGCAGAAGACACAGGTTTGATACCTGGTCAAGCAACTAAGATCGCACATACCATCGGGCAACTAAGCCCATGTGCCACAGTTAAGATCAAACACAGCCAAATGAATAAATATTTTTAAAATAAAAATAAAAGATCCTTACAAAATCCTACATATATATGTAAAAAAAAAAATAAGGGAATCAAAACATGCGCAGTGAACTGGATATTTATGTTCTTCCCCAATTCATATCTTGAAATCCTAACCTTTAAGTTGAGATTAGGTGGTTGGGCCTTTGGGATGTGGTTTGTTCATGAGAGTGGAGATCTCATGATTAGCATTGATGCTCTTATTAAAAAAAGACCCCAGAGAGACACCCATTTCTCCATGTGAAGTTACAGTAAAAAAAAAAAAAAAAAAAAGGTTGTTAATGAGAAAGTAGGCCCTCATCAAACACTAAATCTAACAGCACTATGATCTTAGACTTCTCAGCTCATAGAACTGCAAGAAATAAATTTCTGTTGTTTATAGTTGCTCAGTTCAGTTCAGTCATTCAGTCGTGTTTGATTCTTTGCAACCCTTTGGACTGCAGCACAACAGGCTCCCCTGTCCATCACCAACTCCTGGAGCTTGCTCATATCATGTCCATTGAGTCAGGGGTGCCATCCAACCAGCTACTCAGTCTATGACACTTCTGTTATAGCAACCTGTAGGGACTAAGACAACACATGACAACAAAAATTAAAGAAAGCAAAAGGCAATAATGGAAGAATTGAGGAACCAGAAAGATATGACACATCAAAAACAAATAACAAAATGACATAAGGAAATCTTTCCTTTTGAGTAGTTACTCTAAATACAAATGGACTAAACTCTCCAATAAAGAACAGAGACTAGCAGAATAGGATTATTTAGAAATTATCAACTGTATGCTACCTACAAGAGACTCACTTTAGATCCAATGGCCTAAATGCATTGAAAGAATAGAAAAGGGTATTTCATCCAAATAATAACCAAAAAAGAACTGTGGTGGTTATACTAATATCAGACAAAATCAACTTTAATTCAAAAACTATAACAAGAGAAAAAGGAGGACATTATATATCAATAAAAAGGAAAGTCCAGCAAAAAGATATAAAAAGTATACACATACACGGACCTAATAACAGAGTCCCAATATATATGACACAAACATTGTAAGAAATAAAGAAATAAGACAGTTCTGCAATAATAGTTAGAGTCTTCTATACTCCACTTTAAATAATAGACAAAACAATTAAACAGAATTAATGAGGGGATAAAGGACTTGAAAAACTTTATGAATCAATTAAATATAACAGACATATAAAGAACACTCCACCCATAAACAGCAGAATACACATTCTTGCCACATCAAACACTCTCCAGAATAAACCATATATTAGGTCACAAAAAAGTCATTAACGCGGGTATACCTGTGGCGGATTCATTTTGGTATTTGGCAAAACTAATACAATATTGTAAAGTTTAAAAATAAAATAAAATTTAAAAAAAATAATAAATTTTAAAAGATTTAAATAATCCAAACTATCTTCTCTCATCACAATGGAATGAAACTAGAAATTAATAACATGCAAAACTAGAAAATTAGCAAATATGTGGATGTTAGCATATTCTTGACTAGTGGGTCAAATAAGAAATTATAAACTAAATTAGAAAATAGTTGAGACTACTGAATCAAAAATACTAAGTATAAAATCTACGGAATGCAGCAGTATCAGTATTCAGAGGGAAATTTACAGCTATAAATGCATACCTTAAAAAGGAAGAAAGATCTCAAGTCAATAATCAGACTTTATACCTTGAGGAGCTTGAAAAAAAAAATAGCACACTAAGCCCAAAACTGGCAGAAGCAAGGAAGTAATAAAAATTAGAGAGGTGTTTACAAAACAGAGAATGAAAAACAATAGAGAAATTTGATGAAAGCAAACCAAAGTTGGTTCTTAAGGTAGATCAACAAGATTGAGAAAACTTGAGCTAGGCTAAGAGACTGACTTATTTACTTATGAAAATCATAAATTTTGGTAACATGCTACTAACATTACAGAAACAAAAAGGTAATACTATGAGCAAATTTTTATTAATATTGAAGTATATTTATTTTGCAATGTTGTGTTAGTTTCTGCTGTGCAGCACAGTGATTCAGTTTTATATGTATATACATATGTCCACTCTTTTCTAGTTTCCTTTCCCATCTAGGTCACCACAGAACCCTGAGTAGATTTCTCTGTGCTATACATACAGTAGATTCTTGCCAGTTATCTATTTTGTGTATAGTATTGTATATATGTCAACCACAATCTTTCAATTCATCCCACCCTCCTCCCCCCTTGGTAACCAAAAGTATATTTTCTATATTTGTGACTCTATTTCTGCTTTGCAAATAAGTTATTCTGCAACACTTTTCTAGATCACATATATGTTATATGATATTTGTCTTTCTCTTTTTTACTTCACTCTGCATGACACTCTCTAGGTCCATCCATGTCTCTACAAATGGCATCATCTCATTCCTTTTATGGCTGAGTAATATTCCATCTTATGTGTGTACCACCACTTCCTTATCCATTCCTCTGTTGATGGGCATTTAGATTGCTCAAATGTACAGGCTATTGTAGATAGTGAGGCAGTAAATATTGGTGTGCATACATCCTTTCAAACTATGGTTTTCTCCAGATATATGCCCAAGAGTGGAATTTCTGGATCATATGGTAACTCTGTTTTTAGTTTTCAAGAAACTTCCATACTGTTCTCCATAGTGGCTGTACCAATTTGCATTCCCACCAACAGCAGTAGGAGGGTTCCCATTTCTCCACACCCTTCCCAACATTTATTGTTTGTAGATTTTTTTGATGATGGTCATTCTGACAGATGTGAGGTGATACTCTGTTATAGTTTTAACTTGCATTTCTCTAATAATTAGTGATGTTGAGCATCTTTTTCTGTGGTTTTTTTTTTTTTTTTTTTTTTGGCCATACATATGTCTCCTTTGGAGAAATGTCTATTTAGACCTTTCAATCATTTTTTGATTGGGGTATTTTTTTTTTATATTGAGCTGCCTGAGCTGTTTGTATATTTTGGATATTAATCCCTTGTGAGTTTCTTCATTTGAAAATATTTACTCCTATTCTGAAAGTTGTATTTTGTTCTGTTCATGGTTCCCTTTGCTGTGCAAAAAGCCTATAGGATTAATTAGATATCATTTATTTTTCATTTTAATTATGCTAGGCAGTGAATCAAAAAAAAGATCTTGCTGCCATTTATGTCAAAGATTGTTCTGCCTATGGTTTCTTCTAAGTGTTTTCTATATCCAGACTTACAGTCTTTAATCCCTTTTGAGTTTATTTTCGTGTATGGTGTTAGGGAGTGCTCAAATTTCATTCTTTCACGTATAGCTGTCTCGTTTTCTCAGCTCCACTTATTGAAAAGACTGTATTTTCTCCATTGTATATTATTTCCTCCTTTGTTATAGTGGCCATAAGTGTGTGAGTTGATTTCTTGACCTTCTACTCTGTTCCATTAATCTATATTGTAGTATAGCCTGAAGTCAAAGAGCCTGATTCCTCCAGCTCTGTTCTCCTTTCTCAAGATTGCTTTGGCTATTCAGGATCTTTTGTGTGCTCATACAATTTTAATATTTTTTTGTTCTAATTCTGCAAAAAAATTGTCATTTTGATAGAGATTGCATTCAATTGGTAGATTGCTTTGGGTAGTATATTCATTTTCAAAACACTGATTCTTCCTATTTAAGAACATCTGTTTGTGTCATCTCTCTGTTTCTGTCATTCTTGATTTCTTTCATCAGTATCTTATAGTTTTCTGAGTACAGGTCTTTTGCCTCCTTAACTAGGTTAATTTCAAGGTATGTTATTCTGTTTGATGTAATGGTAAATGGAATTGTTTCTTGAATTTCTCTTTCTGATTTTTGTTGTTAGTGTATAGAAATGCAAGAGATTTCTGTATGTTAATTTTGTATTCTGAAACTTTACTGAGTTCATTGATGAGCTCTTCTAGTTTTCTGGTGGCATCTTTAAGATTTTCTATATATAATATAGTGTCGTCTGTAAACAGTGACAGTTTTACTTTTTTATCCAATTTTTATTCTTTTTATTTCTTTGTATTCTCTGCTGTGGCTAGGACTTTTAAACTATGTTGAATAAAAGTGGAAAGAATGGACATCTTTGTCTTGTCTCTCATCTTAGAGGAAATGCTTTCATATTTTAACCATTGAGTATGATGTTAGCTGTGGGTTTGTCATATATGGCCTTTATTACATTGATGTAGGTTCCCCCTGTGCCATCTTTCTGGAGAGTTCTTATCGTGAATGGGTGCTGAATTTTGTCAAAAGGTTTTTCTCCATCTATTGAGATGATAGCATTGCTTTTATTCTTCAATTCAATTTGTTAATGTGGTATATCACGTTGATTGATTTGTATATATTAAAGAATACTTGCATCCTCCTGATAAATTCCACTTAATTTGTGATGTATGATCCTTTAAATGTGTTGCTGGACTCAGTTTGCTAGTGTTTTATTGAAGATTTTTGCATCTATGTTTATCAATGATATTGGCCTATAATTTTCATTTTTGCATAATATCTTTGTCTGGTTTTGGTATCAGGAGATGATGGCCTCATAGAATGTGCTTGGGAGGGTTCCTTCCTCTGCAATTTTTGGGAGAGTTTGAAAAGAATAAGTTGTTACCTCTTCTCTAAATGTTTGATAGAATTTGTCTGTAAAACCATCTGGTCTTGGGTTTTTGTTTGCTGGGAGTTTTTAAATCACACTTTCAGTTTCAGTACTTGTGTTTGCTCTGTTCATAGTTTCTATTTCTTCCTGGTTCTGTCTTGAAGGGTTGTACTTTCCTAGAATTTGTCCATTTCTTCTAGGTAGTCCATTTTATTGTCATATAGTTGCTTGTAGAATTCTCTTAATATTTGTATTTCAGTGGTGTCCATTGTAACGTCTCCTTTTTCATTTGTAATTTTATTGATTTGCATTTTCTCCCTTTTTTTCTTGATTAGTTCAGTTCAGTCTCTCAGTCGTGTCTGACTCTTTGCAACCCCATGGACTGCAACAAGCCAGACATCCCTGTCCATCACTAACTTCTGGAGCTTCCACAAATTCATGTCCATCAAGTCGGTGATGCCATCCAACCATCTCATCCTCTGTTGTCCTCTTCTCTTCCTGCCTTCAACCTTTCCCAGCATCAGGATCTTTTCCAATGAATCAGTTCTTTGCATTAGTTGCCCAAAGTATTGGAGCTTCAGCTTCAGCATCAGTCCTTCCAATGAATATTTAGGACTGATTTCCTTTAAGATGGACTGGCTTGATCTCCTTGCAGTCCAAGGGACTCTCAAGAGTTTTCTCCAACACCACAGTTCAAAAGTAACAATTCTTCAGTGCACAGCTTTCTTTATGGTCCAACTCTCACACCCATATATTACTAGTAGAAAAACCATAGCTTTGACTAAACGTACCTTTGTTGGCAAAGTAATGTCTCTGCTTTTTAATATGCTGTTTAGGTTTATCAGCTTTTCTTCCAAGGAGCAGGTGTCTTTTAATTTCCTGGCTGCAGTCACCATCTGCAGTGATTTTGGAGCCCAAGAAAGTCTGTCACTGTTTCCACTGCTTCCCCATCTATTTGCCATGAAGTGATGAGACTGGATGCCATGAACTTCGCTTTTTGAACGTTGAATTTTAAAAGCCAGGGTTTTCAATCTCCTCTCACTTTAATCAAGAAGCCCTTTAGTTCTTCTTCACTTTCTGTCATAAGGGTGGTGTCATCTGTATGTCTGAGGTTATTGATTTTTCCTCTGGTAATCTTGATTCCAGCCTGTGCTTCATACAGCCCAGCATTTCACATGATGTACTCTTAAATAAGCAGGGTAACAAAATATAGCCTTGATGTACTCCTTTCCCAATTTGGAACCAATCTATAGTTCCATGTCCAGTTCTAACCATTGTTTCTTGACCAGCATACAGGTTTCTAAGGAGACAGGTAAGGTGGTCTTGTATTCACAGTTTATTGTGATCCACACAGTCCGAAGCCTTTGGTGTAGTCAATAAAGCAGAAGTAGATGTTTTTCTGAAACTGTCTTGCTTTTTCTATGATCCAACAGATATTGGCAATTTGACCTCTGGTTCCTCTGCCTTTTTAAAATCCAGCTTGAACATCTGGAAGTTCTCAACTCACATACTATTGAAGTCTCACTTGGAGAATTTTGAGCATTACTTTGCTAGCATGTGAGATGAGCACAATTGTGTGGTAGTTTGAACATTCTTTGGCATTCTTTTTCTTGATGAGTCTGGCTAAAGATTTATCCATTTTGTTTATCTTCTCAAAGAACCAGATTTCAGTTCCATTTATGTTTGCTATTTTTTCATCTCTATTTCATTTTTTTCTGCTCTTATCTTTATGATTTCTTTCTTTCTACTAAGTTTGGGTTTGTTTGTTCTTCCTCCACTAGTTGCTTTAGGTGTAAGGTTAGGTTGTCTATTTGAGATTCCACTTATTTGTTGAGGTAAGATTGTATTGCTATAAATTTCCTTCTTAGAACTGCTTTTGCTGCATCTCATAGGTTTTGGATCACCATATTTTTATTGTCATATTTTTCTAGTACTTGTTATTTCTTCTTTGATTTCTTTGGTGGTCCATTGGTTATTTAGTAACATATTGCTTAGCCTCCATATGTTTGTGATTTTTCCAGCTTTTTTCCCTGTAATTGATTTCTAATCTCATAGCAGTGTAGTCAGAAAAGATGGTTGATACAATTTTAATTTTCTTAAATTTACTGACCCTTGATTTGTGGCCCAAGATATGTTCTATCTTAGAGCATGTTCTGTATTCACTTGAGAATAAAGTGTATTCTTCTGCTTTCAGATGGAATGCCTTGTAAATATTAAGTCTATTTGGCCTAATGTGTCATTTTAGGCCTGTGCTTCATCATTAATTTTCTGTCTGGATGGTCTGTCCATTGGCGAAAGTTAAATATTAACATCCCCCACTATATTGTGCTACTGTCAATTTCCCCTTTATGGCTGTTAGCATTTGCCTTATATATTAAAGTGCATATATATATATATATATATATATATATACACACCCAAAAGTGCTCCTATTTTGGGTGTATATATATTGCAATTGGGATATCTTCTTTTTGTATTGATCCCTGGGTCATAATGTTGTGACCTGCCTTGTCTCTCATAGCTGTCTTTATTTTAAAGTTTATTTTGTCTGATAGCATCACCAACTCAATGGACATGAACTTGGGCAAACTCTAGGAGATAGTGAGGGACAGGGAGGCTGGGGGTGCTGCAGTCCATGGGGTCACAAAGAGTCAGACATGGCTTTGTGACTGAACAACATTTTTGTCTGATATGAGTATTGCTACTCAAATTTTCTTTTGATTTTGATTTTCATTTTCATGGAGCATCTTTTTCCATCCCCTCACTTTCAGTCTGTGTGTGTCCCTAGGCCTAAAGTGGGTCTCTTGTAAACAGCATATATAAGGGTCTTGATTTTGTATCCATTCAACCAGCCTATGTCTTTGGTTGGAGCATTTAGTCAATTAACATTTAAGGTAATTATCAATATGTATGTTCTCAATGTCATTTTCTTAATTGTTTAGTATTTGCTTTTGTAGGTAGGTCTTGTTTATCTCTTTCTGTTTTGTTCTCTTCTGTTTCCTGCCTAGAGAAGTTCCTTTACCATTTGTTGTAAAGCTAGTTTGGTGGTGCTGAATTCTGTTACCTTTTTGATTTCTCCATTTTATCTGAATCAAGGCCTTACTGGGTAGAGTATTCTTGGTTGTAGGTTTTCCTTTTCATCACTTTTAATATATCCTGCCACTATGTTCTGACCTCCATAGTTTCTGCTGAAAAATCATTTGATAACCTTATAGGAAATCCCTTGTATGTTATTTGTTGCTTTTCCCTTGATGATTTTAATATTTTCATTTGTATTTAATTTTTGTTAGTTTTATTAATATATGCCTTGATATGTTCTTCCTTGGGTTTATCTTGTATGGTGCTTTCCACACTTCTTGGACTTGGGTGACTATTTCGTTTCCCATATTAGGCAAGTTTTCAACTATAATCTCTTCAAATATTTTCTCAGGCCCTTTCTTTTTCTCTTCTTCTGGGACCTCCGTAGTTCAAATGTTGGTGTATTTAATGCTGTCCCAGAGATCTCTGAGACTGTCCTCATTTCTTTATATTCTTTTTTCTTTATTCTATTCCACAGTAGTGATTTCTATCACTCTGTCTTCCAGCTCACTCATCTGTTCTGCCTCAGTTATTCTGCTACTGATTTTTTCTAGAGTATTTGTCATTTTAGTTATTATATTGTTCATCTCTGTTTGTTTTTTAGTTCTTCTACTTCTTTGTTAAACATTTTTTGTATCTTCTTAATTTGTATCTCCATTCTTTTTCTGAGATCTTGGATCATCTTCACTATCATTATACTGAATTCTTTTTTAGGTAAATTGTGTATCTCCTTCCTTTTCATTTAGTTGTTCTTACAGGTTTTTATTTTGCCCCTTGTTCTGCAAAAAAATTCTCTGTCATCTTATTTTGTCTCACTTACTGTGTTTGTGATCTTTTCTGCAGGCTGCAGGACCATAGCTCCTCTTGCTTCTGGTGCCTGCTCTCTGATAAGTGAGGTGAATATTGAGGGGAGCCTCACCTTTGTTCTGCAGTAGTCACTGCCCTGTCAGAGGCATGATGTATTACCTAGTTGTTGAAGTAGTCATTTCTTAGTTGTGTTTCTGGTCTTTGGTATCGGGTAATCAGGATTGGATCACTCCCACTAGCAGAAAAGCCACTGCATTTTCCTCTCCAGGAGATGTTCACCCTTGACTATGCTCTGTTGTGTCCCCTGTCATCTATTGTGTGGGCTCACAAAGTACACAATTGCTGCACTGCTCTTGGTACCACCTTAACCATGGATATGCCAGCAATTAACCCTGCTGACTCAGATATTGTTTGCACCAGGCCACTGGCACGGGTCTACTGAAGTTAAGTCCCAGGAATGCAGTTGTTGTACACCTGAGCCTCTCTGGTAGTTGTGGTTACAGCACAAACTGTGGCTTGGCCCAATCCTTTCATGTACATGCCCACAAATCCTACAACTGCTAAAGCCAGTGCCATCTCAGCTGCAGGAGCATTTGTTGTCCACTGAGATATTCTGCAGGTGCTGGATTTAGCAAGCCATCAGTGGAAGTGTAACTCCACAGTTCTTATAGCCACAAGGAGAGATCAGCTCTTCCTCCTAGTTGTATAGCCCCTGGGGCTTAGGTGTGGTTTCAGCCCCACCTCTGCATATGTTTTTCCCACCAGCACCTGCTCCAGAGGCTTCCCTGGAGCACATGTGCCAGCATAGTCCAGCAGGGCTGAAGGCATTATGGGTGTGGCTGCCGGGACCAGTGTGACTGAAAGGGGTTTTGACATGGGCAGCACTTGGGCCCACCTGTACCAGCGTGGCCAGAGGAGTCTTTGGCTTTAGGGCCCGGCAAGCCTGCTTAGGCATTAACCCCTCCTAGTGCCCGCTGAGGTAGGGGCTATTGGTGGGGAAGGAGGCTGCAATTGCAGCCCTGCTCCTTGTGTGCCACTTAACAATGGCACCCTGGCTCTATGGTAGCACGGGGTTCTTCCACTAACTCTCCCTGTTGTGGGGCTCTTTTTTTGCATCCTTTCAGGTTGTCTCTTCACAACCAACAACTATTCCTTCCATGAGTACACTCTGCAATGCCTACTTTCCAGCACTCAGCTCCCCTCTACACCAAGAGACACACGACTCAGGCTGGGATGCACAGGGTTGCAACACAAACCATGTATGTAGATCTTACTCTGACCTGTCTTCCACCGACTAGTTGCTGCATTCCCTTCTAATCCCCCAAAGCTCCTCCCTACCCCAGATGGTTTTCCCACTGTGAGGGAGATTCACTGAGTGTGGAAAACACTCCTCTCCTTCAGCTCCCACTTTCAGGGGTCCTGGTCCTATCCTATTTTCTCTTCTCCTTTTTTTTCTTCCTTTCTTTCATATTACCTGGTTGTATTAGGGATTTTTCTTGACCTTTTAGATGCCCAAGGTCCTCTGCTAGTGTTCAGCAGATGCTCTGTGAGAATTGTTCCATTTGTAGATGTATTCTTGATGTACTTGTGTGGGGAGGTGAACTCCATGTCCTCTTATTCCACCATCTTGACTCCTCTCCCATACACATGATTGGAACACCAGAAAGGGAAATGAGTTGGTAGAAATTTTAGCTCATTGGTTTATCTTAAAAAGATACAACTCAGGAATAGCCAAATGGAAGATACTATCAGCAATTTTACACCAGTTGAAATAACTTAGATGAAACAAACAGATTCCTAGAAACACACTAATTACTTAAACTAAGCCTATATGAAATAGAAAATTACTTAGATTGAGTCAAAGTGAAATAGCAAAAAAAGACAAGAGATTTATTCTGTAATAATAATAAAAAAACTTTCAAGAAAATAAAGCCAATCACCAGATGATTTCATAGTGAATTCCACAAATCATTTAAGAATAACTAATACTAGTCTTTCTCAAACTCTTCCAAAAAATAGACAAAGAGGGAATACTTCCTAACTTATACTATGAGGTCATAGGTACTCTGATACTGAAGTCAAAGATATCACAAGAAAAGAAAACTACAAACTAATATCCTTTTAAGATAGATGCACAATGCTAAATAAAATACTAGCAAATCGAATCCAGTAGCATATTAAGAGAATTATACATTATGACCAACAGGAATTTATCACAGGAATGCAAGAGTGATTTGACATTTTAAAAAAGCAATCAATGTAATATAGCATATTAGTAGAATGAAGAAAAAACCTACATGATCATTTCTTTTTTTTTTTTTTGACTTTCAATGGATATTTTTATTCATTTAATAGATCACCAACTTCATCTCCCTCCTTACCAACAATTGGAATTTCATCTTGTTCCCATGCCAAGTGGTGAAACAATGACAAAGCTAGCCAGAATAAGCTACTTCAGAAAGAGAACTAAGCTGACACAGGCCACTTTATTTTAACAGGCATAATATAAATATATGTACTCTAGAATGCACAATGGTTTAGTTTCTAAGAAATTCAAATGGGACTTAAAGAATGTAGGCAAATCCAGGGTGCAGTAAAGATGAGCTGAGATGCTGTGCAACTGTTTGAGGGTTCCTGGCATTACATCTCTTGGTCACTAGCTGATTCTTGACAAAAGGGAAGACATTAGCTAATGCCAAGTGGAGATGCAGACAGTGCTATGTTGACTTAAGGGCTATGCACAGGAACTGGATGCATGTTGATGTATGGCAAAACCAATACAATATTGTAAAGTAAAAAAATAATAATAATAACAATAATTTTTTTAAAAAAGAAACAGCCATCCAAAAAATTTTTAAAAAGTGGGGGTGGGGGGGGCGGGCTATGCACAGGAACCAAAAGGCAGGAAAGTACTAAACACTGCTGAGAGCATCCACTCCAGGAAAACTTTACTTTCCAGGAACTCTAAACTGGCATCACCCCCAGTGCTCACATGACTGACTTTATCCTCCGTGTCCCATTTGGCAGAGCATGTAGCAGTGTCTCCACCACCTATTACATGGTCATTTCATTTGATGCAGGAAAAGTCAGTTGACAAAATGCAACATGCTTTCCTGAAAAAAAAAAAAAAAAAAACTCCAGAAACTAGGAATAGGAGACATCCTCAATATAATAAAGGTTATATGTGAAAAACTCACAGCTCACACTATAATCAGTGGTTCATCAAAGGCTGAAAGCTTTTCTTCTAAAATGAAAAGGAAGGATATCTGCTTTTCCCACTGCTATTCAGTATTGTACTGAAAGTTCTAGACAGATCAATTAAAACAAAAAATAAAAAAAATCCAAATTGGAAAGGAAGAAGTAAAACCATCTCTATTCACAGATAGTATCATTTCATGTATAGAAAATTCTGCAGAATCCACAGAAAAAATTATTAGTGATAAGAAACAAATTGTGCAATATTGCAGGATATAAAACCAAGACTCAGAAAATCTGTTTAGAAAATCCAGAAATGAAGATAAGAAAACAGTTGTATTGACAACAAAATCAAGAATAATAAAATACTTAGGAAAAATTTAACCAAGACAATAAGAGGCTTGTACACTGTAAACTACAAAACACTGCTGAAAAAAAATGAAAGAAGACATAAATAAATGGAAATATATCACATGTTCATGGATTAGAAGAGCTAATATTGTTAAGATGTTAATAATCCCCAAAGTGATCTACAAACCCATACCTGTATGGTTAATTGATTTTAAGGTGTTTATATTGAGATATAATTGATATGTATACATAAAACACTATATTAGTTTTAGGTATACAACATAATAATTCAATATATGTATATGTTGTGAAGTGATCATCACAATAAGCCTGGTTAATCTCTGTCAACACTCAGTTTCTTTCTTTTTCTTGTGATGAGAACTTTTTAGATCTACTTTTCTTAACTTTCAAATATATAATACGATTTTATTAACTATAATCATTATGCTGCTACTGCTGCTAAGTTGCTTTAGTCATGTCTGACTCTGTGAGACCCCATAGACAGCAGCCCACAGGGCTCCCCCGTCCCCGGGATTCTCCAAGCAAGAACACTGGAGTGGGTTGCCATTTCCTTCTCCAATGCAAGAAAGGGAAAAGTGAAAGTGAAGTCTCTCAGTCATGTCTGACTCTTCGCGACCCCATGGACTGCAGCCTAACAGGCTCCTCCGTCCATGGGATTTTCCAGGCAAGATAACTGGAGTGGGGTGCCATATTATGCTGTATAGTAAATACTCAAGAATTATTTCTTTGGTAACAAGAAGTTTGTACCTTTTTGATCCCCTTAAGTTATTTTACACACCCTTCACCCTTTTCCTCTGGTAGCTGCCAATCTATTCTCTCTATCTATGAATTCTTTTTTTTTAAGATTCTACATGTAAGTGAGATCATAAGGGATTTGTCTTTATCTGACTTATTTCACTTAGCCTAATTCTCCAAGCCAGGCTTCAGCAATACGTGAACTGTGAACTTCTTAATATTCAAGCTAGTTTTAGAAAAGGCAGAGGAACCAGAGATCAAATTGCCAACATCCACTGGATCTTTGAAAAAGCAAGAGAGTTCCAGAAAAACATCTATTTCTGCCTTATTGACTATGCCAAAGCCTTTGACTCTGTGGATCACTATAAACTGTGGAAAATTTGGAAAGAGATGGGAATATCAGACCACCTGACCTGCCTCTTGAGAAATCTGTATGCAGGTCAAGAAGCAACAGTTAGAACTGGACATGGAACAACAGACTGGTTCCAAATAGGAAAAGGAGTATGTCAAGGCTGTATATTGTCACCCTGCTTATTTCACTTATATGCAGAGTACATCATGAGAAGCACTGGGCTGGTAGAAGCACAAGCTGGAATCAAGATTGCTGGGAGAAATATCAATAACCTCAGATATGCAGATGACACCACCCTTATGGCAGAAAGTGAAGAGGAACTAAAAAGCCTCTTGATGAAAGTCAAAGAGGAGAGTGAAAAAGTTGGCTTAAAGCTCAACATTCAGAAAACAAAGATCATGGCATCCGGTCCCACCACTTCATGGGAAATAGATGGGGAAACAGTGGAAACAGTGTCAGACTTTATTTTGGGGGGATCCAAAATCACTGCAGATGGTGACTGCAGCTATGAAATTAAAAGACGCTTACTCCTTGGAAGGAAAGTTATGACCAACCTAGATAGCATATTGAAAAGCAGAGACGTTACTTTGCCAACAAAGGTCCATCTAGTCAAGGCTATGGTTTTTCCTGTGGTCATGTATGGATGTGAGAGTTGGACTGTGAAGAAGGCTGAGCATCGAAGAATTGATGCTTTTGAACTATGGTGTTGGAGAAGACTCTTGAGAGTCCCTTGGACTGCAAGGAGATCCAACCAGTCTATTCTGAAGGAGATCGGCCCTGGGATTTCTTTGGAAAGAATGATGCTAAAGCTGAAACTCCAGTACTTTGGCCACCTCATGCGAAGAGTTGACTCATTGGGAAAGACTCTGATGCTGGGAGGGATTGGGGGCAGGAAGAGAAAGGGACAACAGAGGATGAGATGGCTGGATGGCATCACTGACTCGATGAAGGTGAGTCTGAGTGAACTCCGGGAGTTGGTGATGGACAGGGAGGCCTGGTGTGCTGCGATTCATGGGTTCGCAAAGAGTCCGACACAGCTGAGCGACTGAACTGAATTGAATGTCCTCAAGTTTCATCCATGTTGTTGCAAATTGTAGGATTTCCTACTTTTCTATGGCCAAATAAAGTTAGGTGATTTTTTTAAAAGGGTACCAAGACCATTCAATGGGGAAAGAATAGTCTCTTAAATAAGTGATACTAGGAAAACTGCATAGTCACATGCAAAAGAATAAAGCTGTACCCTTACCTCATACCATATGCATAAATTAACTCAAAATGGATCATAGAGCTAAATGTAAGTGCTAAACCCTTAAAACCATTTGAAGAAAACGTGGGGTAAATTTCCATGACCTTGGTTTTGACAATGGATTCTTAGATATACATGATAGCAAAAGTATAAGAAATATTAAAAAAAGAAAAAATAGATAAATTGGACTTCTTCAAAATTAAAAAAAAAAACTTTTTGCCCACTAAGAGACTACTGAAAAGTCAAAAGACAAACCACAGAATGGGAGAATATGTTTGCAAACCATCTAACTTATAAAGGTCTAATATCCAGTATACTGTATAAAAAACACTTTTAGCTCAACAAAAAATATATAAACCATCTAATTAAATATGTACAAAGGACTTAAATAGACATATTTTCAGGGAAGATATACAGATGGAGTATATCAAGGCTATATAGTGTCACCCTACTTATTTAACTTACATGCAGTGTACGTCATGCAAAATGCTGGGCTGGATGAACTACAAGCTGGAATCAACATTGCTGGGAGAAATATCAATAACCTCAGATATGCAGATGACACCACCCTTATGGTAGAAAGCAAAGAGGAACTAAAAACCTTCTTGATGAAAGTGAAAAAGAAGAGAGTGAAAAAGCTGGCTTAAAATTCAAAATTCAAAAAACTAGGATTGTGGCATCTTGTCTCATTACTTCATGGCAAATAGATGGGGAAACAATGGAAACAGTGACAGACTTTATTTTCTTGGGCTCCAAAATCACTGCAGATGGTGGCTGCAGCCATGAAATTAAAAGATGCTTGATCCTTGGAAGAAAATCTTTAACCAACATAGACAGCATATTAAAAAACAGAGACATTACTTTGCTGAAAAAGGTTCCTTTAGTCAAAGCTGTGGTTTTTCCAGTAGTCATGTATGGATGTGAGAGTTGGACCATAAAGAAGACTGAGCACCGAAGAACAGTTGCTTTTGAACTGTGGTGTTGGAGAAGGCAATGGCAGCCCACTCCAGTACACTTGCCTGGAAAATCCCATGACAGAGGAGCCTGGTAGGCTGCAGTCCATGGGGTCACTAAGAGTTGGGCACACGACTGAGCAACTTCACTTTCACTTTTCACTTGCGTTCATTGGAGAAGGAAATGGCAGCCCACTCCAGTATTCTTGCCTGGAGAATCCCAGGGACAGAGGAGCCTAGTGTACTGCCATCTATGGCATCGCACAGAGTCCGACATGACTGAAGCAACTTAGCAGCAGCAGCAGCAATTGGAGAAGACTCTTGAGAGTCCCTTGGACTGCAAGGAAATCCAACCAGTCCATCCTAAAGGAGATCTGTCCTGGGTGTTCATTGGAAGGACTGATGCTGAAGCTGAAACTCCAATACTTTGGCCACCTCATGCGAAGAGCTGACTCATTTGAAAAGACCCTGATGCTGGGGAAGATTGAAGGCAGGAGGAGAAGGGGATGACAGAGGATGAGATGGTTGGATGGCATAACTTACTTGATGGACATGAGTTGGAGCAAGCTCAGGGAGTTAGTATTGGGCAGGGAAGCCTGTTGTGCTGCAGTACATGGGGTCACAAAGAGTCAGACACAGCTGAGTGACTGAACTGAACTGACACTGATGGTCAATAAGCACATGAAGTGATACTGAACATCACTAGCCATCAGGGAAGTGCAATACAAAACCAAAATGAGATGTGAAGTGTTGATGAGGATGTGAAAAATTTAAAACATTGCTACTTGCTAGTAGGAATCTGAAATGGTGCAGCCACTATGGAAAACCATTTGAAATTTCCTCAGAAAATAAACACAGAATTACCATATGAGCTAGCAAACCTATTTGTATGCACAGACAGAAAAGAATTGAAAATAGGTCTTCAAACAAATGTTTGTACATGAATGTTCTTAGTAACACTATTAATGATAATCCAAAGTGGAAAACAATTCATATGTGTCCATCAGTGTGTGCATAAACAAAATGTAGTATATACATACCACATTTATATTATTCAGATGTAGAAAGAATGAAGCATCTGTACATGTTACAACATGGATGAACCTCAAAACATTTTTCTAAATAAAATAAACCATATTCAAAAGGTCATATATTGTACAATTCTATTTATATTAGAAATTTAGAATAGATAAATCCACAGAAACAGAAAGCAAATTAGTTGTTGCCAGAGGCTGAGGGGAAGGGGGAATCGGAGTGACTGCTTAATGAGTATGGAGTTTCCTCATAGGATGAGAAAATATTTTGAAACCAGATAGAAGTAATGTTTGCACAATATTGCAAGTATACAAAATATCACTAAATTGTACACTTTAAAATGGTTAATTTTATGTCTCAAGAATTTTGCTTTAATTTTAAAAAGAAAATCAGCAGAAAAACAAAGTGCAAAATAAACTCAGTCATATTAATAACCTCTCTCTGATGTGTCCAAATGCTGAAAGATCATGATTTGAGAAGACTGGAAGAGGATGTGGTGGGTGAGATTACCAGGATGAGAGTCTAGAAATCAGGATTTTGGTTCCACTATTTATTAGCTGCATGATCTGAGGCAAGTTATATAGCATCTTTGTATATCAATTTTTGTATTTGCAAAATAAGATGTCTCAAATTTGCTGCTCTTATCATTTAAAGTCTCAGAAGAGTCACACACACACAAAAAAAACAGTTCTATAAAACATGCATGCACACAAACGTACCCACCCATCCTCATGGACTTTGGGGGAGAAACAGAATGAATCAATGAGTGAGAAATCAGTTGAAGTTAAAAGGCTAGGCAAATTTAAAAATAACTAAATCTATATCTGCAATTTTCATTTGTTCAGAAAGCAATTATTAAATATCTATTTTATGTCAAACAGTGTGTTAGACACTGAGGATACACAGAAAAATAAGACATTATTTTCTCAAGAGCCATCTAATCTGGTGGGGAAGACAGGCAAACAGAGTGTGGTAAAGAGATATAGAATTTAATGGGATGCTGTGAGATCACACAGGAATACCGTCTCACTTAGTCTGGAAAATCTCCTGGATCTAAGTAATAAAAAGTTATCCAGTCAAAATAATGAGTTGAGAAGACCTGATTCAAGAAGATAAAAACAGTACAAATAAATTTATAGATGTTTTAAGTAAAATGGTACCTATAGGGGACTTCAGGAAGTTCAGTGTTGCTCAAGCTTACAGAGCAAGTCAGAAGATGGCAAAAAAAAAAAAAAAAGCTTATGAAATAAGCACAAGCAAGATCATGAGGGCCTTGCAGGTTGTGAAAGAAGTTCAACTTTATCTTAATGGTGATGGGTAGCCTACAAAAGGATTTTAGGTACCCAGAAACCCATATCCGATTTAAAATTATTTTGTCAGTGTGAAGGATTAAGTGGAGCGAGACCAAGTTGGAGACAGGGACATTAGTTAGGAGACTGTCTCAGTAGTTCAGATATGAAGTGGTGAGTGTTTGAATTAAGACAGTGAAAATACAAAGTAGATGGGTTTGAAATATAATTGGGAGATAAAAACAGAATTTGCCAGTGTACTTGGATCTGATAGATAAGGGAAGGAGGCTGTTCAAGGACAACTCTGTAGTTTCTTAGGTTGAATGATTGGGTGGATAATGGTGCCATCAAATGAAACCAAAACCTCACCGGTACAATCATGTTTAAGAGGTAATATAATGCATTCCACCTTGGACATGTTGAGTTTATGGTACCTATAGTATACAGCCAAGTGGCAGACAGCTTGATATACTTATTTGTAGCTTGGAGATGAGAATAGGCATATAGAATTGGAGGTGACAAGAAAATAAATATTAGTTGAAACTTAAAGAGTAGGTGCTTCAAGAGAATATACTAGATGTTCTTTGTAAAATCCTCCAGCTCCAAGATCAAGAATCCATGATGGTTCCTCTTCTATTGCTCTTCCTTTGGAGGAAATTTTTGAGGTGGAAGCAGTAAGATTTGGGGGAAAAACTAAATGGAATGAAAATGACGATTTAATGGGTCACAGATGAAAGGCTATTCTAGACAGGAAGAGAATATAGGCAAGAAAAAATAGGTTTAAGCTTTTCTGATAAAGCTGGAATGTCAAATTGGTCAGCTATTGGTACAGATACACAAAGCTCCATCCAAGCAATCTAGATTTTGGTGTTGATCCAGAAAATACTGTTTCTACAATTGATCTGGTATGGCAAGTCAGCACCAGACACTGCTACCTTAGGGTTTTTGCCTGGGGCTGCCAGTGCAGTGGCTTAGGATCTATATATGAAAGGCCGTGTGTATGGCTTTTCTGCCTTGTCTCCACATGGAAGAAACTGACTTCATTGATTTTTTTGAAATACTCTCCAAGAGGAATGTGAAGTAGATTTCTAACCTTGTTCTGCTTAGACATAAATTAATATCTTGTTTGTTCAGAATGACTACTGCCCTATCCTGCCAGAAATTCTACTGTGCTCTCTGGGGTGTGCAACCTCTATTTATTAGGTTATTTTGTTGGCCAAGGGCTCACATTGTGCTTTGTTCTTATTGCTCTGTCACTCCCATAGATTAGCTGCAGAGGAAAACCAGACAGTGACCCCTGATTCACTCTTTTGCTAATTCTATTCATATCTCTTTGTTGTCTTTGGATGATGTGACCAAGCACCTTAAAGCAGTTGCCAAGAGTTTTGTGTACTACTCCAGGATAACAAGCTCCTCCCAGGTCCTGGAGACAGGAAATCCAGCTGCAAGACTTCTCCTGGTCCTACCCAGCAAAGGGAATGTGGAACTCTGAAATGTTGGCTCTTCTAGACTGCTTTGAGCATCAGCAAGCCTGATCCTGTTTGAAGGCAAAATAGGAAATAGCCTATGAGGGATCTGGGAGAGAACCAAAAGGACTCTCTATCCCAAAACATCTCCATTCACCTACTTACACTCCAATATGCTTATAATCACTTCTTTTGGTTAAGTAATTTTACCCCCAGAGGCAAATTCATATAGGAAAGGGGCCTACAGCTAAGTATCAAATTCCCTAGATTCTAGTCCCATTTCTGCCTTATGATCCTGGGCAAGTCTCATCCCTTTTCTGGGCCTCAGTTTCCTCAATATACTACATAAGGAGGGAATTAGATTATATAATTTCTAAGGCCCCTTCTGACCATAACATTCCATATTACTTTAACCCAAGTTCAAACTCAAATGTTACTTTACAGGGGCTATCATTTAATTTGCTAGTATTCATTGATCCATTTATTTGCATAAACTAGATAGTCACTGGAAAAAGGAAGAGCCAGGGACATGGATAGGTCACATAGATGTCCCAAAGACACAGAAACCCTTCATGGAAACAAATCCTTTCTTTCCTAATTGTCTCATCCCCACCTCACTCCCCTCTACTCCCCACCACTGACCATCTCAGCTGGGAGAAGGTAAAAGCCAGGTTGATGGTAGAGAAGTACACTTGGAAAAATGGGCAGGACCTTCCGGATTGAGGAAGCAGGACAAAATCCCAGAATAATTGTTTTCTAAAGAGGTTCAGATTGAGGCCCCTGTATGGCAACCACTATACATTGAGGGGCAGAAAGTGGTCTTCCCCAAAGAGAGATGAGGTATGTTTCCAGAGGCCTAAGGAAGCAATCACTGTGTGGTCTCTCTTCTCAGAGAGGATGAAAAGGTGAGAGCATGGAATCCCAGATACTCTACCCTTATTTCATATGATAGCCCAGGGAAGGATTCCTATAATAATAATGAAAGCTAACATTTTGTTTTAGCACTTACTGTGTGCCAGGTAATATTCTAAATGGTTCACATAAATTGAAACAATTAATCATTATAACAATCTAATACATTATATTATTATCCCCATTTTATAAATGAAGACACTAAAGCACAAAGAGGTTAAATGATTTCCTTAAGTTCACATAACCAGGAAAGAGTGGGTCCAAGATATAAACGCAGGCAGTCTGGCTCCAAGTTTTACACTCTTAAACCAACTAAAGGAAGGTTTATTCTCTCCAAAGTCACAATATTTATTCTCTCCAATGTCACAGAATTGGGAAGATCCTTTGGGACCACAAAAGGCCATCCTTTTTTTTTATTTTATTTATTTAATTGAAGGGCAATTGCTTTACAATATTATGTTGGTTTCTGCCATATATCAACATGAATCAGCCATAGGTATACATAACTCTGAGAAAGAAGCTTGTCAAATGTCACACATTGAGCAAGTGAGAGTATAGCAAAGCAGAACCAGAGCCCAGATCTACCGACTCCCAACTAAGGCTCTTTCCACTACTGCTCCTGATCTTTTATTGGGTCTCTTACTTGAATTTCCTACTTGCTGACATTGCCAAAGTGGTCATCCTCTAACCCTGTCCAACAGGAGTGAAGGGGCAGTCAGTCATTTCTATAGTACACATCATTGTCTTCCTTTTCCAAAATATAAATGAGACTAGAGCTGGCTTCAATCAAGCATTTTCCAAATGATTATATCCTTAAATCTTAATATCACCTCTGTGGGGGTTACTGATAGAATGCAAGCCAACATTTTCCATCCATAAAAACATCAACACCCAGCCATGCCAAGGTCCCGACCTTCTAAGTAGATGAGTGTTCAGTGATGTATGAGGCCCGCTTCATGCTCAGACAGATCCATGGATTCAAATATGAACTTTTTAAGGGTCATTCAGGGAAACTAATAATAAGCCCAGATGGAAAATTCTACATGATTCATTGAGAAGTGATGAGTAGAGCTTGTGAAAATGGAAAATAGGATTGGGCAGTGGGCTCTGGAGATACTGGGGTTAGCCTGGTTTATTATAATGCCACCAATGTGTTCTGGCTAGCAGCAAGCAGATGGACAGCCTAGATTCTCCAAAGTCCCAGGTCCCTCTTCTGTTGATACGGATTTCACAAAATTATTCTCCCTACCCCACTTCTTACTCCACCCTTTCGATGGGTGTGGGAAACAAAAGGCTCCAGTATAGATGAAAGTTTAAAAAGGCTCTTGTGGTGCTGAGTTTTCAACCTACATAAGGCACTCTATTCATTACCCAATTCCTTTATGGGCCTCTGAACTGGGCACACAACACTGAGCCTAATGAGGTAAGGTGGGCTTACCTTTCCCTGAGGGTGTGAGATAGGAGTTCAAGACTTTGGCACAGAAGACAAGGTGGGGAAATAGGGAAACTTTTTCCAGGCAGTGGGAAGAATGGTCCCAAGAGGCTGGTTGATGTCCCAGGGCAGTATTAGTGTCACCTTAAATCACATTCATATTTTCCACTGCATAAGCTTGGTACAAAACCTTCCTACAATAAAATGGAGAAAATGGTTGCTTTCTGAAGCAGTTGTGAGGTTAAATACAAATAATGCTGACCTCATTCACTCACTCACGCATTCATTTGCTTAATTAAGACAACAGTTACTATGTATCAACTATGTATCATGAAATACACAAAGCAGAGGCTCATTCTCCAAAAGTTTACACTCACTAGGGGGACATGGCCTATATGCATTTCCAAACATCATTCAGTTGTACTTGGAAAGACTTTTAAATGGTATAAATGAGAAAAGTAGTCTCCCAATTTGAAGGATCTTTAGAAAGGACCATGTAGTTAAACCTCTTCACTGCACAAGTAAAGATATTCAGAGAGGACAAAAATTTTTTCAGGGTTACATCGCCAGCTAATAACAGAGTTGATTATTTACACTAGGAATTAAAAAACTCAAAAGTTGCCTTGGTTTAATCTGCAAAACAAAGTTTCACAGAAGTTCTGAGTTCAAATCTAAAGAACAAGTAGGGTTTTTTCCCCCTAATATTGCACTATGAGAAACTTTAAATAGATAGCCAGGGTCAGCTACATAATTTGTGGGGCTGAGTGCAAAGGCTCCCTCACTCAAAATACAAGGGGAAAATCCAGCTAGAGGCACTAAAATAAAAAGTATTTTTCATTTTTCTGGGCATGTGTGCACACTCTTTCACTCATTTGCTCTCTCTCAACTTGTCGTGTTTTCTATTTGTTATTTTATACTGTTCTAAGTAAAGAATAACTTAAAATTTAAATTATTAGCATGAGTTTTACCGTTCCTCTTTATATTATGCAGTATGTTTTAAGTACAAATACAAGAACATTTATCTAATTCACATGCAGAATCACCAAAATTAAACATTCATATTTCAGAGCTCTCACATGCACATGTGTTTCACTCTTACCAGAACAGTGGAAATACAGCACAGATACTATTTTTTTATTTCACTTTTTTATATGCACACATTCTACCAACATTCTTTGATTTAGTGATTTGATAATAAAGAAGTAAAATGAAAAGGAACTATGGATTGCCTTATCTTTCTCTTTATTTCTATATCATCATGTCCAGCAATAATGGTTAGGTAATACAGGGAAGTAACGTGAGTAAGAAAAAATGATAGGGTTCCTTGGCTGTTGATGTTTCTTAGAATTTCATTACCTTCTTTTTACATTTGAAGCAAGCTCTTAGCTTGCATGAAAAGCATAGCTTTTGGGGTTGTCAACATTCCCACTTGCTGAGTTATATACTTAAATTTTTTACCTTGTACTCATTTCGAGTCTTGCTGAACTCCCACACATTGTGGGTCCTCTAGAACTCTATGGTCATGCAGCATCACAAACACTATATACAGATGGGGTGGCAAGGAACAGTAGACACACTTAAGCTTATGTGCATGTTCCATTGTCCCATTGGACTTCACTTACAAAACAGAAGTTCAAAGATGAAATTATTAAGAATCTCAGAAGAGTGACAGTAAAACATTAAACCAAGCACAGGGCCCTTCTGAGCATAAGACCTTGTGTGACTGCACAGATCACACATCTATGGAATTGACCCTGCATAAAACAGAATTAAAAGAATTTTATAGTGAATACCCATATGCCCACCACCTAGATTCTACCACTTACATTTTACTTAAATTGCTTTATCATATATCTATCTACCTATCTATCCCTCTATCCATCCATTAAGCTATTTAAAGTATCAGACATTCATACTCTTTAGCACTATAAACACTTCACCATGCATGTTATTAAACTAAAGTTCACTATATGTTTACAGTTATTCTGAGGTAAGCTTATATACATTTAAAATCAAATAGTAAAAGGATATTTGCTGCTGAGCTCTGACAAATGCATACACATGTTTAATGCAAATAATTATTGAATATAGAACCTTACCAACATCCCAGAAATCTCCCATTTCCGGTAAATTGTGACTGCCATACCACCATCAGAGGTAACCACAAAAACAAGTAGAAATTTGATAGATAAGGACTAAAACAATCAAAGAAAATGAGAAAATAGGAATATGAAGCCAGCAGATGGAAATCTCATCTGAGGTAAACATTTTGTGTAATCATGGTAAGAACTACCATTTACTGAACACTATTTGCCTGGCATTGTGCTTAGATCAGATCAGATCAGATCAGTTGCTCAGTCATGTCCGACTCTTTGCGACCCCATGAATCGCAGCATGCCAGGCCTCCCTGTCTATCACCAGCTCCCGGAGTTCACTCAGACTCACGTCCATCGAGTCAGTGATGCCATCTAGCCATCTCATCCTCTGTCGTCCCCTTCTCCTCTTGCCCCCAATCCCTCCCAGCATCAGAGTCTTTTCCAATGAGTCAATTCTTCGCATGAGGTAGCCAAAGTACTGGAGTTTCAGCTTTAGCATCATTCCTTCCAAAGAAATCCCAGGGCTGATCTCCTTCAGAATGGACTAGTTGGATCTCCTTGCAGTCCAAGGGACTCTCAACAGTCTTTTCCAATACCACAGCTCAAAGGCATCAATTCTTCGGCACTCAGCCTTCTTCACAGTCCAACTCTCACATCCATACATGACCACAGGAAAAACCATAGCCTTGACTAGACGAACCTTTGTTGGCAAAGTAATGTCTCTGCTTTTGAATATGCTATCTAGGCTGGTCATAACTTTCCTTCCAAGGAGTAAGTGTCTTTTAATTTCATGGCTGCAGTCTTATATGAATTTAATCAATTTTTATCTTTATAAGAACCCTATAATGTAAGTACTATTAATATCCCATTTTACAAATGAGAGAACTGAGTCACAGAAAACAGTCAATAAATGGCAGCTCAGGATTTGAATGTAGATGGCGTGACTCTAGAGCCCATGATTATAGATGGCATATATGCAGATGACACCACCCTTATGTCAGAAAGTGAAGAAAAACTAAAGAGCTTCTTGATGAAAGTGAAAGAGGAGAGTGAAAAAGTTGGCTTAAAGCTCAACATTCAGAAAACTAAGATCATGGCATCTGGCCCCATCACTTCAGGGCAAATAGATGGGCAAACAGTGGAAACAGTGGCAGACTTTATTTTGGGGGGCTCCAAAATCACTGCAGATGGTGACTGAAGCCATGAAATTAAAAGACGCTTACTCCTTGGAAGGAAAATTATGACCAACCTAGACAGCATGTTAAAAAGCAGAGACATTACTTTGTCAACAAAGGTCCATCTAGTCAAGGCTATGGTTTTTCTGGTAGTCATGTATGGATGTGAGAGTTGGACTGTAAAGAAAGCTGAATGCAGAAGAATTGATGCTTTTGAACTGTGGTGTTTGAGAAGACTCTTGAGAGTCCCTTGGACTGCAAGGATATTCCACCAGTCCATCCTAAAGGAAATCAGTCCTGAGTGTTCATTGGAAGGACTGATGTTGAAGCTGAAACTCCAATACTTTGGTCACCTGATGCGAAGAGCTGACTCATGTGAAAAGACCCTAATGTTGGGAAAGAATGAAGGTGGGAGGAGAAGGGGACAACAGAGGATGAGATGGTTGGATGGCATCACTGACTCAATGGACATGAGTTTGGGTAAACTCTGGGAGTTGGTGATGTACTGGGAGGCCTGGCATGCTGCAGTCCATGGGGTCACAAAGAGTCGGACATGACTGAGCAAGTGCACTAAACTGCACTGAACTGAACCATGCTGCTTGGGGTAGGAAATCAAAGGAGAAAAGATGGGATGGTGAGGAGGGCCCTGATTACAGAGGACCTTGAATGCCAGAATAAGGAACTTAGATTATCCTTTAAGTCATGGGAAAAAGAGGTTTTTGAGTATAGGATGAACCTTGACCTAAACTTCATACTTTATATGAAAATCAACTCAAAATGGATCACACATAATAAATGTAAACATGCATGTTATTAAATTAAAGTTTAATATAACTTTATAGTTATTCTAAGGTAAATTTATATGCATTTAAAGACAAATATTTAGGGAATATTTGCTGAGCTCTGACAAATGCATGCACTTGTTCAATTCAAATAATTATTGAAATATAATAATATAAAACAAAAAAATAATATAAAAATTTTAGAAAATAAAATATTCAGGATTTTGAGATTGGTGAAGGATTCCTAAATATGACACCAAAGTATAAGTCATAAAAACTTTTATAAATTCTACTTCATCAAAATAAAAACTTTCACTCTGTGACAGATCTTATTAAGAAAATGAGAAAGAAAAACACAGACTGGGGACATTTGCAAACCATATATCTGATAAAGGATTGTATTTAGAATATGTAAAAAAAAAAAAAAAACTCACAAACTCAACGGTAAAACACTCAAACACACGAAAAATATTCACTTAGAAAATGGGTAAAGAATATGAAGAGATGCTTGGTCAACATCACTAGCCACTGGGAAAATGGAAACTAAAACCACAGTGAGATACCACTTCATATATCAGAGTGACTAAGTGACAGCACCAAATGTTGGTGAAGATGTGGAGGGACTGGATCTTTCATACATCATTTTAGGCATGTAGCTACTTTGAAAAATAGTTTGGCAGCTTCTTAAAAAACTAAATATGCAATTATCATACAATATAGCAATTGCACTTCTGGGAAGCTATTCTACAGATAAGTAACACTACATTTACACAAAAATATGTACATGAATGCTCATATAAGCTTTATTTGTAATGGCCTCAAACCAGAAACAACCTGCCTGGAATGTGGGAGACCCGGGTTAGATCTCTGGTTTGAGAAAGTCCCCTGGAGAAGGGAATGGCTACCAACTCCAGTATTCTTGCCTGGAGAATTCCAAGGACAGGGGAGCCTGGCGAGCTACAGTCTATGGGGTTGCAAAGTGTTGGATATGACTGAGCAACTAACACTAACACACTGAAACTGGAAACAACCCGAATATCCTTCAATAGTTGAATGGATAAGCAAACCACGGTACACCCATACCATGTAATACCACTTAGCAGTAAAAAGGAGCAAACTATTAACACATACATAACTTGGGTGGATCTCAGGGTCACTATGCTGAGTGGGAAAGAAAAAACAAATCTCAATAGGTCACATACTGTATGATTGCATTTGATGGAGAAAAGATCAGTGGTACCAGTTATCAAGGACTGGGGAGGGTGTAATGATAAAAAGGTAGCACTACAGAATTTCTTTGTGTTGGTGGAACAGTTCTTTCTCCTAACTATGGTGTTTGTTAATAAATTTATTGTTGTTGTTGTTCAGTCGCTCAGTCATTTCTGACTCTTTGTGACCCCATGGACTGCAGCACACCAGGCTTCCCTGTCCTTCACCATCTCCTGGAGCTTGCTCAAACTCCTGTCCATTGAGTTTGTGATGCCATCCAACCATCTTGTCTTCTGTCTTCCCCTTCTCCTCCTGCCTTCAACCTTTCCCAGTATCAGGGTCTTTTCAAATGAGTCAGTCCTGCACATCAGGTAGCCAAAGTATTAGAGCTTCAGCCTCAGCATCAGTCCTTCCAATGAATATTCAGGATTGATTTCCTTTAGGATTCACTGGTTGGATCTCCTTGCAGTCCAAGGGACTCTCAAGAGTCTTCTCCAACATCACAGCTCAAAAGCATCAATTCTTTGACGTTCAGCCTTCTTTATGATCCAACTCTCACATCCATACATGACTACAGGAAAAACCATAGCTTTGACTAGATGGACCTTTGTCAGCAAAGTAATGTCTCTGCTTTTTAATATGCTGTCTAGGTTTGTCATAGCTTTCCTACCAAGGAGCAAGTGTCTTTTCATTTCATGGCTGCAGTCACCATCTGCAGTGGTTTTGGAGACCAAGAAAAGAAAATCTGTCACTGTTTCCATTGTTTCCCCATCTATTTGCCATGAAGTGATGGGACTGGATGCCATGATCTTCATTTTTTGAATGTTGAGCTTTAAGCCAGCTTTTCCACTCTCCTCTTTCACCTTCATCAAGAGGCTCTTTAGTTCCTCTTCACTTTCTGCCATAAGGATGGTGTAATCTGCATATCTGAGGTTATTGATATTTCTCCCAGCAATCTTGCTTCCCTCTTGTGCTTCATCCAGCCCAGCATTTCACATGGTGTACTCTGCATATAGGGCTTCCCTCATAGCTCAGTTGGTAAAGAATCAGCCTGTGATGCAGGAGACCCTGGTTTGATTCCTGGGTCGGGAAGATCCACTGGAGAAGGGATAGGCTACCCACTCCAGTATTCTCGGGCTTCCCTTGTGGCTCAGCTGGTAAAAAATCCGCCTGCAATGTGAGAGACCTGGGTTTGATCCTTGGGTTGGGAAGATCCATTTGAGGAGGGAAAGGCTACCCACTCTAGTATTCTAGCCTGGAGAATCCCATGGACTATGCAATCCATGGGGTTGCAAAGAGTCGGACACGACTGAGTGACTTTCACTTCACTTCACTTCACTTCACTCTGTATATAAGTTAAATAAACATGGTGATAATATACAGCATTGATGTACTCCTTTCCCAATTTTGAACAAATCCATTGTTTCATTTCTGGTTCTAACTGTTGTTTCTTGACCTGCATACAGGCTTCTCAGGAGGCAGATAATGTCATAACACTTGTTATTAACTGAATTATGGCTCAAGTCTCATATGTTGTACCCTTAAACTCCAGTGCCTCAGAATGTGACTATTTGGAGATAGGGCCTTTAAAGAAGTCACTAAGTTAAAATGAAGCTACTAAGGTACACCAAAACCAATCTGACTGGTGTTTTTAAAAGAGGAGATTAAGACACACACAGGCACCAGGAGCACATGTGCATAAAGGGACAGCCATGTGAAAAGTCAACAAAAGGGCAGCTGTCTGCAAGCAAGGAGAGAGGCCTCAGAACAAAATCAACCCTACCAACACCTCGATTTTGGTACCTCTAGCCTCCAGAAAGTGAAGAAATTTATTTTCTCACATTTCTGGAGGCTAGAATTCTAAGATCAAGGTGCCAGGATTGGTTTCTTTTGAGACCTCTCTTCCTCACTTGTAGACAACCACCTTTTCTCTGTGTCCTCATATCGCCTTTCCTCTGTGTACTCATGGAGAAAAGAGAGATCTCTGAAGTTTCTTCTTCTTATAAAGATGCCAGTTCTGTTGGATTAGGACCCCACCCTTATGACTTCATTTAACCTTAATTATCTCCCTAAAAGCCATACTTCCAAATCACATTGGGGGATTGAATTTCAACGTGTGAATTTAGGGGTGGGGAGGGGCACAGTTTACCCCACAACAAAGGTATGTGGTGTAGTTCATATTATTGAAAGAAAGTGAGAGTGAAGTCGCTCAGTCGTGTCCAACTCTTATGCGACCCCGTGGACTGTAGCCTACCAGGCTTCTCTGTCCATGGGATTCTCCAGGCAAGAATACTGGAGTGAGTTACCATTTCCTTCTCCAGGGGATCTTCCTGACCCAGGGATTGAACCTGGGTCTCCTGCATTGGAGGCAGACGCTTTAACCTCTGAGCCACCAGAGAAGCCCCATATTATTGAGCCAATGTCAATTTCTGGTTTTGAAAAAGTACCATGGACATATAAGATGATATTATCACTGGAGGAATCTGGGTGAAGCATACACAGGAACCTTTTGTACTTTTTTTGCAACTTCTAATGAGTCTAAAATTATTTCAAAAGAACAAGTTTCAAACAACAAACAAAATAAAAACTTGTAGTGTACAGGAGTTCTTGACTTTCCACACCATAAGGAACCAAGACTGGCTTCACAATGTGTGCTAACGCTGCAACCTTCACCAACTCACCTAAGCTTTCTGAGCCTCGATGTCTACATCCTTAAAAAAGCATGGCACACATCGAGGTCCCTGGATCTTTGCTCTATTAAATTCTAGGCAGTTTCTAAAACATTTCTTCCTCTCTTTTAGTAATATGGGAATGATCTCTAACCTCCTTCCCTCATAAAGCTGTAGTGGGGACCTAGGATAATACTAGGCTTATGGCTCTTTGATATCCTCATCTTGCTTTTAGAATATTCTTCCAGAAGTAGCAAAAATAGATGAGGGGAGGAGGGTAGAAATTAGGCAACACATAGAAAAAAAGAGGAAAAAAAGCTGCAAACCAGATGTTTTTTGAGAAATGAAAAAAGTGTGAGGTGAAGTAAGCGTTTGACAAGAATGTTCAGGAAGAAGATTAATCACCATTTCAGTGTTCCATGTCCAAAGAGATTGTGTCTTTGCTTGTTTGGCTGGGTCTGACTTCAGACTTAAAGAAACCAGCTTTTTCATTAAGTCAGGAAGAGGCAGAGGAGGGGGCAGGGACAGACCAGCCTTCTTTAAGTTTGGCAACTAATAGAGGACAGATGGAAATAACTGGAATGCCCTTAAGTAAAGCAGAAAGCAACTGAGAGAAAGCTGTTAAAAGAAAGTACATAAACAGTTTGACCACAAACTACCAGGCTCTGACTTGCTGATAGGAGTGTAAAACTAACTTGTCAGCTTGGTTTTAAGTGCCAAACAGTGAGTGCTAAAGTGGCAAGGAAGAACGATCAATAGGCACAGTCACTTCCACTGTTTAAAATCTTTCTATGGCTTCCCACCATCTACCAGGAATAGTCCAAACTCCAATGTGTTGAATGTGAGGCCCTCAGTAAGCATTTCCAAAACTGCCTTCCAAGTTCTAGCTGCGTCCCAGATTCATGAATTGAGATGAATCTATTGATGAACTCTTCAAAAACAGTAATGCACTGGCAGACAGAACTAGGTTCAAGTTCTCACATTCCTATTAACTGGCTATGTAACCTAGAAAAGAAAAGTATTTAACTTTGGTTTCTTCCTCTGTTCAAAAGAGGATAATAATCCCCACCTTGGTGATATCATGGACTTTTTATGAGGAAGGCAACACCACCTAGGAGATCTCAACAAGTCTCTGTCAACCAGGACTGCAGCATTTTCATCTTTGAAAGTCATCAGTCTCAGATTTATCCTACTTAGGAAAGAATTCAACTGGAACCAATAATTTCATGATTTTTTAAATTATTTTCAATTGGAGGATAATTGCTTTACAATATTGTATTGGTTTCTACCATATATCAACATGAATCAGCCATAGGTATATGTATGTCCCTCCCTCTTGCCCATACTTCCCACCCCATCCCACCCCTCTAGTTTATCACAGAACACCAGATTTGGGCTCCCTCCATTATACAATTAATTTTCACGGGCTGTATAATTTTACATATGATAAGTTATATGTTTCAATGCTATTCTCTCACTTCATTCCACCCTCTCCTTCCCCAACTCTGTCCACAAGTCTGTTCTCTACGTCTGTGTCTCCACTGTTGCCCTATAGATAGGTTCTTCAGTACCATCTTTCAAGATTACATATATATGTGTTAACATAAGATATTTGTCTTTCTCTTCCTGACTTGCTCTGTATAATAGACTCTAGGTTCATCCACCCTAATAGAACTGAGTCAAATGCATTCTGTTTTATGGCTGAGTAATATTCCATTGTATAAATATACCATATATTCTTTATCCATTCATCTGTCAATGGAAATCTAGGATGCTTTCATGTACTAGCTATTGTAAATAGTTCTGCAATGAACATTGGGGTACATGTGTCTTTTTCTTTTTCTTTTTTTTTTTAATTAACGTTTTTTATTTCTTACTTAGGGAAGGGACAGCAAAAGAGACACTAATGTATAGAACAGTCTTATGGACTCTGTTGCAGAGGGAGAGGGTGGGAAGATTTGGGAGAATGGCATTGAAACATGTATAATATCATGTATGAAACGAGTTGCCAGTCCAGGTTCGATGCACAATACTGGATGCTTGGGGCTAGTGCACTGGGACGACCCAGAGGGGTGGTATGGGGAGGGAGGAGGGAGGAGGGAGGAGGGTTCAGGATGGGGAACACATGTATACCTGTGGTGGATTCATTTTGATATTTGGCAAAACTAATACAATTTGTAAAGTTTAAAAATAAAATAAAATTAAAAAAAAAAGAAAAAAAGCAGGAATGTGTCTTTTTCAATTATGGTTTCCTCAGGGTAAATCCCCAATAGTGGGATTTCTGGGTCATATGGTAGTTTTATTCCTAGCTTTTTCAGGAATCTCTATACCATCTTCCATAGTGGCTGTATCAATTTACATACCGACCAACAGTGCAAGACGATTCCCTTTTTTCCACACCCTCTCCAGCATTATTGTTTGTAGATGTTTTGATGATGGCCATTCTAACCAGTGTGAGGTGTTATTTCACTGCAGTTTTGCTTTGCATTGCTCTAATAATGAGCGATATTTAGCATCTTTCCATATGTTTATTAGTGATCTGTATGTCATCTTTGGAAAAAATGTCCATTTTGGTCTTCTATCCCCTTTTTGGTTGGGTTTTTTGTTTTTCTGGTATTGAGCTGAATGAGCTGCTTGTAGATTTTGGAGATTAATCTTTTGTCAATTGTCTTGTTTGCTATTATTTTGCTCATTCTGAGGTTTGTCTTTTCACCTTATTTACAGTTTCCTTCACTCTGCCAAAGCTTAGGTTTAACTAGGTCCCATTTGTTTATTGCTTTTTTTCCCATTATTCTCAAGGTGGGTCATAGAGGATCTTGCTCTGATTTATGTCAAAGAGTTTTATAGTTTTATAGTTTCTGGTCTTACATTTAGATCTATAATCCACTTTGAGTTTATCTTTGTGTATGATGTTAAGAAGTGTTCTAATTTTATTCTTTCACACATAGCTGTCCATTTTTCCCAGCACCACTTGTTGAAGAGCCTGTCTTTTTTTTTTCTATTGTATATTCTTTCCTCCTTTGTCAAAGATAAGGTGCCCATAGGTGCATGGGTTTATCTCTGGGCTTTCTATCTTGTTCCACTGGTTTATATACTATATTTCTGTTTTTGTGCCAGTATCATACTGTCTTGATGAATGTAGCTTTGTAGTATAGTCTGAAGTAAGGAAAGTTGATTCTCTCTCAAGATTGCTTTGGCTATTTAGGGTCTTTTATGTTTCCATACATACTGTGAAATTTTTGTTCTAGTTCTGTGAAAAATACCATTGGTAATTTGATAGAGATTGCATTGAATCTGTAGATGGCTTTTGGTGGTATAGTCATTTTCACAACATTGATCCTTCCAATCTAGGAACATGGTATATCTCTCTATCTGTTTATGTCATCTTTGATTTCTTTTATCAGTGTCTTATAGTTTTCTAATACAAGGTTTTTGTATCTTCAGTTAGATTTATTCCTAGGTATTTGATGCCTTTTGTTGCAATCGTTAAAGAGAGTGTAAACTTCGGTTGTCTATTCCATGTTTTTCTTGTTTCTTGAGGTACGATTGTATTGCTATAAACTTCCCTCTTAGAACTGCTTTTGTTGCATCCCATAGGTTTTGAGTTGTCATGTTTTCATCATATTATTTGCTTCAATAAATTTTTTTATTTTCTTTTTGATTTATTCGGTAGCCTGTTGATTATTTAGAAACGTGTTAATTCCATGTGTTTGTGTTTCTTACAGTTTTTTTCTTGTAATTGATATCTAGTCTCATAGCATTGTGACCAGAGAAGATGCTTGATATGATTTCAATTTCCTTATATTTACTGAGGTTTGATTTGTGACCCAAGATGTGGTCTATCCTGGAGAATGATCCATGTGCACTTGAGAAAGTTTATTCTTCTGCATTTGGATGGAATATCCTAAAGATATCAGTGAGATTGATCTCATATAATGTATCATTTAAGACTTGTGTTTCCTTATTAATTTTCTGTTTTGATGATCTGTCCATTGGTGTGAGTGGGGTGTTAAAATCTTCTTTTATTTTGAGGGGCTCCAAAATTACTGCAGATGGTGATTGCAGCCATGAAATTAAAAGATGCTTACTCCTTGTAAGGAAAGTTATGACCACCCTAGACAGCATATTAAAAAGCAGAGATATTACTTTGTCAACAAAGGTCCATCTAGTCAAGACTATGGTTTTTCCAGTAGTCATGTATGGATGTAAGAGTTGGACTATAAAGAAAGCTGAGCGCAGAAGAATTGATGCTTTTGAACTGTGGTGTTGGAGAAGACTCTTGAGAGTCCCTTGCACTACAAGGAGATCCAACCAGTCCATCCTAAAGGAAATCAGTCCTGAGTGTTCATTGGAAGGACTGATGTTGAAGCTGAATTCCAATATTTTGGCCACATGATGCAAAGAGCTGACTGATTGGAAAAGACCTTGATGTTGGGAAAGATTGAAGGCGGGAGAAGGGGACGACAAAGGATGAGATGGTTAGATGGCATCACCAACTCAATGGACATGAGTTTGGGTAAACTCTGGGAGTTGGTGATGGACAGGGAGGCCTGGAGTGCTGTGGTTCATGGAGTCACAAAGAGTCAGACACAACTGAGCGACTGAACTGAATTGAACTGACTTTTATTGTGTTACTATCAATTTCTCCTTTTATGTCTGTTAGTGTTTGTCTTATGTATTGGGGTTCTCCTATATTCGGTGCATATATATTTACGATTGTTATGTCTTCCTCTTGGATAGATCCCTTGATCATTATGTAATGTCCCTGCTTATCTCTTGTAATCTTTATTTTAAGGTCTATTTTGTATGATATGAGAATTGCTACTCCAGCTTTCTTTGGCTTCCTGTTTGCTTTGGCATACTCAATAAAGCAGAAATAGATGTTTTTCTGGAACTCTCTTGCTTTTTCCATGATCCAACAGATCATGGCAATTTGATCTCTGGTTCCTCTGCCTTTTCTAAGACCAGCTTGAATATCTGGAAGTTCACGGTTCACGTATTGTTGAAGCCTGGCTTGGAGAATTTTGAGCATTACTTAACAAGAATGTGAGATGAGTGAAATTGTGCAGTAGTTCGAGCATTCTTTGGCATTGCCTTTCTTTGGGATTGGAATGAAAACTGACCTTTTCCAGTCCTGTGGCCACTGCTGAGTTTTCCAAATTTGCTGGCATATTGAGTGCAGCACTTTCAGAGCATCATCTTTCAGGATTTGAAATAGCTCAACTGGAATTCCATCACCTCCACTAGCTTTGTTCATAGTGATGTTTCTAAGGCCCATTTAACTTCACATTCCAGGATGTCTGCCTCTAGGTCAGTGATCACACCATTGTGATTATCTTGGTCGTGAAGATCTTTTTTGTACGGTTCTTCTGTGTATTCTTGCCACCTCTTCTTAATATTTTCTGCTTCTGTTAGGTCCATACCATTTCTGTCCTTTATCGAGCCCATCTTTGCATGAAATGTTCCCTTGGTATCTCTAATTTTCTTGAAGAGATCTCTAGTCTTTCCCATTCTGTTGTTTTCCTCTATTTCTTTGCATTGATCGTTGAGGAAGTATTTCTTATCTCTTCTTGCTATTGTTTGGAACTCTGCATTCAGATGCTTATATCTTTCCTTTTTTTCTCCTTTACTTTTCACTTCTCTCCTTTTCACAGCTATTTGTAAGGCCTCCTCAGATGGCCATTTTGCTTTTTTGCATTTCTTTTCCATGGGGATGGTCTTGATCCCTGTCTCCTGTACAAAGTCACGAACCTCAGTCCATAGTTCCTCAGGAACTCTATCAGATCTAGTCCCTTAAATCTATTTCTCACTTCCACTGTATAATCAGAAGGGTCATTTGATTTAGGTCATACCTGAATGGTCTAGTGGTTTTCCCTACTTTTTTCAATATCAGTTTGAATTTGGCAGTAAGGAGTTCATGATCTGAGCCAGTCAGCTCCCGGTCTTGTTTTTGCTGACTGTATAGAGCTTCTCCATCTTTGGCTGCAAAGAATATAATCAATCTGATTTCGTTGTTGACCATCTGGTGATGTCCATGTGTAGAGTCTTCTCTTATGTTGTTTGAAGAGGGTGTTTGCTATGACCAGTGCGTTCTCTTGGCAAAACTCTGTTAGCCTTTGCCCTGCTTCATTCCCTATTCCAAGGCCAAATTTGCCTATTACTCCAGGTGTTTCTTGACTTCCTACTTTTGTATTCCAGTCCCCTATAATGACAAGGACATCTTTTGGGGGTGTTAGCTAAAAGATCTTGTAGGTCTTCATAGAAGTGTTCAACTTCAGCTTCTTCAGCGTTACTGGTTGGGGCATAGACTTGGACTACTGTGATATTGAATGGTTTGCCTTGGAAACGAACAGAGATCATTCTTTCATTTTTGAGATTGCATCCAAGCACTGCATTTTGGACTCTTTTGTTGACCATGATGGCTACTCCATTTCTTCTAAGGGATTCCTGCCTGCAGTAGTAGATATAATGGTCATCTGAGTTAAATTCACCCATTCCAGTCCATTTTAGTTCGCTGATTCCTAGAATGTCAACATTCACTCTTGCCATCTCCTGTTTGACCACTTCCAGTTTGCCTTGATTCATGGACCTAACATTCCAGGTTCCTATGAAATATTGCTCTTTACAGCATTAGACCTTGATTCTATCACCAGTCACATCCACAACTGGGTATTCTTTTTGCTTTGGCTCCATCCCTTCATTCTTTCTGGAGTTATTTCTCCACTGATCTCCAGTAGCATATTGGGCACCTACCGGCCTGGAGAGTTCCTCTTTCAGTATCCTATCATTTTCCCTTTTCATACTGTTCATGGGGTTCTCAAGGCAACAATACTGACATGGTTTGCCATTCCCTTCTCCAGTGGACCACATTCTGTCAGACTTCTCCACCATGACCCACCCATTTTGGGTGGCCCCACACAGCATGGCTTAGTTTCATTGAGTTAGACAAGGCTTTGGTCCTAGTGTGATTAGATTGACTAGTTTTCTGTGATTATGGTTTCAGTGTGTCTGCCCTCTGATGCCCTCTTGCAACACCTACTCTCTTAGTTGAGTTTCTCTTACCTTGGACGTGGGGTATCTCTTCACGGCTGCTCCAGCAAAGTGCAGCCGCTGCTCCTTACCTTGGATGAAGGATATTTCCTCACCGCCGCCCCTCCTAACCATGAACATGGAGTAGCTCCTCTTGGCCCTCCTGCTCCCGTTCAGCCACCACTCCTTGGGCATGAGGTAGCTCCTCCCAGCCGCCACCCCTGACCTCGGATGTGGGGTAGTTCCTCTCGATCGCTCCTGCACTGTCACAGCCTGGCACTCTCAGCTGCCGCCCCACACAGTTGGATTCATCTCACACACTAGCAAAGTAATGCTCAAAATTCTCCAAGAGAGGCTTCAATGTGATCCTAGAACTTCCAGATGTTCTAGAACTTCCAGATGTACGTGAACTAAGAAATTGCGGATGTTCCAGCTGGATTTAGAAAAGGCAGAGGAACCAGAGATCAAATTGCTACATACACTGGATCATCAAAAAAGCAAGAGAGTTCCAAAAAAAAAAAATCTACTTTTGCTTTATTGACAACTCCAAAGCCTTTGACTCTGTGCATCACAATAAATTGTGGAGACATCTTAAAGAGATGGGATTGCCAGATCACCTTACATGCCTCATAAGACATCTGTATGCAGGTCAAGAAGCAATGGTTAGAACTGGGCATGGAACAACGGACTGGTTCCTTATTGGGAAAAGATTACATCACGGCTGTATATTGTCACATTTCTTATTTAACTTATATGCAGAATACATCATGTGAAATGCCAAGCTGGATAAAGCACAAGCTGGAATCAAGACCACTGGGAGAAACATCAATAACCTCAAATACACAAATGACACCACCCTTACACCAGAAAGCAAAGAGAAACTGAAGAGCTGCTTGATTAAAGTGAAAGAGGAGCGTGAAGTAGCTGTATATCACCATTGGTAAACTGAGTGAAGAGTACACGGGACCCTTCTGTACTATCATTTTAACTTCTGTGAATCTTTAAGTATTTCAAATGTATATGAATTCTCATGTTCATTGCAATATTATTCACAACAGCCAAGACATAGAAACCATGTAAGCATCCATTGCTAAATGAATGGATAAAGAATATGTAGGGGGGGTGTATGGAAATTCTGTCATTTATAACAACATGGATGGACCTTGAGGGCATTATGCTAAGTGAAATAAATCAGACAGAAAAAGATAAATACTGTATAATCTTATTTATATGTGGACTCTAAAAACATCCTACTCATAGACAAGGAGATTATAATGGTGGTTGCCAGCTGCTGTCATCAGTATTGTTGTATACTTGAAAGTTGCTATGAGAGTAGAGTTTTAATATTATCATCATACCAACAATAAAAAATTATAAATATGTGAGGTAAAGATTATGTTAGCTAATCTTATTGGTGTAAATATTTTGAAATCTATGGGTGTATCAAATTATCACATTGTGCATCTTAAACTTACATAATGTTTTATGTCAAACTTACACAATGTTGTATCTCAACAAAGGGTGTAACAAATGGAATATTGTCTGACTTATCAGTAAACAAAGGATGTCACAGTCATCAATGTTGATGTTGAGCTGGTGAGCCCTGAGGAAACTCAAGAAGGAAACGAAGAATACTTGCCAATTAGCAACCATCAGACTACAGCCATTCCCCATGGTGACCCTGAGGAAACTCAGGATATAAAAATGCAGGATACTGACTTCAGATAAGCTGAGGTACATATCAATGGAATGATTTCAGTGAGCCCAGGCTCTTGCATCTTCCCATATATAGAAAAGTGTTAAATTCCTTAACTTGAGATATCTAGCTTTCTTTTATTAACAGAAACCTTTTGTTCTTGTTACCTGCCCTTTGTTGCAAAACTCATATATATCCTAACTCCCTCCTCACCTCTTCAGAGCAGTTTGCTCAGGCTTACTTGAGAAGCTGCCTCCTGGGCTTAAAGTCCTAAAACTTTCTCACTGAATAAAGCATAACTCTCCATGTTTTGGCTATGAATATTTTTTAGTCATCAGAGGGAAGAAAAAAGTTAAATTGCAGCCCTAACCAACATTTTTTCAGCAACCTCACTAAAGACTCTAAGACAGAATCATTCAGCTAAGTCATTCTCAAATTCTTAACCCAGAGAAACTCTATGAGGTAATAAATGTTTAATGTTGTTTAAGCCAACAAGACTTGGGAATATATTGTTATGCATCCATAAGTAAATAATATTCATTAAATGTGCTAATATCTTTTCAAATTGTTACTGTTGTTGTTCATTGTTGTTCAGTCACTAAGTAGTGTCCAACTTTTTGTGACACATGAACCGGAGCACTCCAGGCTTCCCTGTCCTTCACTATCATCTGGAGTTTGTTCAAACTCATGTCCATTGGGTCAGTGATGCCATTCAACCATCTCATCCTCTGCCATCCATTTCTCCTCTTATCCTCAATCCTTCCCAGCATCAGGGTCTTTTCCAATGAGTCACTTCTTTGCATCAGGTAGCAAAAGTATTGGAACTTCAGCTTCAGCATTAGTCTTTACAATGAATATTCAGGGTTTATTTCCTTAGGATTGACTGGTTTGATCTCCCTGCTGTCCATGGGACTCTCAAGAGTCTTCTCCAGCCCCACAGTTTGAAAGCACCAATTCTTCAGTTCTCAGCCTTTTTTAAGGTCCAACTCTCACATTCATACATGACTACTAGAAAAACCATAGCTTTGATTAGATGGACCTTTGTCAGCAAAGTAATGTCTCTGCTTTTTAACCATCTGCAGTGATTTGGGGGCCCAAGAAAATAAAATCTGTCAATGTTTCCACTTTTCCCCCATGTATTTGCCATGAAGTGATGAGACCAGGTGCCATGATCTTAGTTTTTTTAATATTGGGTTTTAAGCCAGCTTTTTTCACTCTCCTCTTTCACCTTCATCAAGACACTCTTTAACTCCTCTTCTCTTTCTACCATTAGAGTGATATCATCTACAAATCTGAGGGTATTTTTCCCAGAAATCTTGATTCCAGCTTTTGATTTACCCAGCCTGGCATTTCACATGATGTACTCAGCATATATGTTAAATAAGCAGGGTGAGAGTATACAACCTAGACATAATCCTTTCCCAAATTTGAACCAGTCCACTGTTCCATGTCCAGTTATTAACTGTTGCTTCCTGACTTGTATATGGATTTCTCAGGAGGCAAGTAAGAGGATATGGTATTCCCATCTCTTTAAAAATTTTCCACAGTTTGTTATGATCCACACAAAGGCTTTAACATAGTCAATGAAGCAGAAGTAGATGTTTTTTTGGAATTACCTTGCTTTCTCTGACCCAACAAATGTTGGCAATTTCATCTCCGGCTCCTCTGCCTTTTTTAAGTCCATCTTGGACATCTAGAAGTGCTCAGTTCACATGTTGTGTTAAAGCCTTAGCTTGAAGGATTTTGTGCATTACCTTGCTAGCATGTGAAATGAGCACAATCGTACGGTAGTTGGAACATTCTTTGGCATTTCCTTTCTATGAGATTGGAATGAAAACTGACCTTCTCCAGTTCTGTGGCCATTGCTGAGTTTTCCTGGCGTATTGAGTGCATCATTTTAACAACATCATCATTTATGATTTGAAGTAGCTCCACTGGAATTCCATCACCTCCGCTATCTTCATTCACAGTAATGTTTCCTAAGACCCACTTGGCATCACACTCCAGGATGTTTGACTCTAGATGTGTGACCACATCATTTTGGTTTTATCCAGGTCATTAGGACCTTTTTTGCACAGGTGTTCTGTGTATTTTTGCCTCCTCTTCTTCTTTTAGATTCTTGCTGCTTCTGTGTTTTATTGTTCCCATCTTTGCATGAAATGTTCCCTTGATGTCTCTAACTTGATTAAGAAGATCTTTAGTCTTTCCCATTCTATTGTTTTCTATTTCTTTGCATTGTTCACTGAAGAAGGCTTTCTTATCTCTCCTTGTTATTCTTTGGAATTCTGCATTCAAATGGATATATCTTTCCCTTTCTCCTTTGCTTTTCATTTCTCTTCTATTCTCAGCTATTTGTAAGGCTTCCTCAGATTTTGCCTTTTTGTATTTCTTTTTCTTTGGGATTGTTTTGGTCACTCCCTCCTGTACAATGTTTTGAAGCTCTGTCCATAGTTCTTCAGGCACTCTGTCTACCAGATATAATCCCTTGAATCCATTTGTCATCTCCACTTTATAATCATAAAGGTTTTGATTTAGATCATACCTGAATGGTCTAGTGGTTTTCCCTATTTTCTTCAATTTATACCTGTATTTTGCAATAAGGAGCTGATACTCTGAGCCACAGTAAGCTCCATGTCTTGTTTTTGCTGACTGTATATCTATCTTCTGACTTCTTTATCTTTGGTTGCAAATAATATAATCAATCAGATTTCAAAATTGACCATCTGGTGATGTCCATGTGTAGAGTCATCTCTTGTGTTGTTGGAGCAGTGTGTTTGCTATGACAAGTGTATTCCCTTGGCAAAACTCTGTTAGTCTCTGCCATGCATCACGTTGTACTCCGATGCCAAGCTTGTCTGTTACTCCAGGTATCTCTTGACTTCCTATTTTTTTATATCTTCTAGGTCCTTTTTACATGTGTTAATTAATTCTTGCACTTTCTCCGTTCTGTTTTCGAGGTTTTGGATTAATTTTACTATCATTACTCTAAATACTTTTTCAGATAATTTGCCTATTTCCTCTTCTTTTCTTTGGTCTTGGGTGTTTTTACCTTTTTCCTTCATTTGTGCAATATTTCTTTGTCTTTTCATATTTTTCTAACTTACTGTATTTGAGATCTCCTTTTCCCAGGCTTTAGGGTTGTATTTCTTCTTCCTTTTGTTTTCTGCCCTCAGTGGGTGAGTTTGGTCGAGTGGTTTGTGTAGGTTTTTTGTTGGGAGGATCTTTTGCCTGTGTTCTGGTAGGAGAAGGCTTTTTCTCTCTGATGGGCAGGGCTGTATGAGGTAGTATATTTTGTGGTGACTGTGGGAAGATTATCTTACGATGATTGCATTTGTGTTTTTGTTTTGCTTGTTTGGATGAGGCATCCTGCACTGGGTGCTGTTGACAGTTGGGTGATACCAGGTCTTGGTACAGGTGGAGGCCTTCTTGGGAGTTCTCATTAGTTAATACTCCCTGGGCTCGGGAGTTCTCTGGAAGTCTGGTGTCCTGGACTCAGTGCTCCCACTCCAGAAGCTTAGGCCTGATCACTGGTCAGGGAGATTCCACAAGCCATTTGCTGTGGCATTAAAGGGATTAAAACAAAAACACAATGACAAAAAGCAAAACAAACAAAAAAAAAACCCAGAGAAATGGTAAATACAAAATTAGACTGTAACAAAAATAAAGGAACACACACACACACACACAAAACCAAAACATTTCAAAGAATACAAAGTAAATGAGAGTGACCCAGTGAGCAAAGAAACCAAAAATGATGTTGACCAATTAAAAACAAAACTAACTAAAACACAAACCAGAAGACAAGACCAGCTCAGAGTGCCAACTGGGAAATAAAGCAAAGAAAATTAAACAAACTAAATAACAGAGTGAAATAAAGGAAGAAAAGGAAGAAAAGAAAAAAATAGAAAAACAAGATTAAATAGAAGTTTATTAAAAAGATTTACATATATTAAAGAATAACTGCAGCAGGAAAGGAACAATAAGAAAAACAAACCAAAAACAAAACAAAAAAAAAATTGAAAAAGAAAAAACTCACAGAACTGCAAAAAGTCAATGTGGAGGTAGAAGTATATAAAGGAAATAAAAAGTTTGCTTTAAAATAATTCTTTTTTTTTTTTTTTTTTTTGCTCATTAGTAGGAAATTAGTAGGAAAAGACTGTAATCTGTCTTTACTCCTGAATGTTCTTGCCTCCAATGTCCACAGCTGCCAGATCTAGGGCATTTTTCTGTGTGGGAATTCTCATTGTCCTTTTACATATTCCATAGACACAGAGTTTGCCTAGTTGATCATGTGGATTTAATCTGCAGGTTTTACAGTTGGTAGAAAGGTTTTCAATCCTCTTTCCATACTGCCCCTACAGTTAAGTTGTGGTTTTTTCCATGACCTCTGCATGTGGGCCATTCATAGGAGTTTGCTCCTGAGGCTGCTCTGGAGGACTTGGGTCTGCCCCAGTGAGAACCGGGTGTGGAGGTGGTGCAACTGCTTGGATCGTAAGGACCCTGGCAGCACCAGGTACATGGAGAGCCAGAAGCCATGGGCAGGGTAGATGTGGTGAACTTAGGGTTTTGTCTAGCCTCTGGCAGCTGTGCCCCAATGGGGATCGAGCATGGAGGTGGCACAGCTGCTTGGATCATGAGGACCCTGGCAGCATCAAGTGTGCAGGAATGCTGGTGGCCTCACGGTGGTATGGCAATATTAGAGTCTTGTTCTGGCCTGTGGCAGCTGGTGTTCAAAGGGCCACCCTGGCTGGTCCTTCTCTGTTGCTTGGTGCAACAGACACTCAAAAGGCCACCCTTTCTGGGACCTTTCTCTATTGATTAACTGCTGGCAGCAGCATGTGGGGAGAGAGGCTATAGTGATGGCTCCACCCCCTGTATGTGACTCAGCAGTATTGCCTAGCCTCCATGGCAGCCTGGCTTTCTTCCAAAGGCATTTCACACTGTGATCTCCCTCACATCCCTTTGGACTGTCTCCCCACAGTCAGCAGCAGACCTCTCCCTGGGATTGCTCTCTAATCCCTATACTCCAGCTCCCAGCTGCCACACGTTCCATGGGACTTTCATCTCTATCCAGGGTAAGTAGGGCTGCAGCAAGGATTGTCTCTGTGATTCTCATTCCATTCAGATTGTCACAGATGAGTGCTTCACTCTTCAACAGCCTCAAAGTCTCCCCCTCTGTCCCAAAACATTGCCCCAATGTGAGGATCTGACCCTTGCTTCAGTTACACCACCCTCCCCAGTGCAGGTCCAGTCTTGCTCACTCCCCTCTTTTTCCCCTCCTTCCTTCATCCTACTGGGTTTTGCATGGATCTATATATATATATCTTTCGGAGAAGGTAATGGCAACCCACTCCAGTACTCTTGCCTGGAAAATCCCATGGATGGAGGAGCTTGGTAGGCTGCCGTCTATGGGGTCGCACAGAGTCGGACACGACTGAAGCAACTTAGCAGCAGCATATATACATTTATGGTGATCAGAGACTCCTGCCAGTTCTCAGTTGCTGTTCTGTGAGAACTTATACATCTGAAGATGTATTCTTGATGTTCTGTGGAGAGAGATGTACTCTATGTCTACCTACGCCTCCACCACCTTGCCTCCTTCCTTTGTAATAACATATTTTTAATATAAATTTATTTATTTTAATTGGAGGCTAATTACATTAAAATATTGTATTGATTTTGCCATATATCAACATGAATCTGCCACGGGTGTACACGTGTTCCGCATTCTGAACCCCCCTCCCACCTCCCTGCCCATACTATCCTTCTGGGTCATCCTAGTGCACCAGCCACAAGCATCCTGTATCCTGCATCGAACCTGGACTGGCGATTCATTTCATATATGATATTATACATGTTTCAATGCCATTCTCCCAAATCTTCCCACCCTCTCCCTCTCCCACAGAGTCCAAAGGGTGTTTTATACATCTGTGTCTCTTTTGCTGTCTTGCATACAGGGTTATTGTTACCATCTTTCTAAATTCCATATATATGAGTTAGTATACTGTATTGGTGTTTTTCTTTCTGGCTTACTTCACTCTGTATAATAGGCTCCAGTTTCATCCACCTCATTAGAACTGATTCAAATGTATTCTTTTTAATGCCTGAGTAATACTCCACTGTGTATATGTACTACAGCTTTTTTTATCCATTCATCTGCTGATGGACATCTAGGTTGCTTCCATGTCCTCGCTATAATAAACAGTGTTGCAATGAACATTGGGGTACACGTGTCTCTTTCAATTCTGGTTTCCTCAGTGTGTATGCCCAGCACTTGGATTGCTGGGTCATATGGCAGTTCTATTTCCAGTTTTGTTAAGGAATCTCCACACTGTTCTCCATAGTGACTGTGCTAGTTTGTATTCCCAGCAACAGTGTAAGAGGGTTCCCTTTTCTCCACACCCTCTCCAGCATTTATTGCTTGTAGACTTTTGGATACCAGCCATTCTGACTGGCGTGAAATGGTACCTCATTGTGGTCTTGACTTGCATTTCTCTGATAATGAGTGATGTTGAGCATCTTTTCATGTGTTTGTTAGCCATCTGTACGTCTCCTTTGGAGAAATGTCTGTTTACTTCTTTGGCCCATTTTTTGATTGGGTTGTTTATTTTTCTGGAATTGAGCTGCAGGAGTTGCTTGTATATTTTTGAGATTAGTTCTTCGTCAGTTGCTTCCTTTGCTATTATCTTCTCCCATTCTGAAGGCTATCTTTTCACCTTGCTTATAGTTTCCTTTGTTGTGCAGAAGCTTTTAATTTTAATTAGGTCCCATTTGCTTATTTTTGCTTTTATTTCCAATATTCTGGGAGGTGGGTCATAGAGGATCCTGCTGTGATTTATGTCGGAGAGTGTTTTGCCTATGTTCTCCCCTAGGACTTTTATAGTCTCTGGTCTTACGTTTAGATCTTTAATCCATTTTGAGTTTATTTTTGTGTATGGTTTTAGAAAGTGCTCTAGTTTCATTCTTTTACAAGTGGTTGACCAGTTTTCCCAGCACCAATTGTTAAAGAGATCCTCTTTTCTCCATTGTATATTCTTGCCTCCTTTGCCAAAGATAAGGTGTCCACAGGTGTGTGGATTTATCTCTGGGCTTTCTATTTTGTTCCATTGATCTATATCTCTGTCTTTGTGCCAGTAACATACTCTCTTGATGACTGTGGCTTTGTAGTAGAGCCTGAAGTCAGGCAGGTTAATTCCTCCAGTTCCATTCTTCTTTCTCAAGATTGCTTTGGCTATTCGAGGTTTTTTGTATTTCCATACATATTGTGAAATTATTTGTTCTAGCTCTGTGACAAATAACGTTGGTAGCTTGATAGGGATTGCATTGAATCTATAGATTGCTTTGGGTGGTATACTCATTTTCACTATATTGATTCTTCTGATCCATGAACATGGTATATTTCTCCATCTATTAGTGTCCTCTTTGATTTCTTTCACCAGTGTTTTATAGTTTTCTATATATAGGTCTTTAGTTTCTTTAGGTAGATATATTCCTAAGTATTTTATTCTTTTCATTGCAATGGTGAATGGAATTGTTTCCTTAATTACTCTTTCTATTTTCTCATTATTAGTGTATAGGAATGCAAGGGATTTCTGTGTGTTGATTTTATATCCTGCCACTTTACTGTATTCATTGATTAGCTCTAGTAATTTTCTGGTGGAGTCTTTACGGTTGTCTATGCAGAGGATCACGTCATCTGCAAACAGTGAGAGTTTTACTTCTTCTTTTCCAATCTGTATTCCTTTTATTTGTTTTTCTGCTCTGATTGCTGTGGCCAGAACTTCCAAAACTTATGTTGAATAGTAGTGGTGAAAGTGGGCACCTTTGTCTTGTTCCTGACTTTAAGGGAAATGCTTTCAATTTTTCACCATTGAGGATAATGTTTGCTGTGGGTTTGCCATATATAGCTTTTATTATCTTGAGGTATGTTCCTTCTATTCCTGCTTTCTGGAGAGTTTTTAACATAAATGGATGTTGGATTTTGTTAAAGGCTTTCTCTGCATCTATTGAGATGATCATATGGCTTTTATTTTTCAATTTGTTAATGTGGTGTATAACATTGATTGATTTGCGGATATTGAAGAATCCTTGCATCCCTGGGATAAAGCCCACTTGGTCATGGTGTATGATCTTTTTAATGTATTGTTGGATTCTGATTGCTAGAATTTTGTTAAGGATTTTTGCATCTATGTTCATCAGTGATATTGGCCTGTAGTTTTCTTTTTTTGTGGGATCTTTGTCAGGTTTTGGTATTAGGGTGATGGTGGCCTCATAGAATGAGTTTGGAAGTTTACCTTCCTCTGCAATTTTCTGGAAGAGTTTGAGTAGGATAAGTGTTAGCTCTTCTCTAAATTTTTGGTAGAATTCAGCTGTGAAGCCGTCTGGACCTGGACTTTTGTTTGCTGGAAGATTTCTGATTACAGTTTCAATTTCTGTGCTGTGATGTGTCTGTTAATATTTTCTATTTCTTCCTGGTTTATAATAACTTTTAATGTAGCATTGTCTGTAAAAATATTGAACAACACTGCTGTACACCTGAAACTATTCGAAGTATAAAAAAATTTATACTTCAAAATATTAAAATAAATAATAAAGTAATTGGCACAGTCCCTGACATGTAGAGGGTCCTGTATAAAAGTCAGAGTCTCTATTATTCTCCAAATAGTAGGATTTAATCATTTTGTCCAAGAATCCATAGCACTTTGCACAGATTTCTACAGTAATTCTGAATTATAATTATCTTGCCTTTTTTGTCTCTATGAACTTGACTCTGTAAAGAACAGACTGTCTTTTATTTTCACTTAATTTTTTATTAAATTTTTTATTTTGTATTGGAGTATAGTCAACTAACAATGTTATGATAGTTTCATGTGGACAGCAAAGGGACTCAGCCATATATATATTTATGTATCCATTCTCCTCCAAACTCCCCTCCCATCCAAGCTGTCACATAATATTGAGCAGCATTCCTTGTGCTATACTCAAGGAATGTGTATAGCATTTGTTCTTTGTCCATTTTAAATATAGCAGTGTGTATCTGTCCATCCTAAACTCTTTAACTCTCCTTTCCCCTCATCTCCCCTCTGAAACATTTATTTGTTCTCTAAGTCTGTGAGCCTGCTTCTCTTTCATAAATAAGTTCATGTGTATCATGTCTATTCCACATATAAGGAATGTAATACAATATTTTTCTTTCTGACTTATTTCACTCAGTATGACAATCTATAGCTCCATCCATGTTGTGGCAAAGTACATTATTTCATTCTTTTTAATAGCTGAGTAATATTCTATTGTGTATATAATGTACCACATCTTCTTTATCCATTGTTTTGTCGATGGGCATTTAAGTTGGTTCCATGTCTTGGATATTGTATAAGCAGTGCTGCAAAAACATTGGGGTGCATTGTATTCTTTTGGACCATGTTTTTCTCTGGATATATGAGCAGGAGTGGGGTTGCAGGGTCACATAGCAGCTCTAATTTTAGTTATTTTAGAAACTTCCATCATGGATGTATCAATTTACATTCCCACCAACAGTGTAGTGGTTTCCCTTCCCTCCACCCCCTCTCTGACATTTATTACTTGTGGATTTTTTGATGACAGCCATTCTGGCTGGTATAAGGTTATATATATCATTGTAGTTTTTATTTGCATTTCTCTAATAATTAGTGATGCTGAACATCTTTTCATGTGCCTCTTTGTGAACCATGTGTCTTCTTTGGAGAAATGTCTATTTAGGTCTTCTGTCCATTTTTAAACTGAGTTGTTTGTTTTGATGATGTTGATTATCATGAGCTGTTTGTAGACTTCAGAGAATAATTGATTGTTCATCACATCATTTGCACAATGTTAACACAATATTTATACAAATATTATCTCCCAACTTGGTTGTCTTTCTGTTTTATTATTTCCTTTGCTGTGCAAAAGCTTTTGAATGTAAGTAGGTTTCATTTGCTTATTTTTGTTTTTACTTCCATTATTCTGGGAGACAGATCGAAAAAGACATTGTTGTAATTTATGTCAGAGACTATTCTGCCTATATCAGAGAGATTTCTGCCTGTTTTCCTCTAAGAGTTTTATAGTGTCCAGTCTCATGTTTATGTCTTTAAACTATACTGAGCTTATTTTTGTGTATGCTGTTAATGAATAATCTGATTCCTTTTTTTTTTTCTATGTGGCTGTCCAGTTTTCCAAGCACCATTTGTTGAAAAGATTGTTTTTCCAAACTTTTGTAATCTTACCACCTCTTTCAGTTCAGTTCAGTCACTCAGTCATGTCTGACTCTTTGCGACCCCATGCATTGCAGCACGCCAGGCCTCACTGTCCATCACCAACTCCTGGAGTCCACCAAAACCCATGTCCATTGAGTCAGTGATGCCATCTAACCATCTCATCCTCCGTCGTCCCCTTCCCCTCCTGCCCTCAATCTTTCCCAGCATCATGGTCTTTTCAAATGAGTCAGTTCTTCACATCAGGTGGCCAAAGTATTCGAGTTTCAGCTTCAACATCAGTCCTTCCAATGAACATTCAGGTCTGATCTCTTTTAGGATGAACTGGTTGGATCTCCTTGCAGTCCAACGGACTCTCAAGAGTCTTCTCCAACACCACAGTTCAAAAGCATCAATTCTTCAGCACTCAGCTTTTTTTATAGTCTAACTCACATCCATACATGACCATTGGAAAAACCAAAGCCTTGACCTTTTATGTCTCTGACATAGATGGACCTTTATTGACAAAGTAATATCTCTGCTTTTTAATATGCTGTCTAGGTTGGTGATAACTTTCCTTCCAAGGAGTAAGCGTCTTTTAATTTCCTGGCTGCAATCACCACTGCAGTGATTTTGGAGCCCATAAAAATAAAGTCTGTCACTGTTTCCACTGTTTCCCCATCTATTTGCCATGAAGTGATGGGACCCGATGCCATTATCTTAGTTTTCTGAATGTTGAGCTTGAAGCCAGCTTTTTCACTCTCCTCTTTCACTTTCATCAAGAGGCTCTTTAGTTCTTCTTCATCTTCTGCCATAAGGGTGGTGTCATCTGCATACCTGAGGTTATTGACATTTCTCCCAGCAATCTTGATTCCAGCTTGTGCTTCATCCAGCCCAGCATTTCTCATGATGCACTCTTCATATAAGTTAATTAAGTAGGGTGACAATATACAGCCTTGACATACTCCTTTCCCTATTTGGAACCAGTCTGTTCCATGTCCAGTTCTAACTGTTGCTTCCAGACCTGCATACAGATTTCTCAAGAGGCAGGTAAGATGGACTGGTATTCCCATCACTTTCAGAATTTTCCACAGTTTATTGTGATCCACACAGTCAAAGGCTTGCCACCTTTTTAGGCAAAATTAATTTTTAGGTCATATATTAATTGACCATAGGTTCAAGGGTTTGTTTCTGGGCTTTCTATCCAGTTCCTTTGATTTACATTTCTATTTTTTGTCAGCACCATACTGTTTTGATGACATAAACTGTATATAGTATAGCCTCAAGTCAGGGTGCCTATTCCTCCAGCTCCATTTTTTTCTTCAAGATTGCTTTGGCTATTCGCAGTCTTTTGTGCCTCCATGGTTCAGCTGGTAAAGAATCTGCTTGCAATGCAGGAGACCTTGGTTGGATCCCTGGGCTTTGAAGATCCCCTGGAGAAGGGAAAGGCTAGCCCCTCCAGTTTTCTGGCTTGGAGAATTCCATGGACTGTATAGTCCATGGGGTTGCAAAGAGTCGAACACAACTGAGCTACTTTCACTTTCACAAATTTTGAGATTTTTTTTATTCTAGTTTTGTGAATAATGCCATTTGTAATTTGATCAAGATTGCACTGAATCTGTAGATTGCCTTGGGCAGTATAAGCATTTTGACAACATTGATTCTTTCCATCCACCAACATGGTATGTCTTTCCATCTCTGTCTTCTTTGATTTCTTTCATCAACATCTTATAGCTTTAGGAGTACAAGTCTTTTGTCTCCTTAGATAGGTTATTTTCAGGTATTTTATTCTTTCTGATGTGACAGTAAATGGAATTGCTTCTTAAATTTATCTCTCTGATCTTTCATTGTTATTGTATGGACAAGCAACAGATTTCTATGTATTAATTTTGTAACCTGCAACTTTACCAAATTCATTAATGAGTACAAGTGGTTTTCTGGTAGCACATTTATGATCTTCTATGTATAATATCATGTCATCTTCAAACAGTGAAAATTTAATTTTTTCTTTTCCAATTTGGATTATCTTTATTCCTTTTTCTTCTCTGATTGCCATAGCTGAGACATCCAAAACTATACTGAATAAAAATCATGAGAATGGAAATCCTTGTCTTGTTCCTGATCTTAGAGGAAGCAGGGCAAAGGCTAATAGAGTTTTGCCAAGAGAACGCGCTGGTCATAGCAAACAGTGTCTTCCAACAACACAAGAGAAGACTCTACACATGGACATCACCAGATGGTCAACACCAAAATCAGACTGATTATATTCTTTGCAGCCAAAGATGGAGAAGCTCTATACATAGTCAGCAAAAACAACACTGGGAGTTGACTGTGGCTCAGATCAGGAATTCCTTATGGCCAAATTCAGATTTAAATTGAAGAAAGTAGGGAAAACCACTAGACCATTCAGGTATGACCTAAATCAAATACTTTATGATTATACAGTGGAAGTTAGAAATAGATTTAAGGGATTAGATCTGATAGACAGGGTGCCTGATGAACTACAGATGGAGGTTTGTGACATTGTACAAGGGAGAGGGATCAAGACCATCCCCCTGGAAAAGAAATGCAAAAAATCAAAATGGCTGTCTGAGGAGGCCTTACAAAGAGCTGTGAAAAGAAGAGAAGTGAAAAGCAAAGGAGAAAAGGAAAGATATAAGCATCTGAATGCAGAGATCCAAAGAAGAGCAAGGAGAGATAAGAAAGCCTTCCTCAGTGATCAATGCAAGGAAATAGAGGAAAACAACAGAATGGGAAAGACTAGAGATCTCTTCAAGAAAATTAGAGATACCAAGGGAATAATCCATACAAAGATGGGCTTGATAAAGGACAGAAATGGTATGGAGCTAACGGAAGCAGAAGATATTAAGAAGAGGTGGCAAGAATACACAGAAGAACTGTACAAAAAAGATCTTCACGACCCAGATAATCATGATGGTGTGATCACTCACCTAGAGCCAGACATCCTGGAATGTGAAGTCAAGTGGGCCTTAGAAAGCATCACTATGAACAAAGCTAGTGGAGGTGATGGAATTCCAGTTGAGCTATTTCAAATCCTGAAAGATGATGCTCTGAAAGTGCTGCACTCAATATGCCAGCAAATTTGGAAAACTCAGCAGTGGCCACAGGACTGGAAAAGGTCAGTTTTCATTCCAATCCCAAAGAAAGGCAATGCCAAAGAATGCTCGAACTACTGCACAATTTCACTCATCTCACATTCTTGTTAAGTAATGCTCAAAATTCTCCAAGCCAAGCTTTAGCAATACATGAACCGTGAACTTCCAGATGTTCATGGTTTTAGAAAAGGCAGAGGAATCAGAGATCAAATTGCCAAGATCTGCTGGATCATGGAAAAAGCAAGAGAGTTCCAGAAAAACATCTATTTCTGCTTTATTGACTATGCCAAAGCCTTTGACTGTGTGGATCACACAGTCAAACTGTGGAAAATTCTGAAAGAGATGGGCATACCAGACCACCTGGCCTGCCTTTTGAGAAACTTATATGAACATCAGGGAGCAACAGTTAGAACTGGACATGGAACAACAGACTGGTTCCAAATTGGGAAAGGAGTATGTCAAGGCTGTATATTGTCACCCTGCTTATTTAACTTATATGCAGAGTGCATCATGAGAAACGCTGGGCTGGAAGAAGCACAAGCTGGAATCAAGACTGCTGGGAGAAATATGAATAACCTCAGATATGCAGATGACACTACCCTTATGGCAGAAAGTGAAGAGGAACTAAAAAGCCTCTTGATGAAAGTGAAAGAGCAGAGTGAAAAAGCTGGCTTCAAGCTCAACATTCAGAAAACTAAGATAATGGCATCGGGTCCCATCACTTCATGGCAAATAGATGGGGAAACAGTGGAAACAGTGACAGACTTTATTTTTATGGGCTCCAAAATCACTACAGATGGTGACTGCAGCCAGGAATTTGAAAGACGCTTACTCCTTGGAAAGAAAGCATGACCAACCTAGATAGCATATTCAAAAGCAGAGAGATTACTTTGCCAACAAAGGTCCGTCTAGTCAAGGCTATGGTTTTTCCAGTGGTCATGTATGGATGTGAGAGTTGGACTGTGAAGAAAGCTGAGTGCCAAAGAACTGATGCTTTTGAACTGTGGTGTTGGAGAAGACTCTTGAGAGTCCCTTGGACTGCAAGGAGATCCAACCAGTCCATCCTAAAGGAGATCAGTCCTGGGTGTTCTTTGGAAGGACTGATGTTGAAGCTGAAACTCCAATACTTTGGCCACCTCATGCAAAGTGTATGACTCATTGGAAAAGACTCTGATGCTGGGAGGGATTGGGGGCAGGAGGAAAAGGGGACGACAGAGGATGAGATAGCTGGATGGCATCACCAACTCAATGGACATGAGTTTGGGTAAACTCCAGGAGTTGGTGATGGACAATGAGTCCTGGCATGCTGCGATTCATGGGGTCTCCAAGGTTGGACACGACTAAGCTACTGAACTGAACTGAACTAACTGTAGGATCGTCATATATGTCCTTTATTATGTTGAGGTATATTCTCTCTATGCCCACTTTCAGTAGGATTTTAACATAAATTAGTGTTGAATTTTGTCAAAATTTTCTGTACATCTATTGAGATGATCATATGGTTTTTATCCTTCAATTTGTCTATGTGGTGTATCACATTGATTGATTTGTGGTTATTGAAAAAACCACAAATTGAAAAAATCTGGAATAAACCCCACTTGATCATGATGTGTGATCCTTTTAATGCATTCTTGGATTCAAATTGCTAGTATTTTATTGAGGAGTTTTGCGACTTTGTTCATCAGTGGTGTTGGCCTGTAATTTTCTTTTTTGGTGGTATCTTTGTCTTGTGTTGGCATAGGGTGATGGTGACATCATAGAGGAGTTTGGGAATATTCCTTCAAATTTTTAGGAGGAGTTTCAGAAGCATAAATGTTAACTCTTCTCTAAATGTTTGATAGAATTTGCCTGTGAAGCCATCCGGTCTTGGACTTTTTGGGGAGTTTTTTAATCACAGTTTCAATTTCAGTACTTGTGACTGGCCTGTTCACAAATTTTCTATATCTTCCTGATGTAGTTTTGGGAGATTGTACCTTTTTAAGAATTTGTCCATTTCTTCCAGATTGTCCATTTTATTGGCATACAGTTGCTCATAGTCTGGATAAGGAAATGGCAACCCACTCAAGTATTCATGCCTGATGAATCCCTTGGACATAGGAGCCTAGCAGGCTACACAGCCCACGGGGTAACAAAGAGTTGGATACAACTGAGCAACTAGCACTCTCACTTTCACACTTTGCTCATAGTAGTTTCTTATGATCCTGTATATTTCTGTGGTGTTATGTGTAACTTATCCTTTTTATATCTAATTTTAATGATTTGAATTCTCTCCTTTTTTTCTTGATAAGTCTGGCTAAAAATTTATCAATTTTGCTTATATTTTCAAAGAACCAACTTTTAGTTTCATTGATCTTTGCTATGCTTTTCTTTGTTTCTATTTCATTTATTTCTCCTCTGTTCTTGATTATTTTTCTTCTGGTAACCCTAGTATTTGTTTGTTCTTCTTTCTCTATTTGTTTTAGGTATAAGGTTTGGTTGTTTACTTTGTATTTTTCTTGTCTCTTGAGATAAGATTTGTATGGCTATAACCTTTCCCCTTAGAACTGCTTTTGCTGTATCCCATAGGTTTTGGACCACTGTACTTTCATTTGTCTCTAGGTGGGTTGTTTTTTTTTTTTTTTTTCCTCTTTGATTTCTTCAGTTAGCCATTGATTGTTTAGTAGCATATAGTTTAACCTCCATGTGTTTGTGCTTTTTTAGCTTTTGTCTAGTTGCTTATTTCTAAACTCATAGTCTTATGTTCAGAAAAGATGCTCAATATGATTTCAATTTTGTTAAATTTACCAAGGCTGTCCTTGTGGTCCAGCATATGATCAATCCTAAAGAATGTTCTGTGTGCACTTGAGAAGAATTTGGATGGAATGTTCTATAAATATCAGTTAAGTCCATCTGATCTAATTTGTCATTTAAGGTCTGTGTTTTCTTATTAATTTTCTGTCTGAATGATCCATCCGTTGATGATAGTGAGGTGTTAAAGTCCCCCACTATTATTGTGTTACTTCAATTTCTCACTTTATGGTTGTTATTATTTGCTTTACAGTTTGAGGTGCTCCTACAATTGGATGTATGGATGTATGTATATTTTCAATTCTAATATCTTTTTCTTGGATTGAGGGCTTTCCTGGTGACTCAGTGATAAAGAATCCACCTGTAATGCAGGAGACACAGCAGATATGGGTTTGATTTTTATCCCTGAGTCAGGAAGATCCCCTGGAGAAGTGCATGGCAACTCACTTCAGGCTCCTTGCCTGGAAATTCCATGGGCAGAGGAGCCTGGTGGGCTACAGTCCACAGGGTCACAAAGAGTCAGAATGACTGAAGCAACTGAGCCTGGACACACTTCTAAGATTGAACCCTTGATCATTTGCAGTGTCCTTCTTTCTCTCTTATAACATCTATTTTGTCTGATATGAGTATTGCTACTCCAGCTTTCTTTTGATTTACATTTGTGTGGAATACCTTCATCTCTGCCCCTCATTTTCAGTCTGTATGGGTCCCTAGGTCTGAGATGGGTCTCCAGTAGACAGCATATATGAGTCTTATTGTTGTATCCACTCAGTCAGTCTGTCTTTTGGTTGGTGCACTTAATTTGTTCACATTTAAGGTAATTATCAGTACATATGTTCCTACTGGGCTTCCCAAGTTGTGCGAGTGATGAAGTACCCTCCTGCCAATGCAGGAGATGTAAGAGATGCAGGTTTGATCCCTGGGTTGGAATACCCCAAGTAAAAAGGCATGGCAACACAACCCACTCCAGTATTCTTGCCTGGAGAATCCCATGGACAGAGGAGGCTTTTGGACTACAGTCCATAGGGTTGCAAAGAGTCAGACACAACTGAAGTGACTAAGCACAGCACATGTTCCTATTGCCATTTTCTTAATAGTTTTGTGTTTGTTTATGTAGGTCTTTCCCTTCTCTTGTGTTTCCTGTCTAGAGAAGTTCCTTTAACATTTGTTGTACAGCTGGTTTGGTGGTGCTGAATTTTGTGCACTTTTGCTTGTCTGTAAAGCTTTTAATTTCTCCTCAAATCTGAATGAGATCCTTTTGGGTAGAGTATTCTTGATTGTCAGTTCTTCCCTTCCATCACTTTAAATATATCTTGCCATTCTCTTCTGGCTTTCAGAGTTTCTGCCAAGAAATCAGCTTATGGGAGTTCTTTAGTATGTTATTAGTTATTTTTCCTTTGTTGCTTTTAATATTTTATCTTTGTCTTTAATTTTTGTCAACTTGATTACTATGTGTCTCAGTATATTCCTCCTTGAGTTTATTCTGCCTGGTACTCTCTGCACTTTATGGACTTGGCTGACTGCTTTCTTTTCCATGTTCAGGAAGTTTTCAGCTATTATCTCTTCAAATATTTTCTTGGGTTCTTCCTTCTCCTTCTGGGACCCCTATACTGTGAATGTTGGTGCATTTAATGCCTTCTCAGAGGTTTCAGGATGTCTTCATTTCTTTTCATCCTTTTTCCCTATTCTGTTCCACAGCAGTGATTTCCACCATTCTGTCTTCCAGGTCACTTATCCATTCTTCTGCCTCAGCTATTTTTCTATTGATTCCTTCTAGCCTATTTTTCATTTCATTCATTGTATTGTTAGACACTATTTTTTGTTCTTTAGTTCTTCTGGGCCTTTGTTAAATATTTCTTGCATTTTCTCAATCTTTGCCTCCATTGTTTCTAAGCTCTTGCATCATCTATCTAAAATGAATTCTGAATTCTTTTTCTCATAGGTTGTCTATCTCTACTTCATTTAATTGTTTTTTTTCCTGGAGTTTTATCTTGTTCCTTCATTTGGTACATAATCCTCTGCATTTTCATTTTGATTAACTTTCTGTGGTTATGGCTTTCATTCTAGAGGCTTCAGGAATATAGTTCTTCTTGCTTCTGCTGTCTGCCCTCTAATGAATGAGGCTATTTAACAGGCCTGTGTAGGCTTCCTAAAAGGAAGCTGAAGAAAGATGGAAAATGTAAAATGAAGACTCATATATTTTAACATATCTCATGGAGTAGCCATATATAAGAAGACTAAAGTGTAATCAAAACAAAAATAAATTTCTGGAAGTGAAAAATTAATCTGTGCACTCCCAAGTATTATAGTAGAACTAAGAAATAGAAGTTACAGAGGCATGGGTTACTGTTCAGAATAAGATTGGCAGAGACAATCTCTGCCCAAAAATGGGCAGAGACAGGGGTTGCACTGAGTTTTCCATCATAGGAGGTCTTAAAGAACCTTCTGTTTATTTTATTTTTTAATATAAATTAATTTATTTTAATTGGAGGCTAATTAGTTTACAATATTGTATTGGTTTTGCCATACATCAACATGAATCCACCACGGCTGTACATGTGTTCCCCATCCTGAACCCCCCTCCCACCTCTCTCCCCATACCACCCCTCTGGGTCATCCCAGTGCACCAGCCCTGAGCATCCCATATCATGCATCGGACCTGGACTGGTGATTCTTTTCACATATGATATTATACATGTCTCAATGCCATTCTCCCAAATCATCCCACCCTCGCCCTCTCCCACAGAGTCCAAAAGACTGTTTTATACATCTGCATCTCTTTTGCTGTCTCTCATACAGGGTTATCATTACCATCTTTCTAAATTCCATATATATGTGTTAGTATACTGTATTGGTGTTTTTCTTTCTGGCTTACTTTGGATGACTCTTTACCAGGCATGGAGAGAGCAGATCTTGACATCAGATGTAAGAGTTAGGCCTGAATGCTTTATGATATTTTTGTGCTTAGATTACTTGGTTCTATGAAAAGGAAGGAATAGAGAAGACAATGGAAGAGGCTGCATTGCACTGACTGAAGTTCATAAAATGATAAGTGCTGAAGGAATGAGCAAAGAGATGGAAGGAGCAATGAGGGACAACAAGCTTGCTGGCTCTGACAGCCTCTGGGGGATGTAAATAGTTACAATTGATAGCATAGGAGCTGCAGAGTCTCACTTATATTCTCAGAGACCTTCCATTTAATTCTCTCCCTCTGCTGAACCCTCCAAATCCCTGTGTATAGATGGCCTTGCCTCCTTCCAGGTCTCTTGCCGAGGCTTCCAGATATCCAGCTTGAGAGTCCATAATTTGGATAGCCCAGAACATCAGCAGGTAGTGATTTCCAGCAGAAAAGACATTGCTGAGATAAGGAAAAAGACACTCAAGTGCTATTTCTCTCTCATCTCCGCCTTCATCTCTGGCAGGTTTTACCTCCATGGCTTGAGAAATAAGCAATGGAGGGGAAGGTGGCTAGTTTTTGAAACCAGTGTTATTCATTCTAGGGACCAGGAAAGACTTTTCCTATTCTTATCAAGATAAGAGCAGAAACAAAGGAGTAGAACCTGTCCTTTTGACATTTTATACTGGGAGCAAGAAGGATATCTTAATTTAGATTCTTGGTTCTGTTTTGTGTGCTGGGCTACTGCAACCAGCCTTTCAAAACTGGACTTCTTAGTGCCTGCCACAGAGACAGTGATCTTACTAAACCATACTCTGATTACATAACTGCATGCTTGAAGATGCTTCAATGGCTCTCCATTATTCACAGAATCAAGTTCACACTCCCTAGAATGACCTATAAGGATTCATCTCCTGCTTCTTGCCCTTCACACTCAGTATTTGAATCACAATAAATCCATTTCAGTTCCTTGAAGATGCCATGGTCTTTCACACCATTGGGCACTCAAACATACAACTCCTTCTGCATAGAAAGCCGTCCTTTAAGGCATTTGTCCATGTTGCTCCATTATTGCTGCCACTATATCAGTCCTTGCAACCACCATCACTCATCAAGACTACCAAAATTGCCTCCTAAAGAGTGACCTTGTCTTCACTCAAGCCATTCAATCCAATCTTCACTAAATGGTCAGAATGATATTTCTAAAATGCAAATCTGATTATGTCACTCATCTATGTTAAACCTATCAATAGCTGCTCTTTACACATATGCCAAAGTCTCTGCTCCCACACAAGGTATATAAAGGCCCTTTGTAACCTGTCTCTTGCAGGTATCTCCAGTCTCATCTCTCACCATTCTGGACTCTTTTGTTCTTTATGATGGCTACTCCATTTCTTCTAAGGGATTCTTGCCCACAGTAGTAGATATAATGATCATCTGAGTTAAATTCCCCCATTCAAATCCATTTTATTTTGCTGATTCCTAAAATGTTGATGTTCACTCTTGCCATCTCCTGTTTGACCACTTCCAATTTGCCTTGATTCATGGACCTAACATTCCAGGTTCCTATGCAATATTGCTCTTTATAGCATAGTCACCAGGGAAGCCGTCCCCTCTGTATGCCCCTCATACTCTATTCTACATCACACTACTGTAGCTTCTGCTATCTGAATACATCACAAAGGGAAGCCAGCAAGATGGTGGAGTAGAAGGACATGAGCTCACCCCTTCTTACAAAAACACCAAAATCACAACTAACTGTGGAACAACCATCCAAAAAACTCTGGAACCTACCAAAAAATATATACCTTACATACAAAGACAAAGAAGAAATCACAGCAAGATGGTAAGAGTGCATTTGCAATAAAATAAAATCTCATACCTGCCATGTGAGTGACTCACAAACTGAAAAGTAATTATATCACAGAAGTTTTCCCACTGGAGTGGAAGTCTAGATCCCCATATCAGAATTCCCAACCTAGGGCTCCTGCAATGGGAGGAGGAGCATCTGGCATTGAAGGCCAGTGGGATTCGGCTACAGGCATTCCCCTGAACTGGGAGAAACAGAAACTCCACTCCTGGAGGGTACATATAAGGTCTCATGCTCACCAGAACCCACAGAAACAAGTATAAGTGATTGGGCCAGACCTACCTGCTAGTATTAGAGGGTCTCCTACAGAGGCAGGGAGGGTAGCTTTGGCTCACTATGGAGACAAAGACATTTCAAGTCAATAACATTAGAAAGGAGGCATTACAACAGATACCACAAAAATACAAAGGATCATCAAGGACTACTACAAGCAAATATATCCCAATAAAATGAACAACCTGGATGAAATGGACAAATTCTTAGAAAGGAACAATCTCCCAAAACTAAACAAGAAATAGAAAATATGAACAGATGAATCACAAGTACTGACATTGAAACTGTGATTAAAAATTTAAAGATTTAAAAAACAAAAGAAGTCCAGGACAAGACAGCTTCACAGGTGAATTCTATCAAACATTTAAAGAAGGGTTAACACTTATTCTTCTGAAACTACTCCAGAAAATTGCAGAGGAAGGAATACTCCCGAACTCATTCTATCACCCTGGGTTTCTATCACCCTGATAATAAAACCATCTAAATATACTACAAAAAGAATTACAGGCCAGTATTACTGATGAACATGGAAGCACAAATCCTCAACAATATATTAGCAAGCCAAAGCCAACAATACATTTAAAGGATCATACACCATGATCAAGTGAGATTTATCCAAGATATCCATTATCTGCAAGTGAATCACTGTGATACACCACATCAAAAAGTGGAAGAATAAAAACCATATGATCATCTCCCATAAATGAAAAAAAAAAATCTTTTGACAAAATTCAACACCATTTTATGATTAAAAAGAAAACTCTCCAGTAAGTGGCCATTGAAGGAACATACCTCACATAATAAAAGCTATATACAAAAAGCCCACAGCTAACATTGTACTCAAAGGTGAAAGTTGAAAGAATTCCATCTAAGATGAGGAACAAGTAAAGGATGTCCATTCTCACTACTTTTATTTTCCAGTTTTGTAAGTCATAGTCACAAAGCCTTCTAAATCCTTACATTTAGAGAAGATACCATGTATAGAATATCCTAAATATGCTGCCAAAAAAACATTACAGTCAATCAATGAATTCAGTAAAGTTTCAGGATACAAAGTTAATACACAGAAATCTGTTGCATTTCTATACACTAACAATGAAAGATCAGAAGGGGAAATTAAAGAAACATTCCCATTTACTATCACATCAAAAAGAATAAAACACCTGTGAATAACCTAATTAAGAAGACAAAAGACCTATATTCTTAAAACTAGAAAATGTTGATGAAAGAAACTGAAGATGACAAAAAGAGGTGGAGAGATGTCCCATGTTCTAAGACTGGAATAATCAATGTTTTCAGAATGACTGTACTGCCCAAGGCAATTACAAATTCAGGGTAATCTCTATCAAATTGCCAATGGCATTTTTTCACAGAAGACAAAAAATTCTTTAAATTTGCATAGAGACACAAAAGCAATCTTGGGAAAGTAAAATAGAGCTGAAGGAATCAGGCTCCTTGACTTCAAATTATACTGTTAATACAAAGCTACAGTAAACAAACTAAATAGACATTTCTCCAAAGAAGACATACAGATGTCTAACAAACACATGAAAAGATGCTCAACATCACTCATTATCAGAGAAATGCAAATCAAGACCACTATGAGGTACCATTTCACACCAGTCAGAATGGCTGCGATCCAAAAGTCTACAAATAATAAATGCTGGAGAGGGTGTGGAGAAAAGGGAACCCTCTTACACTGTTGGTGGGAATGCAAACTAGTACAGCCACTATGGAGAACAGTGTGGAGATTCCTTAAAAAACTGGAAATAGAACTGCCTTATGATCCAGCAATCCCACTGCTGGGCATACACACTGAGGAAACCAGAAGGGAAAGAGACACGTGTACCCCAATGTTCATCGCAGCACTGTTTATAATAGCCAGGACATGGAAGCAACCTAGATGTCCATCAGCAGATGAATGCATAAGAAAGCTGTGGTACATATACACAATGGAGTATTACTCAGCCATTAAAAAGAATACATTTGAATCAGTTCTAATGAGGTGGATGAAACTGGAGCCTATTATACAGAGTGAAGTAAGCCAGAAGGAAAAACACCAATACAGTATACTAACGCATATATATGGAATTTAGAAAGATGATAACAATAACCCTGTGTACGAGACAGCAGAAGAGACACTATTGTATGGAACAGTCTTATGGACTCTGGGAGAGGGAGAGGGTGGGAAGATTTGGGAGAATGGCATTGAAACATGTAAAATATCATGTATGAAATGAGATGCCAGTCCAGGTTCAATGCACAATACTGGATGCTTGGGGCTAGTGCACTGGGACGACCCAGAGGGATGGTATGGGGAGGGAGGAGGGAGGAGGGTTCAGGATGGGGAGCACATGTATACCTGTGATGGATTCATTTTGATATTTGGCAAAACTAATACAATTATGTAAAGTTTAAAAATAAAATAAAATTAAAAAAAGAAAATAAAATAAAAAAGAAAATTGAAAAAAAAAAAACTAGTGTATTACTGGCACAAAAACAGACATATAGATCAAAAGAACAGGATAGATATCCCAGAGATAAACCCCCACCCTAATGGTCAATTTATATATGAAAAAGGAAGCCAGACTAAAAATGCAGGAAAGACAGTCTCTTTAATAAGTGGTGCTGGGAAAACTGTACAGCTACATGTAAAACAATTGAATTAGAATATTATTTTTAATATAAATTTATTTATTTTAATTGGAGGCTAATTACTTTACAATATTGTATTGGTTTTGCCATACATCAACATGAATCCACCACGGGTGTACATGTGTTCCCCATCCTGAACCCACCTCCCACCTCCCTCCCCGTACCATCCCTCTGGGTCATCCCAGTGCACCAGCCCCAAGCATCCTGCATCCTGCATCCTGCATCGAACCTGGACTGGCGATTCGTTTCATATATGATATTGCACATGTTTCAATGCCATTCTCCCAAATCATCCCACCCTCGCTCTCTCCCACAGAGTCCAAAAGAGTGTTCTATACGTTTGTGTCTCTTTTGCTGTCTTGCATACAGAGTTATCATTACCATCTTTCTAAATTCCATATATATGTGTTAGTATACTGTATTGGTGTTTTACTTTCTGGCTTACTTCACTCTGTATAATAGGCTCCAGTTTCATCCACCTCATTAGAACTGACTCAAATGTATTCTTTTTAATGGCTGAGTAATGTTCTACTGTGTATATGTACCATAGCTTTCTTAACCATTCATCTGCTGATGGACATCTAGGTTGCTTCCATGTCCTGGCTATTATAAACAGTGCTGCGATGAACATTGGGGTACACGTGTCTCTTTCCCTTCTGGTTTCCTTGGTGTGTATGCCCAGCACTGGGATTGCTGGGTCATAAGGCAGTTCATAAGGCAATGGCACCCCACTCCAGTAATCTTGTCTGGAAAATCCCATGGACGAAGGAGCTTGATGGGCTGCAGTCCATGGGGTGGCGAAGAGTAGGACACGACTGAGCGACTTTGCTTTCACTTTTCACTTTCATGCATTGAAGAAGGAAATGGCAGCCCACTCCAGTGTTCTTGCCTGGAGAATCCCAGGGACGGGGGAGCCTGGTGGGCTGCCGTCTATGGAGTCGCAGAGTTGGACACAACTGAAGCCAGTTAGCAGCAAGGCAGTTCTATTTCCAGTTTTTTTAAGGAATCTCCACACTGTTCTCCATAGTGGCTGAACTAGTTTGCATTCCCACCAGCAATGTAAGAGGGTTCCCTTTTCTCCACACCCTCTCCAGCATTTATTGCTTGTAGACTTTTGGATAGCAGCCATTCTGACTGGCGTGAAATGGTACCTCATTGTGGTCTTGATTTGCATTTTTCTGATAATGAGTGATGTTGACCATCTTTTCATGTGTTTGTTAGCCATCTGTACATCTCCTTTGGAGAAATGTCTGTTTAGTTCTTTGGCCCATTTTTTGATTGGGTTGTTTATTTTTCTGGAATTGAGCTGCAGGAGTTGCTTGTATATTTTTGAGATTAGTTCTTTGTCAGTTGCTTCCTTTGCTATTATTTTCTCCAATTCTGAAGGCTGTCTTTTCACCTTGCTTAGAGTTTCCTTTGTTGTGCAGAAGCTTTTAAGTTTATTTAGGTCCCATTTGTGTTGTTTTTGTTTGTTTGTTTTATTTCCAGTATTCTGGGAGGTGGGTCATAGAGGATCCTGCTGTAATTTATGTCGGAGAGTGTTTTGCCTATGTTCTCCTCTAGGAGTTTTATAGTTTCTGGTCTTACGTTTAGATCTTTAACTCATTTTGAGTTTATTTTTGTGTATGGTGTTAGAAGGTGTTCTAGTTTCATTCTTTTACAAGTGGTTGACCAGATTTCCCAGCACCACTTGTTAAGGAGATTGTCTTTAATCCATTGTATATTCTTGCCTCCTTTGTCAAAGATAAGGTGTCCATAGGTGCATGGATTTATCTCTGGGCTTTCTATTTTGTTCCATTGATCTATATTTCTGTCTTTGTGCCAGTACCATACTGTCTTGATGACTGTGGCTTTGTAGTAGAGCCTGAAGTCAGGCAGGTTGATACCTCCAGTTCCATTCTTCTTTCTCAAGATTGCTTTTGGCTTCCATACAAATTGTGAAATTATTTGTTCTAGCTCTGTGAAAAATACCGTTGGTAGCTTGATAGGGATTGCATTGAATCTACAGATTGCTTTGGGGAGTATACTCATTTTCACTATATTGATTCTTCCGATCCAAGAACACAGATTTAGAGAAGAGCTAACACTTATCATACTCAAACTCTTCCAGAAAATTGCAGAGGAAGGTAAACTTCCAAACTCATTCTATGAGGCCACCATCACCCTAATACCAAAACCTGACAAAGATCCCACAAAAAAAGAAAGCTACAAGCCAATATCACTGACGAACATAGATGCAAAAATCCTTAACAAAATTCTAGCAATCAGAATCCAACAACACATTAAAAAGATCATACATCATGACTAAGTGGGCTTTATCCCAGGGATGCAAGGATTATTCAATATGTGCAAATCAATCAATGTAATACACCACATTAACAAATTGAAAAATAAAAGCCATATGTTCATCTCAATAGATGCAGAGAAAGCCTTTGACAAAATCCAACATCCATTTATGGTAAAAACTCTCCAGAAAGCAGGAATAGAAGGAACATACCTCAAGATAACAAAAGCTGTATATGACAAACCCACAGCAAACATTATCCTCAATGGTGAAAAATTGAAAGCATTTCCCCTAAAGTCAGGAATAAGACAAGGGTGCCCACTTTCACCACTACTATTCAACATAGTTTTGGAAGTTTTGGCCACAGCAATCAGAGCAGAAAAAGAAATAAAAGGAATCCAGATTGCAAAAGAAGTAAAACTCTCACTGTTTGCAGATGACGTGATCCTCTACATAGAAAACCCTAAAAACTCCACCAGAAAATTACTAGAGCTAATCAATGAATATAGTAAAGTGGCAGGATATTAAATCAACACACAGAAATCCCTTGCATTCTTATACACTAATAATGAGAAAATAGAAAGAGAAATTAAGGAAACAATTCCATTCACCATTGCAACGAAAAGAATAAAATACTTAGGTATATATGTACCTAAAGAAACTAAAGACCTATATATAGAAAACTATAAAACACTGGTGAAAGAAATCAAAGAGGACACTAATAGATGGAGAAATATATTAATTTCTAATTTTTCACTATCATATATAAAGCCACAGTAAACATTCTTGCATCTACACCTCATTTCAAAGCATGTTTACTTTGTCATTTGAATGACAAAAGCATCATAGGTTAACTGAAACAATTCCATACAAAAGATCCAAAAGTTATAGAGCTTCCCTGGTGGCTCAATGGTAAAGAATCTGCCTGCCAATGCAGGAGACACAGGTTGAATCCCTGATCCAGGAAGATCCCACATGCCTCCAAGCAGCTAAGCCCTTGCCACAACTGCAGAGCCTGTGCTCTAGAGCCCATGAGCCACAACCACTGAATCCACACACCACAACTTCTGAAGCCCATGTGCCTAGAGACTGTGCTCCACAAGTGAAGCCACAGCAATGAGAAGCCAGAACACCACAACTAGAGAGTAGCCCCCGCTTGGCACAACTAGAGAAATCCTGAGTGTGCAGCAGCAAAGACCCAGCACAGTCAAAAATAAAATAAACACATGTCTTTTTTAAAAAAAGAAAATCTAGTGTGAATTCTTACACAATTTTTTCTTCACATATGGAAATATATACATGTGTGTTCAGTCGCTCACTCTTGTCTGACTCTTTGCGACCCCATGGACTGTAGCCTTCCAGGTTCCTCTGTCCATAGGATTCTCCAGGCAAGAATACTGGAGTGGGTTACTATTTCCTCCTCCAAGGGAGCTTCCTAACCCAGGGTTCAAACTTGTGGCTCCTGTGGCTCTTGCACTGGCAGGTGGATTCTTTACCACTGAGCCCCTGGGAAGCCCACAAACATATAAACATATAATATATTTTCTTTCACAAAAAACGTGGTAACAATAGCCTTCTCTTTTCAGTTTAGTTCAGTTCAGTCGCTCAGTCGTGTCCGACTCTTTGCGACCCCATGAACCACATCACGACAGACCTCCCTGTCCATCAACAACTCGCGGAGTCCACCCAAACCCATATCCATTGAGTCGGTGATGCCATCCAGCCATCTTATCTTCTGTCGTCCCCTTCTCCTCCTGCCCTCAATCTTTCCCAGCATCAGGGTATTTTCAAATGTGTCAGCTCTTCGTATCAGGTGGCCAAAGTATTGGAGTTTCAGCTTCAACATCAGTCCTTCCAATGAACACCCAGGACTGATCTCCTTTAGGATGAACTGGTTGGATCTCCTTGCAGTCCAAGGAACTCTCAAGAGTCTTCTCCAACACCACAGTTCAAAAGCATCAATTCTTCGGCACTCAGCTTTCTTTATAGTCATTTAGTTGAACATGGATATTTTATTAACTAGTTTCCTATTTATGGCATTTAAGTTTGTCTAGATTTTTGCTCTTAGAAACAATCTTGGATGCACAGTTTATTCTTTTTTTTTTTCTTTTTATTATAAGCATATTGAGTACATGTGACTTTAAACATATTTCTAAATTCATTACAGAAGAGTTATCGCATCTATTTTCTGAAATAAAACTAGTGTCAAAGTAGCTGCATGCATAGTTTTACACCTACATCTTTGCACAGTTCTCTGCTTATCTTCTCCTTAGGTCACATTCTCCTAATGAGAATCACTATGTCAAAGGGTATGTGTATTTTTAATTTTAATACATTGTCACACTTCATTTTACAAATTGTGTGAAGATTTTTAATCAACAAAGTTTTATAATACACAACTAATTGTAAGGCCAGTATCAGAATTCTAGGGCTCACATATAAAAACATGCAAGAATCTATGTGAAAGGGGACAAAGTTAGGACACGAAAAAGAAAGTAGAAGGCTAGGAAAGAAGTCACATGGAATGGCTAAAATTATCAGATCACTAGAATTTAGCCCCATCTCTTATGATGCCTTTGAACTGTGGTGCTGGAGAAGACTCTTGAGAGTCCCTTGGACAGCAAAGAGATCAAACCAGTCAATCCTAAAGGTAATCAACCCTGAATATTCATTAGAAGGATTGATGCTGAAGCTGAAGTTCCAATACTTTGGCCACCTGATGTGAAGAGCTGACTCATTATAAAAGACTCTAGTGCTGGGAAAGATTGAAGGCAGGAGGAGAAGGAGATGACAGAGGATGAGATGGTTTGATAGCATCATCTACTCAATGGACATGAGTTTTAGCAAACTTTGGGAGATGGTGAAAGACAAGAAAGACTGGTTTGCTGCAGTCTTTGACTGCAGTCTTTGACACCATGGGGTGTCAAAGAGTTGGCCATGACTGAGTGACTGAACAACAACTTGCCATGCCAAAAATAATTATGAGGCAAGAGTGACCAGATGGCAGAGTAGGGAGACCCTGAACTCACTTCCTCCCATAGGCACACCAAAATTATAACTATTTGCACAGCAACCATTGGAGAGAAAAATTGGAAGACTAGCAGAAAAGATCTACAAATAAAGATATAAAGATGGAGCCACAACAAGATGAGAAAGAAGGGCCGAGAAGGGATATAGTCAAGACCCACACCCCCTAGATGGGCAACCCACAAGTCATAGGGTAATTACAATTGTAAAGAGTCTTCTCAAGGAGTAAGGGGTCTACCCATGCATTGGGCTCCTCAGCCTGGGGGACCTATACTGGGAAGATGAGCCCCAGGACTTAGTTTTGAAGGCCAGGGGGCTTATTTTGGGAGACCCAGAGGGCTGTGGGAAATAGAGATTACACTCGTAAAGGACACACACAAAATCTCTCATGTTCTGGGACCCAGGGCTGAAGCAATAATTTGAAAGGAGCATGGGCTTCCCTGGTAGCTGGAGGTAAAGAATCTGCCTCCAATGCAGGAGACCTGAGCTCAATCCTTGGGTTGGGAAGATCCCCTGGAGGAGGGCATGGCAACCCACTCCAGTATTCTTGCCTGGAGAATCCCATGGACAGAGGAGCTTGGTGGGCTGCAGTCCATAGGGTTGCAAACGACCTCAGTCAGACAACTGAAGTTACTTCATGCACATGCATGTATATATATGTATATATGATTCCAACCAAAAGCAGCATAATACACAGTTTTTTTCAAGTGCACGTGGAACTTCTTTCAGGATCAGTTCAGTTCAGTTGCTCAGTCTTTGTGACCCCATGGACTGCAGCACACCAGGCTTCCCTGTCCGTCACTAACTCCTGGAGCTTACTCAAACTCATGTCCATCGAGTCAGCAATGCCATCCAACCATCTCATCCTCTGTCGTCCCCTTCTCCTCCCACCTGCAATCTTTTCCAGCATCAGGTTCTTTTCCAGTTTTCCCCTCAGTCAGTCTCTCTCATCAGGAAGCTTCCATAAGCCTCTTATCCTTCTCCATCAGAGGGCAGACAGACTGAAAATCACAACCACAGAAAACTAACCAAACTGATCACATGGACCACAGCCTTGTCTAACTCAATGAAACTATGAGCCATACTGTGTAGGGTCACCCAAGACAGACGGGTCATGGTGGAGAGTTCTGACAAAACGTGGTCCACTGGAGAAGAGAATGGCAAGCCACCTCAGTATTCTTGCCTTGAGAACCCCATGAACAGTATGAAAAGACAAAAAGATTATGACACTGAAAGATGAACTCCCCAGGTCGGTAGGTGCCCAATATGCTGCTGGAGAAGAATGGAGAACTAACTCCAGAAAGAATGATTCTCCAGGATAGGTCCATGCTAAGCCACAAAGCAAGTGTGAAGTAAATTTAAGAAAATTAAAATAATATCAAACATCTTTTCTGACCACAACATTTTAAGATTAAAAAAATCAACTATAAGGAAACTCAAAGATGTAGAAAACAAGCTTATGGTTACCAAAGGGGGAAGGAGGGGTAGAGGGGTGGGATGAAGAGATTGGGATTGACATATATATACATGATTGATACTATTCATAAAATAGATAAGTAATGAGAGCCTACTGTATAGCTCTGTTGTTTTTGTTCAGTTGCTAAGTTGTGTCTGACTGTTTGTGACCCCATGGACTGCAGCACTCAGTGCTCTGTGATGACCTAAATGGGAAGAAAATCCAAAAAAGAGGTGATCTGTGTATACATATAGCTAATTCACTTTTCTGTACAGCAGAAACTAATACAACATTGTAAAGCAACTATATTCCAATAAAAATTTTAAAAAAAGAAAACTAAAAAGAAACCCCACAAATGCATGGAGGCTAAACAAGATACTACTAAACAACCAATGAGTTACAAGGATAACATTTTAAAATACCTGGAGATGAATGAAGAGGAAAATACAACAATCCAAAACCTATGAGATGCAGCAAAAGCAGTTCCAGGAGGAAATTTTATAGTGATACAAGCCTATTTCAGGAAACAAGAAATACTTCAAATAAACAACCTAACCTTACCCTTGAAGGAACTAGAAAAAGAGAGAACAAACAACCCAAAGTTAGTAGAAGGAAAGAAATCATAAAGGTCAGAGCAGAAATAAATGAAATGGAGACTAAAAAAACCAGAAAAGATCAATGAAACTAAGGGCTGGTTCTTCAATTAAACAAAATTGATAAACCTTAGTCAGACTCATCAGGAAAAAAAAAGAGAATGAGCCCAAATAAAGGAAATCAGAAATGAAAAAGGAAATGTTACAACTTACACTACAGAAAAAGATTAGTACAAGCAATTATACACCAATAAAATCAACAGTCTAGAAAAAAATGGAAAAATTCCTAGAAATGTAAATCTCCCAAGACTGAACCACAAAGAAACAGAGATTATAAATAGGCTTATTTACAAGTAGTGAAATTGAATCCGTAATAATAATTAAATAAACTACCAACAAACAAAAGTCCAGAACTAGATGGCTTCAGAGAATTCTATCAAACATTTAGAGAAGAATTAACATCGATCCTCCTCAAACTGTCCTAAAAAATTGTAGAAGATGAACTGCTTCTGAACTCATTCTAACAAGGCCAGCATCACTCTGATACCAAAATCAGGCAAAGATATCACAGAAAAGAAAGTTACAGGTCAACAGTATCACCGTTGATCCAGCATCACTCTGATACCAAAATCAGGCAAAGATATCACAGAAAAGAAAGTTACAGGTCAACAGTATCACTGTTGATCATAGATTCAAAAGATTCTCAACAAAATGTTAGCAAACCAAATTCAACAACACATTAAAAAGGATTACCATGATCAAGTGGAACCCCGCTTGCAACCTGGGGGATATAAATGCAGTTCAATATTCAGAAAACAATCAATATAATAAACCACATTAACTAATTGAAGAACAAAAATCATAAAATCATTTAAATAGATGCAGAAAAAACTTTTGACCAAATTTGACATCCATTTGTGATTTAAAAAAAAAAAAAAAACTCTCAGCAAAGTGGCTTTAGGGGGAATATACCTCAACATAATACAGGATACATATGACAAGTCCTTAGCTAACGTCATACTCAATGGTGAAAAGCTGCAAATATTCCCTCCAAGATCAGGACCAAGACAAGGATATCCATTCTTGCCACTTTTATTCAGCATAGTATTGGAAGTCTCCCATCCACCTCAATCAGACAAGAAAAATAAATAAAAGTAATTCTAACTGTATCAAAATAAGTAAAACAGTCACTGTTTGCAGATGACATTATGCTATATAGAAAATCCTAAGATGGCACCAAAAACTAGTAGAACTCATCAATGAATCAGTAAATTTCCAGGATACAAAATTAATGTACAAAAATCTGTTACATTTCTATATGCTAACAACAAACTATCAGAAAGAGAAATTAAGAAATCAATCCCATTTACAAATGCATCATAAAGAAAAAGTACCTAGGAATAAATCTAAACAAAAAGGTAAATGATCTACACTTGAAAAACTATAAGACTCTGATGAAAGAAATTGAAAATCACATAAATAGATGTAAAGAAATATAATTTTCATGGATTGGAAGAATTAATTTTGTTCAAATGACCATACTATCTAAAGCAACCTACAGATTCAATGCAAGCCCTATAAAAATACCACTGGAATGTTTCACAGAACGAGAACAAAAAATTTTAAATTTGTATGGAAACATAAAGGACCCAAATAGTCAAAGCAACCTTGAGAAAGAAGGGAAAAGCTTGAGGTCATCACACTTCCTAATTTCAGGCAATACCACAAAGCTACAGTAATGAAAACGGTACGGTACCGGCAAAAACAAACAAACAGACAGACACATAGATCAGCGGAACAGAATAGAGAGCCCAGAAAGGAACCCACAATGAAACTGTCAGTTAACTGACTAATTAACAACAAAAGAGGCAAGAATATACAATGCTGAAAGGAAAGCTTCTTCAATAATGGTTTTGGGAAAACTGAACTGCTACATTTAAAAGAATCAAACTGGACTTCTCTCTCACACCATGCACAAAAAATTCAAAGTGTATTAAAGACTTAAATATGAGACATGAAATAAAAAAAAATCCTGGAAGAAAACATAGGCAGTAATCTCTTTTATATTGATCTAAGTAATATATATTTTTTGGACATGTCTCCTCAGGCAAGGGAAACAAAAGCTAAAACAAATAAACAAATGGGACTACATCAAACTAAAATTCTTTAACACAGCAAAGAAAGGGAACTATCAATCCACCCCCAAACCTGTCTACTGAATGGGAAAAGATACTTGCAAACAATATATTCAATAAGGGGTTAACATCCAAAGTATACACAGAACTCCTACAACTCAACATAAAAAAAATAAATAATCCAATTTAAAAATGGGCGGAAGATCTGAATAAACATTTTAAAAATGAGGATATACAGATGGCCAAGAGGTGCATGAAAAGATGCTCAAAATCACTAATTCTCTGGTAAATGCAAATTAAAACCACAATGAGATATTGCCTCACACCTGTAAAAAGGCTATTATCAAAAAGACAACAAATAACGTTTTTGGCAAGGCTGTGAAGAAAAGGGAATTCTCTTGTATTGTTGGTGGGATTGCAAATTGGTGCATCTGCTATGGAAAATAGTATGGAGGTTCCTTAAAAAAATTAGAAATAGGACTACCATATGACCCAGCAATTTCACTCCTGTTTATTCACCCTAAGAAGACAAAAACACAAGTTAGAAAAGATGTACGGTGTTTTTCTTTCTGACTTACTTCACTCAGTATAATAGGCTCCAGTTTTATCCACTTCATTAGAAATGATTCCAATACAGTATATTAATGCATTTTTATGGAATTTAGAAAGATGGTAACGATGACCCTATATGCAAGATAGCAAAAGAGGCACAGATATAAAGAACAGACTTTTGGACTCTGTGGGAGAAGGTGAGTGTGTGATGATTTGAGAGAATAGCACTGAAACATGTATATTAGCATATGTGAAATAGATCACCAGTCCAAGTTCGATGAATGGAACAGGGCACTCAAAACCAGTGCACTGGGACAGCCTTGAGGGATGGGATGGGGAGGAAGGTGGGAGTGGGGTTCAGGATGCGGGACACATGTACACCCATGGCTGAATCATGTCAATGTATGGCAAAAACCACTACAATATTGTAAAGTAATTAGCCTCCAATTAAAATAAACAAATTAATTGAAAAAGAAAAAATATATGCACTCCAAATTTACTGAAGCAATATTTACAATAACTAAGATATGAAAGCAATGTAAATGCTCATATATAGTCTAATGGATAAGGAAGTTGTGGTTCATATGTATATATGAATTTTACTCAGCCGTAATAAATGAATGAAATTGTGTCATTTGTGACAACATGGATGGACCTAGAGGGTATTACGCCAAGTGAAATCAGTCAGACAGAGAAAGAAAAATATTGTATGATTCCAGTTATATGTGAAATGTAAAAAACAAAACAGATAAACATAGTAAAACAGCAACAGTTATAGATATAGAGAACAAATATGTGGTTGCCAGAGAGGAAGAGGGTGAGGATAGGAAAGAAATGGGTGATGCAGATTAACAGGTACAAACTACCAGTTGCAAAATACATGAATCATGGGTATGAAATGTACAGTGTGCGGAATATAGTCAATAACTATGTAATACTTTGTATGGTGACATATTGTAACTAGACTTATCATAGTGTCACGTTTGCAACGTATAGAAATATCAAATCACTATGTTGTGTAACAGGGCTTCCCTCATGGCTCAGATGATAAACAACCTGCCTGAAATGCAGGAGACCCAGGTTCGATCCCTGGGTTGGGAAGATCCCCTGGAGAAGGGAGTGGCTACCCATTCCAGTATTCTTCCCTGGAGAATTCCGTGGAAAAAGGAGACTAGTGTGCTATAGTCCATGAGGTCAAAAAAACTAACACAATATTGTAAGTCAATTATACATGAAAAAGAAACAAGCAAACTCATAGAAAAAGAGATCAGATTTGTGATTACCAGAGGTTGGGGTAGGAGGAGGGGGACTGGATGAAGCCAGTCAAAAGGTACAAATCTCCAGTTATAAGATAAATGCACAGGAATATACTGTACAGCACAATAAATACAGTTAACACTGCTGAATGTTTTATGTGAATGTTAAGAGAGTAAATCCTAACAGTTCTCATAACAGGGAAATACATATTTTTTTTCTTTTTTTAAATATTTTAAATATATGAGATGACTGATATTCACTAAACTTATTCTGATAATCATTTCATGATGTATGTAAATCAAATCATTATGTTTCACACCTTGCACTTATACAGTGACTTATATCACTTATATCTTAATGAAACTGAAAGAAAAAAACAAAATAGAAGAAAAATATTAAATAAAAGAATACCATTGTTGGCTCAAAAAATTATTGAATATAAGAATATCAAATGTTGATATGGATGTCGGAAACACTCGTATACTGCTCAAGGAAAGAGAATTGGTACAATTTCCCTGGAGAAAAATTTAACAGTATATTTCAAAATTGTTCTTCCCCTTAAAGCCAATAGTTTTACTTATGTTTTTATCCTAAAGAAATAATGTGAACAAAGGTCTAGCTATAAGAATTATTTAATAAATGATATTGGGACAGCTATGAATTTTTAAAGAAATAGATTCAGATACTCTCCTTGTACCATGCACAAAAAATTCATAGAATTTGAGACATGCATGTAAAAAGTAAGCTATAAAGGTATCATAAGAAAATTAGAATATTTGTATGACTTCTCTTTGGTTTTCTGTTTTTTTTTTTCCTTCAGTATCTTATTTTTATTTCATGGTTACAATATTTTATATCTGAGTATAATAAAAAATTTTTCTTTGATCTCTTCATTTTACTGCTTCATTTGATTTGTTCTTTATCTTTCATATAGAAGGTCTTTGTATAGAAATAGGACTTGTCAACTAGCGATCTTCACTCTAAGATTATTGAATGAGAATGGCTAGCTCACTCATGACCCCAAAATGACAATATTTATAGGTCTTTCCTCAGATAACAGATTTAATTTCTTCAGAGATGAAGTCTTCAATTTTCTGCCTGAAAAATATATACTTGACTGCTTTGGAACCAAGGTATTTGAGGGGAGGAGAGGGAAAATAATCTTATTGTAGCCTTTCATTTAGTACCTCTATTTTCAGTATGACACCGTTTCCTATCTTTCACTCTACCTGAGGTGTCTGGCTCGGGTCTTCTGTGGATTGAACAAACTTTCAGTCTTCTGCCAGAGTAGGTAAAAAGTATTTTCCTGGTTGAGCAGGGTGAGGGAAGGGATCTAAGAGTGGTCTAACCACATTTCTCACACACATGCAACTAAACCCTCTGTTTTCAGCCTCTTGACACACTTCTCCCTTTTTTGGTCATTGCTGTTTCCAGTTTCTGGGCTTTGCAGACATTCTGCTGCATGAATTGTCTTGCTTCTCATTTTGCATCTGCGACCTAGAGGCATCTGCTCTTCAGCTCCTTCAGTTGAGCTAACATGAATCTGCTTTGCATCTTTCAAAAATGTGTAGGCATATCTTGTCTGTTGCTGTCTTCATTCGTGTCCTATTTGTCTTTGTGTGCTTATGCTCCTTAAAAAATCCATTCTCTTTCATTTTGTTGTGGTTTTAAAAGAGATGATAAACATAGATTTAGTCTGTCATATTTAATGGGAAGTCTTCTACATGTATTTATTAAAGCTGAAAAATTCACATACCCCTTGACCTGGAAATCTCACTTACAATAATTTAACTCTCAGAAATTAAAGTGCCAGTATGTATAGGTATGGAGAAGGAAATGGCAATCTACTCCAGTATTCTTGCCTGGGAAATCCCATGGAACAGAGGAGCCTGGCAGGCTACATTCCATGGGGTTGCAAAAGAGTCAGACATGATTTAGTGACTAAACTGCAACACTGAACTGTATAAAGGTGTTTGCTGCAATATTATATGTAATAGCAACAAGCTAAATGTCCACTGATAGGGAACTAGTTACATAAATTACAGTCTAACTATACCATAAACTGCTATGAAGTCATTGTAAAGAATAAGGAATATTGACTTGGAAGGTTGCCCATGATATATTGCTAAGTAAAAGAGAAGGCTTTGCTGGAGCAACCATGAAGAGATACCCCACATCCAAGGTAAGAGAAACCAAAATAAGATAGTAGGCACTGAGAGAGGGCATCAGAGGGCAGACAGACTGAAACCACAATCACAGACAACAGGCCAATCTGATCACACGGACACAGCCTTGTCTAACTCAATGAAACTAAGCCATGCCATGTGGAGCCACCCAAGACGGACGGGTCATGGTGGTGAGGTCTGACAGAATGTGGTTCACTGGAGAAGGGAATGGCAACCCACCTCAGTATTCTTGCCTTGAGAACCCCATGAACACTATGAAAAGGCAAAAGATAGGACACTGAAAGGTGAACTCCCCAGGTCAGTAGGTGCCCAATATGCTATTGGAGATCAGTGGAGAAACAACTCCAGAAAGAATGAAGGGATGGAACCAAAGGAAAAACAACACCCAGCTGTGGATGGGACAGGTGATAGAAGTAAGGTTCAATGCTGTAAAGAGCAATATTTCATAGGAACCTGGAATGTTAGGTCCATGAATCAAGGCAAATTGGAAATGGTCAAACAGGAGATGGCAAGAGTGAACGTCGACATTCTAGGAATCAGCGAACTAAGATGGACTGGAAAGGGTGAATTTAACTCAGCTGACCATTATATCTACTACTGTGGGCAGGAATCCCTTAGAAGAAATGGAGTAGCCATCACAGTCAACAAAAGAGTCCAAAATGCAGTACTTGTATGTAGTCTCAAAAACGACAGAATGATCTCTGTTCATTTCCAAGGCAAACCATTCAATATCACAGTAATCCAAGTCTATGCCCCGACCAGTAACGCTGAAGAAGCTGAAGTTGAACGGTTCTATGAAGACCTACAAGACCTTCTAGAACTAACACCCAAAAAAGATGTCCTTTTCATGATAGGTGACTGGAATGCAAAAGTAGGAAGTCAAGAAACACCTGGAGTGACAGGCAATTTTGGCCTTGGAATATGGAATGAAGCAAGGTAAAGGCCAATAGAGTTCTGCCAGGAGAACGCACTGGTCATAGCAAATATCCTCTTCGAACAACACAACAGAAGATGGTCAACACCAAAATCAGATTGATTATATTCTTTGCAGCCAAAGATGGAGAAGCTCTATACAGTTAGCAAAAACAAGAATTGGAGCTGACTGTGGCTCAGATCATGAACTCCTTATTGTCAAATTCAGACTGAAATTGAAGAAAGTGGAGATAATCACTAGACCATTCAGGTATGACACAAATAAAATTCCTTATTAATTATACAGTGGAAGTGAGAAATAGATTTAAGGGACTAGATCTGATTGACAGAGTGCCTGATGAACTATGGACAGAGGTTCATGACATTGTACAGGAGACAGGGAACAAGACAATCCCCAAAAAAAGAAATGCAAAAAAGCAAAATGGCTATCTGAGGAGGCCTTACAAATAGCTGTGAAAAGAAGGGAAGTGAAAAGCAAAGGAGAAAAGGAAAGATATACCCATTTGAATGCAGAGTTCCAAAGAATAGCAATAGCAAGGAAAGATAAGAAAGACTTCCTCAGTGATCAATGCAAAGAAATAGAGGAAAACAATAGAATGGGACAGACTAGAGATCTCTTCAAGAAAATTAGAGATACCAAGGGAACATTTCATGCAAAGATGGGCACAATAAAGGACAGAAATTGTAGGGATCTAACAGAAGCAGAAGATATTAAGAAGAGGTGGCAAGAATACACAGAAGATCTATACAAAAAAGATGTTCACGACCCAGATAATCAGGATGGTGTGATCACTCACCTAGAGCCAGACATCCTGGAATGGGAAGTCAAGTAGGCCTTAGGAAGCATCACTATGAACAAAGCTAGTGGAGGTGATGAAATTCCAGTTGAGCTGTTTCAAATCCTGAAAGATGATGCTGTGAAAGTGCTGCACTCAATATGCCAGCAAATTTGGAAAACTCAGCAGTGGCCACAGGACTGGAAAAGGTCAGTTTTCATTCCAATCCCAAAGAAAGACAATGCCAAAGAATGCTCAAACTACCGCACAATTGCACTCATCTCACACGCTAGCAAAGTGATGCTTAAAAGTCTCCAAAGCAGGCTTCAACAATACGTGAACCGTGAACTTCCAGATGTTCAAGCTGGTCTTGGAAAAGGCAGAGGAACCAGAGATCAAATTGCCACCATCCACTGGATCATTGAAAAAGGAGGGAGAGTTCCAGAAAAACATCTATTTCTGCTTTATTGACTATGCCAAAGCCTTTGACTGTGGATCACAGTAAACTGTGGAAAATTCTGAAAGACATGGGAATACCAGACCACCTGACCTGCCTCTTGAGAAATCTGTATGCAGGTCAGGAAGCAACAGTTAGAACTGGACATGGAACAACAGACTGGTTCCAAATAGGAAAAGGAGTGTGTCAAGGCTGTATATTGTCACCCTGCTTATTTAACTTATATGCAGAGTACATCATGAGAAACGCTGGGCTGGAGGAAGCACAAGCTGGAATCAAGATTGCCAGGAGAAATATAAATAACCTCAGATATGCAGATGGCACCACCTTTATGCCAGAAAGTGAAGAAGAACTAATGAGCCTCTTGATGAAAGTGAAAGAAGAGAGTGAAAAAGTTGACTTAAAGCTCAACATTCAGAAAACTAAGATCATGGCATCTGGTCTCATCACTTCTTGGCAAATAGATGGGGAAACAGTAGAAACAGTGACATATTTTATCTTCATGGGCTCCAAAATCACTGCAGATGGTGATTGCAGCCATGAGATTAAAAGACGCTTACTCCTTGGAAGGAAAGTTATGACCAACCTAGACAGCATATTAAAAAACAGAGACATTACTTTGCCAACAAAGGTCCATCTAGTCAAGGCTTTGGTTTTTCCCGTGGTTATGTATGGATGTGAGAGTTGGACTATAAAAAAAGCTGAGTGCTGAAGAATTGATGCTTTTGAACTGTGGTGTTGGAGAAGACTCTTGCGAGTCCCTTGGACTGCAAGGAGATCCAACCAGTTCATCCTAAGGGAGATCAGCCCTAAGTGTTCATTGGAAGGACTGATGTTGAAACTGAAACTCGAATACTTTGGCCACCTGATGTGAAGAACTGACTCATTTGAAAAGACCCTGAGGCTGGGAAAGGTTGAGGGAAGGAGGTTGAGGAGGTTGGATGGCATCACTGACTCAATGGACATGAGTTTGGGTAAACTCTGCGAGTTGGTGATGGACAGGGAGGCCTGACGTGCTGTAATCCATGGGTTCGCAAAGAGTCAGACACGACTGAATACTGAACTGAACTGATATTGACTTCAGTGCATTTTCTTTGTGACATCTTTGTGTACAGAATGCAGAAACGTGGCCTGAATGATGGAACAGAGCTAGATTAATAATTTGAACCCTCAAATAATTGATTTATGTTTTATATCAGCCTAAAGGAGATTTCTAGTGCCACATTGGAGCTGGTTCTTTTCTAGTTATTTTAATCTAGTATATGGGTGAAGACCTAGACAGTGAGCTGATCAGATTGCAGATGACATAAAGCTTGGATAATAATATGCTGAATGTCAGACTCAAGAAATAAAAAATTCTTGGACAAGCTGGAATAGCAAATGAAAACAAACACAATAACACTAACTAATAACATAATAGATCTTGTTTTTGCAACTGCAAATGTCTAGGACAACAAAATCTGACTGGATTTCAATTCTTGTAGCTACGACTTGGGAGTTGTAGTTGACAACAAACTCACTATGAGCCAAAATTATGATGTGGCAATCACAGACTGCTTTTTCAATATGCAGATCAAAGGAAGGCTAGCTCCAGGGTAATGTAGACCTTCAGAGAGTTTCTGCCCTTGGTTTTTAGAGCACTGTACTCTACTGGTTCTCCTATTGCTCCTCTGGTTATTCTTCAGTCTCGTTTGAGAACTCTTCCCTTGTCTCTCTCTCCCATCCCATGTTTTATTGAGGTATTATTTGGTAAATAAAAATTACATATATTTAAGGGGTAAAATGTGATATTTTGATGTATATATTCATTGTAAAGTGATTGCCATAATCAAGATAATTAGCATAGTCTTTCCCCAGAGTTTGATGTTTAAGTCTCTTCTCTTTCCCGTCTATACTTTTTCCGAGGGTAAGTTCATCTATTTCCATACCTTTGGATGTCTCCCATATACTGAGGATTCCCAAATCTGTATCCCCCTCATTCTCATCATCACTATCTTAGTCCATGTCCTTGTTGTCTTTTATTTAGACTACTGAAGTAGCCTCTTATTTGTCTTCCTTCTGTACCATTCCCATTGCTTTTATTCCACTGTTTATGTAAACACTGGAGTTGTCAGAGGCAGCCTGTCACTCCCCTCCTTTAATAATTCTTAAATAATTAACTCTAAAGGCCTGAATCTGGCATTCAAGGGCCCTCACAATCTGGCCACTGTTACTTTTTTCTGACATCATCTCTCATTAAATTTCTCCAGGAATGCTACATGTAATCATTCAATGTCTAGTGAGCACTGTAGGCCAGGGCTACAGTGCCATCTCCTTTATTCACAGCTGATTAAAGTCACAGTCTTAGCTCAATAACTTCACATACTTCTCTGCCTTCATGTTCTTGCTTGTGATGTTCTCTCAGCCTGGATTGATCTCTGTCACTATTTTTATTTACTGAAATCAAACTCATCTTTCAATTCTTAGCTCCAATGCTATTTCTCTATAATGTTAGCCATGATCTCCCTCTCAGATTGAATGGTACATTCTTTTTAATCCCATAGCTCTTTGCTTATATGTTATCTTTGTTATATATTATATTATTTCATTTCTCCTGGTTGGTTTTAATGTTTATTATGTACGTATCTGTCAGTTCTCCTGGACTGTAAACTAAACCTTAAACACTCTGCTATACTTTTAAGTAAATATCTGTCTGTTTTTAAATTAAAGTCAGTAGTACTTGTGATAGATTTTGGTAAAGGAGATGAGAGTACAGCCTCAGTTATGGAGTACTCTACCTTGCCCTATTTCTGGGATCCAGTATGCTGGATAAAAAACATTAGAGCTTCCCAGATGCTCATTTTCAGTACATAACTTAGTTTCAAGAGCTGGGGAATGTTCTTGGAGAAAGTAATTTGATAAGTGCAATAAAAGAACTGCAATGATGGCATACTAATGAGAATTGTCAGTAGTGAGGGGCTGGCTCCAACTCTTTAGGGGATGCCAAAAGCCTAATGAGTCTATTTGCAGGGAGGAGAAAACAAGGAGGACAATTATTTACACAGATGAGAACTTTCTTTCTCTATGAACTTCCTGAATGCCAGAGGGCTCCTGGCAGTCTACTGACTATAGTACAGCTCTACTATAATGCTGTGAAGATGAGGTTTTGAGGCCAAGAAAGGTGTGGGAGTCAGAAGTATTTTTGGCATTAGGTGGATCTTTCTCTTCCTTCAGACTTAGATATAGTTGCCTTCCCCAACTTCTTGGAGAACTACAATAAACAGATTCATTTCAGTGGTCATCTCTGTACCTTCAAGCACCCTACTTTAACCCTTAGGAATATCTTCCCTTAGCCAACCAGACCCCCAAAGAACAAAGAAAGAAGTTCATGAAGGGGTATTGATGATTGATGATAGCTTAGTTGTTCTTCCTGAGAGTCTTGAGATTTTTATTGGACAATAACTAGGGGTGAAGGATTGTGGTTGGGAATTTTCTCCACAACTGGATATAACTTTGTTGTTCCTTTTGATTATAAAAATATTGTATGCTTAATGTTATAAGTTCCAACACTACAGAAAAGAAAAAAAAAGAGCAAAAAAGTAAAAGTTAACTAAAGCCTTACCACTCAGAAAAGAATGACCATTAGCTTTATAGTGAACTTCCTTTCAGACGTTTCTCTCTTTGCACAAATGTAAGCACGTATATTCAAAAGCAGAGACTCAGAAAAGAATGACCATTAGCTTTATAGTGAACTTCCTTTCAGACGTTTCTCTCTTTACACAAATGTAAGCACGTATATTCAAAAGCAGAGACATTACTTTGCCAACAAAGGTCCGTCTAATCAAGGCTATGATTTTTCCAGTGGTCATGTATGGATGTGAGAGTTGGACTGTGAGGAAAGCTGAGCGCCGAAGAATTGATGCTTTTGAACTATGGTGTTGGAGAAGACTCTTGAGAGTCCCTTGGACTGCAAGAAGATCCAACAAGTCCATTCTATAAAGGAGATCAGTCCTGTGTGTTCTTTGGAAGGAATGATGCTAAAGCTGAAACTCCAGTACTTTGGCCACCTCATGAGAAGAGTTGACTCATTGGAAAAGACTCTGATGCTGGGAGGGATTGGGGGCAGGAGGAGAAGGGGACGACAGAGGATGAGATGGCTGGATGGCATCACCGACTCGATGGACGTGAGTTTGAGTGAACTCCGGGAGTTGGTGATGGACAGGGAGGCCTGGCGTACTGGGATTCATGGGGTCGCAGAGTCAGACACGACTGAGTGACTGAACTGAACTGAAGCACATATATATTCAAAATGTTATATAAATGAGAGTATAGTATATATCCTATTAGAATTAAATTCCATTCTCTTCCTAGTTTTTAGAACAATGCCTGGTATAAATTAGATACTAAATAAAAGTCTGCCTAATGGATAAATATTCCATTTTGAAATATTTTTTAAAAATCTAATAATGTATCTTTCCAAAGCAATATATATTAAATTCTTTAATTGAGTTAGACAAGGCTGTGGTCCATGTGATCAGATTGATTAGTTTTCTGTGATGGTGGTTTTTACAGCGGTGAGCGGTGGCTGCACAGCACTAGAACAGTGAGTCAATATATATTATTACTAAAGAGTTATTTGTCTAGAAGTCTAGTAATCACATCCAGAGAAGAAACTGACTTCCTTTGGTAGGCCGGCTCCTAGTGATCACTTACCTTTTCTGGATCCTCACAAGCCATCAGATTACTAATCAATTCTAAAATGCCACTGAGCATTGACATCTAGTTTTTCAATCTGTACTTTCTAGAAACTGACTTTAGTATTTTGTTAATTATCCCTCAAAGAGAATTTACATGAGTGATACAAATAGTATACACAAATTCTTTTTACCTCCATACTATGGAAAGCGGATGTTGTTATAAATATGAGGAGAAGCCATGGTGGTTTGGACTGGGGAAGGGGGTGACATATCTGATTTGCATGCTGCCTAGGACTAGAATAGATTGTAAACCCCAAGGAATACTCCAGAGCTGAATGAGGCTGCATAAGGTCCCTTTGAGGTTTTCTTAATGTCTCTAAATTCTGAAAGTATAAGCCCTGCTCATCATACAAGACCATACTTCCCACCTCTGTTTTTGTTCACTCTTTTCACCTCTTCCTGGAATATTCTTTTACCATTCCCACTATCTTTTACCCATGTACAAACACAGTCCATCTTTTAAGTTCTAATTCTAAAGTCACAATTTCTGAGAAGTCTTCTGGGTTTCCCCAGCATCTGAATTCCCAAACTCTTTCTCTGTGCCTTCCTTAGGCACTGAGCACTTTGTACCTTAAACTATATTCTTTGAAGAAGGACCAGGATAAAGGAGATACAAACCACAAAAGCTATCCTGAAAACAGATGTTTATACTGGCACCCCACAATCTGAGACACCAAAACACCTTGGAAAAGATTTGGGTCCCTAAGAGTGCTGGTCAGGGACAAAGACAGAGATTTCCAAGAGTGTTCCCTGTTGTTTCTATGTTCATTTCCATCATCAATATACTTTAAACAATGAACCTCTCTTTTCAATCTTTAGCACCATTATTACTGGACTATTCATTAGTTAGGCCATGGCCTCACCTTTTACCTCCCATAATAAATCTGTCAGTACACTTGGAACAAAGATGACACTACAGCAAAATTCCTATTGTCAGTGGATCCACTGATGATAGACACCCCAAACATGAGCTTCAGTGACCTTCTGAATCTCGTAGAGTCCAGCCACTTAAGCCCATGTGCCCTAGAGCCCATGCTCCATGACAAGAGAAACCACCACAATGAGAAGACCTGTGCATGACAACTAGAGAGTAGCTCACATGCAGCAACAAAGACTCAGTGCAGCCAAAAATAAAATAAATAAATAAATTTTTTAAATGCACAAACTTGTATTTTTTTAATTACCTATTAAGTAGGTAATTAGTAGTGTTTGCCCCTTGTAAGGGGCAGCTCGCCTGGTAGCTCGCCTGGTAAAGAATCTGCCTGCAATGCGGAAGACCCCAGTTGGATTCCTGGGTCGGGAAGACCCACTGGAGAAGGGATATGCTACCCACTCTGGTATTCTTGGGCTTCCCTGGTAGCTCAAATAGTAAAAACTCTGCCTGCAACGTGGGAGACCTGGGTTAGATCCCTCTGTTGGGAATATCCCTTGGAGAAGGGAACAGCTACTCACTCCAGTATTCTGGCCTGGAGAATTCCATGGACACAGGAGCCTGGCAGTCCATGGGGTTTTGCCCCTTACAAGCAGGTCAAAGGGATCAAAACTATAAAAATGTGTAACAGTCATTTGAATACATGGCTTATTTCCTTTTCTAAGCTGTACTTTCCCTAAAGCCGGTGACTATATCTTCATCTATTCATTTCACACAGTAGGTAAAGAACCTTTATTCCGGGGTGGGGGGGATGGGGTGGCAGTCCTAAGATGGCAAAGGAATAAGATGGGAAAACCACTTCCCCCCCACCCCCACAAATTCATTGAAAGAACATTTGAACACTGAGTAAATTCCACAAAACACCTTCTGAACACTGGCAGAAGACATCAGGCACCCAGAAAGGCAGCCCATTGTCTTCAAAAGAAGGTAGGACAAAATATAGAAGATAAAAAGAGAGACAAGAGAGTTAGGGGCAGAGATCCAAGAGAGGGAGTCATAAAAGAGGAGAAGTATCCAAACACCAGGAAACCCTCTCACCGGCGGGTCTGTGGGGAGTTTTGGAATCTCAGAGGGCAACATAACCGGGAGGAAAAATAAATAAATAAATAAAGCCCACAGATTATGTGCCTAACAGCAATTCCCAGCTGAGAAGTAGCCCAGACGCTCGCATCCACCACCAGCAAGCGGGGCTGAACAGGAAGGTGCGGGCCACATGGCTTAGGGTAAAGATTGTGACTGAATGCCCTGAGGGCAATCTGAGGGAGCTAATATGAGATAGCAGCCCAAACTGTGGGATAGCCAGAGAGAGAGAAAAAGAGAGAGAGAACTTTCCCGCGAAAAGCCCTAAACTATGGCACTGCCGGCTGGCTCACAGAACAAAGGACTGAGTGAATACCGGAAAAGAGCTAGCTGGCAGCGGACCGGCCCATCCCCTGCTGAAGGCAGGGAGGCAGGCAGGCAACAGCCAGAGCCGGAAAGGGGCAAACTCAGCCCCAGAGACGGCATCCTCCATCAAACTGCCAGCAGGTTCCCAGTTGCCAATCAAGCCTTCCTGGGATCTTGGACGGATGACGTCTGCTGGGAGAGTTGCAGCCAGAGATTATCTCCCCAGAAGAGACACATGGCACACCTCAGATGGCACACACGGGAAACCGAGCAGCTGGGACTGGGGAGGTGATAAGACGCACGGCACTTAAGGAGAGTGCACTCGCCAAGCACCTGGTCACCTGAGCTGCTCAGACCTGGGAAGGGCACAAAACGCAGGCCCAACCTAGTCTGCGCCTTTGCGGAGTACCCAAGAACTCAAACCTGAGCGGCTTAGACCTGGGAAGTGCACGCAGCCCAGGGCCCCCTTTAGACAGATGCCTTGCAGAGCAACCAGGAGCCTAAGCAGTGTAGACTGGGAAAGCACGCTGTGAGCGGGGGCAAACCCAGTGTGGCCGAAACACTGTGAGCACTCCCCATGCACACCAGTGATATTTGTTTGCAGTGTTCCTGCCTTCCCACAGCACGACTGAACAAGTGAGCCTAAATAAGTGACCACTTTCGCCCCCTTGCGTCAGGGTGGAAATTAAACACTGAAGAGATTGCAAACAGAAGAAGCCAAAATAAGCAGAGGGAACCGCTTTGGAAGTGACAGGTACAACAGATTAAAACCCTATAGTTAGCACCGACTACATTGGAAGGGGCCTATAGATCTTGAGAAGTATAAGCTGGAACAAGGAACTATCTGAAACTGAACTGACCCCATACAGCCTGCAACAGCTCCAGATAAATTCCTAGATATATTTTTAGTATTATCATTTTTTAATTTTTATTTTTTTTATTTTAAGTCCTCTATTACTCCTTTAGTTTTCATTTTTATAACCTACTATTACATTCCAAACAAAAGCAAACTTCATATTTTTTTATAATCTTTGTGATTTTGTTTTGTTTTTTCAATATTGTATTTTTGAGAGTCTAATCTCTACTTTAGATTTTTAATCTTTGCTTTTTGGTATTTGTTATCAATTTTGTATCTTTAAGTATCCAATCTTCAGTACCCAGTTTTTACCTAGGAGTGTGATTACTGGCTTGATTGCCCTCTCCCCCTTTTACTCTCCTTTTTCTCCCCTAGGTCACATCTATCTCCTCCCTCCCACTTCTCTTCTCTACCCAAATCTGTGAATCTCTTTGGGTATTCCAGGCTGTGGAGAACACTTAGGGAACTGATTACTGGCTAGATCTGCCTCTTTCCTTTTGGTCCCCTACACCCACCCTCGTCTCCTCCTCATCAGATCTATCTCCTTGCTCCCTCTTCTCTGTGTAACTCCATGAACCTCTCTGGGTGTTCCAGGCTGTGGAGAGCACATAGGGATTTGATTACTGGCTAGATTGCTCTCGCCCCTTTTGATTCCCCCTCTTCTCCTCCTGGTCACCTCTATCTCCCTCCTCCCTCTTCTCTTCTCCATGTAACTCAGCGAACCTTTCTAGGTGTCCCTCATTGTGGAGAATCTTTTCTCCATTACCCTAGATGTTTTATCATCAGTGCTATATGGATGGAGAAGTCTTGAGGCCACTGTAAGAATAAGACTGAAAACCAGAGGCAGGAGGCTTAAGTCCAAAACCTGAGAACACCAGAGAACTCCTGACTCCAGGGAACATTAACTGATAAGAGCTCATCCAAAAATCTCCATACCTACACTGAAAACAAGTTCCACCCAAGAGCCAACAAGTTCCACAGCAAGATATACCATGTAAATTCTCCAGCAACACAGGAACATAGCCAAGAGCTTTAATATACAGGCTGCCCAAAGTCACACCAAACCCATAAACATCTCAAAACTCACGACTGGACACTTGATTGCACCCCAGAGAGAAGAAATCCAGCTCCACCCACCAGAAGACCAACTCAAGTTTCCCTAACCAGGAAACCTTGACAAGCCATTCATCCAGCCCAACCCACAGTGAGGAACCTCCACAATAAAGAGGAACCACAAACTGCCAAATACAGAAAGGCCACCCCAAACACAGCAATCTAAACAAGATGAAATGGCAGAGAAATAATCAGCAGGTTAAGCAAAATGATAAATGCCCACCATACCAAACAAAAGAGGAGGAGATAGGGAGTCTACCTGAAAAATAATTCAGAATCATGATAGTAAAAATGATCCAAAATCTTGAAAACAAAATGGAGTTACAGATAAATAGTCTGGAGACAAGGACTGAGAAGATGCTAGAAATGTTTAACAAGGACCTAGAAGAAATAAAAAAGAGTCAATCAATAACGAATAATGCAATAAATGAGATCAAAAACACTCTGGAGGGAAGCAACAGTAGAATAACTGAGGCAGAAGATAGGATAAGTGAGGTAGAAGATAGAATAGTGAGAATAAAAGAAGCGGAGAGGAAAAAAGAATTAAAAGAAATGAGGACAACCTCAGGGACATCTGGGACAATGTCATATGCCCCAACATTCGAATCATAGGAGTCCCAGAAGAAGACAAAAAGAAAGGCAATGAGAAAATAGGAGATAATAGTTGAAAACTTCCCTAAAATGGGAAAGGAAATAGTCACTTAAGTCCAAGAAACCCAGAGAGTCCCAAACATGATAAATCTAAGGCACAACACCCAAAGACACACATTAATCAAATTAACAAAGATCAAACACAAAGAACAAATATTAAAAGCAGCAAGGGAAACACAACAAATAACACACAAAGGGATTCTCATAAAGATAACAGCTGATCTTTCAATAGAAACTCTTCAGGCCAGAAGGGACTGGCAGGACATACTTAAAGTGATGAAAGAGAAAACCCTACAACCCAGATTACTCTACCCAGCAAGGATCCCATTCAAATATGAAGGAGAAATCAAAAGCTTTACAGACAAGCAAAAGTTAAGAGAATTCAACACCACCAAACCAGCTCGCCAACAAATGCTAAAAGATCTTCTCTAGATAGGAAACACAGAAAAAGTTTATAAACCTGAACCCAAAACAACAAAGAAAATGGTAATGGGATCATACTTATCAATAATTACGTTAAATGTAAATGGGTTGAATGCCCCAACCAGAAGACAAAGACTGGATGAATGGATATAAAAACAAAGCCCTTATATTTGTTGCCTACAAGAAACCCACCTCAAAACAGGGGACACATAGAAACTGAAAGTGAAGGGCTGGAAAAAGATATTTCACAAAAATGGAGACCAAAAGTAAACATAAGTAGCAATACCCATATCAGATAAAATAGACTTTGAAATAAAGGCTGTGAAAACAGACAAAGAAGGACACTACATAATGGCCAAAGGATCACTCCAAGAAGAAGACATAACAATTCTAAATATATACGCACTCAACATAGGAGCACCACAATATGTAAGGCAAATGCTAACAAGTATTAAAGGGGAAATTAACAATAACACAATAATAGTTGGATCCTTTAATATCCCACTCACTCCTACGGATAGATCAACTAAACAGAAAATTAACAAGGAAACACAAATTTTAAATGATACAATGGACAGTTAGACCTAATTGATATCTATAGGACATTTCACCCCAAAACAATGAATTTCACCTTTTTCTCAAGTGCACACAGAACCTTCTCCAGGATAGATCACATCCTGGGCCATAAATCTAGCCTTGGTAAATCCAAAAAAATTGAAATCATTCCAAGCATCTTTTCTGATCACAATGCAGTATAATTAAATCTCAATTACAGGGAAAAGCTATTAAAACTTCCAACATATGGAGGCTAAATAACACGATTCTGAATAACCAACAAATCACAAAAGAAATCAAAATATGCATAGAAACGAATGAAAATGAAAACACAACATCCCAAAACCTATGGGACACTGTAAAACAGTGCTAAGGGGAAGGTTCATAGCAATACAGGCTTACCTCAAGAAACAAGAAAAAGTCAAATAACCTAACTCTACACCTAAAGCAACTAGAAAGGAAGAAATGAAGAATCCCAGGGCTAGTAGAATGAAAGAAATCTTTAAAATTAGGACAGAAATAAATACAAAAGAAACAAAAGAGACCATAGCAGAAATCAACAAAGCTAAAAGCTGGTTTTTTGAGAAGAAAAATAAAATTAAAAAACCATTAGCCAGAATCATCAAGAAACAAAGGGAAAAGAATCAAATCAACAAAATTAGAAATGAAAATGAAGAAATCACAACAGATAACACAGAAATACAAAGGATCATAAGAGACTACTATCAGCAGCTATATACAAATAAAATGTACAACTTGGAAGAAATGGACAAATTCTTAGAAAAGTATAACTTTCCAAAACTGAACCAGGAAGAAATAGAAAATCTTAACAGACCAATCACAAGCATGGAAATCAAAACTGTAATCAGAAATCTTCCAGAAAACAAGCTCAGGACCAGACGGCTTCACAGCTGAATTCTACCAAAAATTTAGAGAAGAGCTAACACCTATCCTACTCAAACTCTTCCAGAAAATGGCAGAGGAAGGTAAATTTCCAAACTCATTCTATGAGGCCACCATCACCCTAACGTCAAAAGCAGACAAAGATGCCACAAAAAAAGAAAACTACAGGCCAATATCACTGATGAACATAGATGCAAAAATCCTTAACAAAATCCTAACAAACAAAATCCAACAACATATTTAAAAGATCATACATCATGACCAAGTGGGCTTTATTCCAGAGATACAAGGATTCTTTAATATTCTCAGATCAATCAATGTAATACACCACATTAACAAATTGAAAGATAAAAACCATATGATTATCTCAATAGATGCAGAGAAAGCCTTTAACAAAATTCAACATCCATTTATGATAAACAAAAAAACCCTCCAGAAAGCAGGCATAGAAGGAACATACCTCAACATAATAAAAGCTATATATGACAAACCCACAGCAAACATTATCCTCAATGATGAAAAATTGAAAGCATTTCCCCTAAAGTCAGGAACAAGACAAGGGTGCCCATTCTCACCACTACTATTCAACATAGTTTTGGAAGTTTTAGCCACAGCAATCAGAGAAGAAAAAGAAATAAGATCTAAACGTAAGACCAGAAACTATAAAACTCTTAGAGGAGAACATAGGCAAAACACTCTCTGACATACATCACAACAGGATCCTCTATGACCCACTTCCCAGAATATTGGAAATAAAAGCAAAAATAAACAAATGGGACCTAATTAAACTTAAAAGCTTCTGCAGATCAAAGGAAACTATTAGCAAGGTGAAAAGGCAGCCTTCAGAATGGGAGAAAATAATAGCAAATGAAGCAACTGACAAACAACTAATCTCAAAAATGTACAAGCAACTCCTACAGCTCAACTCCAGAAAAAAAAAATGACCCAATCAAACAATGGGCCAAAGAACTAAACAGACATTTCTCCAAAGAAGACATACAGATGGCTAACAAACACATGAAAAGATACTCAACATCACTCATTATCAGAGAAATGCAAATCAAAACCACTATGAGGTACCATTTCACACCAGTCAGAATGGCTGCAATCCAAAAGTCTACAAGCAATAAATGCTGGAGAGGGTGTGGAGAAAAGGGAACCCTCTTACACTGTTGGTGGGAATACAAACTAGCACAGTCACTATGGAGAACAGTGTGGAGATTCCTTAAAAAACTGGAAATAGAACTGCCTTATGATCCAGCAATCCCACTGCTGGGCATACACACTGAGGAAACCAGAAGGGAAAGAGACACGTGTACCCCAATGTTCATCACAGCACTGTTTATAATAGCCAGGACATGGAAGCAACCTAGATGTCCATCAGCAGATGAATGGATAAGAAAGCTATGGTACATATACACAATGGAGTATTACTCAGCCATTAAAAAGAATACATTTGAATCAGTTCTAATGAGGTGGATGAAACTGGAGCCTATTATACAGAGTGAAGTAAGCCAGAAAGAAAAACACCAATAAAGTATACTAATGCGTATATATGGAATTTAGAAAGATGCTAACAATAACCCTGTGTACGAGACAGCAAAAGAGATACTGATGTATACAACAGTCTTATGGACTCTGTTGGAGAGGGAGAGGGTGAGAAGATTTGGGAGAATGGCATTGAAACATGTATAATATCATGTATGAAATGAGATGCCAGTCCAGGTTCAATGCACGATACTGGATGCTTGGGGCTGGTGCACTGGGACGAACCAGGGGGATGGTATGGGGAGGGAGGAGGGAGGAGGGTTCAGGATGGGGAACACGTGTATACCTGTGGTGGATTCATTTCGATATTTGGCAAAACTAATACAATATTGTAAAGTTTAAAAATAAAATAAAATTAAAAAAAAAAAAGAAAGAAGAGGAATCCAGATTGGAAAAGAAGAAGTAAAATTCTCACTGTTTGCAGATGACAGGATCCTCTACATAGAAAACCCTAAATACTCCACCAGAAAATTACTAGAGCTAATCAATGAATATAGTACAGTTGCAGGATATAAAATTAACACAGATAAATCCCTTGCTTTCCTATACACTAACAATGAGAAAACAGAAAGAAAAATTAAGGAAACAATCCCATTCACCATTACAACAAAAAGAATGAAATACTTAGGCGTAAATCTACCTAAAGAAACAAAATACCTATATATAGAAAACTAAAACACTGATGAAAGAAATCAAAGATGACACAAATAGATGGAGAAATATACCATGTTCATGGATTGGAAGAATCAATATAGTGAAAATGAGTATACTACCTAAAGCAATCTATAGATTCAATGCAATCCTTATCAAGATACCAACCGTATTTTTCACAGAGCTAGAACAAATAATTTCACAATTTGTATGGAAATACAAAAAACCTCGAATAACCAAAGCAATCTTGAGAAAGAAGAATGGACCTGGAGGAATAAACCTGCCTGACTTCAGGCTATACTACAAAGCTACTGTCATCAACACAGTATGGTACTGGCACAAAGACAGAAATATAGATCAATGGAATAAAATAGAAAGCCCAGAGATAAATCCACACACCTATGGACATCATATCTTTGACAGAGGAGGCAAGAATATACAATGGAAAAAAGACAATCTCTTTAACAAGTGGTGCTGGGAAAACTGGTCAACCACTTGTAAAAGAATGAAACTAGAACACTTTCTAACACCATCAGCTGAGTTCAGTTCAGTCGCTAAGTCATGTCCGACTCTTTGCGACCCCATGAATCGCAGCACTCCAGGCCTCCCTGTCCATCACCAACTCCTGGAATTCACTCAGACTCATGTCTATAGAGTCAGTGATGCCATCCAGCCATCTTATCCTCTGTCATCCCCCTCTCCTCCTGCCCCCAATCCCTCCCAGCATCAGAGTCTTTTCCAATGAATCAACCCTTCACATGAGGTGGCCAAAGTATTGGAGTTTCAGCTTTAGCATCATTCTTCCAAAGAAATCTAACCCCATACACAAAAATAAACTCAAAATGCATTAGAGATCTAAATGTAAGGCCAGAAATTATAAAACTCCTAGAGGAAAACACAGGCAAAACACTCTCCGACATACATCACAGCAGGATATTCTATGACCCACCTCCCAGAATATTGGAAATAAAAGCAAAAATAAACAAATAGGACCTAATTAAAATTAAAAGCTTCTGCACAACAAAGGAAGCTATAAGCAAGGTGAAAAGACAGCCTTCAGAATGGGAGAAAATAATAGCAAAGAAAGCAACTGACAACGAATTAATCTCAAAAATATACAAGCAACTCCTGCAGCTCAATTCCAGGAAAATAAATGACTCAATCAAAAAATGGGCCAAAGAACTAAACAGACATTTCTCCAAGGAAGACATACAGATGGCTAACAAACACATGAAAAGATGCTCAACATCACTCATTATCAGATAAATGCAAATCAAAACCACAATGAGGTACCATCTCACACCAGTCAGAACGGCTGCTATCCAAAAGTCTACAAACAATAAATGCTGGAGAGGGTGTGGAGAAAAGGGAACCCTCTTACACTGTTGGTGGGAATGCAAACTAGTACAGCCACTATGGAGAACAGTGTGGAGATTCCTTAAAAAACTGGAAATAGAACTGCCTTATGACCCACCAACCCCACTGCTAGGCATACACACCAAGGAAACCAGAATTAAGAGAGACAGATGTACCCCAATGTTCATCGCAGCACTGTTTATAATAGCCAGGACATGGAAGCAATCTAGATGTCCATCGACAGACAAATGGGTAAGAAAACTGTGGTACATATACACAATGGAGTATTACTCAGCCATTAAAAAGAATACATTTGAATCAGTTCTAATGAGGTGGATGAAACTGGAGCCTATTATATAGAGTAAAGTAAGTCAGAACGAAACACATCAATACAGTGTTCAGCTCAGTTCAGTTCAGTCAATCAGTCATGTCTGACTTCTTACAACCCCGTGAACTGCAGCACACCAGGCCTCCTTGTCCATCACCAACTCCCAGAGTCCACCCAAACCCATGTTCATTGAGTCGGTGATGCCATCCAACCATCTCATCCTCTGTCGTCCCCTTCTCCTCCTGCCCTCAGTCTTTCCCAGCATCAGGATCTTTTCAAATGAGTCAGCTCTTCACATCAGGTCGCCAAAGTATTGGAGTTTCAGCTTCAACATCAGTCCTTCCAATGAACACTCAGGACTGATCTCCTTTAGGATGAACTGGTTGGATCTCCTTGCAGTCCAAGGGACTCTCAAGAGTCTTCTCTAACACCGCAGTTCAAAAGCATCAATTCTTCGGTAACGCATGTATATGGAATTTAGAAAGATGGTAATGATGACCCTATATGCGAGACAGTAAAGAGACACAGATGTATAGAATAGTCTTTTGGACTCTGTGGCAGAGGGCAAGGGTGGGATGATTTGAGAGAATATCATTGAAACATATATATTACCATATGTGAAACAGATCACCAGTCCAGGTTTGATGCATGAGACAGGGTGCTCAGGGCTGGTGCACTGGGATGACTTTGAGGGATGGGATGGGGAGGGAGGTGGGAGGGGGGTTCAGGATGGGGAACACATGTACACCCATGGCTGATTCATGTCAGTATATGGCCAAACTCACTACAATATTGTAATTAGCCTCCAATTAAAAATAAATAAATTTTAAAACATAAAATAAAAGCTGTTGGTTCAACCCAGCATTCTGGCTCTAGGAACACTGGCAATACAAGTAGAGAGAGCAGCTCTGCCTTGAACAGCTGCCATGGAAGCCACAGGGGCAAGGAGTACAATTGCCTACACCGTGTTTTGTGAGGCAGCCTTCCCTTTAAACACTGGTATTTTAGCTGGCGATTAGAAGAATTTGGCATTTGGGAGCAAGGTCCTGTGACCTTCTGTTTTGTATGAATACACACAGCATTGCGTTTTTATGTTACGCCCTTAATATACAGTCCAAACACAAAAGCTTCCTGAGGAGAGCCAATTTAAAGCTGAAGAGGAAAAAATTTTATGGTGCTATTTAAACTGAACAAGGCTCTCAAATGTAATGGATTAGAATGAAGTAGAAAACAAACAAGCCTGTGGTAAGACAGATCCAAAAAGTTGAACCTAGCCTCTGACCATCACCTCTTGCATTGATTAAGCCTGATTTATCAATAGACAATTTATTTCAGTCAAGATAATTGAAGTGCTTTGATCTTTTCAAATCCTGCTGTTGGAGATGGAGAGAATATTTTATTCAGTTTTCATGAAACTATTAAAATTATCTGTTATCATGTTCAGCAAAAAAAAAAAAAAAAACCTTTATTCCACATTCACTATATACCAAAAACTGTATAGGTACTTAGCATATACTATATTATCTAAAGTCCTCTCTCAACAACCTTAGAAAGTATATACTGTTACTATTCCTATTTAATAAATGATGAAACTAAGTCTCAGGGAGTTGGGATAATGTGACTGAGATGCCACTAGCAAGTGGTCCAAGTAGAATTTGAATTGTACATTCAGATTCTAAAGGCTGTGTTCTTCCACTCTACCAAAGTACCTGATATAAAGTTGATACTTAATAGTTGTTGAATCAATCACAATGGTCACACCTAACTCCCTTTCTGCCACTGTCATATACTTCAAATGATTATATGCCTTCAAATTTGGGGCTACTCATCATAGAGTCTCTTGTGACTAAATGCACACTCCTCTCCTGATCACCTCTTTCTGCCTCATTAGGGATTTGTTTCCAGAGCAGTAGAGGTTTTTTCAACTTAATACAGGCCAGAATTCAGGCTTCAGACAATTCCTGTTGGTGTGAGACAGGGATTTCAAGACACTGTTTCCAGGACAACAGGCAAAAAGTCACTGTTTAAAGAAAACAAAGAGATAAATTTTGTAGAGAAATAACAAAAGTTGACTATGATGGCTCCTAGGAGGAGTGTCCCAATCATATCAGCACAGTGCTAAGTAAGAGGGGGAGAGGAAAGTATAGAACTGGCAGTCAGGAGACTTCTGTTCTAGTCCAGATTTTTGTCATTGATGCATTGCATGACATTGGACAAGTCACTATCCAGTTCTCATTCTCAGCGTTTATCATCTGTAGAACAATGGGCTTGGGATAATTAAGGCTGCTTTGAGAGATGACATTTATAATTCTATGACCTAGAATTAAGGGGATGCCAAGCAGTGACATGCATGGGTAGATATATGCAAGCATGCACACACACACACACACACACATACACACACACACATACTGTATTGAACAACCCTGATCACTTGTGTAAGCACCAGTCATTTTCAGAACATTTTCATAAGGGCCAAACTTAGTGCTTTCTTTTTGCTTGCCAAAGCTAAGCCATGTGATCATTTTCCTTGTAATCTACATTCACTCATAAGAAGAATGTTGTTTTTCATGATGTCACCCAAATTATGTTTGTTAAAGTGAGTGAAACTGGAAGCTCGGCATGAGGAGTCTGCTTAATTGCACTATTTCAGTATATTAAGTTTATTGCAGGTGCTCAAGTTTGACTGTGAGAAGAACATCTGCCAGTGTTTGGGTGTTATTCTACCAGCAATGAGGGTAGCTTTCAAGTTTGCTGAGCAATGCGGTACATTTTTTTCAATGCTTACATTCTTCCTATTAAATTTTTAAGCCTATTTTTTTCCTTTCGTCTTATTCTTAGCAAAGGCTCCAGCACTCACCTGAGCCTAGGTTTTCCTGGATTGATTTAATGAAACCAGATAGTGTTTTCCAGACCCTCTGGGTACACCAGTTCCTCTAGCAATCCCCTCATCTTGCTCTTTACTCTTCAAAAAATGAGCAAAGAATGCAAATGCTTCAGTTGCATTCATGGAACGTCTTTTCCCACAAGGGGGCTGGCCTCATGGTTCTTACATATGTAGAAAAGCAGAATGTACACTGGTTGCTGGTCCAAATTCTGTCACCATGTATGTGACCTTAAGAAATCCCTTTCTGGGACTTTCCTGGTGGTCCAGTGGCTAAGATTTCCTGCTCCCAATTCAGAGGACCTGGGTTCGACCCCTGGTCAGGGAACTAAATCCCACATGCTGCATATAAGACCTGGTGCAGCTGAATAAATAAATATTAAAAAGAAAAAAATCCCTTTCTATTATTTGGGCTTTTAAAGTTCATCTTAAAACCCATCCCTCTAAAATCCATCCATTTCAAAACCACAGGGTTGAACTAAGTAATCTAGTAATCCTAGGTAATCTGTAGGTAATCCTAGGTAATCTCTAAGGATCTTTTTGGTTTTAATACTCATGATTTGTTCACACAAACACATCCATGTTAGAAGGCACTCTCCCAGAAGTTGGGACTACGAAGTTTAATTAAGATCATCTTCAGTACCTTGGGGTTGCACAACTCCAAACAGTACTATTCACATTGTAGGAGATACCTGAGGCCTTAAAATCACCTGGCAGCATATTTGAGAACCTGACACAGGTTTTTAAAGTATAAATACCTGCCTTGGCATACATATGTCTTTAACCATGCATACTGGTTAAAGCCTGTTTCCCCCTTAGTGCTCAGTCACTTCAGTCGTGTACAACTCTTTGTAACCTCATGGACTGTAGCCTGCCAGTCTCCTCTATCCATGGGATTCTCCAGGCAAGAATACTGGAATGGGTTGCCATACCCTCCCCCATGGAATCTTCCTGACTCGGGGATCAAACCTAGGTATCCTGTGTATCCTGCATTGCAGGCAGGTTCTTTACCCACTGAGCCACCTGGGAAGCCTGTTTCACCACTAACCTTTGGCAAAAGAGTTCCCCACTTCAAAACTTCAGGTTCCTCCTTCAGTGAGAAAGAACAACTCTCTAGATCTCTGTCTTGGTCTCCTTTCCTTATCCAAGATGTAGAGCCCATGAGGAGTGGCCTCTCTCTTCAAAGAATTGAGAGCTTGCATTACATAAAAGGAAAAAGAGGTTCAGTTTTGTTAAAGATAGAACACTGGAAGGGACCATCTTGGCCTGAATAAGATCAACAGACCTTTTTCTCCCTAGCATAAAATTCTTAAGTGCCTAGGGGAGACGGAGTCATGGAAAGGTAAGATTAGACTATGTTCAAGCTAAGTGGAAGATTTCACAAATTTCCTTGAGCCAAACCAAGAGTGCACCACATATACTCAGCTGTGGGATACATCAGAGGGTCATGAGGTATTTCCCCAAGGGTATCTTTGGCAGAAGTGGAGAGGTTACATTTCTCCCAGGGGAATGAACTGAATGAACTTCATTGGAATATCAAATATTGTTATAAGACCTGTGCGCACATCTACACCAATCCACCAGAGGTTCCAGAGAACTAGAGCTCTACTACATGAACATGAACTCTGCATGCACATGAACTCTGGCCCTGCTGACCAGACTAACTGGCCTTTCCAGCCATCTTTCATACCCTTGAGCATTTTCCCTCACTAGATTCAGTTTCCTGGTATGTAAATGAAGGGTTGGAATGCAATCATAGTTTTCAAACTATTCTGTGCAGCCCTAGGGTTCAGACTCAAGGGCATGGTTTGGGTTCATGGCTCAGGGGCAACTTCATGGATGAGAAAGACAGAGAGAGGCCAAAAGGGCAGAGATCTAGATCTTTCTAACACACATTTTGACAGAGTAATTCAGCTTCTATCAGTTTTATATATCAGGCTTCCACAAAGGATTCCATTTGAAAAAGAAAAACTATTCTAATGCTAAAAATAGAAAGCTACTGATTTGCATACTTGATAAGTGTCCTACAAGCTCTGATGTTTTATATGTCAATGAAGAAAGAGTCATAAATTAAGAACTATTTTTTTTCTTTGGAGATTGGTTCTCTGCTGGGAAGAAAACCCAAGAAGTACTAAAAACCCCAAAAAGTAGCAAATAATCATCTGTCACTGAGCTACATAGTTAGATCTTTGGTTGCATTTTGCCTGCCAACTGGAGCAAGAGATTAAAATCTTCTGTAGTTTAGTTACATTCTTATGAATGAGATTCCAACTGGAAGAAAACTGATTTAGCTTGAAAGAAGTCTGGATGTATGGGTGGAAGATGCACCTAGGTTTCAAGTGAAGCTCTGCTCAAGGAAGTTAAATAATGACAAACACAACTATCATCTGAACTTTTCAGAGCAATTAATATCCCTACATTTAACTGATATCTGATTTTAAGGAAAACTTGGATATTTATTTTAAGAGGGAGAAGCTACATTTTAGCACCATCTGCTGGTGTTAAATTAGCTTTGAAAACCAAATGCCAACTACCTACTTACTTGCAAGTTTGGCCATATTCTGGCACTAATTAGTCAAGGTGACTTGCCTGTTTCAATTATATGGTCACTTTGAATGATTCACTTGTAAAGAAGAGACTTGTCATCAAAGAAGGATTTCATAGGAGCCCAGAACTCCTGACTTCTCCCAAAAGATGGGCAGGAAAAATCACCACATGCCTAATACAATTTGAAGAGAAATGGCGGAGTAGAAGGACATGTGCTCATCTTCTCCTGTGAGAACACCAAAATCACAACTATCTGCTGAAAGGAGGATGTTGGAACCCACCAAAAACAGATACCCCACATTCAAGGACTAAGGAGAAACCACAGCAAGATGGTAGAAGAAGTGCAGTCATGTTAAAATCAAACCTCATACTGCCCAGAGACTCTTGGAGGGCACAAACAAAACCTTGTGTGTGCCAGGACCAGGGGAAAGGAGCACTGATCCCACAAGAGATGGAGCCAGACTTGTCTGTGAATGTTTAGAAGTCTCTGATGGAGTCGTAACTTGACAGTGGCCTGCCGTGGGATCAGGGGCACTGACAGCAGCAGTCCTGGGAGGTGCACAGTGTTGACATAAATCCTCTTGGAGGAGGTCACCATTAGCCCTACCATAGAGCCTATAGCTCTATCATAGAGACTGCAGACTCCAGGACTCAGCTGCCTCAGGCCAAACTACAGGGAGGGAGCACAGTCCCACCTAGTAGGAGAAAATTAGATTAAAGATTTACTAAGCATGGCCCTGCCAGCCAGAGCAAGTCCCAGTTTTCCCAATAACCAGTCCCTTCCACAAGGAAGCTTACACAAGCCTCTTATTCTCATCCATCAGAGGGCAGGCAGAAGAAGCAAGAACTTCAACCCCGTGGCCTCCAGAATGAGAAACACAATTACAAAAAACTAACCACAATGATCACATGTATCAGAGCCTTGTGTAACTCAATGAAACCATGAGCCATGTCATATAGGGCCACCCAAGGATACGGGTCATGGTGGAGAGTTCAAATAAAACGTGGTCCACTAGAGAAGGGAATGGCAAACCACATCAGCATTCTTGCCTTGAGAACTCCATGAACATTATGAAAAAGCAAGAAGATATGACACCGAAAGATGAGCCTCCCAGGGCGATAGGTTTCCAATATACTACTGGGGAAGAGTGGAGAAATACCTCCAGAAAGAAAGAAGAAGCTGAGCCAAAGCAGAAACAACGTCTAGTTGTGGATGTGTCTGGTGGTGAAAGTAAAGTCCAATGCTGTAGAGAACAAAATTGCATAGGAAGCTGAAATATAAAATCCATAACTCAAGGTACATTGGACGTGATCAAACATGAGATGGCAAAAATGAATATTGATATTTTAGGAATCAGTGAACTAAAATGGAAAGGGAACGGGCAAACTTAATTCAGATGACCATTAAATCTACTACTGTGGGAAAGAATCCCTTAGAAGAAATTGAGTAGCCTTCATATTCAGCAAGAGTCTGAAATATAGTACTTGCGTGCAATCTCAAAAATGACAGGATGATCTTGGGTTGTTTCCAAGGCAAACCATTCAATACCACAGTAATTCAAGTCTATGCCCCAACCATTAATACCAAAGAAGTTGAAATTGAATGATTCTATAAAACACCTACAAAACCTTCTAGAGCTAACACCAAAAGATGTCCTTTTCATCATAGGGGACTGGAACGCAAAAGCAGGAAGTCAAGAGATACCTGGAGTAACAGGCAAATTTGGCCTTGGAATACAAAATGAAGCAGGGAAAACACTAACAGAGTTTTGCCAAGAGTGAACACTGGTCCTAGCAAACATCCTCTTCCAACAGCACAAGAAACAACTCTACACATGGACATCACCAGATGGTCAATACCGAAATCAGATTGATTATATTCTTTGAGCAAAAAAATGAAAAACTATATATAATCAGCAAAAACAAAACCAGGAGCTGACTGTGGCTCATATCAATTCAGTTCAGTTCAGTCACTCAGTTGTGTCTGACTCTTTGAGACTCCATGGTCTGCAGCATGATAGGCTTCCCTGTCCATCACCAACTCCCAGAGCTTACATAAACTCAATCCATTGAGTCAGTGATGCCATCCAACCATCTCATCCTCTGTCGGCCCCTTTTCCTCCCGCTTTCAATCTTTCCCAGCTTCAGGGTCTTTTCCAGTGAGTCAGTTCTTCACATCAGGTGGCCAAAGGATTGGAGTTTCAGCTTCAGCATCAGTCCTTCAAGGTAATGTTCAGGACTGATCTTTAAGATGAACCGGTTGGATCTCCTTGCAGTCCACGGGACTTTCAAGAGTTTTCTCCAAAACCATAGTTCAAAACTACCAATTACTTGGCACTCAGCTTTCTTTGTAGTCCAGCTCTCACATCCATACATGACTACTGGAAAAACCATAGCCTTGACTAGATGGACCTTTGTTGGAAAAGTAATGTCTCTGCTTTTTAATATGCTATCTAGATTGCTCATAATTCTGCTGCCAAGGAGTAAGCGTCCTTAAATTTCATGGCCGCAGTAGCCATCTGCAGTGATTTTGGAGCCCCCCAAAATAAAGTCTCTCACTGTTTCCATTGTTTCCACATCTATTTGCCATGAAGTCATGGGACCAGATGCCATGATCTTAGTTTTCTGAATGTTGAGTTTTAAACCAACTTTTTCACTCTCCTCTTTCACTTTCATCAAGAGGCTCTTTAGTTCTTCTTCACTTTCTGCTATAAGGGTGGTGTCATCAGCATACCTGAGGTTATTGATATTTCTTCCGGAAATCTTGATTCCAGCTTGTGCTACATTCAGTCGAACATTTTGCATGATGTACTCTGCATATAGTTTAAATAAGCAGGGTGACAATATACAGCCTTGACATACTCCTTTCCCAATTTGGAACCAGTCTGTTGTTCCATGTTCAGTTCTAAATGTTGCTTCTTGACCTGCATACAAATTTCTCAGGAGGCAGGAAAGGTGATCTGATATTCCCATCTCTTTCAGAATTCTCCACAGTTTATTGTGATCCACACAAAGGCTTAGGCATAGTCAATGAAGCAGAAGTAGATGTATTTCTGGAACTCTCTTGCTTTTTTGATGATCCAACAGATGCTGACAATTTGACCTCTTGTTCCTCTGCCTTTTCTAAAACCAGCTTGAACATCTGGAAGTTCATGGTTCATGTACTGTGGAAGCCTGGCTTGGAGAATTTTGAGCATTACTTTGCTAGTGTGTGAGATGCGTGCAATTGTGCAATAGTCTGAGAATTTTTTGGCATTGCCTTTCTTTGAGATTAGAATGAAAACTGACCTTTTCCAGTCCTGTGGCCACTGCTGAGTTTTCCAAATTTGCTGGCATATTGAGTGCAGCACTTTCACAGCATCATCTTTTGGGATTTGAAATAGATCAGCTGGAATTCCATCACCTCCACTAGCTTTGTTCATAGTGATACTTCCTAATGCCCACTTGACTTCACATTGCAGGATGTCCGACTCTAGGTGAATGATCACGCTATTGTGGTTATCTGGGTCATGAAGATATTTTTTGTATAGTTTTTCTGTGTAGTCTTGCCACATCTTCTTAATATCTTCTGCTTCTGTTAGGTCCATACCGCTTCTGTCCATTATTGTGACCATCTTTCCATGAAATGTTCCCTTGGTATCTCTAATTTTCTTGAAGAGATCTCTAGTTTTTCCCATTCTATCATTTTTCTCTATTTCTTTGCATTGATCACTGAGGAAGTCTTTCTTATCTCTCCTTGCTATTTGTTGGAACTCTGAATTCAAATGGGTATATCTTTCTTTTTCTCCTTTGCCTTTTGCTTCTCTTTTTGTCTCAAATATTTGTAAGGCCTCCTCAGACAACCATTTTGCCTTTTGGCATTTCTTTTTCTTGGGGATGGTCTTGATCCCTGCCTCCAGTACAGTGTCACAAACCTCCGTCCATAGTTCTTCAGGCACTCTGTCTATCAGATCTAAACCCTTGAATCTATTTCTCACTTCCACTGTATAATCGTAAGGGATGTGATTTAGGTCATACCTAAATAATCTAGTGATTATCCCTACTTTCTTCAACTTAAGTCTGAATTTGGCAATAAGAAGTTCATGATCTGAGCCACAGTCAGCTCCCAGTCTTGTTTTTGCTGACTGTATAGAGCTTCTTCATCTTTGGCTGCAAAGAATATAATGAGTCTGATTTCGGTATTGACCATCTGGTGATGTCCATATGTAGAGTTTACTCTTATGTTGTTGGAAGACAGTGTTTTGCTATGACCAGTGCATTCTCTTTGCAAAACTCTGTTAGCCTTTGCCCCACTTCGTTTTGTACTCCAAGGCCAAATTTGCCTGTTACTCCAGGTATCTCTTGACTTCCTACTTTTGCATTCCAGTTCCCTATAATGAAAAGGACATCTTTTTTGAGGTGTTAGTTCTAGAAGGTCTTGTAGGTCTTCATAGAACTATTCAACTTCAGCTTCTTCAGCATTGCTGGTCAGGGCATAGGCTTGGATTACTGTGATATTGAATGGTTTGCCTTGGAAACGAACAGAGATCATTCTGTCATTTTTGAGATTGCATCCAAATACTGCATTTCAGACTCCTTTGTTGACTATTATAGCTACTCCATTTCTTCTAAGGGATTCTTGCCCACAGTAGTAGATATAATGGTCATCTGAGTTAAACTCACCCATTCCAGTCCATTTTTGTTCGCTGATTCCTAAAATGTCAATGTTCACTCTTGCCATCTCCCGTTTGACCACTTTCAATTTGCCTTGGTTCATGGACCTAACATTCCAGGTTCCTATGTAATATTGCTCTTTACAGCATCAGACTTTACTTCCATCACCCGGCACATCCACAACTGGGTGTTCTGTTTGCTTTGGCTCCATCTCTTCATTCTTTCTGGAGTTATTTCTCCACTGATCTCCAGTAGCATATGGGCATCTATCGACCTGGGGAGTTCATCTTTCAGTGTCATATCTTTTTGCCTTTTCATACTGTTCATGGAGTTCTCAATGCAAGAATACTGAAGTGGTTTGCCATTCCCTTCTCCAGTGGACCACATTTTGTCAGAACTCTCCACCATGACCTGTCCATCTTGGGTGGCCCTACAAGGCATGGCTCATAGTTTCATTGAGTTAGACAAGGCTGTGGTCCATATGATAAGATTGGCTAGTTTTCTGTGATCATGGTTTCAGTCTGTCTGCCCTCTGATGGAGAAAGATAAGAGGCTTATGGAAGCTTCCTGATGGGAGAGACTGACTGAGGGGAAAACCGGGTCTTGTTCTGATTGGTGGGACCATGCTCAGTAAATCTTTAATTCAATTTTCTTCTGATAGGCAGGGCTGTGTTCCCTCCCTGTTGTTTGACCTGAGGCCAAACTATGATGGAGGTAATGAAGATAATGGCGATGTCCTTGAAAAGGTCCCATGCATGCACTGCTGTGTGCCCCCAACCCTGCAGCAGGCCACTGCTGACCCACGTTTCTGCTGGAGACTCCTGGACACTCATGGACAAGTCTGGGTCAGTCTCTTGTGGGGTCACTGCTCTTTCTCCTGGGTCCTGGTGCTCACAAGGTTTTGTTTGTGCCCCCCAAGAGTCTGTTTTCCCAGTCCTGTGTAAGTTCTGGCAGCTCTATGATGGGGTTAATGGCATATGCCTCCTCCAATAGGAAGTCTACTGCTCCCAAAGCCTCTGTCCCTGCAGCAGTCCACTACTGACCCATACTTCCACAGAAGACACTCAAATACAGTTCTGGCTAAGTGTCTGTGGGGTCTCTGGGTCTTGGTGCACACAAGGTTTGTTTGAGCTCTCCGAGTGTCTCTGGTGGGTATGGGGTTTGATTTTAAACATGATTTCACCCCTCCTACCACCTTGCCGGAGCTTCTCCTTTGCCCTGGGACATGGGGTATCTTTTTTTGGTGGGATCCACTTTTTTTGGTGGCTCAGATCATCAGCTCCTTATTGCAAAATTCAGACTTAATTTGAAAAATGTATGGAAAAGCACTAGACCAGGTATACTTTAAATCAAATCCTTTATGATTATACAGTGGAAGTGACAAATAGATTCCAGGGGTTACATCTGATAAACAGAGTGTTTGAAGAACCATGGACAGAAATTCATAACATTGTACAGGAGGCAGTGACCAAAATCATCCCCAAGAAAAAGAAATGCAAAAAGGCAAAATAGTTGTCTGAGGAGACATTACAAATAGCTGAGGAAAGAAGAGAAGTGAAAGGCAAAGGAGAAAAGGAAAGATATAACCAACTGAATGCAGAGTTCCAATGAAAAGCAAGGTGAGATAAGAAAGCCTTCTTAAGTGAAAAATGCAAAGAAATAGAGGAAAACAACAGAATGGGAAAGATTAGAGATCTCTTCAGGAAAAACAGAACTATCAAGGGAACATTTCATGCAAAGATGGGCACAATAAAGGACAGAAACAGTAAGGACCTAACAGAAGCAGAAGAGATTAAAAAGAGGTGGCAAGAATAAACAGAACAACTGTATGAAAAATATAACCACAATGGTGTGTGGTCACGCACCTAGAGTCAGACATCCTCTAATGTGAAGTTAAGTGTGTGTCAGGAGGTATTACTACAAACAATGCTAGTGGAGGTGATGGAATTCCAGCTGAGCTATTTCAAATCCTAAAAAATGATGCTGTTAAAGTACTGTACCAAATATGCCAGCAAATTTGGCAAACTCAACAGTGGCCACAGGACTGGAAAAGGTCAGTTTTCATTCAAATACCAAATAGGGCAAAGCAAAGAATGTTCATACTACTGCACAATTGGGCTCATATCACATGCTAACAAGGTAATGCTCAAAATCTTTCAAGCCAGGCTTCAATAGTACATGAACCAAGAGCTTCCAAATGTACCTGCTGGATTTAGAAAAGGCAGAAGAATCAGAGATCAAATTGGCAACATCCATTGGATCATAGAACAGGAGAATTTCAGAAAAACATCTACTTTTCCTTCATTGACTATGCAAAGCCTTTGTGTGGATCACAAGAAATGGTGGAAAATTCTTAAAGAGATGGGAATACCAGATCACCTTACCTGTCTCCTGAGAAACCTGTATGCACGTCAAGAAGCAATGATTAGAACTAGACATGGAAAAATGGACTGGTTTAAAATTGGGAAAGGGTACATCAAGGCTGCATATTGTCACCCTGCTTATTTCACTTCGATGTAGAGTATATCATGTGAAATGCCAGGCTGGATGAATCAGAAGCTGGAATCAAGGTTGCCAGGAGAAACATCAATAACCTCAGATATGCCATTCTTTGGCAGAAAGTGAAGAGGAACCAAAAAGCCTCTTGATGAAAGTGAAAGAGGAGAGTGAAAAGGCTGGCTTAAAACCTGACATTCAGAAACCTAAGATCATGGCATCTGGTCTTATCACCTAACGGCAAATAGATGGGGAAAAATGGAAACAGTGACAGACTTTATTTTCTCAGGCTCAAAAATCACTGTGGACAGTGATTGAAGCCATGAAATTAAAAGATGCTTGCTTCTTGGAAGAAAAGCTATGACAAACCTAGACAGTGTATTAAAAAGCAGAGACATCACCTTGTCAACAAAGATCCATCTAGTCAAAGCTTTGGTTTTTCCAGTAGTCATGTGTGGATGTGAGAGTTGGACTATAAATAAGCCTGGGTACTGAAGATGCTTTCAAACTGTGATGCTAGAGAAGACTCCTGAGAGTTCCTTGAACAGCAAGGAGATCAAACCTGTCTATTCTAATAGAAATCAACCCTGAATTTCATTGAAAGGACTGATGCTGAAGCTGAAGCTCCAATATTCTGGCCACCTGATGCGAAGAGTCGACTCATTGGAAAAGACCCTGATGCTGGCAAAGATTGAGGGCATGAGGAGAAGGGGACGACAGAGGATGAGATGGTTGGATGGCATCATTGACTGAATGGACATGAATTTGAGCAAACTCTGGGAGATAGTGAAGGACAGGGAAGCCTGGCGTGCTGCAGTCCATGGAGTCACAAGAGCCAGACACTGAGTGACTGAACAACAAGAAGAAAGGTATTTCCTGTTCCCAATTTCCTCACGGCTAGTCAACCCTAGTATCATCACAACTGCATTATTTTAGATCTGAAATGCTCTTAAAGTATTTTAAAGCCGCATCTGAAAACCCAGCTGCCTCTAGAAGGAGACATTACTGTAAGCTGTTAGCAGCTAACACTTTATGAGGAATTAAATAGATACTTTTGGCAGTAACCTTAAGAAGGATATGACAAAGATTTGCTCCAGATGGTCTCAGTTTATACCTATTGTCCTAATATCATTATTTAATAACACCTTCATTTACTCTCAAATGTGTTACAATTTGAGAGATACATTACGTGGTCATCTTAGCCATAACATTTTTTCCTCATATTATACATTTGAATTTACCAAGTTCAACACTGTTAAGGTTGATTAGTTCTTTCTAGACTTTATGCTCACCATTTAGAAGGCTCCCAATAAGTGGACAGTGTTGCCAGCATGTGACTTCATGAGAAAACTTTCAGGCAGATGGGGATTGGTGGATATAATCTAGAACACAGGCAATACTTGTGATGTAATATTTGTTAAACTGAAAAGTTTAAATACTAACTAATCACTCAGAAAGGTTCATAAGTTTAAAGGCTATGGTGCAGAATGAGGTTTAAAAACACTGCTACTATAAACTTGCTTAGATCCCAACCCCTATATCATACTTCTGCATTTATTTGTTTAGCACAATGAGACTTTTGTCCCTCCTTAGAAAGTTAGACCTTTCACAGTAAAAGCAGCATGGAAACATCTTAAAATATCACTCAATAGGTTTTCGCTTCTTGGTCCTAGACCAGGGTTTCTCAACCTAAGCATTATTTTTTTTCCCCCCCCGCCGAAACTTTTTTATTATAATTTTGAAAGAAAACAATTAGAATATGTACTTCAAAATCTGCAAAATGAGCATTAGATTGATTGTAATCCTGGTTTAAAAATATAAGTATAAAAAGTGGAATACTAGATTATTGGAAATAATAGGAAGATACTTGTGTAACCTTTGTGCTGAGGAAAATTTTTAAAGTTAGAAAAAAAAACTCAGAATTCAGAATTAAAAAGAAAATATATTTAATTACACAGCATAGTTTTTAAGATAAAAGATTCTATTTTTAAAAGAAATAAAGAAAAAGTCTCAAAGCAATATTTGAAGCACAGTACAGCTCTGAAAACCTTAGGAAAAAATTAATTAAAAGAAAAGAACAACTACATATCAATAAACTAAGCATTCTTGACACTGTAGGGAGCCATCCTGCACATTGAAGGATGTTTAGCAGCATCTCTGGTGTCTACCCACTAGATGCCAGAAGTACTAATCTCTATTTGTGACCATCAAAAATGTCTCCAGATATTGTCAAATGTTTCCTAGAGGACACAATCAACCTTAACTGAGCACCACTAGCCTAGACCTTCTTATGGTTAAGCCTAGATCCCAATAACTATGATTTCTTCTTCTGAAGAAAGACAGGTGGTATGGAAAACGAAAATCATTGCTCAACTATAAGTTTCCAACTAGGATTTTGAAAGTCCATATGGAGACAACAATCTTGCAATTCAGCCTTCTAAAGAGAAAAATGGTTATTCTCAGAACTGTAAAAAGCTGTTTTTATATTTCAATAACCAAACTTGGAGGACTCACCATAAAATAAATCATAGAATTGAGATTGCAAGTTATAACATAAGGAAACTTCCCACCCCATAGGAAAAAGATAAGCTTTCTAGAACTGAGAAGGAAAGGAATGGGGACAGAGGGAAGGAAAGGAATCGAGAATCAATTCTCTTGTCTTGACCCACAGAATCGAAACCCTCACATGGCGCTGCAGTGGGGAAGACCCTAGGTCCGTTTAGGGAAATAAAAGAACATCTAAGGCTTCTGCCTTTGCTTCCCTAGCCATAGCCTAGGGAGACTACAAGCCTCAAGGAGTAGCCCTGAAGCCCCTGCTGCTTCTTATAATATGGTGTAAAAGCTATGGAGTAGCTAAGACTAAAATTGGAGGCAAGGCAGGTGGGCTTGAGGGCAGTCTTGCAGTAGCTTGTACACTCATACAGGATGTGGAGAAAGAATCGGAGGCTTCCTCAGTCCCCATTGGGAGAAGGGGACCATAGAAATACTAAAAGAATGATTAATGAGTCAAAAGTGCATGCGTACATGCTAAGTCACTAAGTTGTGTCCAACTCTTTGTGACCCTATGGACTATAGCCTGCCAGGCTCCCCTGTTCATGGGATTCTCCATGCAAGAATACTGGAGTGTGTTGCCATTCCCTTCTCCAGGAGATATTCCCGACACAGGGATTGAACACACATCTCTTATGTCTCCTACCTTGCAGGCAGTTTCTTTACCACTAGCGCCACCTGGGAAGCCCAATGAGTCAGAAAAGGAGGAGCCAAAGCACTAGGACCTCCTGACTGAAAAGGGGCTGGCAACATCTAAGGTCCTCAGCAGCAAGTTGAATACAAAATGCCCAAAAGACAAGGTGGTCTGATATAATACTTTCTTTTTTTTTTTTTTTGATATAATACTTTCTGGGGAAAAAAAAAAATCACTGTATGGATCTGAGCAAAGTTGAACTCTGCAATATAAAGGAAAGAAGAACCATTTGCTTTGTGACTGTTAAATTTCTGCTGCTTCATATTCTTGGATATTACAAGATAAAAAATCATGAGTGGCCTTCTCAGTAGGCCCTCATTTAGATTTCAGAACCTCACAAGTACTTGTCCTGCATCTTTTTTGTACAGAGAAAAAAACTGCTTTCAGTTCCATGTAAGTCTTCTCTGCTTTCACTGTTTCAGTTGCATAAAGAAAAATTTCCACATCACAATTCCACATGCTTGCCTAGGCTGCTGCTGCTGCTGCTGCTAAGTCACTTCAGTCGTGTCCGACTCTGTGCAACCCCATAGACGGCAGCCCACCAGGCTCCCTCATCCCTGGGATTCTCCAAGCAAGAACACTGGAGTGGGTTGCCATTTCCTTCTCCAATGCATGGAAGTGAAAAGTGAAAGTGAAGTTGTGTCTGACTCTTAGCAACCCCATGGACTGCAGCCCGTCAGGCTCCTCCATCCATGGGATTTTCCAGGCAAGAGTACTGGAGTGGGGTGACATTACCTTCTCCATTACCTAGGCTGCTGCAGCTAAGTCACTTCAGTCGTGTCCTACTCTTTGCAACCCCACGGACCACAGCCCACTAGGCTCCTCTGTCCATGGGATTTTCCAGGCAAGAGTACTGGAGTGGGATGCCATTGCCCTCTCTGATTTACCTAGGCTGGGGCTGCTGCTGCTGCTGCTAAGTCACTTCAGTCGTGTCCAACTCTGTGTGACCCCATAGACAGCAGCCCACCAGGCTCCCCCGTCCCTGGGATTCTCCAGGCAAGAACACTGGAGTGGGTTGCCATTTCCTTCTCCAATGCATGAAAGTGAAAAGTGAAAGTGAAGTCGCTCAGTCGTGTCTGACCCTCAGCGACCCCATGGACTGCAGCCTACCAGGCTCCTCCATCCATGGGATTTTCCAGGCAGGAGTACTGGAGTGGGGTGCCATTGCCCTCTCCGATTTACCTAGGCTAGATGCCCCCAAATGTCTACAAATGAAGCCCCATGATTGTGCTTTCTTGTCAAATCTCTCCACCTGTTTTCCCTCCTATCTAATTTCCCTGTTCTTTAGAACATACATCTGTATAAAAGCTTAATTTGCCATAGGCTGCTCAAAATCATCCTTGAAAGATCCCAGCATTTTTTATCAGCTTTAGAATTTGACTTCTGCCACCAACTTCTTACAGAAAGCCACACCTTTCTTCTTCCCTAGGACATTTCATTTTATACAATAAACAGTAAATACATGCTTGAATATGCACAGAACTTTCCTGGCCAGATAGAAACTTTGTAACAGCCCTTAGGGAACCTGAACTTGGGTTGAATAAACTTTCTACCTGCCAGGCTAAATAAATTCCCAATGTGTATCTTATTAGGCAGAGGTTTTGGAGGGAACCACTTGTGCTAGAAGTAGCAAGTAACAGAAGGAGAAGAGAAGAGCTAGAGGAGGATAAATATGGGGAAACCTCAAACCCTGCAAGTTGAGGGTACATCCCTTAGTGGTCTCTTCACAGTTAACTGAATTCACTTAGCCACATCAGCCTCCTGCTCTGCTTAGATCATACAGCCTGACTGGAATGGCTTCCTTTCTTCTTTCTATCTAATAAATCCTTCAAAGCCTGACTTAAGCATTAGTTCTTCTGGGAAGCCTGCCTTTCCTCCTTTATTCTCACAAATCTCTCCTTTCTCTGAAATTCTGCAACACTTACTGTCACTTGGCACTTAGCATAAATTGTCTTCTATCAGATCCTGTACTTTCATCTTTATCAGTTATTTAATTTATCCTGGAAACTCCTTAAGAGGAAAGCATAGTGTGTACTGTTTATGCATATTGTCCACAGCAGACCCACAGCAAGCAATCTATAATGATGCATTCACCAACTAATTGAACAGGGGCCTTGGCACAGAAATAGAATGTCAGGTGGCCATGCTCCCTACAAAAGCTCTGTTTTTAAACCCTTAGCAAAGCTGTGGTACATATATACAATGGAGTATTACTCAGCCATTAAAACAAATACATTTGAATCAGTTCTAATGAGGTGGATGAAACTGGAGCCTATTATACAGAGTGAAGTAAGCCAGAAAGAAAAACACCAATACAGTATACTAACGCATATATATGGAATTTAGAAAGATGGTAACAATAACCCTGTATGCAAGACAGCAAAAGAGACACAGATGTATAGAACAGTCTTTTGGACTCTGTGGGAGAGGGAGAGGGTGGGATGATTTGGGAGAATGGCATTGAAACATGTATAATATCATATATGAAATGAATCACCAGTCCAGGTTCGATGCAGGATACAGGATGCTTGGGGCTGGTGCACTGGGATGACCCAAAGGGATGGTATGGGGAGGGAGGAGGGAGCGGGGTTCAAGATGGGGAACACATGTACACCCGTGGCGGATGCATGTTGATGTATGGCAAAACCAATACAATATTGTAAAGTAATTAGCCTCCAATTAAAATAGATAAATTTATATTAAAAAAATAAACCCTTAGCAGAGGATTTTGCCCATGGTAGAGTCTTAATAAACACTTACCCCATTTTTAAAAATTCTCTCTAAGAGAGGCCTGGTCCAGCAAGAACCTGCCTTTAGGCTTTGAAACCCTGTCTATATTACATAATAAAAAAAAAGTCAATATTGATTGAGAATATGTGCTAGGCACTATTATAAGTGCTTTATATGAATCATATAATCTTATTCATCTCAGCCTTAAGAGATAGGTGATAAAGTTCATTTTACAGATGAGGAAATTGAAGCATAATGAAGTTAAATAACTTGTCCAAGGTCACACAGCTAGTAAGTATGTACAGGAGCTGCATGAAGTCTGACTCCAAAGTATGTTCTTTTAACCACTATGCTATGATATGGAAGCAGAAACACAATAGCTACAAATAAATTTTGGGTTCCTTCAGTGTTTAACTGTGATTCTCTGATTACTCAGACAGGTTCTGGCAGGACATTTACAGGCAAACCAGTTTTAGCCAATGACCCATAACAGATAACTCAAATTCAGATAGCTATTGTAGCAAATATTTATTGCTATGTAACAAGCCACCTCAAAATTTAGTAACAAAAAGCAACCATTTAATTGTGTCCACAAATACTGGGAATCCGAATTTGGGGCTGAACTTAACAGAGTGATGCTTCTGCTGGATTCTCTTGGGCCACTCATGTGGCTATAGCTATCGGATAGCTGGGTTGGATAGTCTAAGACACCCTTCTTCATATGTGTGGCAGTGGGTACTGCCTATGAGCTGAGCTTCTCAATGTGGTCAGTTATCCTCAAAATCTCTCATCCTCAAAGTCTGGTCTTCTTCTTATAGTGGTAAAAGAGTTCCCTGAGCAAGAGAAACAACCACACATCACAAAGATTTTTCAAGCTTCTGTTTGTGTCACATTTGCTAATATTCTAGTGGCCAAAGCAAGTTACTTAGCCAAGTATCAATATGAGAAAGAACCATAAAAGTGCATAGATCCCAGGAGACATGACTCATTAGGGACAATTACTTTAACAATCTGCCGCAGCTGTTATTCAGAATTCAGGCAGGCACATCCAGTGGCTGGCACAATTGTTTGTTTATTTTCCCATCCTGTCTGGGTTCCTCATGAAAAGCTATTCAAATGTCTTTCAAAAACAATGCCTAGCAGAAAGTGGGAGAAGGCCCTGAGGCTATAGTCAGGTCTACCTCTGGCCTGCTTGTGACATCAAATGCCAACAAAAAGGAAAGGGAACTTAAGTACATCTTTCTAAGTGAAAGGAGCCCACCTGGAAAGGCTACTTACTGTATTATTTCAATATAACATACTGGAAAAAGCAAAACTATGGGGATGATAAAAAGATCAGTGGTTGCCAGGGATTGAAGGTGGAGGGAGGGATGAATAGGTGGAGCACAAGGGATTTTTAGGGCAATGAAATTATTTTGTATGATATTGTAATGTTGGATACACAGCATTGTGCATTTGTCAAAACCCATGGAACTCTATATAACACAAAGTGTGAACTTAATGTAAACTATGGATTTCAGTTGATAATAATGTATCAATATAGGTTCGTCTAGTCAAGGCTATGGTTTTTCCTGTGGTCATGTATGGATGTGAGAGTTGGACTGTGAAGAAGGCTGAGCACCGAAGAATTGATGCTTTTGAACTGTGGTGTTGGAGAAGACTCTTGAGAGTCTCTTGGACTGCAAGGAGATCCAACCAGTCCATTCTGAAGGAGATCAGCCCTGGGAGTTCTTTGGAAGGAATGATGCTAAAGCTGAAACTCCAGTACTTTGGCCACCTCATGCGAAGGGTTGACTCATTGGAAAAGACTCTGATGCTGGGAGGAATTGGGGGCAGGAAGAGAAGGGGATGACAGAGGATGAGATGGCTGGATGGCATCACTGACTCAATGGACGTGAGTCTGAGTGAACTCCAGGAGTTGGTGATGGACAGGGAGGCCTGGCATGCTGCGATTCATGGGGTTGCAGAGAGTCGGACATGGCTGAGCAACTGATCTGATCTGATCTGATTGGTTCATCAATTGTAACAAGTGACCACACTGATGCAATACTACTAAACCTTTAAAAAGATGTGACAACATAGATAAACCTAGGGGACATTATGCTAGGTGAAATATGCCAGACACAGGGAGACCAACACCACATGATTTCACTTACATGTAGAATCTTTTTTTAAAAAGTCATACTTACAGTGACATATAGTAGAAGGGTGATTACCAGAGTCTCAGGTGTGGGGAGGAAGAGGAGATAGTGATCAAAGGGCACAAACTTTCAATTATAAGATGAGTAAGTGCTGGAGACCTAATACAGTAATATACACTTAAAAATTGCTAAAAGAGTAGATCTCAAGTGTTCCCATGATAAACACACACAATTGTAACGATGGGAGGTGATGCATGTGCTAATTAATCTGATTGCCATAATCATCTTGCAATGTATACACATATTAAAACATCACATTGCATACCTTAAATATATACAATTTTATTTGTCAAAAAAATAAGAAAAAGAGAAACTGTTGGGGAGATGTAAGCAGGAACTCTCCACACTATAGGCTCAACTTTTCTATAAACCTAAATCTGTTCTAAAAATAGTCTATTGGTTAAAAAGAAGAGAACAAATGTAGGGGAATTCCCTGACTGCTTTCACTCCCATGGCCTAGGTTCAATCCCTGGTCAGGGAATCAAGAGCCTGCAAGCCACAAGACTAAAAAAAAAAAACACAGATGTAAAAAAAGAGAGAGAGGGAACTATCGTAGACTTGTATTGATAGCTAACTCCCAATAAACTACTCTTCCCAGTGTTTATGCCCATGGGTAGTTCTCAATATTAACTCTGGGCTTAACTACATGATTTGTTTTTGCCAATAGAATATCAGCAAGCATGATACAAATAAAGGCTTGTCTTCTTGGAATGTTCCTTTCTGGAGCCCAGCCTGTAACAAAGCCTAGGCTAATCCTACTGGAGAAAGAAAGAGGCTATTTAGAAAGGCCCTGAGGGACTTCCCTGGTGGTCCAGTGGTTAATACCCCGAGTTTCCACTGCAGGGGGCACAGGAGGGCCTTAAAAGATAAGACATCACACAAAGAGAGAAAAGACATGAAGGAGAATCTCCCAACTTGAACACCAGCTGAACTCAGACATAAGAATGATTCCAACAAATATCACGGGAAAAGAACCACCCAGACAACCCCCAATATCATAAGTAGAATAAATTGTTGTTTTTTAAAACCAAAAAGTTTTGGGGTACTGTGTAGTAATAGATAACTGAAACAGGAAGATTTAAAAAAAAAAAAAAAGCTTTTAAAAAACTGAGCTATTGATAACACTTACAAAACAATATTATGGTGGATATAAGCACAGAATTGTGTCTTAGATGTCTTCACTGTGTGAAACTAACTTCAATGAACAAAGAAGAAAGCAAGATATTGGCCTCATTAGCAAGCAATATTTTTAACAGCAATTCCTTACATTGATATAAATGACTTACAGATAGCAAGGTGATTTCCTATAAATTCCATATTCTAACAGTGAAGTCTTGGAGACCAGAATAAGAATTTTGGAACTGAGGCAATATAAGGCCATAACTTATTCTTGAGTAAGAATGATATGATGAAAATCATATTTGACAATAATTCTTCTAGTATCAATATATAGGATCGTTTGGAGCAAAGAATCTTCGAGTCCATGAAGAAAACCAAGTTGTATAGCAAGTGGAAAATATCAAGATAAGTTATGATAAGAATCTGAGAGATGTGGCCGAAAAGAGATTCATCAGATCAGATCAGATCAGTCGCTCAGTCGTGTCTGACTCTTTGCGACCCCATGAATCGCAGCACGCCAGGCCTCCCTGTCCATCACCAACTCCCAGAGTGCACTGAGAGTCAGATACGATGAAAGAAAAAAGTCAAAAGTGGCTTTGTGTTATTGCTGCTATAAGAAATGACCACAGACTTGGTGAATTAAAACAACATATATTTATTATCTTACAGTTGTGTAGGTAAAAATTCTGATGTGGGTCTCACTGGGTTAAAATAAAGATATAAACCAGCTGCATTTCTTTTTGGAGGTCTAGGTGAGAATTCTTTTCTTGCCCTTTTCACCTTTTAGAAGCCACCCACATTCCGTGCCTTATGACCCTCTTCCTCCACCTTCAAAGCCAGCAGCATTGCTTCTCTGTGAACTTCTAGTCCCACTTGCCTGTAACTCTCCCCCTGCCTTCCTCTTCCACTTTTAAGGACCCTTGTGATTATATTGGGCCCACCAGATAATCCAGAAGACTCTCTCCATCTAAAGACCAGTTGAATAGTAATCTTAATTTCTTAACTTCAGCAACCTTAATTCTTTTTCACGTATCTTAACATATTCAAAGCTTCTGAGATTAGGGAACAAACATCTACAGGGGTTTGGAGGAACTATTCTACTTAACACGAGCTTCAGGGGTTAGAACTTGGGAGGTCACAGGATGGTAAGTGCCATTGATGATGACAGAGATGATGAGAAGAATTCATTTTGATAGGAATACAACAAAGTTGTGCCAAATTAAGTGGAGTGTCCAAATAGTAATGGCACCCAGAGCTGTTGGTCTTGAGGATCTAGATCCCCAAAAAACAGCATGATCAGGGACATGAGCTTAGGGAGACTTACACCTGGAGGTAGTCTGAAAGCCCTTGAGCCACTGATCCTTTCGTCATTTTAGAAAGAGAATAAATAACACAAGGATGAGAAGCTTAAAAAGGAAGTGCCCTCGTCATCTCTTATCTATGGGTAAACACTCACCCTATGAAGACCTGAAAGGAAACAAGGGAAGTCCTAGAGAGGCCTGAAGATGGTTCCACAAAATTCCAGAGGAGACAATTTAGCTGGTCCCCTCAACCACATCTGTAGCCCAGATGTGCCATATAACCAGAGTACATGCCCACACCAAAAAGCCAACATTATGTACTCCACAAGGTCTGTGGCCAGTGTAAAAGTATGGAGGAACCTGTCCACATGACTAACCAACTTTGTTATTTGTGTCACATCAAAGCCAGAGCCTCAACAAATTACTACTCTCTGAGGTCATTTAATTATGATTAAGTGAACTATGAACCAGTGTAAATGGCATTTTATACTCTAGTGAATTAAGATATGAGATGTAGCTGAAGTGAATAAGATTTATGGCCCAAATTCATGCAACCTTACAGTAATTTCATGACACTTTTACTATGAGGCAAGCAATGCCAGCTCTTGAAATAATTAAAAGTACATACCAATTCCAAGACTGGGCTTCAGTCATTTATGGGAAGCCAGGAGACAGAATGAGGAGCAGGTTTCTTTGTGACCAATTTACTCTGGATAGCAGGAGCTGTTTCTTTTACCTGCAGCAAAAGTCTTAATTAGGGTGAGAAGACTGCCCCTGAGCAGGCCATCCAGGCTCCAGGGGATCAAACCACACCACACATCTCCAGAAGCCAGATTCCTCCCCAAATGAATCAGTCCCTCTCCAAATGAGAAATGCTTCATAGACAAGTAGCTTTTCAATTCCCTAGGCTCATATACCACTGCCCTCTGCAGATCCCTTTGTGACCTTGAGATTACCTTAGTCTTGGTTACCATCCACAGAAGCAAGGAATCACTGTCCACAGATCCCAAGGGAACTGGCAGAGCTGGAGAGGGGTCAGCCAGAATATGTCTCATTTATCTTGGGTACTTTTTCCCCATTGCCAGCTATCTCTTACGCTCTGGCACTTCTGCTTTTTCCAGTTTATGCACCAATTGGCATTTTCCTGAATTCTGATTTTGTATTCTATCTCAGGGATTCTGATCATACCTCTCCCATTCAATGAAGGGGGTCCCATGGACAGAACCCAGAGCCAATCATAAGGGAAGACCTCCATTACCTTCAGTTTCTCATATTTCTAATTTAAGAAACTTTAGGTGTGAGGATGAACATTTATTTGCCATCGTAATCAATTAAATTCAACTATGAAACAAAATCTTCTCCTTGCAGCTCCTGACATTCAGGACAGTGCCTCATTTTATCAGGCATAGAGAAAATAGAGGGATGAGGAAAGTGTTGCTAACCTCTAACTCTTGAATAAAACAATGTATTTTTATTTATCAAGCCAGATGAGTTGTAGAATTTACTATTGCAATATTCTCCTAACAAATTTCCACATTTTCAATCTTGCCCTTACTCTAATCCAGTCTCTTGTAAACTGAATAATTTTCCTAAACAATAAATCAGTTCAAGTCACTTTCTTCCTAAAACCTTTCAGTGGACCATTGCCTATTAGACAAAATCTGTACTCCTTTTCATAGTCAACAGCAGAGCTTCCCAATCAGTGTCCCCGAAATGGATTATAAGTGTACCCAGATATTGATCACCTCAGCCTAGCAGAGAGACCTAGGGTAACTGAGCCCTAGAGACTTTGGCCTTAGGAAGAGAAGTCTTTCAAATCATGAGAAAGATTGAAGAGTTAGCTCCTAAATGCACACACACATACACAGACACACACACAAGTTCACATTCATATTATTTTTCATGATACATGAATGTATGGATGCTTACTGTATAGACTAATAGAACATTATAGTGCATCATAATCACCAAGAAAACAAACTGAAATCCAGATTTACAGATGCTACCACAGAGATACAGTAAATCTGGAACTCTTCATTTTTTATTAATTTTTATTGGAGTACAGTTGTTTTACAATGTTGTGTTAATTTCTGTTGTACAGCAAAGCAAATCATCTATATGTTTAAATATATTCCCTCTTTTTTGGATTTCCTTCCCATTTAGGGTCACCACAGAGCACTGAGCATAGTTCTTTGAACTATATAATACAGTAGGCTCTCAGTAGTTATCTATTTGATATATAGCATCAATACTGCATGTGTGTCACTCCCAAGCTCTCAATTCATTCAGCTCCCCACCCCCACAAGGACCCTTCAGTTTTTTAAGAAGCAGTCCATGTAACTGTGATGCAAATGGTTTGTGGATCACACTTGGAGAATTACAGCCTACTCTAGTTATACTGGACCATACCATAATTCTCCAAATGTATGTCTTCTCTTCCTTGTTTTTGCTCAAACTGTTCCCTGTGCCTGGGATGCCTGTCATGCTTCTGATCACCTAGCTAACCCTCATTTATTCTCCAGGCCTGTGCTTAAACCTCGTTTCCCGTGGAAAGCTTTCCCAGATTCACAAGGCATATTGGGTGTCTCTCATATATTCTCTCTGAGCCCCCATACTTCTCTTACAGAATTTAAATAATTACCTACCATAAAGGTAAGGGTCACGTCAATGTTGTTTATCATTTTATCCCTAACACACTCTAGCATATGGCCAAGTTTATTATAGGCATTCAGTAAACAATCGAATGAATGCCTTATCTTGAATACAGGTCACAAAGGAAATTTAACTACAATTGGTCATTTCAAATCTAGGTGTGATAACCTCTATCAGCCTCAAAATGGAGTAAGTCACCCATCTAGTTCTACACTAAGAGAGCCAGGAACCCAACCCTACCCCATTTCCTAGTTAATATGAGCATTCCTTATGCTCTGAAGCAAAACTGCCACTGCTTCCAAAAATTTCTTCTATGGCTTATCACTTATAAGGTCCATGTTTATACTAAAAGACATTCCTTGTCATCCCTGACAGTTTCTCATTCACCGGCATCTTGACAATGGCTTTAAGTGTCCAATAATCCTCAGAATATTTTTTCTTCTGGCTTCCTTTCTGAATGGTTTTCTACTATCCCAATTAGGGATAATATATGACTTTCATCTAACCAAAGTGTTACAAAGCATTCCTCAGGCCCTGTCACCCTACCTGCTTAGAAGGATGCTAGTATTAGGGCAACTTGGTTTAGGACAACTAGACCCAAGACATTCTTACTTTTAACATTGAAAGTCCCCCATCTGCCATTTCCCCTACTTTTAGCCCCTGGTAACCACCATTGTAGTCTTTGGTTCTGTGAGTTTGACTTTTTTAGATCCCACATATAAGTAATATAGTATTCACTTTTCCATGTCTGATTTACTTCACACATTATGTCTTCCAGGTCCATTTGTTTGTCACAAATAGAAGAATTTCTTTCTTTCTCATAGCTGAATAAAATTCGATTTATAGTTATACCACATTTTCTTTACTCATTCATGAATTCATGGACACTTGGACTGTGGGTCAAAGAGTGAAAATGTTCTGTTATAAAGTGAATAAGTTCTGAGGATCTAACGTAGAGCACGGTGATTTTACAGGCGTATCTTGTTTTATTGATCTTTGCTTTATTGTGCTTCACAGATACTGTGTTTTTCACTCACTGTGAAAAATATAGCAACCCTGCATCCAAGCAAGTATATCGGCGCCATTTCTCCAAAAGCATTTGCTCATTTCATGTCTGTCATATTATCAAAATAATTCTCTCGATATTTCAAACTTTTTCATTATTATTATATTGATCATGGTTATCTGATCAGTGATCTTTGATGTTACTATTGTAATTGCTTTGGAGCACCACAGACCATGCCCATATAAGATGGTGAAGTTAATAATCAATAAATGTTGTGTGTGTTCTGACTGCTCAACCAACCAGACATTCCTTCATCTCTCTCACTCTACTCAGGCCTCTCTATTCCCTGAGAGATAAAAATTTGCAATTAAGCTAATTAACAACATTACAATGGCTTCGAAGTGTTCAAGTAAAAGGAAGAGTCACACTTTTCTCTCCAGGGGATCTTCCCGACCCAGGAATCAAACCCAGGTCTCCTGCATTGCAGGCAGATTCTTTACAATCTGAGCCACCAGGAAAGCTCCCTAGTGGGGTAAAGCTCCACACTTTACTCATTTTAAATCAAAACCTAGAAATGATTAAGCACATTGACAGTAATTTCAAAATGTTACTATTCTTGGTCACCCAAGAGCTCGGGTGGAAATGTACAATGAGATTAATGTTGTTTTACTTTAATTTTTTTTGCATTTTTAATTTATTTTTTAATTGAAGGATAATTGCTTTACAGAATTCTGTTGGTTTCTCAAAACACCAGCAAGAATCAACCAAGGGTATACACATGTCCCTTCCCTCTTAAACCTCCTTCACCATCCCACCCTTCTAGGTTGTTACAGAGCCCATTTGAGTTCCCTGAGTCATATGGAAAATTCCCATCTGCTATTTTACATATGGTAATGTAATTTTCCATGTTACTCTCTATATACATCCCACCTTCTCCTTCTTCCCCACTCTCCCATGTCCATAAGTCTGTTCTCTATCTCTGTGTCTTCATTCCTGCCCTGCAAATAATTTTATCAGTACCACCTTTCTAGATTCCATATATATGTGCTAGTAAATGGCATTTGTTTTTCTCTTTCTGACTTACTTCACTCTGTATAATAGGCTCTAGATTCATCCACCTTATTAGAACCTCATTAGAACTCTTTATCCATTCATCTGTTGATGGACATCTAGGTTGCTTCCATGTTCTACCTATTGTAAATAGTACTGCAATGAGCATTGGGGTACATGTGTTTTTTTTCAGTTTTGGTTTCCTCTGGGTATATGCCTAGTAGTGGAATTGCTGTGTCCATGGACAGAGGAGCCTGGTAGGTTGCAGTCCATGAGGTCACTAAGAGTCAGACATGACTGGGCGACTTCACTTGCACTTTTCATTTTCATGCATTGGAGAAGGAAATGGCAACCCACTCCAGTATTCTTGCCTGGAGAATCCCAGGGACAGGGGAGCCTGGTGGGCTGCTGTCTCTGGGGTCACACAGAGTCGGACATGACTGAAGTGACTTAGCAGCAGCAGCAGCATGGTGGTTTGGACTGTGGCTCAGATCATGAACTCCGTATTGACAAATTCAGACTTGAATTAAAGAAAGTAGGGAAAACCATTAGACCATTCACGTATGACCTAAATCATATCCCTTATGATATACAGTGGAAGTGAGACATAGATTTAAGGGACTAGATCTGATAGATAGAGTGCCTGATGAACAATGGATGGAGTTTCATGACATTGTACAGGAAACAGGAATCAAGACCATCCCCATGGAAAACAAATGCAAAAAAGCAAAATGGCTATCTGGGGAGGCCTTACAAATAGCTGTGAAAAGAAGAGAAGTGAAAAGCAAAGGACGAAAGGAAAGATATAAGCATCTGAATGCAGAGTTCCAAAGAATAGCAAGAAGAGATAAGAAAGCCTTCCTCAGCGATCAATGCAAAGAAATAGAAGAAAACAACAGAATGGGAAAGACTAGAGATCTCTTCAAGAAAATTAGAGATACCAAGGGAACATTTCATGCAAAGATGGACTCGATAAAGGACAGAAATGGTATGAACCTAACAGAAGCAGAAGATATTAAGAACAGGTGGCAAGAATACACAGAAGAACTGTACAAAAAAGATCTTCACCACCCAGATAATCACGATGGTGTGATCATTCACCTAGAGCCAGACACCCTGAAATGTGAAGTCAAGTGGGCATTAGGAAGTATCACTATGAACAAAGCTAGTGGAGGTGATGGAATTCCAGCTGAGCTATTTCAAATCCCAAAAGATGATGCTGTGAAAGTGCTGCACTCAATATGCCAGCAAATTTGGAAAACTCAGCAGTGGCCACAGGACTGGAAAAGGTCAGTTTTCATTCCAATCCCAAAGAAAGGCAATGCCAAAGAATGCTCAAACTACCACACAATTGCACTCATCTCACACACTAGTAAAATAATGCTCAAAATTCTCCAAGTCAGGCTTCAGCAACACATGAACCATGAACTTCCAAATGTTCAAGCTGGTTTTAGAAAAGGCAGAGGAACAAGAGACCAAATTGCCAACATCCACTGGATCATGGAAAAAGCAAAAGAGTCCCAGAAAAACATCTATTTCTGCTTTATTGACTATGCCAAAGCCTTTGACTGTGTGGATCACAATAAACTGTGGAAAATCCTGAAAGAGATGGGAATACCAGACCACCTGACCTGCCTCTTGAGAAACCTGCATGCAGGTCAGAAAGTAACAGTTAGAACTGGACATGGAACAACAGACTGGTTCCAAATAGGAAAAGGAGTACGTCAAGTCTGTATATTGTCACCTTGCTTATTTAACTTATATGCAGAATACATCATGAGAAACGCTGGGCTGGAAGAAGCACAAGCTGGAATCAAGATTTCCGGGAGAATATCAATAACCTCAGATATGCAGATGACAGCACCCTTATGGCAGAAAGTGAAGAGGAACTAAAAAGCCTCTTGATGAAAGTGAAAGTGGAGAGTGAAAATGTTGGCTTAAAGCTCAACATTCAGAAAACTAAGATTGTGGCATCTGGCCCCATCACTTCATGGGAAATAGATGGGGAAACAGTGGAAACAGTGTCAGACTTTACTTTTTTGGGCTTCAAAATCACTGCAGAGTTGATTGTAGCCGTGAAAATAAAAGACGCTTACTCCTTGGAAGAAAAGTTATGACCAACCTGATAGCATATTCAGAAGCAGAGACATTACTTTGCCAACAAAGGTCCGTCTAGCCAAGGCTATGATTTTTCCAGTAGTCATGTATGGATGCGAGATTTGGACTGTGAAGAAAGCTGAGCACCAAAGAACTGATGCTTTTGAACTGTGGTGTTGGAGAAGACTCTTGAGTGTCCCTTGGACTACAAGGAGATCCAACCAGTCCATTCTAAAGGAGATCAGTCCTGGGTTTTCATTGGAAGGACTGATGCTAAAGCTGAAACTCCAATACCTTGGCCACCTGATGCGAAGAGTTGACTCATTGGAAAAGACTCTGATGCTGGGAGGGATTGGGGGCAGGAGGAGAAGAGGATGGCAGAGGATGACATGGCTGGATGGAATCACCCACTCAATGCACATGAGTTTGGGTAAACTCCAAGAGTTGGTGATGGACAGGGAGGCCAGGTGTGCTGCGATTCATGGGGCCGCAAAGAGTCGGACACGACTGAGCGACTGAACTGACTGAACTGACTGAACTGATGGTGGTTTTACTCCTAGTTTTTTAAAGGAATCTCCATACTGTCTTCTATATTGGCTGTATCAATTCACATTCCTACCAACAATGCAAGAGGGTTCCCTTTTCTCCACATCTTCTCCAATGTTTATGTTTGTAGACTTTTTGATGATGGCCATTCTGACCAGTGTGAGGTGATATCTTATTGTAGTTTTGATTTGCATTTCTCTAACAATGAGTGATGTTGAACATCTTTTCATGTATTTGTTAGGCATCTGTATGTCTTCTTTGGAGAAATGTGTTTTAAAAACAGAAATATAGACCAGTGGAACAAGATAGAAAGCCCAGAGATAAACCCCACACCTATTGCTACCTTATTTTTGACAAAGAAGGCAAGAATATACAATGGAGCAAAGACAGCTTCTTCAATAAGTGGTGCTGGGAAAACTGGGCAGGTACATGTAAAAGAATGAAATTAGAACACTTCCTATCACCATACACAAAGATAAACTCAAAATGGATTAAAGACCTAAATGTAAGACCAGAATCTATAAAACTCTTAGAGGAAAATACAGGCAGAATGCTCTGTAACATAAATCACAACAAGATCCTCTATGACCCACCTCCTAGAGTAATGGAAATAAAAACAAAAATAAACAAGTGGTATCTAATTAAACTTAAAATCTTTTGCACAGCAAAAGAAACTAGAAATAAGGTGAAAAGGCAGTCCTCAGAATGGGAAAAGGTAATAGCAAATGAAATAACAAGTGACAAAGGATTAATTTCCAAAATATACAAGCAGCTCATACCAGTCAATATCAGAAAAACAAACAACCCAATCAAAAAGTGCAAAAAAGACCTAAACAGACATTTCTCCAAAAAAGACATACAGATGGCTAACAAACACATGAAAAGATGCTCAATGTTACTCATTAGAGAAATGCAAATCAAAACTACAGTGAGATATCACAGTCAGAATGTTCATCATCAAAAAGTCTACAAACAATAAATGTTGTTTTTAAATTGCTAACGCATCATCCATTCTGCAACCCATGGATCAAGGAGTCATTTCAACTGTTAAGTCTTATTATTTGAGAAGTACATTTTGTAAGGCTACAGATGCCATAGATAGTGATTCCTCTGGTGGATCTGGGCAGTCAATTGAAAACTTCCTGGAAAGGATTTATTATTCTAGGTACCATTAAGAACATTCATGAGTCATGGGAAGGCATAAAAATATCAACATTAACAGGAGTTGGGAAGAAGTTGATTCCAACCTTCATGGACAACTTTGAGGGTTCAAGTCTTCAGTGGAGGAAGTCACATCAACTGCAGTGGAAATAGCAAAAGAACTAGAATTAGAAATGCAGCCTGATATAAGTATATTTCTTACTGATTTGCATTGTTGTATGGCAGAAACAAGTACAATATTGTAAAGCAATTTTCCCTCAATTAAAAAGAAGTGGAGTCTGAGGATGTGATTGAATTGCTGCAATCTCATGATTAAACTTTAATAGATGAGGAGTTGCTTCTCATGGATGACCAGAAAGTGGTTTCTTGAGATGAAATCTGTTCCTGGTGAAGACTGTGGAAATGACAACAGGTGGTTTAGAAAATTACATAAACTTAGTTGATAAATCCAAGGCAAGGTTTGAGAGAATTGACTCTAATTTTGAAAGAAGTTCTACCATGAGTAAAATGCTATCAAATAGCATTACATGACACACAGAAATCTTTCATGAAAGGAAGAGTCAGTTGATGCAGTGAAGTTTATTGTTGTCTTATTTTAAGAAATTGCCACAGGCACCCCAACCATCAGCCATCAGCCCCAACCACCACTCTGATCAATCATTAACCATCAACATGGAGGCAAGCTCCTCCACCAGCGAAAAGATTACAACACTTCAGCAAGATGATAGTTAGAATCCTGAGTGATATTTTTTTTTGGCTGTACCACGTGGCTTACAGACTAAAAGGTTTCTGAATAGCAAGGGAGACCATCAACAAAATGAAAAGGCAACCTACTGAATGGTAGAAAATAATTGCAAATCATATATCTGACAAGGGGGCTAATATCCAAAACACATTTTAAAACTCATACAACTCAATATTTTTAAAAACTGATTAAGAAATAGACAGAAGTTCTAAGTAGGCATTTTTCCAAAAAAGCAAACAGATGGCCAACAAGTTCATGAAAAGATGTTCTACACCATTAATGATCAAGGAAATGTTAATCAAAGTCACAATGAGATATCACTTCACACCTTTTGGAATGACTATTATCAAAAAGAAGAAATAGCAATGTTAGCAAGGATCTGGATAAAAGGAAACCCATGTGCACTTGCTGGTGGGAATGTAAATTGGTGCAACCACTACAAAAAAAAAAACAGTATGGAGTTTCTTCAAAATATTAAAAATAGAGCTACCATATGATCCAGCAATTTCAGTTTGGATATTTATTTGAAAACCGTAATTTAAAAGATATCTGCAAGGTCTTAAGATATAGAGTTGTCTGCTGCCTCCTGACCTAAGTGAGATTGATGTTGAGTTGAATTCTGATGATGAGATCGTATAAGACAGCTCTGAACTTAACTTAGGGTAAAGAAGATGAGATCTTTACAAAGACAGAGATCTAAGATATTCCTACAGATGGACCAAACACTGAAGCAAAGGCAAATGTAAATGCACATGAAAAGTGTCCCTCTGGAATTCCCTTAAATAGTGGAATAAATTTCAAGAATTGCATAAAATGCATTCTGAACAGAAAAACCTCAACTTAAAGATCAGGAAAGAAAAAAAGAAAACACTCCAGAAAAGCAAATTAAAGAATGAAGAAGAGTCTCGTAATGAACAGTCTTCAAGTGAAATCCAGTGGAAGGGACTTAGTCTTTTGGAGTCAATGAGAGGTTTGACCTCCACTGTTGAAATAAAGTTGAAACTTTGGGCCTTGAAAAGAGCATAGACCAGGTTGTGGAAGCGTGGAACATTGAGAAGGCCGAGAAACTCAACAACCAGCTAGCTACTCTAGAGCTTGGTGTAAAAATTGCCAAAGCAATTGCCTGCCACAACTTTGTAAAAGCCAAAAAGGATGCTGAAAATTCACAGCTTTTGTGAAAAAAAAAAAAAACTTGCCTGGAGATTTGACGCAAAGAAGAGGTGGGAAACCAAAAGCAACATGGGATATACGTGACTTGCCAGAGTTCTTCAACAACTTTGAGGCTTTACTTGAGTCTTCAATTGCTTGATTTACTGAGAAGATTTTCCTGCTTATGCCAACTATGTCAGGAAATTGATGGAAACATAACAAAAAAGCATAAAACTTGGGAGCTGATTATCAAATCATTTTTCATTCTTTTTCTAAAGAGTTCATCCCATTGAAGTGAATGAAATGGAATATTCAGTTATTTGTACAAGTAATCTAAGCATACATACAGGGGAAAAAGGATTTTTTAATTTATTTATATAGACCTCCAGTATAAAATCAATTTTACTTTTCATCCATTTGGTGTAGCATAGCCAATGAGCTCCTTACTTTCTTATCTGCACTCAGTGTAACTGCACTTATTCTGGAGTTGTGTTTTTAAGATTGGCATTTGTTTAAAATGGATTAGTCATAAACGCAAGAAAGATATTGTGTTTACAAATGACTTTAGTGTTATAAAAGTAATTATTGGTTCTTTATTTGAGGCAGTAGAGTTGATATTTCACAGTCACATAATAACAGCAATTGATTTTAAAAAAAAATAATAAAAGATATTTGCACCCCCATGTTCATGGCAGCAGTATTTACAATAGCCAAGATATGGAAACAACCTAAGTGTCTATCAGTGGATGAATGGATAAAGAAAGTGTGTGTCTATATATAGAACAGAATATTATTCAACCATAAGAAAGAATGAAATCTTGCCATTTTCTACAATATGGATGGACTTTGAGGGCATTATGCTAACTGAGATAAGTCAAACAAAGAAAGACACATAACATATGATCTCTCTTACATGTGGAATCTTAAAAAAAATCTCATAGATACAGAAAACAGATGGTGATTGCAAGAGGTGGGGTGAGGGTAGGAGAAATGGGTGAATTTTTTTAAATATAAGTAAATTGAATCTAAAATTTTTTATTGAAGGATAATTGCTTTACAGAATTTTGCTGTTTTCTGTCAAACCTCAACATGAATCAGCCATAGGTGGGTGAGATGCATGGAATTTAAAATTTTTTAAATATTCATGGCACTTTGGAAATCATTCATGAACAGGCACAGAGCAGTGAAAATTTTGAGTTGTCCAAGGTATGTATTCCCAGTTGAGGTTGAACAGAACAATACTCTGTCTTCTTGTTTCAGCTCTCATAATGTAAACAAGAGTCCATTTTGCAATCATCTTATGAAAAGACCCAAATGAACTTTTCAGCCAACCCAATATTTACTGCCATATTTTCTCCCCCTTACGTGCTTTTTTTTTTTTTTTTTTTTTTTGGTGATTTTGCTATTTAAAATGGCCTTCATGCATAGTGCTGAAGTTCTGTCTACTGTTCCTAAGCACAAGACTGTGATATCTTACAGAAAAATTATGTGTGTTTGATAAGCTTTATTCAGGCTTGAGTTACAATGATGCTGGTCATGAGTTCAATATTAATGAACCAACAATTTATATTAAATAAATAATCTTTAAACAGAGGCACACATAAAACAAAGCTATATACTGATCAACTGATCACAGGAACTTAAGTCTGCATTTCGCTGGGAGCAGTGATTCAGGATTCACTAATTTCGTGTTAGCAGCAACAGTTCACAGAGTGTAACTACTGTGAATAATGAGAATCAACCGTACTTTGGTTGTTTCCTTACAGCACTGATCACACATTATAAGTATATGTTTATTTGTATAACTTTTAAATGTCTGTCTGGTCCAGCAGACTGCAAGCTTCAGGGGAACAGGGACTAGGATTTTTTTTCATTTGATTAGACCCCCAGTACCTGTTACCCCAGTGCCTAGTACATAGCTGGTGATTGGTAAAAATTGTTGAATGGAAAATTAAATGAATGAATGAATGAGTAAAGTGCCTGTAGTTATGTGGCACAGAGGAATACCTGGGCAGGGAGCCAAGCAGATCATTACAGAGAGAGGTTGCAGACTGTGGTAGGAGGGACCACTGTTTTGTTCCCATTTTCTATTATAGTAACTTTTGTCCTATCATGTTGACTATGCTGCTAAGTCGCTTCAGTCGTGTTCGACTCTGTGTGACCCCATAGACGGCAGCCCACCAGGCTCCCCTGTCCCTGGGATTCTCCAGGCAAGAACACTGGAGTGGGTTGCCATTTCCTTCTCCAACGCATCAAAGTGAAAAGTGAAAGTGAAGTCGCTCAGTCATGTCTGACTCTTAGCGACCCCGTGGACTGCAGCCCACCAGGCTCCTCCATCCATGGGATTTTCCAGGCAAGAGTACTAATGTTGACTATACTCAATGCATAATTGAAGAATTTTCCATTGAGACATTTCAGGTGTCAAAGCAAAACGCCACCTTCCTCTAAGTAGTTTAACATCCTTTCATTGTGCTGATAGTGAAAACAGTCAAAAGAAGTTCCTGTAATCTGGTGGCTACAAATAGTAGACAGATTTAGCAGGGACATGGGGTTTTCTTCCCCCTTTCCATCAGTTCATTTCAGTTCAGTCGTTCAGTCGTGTCCAACTCTGTGACTCCATGAATCGCAGCATGCCAGGCCTCCCTGTCCATCACCAACTCCCGGAGTTCACTCAGACTCACGTCCATCAAGTCAGCGATGCCATCCAGCCATCTCATCCTCTGTCATCCCCTTCTCCTCTTGCCCCCAATCCTTCCCAGCATCAGAGTCTTTTCCAATGAGTCAATTCTTTGCATGAGGTGGCCAAAGTACTGGAGTTTCAGCTTTAGCATCATTCCTTTCAAAGAAATCCCAGGGCTGATCTCCTTCAGAATGGACTGGTTGGATCTCCTTGCAGTCCAAGGGACTCTCAAGAGTCTTCTCCAACACCACAGTTCAAAAGCATCAATTCTTCAGCGCTCAGCCTTCTTCACAGTTCAACTCTCACATCCATACATGACCACAGGAAAAACCATAGCCTTGACTAGATGGACCTTTGTTGGCAAAGTAATGTCTCTGCTTTCCACGGGAAGCCTTAAGATGGCTCTCAGATTCAGTCACAACTCTTTTGGGGGTTTAGGTCTGTTAACATTCCCCATGCAGAAGGCCGGAATGCATCTCCACATCATGTGTATTGAAATTGAATCACTCAGGCCTTTCTAGGTGTCCTGACATAACACAGCTAGACAGATATATGTTCATTTAGTAACCCCAGACAATGGATGATAGAACATAATCCACCTATCAGAAAGCCATCTTGAGGAGGCAGCTAATTGGGCCATTGTGGAAAGGAAGTCAAAATAAGCACAAGGACAAGTTAAGAAAGGCTTTATCCAACTTAGTAAGGAGTGTTTGAAAGCTGACCTTATGTGTAGGCAGACCTTATGTACACCTATGGCTGATTCATGTTGAGATTTGACAGAAAACAAAATTCTATGAAGTAATTATCCTTCAAATAAAAAATAAGTTAATTAAGAAGAAATGGTAAGTAACCCATTCTATGGTCACCTCTGGAAAATGATTTGAGGGTCATCAGGAAAGGTACTCCCACCCTCATTCCTTAATGAGATCTTATTTTACACCCAAACTATGTCTCAGTTGTTTTGCTCCTCTGGACTAACCTTCTTTTTTTTCCTTCAGCCTCATTAAATCTCACCTATCTTTCAAGGCCTTGTTCCTCCAAGAAGTCTCACTTGACATTAGGTCTCAGTGCCCTCTCTGAATTCAACTGTCAGACTTTCCAGGCATCATAAGACTTCTATTCATGTACTGACTGCCTTTATCAGTGATAACAGTGATTCAACTAACATTGTATGTCTCTGTTGACATGTCTTCCTAAAGGATTTTATATGCTATTGGAAGACAGGGACAATGTCCAGCATTTCCTCTGTATTCTCAACATTTCCTGGCATAATCTTCTGTATGTTTTGACTTTTAGTAAAATCTGTTCAAAAATGAAGTCAAGATATTAGCTTTTGTGAAGCCTTCTCTGCTCACCTTACCTGGAAGGGACTTCTCTTTCCCTAGAGAACTATATTTCCCTGAGAGTTTGCTATATTCTAGAGATAACTCTGGGTAAAGAAAGTTTGGGTGGTAGGGGCTGATAGATATATGATCATGACCTGGGATTTACCTTCTCCATTGACCAAGCAAAAGTTGTTTTTGGCACCCGGATCAGCCCAAACACATTTGGAATGCAGGTAGAGATGGTCTTTAGTGTCCTGAAATTCCTTTTTGGCCCCTTCACCTCTGAGATTCAGTACCGTCTTTCTCATGATCCTCTTACCCCCCACTGCTGTCTGTTCCATTTAGTTGTGTTTGCTGCTGCTGCTGCTAAGTCACTTCAGTCATGTCTGACTCTGTGCGACCCCATAGACAGCCTCCTACCAGGCTCCTGTGTTTATACAGTCCAAATACATGCAGGTTGCTATCATTTCCAACCTCACAGTTGCCCCAGTCCAGATTTAGTTTCTTTCACCTATCTTCTCCAATCATCCTGGCTGGTTCTCCAGGATCATATTTCAAGATCTTCTCTAGGTCTCCCACTACCAGTCTGCCAAAAGTCAGGGTATTTTTCCTAGTGACTAGAACCCTGGATAAAGAGCTGGATTTCTGTGTGCCCCATTTGGACCTAGGAACAGTCCAGGCATTACCAGAATGACCTCTGCAACTCACCACAGGTTAAGGTCAACCCCTGGCTCATTTGTTAGCAAGCCCAGATAACTCTCAACCCTGGTGTTCTTCAGCTTCCTCCTATTTCAGAAACATTTGACTTTTTAGATTAATTTTTCCCAGTTACATTACTATTTTCTGAGCATCCAAGTAGAATCCCTTTGGGCTATTTCCTGTGCATATTCTGAGGCTTGTTCTCTCTGCGTGCTATCCATGTCTCTGTTTTTGTTTCTCTACTTTATTTCTCCATGTCCCTTTCTGCTGAATCTTCTCTGCTTTGTTAGGGTAAGGTTACTCTCACTCATAACTCATAAGTCAGTCTCACTCATAAGTTACTCACACTCAACATCAGGACGCTTCCACAAGCCTCTTATCTTTATCCATTAAAGGGCAGACAGAATGGTAACCACAATTACAGAAAACTAACCAAGCTGATCACTTGGATCAGAGCCTTGTCTAACTCAATGAAACTATGAGCCATGCTGTGTAGGGCCACCTAAGACAGATGGGTCATGGTGGAGAGTTCTGAAAAAACACGGTCCACCAGAGAAGGGAACGGTAAACCACTTCAGTATTCTTGCCTTGAGAACCCCATAAACAGTATGAAAAGGCAAAAAGATATGACACTGAAAGATGAAGTCCCCAGGTCAGTAGGTGCCCAATATGCTACTAGAGAAGAGTGGAGAAATAGCTCCAGAAAGAATTAAGAGGTTGAGCCAAAGTGAGAATAATGCTCAGTTGTGGTTGTTACTGGTGATGGAAGTAAAGTCTGATTATGTAAACAACAATATTGCATAGGAACCTGGAATGTTAGGTCCATGAATCAAGGTAAATTGGAAGTGATCAAACAGGAGATGGCAACAGTAAACATCGACATTTTAGGAATCAGTGAACTGAAATGAACCAGAATGGCAAATTTAATTCGATGACCATTATATCTACTACTGTGGGCAAGAATCCCTTAGAAGAAATGTAGTAGCCATCATAGTCAACAAAAGAGTCTGAAATGCAATACTTGGGTACAGTCTCAAAAACAACAATGATCTCTGTTTGTTTCCAAGGTAAATCATTCAATATTACAATAATTCAGGTCTATGCTCCAATCACTAATGCCAAAGAAGCTGAAGCTGAATGGTTCTATGAAGACCTACAAGACCTTATAAAACTAACACCAAAGAAAATATCCTTTTCATCATAGGGGACTGAAATGCAAAAGTAGAAAGTCAAGCGATACCTGGAGTAACAGGCAAGTTTGGCCATGGAGTATAAAATGAAGCATGGGAAGGCTAACAGAACTTTGCCAAGAGAACACACAGCTCATAGCAAATACCCTCTTCAAACAACACAAGGGGTGACTCTACACATGGACATCACCAGATGGTCAATACAGAAATCAGATAGATTATATTCTTTGCAGCCAAAGATGGAGAAGCTCTATACAGTCCACAAAAATAAGACCAGGAGCTTACTGTTGCTCAGATCGTGAACTCCATATTGCAAAATTCAGACTTAAAGAAAATAGGGAAAATCACTAGACCATTCAGGCATGACCTAAATCAAATCTCTTATTATTATACAGGGGAAGTGACAAATAGCAATTGGGGATTAAATCTGATAGATAGAGTGCCTGAAGAACTATGGACAGAGGTTCTTAACATTGTACAGGAGGTGGTGATCAAAACCATCCCTAAGAAGTAGAAATGCAAAAAGGCAAAATGATTGTCTAAGGAGGCCTCACTAATAGCTGAGAAAAAAGAGAAGCAAAAGGCAAAGGAGAAAAGGAAAGATATATCCATCTGAACACAGAATTCCAAAGAATATCAAGGAGAGATAAGAAAGCCTTCCTAAGTGATCAATGCAAAGAAATAGAGAAAAACAATTTAATGGGAAAGACTAGAGATCTCTTCAAGAAACTTCGAGATACCAAGGGAATATTTCAAGCAAATATGAGCTATATAAAGGACAGAAACAGTAAGGACTTAACAGAAGCAGAAGATATTAAGAGGTGGCAAGAATACACAGAAGAACTGCACACACACACACAAAAATCTTAATGACCCAGATGACCAAGATGGTGTGGTCACTCACTTAGAACCAGAAATCCTGGAGTGCAAAGTCAAGTGGGCCTTAGGAAGCATCACTATTAACAAAGCTAGTGGAGGTGATGGAATTCCAGCTGAGCTATTTCAAATCTTAAAGGATGGTGTTGTGAAAGTGCTGCAGTCAATATGCCAGCAAACTCGGAAAACTTAGCAGTGGCCACAGGACTGGGAAAGATCAGTTTTCATTCCAATCTCAAAGAAAGGCGGTACCAAAGAATGCTCAAACTACCGTACAATTGCACTCATCTCACACGCTAGCAAAGTAATGTTCAAAATTCTCCAAGCTAGGCTTCAATGGTACGTGAACTGAGAACGTCCAGATGTTCAAGCTGGTTTTAGAAAAGACAGAGGAACCAGGGATCAAATTGCGAACACCCACTGGATCATCAAAAAAGCAAGAGAGTTCCAGAAAAACATCTACTTCATTGACTACACCTAAGCCTTTGACTGTGTGCATCACAACAAACTGTGGAAAATTCTTAAAGACGTGGGAATACAAGACCACCTTAACTGCCTCCTGAGAAATCTGTATACAGGTCAAAAAGCAACAATTAGAACTGGACATGAACAACAGACTGGTTCCAAATTGGGAAAGGAGTCCGTCAAGGCTGTATATTGTCACCTTGCTTATTTAACTTCTATGCAGAGTACATCATGTGATATGCCAAACTGGATGAAGGACTAGCTGGAATCAAGATTTCCAGGAGAAATATCAATAACCTCAGATATGCAGATGACACTACCCTTATGGCAGAAAGAGAAGAACTAAAGAACCTCTTGATGAAAGTGAAAGAGGAGAGTGGATAACTTGGCTTAAAACTCAACATTCAAAAAACTAAGATCATGGCATCTGATCCCATGACTTCATGGCAAATAGATGGGGAAAAAATGGAAACAGTGAAAGACTATATTTACTTGGGCTCCAAAATCACTGCAGATGGTGACTGCAGCCATGAAATTAAATACACTTGCTGCTTGGAAGAAAAGGTATGACAAACCTAGACTGCATATTAAAAAGCAGAGACATTACTTGCCAACATAGGTCCATCTAGTCAAGGCTATGGTTTTTCCAGTGGTCATGTATGGATGTGAGAGTTGGACCATAAAGAAAGCTGAGTGCCAACGAATTGATGGTTTTGAACTGTGTTGTTGGAGAAGACTATTGAGAGTCCCTTGGACTGCAAAGAGATCCAACCAGTCAATCCCAAAGGAAATCAGTCCTGAATATTCATTGGAAGGACTGATGCTGAAGCTGAATCCTTTGGCCACCTGATGTGAAGAACTGACTCATTTGAAAAGACCTTGATGCTGCAAAAGTGAAGGTAGGAGGAGAAGGGGATGACAGAGGATGAGATGGTTGAGTGGCATCACTGACTCAATGCACATGAGTTTGATCAAGCTCTGTGAGTTGGTGATGAACAGGGAAGCCTGGGGTGCTGCACTCCATGGGGTTGCAAAGAGTTGGACACGACTGAGTGACTGAACTGAACTGAATTCTCACTCACAGTAGTGTGAACAGTTCTAAAAGTTGATGGGAACTGTGGTTATAAAGAGTTTTTTCAAAACTCCAGACAAAGGAAGAATTGGTATATCACTTTGGGCTCTTGAGCAAAAGGCCTCCACAACTTTGTGAGATCCCTTTGGGCAGGGGCTGGACATTGTGGTGTCTGGGCCCTGACCTTATTTTCTACCTCATTCCTATAATATCCCCTATTTTTTTTAGCTTAAATAAGCATAATCTCCCATCTTCAACCATTTTCTCACACTCTAGGTCAAGGTTTTATAACCTTAGCATTCGATGTTTTGGGCCACATAATTCTTTGGTGTGTGTATGTTGGCAGGGGAGGATTTCCTGTCCTGTGATTATAGGATGCCTAGGAGCATCCCTGGCCTCTACTCATTAAATGCCAATAGCACTCCCGACCCAGTTGCAGACTCTGCCCCCGTTGTGACAATTTAAAATGTTTCCAGACATTGTGCAATGTCCCCTGGGGGACAAAAAATGCCCCACATTGAGAATCACTTCTGTAGGTTCTCTTGCCTTGGTCCCTAGTCCCTGCCTGATATTCCCTTCTACTCCAGCCCTTCCCCAGACTCACTGGGAAGTCACCATCACTTGGCTAATAAAGTCATCAAGGAAGTAGCATGGGGAAGTCTAGACTTAAGACGCTTGCTTTCCATTGCTGGGTCCATAAGTTAGTAGCTATGTGACCCTGAACAAGTTACCAAATCCTCAGTTTTCTCATCCATAAAGTGGAGACAATAATACTCCCACACCACAGAAGATTTGTGAGGATTAAATATCTTTCTTCTTCCTAAAATCATTATTGCTGACCATTGCTTTTACCATTCATGGCTTGAAAAAGTAAGATGACAGTGAATGGAGCCAAGGGTAGAGCTGGCAGCCCTCAACAGTGCTATAATTCACAGTGGTATAGGAGAAGAAAGCCACATACCTGGAAGGAATAAAATAGGATTGATTTCCAAAGCTAGTTGAGTATCAGAATCATATGGAGACATTTTTTGAAAGTACAGAGTCTTGAACTGTACCCTAGGTGTTCTGAATGCTGATATCTAGGTGTGGGACACAGGATCTGTACCAAACAAACTTTCTAGTGCATTCTCTTAATAAGACATGTTTGGATACCACAAAACAATATGATCTCTAAGGTCCCTTCTGTCTCTAATAGTTGGTGATTGTACATTGCTATTTATCCTGGAAAGCATTATACAAACTGGAATTGTATCTCTGTGCATGATATAGGGAATTTTCATGGAATTTTTTTCATAGACTGGAGTTTAAAAATGTCACCTTATTCCAAGAGAATAAAGCAGCTTCTGGAGGCACATTTGATCTGATAATCAAGGAAGGAGGCAGCTTCAAAGCTTCAACTGGCAGTTGTTTTCACTTCACTAAAGAGCATAAATCTACAAACTGGCTGGTGAATAAACTTCCGTCAATTGTCCACAGACCAGAGGGAAGACCAGATCAAGATAGAAGGTAAGATTTCCAGTGGCCAGAATCCTGAAAATCTCTCTGACTGTCTGGAGAAGTGACTGCAAGTTTGGTGCAGAAGGGTATATAACCCCAAAGACTAATCTTCAGGACAGAAACAGAAAAGGCCTTTCTGTCCAAGAAGGCTAGGGAGACTTTGGAAGTAAAAAATATGGCCCATAACCTTAGGTTCTACGTCTCAGTGACTTGTTTTTGCACTGACTCCTTCACTCCCGGAAGCAGCACTGAGGTATAAGAAGAAGAGACTGGGATGTTATGTCCCATTTGCTTTGTCAGACAGGCCAACCCGTCTGAGTTATTTTGGGATCAGAGTTCAATGTTACATAGAATCAGCTGGGCCTGTATTGGTGTTTGTTTTGTTTGCACTTGGTTTCCTGGTAAAAACTCTTCCTGACAAATTCCAAACTTGTCTTCACTGAACTAAGGGAAAAGAAGAATTTTCCACACTGTATTAGTTTCCTATTGCCTTGTAAAAAATTACCACAAATTCAGTGACTTAAAACAACACAAACTTATTATCCCGCAGCTTCCATGGTTAGGATCCAAGTACAGCTTGGCTGGGTCCTCTGTTAAGGGTCTCACCAGGCTGACATCAAGGTGTCCACAAGGCTGCAATTTTATTTGAGGCCTGGGGTGCACTTCTAAGCTCACTAATTTAGAGCAGAAGTTTTTTCCTTGTGGTTGTAGGATTGAGGTCTCTGTTTTCCTTCTGGCTATCAGTTGGAAATGACTCTCAGTTCCTATAAGTTGCCCTCCATGTCTTTGCCATGTGGCCTCCTCCACAGGCACTTCACCACATAGCTGCTTGCCTCTCCCAGACAAATAGGAGAATCTACACTGATTTGAATGCCTCTGACATAGTCTAAGTGCTCACTTGATTAGGTCAGGCCCACTCAGGATAATCTCCCTAAAATAAAATCAACTGATAAGGGACCTTCATAGCATCTGCAAAATCTCTTCACAGAAACACCTAAATTAGTGTTTGATTGAATGAGTGGGAGAAGATGTGTACACCAGGAGCCAGGAATCTTGGGGGACCATCATAGAATTCTGTTTGCCACATACAACTTGGTCAAGAAGTGTGGCAATGGGGCCCAGAGAGAAAATTATTCAGGGAAGTGGGTGAATTGTGTTCCTTTGGGCTAAGACTAATCTCACTCAGTTATATATAATAACAAGGAGTGAGATTGGATTGTTAGGCAAGTATCTTCAGCAACATGGCTCATCTTGGAGAGGAGATATGCCTTTGGTCATTATCTGTGCCACCCCCTCCTTGCTACCCTAAGTCGTTTATTTGGCTTACAGGGCAAATATTCCAGCCGGTTTTCCCCCTACCTGTGATTTTCAAGTTAGATTGGACTGTGATTTGAAACAGAATCAAGGGCAGTATGGTGTAAAAGAAAGATACTTTCTTTGACAAAGACTCCTCTAGTCCTTAGTGTTCTGTCCAAGTGACCCTAACTAGGATGCAGCAAAACAGATAACAAAGGAGTCACACAGGCGAGAAGGAAGCTCTAGGGCTTCAGGTCATTGCAACTGAGTGCCTAAGGGTGTGAAGGTTGAAGAAAGCTGTCTCTTTGGGCGAAAGGGATAAACTCCTATTGGTGTCTTCAGAAGACCTAGAAGACAATTGATGAATTTGTTCGTATGTGGCAGTAAGAGAGAAAGGAGGAGATACCATACTGGCACACTGGCCTGCTCCTCTTAGAAGCAATTGAATAGGTGGGATTTGCTTAAGTAAAACAGTAATAACTTTTTTGACTACTTTTTATATGCAGGCACAACTCTAAATGTTTACATGTATTAACCCTCCCCCAAAGCTTTTGAGGTAGCTACTATTATTATCCCTGTTTTTTATAGATGATGAAAGTGTTACAGAGAAGTTAAATGCAAATTATTCTAAACAGTTAATAACATGCATACTAAAGTGTTTAGGAGTAAATGTGCTATTGCCTGTATCTCATACTATGAGATACAACAAGAACAAAAGGATGATCTGATGGATAGAGGGATAGATAATAAGTGTGTGAGAGAGAGATTAAACAAGTACAGCAAATGTTAATGATAGAATCTAGAGTTATATATATGGGTATTCACTATAAAATTCTTTCAACTTTTGTGTACGTTTGGAAATTCAAAAAAAAAAAAAGTGAATTGTCCAAGATCACACAGTTAGTAATGATACAGCAAAGATTCTAATTCAAATAATCTGGCTCCAAAGTATATGCTCTTAACAACTATGTTAAACTGCTACTCAGAAGCTGGTTTTCCAAGGACTTATTAATATATCAAATACTTGAAATCAGGTTTCTATTTCAAATCATTTGCTCTTTATAAGCTTTGCTGCAGAAACTATTGTACAATGTAGCACAGTTTCTGCCACAAGGAGCTCAGGGTCTTGTTGAGGAGATAAGATGCACACATCTAAATCAGTCTGAGAAGGGATAAAACAAGAGAGCAGAACTCTGGAGGGAAACTAAGAGGAGCTGAATCGAAGGCATGGACTGGGACACTGACGTTCTCAAAGACAGGAGTAAAGAGGAGAGTGAGAAGGGTTTGAGATATCTGACATAGAGGGGTAAGAGTTTGGGCCTGATAAGACCACCTTGTAGGTATAGCAGGTGAAATTTTCTGCCAAGAAAAAATAGGTGAAAGCCAGTGAGTTAAGAAAAGTGGACAAGAATTAAAACCATTGCTTTGGGGAGTAAACATGAAATAGCTGGAAAATGTAGGCAGATCCCAGGTGGTATCAGAAGGCAAGTGTTTGCTGTGGTCTTATATTTCTTCAGTCAAGTTCATTGTAGCTTATTGGAAATGGGATAAAACAGGGCAGGAATTGGGATAAGCTCAGAAGAAGACAGGAAGGATACCAAGGAGTCTAAAGCACAAAAAGTTAAGCTCTCTCACCCCTTGAAAGTCCTCTGCTTGATGTTGTTATTCATGTAAGAATCTGGCTGTTCGCACCATCCTATCATTGGTCCACAAATCTTTCAGACCTGGATACCAGCTCTGGTAACCCTACCTCTCAGATATTAGTTCTCTGCTGTCTAGATTTTTCCCTCAAGGCTTAATTCTTTCAAAGCTTACCAAATCAAATAACTTGTATTCTGCATTCATTTCCTTGACCACTTTTCTCTGTGCTTCCCTTCTTTCTAAGAACTTCCCTTGATTTTCATGATGACATTCTTTTAGTTTCCCTTCTACTTTCTAACTGCTCTTTCTCAGTCTCCTTGGTTGAACTATTTTACTTCTTCCTCCCATTTCTCAAAATAACTGGGCTCAATGGTCCATCCTTGATCCTCTTCCATTCTTGCTCTAGAAGGTATCCCTTAGATATCTGACAGATCCTATATACTCCCTTGGCTTTGGCAATCATCTCTTTAAAGATGAGTCTCAAATCTCTAGTTCCAGACTTTACCTTTTCTTGGAGCTTCAGATGTTCAATTGGCTGGTGACCCCTCCATCTAGATGTCCCTTAGATATCTCAAATCAAACATGTCTTAAACAGTGAGACATGTCTTCAAGTCTATGAGTGTCTCTTTCCCTCATTACAGGTATGAGCTCCTCGAGGGCATAACCTGGGCTCCTTGGCTGTCTTCATAGACTGGAGCCAAGCCAGCATCACAATGAAGAGGGATCTGTTCCCTGCATAAGCCTCAGCAAAGGGTGTCTTGTTGGAGGAGTTAGTTAATAACAGGCATAAAAGAGGGCTGGGTGAGAATGGGTACTTCTGTGCTTTGTACATGGATGTGACTCATATGCTTTAGGCACATTAGTCATTATAGTTCTTGGCATCCCAATTCCCCTATTCCAATGCTTGCTCATACACAAATGGACTCATGCCCAGACCTTTCTCGTGTCGACTTGGGAAGCACTCTACACACACATTGTCTTCACATGCCACCTGCAACAGCCTCAATTTAAATAACCTTCAGACTCAGGGGACAGAGTGGAGGGTTCTGGGAAGGCACAGGATGTTTTAACTGTTCCATTGTCCTTGGAGCACTCTTGTTCCCTAATCAAGAACTGAGTGTGCCTTGGGACTGAGGCTAATGGATTGTGGGCTTAACAAATTTATTCCATACCTTCTGTAATTTTTAACAGGATTTTTCATTTCCTGTGTAAACCCTGTAGAGGCAGGCTGTGAAGCCACTATTACCTTTGATTTCTAGATGAGAAAACTCATACCCCACAAGGAGTGATCTGAGATAGAGGTGAACCTAGGAGTGCTAATCCCCAGCCCAAGGCACTTATAACTGCACCCACACACTAAGTTCAATCAGTTCCTGGAGACCCTGGTTGCTATTTCAGTTAAGCAGTCAGCACTTAAGGGAGATGTTTCTGGGGTCAGGCTAAGCTAGGATTCTGTTTCCATTGCTTAGGAGACAGTCTGGCATTCAGAGAACAAGGGCCTGTGAGTTTCTATGAGAAGGGAGGAGGGGTTGGGATTTGGACCCAGGAATTCCCATCAGGAATGAAACACTTTCCACCTGCTGCCGCCTAAAACGCCTAACTCCGTCATGGAATTTGAATGCAGACAGTTAGATGGGACTTTGGAAAGAGAGGATGAAAAACGAGTTTCCTTCTTTCTGTTCACAGAGGCCAGCCAAGAGCCAGAGCTGGAGCCAGGTCTCTGGTCATGAACTAAACAGAACCAGTTATCAGTTTCAAGTCTGATTGCCTCTTCTTGTAAGGACTCTGGAACTTGGAGAGGATCCCTGACCCTTTATAAACCAGCAGAAAGAACTATAATTGCCAAGACCCCAGATAGAATCGCAGGTATACTCAAAGGTGGAGTGGGAGGCTGAAAATGCTGCTTAGAATGTATTTAATAATTTTATTTCTCTATGTAAAACTTTCTGGGAATGACTTAATTTAGAGGGTGGGAGGTGTGGATTGGACAGACAATATCAAGGCGCTGGGTGCCTTGGAATTAGGGGCTGGGAGCATAAAAAGATATAAATTCCTTGGCCCAGGGATCCCATAGCTACTATCACCAGACTGTACCAGGAGACCAACCCTCTAGTCAAGTTTTAACAGGATGGGAGCTAGATATTCAACAAGTGTTCCTGTCAAGGCACCTGTCTTTTACTCGGCTCTTCCACCTAACTCTGGGACAAAAAACATTTCTGGTCACACCTCTGGATCCTGATTGACCTTTATATGTTAAATGGGGATGATTTCTACAAAACAGAAACAGATGCACAGACATAGAGAAACACACTTGTGGTTGCCAAGCAGTAGTGGGGGGTGGGGGTTAGGGAAAGAAGGATTGAGAGTTTGGGATTAGCAGATGCAAACTACATATATAATAATTTGCACCTACTAATAGTTTTATGTGTATGTGTGTGTGTGTGTGTGTGTGTAGTGGAGAAACAACAGGGAACTATATAAAATATCCTGTGATGCCATACCCAAAAATAAACTCAAAATGGATTAAAGATCTAAATGTAAGACCAGACACTATGAAACTCTTAAAGGAAAACATAGGCAGAATGCTCTCTGATATAAATCACAGCAAGATCCTCTATGACCCACCTCCCAGAGTAATGGAAATGAAAACAAAAATAAACAAATGGACCTAATTAAACTTAAAACCTTTTGCACTATAAGGAAACAATAAGCAAGGTGAAAAGACAGCTCTCAGAATGGGAGAAAATAATAACAAATGAAGCAAATGACAAAGAATTAATCTCCAAAATATAAAGCTGCTGATGCAGCTCAATACCAGAAAAACAAAAAAACCCAATCAAAAACCAGGCAAAAGAACTAAACAGACATTTCTCCAAAGAAGACATACAGATGGCTAACAAACATGAAAAGATGCTCAACATCACTCTTTATTAGAGAAATGCAAATCAAAACCACAATGAGGTATAATTGCACACTAGTCAGAATGGCTGCCATCAAAAAGTATACAAACAATAAATGCTGGAGAGGGTGTGGAGAAAAAGGAACCCTCTTACACTGTTGGTGGGAATGCAAACTGGTACAGCCACTATGGAGAACAGTGTGAAGATTCATTAAAAAACTGGGAATACAACTGCCATATGACCCAGCAATCCCACTGCTGGGCATACACACCAAGGAAACCAGAATTGAAAGAGACACATGTACCCCAATGTTCATTGCAGCACTGTTTACAATAGCTAGGACATGGAAACAACCTAGATGTCCATCAACAGACAAATGGATAAGGAAATTGTGGTACATATATACAATGGAATATTACTTAGCTATAAAAAAGGGATGCATTTGAGTCAGTTGTAATGAGGTGGATGAAACTGGAGCCTATTATACAGAGTGAAGTAAGTCAGAAAGAGAAACACCAATACTGTACATTAACACATATATATGGAATTTAGAAAGATGGTAATGAGGATCCTACATGCAAGGCAGCAAAATAGATACAGATGTAAAGAACAGACTTTTGGACTCTGGGAGAAGGCGAGGGTGGGAAGATTTGAGAGACTAGCATTGAAATATGTATATTACCATATGTAAAATAGATGACCAGGGCAAGTTTGATGCACGAAGCAGGGCTCTCAAAGCTGCTGCTCTGTGAAAACCCAGAGGGATGGGGTTGGGAGGGAGGTAGGAGGGGAGTTCAGGATGGGGGGACACATGTGCATCCATTGCTGACTCATGTCGATGTATGGCAAAGACCACCACAATATTGTAAACTAATTATCCTCCAATCAAAATCAATTAATTAAAAATATATATCCTGGGATAAAACATAATGTAATAGAGTATGAAATGGAATATATATGTGTATATAATATATATATATGTATAACTGAGTCACTTTGCTGTACAGCAGAAATTAACTTTGTAAATCAGCTCTACTTCAATAAAATATTTTTTAATGGGGATGATGTTAATCTGCCTCACATGGTTGTTGAGAGAGATTTAAAAAGTCACAAAAAGACTGGTACAGATATGGGGAGCCAATGTTATTACCACATGGTCTGGTTTCTACCTAGCACCTCTAGGAGAGAATAAGGAAATCCCAAGATCAAGAGGGAAATATAAAGGAGTCTATTTTAGTCTGGGTGACCTCTAAAAAGGAGAAATGTATGGTTGATGAGGCTAGAGCTCTTCCAGTGTTATCTATTCTCCTGGGTATATTTTCACCTTGTCCTCAGGTGCCAAGTTGGGCCATCAGTTTGGGTCATAACTCTCTTTTGGGTTCATCATCAGTTGCCTCTCTGCCTGACTGGAATTTGAGCAGGCAAATAAAACCAAGTTCAGGAGTTAGAGTCATGTCAAAAGCCAATCAGCTTTATATCAAAATTAAGACTGACTCTATAAATACTGGTTAGGTCAACAATCAGCCCAGCCAGAGAAGCAGCACAAATTCAGGGAAGAGAATTTGACTAGGAATCAAGTCAGAGGTTTGGCTCTGACTCTGCTCTTGACCAGCTGTGAGACCTTTCATGAGTCTGAGAGTTATATAAGGGAAAGGGAATATGTGAGAACTCCTTCTGGGCTGTAAGATGGCATATAAATGAAAGCAGGTAACACTATTGCTTGTATTATGTAATGTAGGAAAGTGTTACTTTTAGTAATCTAACCTCAGATGTGATGTCTTTGGTTGCAAATGGGATACAGCATGTTGGATTGGTATATCCCATTTCCACTTAATAAACAATTGAAAATGCAAGATCTATTATTTTTATCATTATTTTCACATTTGAAAACAAGTTTATTCAATAGTGGTGGGGGATCTTAAGGATCTCTTCCCACGTCCAAGGATCTCTTTCCACAGGGTAATGGAAATGGTCTGGAATAAAAAGAGGTGATGGTTGTAAACATTGTGAATATACTAAAACATATGCACACACACACACACAAATCACTTTTAAATGGCAAGTTTTATCTCAGTTTTTAAAATTACAACAACAAAAACTCTTGCCCAGAAGTCATGAGGGCCATGAATCCTAGATCTGAAGCAATGAGAACAGACCCAGAGCAGCTAAGTCAAACATTGCTTCTTACTCCATGAACTGTGGACTTGTGAGAGATAGAGGAGTTTTTTGAGTGGTGTGTATGTGAGAGACAGACAGACTACTTAGGTATAAAAGCAGTACATCCCAGAAATAGTTAAGATGTATTAATATTGATAATGGGTGAGGAAATGGTGTCCCCAGAATGGTTTTGAGGATCTTGACTCGAGGATCCCTATTGGCTCTAGGGACTAGTAGCCCACATTTATTTATCTGAGAGTTAAGGTAAATGACAAAGGATGAGATGGTTGGATGGAATCACCAACTCCATGGACATGAGTTTGAATAAACTCTGGGAGTTGGTGATGGACAGGGAAGCCTGGCATGCTGCAGTCCATAGGGACACAAAGAGTTGGACACAACTGAGAGACTGAACTGAACTGAAAGTAAATGCAACCTTAAATTGGCCAACCATTCTAATTTGCCCAGAATTGAGGGGTTTTCTGAGATGTGGCAATGTAGCTTCTTTCTTTCTTTTTGCAATGTTCTAAAAGACTTTATTTTCAGCTTTAGTGAAGTATGATTCTCAAATAAAAATTGATATATTGTGTTGTACAATGTCATTTTTAAAATATATGATGTGATGATTTAATATACAGTGTGAAATTACTACCACAATCAAGTTAACACATCCATCACCTCACATAGCTACCATTATTTTTTGTGTGTGGTGACAACACTTAAGATCTACTCTTACAGCAAATTTCAAGTATACAATACAGTATTATTAACTATAGGGACACCTCAGAGGTATTTCAAGATTCCAGACCACTGCAATAAATTGAATATCATAATAAAGTGAGTCACATGAATTTTTGGCTTTCCAGTGCATTAAAAAGTTGTGTTTACACTATACAATAGTCTGTTAAGCATACGATAGCACTATGTCTAGAAAATGTACATACCTTAATTTAAAAATACTTTATTACTTTAAAAAATGCTTACACCATCCCACTGAAGCAAATTGTAATCATCTTGCTGGTGGAGGTCTTGCCTCCATGTTGATGGCTGCTGACTGATCAGGGTGGTGGCTGCTGCTGATTGGGGTGGCTGTGGCAATTTTTTTTTCTTTTTCCTTTTTTTTTTTGTCTGAACCACATAGCATGTGAAACTTCCCCAACGAGAGATGGAAACCATGCCCATGCAGTAGAAACTTGGAGCCTTAACCACTGGACCACCAGGGAAGTCTGTGGAAATTTCTTAAAATAAAATAACAATGAAGTTTGCCACATCGATAATGGCTCTTCCTTTCATGAAAGATTTCTGTGTGTCATGCAATGCTGTTTGGTAGCATTTTACCCACAATAGAACTTCTTTCAAAATTAGAGTAAAAACTCTCAAACCCTGCCACTGCTTTATCAACCAAGTTTACTAAATGTTTTAAATCTTTTGTTGTCATTTCCACCACAATCTTCACAGCATCATCACTAGGAGCAGATTTCATCTCAAGAAACCACTCTCTGCTCATCTATAAGAAGCAACTCTTCATCCATTAAAATTTTATCATGAGATTGCAGCAATTCAGTCACATCTTCAGGCTCCAATTTTAATTCTAGTTCTCTTGCTATAATAGTGCCACCACAACAGCAGCGATTTCCTCCACTGAAGTCTTGAACCTTTCAAAGGCGTCCATGAGGGTTGGAATCAACTTCTTCCCAACTCCTGTTAATGTTCATATTTTGGACTCTTTAATGAGTCATGAATGTTCTTAATGGTACCTAGAATGGTGAATCCTTTCCAGGTGGTTTTCAACTGACTGTCCAGACCCATCAGAGGAATCTCTATGTCATCTATAACATTACAAAATGTACTTCTTAAACAATAAGACTTGAAAGTCAAAATGACTCCTTGGTCCATGGCCTGCAGAATGGATGTTGTGTTAGCATGCCTGCAAATTATAATCTCATGGCACATCTCCATCAGAGCACTTGAGTGGCCAGGGGTATTGTCAATGAGCAGTAATATTTTAAAAAGAATCTTTTTTTCTAGTCAGTAAGTCTCAAAAGTAAGCTTAAAAGACTCAGTAAACCATGCTATAAACAGATGAGCTGTCATCCAGTCTTTGTTGATCCATTTATAAAGCACAGGCAGAGTATATTTAGCACAATTCTTAGGGCTCTAAAATTTTAAGAATGGTACATGAGCACTAGCTTCAATTTAGAGTACATTAGCCCCCCAACAAGAGTCAACCTGTCCTTTGAGGCTTTGAAGCCAGGCATGGACTTTCTCCTCTCTGATGATGAAAGCCCTAGATGGCATCTTCTTCCAATATAAGGCTGTTTGTCTCCATTGAAAGCCTGTTGTTTAGTGCAGCCACCTTCATGAATTATCTTAGCTAGATCCTCTGGATGACTTGCTGCAGTTTCTACATCACCACTTGCTGCTTCACCTTGTCCTGTTATGTTATGCAGATGGCTTCTTTCCTTAAACCTCTGAACCCTCTGCTAGCTCCAAACTTTCCTGCTGTAGCTTCCTTGACTCTCTCACACTTCTTACAATTGAAGAGAGTTAGGGCCATGCTCTGGATTAGGCTTTAGCTTAAGAGAATATTGTGGCTGGTTTGATCTTCTATCCAGACCACTACAACTTTCTCCGTATCAGCAATAAATAAGCCTGTTTCACTTTCTTATCATTCATGTGTTCAGTGGAGTAGCACTTTTAATTTCCTTCAAGAACTTTGCATTTGAATTCATAACCTGGCTAGCTGTTTGGAGTAAGAGGCCTAGTTTCAGCCTATCTTGGCTTTTGATGTTTTCCTCATTAAGCTTAATCATCTCTAGCTTTTTTTAAAAGTGAGACCCAAGTGAGTCTTCCTTTCACTTGAAGATTTAGAGGCCATTGTAGGATTACTAAATGTCCTGATTTCAGTGTTGCTGTGTTAGTGGATAGGGAGACCTGGGGAGAGGGAGAGACACAGGGGAAAGGCCAGTCAGTGGATCAGTCAGAACCCACACAGCACAGCATTTATCGATTAAGGTGCCTGTCTTATATATGTGGTTCATAGCTCCCCGAAACAATTACCATTGTAACACCAAAGATCACTGATCACAGAGCACCATAATAAACATAACAGTAATTAAAATTTTCAAATATTGCAGGAATTACCAAAACGTGACAGAGAGACACAAAGTGAGTAAATGCTATTGGAAAAAATTGTGCCAATAGGCTTGCTTGACATAGAGTTCCTGCTATTCTTCAATTTGTTTAAAAAAAATTGTGAGGCACAATAATATTTTTACTACTTTTGTCTTCTAACCTTCACACTAGTTTTATAATTAATTAATATGTTACCTTTACTATGTATTCATTTTTCTAGTGAGATTCATTCTTTCATTTTGTGTTCTTGTTAACATAATTAGCATCCTTTCTTTTCAGCTTAAAGAAGTCCCTTCAGCATTTTAGTGGTAATAAACTTCTTTAGCTTTTGCTTTTCTTGGAAACTCTATTTCCTATTCGATTCTGAATGATAATTTTGCCAGACACAGTGATCTTGGTTGGAAGGCTTTTTTTTTCAGCACTCTGAATATATTGTGCCACTCCCTTCTGGCCTGCAAAGTTTGTGCTGAAAAAATCTTCTGGTAGTCTTATTAGGGTTCCATTGCATGTAACAAATTGTTTTTCTCTTGATGCTTTTAATATTTTTTCGTCATCTTTACTTGTTGACATTTCAATTATAATGTGTCTTGGTGTGGGTCTCTTTGGATTCATCTTTTTTGGAATTCTCTGAACTTCCTGGATCTGGATAGATGTTTCTCTTCCCCAAGTTAGGAAAGCATTCAATCACCATTTCTTCAAATAATATTTTTGCCCCTTTCTCTCTTCTCCTCTGGGAACCCTATAATTCAAGTATTTGTCTGATTTTGTCATATGTCTTTAAAGCTATCTTCACTTTTTTCCATTCTTTTTTGTCTTTTTGCTGCTCTAATTGGGTGAGTTCTACTGCTTTGTCTTTGAGTTGAGTGATCCTTTCTTTTGCTTCAACTATTGTGTTCTTGAACCCCACTAGCATATTTTCTAGTTCAGTCATTGTATTCTTCAGTTCTGTGACTTTTATTTGATACTTTTTTATATTTTCCATCTCTTTGTTGAAGTTTTCACTGTTTTCATCTATTCTTCTCCCCAGTTCAGTGGACATCTTTATTACCATTACTTTAAACTTTTAATCAGGTAAACTACATATCTCCATTTTATTGATTTTTTTCCTGAGATTTTTATCTTATTCTTTCATTTGGAACATATTGCTGTGTTTCTTCATTTTGCTTGACTCTCTATGTTGGTTTCTGTGCAGTAGATGAAACAATCACCTCCGCCAGTCTTGAAGGAGTGTTCTCATGTAGAAGATGAAACTTCATTCAGCCCTGTGCAATTCCTTTGTCATCTGTCAAACTTCTGGGCTTGTCCAAACATTCTATTACATGTTTAATAGCTCCCAGTAGTTGAGAATGTGCCAAAACCTGTCAGTGTCCCAAAGGGAGGATCTCAGCACCTGATCCAGGCTAACTGGAAGCCAGATGCTAAGGCAGAAACTTTTAAAAGTATGCAAATCCATACAGTCCTGGGGGACCACAAGCCTAAGCCACACCAGCTGCCAGAACCAGGTGATCTTGGAGATGTCCCCTGGGTGGCAGTCACAAAACTAGGGTCTCCAAACAAGTGTATAAGTTCTTTTTTGGGAGATACTGGCAAGCTGGAGTAAGACAGAGGGAGAGCACAGATTGGTGTACACAGCCCTATGTTCCTTGAGAAAAGCTCCATAGGCCACTAAATGTATGCAAAACCAGAAGTCTGCCATCAGTTCAAAGCCCCAAGATGAGCAAAGTGGCCTCCTTCACAGAAAGACTAGGGGAGAGGGCATGCCTTAGTCCATAGTCTGTGCAGTGCCCTGGGGGAGGTAGTCTGCCAAGAACCATACCTCTGATTGTCACAGTTCTGTCAAGAACACAAACCCCTCTGGCTGCCCAAGCCAGGTGATCAAGGAATGTCCCCTGGGCATCAGCCACAAAACCCTGGCATTAGATGCATGTAAAACTCCCTTCCAGGAGACACTGGCTCTGTGGAGCATACCAGAGGGTTAGGGTAAAGATAGTATCTACCCTCTGAGGTCTCTGGGAAGAATTATAGTCAGCACCTAGAGACATATTTAATTAGAACCCTGCCACCTAGGCCACAGTCATTATGGTTAGCTAATATGCCTTCACAGAAAGATGGAGCTCTTAGGTTCATTGCCTCTTGCTGTGTCGGAGGGAGGTAGCTGTTTAAGAATTCTTTCTCCCTTGGTTACAATCCTGAGGGACCCACAAGTGGCCCCATTGGCCACCAGAGCAAGATGATGTATAGGTGTCCCCTGCCAGGAGTCAAAAAACTGGGGCACCAGACAAGGGTGGAAACTGCTTTCTGGGTGATACCGACTATTACAGTCCCATATGACCAGGAATGCAAGTTACCCTGGCCTCCAAATCCAGGTGATCAAGAGGCATCCCCTGGTTGCAGCCACAAAATATGGAGCACCATAAATAGATGGGGAAACAGTGGAAACAGTGGCTGACTTTATTTTGGGGGGCTCTAAAATCACTGCAGATGGTGATTGCAGCCATGAAATTAAAAGATGCTTACTCCTTGGAAGGAAAGTTATGACCAACCTACACAGCATATTCAAAAGCAGAGACATTACTTTGCCAACAAAGGTCCGTCTAGTCAAGGCTATGGTTTTTCCAGTGGTCATGTATGGATGTGAGAGTTGGACTATAAAGAAAGCTGAGCGCCGAAGAATTGATGCTTTTGAACTGTGGTGTTGGAGAAGACTCTTGAGAGTCCCTTGGACTGCAAGGAGATCCAACCAGTCAATCCTAAAGGAGATCAGTCCTGCGTGTTCATTGGTAGGACTGATTTTGAAGCTGAAACTCCAATACTTTGGCCACCTGATGCGAAGAGCTGACTCATTTGAAAAGACCCTGATGCTGGGAAAGATTGAGGGCAGGAAGAGAAGGGGACAAGAGAGGATGAGATAGTTGGATGGCATCACCGACTCAATGGAAATGGGTTTGGGTGGACTCCGGGAGATGGTGATGGACAGGGAGGCCTGGCGCGCTGCAGTTCATGGGGTCACAAAGAGTTGGACATGACTGGGAAACTGAACTGAACTGAACTACCTATACCACTTTAACCTAGGAAAGGTTGAGGATCTCCTCTGATTTAACCACTCTCCTCATGCAGCTTATCAATAATACTATATCAATTCAGTTCAGTACAGTTCAGTCACTCAGTCATGTCCAAGGGACTTGCAAGAGTCTTCTCCAAAACCACAGTTCAAAAGCATCAATTCTTCGGCACTCAGCTTTCTTCACAGTCCAACTCATCAAAGAAACCAAATTATCTCTAGCAATTCTATTTTATAACATAAAAGAACAAAATCTTTTCCCCCAAGGGCCCTCTGGGAAATCTGAAAGACAATTGTAGGTGCAAAAGATACCATTTAGGATTAGACTCTGGGAATCCAAAATATCAACAATTGTCAGGATATTTGAACACTTAAGATAGGATCCTGGGTTACTGAAAAACAGTACTTGGATGCTTATATGACCAAACTGACAATAAAAAATCTGAAAAGTAAACATAAGATATAACATGATTGTAAAGAACCATAGCTCTTTCCTAAGAAGGGAAATACTTTATTTTCTTTGATAATCAAGGACATCAAAAAGTCAACATATACCAGAGAAGGTTACTCTAGTAAGACACAGAATCTTTATCTTTAAGCATAATACATAGAAAGTAAAGAATAATCTTTTACAACTTCTTATTAAGAGCAGACCAATAATCCAAGAAAAATTTGATGTTTTAACAGAAAGAAAATCCAATTCTAGTTTTGTATCAGAAAGATATTTAACACTAAAAGCTCATTTTGAAAATCTTATAAATAAGCACATCCAGCCTCAGCCAGCTTTGAACTTAACAAAATAAATTTCCTTTGCACGAACATTCTACAACTTTCTATATCTGTATACAATCCCATTACAACTTTCCAAAGTAGCAAAAACAAACACATTTATTAATAGGCCCAAGTATATATAGCCTCTCTGTAGCAGTAAAAATAAGGAAAAAAGTTATACAATCTTAAAATTGTACTTAGTAATTAATGTTTCAGTATTCAATCTTAAAAGTTATCTAAGGTATCTAATGAATATTCATTAGTCAACTCAATTTAGTATCATATCAAGTTTTTTTTAAAGATTTTAAGTTTCTTAAATATTTTATAAATTATCTTCAAGATGATATGCTACAAAACAGTTATTCTTTTTTAATATAAATTTATATATTTTAATTGGAACAGTTATTCTTGAAATAGAATTTGTCAGAATAATGATGTGATTTGGTTAAATACAAATTTACATTCTTCATAATCTTAAACACTTTGTCAAAGCCATACTAGCTTATTTGATCAATAAATTTATAAAAATTTAGTAAGAACATACCCAAGTAGACCAAAACTGTATACTATAGCATATTCAATACTGATAAATCAGAAAAAGCATAGCTGATTTTATTAAATCAAAGATATTAAACTATTCTCATTTGCTATATTTATCTAAATTATATGAACTTGAATTCTTAAACTATTTGAATTAGTTTCTGTAAGAACAATTTTGTTTAGCATATTGAAAATGTCCAATACAATTTCCTTAATTTCTGGGAATTCTAGGAACATTCAATTTATTTTGTTGTTGTTGTTCACTCAGTCATGTCCAAATCTTTGTGACTTCATGGACTGCAGCACTCCAGGTTTCTCTGTCCTCCACTATCTCCTGGAGTTTGCTCAAACTCATGTCCATTGAGTTGATGATGCCATCCAACCATCTCCTCCTCTGTCATCCCCTTCTTTTCATGCCCTCAATCATTCCCAGCATTAGGGTCTTTTCCAGTGAGTCAGTTCTTTGCATCAGGTGGCCAAAATATTGAAGCATCAGTTTCAGTATCAGTCTTTCCAATGAATATTCAGGGTTGATTTCCTTTAGGACTGACTGGTTTGATCTCCTTGTTGTTCAAGGAACTCTCAAGAGTCTTCTCTAGTACCACAGTTCGAAAGCATCAATTCTTCGGTGCTCAGCCTTCTTTATGGTCCAACTCTCACATCCATACATGACTACTGGAAAAACCAGAGCCTTGACTAGATGGACCTTTGAGAGAAAAGTAAATGTCTCTGCTTTTGAATACACTGTCTAGATTTGTCATAGCTTTTCTTCCAAGGAGCAAGTGTCTTTTAATTTCATGGCTTCTGTTACCATCTGTAGTGATTTTGGAGCCCAGTCACTGTTTCTATTTTTTCCCCATCTATTTGCTGTGAAGTGATGGACCAGATGCCATGATCTTAGTTTTCTGAATGTTGAGTTTTAAACCAACTTTCTCACTCTCCTCTTTCACTTTCATCAAAAGGCTCTTTAGTTCCTCTTCACTTTCTGCTATTAGGGTGGTATCATCTGCATATCTGAAGTTATTGATATTTCTCTTGGCAAACCTTATTTCAGCTTATGTTTCATCCAGCCTGGTATTTCGCATGATGTAAGTTCATACAAGCACTAATTTATCTCTAAGCCAATCAGAATTTAGTTCCTTCAAGCAAGGCTTCAGGAGTATGTGAATGGAGAACTTCCAGATGTACAAGCTGGATTTAGAAGAGGCAGAGGAATCAGAGGTCAAATTGCTGCCATCCATTGGACTGTAGAAATAACAAGGGAATTACAAGAAAACATCTACTTCTACTTCATTGACTACAATAAGCCTCTGATTGTGTGGATCACAACAAACTGTAGAAAAGTCTTAAAGAGATGAGAATACCAGATCACCTCATCTGCCTCCTGAGAAATCTGTATGCAGGTCAAGAAGCAACAGTTAGAACCAGACATGGAACAACAAACTGGTTCAAACTTGGGAAAGGAGTACATTAGGGCTCTATATTGTCACACCGCTTATTTAACTTCTATGCAGAGTACATAATGCAAAATGCCAGGCTGGATGAAGCTCAAGTTGGAATCAAGATTGCCAGAAATATCAGTAAGCTCAGATATACAGATGACACCACCCTTATGGCAGAAAGCGAAGAGGAACTAAAGAACCTCTTGATAAAGGTGAAAGAGGAGAGCAAAAAAGCTGGCTTAAAACTCAACATTCAGAAAACTAAGATCATAGTATCCAGTCCCATCACTTCATGGCAAATAGATGGGGAAAAGAATGGGAAGAGTGACAGACTTTATTTTCTTGTCTCCAAAATCACTACAGATGTTGATTGCAGCCATGAAATTAAAAGATACTTGCTCCTTGGAAGAAAAGCTATGACAAACATAGACAGTGTATTCAAAATCAGAAACATCACTTTGCTGACAAATGTCCATATAGTCAAAGCTATGTTTTTTCCAGTAGTCCTGTACGGATGTGAGAGTTGGACCATAAAGAAGGCTGAGAACCGAAGAATTAATGCTTTCTGACTGTGGTGCTGGATAAGACTCTTGTGAGTCCCTTGGACAGCAAGGAGATCAAACCAGTAAATCCTAAAGGAAATCAACCCTGAATATTCATTGGAAGGACTGATGCTGAAGCTCTAATATTTTGGCCACCTGATATGAAGAGCTGACTCATTGGAAAAGACCCTAATGCTGGGAAAGATTGAGGGCAGGAGGAGAAGGGGACAACAGAGGATGAGATATTTGGATGGCATCATCAACTCAATAGACATGAGTCTGAGAAAATTCCAAGAGACAATGAGAGACAGGGAAGCCTGGTATGCTGCAGTCCATGGGGTTGCAAAGAGTGAGACACAACTGAGTGACTGAACAACAAAAGAGATCTTACAATCTAATTTGGTAATACCATCCAGAAGTAGAAAAATATTACATGGTCACATAATGAAAGATACAGACTTTGATTACATGTAAACATACAGATATAAATAGAAAGACAATCTATAGGTTTAATTCTAAAATTTTAGCCATTGGTCAAGTATAAACACAGATTATAAAACTCACTGATCCGTATTAAACAGCTCCAGCTCTTCTCTTCCTGATGGGCATGGAATTCTTAATTGATTTGAGTTTGAAATAGAAAAAACCAACCAGATACTATCATCTTTCACCCAACAGAGACAATATCTCTATAAACCATTACAAACAGCCCGGGACTTTTAATGGTTCACCTTAACTTTTTTTTTTTTTTTTTGGCTTTATTTTGGTATGAAAGCAATATGCATTCAGAAGAATCCATACTTCAAATTTTGATGTTTTATCTTTTCCTGGGTTAGCAACATGTGGTGCAATACCCTTCCATGATGCTGGGTAGCAGCAGGGAGCCACAGCTCACAGTCAGCCACACAATCATGAGGGTAAACAACTGATAAACTTATAAGTATTATGTTTTTCATTTTCACTACAGTATTCAATAAATTACACTTCATTATAAAGTGTAGGCTTTATAGATATATTAGATGATTTTCCTGAAAGTAAGTGTTTTGAGCATGTTTTTAAGGTTGGCTAAATTATGATGTTTGGAAGGTTAGGTGTATTAAATGTATATTCGACTTGCAATATTTTCAATTTACGATGGATTTATCAGAATGTAACCCCATCATTCTATAAGGGCTTCCCTTGTAGCTCAGTCTGTAAAGAGTTTGCCTGCAATGCAGGAGACCAGGTTCAATCCCTGGGTCAGGAAGATCACCTGCAGAAGGAAATGGCAACCCACTCCAGTATTCTTGCCTGGAGAATCCCATGGACAAAGGAGCCTGGCAGGCTACAGTCCACGGGGTCTCAAGAGTCAGGCATGACTTAGCAACTAAACTACCACCACAACCCCATCATAAGTCGAGAGCTGTAATCCACTACAGAGATCACTGAATGGTCAGATCATGAAACCAAAAGAAGGCAACACTAGAAATCATGCAAACACTCAAAAATAACCAAATTCACAGCTTTCTTATCCATTCATCTGCTGATGGACATCTAGGTTGCTTCCATGTCCTGGCTATTATAAACAGTGGTGCGATGAACATTGGGGTACACGTGTATCTTTCAATTCTGGTTTCCTCGGTGTGTATGCCCAGCAGTGGGATTGCTGGGTCGTATGGCAGTTCTATTTCCAGTTTTTTTTTTTTTTTTTTAAGGAATCTACACACTGTTCTCCATAGTGGCTATACTAGTTTGCATTCCCACCAACAGTGTAAGAGAGTTCCCTTTTCTACACATCCTCTCCAGCATTTATTGCTTGTAGACTTTTGGATCGCAGCCATTCTGACTGGCGTGAAATGGTACCTCATTGTGGTTTTGATTTGCATTTCTCTGATAATGAGTGATGTTGAGCATCTTTTCATGTGTTTGTTAGCCATCTGTATGTCTTCTTTGGAGAAATGTCTATTTAGTTCTTTGGCCCATTTTTTGATTGGGTCGCTTATTTTTCTGGAATTGAGCTGCAGGAGTTGCTTGTATATTTTTGAGATTAGTTCTTTGTCAGTTGCTTCATTTGCTATTGTTTTCTCCCATTCTGAAGGTTGTCTTTTCACCTTGCTTATAGTTTCTTTTGTTGTGCAGAAGCTTTTAATTTTAATTAGGTCCCATTTGTTTATTTTTGCTTTTATTTCCAATATTCTGGGAGGTGGGTCATAGAGGATCCTGCTGTGATTTATGTCAGAGAGTGTTTTGCCTATGTTCTCCTCTAGGAGTTTTATAGTTTCTGGTCTTACATTTAGATCTTTAATCCATTTTGAGTTTATTTTTGCATATGGTGTTAGAAAGTGTTCTAGTTTCATTCTTTTACAAGTGGTTGACCAGTTTTCCCAGCACCACTTGTTAAAGAGATTGTCTTTTCTCCATTGTATATTCTTGCCTCCTTTGTCAAAGATAAGGTGTCAATATGTGCATGGATTTATCTCTGGGCTTTCTATTTTGTTCCGTTGATCTATATTTCTGTCTTTGTGCCAGTACCATACTGTCTTGATGACTGTGGCTTTGTAGTAGAGCCTAAAGTCAGGCAGGTTGATTCCTCCAGGTCCATTCTTCTTTCTCAAGATTGCTTTGGCTATTCAAGGTTTTTTTGTATTTCCATACGAATTGTGAAATTATTTGTTCTAGCTCTGTGAAAACTACCATTGGTAGCTTGATATGGATTGCATTGAATCTATAGATTGCTTTGGGTAGTATACTCATTTTCACTATCTTGATTCTTCCAATCCCTGAACATGGTATATTTCTCCATCTATGAGTGTCCTCCTTGATTTCTTTCACCAGTGTTTTATAGTTTCCTATATATAGGTCTTTAGTTTCTTTAGGTGGATATATTCCTAAGTATTTTATTCTTTTCGTTGCAATGGTGAATGGAATTGTTTCCTTAATTTCTCTTTCTGGATAAGAAAGCTGTGGTACATATACACAATGGAGTATTACTCAGCCATTAAAAATAATACATTTGAATCAGTTCTAATGAGGTGGATGAAACTGGAGACTATTATACAGAGTGAAGTAAGCCAGAAAGAAAAACACCAATACAGTATACTAACACATATATATGGAATTCAGAAAGATGGTAATGATAACCCTGTATGTGAGACAGCAAAAGGGACACAGAAGTATAGAACAGTCTTTTGGACTCTGTGGGAGAGGGAGTGGGGGGATGAATTGGGAGAATGGCATTAAAACATGTATAATATCATATAAGAAATTAATCACCAGTCCAGGTTCGATGCAGGATACAGGAAGCTTGCGGCTGGTGCACTGGGATGACCCAGATGGATGGTATGGGGAGGGAGGTGGGAGGGGGGTTCAGGATTGGGAACACGTGTACACCTGTGGCAGATTCATGTTGATGTATGGCAAAACCAATACAATATTGTAAAGTAAAAAATAAATAAATAAATAAAAAGAAAAGAAAAAAAAAAAGAGCCTGAACCAGAAAAAATAAATAAATAAATAACCAAAATGAAATCCTTTTAGAGTGCTAACAGTAGACAAGTGTCTGAAACCCAGGATCTGGAGCTGAAGTCACTGTTGGGGCCACTGGCCACCAGTCAGAAGAGCATACGCAGTTCTGAGAGGTCTTATTACCTGAGTGGAGTAAATATGGATCTGAAGGTGAGGTCCAATCCCATTCAAGTCATGGCACCAAAACCATGAAAGACTTTTTAAAATGCAACAGAAAGGTGATGGTTTTATTTAGGTTATTGCAATGGGAATAATGTTCATGAACTAAGATTATATCAAAAGAGAGGGAGAAAACTTGGGGTGGATCTTAGCTGAGTTATTTAAAAAGGGTAAAGGAGTGTTTCTTTATTTATGAGGATGGAGTGGTCCTTTGCAGTTAGCCATTTCTTAAAACACAAAAGAGTTGCAAAAGGATAAGGGGTTTTATAGAAGTATGGGGCTCAAGATAAAGGTCAACATCATCAGGCGAAACCATACAGCACCTTGCTGACCATGGTAAGGCTGTTCGTCTTTATCCTTAAAACAAAGGAAACTCATCAGTAGTTTACACAGGACTATTGTGGAGTCACGGAGAAGGCAATGGCACCCCACTCCAGTACTTTTGCCTGGAAAACCCCATGGACGGAGGAGCCTGGTAGGCTGTAGTCCAAGGGGTCGCTAAGAGTCGGACACAACTGAGTGACTTCACTTTCACTTTTCACTTTCATGCATTGGAGAAGGAAATGGCAACCTACTCCAGTATTCTTGCCTGGAGAATCCCAGGGACGGGGGAGCCTGGTGGGCTGCCGTCTATGGGGTTGCACAGAGTCAGACACGACTGAAGTGACTTAGCAGCAGCAGCAGCATGGTGGAGTCAACTGACCTCAGACCGTCTGGCTCTATCCTCTTCCTTTCAGAATATTCCTTCCCTCAGTGCTTCCAACCCAGGTCTTTACAAGATGCTACATTCTGGGTTCCCTATTACTGTGATCCCTCTGCCTTACAGAATGCCAAATCATAACGTCTGGCTGCCTCTCTCAGGCTTTCTGATTATTTTCCAGCCCTGCTACTCACCTGATCTCCCACCCCCTGCAGCAGAATCTCCCCCAAAGGCCTATTCCACCATGATGAGTGTTGAAAGTTCATGGATCAAAGACTGGTCTATAGGAGCCATAAAGGTAGTCTAAGTGAGAGAATAACACAGGGTATAATGCAACCAATAAGGAAATGGTGGACTACAGCAAACTGGAAAACACAGATCCTGCCCAAATGCGGCAGCCATTACTCATTACAACTTATTACTGTTAAGCAGGCAACTTGCCCAGTATTATGTGATCTTAATATTTTCAAGTTTTTGAATTTTTAAATGAGGGAAACAATTCAAATGCTTTAAAACACTGTTCAAATCACATGGGGTGTGAATGCTGGTCTTCAGATTCCCATTTGGCAACTACAATTCTCATCAACAAATCCTGTTCCTCTTAGCTTGCTCCCAACCCCCACCCCACCTGCCAACAGAGCTCTAAGCTCCTGTTCTGATGTATTTGGCACAACAAGGAATTAACCTACAATCCCACTGCACTGAAAGCAAATCACCTGTCGATCCCCTCTTGGCCCATCAAAAACATTAGTATCCTCATTTACATATTAAGCCTGCCCCACTCAGAGAATACATCCATCTGAGTCCACTGCAGAAAGAAGGTACAATTCCAGTACAAATATGGGTTGAAGCTTCATCAGCCCTTCTGGAAGGGGCTGAAGTGTGGGGCAACATGGTGACCTCTGACCCTACAAAGACTGGGAAATGAGACATTTTCCAACTGAAGGGTAGTGATGTTCACCTCTTTTCCTTTTTACTCTTCCTCTGAGTAATTGAGCAAGAGGAGAAGTGAACAAGAAGAAGACCGGTAAAAATGGAAGGCAAGCCCTACAATAACCCACCAAGCCACAAGACAATCAGCCCCTGGAAAAGTCAGATCCTCTGATCCAGTGTCTCCTGGTTCATTTTCCCAAAATATATCCAAGGTCCCCACGTTCTGAACAGAGAACATTGATATCCAGAGTGGCAACCTATCATGCCCTGGGTATTTTCAGACCTCAGCACAATCAGGAACAATGATCCAAGAAGATTAGACAGTGACTTTACTTATATATATAAGGTGGCAAGGACGGACCCTTTCTTTTCATAGCAAACTCTTATATTAGAGAATCCTGAAAAGAACCAAAGGGCAAATTTGCAGATCATTTCACAGCACATACACAGTCATAATACACACCTATGCCCACAACCCACAAAGGAACATTCCCTTGCCCCTTTGCCCTGCCTGTTCCTACAAACTAGCCTCAGCCAATAAACCCCTCACCTTCATCCCTTGGTCCTCAACACTCATGAGATCTTTGGCATTGGTATTTCAGGCATTAAAACTTATTTCTGTTATACATTAATAGCTCCAGAGGAACTTTTAACCAGGAATTACACCTCTCTCCAAAGGAGTTTAGAACTGGACCCCAGCAAAGGCCCCCAGGCTATTCTGTGAACATGTGAAAAGCCTTAGGAGCTGCTTAGGGGATTAGCAGAAATAATCTTTCCAGACGAATGGCTTTTCTGGGCCCCAGGTCTGATTTCCAAGACTGGAACAGAGCTCATCAGGCTTCTTGAGTTGGTGTGACACAAAACTCAGGAAAGGAGCAGGTAAATTGTTAGAAAATGGTTCTTTATGCTTTTGGAGCCCTCACAAGAGAGAAGCTCCCAACATGGTCCTAGAGGCTTTAGGCATTTTCTGCAGGAGAACCATGATGTGTTGCAGAGTAAGCCCTGTGTAGAGGGAAAGTAGTGGCCCCTACCAGGGCAGTCTGAGAAATGTCTTCAGAGGCCCCCTAATACCAACAAAAAACCCAGCCCTCCTGTGCCTGAGTACCTGGAATCCACCATTACTCATTCTTTCTGAAGCAGGGAAAGCTCCCTGTTGAAATGTAAATATATCATCCAGTTAACACCCATTAACACATTAGCATGGAATCCTCTTCCTGATTTGGTGACAAAATAACCTAGAGGACAGGAAGTAGAGTCCTAAAAGGATGTAGTTTTAGGTAAAGGTCATCAGGACTGGGAGGGAAGGGGTGGGTAAAAGGCCTCAAAGGCAGTCAGTAACTATGATTCTCTTACATGTTACAGAGTGTTGGGCCTCACAGTAACCTTGGTACTTGGGAAAAAAAGCTATGACAAACACAGAGAGCATATTAAAAAGCAGAGACATTACTTTGCTGACAAAGGTCCACCTAGTCAAAGCTATGGTTTTTCCAGTAGTCATGTATGGATGTGAAGGTTGAACCATAAAGAAAGCTGAGCACTGAAGAATTGATGCTTTTGAACTGTGGTTTTGGAGAAGACTCTTGAGAGCCCCTTGGACTATAAGCAGATCCAACCAGTCAATCCTAAAGGAAATCAGTCCTGAATATTCATTGGAAGGACTGAGGCTGAAGCTGAAGCTTCAATACTTTGTCCACCTGATGCGAAGAACTGACTCATTGGAAAAGACCCTGATGCTGGGAAAGATTGAAGGCAGGAGGAGAAGGGGATGACAGAGGATGAGATGGTTGAATGGCATCACCTTGCCATTGATGGACTTGATGGACATGAGTTTGAGCAAGCTCCAGGAGCTGGTGATGGACAGGGAAGCCTGGGGCGCTGCAGTCCATGAGGTTGCAAAGAGTCAGACATGACTGAGTGACTGAACTGAACTGAACTGAACTGAAAATTGATTATCCATCCTCCTCTTATAAGTATAAAGAGGTTAATCAATTTGCCCAAGTCTAATCAATGGCAAAACTCAACAGTACATCAGCTCATCACTTGAGTTGAGCTCTATAAACATTCCCTACACATCTGCTACACAAAGGCAATAAGCTCTTTGTCCAGGATACAGAGATGGTCAAGACATTGTCCTTACTCTCAAGGAGCTCAGCCTACTGTGGATGACAGTCAGGAGGTAGTGACAACAAAAGTAAATACAATGATAAGGGAAATAGTAAACACTGTGAGCACAAAGAGAAGAGGTACCTGACCCATATAAGGAGATGGGATACAGCAGGTTCAAGGAAGTCTTCCTGCAAAAACTAAGAGTTGAACACAAACATTCTCACTCCAAATTCCACACTCTCTCCATATCACTGATGATAAACATCATGATGCTTTGACACTTCGGTGTTCCCAGCCCACAGATAAGGTATAGCATGTCCTGAAATTCCAGGCCATCATTCCCAAGTTCTAACTCAGGTCCTCACAGTTGTGGCTGTTAGAAGAGCCAGGCTTCCAGACCCTGCCCTCAGAGTCAGGGTCTCTGTGGAGTTCCCAAAACATTCATTTTCTTCCCCTTTGATTTGTGGTCAGTGGGAAAGAGGGAGACCTGAGGAGTCTAGGATATGGTTGAAGTTCACATTCTGCCTCACTGAAAATTAATTATTTGCTCCTCATTGGGATGACATAATTAAAAACAAAGGTACTAAGTGTTTACTATGTGCCAGACACCGTACTAAGTTTTTTGTAGACATTATCTCATTTCATCTTCAAACAGCCACATGCAGTAGGTACTATTAACACCTCCAATTTACAGATGAGAAAATGGAGAGTTGGAGAGATCACATGACTTGGCAGAGACTGGGATTCTAACACAGGCCTGTATTCTGGTCCACTACATTGCTGTCTCTGAATTGTCAGAAGATTCCACTCTCCTGCCTCCCACCATTCACTCCATTCAGTCACTCATAGGTACTACATTTAAGGTACTACACTTGAATATGTTGTAATTGTGATTCTAAACTATATCAGCCAAGGAATTTACCTTCCAGGATTTCATAGAATAAAAACTTGCTGATTAAAAAAAAATTTTTTTTTAAAAAGGTCACATTTCCTGACCCGTTCATCTTAAGAAGAGGAAACAAAAGGCCAGAGAGGACGAGTCATTCAAAGTTGGTTAGTGACTGAGCCAGGATGAAGATGAGTCTCCCTAAATCATCGGCTCTCAAACTTTGTGTATCAGAAGGGTCTTCTTTCAAATGCAGATTCCAGAGGTCCACCCCAAGCTATTCATTCTGAACCTGTGGAGGGAGTATCTGGGAATCTGAATTAAAAGAAGAGCTGCTTGTTGTCCTTGGACGACACAAAGATAAAACTGTTTCTGTGTCCTGCTGCATCGTTTGTATCACTGAATAAGCACAAACTCATTTTTATTCCAAAGTGAGACAGAAGAGTTAGACCAGATCAAAAGCAGAAAATTCTGTGGATACAATCTACTTGGAGAGGTAACATCAATAGAAAGGAAACAATTGGGAAGGAATACATGACAGTAAACAAAGAATTAGTAAAATATATAGCAAAGAGCAGAGACATTACTTTGCCAATGAAGGCCCGTCTAGTCAAGGCTATGGTTTTTCCTATGGTCATGTATGGATGTGAGAGTTGGACTGTGAAGAAGGCTGAGTGCCGAAGAATTGATGCTTTTGAACTGCGGTGTTGGAGAAGACTCTTGAGAGTCCCTTGGACTGCAAGGAGATCCAACCAGTCCATTCTGAAGGAGATCAGCCCTGGGATTTCTTTGGAAGGAATGATGCTAAAGCTGAAACTCCAGTACTTTGGCCACTTCATGCGAAGAGTTGACTCATTGGAAAAGACTCTGATGCTGGGAGGGATTGGGGGCAGGAGGAGAAGGGGACAACAGAGGATGAGATGGCTGGATGGCATCACTGGCTTGATGGACGTGAATCTGAGTGAACTCTGGGAGTTGGTGATGGACAGGGAGGCCTGGCGTGCTGTGATTCATGGGGTTGCAAAGAGTCAAACATGACTGAGCAACTGAACTGAACTGAACTGATAGCAAAGACAGTCAAGGCTATAGCAGTCAGAGAAGGAAAAGTGCTCTGTGGGCTGAGGTGATCAGGGAGGCCTTTCTGGAAGAGGTGGGACTTGAGTCCAGTATTGCAGGACAAGGATTGGACAAACATGTAAGAATACATTCCAGGGATGGGAAGTACTTTGAGCAAAGGTAAAACATGAGGACATGCATGTTGTATTCAGCAGACAGAGAAGAGGCCTGCTCGATTATGCCAGATTCAGGGGACATCAGTTCAGTTCAGCCACTCAGTCGTGCCCGACTCTTTGCAACCCCATGGACTGCAGCACACCAGGCTTCCCTGTCCATCACCAGCTCCCGGAGCTTGTTCAAACTCATGTCCATCGAGTTGGTGACTCCCTCCAATCATCTCATCCCCTATTGTCCCGTTCTCTTCCTCCCTTCAATCTTTCCCAACATTAGAGTCTTTTCCACTGAGTCAGTTCTTCACATCAGGTGGCCAAAGTATTGGAGCTTCAGCTTCAGCCTCAGTCCTTCCAATGAATATTCAGGATTTATTTCCTTTAGGATTGACTGGTTGGATCTCCTTGCAGTCCAAGGGACTCTCAAGAGTCTTCTCCAACACCACAGTTCAAAAGCATCAATTCTTTGGTGCCCAGCCTTCTTTATGGTCCAACTCTCACATTCATACATGACTACTGGAAAAACCATAGCTTTAACTACATGGACCTTTGTCGGTAAAGTAATGTCTCTGCTTTTTAATATGCTGTCTAGGTTTGTCATAGCTTTTCTTCCAAAGAGCAAGCATCTTTTAATTTCATGGCTGCAGTCACCATCTGCAGTGATTCTGGAGGCCAAGAAAATAAAGTCTCACTGTTTCCATTGTTTCCCCATCTATTTGCCATGAAGTGATGAGACCGGATGCCATGAACTTCATATTTTGAATATTGAGTTTTAAGTCAGCTTTTTCACTCTCCTCTTTCATCAAGAGGCTCTTTAGTTCCTCTTCACCTTCTTCCATAAGGGTGGTGTCATCTGCATATCTGATGTTATTGACATTTCTCCCAGCAACCTTGATTCCAGCTTGAGCTTCATCCAGCCCAGCATTTTACATGATGTACTCTGCATATAAGTTAAATAAGCAAAGTAACTATATACAGTCTTTACATATTCCTTTCCCAATTTTGAACCAGTCCATTGTTCCATGTCTAGTTCTAACTGTTGCTTCTTGACCTGCATACAGATTTCTCAGGAGGTAGATGAGGTGATCTGGTATTCTCATCTCTTTTCAGAATTTTCCACAGTTTGTTGTGATCCACACAGTCAAAGGCTTTAACATAGTCAATATAGCAGAAGTAGATGTTTCTCTGGAACTCTCTTGCTTTTTCTATGATCCAACGAATGTTGGCAATTTGATCTCTGATTCCTCTGCCTTTTCTAAATCCAGCTTGAAGATCTGGAAGTTCTCGGCTCACGTACTGTTGAAGCCTAGCTTGGAGAATTTTGAGCATTACTTTGCTAGCTTGTGAGATGAGTGCAATTGTGCAGTAGTTTGAGCATTCTTTGCCATTGCCTTTCTTTGGGATTGGAATGAAAACTGACCTTTTTCAGTCCTGTGGCCACTGCTGAGTTTTCCAAATTTGCTGGCATATTGACTGCAGCACTTTCACAGCATCATCTTTTAGGATTTGAAATAGCTCAGCTGGAATTCCATCACCTCCACTAGCTTTGTTTATAGTGATGCTTCCTCAGGCCTACTTGACTTCATTCTAGAAAATGTCTGGCTCTAGGTGAGTGTTCACACCATCATGATTATCTGGGTCATGAAGATCTTTTTTGTATAGTTCTTCTGTGTATTCTTGCCACCTCTTCTTAATATCTTCTGCTTTTGTTAGGTCCATTCCACTTCTGTCCTTTACTGTGCATCTTTACATGAAGTGTTCCCTTGGTATCTTTAATTTTCTTGAAGAGCTCTCTAGTCTTTCCCATGCTATTGTTTTCCTCTATTTCTTCAGGGGACATAGCAGGCACCAAACATAGTCAGTGCCTGCTCTCATGGTGCATACATAGGACAGGAGGATGGGGAGGGACAAGAAACAACCAAATAACCAAATGAAGATTTGAGGTAGTAATAGGTGCTATGAAGACAATAAACAGAGTGATATGGCTGAGTGTTGGTGGAGCTATCAAACTAGTGAAATGAGGGAAAGCCTCTGAGAAGGTGTCACTTTTGCCACAACTGCAATAAAGGTAGATGCAGGAGAGCAGTGAAGACTATGATAGTAAAAATGGTCATTGAGACTGTAACTGGAGACTCTCCACCTTAGCTTTCATTTAAGCCCAAGTGAAAGATACATAGGATAGCACTGAACCTGTTTTTTGTTTGTTTGTTTGTTTTTGTCTTTGTTTTTTTGTTAAAAATAGAGTGGGGTCAAGAAAAAGGCAAAATGTATTCCTGGGTCACTGGATAAAGTCAGGCTAGGGGTTTAGCCTGGCAGAATGGGCTACATCTAAAGACACACTTTGCCTAGACATTTGGGTCTCTTACTGAACCCAAGTCCTCACACACTCTCCTCCTCCCCCAAAATACCTAGAAGTTCCCAAGTTGGTTCATCTCTCTCAATTCAGTGGGAATCAGAGGTCCTACAGTCAAAGCCTGATCCATAGAATTTGCCCAATGCCAAGGGACTCAACTAAACTGGGCCAAATGCGTGAGCAGGCAGTTCTCTCTCCTGTTTTGAGACCAGGATCTGTCACTCTAGAACCAGGGTCTGAAGCCCATGCTGGGGAAATGGCTCATTAAACTTAAGTGTGAATCTTCATTTTACCCCCTTCCCTTCTTGCTCCCCCCACCCCAGGCACAGAACCCCTGCAGTGGTAGCCATGACCTCTGTGAACAGTCTGTGGAAAAACCATCAGGTTGGTGATCTGTTTGTAGTGTCCTAACAGCCCCTTTCTATGCCTTTCTCTTCCCTTGAGGGTGATCTATACCTGGCCAGATGTCCAGGACCTTCATGGTCTCTCCTTTCAGCCCCATCTCCTTCTCTCAGGAAACAATAGTAAAAGCCCATTAATATTAAGATCAAAGTGACTAATGAGGCATTTGAATTTTGAGAATGTAAGTAATTAGGAAATAAATGTGGAAGTGTGTTTTTTTAATTATGTGCTTTACTGCATCCCTAAAACTGATATTAGAAAGACAGTGGCCTATTCCGGCAATATGGAGTTAAACTCTAGTTCCCTAAGGCAAGAACTAAAAGAAAGACAATGCAGGGGCAAGAAAGAGCCAAGACACAGATTTGTCATAACTGCAGGATGAGTTTATTTGTTTTTAACCATAATAATGATTAATATTATGGCAACACCCTGTATTGCGGGTATAAAAACACAATCCTCTCCCAAAATATGACTCAGCCTCTGTGCTCCCAGATACACTGAAATTCCTTGGAAGGCAGCTGCAGGCCTTTGTGGAGACTCCCATTCTTTCTTCTTTCACAGTTGGACAAATGAAAGACCCACAACCCTGCTGCTAGGTGCCCAGTCATAAGTAAAGAGTCACTGGGCCAACAAATCCCCACACAGTACAGTTAAGAATGTTTTGTTTAGACTGACAGTTACCTACCTCCAACTACCACCCAGAAGCAGGCAGCTTCCTGACCTGACTCTTGAATTTAACAGCAATCCAAATACTTCATCCTGGATCTGTGAGTGGAGGGCCTCAGGAAAGTTCAGGGGGATAACTATTTGCATTTATTCACAAAAATCCTAGAATCCTACCCCTGCCCTCTTCTTACATCGTAACTCTGTGATTATATCGTTTACAATAAAAAAGTGAAAAATAACTCAGTCCTTCTACTCAGACCATACCCTTGGGTGTGGCCTTTCAGTTAACTAACTGCTTCCTGGGAGGAGGAGAGATAGGAAGGAGCAGGGTGGGGCAAGAGCTAGGAAGATCTTAGAAGTCCCAGTATTCTAATTAACGTCACTTTTGAGTGTGGGCTCCAAAGGTATTCCTTTCTATTTATCAAATTTATTGGAAGGAAAGCTAAGACCTCAAAGAGGGCAGGAACTTGCTCAAGGTCACACCAAAAATATAGAGTGAGCTTCCCTGGTGGCTCAGACGGTAAAGCGTCTGCCTACAATGCGGGAGACCCGGGTTCAATCCCTGGGTCGGGAAGATCTCCTGGAGAAGGAAATAGCAACCCACTCCAATATTCTTGCCTGGAAAATCCCATGGACGGAGGAACCTGGTAGGCTACAGCCCATGGGGTCGCAAAGAGTCAGACACGACTGAGCGACTTCACTTACTTACTTACTTAGAGCTTGGTAACAGGAGCCAGGTCCTCTGTCTCCAGCCAAGTGCTCCATCCAAAAAAGATGTGTGATTCTCCCCAGTGAGTCAGGGAAAATGAGAGAAACAGGGTTATCAGAGGAGAAGGTTACAGTTCATGTGCTTTCATTCAGCCTTCTCAAAATGAACAGGAAGGAGAGACACAAACAAGGCCTGAATGGATACACTAAAAATCCAGAATTGTAGAGGTAATGGGCATCGAGGTGACTTTTCAAAGATGCTGCTCCAGGACTGGGCCACTTTACCTTTCCAGACGTCCTTCACTATCCTGGAAAAAATGGAGGAGGGGAGTGAGAAAAGGGTGGAGAAGGAGATAAGGAGAGGTAGAAGTGGGGGATAAAAGAAGAAAGAAGCTGAGGGAAAGATATGGAAGAAAAAAAGGTGGCTGAAAGAATGTTTGAAAAAGAACAACACTCCATGCCAGGATGGTTTAGGGCCCTCAGTTATAGCCCAGGTTGCTTCCCTTTCTCGTCTCTCCCTCCCTATATTCTCCACTGTCTTGGGTGCATGCACACACACACACACACATTCATTTTCATTAATATCCCTTGGGCCTGCCCCTTTCTTTTGCAGACATGCTGGCCCAGGCTCTAGAGCCTCGGGTTTCAACTGTAGTGAAGGGATTTCTGGGCCAGCCCAGCCTGTATGCTGCTTTACCCATGTATTTCACAGATGTTAGTTCCCTCTGCCATTCCCCAGGGGACCTGAGCAGAAACAGCTTAGCAGGAAAACATCTATATCAAAAAGGGTTTCATTATAATCAAAAGGAAAGGTGTCACATCTCCTAATCCCCATAACTCCCATCTACTACCAAAAGAAAAAGGCCTCTTTTCTATGCCTCTAGAGACTGCCCCATTGAGGAAGGTTCACCTAGACAGTTGGACTAAAACTACATCTACAACCTTACAACCTGACTGCTGGTTTGACCCTTAGCAGTGGGGCTTCACTGCCCACAGAGGAGAAAGCGGTAAAAGCCAACCATAAAATTGCTGAAGGAAGGTCAGAGCCACTCTCCAGAACCCAACTGACTAACATCTCACTCATCTGGAGGTCATTTCTCTGGCAACCTCATATATCTGGAACAAAGCGGAGAATAAAGAAGTGAGAAGGGGAAAAAAGCCTCCAAGAAGTCAAAATAGATGGCAGCAACCATACAGTGAAGTTTTCAGCATTTACACATAAATCTTTCTAGGAGCCAATTTACCTTGCTTCAGACTAAATCCTTACAAGGGTGCTTATTGTTTTCATAGTCACAACAAATGAGAATCACCAAATTGTAAGGAAGCAGAAGTGACAGTTGAATATAGATGTAGACAATGAATCACAGCCTTAAGGTTTTGTCCTCTTAATAATACAACATGACTGACTCCTGTTGTCAAAGATGAAGCAATTTGCTGAGAAATTTGTCAGGTTTTATCGGCCACCCTGCCCAGCTATCCACTTTAGGCACTGTTAGTTGTTTCTAGATCATCCTTTCAGCCTGACCATTTGCTTGAGGGTGATGAGTTATGATGATGACAATTCAGCTAAGTTTCCTTCTTACAAAATAAATAAATAAATACAATGCTGTGTTAGTTTCAGTTGTACAGCAAAGTGATTCAGATTTATATATATATATAAATATATATATAACAACAGGAGTCAGTCATGTTGTATTATTAAGAGGACAAAACCTTAAGGCTGTGATTCATTGTCTACATCTATATTCAACTGTCACTTCTGCTTCCTTACAATTTGGTGATTCTCATTTGTTGTGACTATGAAAACAATAAGCACCCTTGTAAGGATTTAGTCTGAAGCAAGGTAAATTGGCTCCTAGAAAGATTTATGTGTAAATGCTGAAAACTTCACTGTATGGTTGCTGACATCTATTTTGACTTCTTGGAGGCTTTTTTCCCCTTCTCACTTCTTTATTCTCCGCTTTGTTCCAGATATATGAGGTTGCCAGAGAAATGACCTCCAGATGAGTGAGATGTTAGTCAGTTGGGTTTTGGAGACTGGCTCTCACCTTCCTTCAGCAATTTTATATATATATATACACACACACACACACACACACATACACACACACATACACACACACACACATATATATGAACATTTCTAGTGGTTCAGATGGTAAAGAATCTGCCTGCAATGCCAGAGACTGAGGTTCAATCTCTGGGTCAGGAAGATCCCTCGGAGAAGGAAATGGCACCTGCTCCAACCCATTCCAGTATTCTTGCCTGGAGAATTCCATGGGCAGATGAGCCTGGCAGGCTACAGTCCATGGGGTCACAAAGAGTCATACATGACTGACTGAGTGACTAACATGACATACATATATATATATATATATATATATATATATGTTGTTCAGTTGCTAAGTCATGTCCGACTATACATATTCATTTTCAGATTCTTTTCCCTTATAGGTTATTATAAAATATTGTATAGTTCCCTGTGCTATACAGTAGGTCCTTGTTGGTTATCTATTTTATATATAGTACTGTGTATATATTAATCTCAAACTCCTAATTTATCTTCCCCCACTTACCCTTTGGTAATCATAAGCTTGTTCCTATGTCTGTGGGTTTATTTCTTATACTTAAATAAAAAGTTTTTAAAAATTAAAAATAAATAAAATGAAACTCCTTAAGCCCAGCTAAAGTAAATCCCAGCCTCATTGTCAGAAATGATCCATCATCAGACAAATGGATAAGAAAGCTGTGGTACACATACACAATGGAGTATTACTCAGCCATTAAAAAGAATACATTTGAATCAGTTCTAATGAGGTGGGTGAAACTGGAGCTTATTACACAGAGTGAAGTAAGCCAGAAAGAAAAATACCAATACAGTATACTAATTCATATATGTGGAATTTAGAAAGATGGTAACAATAACCCTGTATATGAGACAGCAAAAGAGACACAGATGTATAGAACAGTCTTATGGACTCTGTGGGAGAGGGCGAGGGTGGAATGATTTGGGAGAATGGCATTGAAACATGTATATTATCATATGTGAAATGAACCGCCAGTCCAGGTTCGATGCAGGATACAGGATGCTCGGGGCCTTGCAGTGGGATGACCCAGATGGATGGTATGGGGAGGGAGGTGGAAGGGGGGTTCAGGATGGGGAACACGTGTATACCATGGTGGATTCATTTTGATGTATGGCAAAACCAATACAATATTGTAAAGTAAAAAAAAAAAAAAAAAGACAGAAATGATGGAGCCCAGAGGTGTGATTGCAGGACATTTGGGATGGGATTCAGAGGATCAGACTCTCTTTAGAAAAGGAGCTACCACAAACAGGACATGAGTCTCTTCCCTGGAATAGTCTTGCCAAATCATTGTAGCTGATTTGTAGCTTTCCACAGAGACTTCCCCAGAAAGAAAAGTGCTGGACTGAGTGAAGTGAAGTGAAGTGAAGTCGCTCAGTTGTGTCCGACTCTTAGCGATCTCATGGACTACAGCCCACCAGGCCCTCTGTCCATGGGATTTTCCAGGCAAGAGTACTAGAGTGGGGTGCCATTGCCTTCTCCGTTAACAGCAGCTAGGCATATTATATTTACTTGGAGCTGGTATACTTGGTGACAGCCTTAGTGCCCTCGGACATGGCGTGCTTGGCCAGCTCCCCAGGTAGCAGCAAGCACACGGTGGTCTGGATCTCCCTGGATGTGATAGTCGAGTGCTTGTTGTAATGCACCAGGCATGATGCCTCACCAGCCGTGTGCTCGAAAATGTGGTTGACGAAGGAATTCGTGATTCCCATGGCCTTGGACGACATGCTGATGTCCAGATGGACTTGCTTCAGCACCTTGTACACATACACGGAGTAGCTCTTCAGTAGCTGGACTGAAGGCTGGACCAAATAGCTCCACTTGCTCTACATTTGTCTGTTGATGTTGTTTTTAGCACTAGAATCTTACCCAGAGCAGCTAGTATCAATGGTTTCTGGGTATGCTCTTTGCAGAAAGGGCAGGATAACAGGATTACACTTTACTGTCACTTGAGTGGGTTTGGATGTGAGACATGCAATATCAACCAGTGGGAAGGAGGAAGACATTAGTAGCAGGTGAGATGAGAACTAGGAGTCACCATCCTGACCACTTAGGCTGGGCCCTGAGGGAGGAAGCAGTGGAACAGGACAATGCAACTTGGCTAAAGGGCATGTGGATCTCTGGTGTCTGTTAGGTGCAGAATGTAGGGTCTCAGAGGGCAGGCAGGCTCAGGAGCCACCCCTCCCAATCACAGCTAGAGAAATAGGCAACAGACAGCAATCCTCCAAATTAGACAGATGGTAGCAGTGAGTTCATTCACAGCTGAACCTCAGCCACTGGCAAGAGAGGACAGGAAAAAAGCATTCAGCCTCCAGAGGAAGAACTTGACCAGAGCCAGGTAGGGAATTAAGGTCCCAAACTAAGGTCCAAAGTGGGCCTTAGTCCAAGCAGAGAGCCAGAACCCAGGCAAATGAACTGAGCCACACAGTGGGAAATAAAGAATGGCTGTCATAAGAGGGCTTCAAGGTACTTGGGTCTTTCTTGTGGCTCACTCCAGTCACCAGAGGGCTGGGGCAGCTGAAGTTGCCCATTCAAGAATGGCTCAGGGCAGGGGGACTAGAAAAGCCTGGGGGAAGGCAGAGGCTTGTAGTCTTCTTGAGCAAATAACAATTCCACCATTAGAGTCATCCTTTGTGGGCCAGTAATTTACCTTGGATTTCTTAGTCAGCTTCTCTGAAAATGCTGCATCCACTTTACCAGCTTTACTGAGATACACATCACATATCATACAGTTCACCTATTTAAAGTGTATGATTCACTGTGTTTTAGTATATGCCCAGTGATTGCCACAAATTGCCCACTTTTTAAATTAAATTTTTATTTTGAGACAATTGTAAATTCATGTATAGTAGGAAGAAATAAAACAAAGAGATCCTTTGTACACTTTACCCAGTTTCCCCTCAACAGTAGCATCCCGTAAAACTGTAGAACCATATCACAAGCAGAACATTGACATTGGTACAATCTACCCATCTTTTTCAGATTTCTCCAGTTTTATTTGTATTTACTTGTATGTGTGTTTCATTCTATGCTATTTTATCACCTGTGTAGGTTCATGTATCCACACCACAGTCAAGACACTGAATGGTTCCATCACCACAAGAATCCCTCAGGTAGCCCTCATCCCTCTCACTGACCTCACTCCCCCTTCTTTCTCTAAACCCTGGCCACCACTAATCTGTTCTCTATTTTTACAACTTTGTCATTTCAAGAATGCTATATAAATGGAATTATACAGTATGCAACCATTGGTGAATGACTTTTTTTTACTCAGCCTAATTCCCTTGAGATTTATCCAAGTTGTTGTGTGTTGGATAGCTCATTCCTTTTTATCTTGCACTCACTTTTAAGTCAGGGAAATCTGCCAGTGGCTTAATATACTGAAGGAGAGGTCCTGGGGCTGGCATTTCAGCACAGTGAAAGAACTATAGAAGCTGAGGGCATGGGCCTAAGTGGAATTCTTCCTGCCTTGAAGACATGCCTGGAGTCTTGAACTGCACTTAAGCACATGGCTCCCTCTTTTAGTTGAAAAGTACACAGTACTGTTCTTTAGCAATCAGCCACCAGCAATTGTCACCACAAGACTTTTGGCATTTGGGGGTTCCACCCAGATCAGACTCCACTCTCTAGAGGAAAAGCCTCAGAGGTAAGAAATCTTTAATACCAGCAGAGTCCAACTATTGAGTGCTTAATATTCTAGAAACTCTCCATATATTGAGCTATAGTTGCCTTTTGGGGAAGAAAAAACCCAGCAGAAGCCAAGGAGCCTCTGGAAAGTCAAAAGCAAGAGCTTGATTTCTCGAGTTGTCTTGAGGAAGATATACTCCAGCAGTCTTTGTGGTACTGATTTCATATTTCTCTCCTTTCACTCATATTGAAACCCTAAAGACTTTCTGCTTCTCATCTTCTGTTGATTCCAGGATCATCAGAATGAGACACCTGCTATGATGTCTATAATTTACTTTAAAATATTAAAGCAGAGATAGTGTGATGTTCTGCATGATTAGTTTAAATATACACTTTATGTAGAGTGTATATCAAGACCTCTCACTCAAAAGCACACTCCAGAGATGGCTACTACAGCTACCAGCTTCAACTATCATTATTTTCTAATAATACCAGAGACTATGATAATTAGCATAAAAAGTTTTAGAAATAAATTTTCATTGGAGAAAACAGAGACAAGTTAATTAATATGATGCTTATTAAAATGGGTTATTGGTGAGATTAGTGGTATTCAAAATATATGGACAGACTAGAATATTTTACCTTGAACAGGGTATTAAAATCTAGTAGTCTCTACATTTTAGGGAGGGTACTCTTGAATCGATTCTTAAAGGGTCCTGAGTCCTGCTGATGTTTCCGGATAATTCTTAGTTCCCTGAATCCAATAAAAGTTTAATTGAATCTATGGCTGGAATATTATTACATTTGCCTCAGGTGAACCTTTCATGCAAGAGTAACCAAAAAGGACAGAGATCTGAATATCAGTGAGCTTCTAGAACAGGTTTTATGACTGTTTTGTACCTGCCTGCTAATAAATGTTTATATGTGTGGCAGATTTTGGTGGGACACTTGCTTTTATTCTAAACTGGCAGCAAGGTTGTGGGGAGGTAGCTAAACCCTTCACTTTTTTCCAACTGTTTGTAACTACCAAGACATACTCATAAAACTAAAAGTTGTACAGTACCAAATTTGTTGAGGTCAGTTCACCACAGAACGTTAACAATGCAAAGAAGAAGCCCTTATGGTGCCTCTTGGGTTTTTTCAGAGCTTTATGGAGATCTTCATACAGCTCTGAAAAAAACCACGAGCCACAAAAATTCTGAAGGGAAGATATTGAATTCAGTAGCAAACAGCAATCTTTATCACATGAGCAACTAAGGTATCTAGATGTCAGATGAGGAGACCTGCAACTTTTGAGTCTGGGTCTTCATTGGGAGGCACGTTTCTGTGGCATAATTTCTCAAAGTGGATCTTCTTGAAAAATCAACATTTCAAATCCTCGAAATCATGAAGTACTAGTAAGCCTTGCCAAACCTAGACAGTGTATTAAAAAGCAGAGATATCACTTTGACAACAAAGGTCCATATAGTCAAAACTATGGTTTTTCCTGTAGTCATGTACGGATGTGAGAGTTGGACCATAAAGAAGGCTGAGCATTGAAGAAATGATGCTTTCAAATTGTGATGCTGGAGAAGACTCTTGAGAGTCTCTTGGACTGCAAGGAGATCAAACCAGTTCATCCTAAAGGAAATCAACTCTGAATACTCACTGGAAGGACTGATGCTGAAGCTGAAGCTTCAATACTTTGGCCACCTGATGCAAAGAGCCACCTCATTGGAAAAGACCCTGATGCTGAAAAAGATTGAGGGCAAGAGGAGAAGGGTATGGCAGAGGATGAGATAGTTGGATGGCATCACTGACTCAATGGACGTGAGTTTGGGCAAGATCCAGGAGATAGTGAAGGACAGGGAAGCCTGGTGTGCTGCAGTCCATGGGGCCACAAAGTTAGACATGACTAAGCGACTCAACAATAACGATAAGCCTTGCACAGTCTTAGCTAACCTGCACATTTTAAAAATCTAAAATTTCTGAACAAGGATTGATAGAATAAAAACTTCTCTGTATATTTAAGTGCCAAGCATGATATACCCATTATCTCTTTTGATTCTTCAAAAAAAAAAAAATCCTTCAAGGAAACTGAAGTTTAGAGACATTAACATGACTTATCTGGGGTTCTATGGCCTATAAGTGACACAGTTGGGGTTCAAGCCCCATTTGTCCAACTCTTCCTGCTCCACACCATGCTGCTTCTCATTCTTTGAAAACATAATGGGTGAATAGAATGGAAAAACAAGGAAGAAACTTGCATTTGTAAAAGAGTCCTCCATTACTGCAAAGTCACTCTAACCCACCTCTCAAAAACTTTGCTATAGGGACTTCCTTGGTGGTCCAGTGGCTAAGACTTCACCCTCCCAATGCAGGGGGCCTGGGTTCCATCCCTGGTTGGGGAACTAGATCCTACATGTTACAATTAAGAGTTTGCATACCACAACTAAAAAAAAAAATCTTAAGTGCTGCAACTAAAGACCCTTGCCACACAAAATGCCTTTGATCAAAGATCCTGTGAGGTGCAACTAACACCTGGTATAGCCAAATAAATACTAAAAACAAAATTTTTTTTAAAAAAAAGAAGCCAATTTTGGGCTTCCCTGGTGGCTCCATGGTAAAGAATCCGCCTGCCAGTGCAGGAGACACAGGTTCAATCTCTGATCCAGGAAGATCCCACATGGCACAGAGCCATGAGAGAGTTTGTGCGCCACAACTACTGAGCCGGTGCTCTAGAGCTTGTGCTCTGTAACAAGAGAAAACAGTGCAATGAGAAGCTGGCACACCACAACTAGAGAGTAGCCCACACTTGGCACAACTAAAGAAAAGCCCACCTGGCAATGAAGACCTAGCACAGCCAAAAATAAATAAAAAAATTATTTTTTTTTAAGAAACCAGTTTCAAGAGCTAAATTTTTAAAAAGACACTATAGTGAGCAATCATGGAAATAAAAAAGAATCAAAAGGGACCTAGAGATTGTCACACTGAGTGAAGCAAGTCAGACAGAGAAGGAGAAATATAATATGACATACCTTATATGTGGAATCTAAAAAGAAATGATACAAATGAACTTAACTTACAAAACAGTAAAAGACTCACAGACTTAGTAGATGAATTTATGTATGCTAGGGGGAAGGACAAGGGGTAAGAATAGTTAGGGAGTTTGGAATGGACACGTACACACTGCTATATTTAAAATGGATAACCAACAAGGACCTACTGTATCACACATGGAACTCTGCTCAGTTTGTGTGGCAACCTGGAAGAGAGGGAAGTTTGGGGGAGAAGGGATGCATGTATATGCATGGTTGAGTCCCTTCACTGTTCACCTGGAACTATCACAACATTGTTAATCAGCTATACCCCAAAGCAAAATAAAAAGTTTATTAAAAAAGAATCAAAAGATCTATTTATGTAGAACCACACAGTCCCTGGCATACATAAGCCTGTATAACTGTGTTACTCACTGTGAGATCTTCAGACAAATATATCTAGTTATATTTTAGACTTGATATTGTCTAACAGGTAGCTTCAGTTATTGTTTCAATTTTACAGCAAGAGACAGAATTGGAAGGAATTCTCTGGTGGTCCAGTGGTTAAGACTCTACAATTCCACGGCTGGCAGCCCGGGTTCGACCCCTGGTGGGAGAATTAAGATCCCACAAGCTGCACAGGTACAGCCAAGGGAAAAGAAAAAAAGAGACAAAATTGGAGAAGACTCACTGCCTTGCCTAAAGCCACAAGTCAGTGATAGAAACAAGAGTCAAACTCAAATCTGTCTGATTCTACATCCAGCACATTCCACTGCTTACTAATGCTTTACCTGATATATCATACCTTCCACATATTCACTCCTGGACTCAGAGAAAGCCTGAAACTCACCAGTTATCATGTGTATCTAATTTTAAGACTGTCAGCCCCCAGGATGGCCCAGCCCCAAAACCTTGCTGGAGGGCAAGTCATCCTGCCCCATGCAGGCAGCCAGCTGGCCCTAGTTATGGTTTAGGAGGCTGAGCAATTTCTGCTGGGATTTTCTCTTACTCTTACTACTTTTTTCCAGGTTGGGGCCAGTAGGTTAAGCACCCTCTGCTTTGGAAATCTTCAATGCATTTGAAAAGACAAAACTTTTTATATCTGCAGAAGAGGAGACCCCTGTCACATTAGGGGAAACCATGAGTGTTGGTCTCAACCTTGAACTATCTGGGCCTTGCTTGCCTCCCTCAGCTCTCAGCTCTTCCACTCCCACACCACCATAACCATCCCCTGATCCACACTTGGTTCATAAGAAAGTCAGAATTTTACAAATAGCTTCATGGTCATTGCTTTGAATTACACAACCCCTTGGGTAAACTTTGAGATTACAAAATTTAGCTTTAAAAGCAGTTGTTTTATGGCCAGCCAAGTCATGATACTGTCATTTCATCTCACACCAGGGTGACCTCATCCTCCACTGTGGGCCTGAGATGCTAATCAAGAAAGGCCTGGGTTTAGGGAGGTCCAGACAGGAAAGAGCCAGTGAAGTTAACGCCCTGAAAGGACAATTTGGTACTCCATTCTTGGAGTGGTGTTGACGGGGGCAGGGGCAGGGGGCTATGAAGAAATATATGCCTCTGGATCATGTAGCAGAGATTTTTGAGCAGCAGTATGGGTCACACTGTCCAGCTCCATGGCCCTTCTAGGGCCACCTAGCCCCAACTGATAGATTTCCTCCCTCCCCATTTCTACAGACTCTGGGATTCATTCTGCCCTGAATCAGGAGGGAAATATATCTCCATCCATACCTTACCAGCTCAAGTGAGTGGCATCTGGCCCTACTATGATCTCATATTTTCAGTTTCAGTAACAGGGATCTTGTACAGGTTTCTGCCTTGTACCTAGTTCCTGCAATTGGGCTCCTGTCGTATTCCCTCTATATCAGAGGCCCTGTAATTCCCTAGGTCTCCAAATTCTTCCAGCACTTAGGAAAGAGCAGGCTTTCTTGCCAATCCCTTCAATGCCTACCCAACCTAGGGCCTTTCTGAGAATTGGAGTCCTTTGAAATTTTAAAATTTATATATTTCAATTTTAGATGTTATAAATTGGCTCCCTAGTAGGAAAGATTAAGAAATCCACACTCAGTTATGCTAGATGAATAAGTCCTAGAGGACAACTCTACAGGGTAGCACCTATGGTTAATAATACTATATTATATACTTAAATTTTTGTTAAGATGGTAGATCTTATGTTAAGTATTCTTAATAGCAAGAATAATAATAATCAAGAGGATAGGAAGACATTATTGCAGGCGATGGATAGGTTTATTGCATAGATTGTATTGGTTTCATGGGTATATATATTTATCTCCAGACACATCAAATCATATATATCTAAATTTGTACAGGTTTTTGCATGTCAATCATGCCTCAATAAAGTACTTTTTTAAAAATCAGCACTTACTCATTTCTGCTTATTTTATTTTCCTTTACCTCCTTATTTCTGCTAGTCATGTTAATATTTTTACTTTTTCTGGATTTTGAACCTATTGGTAATGTGTCCCTGCCACTTGCAACTATACTTCCTTGACACCAGCTCATCTCCTAGACACTTATCTGAAGCCTGTCACCAGACTCCCAGGATGCTGCCTCTGCCCCTTGTAGGACCACCTGTGACTGCCTGCTGCCTGACTCCCTGGTCCTGTGACCACTGGCCTAAAACCTCATTCTACCTGGACCTACTGTTGAAACATCCACTTGCCACCAACTCTGCTCCCCTTGGGTGTATTTCTCCTTAGGCTCTGAGGTAGTGCTGGCATCACCATCTCCAGCCACCAGCACATCCTAGTCAGGTTCCTTCACTCCAGCCCTCACCCTGTGCTCTGAGGTGTTGCAGACAGGAGCTGGAAGCTCCCCAATACTCTAGGCTGCCCTGAACCATAGATGATGTGCAGGTACTATCCAGGCCCCCTTAAAGTAAATTTTTACCACTAAATTTTTAAAAAAAGAACAGAAGAAGTAACATGCACCCCAAAGACCAGAAATCTAATGTTTTACAGAACATTATAAATATACATTTAATTACAGATTGGATGGGATGACAATATATGAGGTCATTTAGATTTCTTTTTATCCTTCACTCTCTCCCATAGATCCCTTTTGGAAGGTTGTTTTGGGTTTTTTTCCAGGGATTTCCTACTCCCTGAAGGAGAGGAGGTTCAGCCCTAGTCATGACTTCCTTTAAAAAAAAAAGACAGTTTCACTAAGTATTAATAGAATGCTAGATTTCTAACTTATATCCACTCAGAACTTTTATATAGTTCCATTTATTCTGGTATCTAGTATTACTGCTAAAAGTCTAGAAAGCTTATTATCTTAATGATTTTTAAAAATTTGAATGAGGCTTGAAACTTCTAATCCAATTCTGAAAATATAAAGAAATATTATATGGTTAAAAAAAATAGGAAATTAACATGTGATACAGCATTAACTATAGATTTTGTTCAAATTTCACAAAATTTTATGCCAGTGTCCATTATTTGTTTTCATATCTTATTAAAGATTCGACATTATATTTAGTTGCACTGAGCAACTTCAGCTGCATGCAACAAATTCTGATAAATTCTCTTTTCATTTTTATTCTGTTACAAATATTTTATAATTTTCCTTTTTATGGTTTCTTAGATACACACATCATTTAAAAGTGGACATTTAATTTCAAAATACATAGGGCTTTGTTTAAAGTATCTTTGATATTAATTTCTTATTTTGATATTAATTTCTCACTTAAATGCTTTCTTCTCTACAATCACCCTCTGTGTTTTTTCATTCTTCTAAATTTATTGAGGCTTTCAATGGCTAGATCAAAGATCTCTCTTGGTAAATATCACATTGCACTTGATTTCTATTGATTTCTAACATAATTGTACAGTGAAAAGAGAACAAACTCTGTATGATTTCAATATCTTTAGACCATGAAATTTTTGCTCCTTGTTTTATGTCTCTGGCTATGTTGCAGTATCTCCTAGTTTATAGTCTATGGGAACTTGAATGAATTTGTATTCTGCTGTTGTGCGAAAATTGTATAAATTTTAATTATGTTGAATTGGTTTTTAGTGCTTTTCAGGTCTATTATATTCTTCTACTTTTTTGTCTATTTATTCTATTACTTTTTGAGAGTTTGATGTTAAAACACCAATTAAAAATCTTAATTTATCTACTTAAAAATAATTGTAATATATAGTAGAACTATATGTAACTTTTTTCTGTATTTTCTAAGTCTTCTATAAGTGTGTTATCATACTTTCATAATTTAAAAAAATAAGAAAAAAAGACAGTGAACTGATAAGTAGATAATGATTCATCCCAAAGGGGAGAAAGACCCCATTTCAGCGTTCTGTGCTTCCCGCCACTGAGCAAGTCCCAGGCTATGATCCTGACAACTTCTAGACCTTAACTCTTACCCTCCTCCCAGCTGGATTGACCCTCTTCCTCTATGCCATTTATCTGAACTATGCTCATTTTTCAAACTCCTCCAGGAAGCATATTTATCTACTTCTCAACCTCATGCTGCACTTAAAATCTACACCACACAGTTTAGTACTTACCTCACCAAACTCTTAACCCCTGTTGCTTCATGAAAGTTAGTCTAAGCTCCACAGCAGTGCCATAAGAATCCCCAGGACAACTTAAAATAAGCCTGGGTTTGTATTGGGGGCTCAGCAAAGAAACAGTGGAGACGACTGTTCCAGAAACAAAATCAGAGGTTTCCATTCTTTTTGGATAACTGGCTAGCAAATGGAGTACTGAGATGGAGCCATTAAAACAAACAAACAAACAAAAAAAAAAAAACCAGTAGCATCCTGAAGAGCAGTTACCAAAGATACCACAGGTATTCCTAGGTCATTGAACCACTGTTAGAGCAGAAAGGAATCTTAATCATTTACTCCCAAACTTTTAAACTGGGGTATGCATACCCCTGGGGGGTCCATGGCAGTGTGCCAAGAGGGTCCACAAAGTTACAGGATAAACATAGCATGGTCTTAGAGTGTCAATTTTACTTGAATATAAGAAACTTAAAACATTTCTATATCAAAACAAATATGGCTATATCATCGTAGCAAATGAAAATTTTGAACACATTTTTAGAATAAAACATGAAACCTCTAGGACACTTTGACTTTATAGTAGGCTCCTTTGCATAATCCAATCCACCCCTCTCTTCTACCCATGCTGGGGATTTCATTCTCCCTCTCCTCTGTTATTGGGTTACTTCAGTTAAGAAATAAATGTTTGAGAAGACTGATCTAGTCCAACCCTCTCTTTTCACAGTTAGGAAAACTGAGGCCCACAGATGAGAAATAATTTGGCCAAAGCCCCAGACAGTGAGTTGAGGGAAAGCTAGGATCACAATCCACCCCCTCAGAATGTATCTTTCTTCCCAGTGATTTGCTCAGGTGACTACTGACTGTGAACTACACTTCCTTGCTAACTCTGTTCCACTCTTTGTACTCTTCAACATTTTTTAGAATTTGCCAAGGGTTCTATCACCTATATTTGTGGCACCAGCATCCCTGAGAGCAGGCAATAACTTTTAGTCCCTTTCTAAATCTTCAAATGCAGTGAATAATGCTGCATTTCCCAGAAATCAGAGTGTAATTATGAGATGAAAATCCCTTGCAGAAACAAGATAAAATTCATAGTTTTAGGGAGAAAGAGGCAAAGCAGGGAAGGAAGTCCTGCTAATCAGAGGCCATAGGCAGGAAGCAAAGAGCTGATCTTAAGACTCTGTTTTATTCCTTGGTTTATGTAAGAATTACATAATTACATAATATTAGCCACATCCTCAAGGCTCTAAGGAAACTGGGCCCTCAGCGGTGTACCCCAACTGGCTTTACTATCTCCTGAGGTGAATTGTACCCTCAGGCTGTAGAACTAAAACAATCATCTCACTCCAGTGTTCTTGCCTGGAGAATCCCAGGGACAGGGGAGCCTGGTGGGCTGCCATCTATGGAGTCGCACAGAGTCGGACACGACTGAAGTGACTTAGCAGTAGCAGCAGCAGCAGCAGCAGGTTAAAAAAAAAAAAAAGGAAGTGACTTCAGATTCAAATGAACTCAGCTTCACAAACATCATATATATTCTTTGTGCAAATTAGCAGGGGCTGCCTGTAGATTCACATATTTACACCTACTTTTTCACACCTTAAACCCACAATTCTTGTTGTTACACAGACATATACAAACACTTCTGCATCCTGTCATAAACACAAACATAAGCACACATTTGTACTGGAAAAACCAAACAATCATACTCTCTGTCCATACTTCTCCTCCAACATCCAGCCCCGAACATACACAGCCACCAGTATACCCACATTCACAGTCATATACATGAGGTTAAAAAGTAACCCAGATTGCCAGGTTTAGAGCCACATTCCACAGTGTCCCATTCCTCTCAGAGAACTAACAGATCATTTCACAAAGGTGTCATCACCTGCTGACTAATGGCAAGTTACAGCCAGAATAAATGGTCCATTACCCATCCCCACTACAGGTAGACCTGGAGAAGAATGACAGCAGAGACAAAGGAAACTTGTGGCTCAGTGTCACTGCAGGAAACTGACTGGAAAGGTAAGATGAGGGCTCATTTGAACCAAAGAGATTGTCTTTCCTCTCTGAACCCTAGAGTTGGGGATGGGGAGACTGGAAGGTAGTCTGGCTTTTTGCAGATTTCTCAAACTCAAAATACAAATCACCTGAGGTGGGGGCAGAGGTGGAAGTGGGGAGGAAAATTGTTCTCTTGTCCTGAATTTTCCTTGTCTGGAAGAGGACTGTGATCGTATTATAATTCTTTCTCTTTTGTAAACATCTATTTATTTATTTATTGACTTTGTCAGGTCTTAGTTGCAGCACGTGGGCTCTCTTGTTGTGAGTGTGGGCTCAGTTGCCCCACGGCATGTGGGATCTTAGTTCCCCCACCAGGGATCAAACCCACATCCCCTACATTGGAAGGTGGATTCTTAACCACTAGACCACCAGAGAAGTCCCAATACTTCCTCTTTTGAACAAGGAGAAAAGGAAAGATATACCCATTTGAATGCACAGTTCCAAAGAATAGCAAGGAGAGATAAGAAAGCCTTCCTCAGTGATCAGTGCAAAGAAATGGAAAACAATAGAATGGGAAACACTAGAGAGCTCTTCAAGAAAATTAGAGATACAAAAGGAATATTTCATTCAAAGATGGGCTCAATAAAGGACAGAAATGGTAGGGACCTAACAGAAACAGAAGATATTAAGAAGAGGTGGCAAGAATACACAGAAGAACTATACAAAAAAAGATCTTCACAACCCAGATAATCATGATGGTGTGATCACTCACCTAGAGCCAGACATCCTGAAATGGGAAGTCAAGTGGGCCTTAGGAAGCATCACTGTGAACAAAGCTAGTGGAGGTGATGGCATTCCAGTTGAGCTATTTCAAATCCTAAAAGATGATGCTGTGAAAGTGCTGCACTCAATATGCCAGCAAATTTGGAAAACTCAGCAGTGGCCACAGGACTGGAAAAGGTCAGTTTTCATTCCAATCCCAAAGAAAGGCAATACCAAAGAATGCTCAAACTACTGTACAACTGCACCCATCTCACAAGCTAGCAAAGTAATGCTCAAAACTCTCCAAGCCAGGCCTCAGCAATATGTGAACCATGAACTTCCAGATGTTCAAGCTGGTTTTAGAAAAGGCAGAGAAACCAGAGATCAAATTGCCAACATCCACTGGAACATAGAAAAAGCAAGAGAGTTCCAGAAAAACATCTATTTCTGCTTTATTGACTATGCCAAAGCCTCTGACTGTGTGGATCACAATAAACTGTGGAAAATTCTGAAAGAGATGGGAATATCAGGCGACCTGACCTGACTCTTGAGAAATCTGTATGCAGGTCAGGAAGCAACAGTTAGAACTGGACATGGAACAACAGACTGGTTCCAAATAGGAAAAGGAGTACGTCAAGGCTTATATTGTCACCCTGCTTATTTAACTTACATGCAGAGTACATCATGAGAAATGCTGGGCTGGAGGAAGCACAAGATGGAATCAAGATTGCCAGGAGAAATATCAATAACCTCAGATATGCAGATGACACCACCCTTATGGCAGAAAGTGAAGAAGAACTAACGAGCCTCTTGATGAAAGTGAAAGAGGAGAGTGAAAAAGTTGGCTTGAAGTTCAACATTCAGAAAACTAAGATCATGGCATCCTTCCCATCACTTCATGGCAAAAAGATGGAGAAACAGTGGAAACAGTGGCAGACTTTATTTTGGGGGGCTCCAAAATCACTGCAGATGGTGATTGCAGCCATGAAATTAAAAGACGCTTACTCCTTGGAAGGAAAGTTATGACCAACCTAGACAGCATATTCAAAAGCAGAGACATTACTTTGCCAACAAAGGTCCATCTAGTCAAGGCTATGGTTTTTCCAGTGGTCATGTATGGATGTGAGAGTTGGACTATATAGAAAGCTGAACACCAAAGAATTGATGCTTTTGAACTGTGGTGTTGAAGAAGACTCTTGAGAGTCCCTTGGACTGCAAGGAGATCCAACCAGTCCATTCTAAAGATGATCAGTTCTGAATGTTCATTGGAAGGACTGGTGTTGAAGCTGAAACTCCAATACTTTGGCCACCTGATGTGAAGAACTGACTCATTTGATAAGACCCTGATGCTGGGAAAGATTGAAGGCAGGAGGAGAAGGGGATGCCAGAGGATGAGATGGTTGGATGGCATCACTAACTCGATGGACATGAGTTTGAACAAGCTCTGGGAATTGGTGATGGACAGGGAGACCTGGCATGCTGCAGTCTGTGGGGTCACAAAGAGTCGGACACGACTGAGCAACTGAAGTGAACTGAACTGAACTGAATATAACAATAATGTATCCTGCTTGAGGACAGTTTCTGGAAAATACCTTCTGGCTAATCCTATTATCTTAAAATGTAAATTATGGGGGTGGGTCTAGCAAGGTCTTTACAACCTCCAGACATTCTTTTGATTCATTATAATAACTAATTAAAAGGTATATAACTCCACTGCTCACACTAGCAAGGGGGCACTCTTTCTGCCCCCTTCTGATCTCTATGTCAGAAGCTTTCTCTATCCTTTTTATACATTAATAAAACTCTATTACACAAAAGCTCTGAGTGATCAAGCCTCGTCTCTGGCCCCGGATTGAATTCTTCTCCTCCAGAGGCCAAGAATCCCAGGATCTTTCATGGTTCAGCAACAACCTTTCAGGTTGGTGGCTCATCTGGGATTCTTCAGGACAAGGTAAGGATGCTTGGAGCTCTAGTTCTTTGTTCTCCTAGCGAACACGTTTTCTGCTGTACTTTACTAACCCTACAGCGTGCTTGTGTGAATGGATGACATGCTCTGTGTGAAGCAAGTGAGGAGCCCTGCTCTGCAGTTCCACGGTGACCTCATATGGCTTATGGCAGAAACCTGTCAGGGGATTATACTGACCTGCCAATGCTAGGAGGCACCCAATGTCTCCTTCAGGGACCAACCAGAAGTGGGCAAAGCGTGTGGACTGAACTCTCCTTTCTCAGTCAAACTTTCCAGGCTCTTTGACCATTTCATAACTTCTTGGGAATTAGAACTACTAACCTATCTGTTGGATCATAGACTTTCAAGGGGCTTGTGATCTATGCTGTTACTGTGTACTGTTACTTAGGTCCCAAACTTGGATTGGTAGTCAAGAAGCACCTAGCCTCACTAGGAGTTGAAAGTTCAGAAGTTAGATGGAGCTCTAGCTCCAAGAGCATCCCTGAAGTTAAAGATTACTCAGGTTGGAAGTGCAATGGGTTTCTTCCTTTGGTAACACTAGCTCTTAGTGGACCACAGGAGACTTTCCAGTGGCTTTTGTCCCAACTCCTTAGATATTCTTTCTGTAGAATCTGTGGGAATGAACTGGAAGGACTGGCCCTAATAACTTGAGGACAAAAATCACTTTTTCCTCACTGGCCAGCCTTTCACTATCTCCTTTGCTATCACTATACTGGTGTGGTGACACTTGGAAGGAACATCTCGGTTTTATATTCATACTGGTTTTATTGTGGTCAGGAATATACTCAGAGTTGTGCACAGGCACTCAGGTGATGAATGTTTCCCGCAGTGGTCTTAGCTTGGGAGGCATTCCAGAAAGTTATTCTGATTGCACCTCGGGTGGCATCAGAGGCAACCAAGGTTTTAATGGTGAGGAACTGGACATCAGTCTGGGATGCCATCAGGTCTACCCCTGGTGCATCTCCACCCCATCTCAGTGGTAGAACCAGGAGGGACGAGTACAGCACCTGCATCAGTAAGGGACAGACTAAGTCCGACCAGAGAAGGAAAGCTTCGGTGTAAAGTCTGTCTACACCCCCATCTAGAGCAGGGAGGGACACCTCTGGTAGAAAGATGGCACTTGTTGCTTTTTTCTCTCTAACAGATGAAAGTGAAAGTGAAAGTTTAGTCGCTCAGTCATGTCCGACTCTTTGAGACCCCATGGATTGTAGACTACCAGGCTCCTCTGTCCATGGGATTTTCCAGGCAAGAATACTGGAGTGGGTTGCCATTTCCTTCTCCAGAGGATCTTCCTGACCCAGTGATCAAACCTGGGTCTCCCACATTGTAGGCAGACACTTTACCATCTGAGCCACCAGGAAAGTCCCTTCTTACAGATGGGAGCTAACAATTCCAGCCTCACTCCTTTGAACTGTATTCTGAAAAACTGGGATAGATTTGATCCCGGGAGCTTAAAGAAGGCACTCCTGATCTTCTTCTGTGATACTGAAAGGCCACAGTATCGTTTAGAAGACGGGGAATGCTGACCTGTTGAAGGATCTCAATTATTATTATTTTACAATTAGGCCGGTTCTGTAGAAAACAAGGAAAATGGCTAGAAGTAGCATATGTGTTGCCCTTTTGCTCTCTTGGAGGTATGCCAGACTTATGTCCTAAGGGTATAGATTTGAGTGTGAAACCTTCAGCTCCCTCCTGTCCTCCTACTCTGCCGTCGTACCTGGGGCTCCAAACTGAGCAAACTGAAAGTCAGAGAAACCACCCTCGCCCCCGCAAGAAGGGTTGCCTTGGTCTCAGTAGAAACCCAAACTGAGATTCAAACTGCCCAAGTAGAGGTCCAAACAACCCCTGTATTAACACGACCTCAGACTACTATGGTTTCAATAGAAACTCAGACCATCAGAGTAAGAGATGAGATGGAAGACAGGAGACAAAGAGATCAAAAAAGCTATCTATCTAATCTATCCCTGGGATCATATGCACAGAGCAGCCAGAGAGGCTGAGGAACAGCTACACAAGCTGTTGCCTCTTCATAAAGCACCCAACAGAAGAAATAATCAGTGTATAAGAGTTAATAAGCCCTTTTCTTATCAAGAAATACAAAGAATCAAGGAGGATCTGGGAGACTATTTAGAGGACCCAGAAAAATATATTAGAGCTTTTAAAGGTGTTACTCCGCTTTATGACCTTACTTGGAAGGATGTGATGTATATCTTGGGACAAATGCTGACTCTTAACTCAAAAACTTGAGTTTTGGGGAAAGCTGTTGCTTATGGAGATGAAAGGCTTAGTAATGAATCAGTAAGGAAGAGGGAGGATGAGATAGCCGCCCTCCCCACTGGAATTCAGGTGGTCCCAACTATAGAACCAGATTGGGACTATAACACAGCTAAAGGAAGATGGGATCAGAGTTATTTTGTCAGTTGTATTCTTGAAGGACTCAGGCAAGCACATGCTAAGACTTTAAACTATCCCAAATTGGCAAACATAGAACAGGAAGAGAAGGAAGCTCCTGATAAATTCCTAGATAGAATGAGAGAAGCCCTTCGCAGATTCACTGAGATTGATCCTGAAAGTGAAGAGGGGAGAGTGATCTTAAAAGATAGATTTCTCACTCGATCAGCTCCAGATATCCTCCGTAAGCTATTAAAACAGGCATATGGACCAATTCAGCCTTTAGATAATCTATTGCAACTGGCTCAAACAGTCTATTATGGTACGGAATATGAAGAAAAGAAAGAAAGGCAGAAAAAGACAAAGGAAGAGGTGGAAGCCCTTGTAATGGCTGTCAGAACCGTTCTTAAACAGCCTGAGAAAAATGCCCAGAGAGACCCAGGTGAAAAAGGATGGGCTTGCTATTACTGTGGAAACGAGGGGCACCTCAAGCAGGAGTGCCCTCAGGCATCTAAGCCGCCCCCGACTCCATGTCCGGTCTGCCAGGGACCACACTGGAGGACAGACTGCCCCCAGAGGCATAGGTTTCAAGGTTCGGACTCTCAAGACAATCAGGACTGAAGGTGCCCAGAGGTCCCCACACAATCTCCCATCCTAATTATAGGCTCAATAAAGGACAGAAATGGTAGGGACCTAACAGAAGCAGAAGATATTAAGAAGAGGTGGCAAGAATACACAGAAGAACTGTACAAAAAATATCTTCATGACCCAGGTAATCACGATGGTGTGATCACTAACCCAGAGCCAGACATCTTGGAATGGGACGTCAAGTGGGCCTTAGGAAGCATCACTATGAACAAAGCTAGTGGAGGTGATGGAATTCCAGTTGAGCTATTTCAAATCCTGAAAGATGACGCTCTGAAAGTGCTGCGCTCAATATGCCAGCAAATTTGGAAAATTCAGCAGTGGCCACAGGACTGGAAAAGGTCCGTTTTCATTCCAATCCCAAAGAAAGGCAATACCAAAGAATGCTCAAACTACCGCACAATTGCACTCATCTCACATGCTAGTAAAGTAATGCTTAAAATTCTGCACGCCAGGCTTCAGCAATAAATGAATCATGAACTTCTAGACGTTCAAGCTGGTTTTAGGAAAGGCAGAGGAACCAGAGATCAAATTGCCAACATCTGCTGGATCATCAAAAAAACAAGAGAGTTCCAGAAAAACATCTATTTCTGCTTTATTGACTATGCCAAAGCCTTTGACTGTGTGGATCACAATAAACTGTGGAAAATTCTGAAAGAGATGGGAATACCAGACCACCTGACCTGCCTCTTGAGAAATCTGTATACAGGTTAGGAAGTAAAAGTTAGAACTGGACATGGAACAACAGACTGGTTCCAAATAGGAAAAGGAGTACGTCAAGGCTGTATATTGTCACCCTGCTTATTTAACTTACATGCAGAGTACATCATGAGAAATGCTGGGCTGGAGGAAGCACAAGATGGAATCAAGATTGCCAGGAGAAATATCAATAACCTCAGATATGCAGATGACACCACCCTTATGGCAGAAAGTGAAGAACTAAAGAGCCTCTTGATGAAAGTGAAAGAGGAGAGTGAAAAAGTTGGCTTAAAGCTCAACATTCAGAAAACTAAGATCATGGCATCTGGTCCCATCACTTCTTGGCAAATAGATGGGAAAACAGTGGAAACGGTGGCAGACTTTATTTTGGGGGCCTCCAAAATCACTGCAGATGGTGATTGCAGCCATGAAATTAAAAGACGCTTACTCCTTGTAAGGAAAGTTATGACCAACCTAGACAGCATATTAAAAAGCAGAGACATTACTTTGCCAACAAAGGTCCATCTAGTCAAGGCTATGGTTTTTCCAGTGGTCATGTATGGATGTGAGAGTTGGACTATAAAGAAAGCTGAGCGCTGAAGAATTGATGCTTTTGAACTGTGGTGTTGGAGAAGACTCTTGAGAGTCTCTTGGAGTGCAAGGAGATCCAACCAGTCCATCCTAAAGGAGACCAGTCCTGGGTGTTCATTGGAAGGACTGATGTTGAAGCTGAAACTCCAATACTTTGGCCACTTGATGCGAAGAACTGACTCGTTGGAAAAGACCCTGATGCTGGGAAATACTGAGGGCAAAAGGAGAAGGGACGACAGAGGATGAGATGGCTGGATGGCATCACCGACTCGATGGACATGGGTTTGGGTAGACTCCCGGAGTTGGTGATGGGCAGGGTGGCCTGGCGTGCTGCAGTTAATGAGGTCACAAAGAGCCCGACACGACTGAGCAACTGAACAGAACTGAACCCCAGGTATTAATAACTGGGGGGGGGGGGGGGGGGAGGGGTGGGCAATCCATCGATTTCCTTTTAGATACTGGGCAACTTACTCTGTGCTTACTGAAGCCCCTGGCCCACTTTCTTTCTGATCTGCTTCCCTGGGACTGTCTGGACAAGTCAAAAGATATTACTTCAGTGGTACTTTAAGGTGTAACTGGGACTCTGGGCTATTTTGACACGAGTTTCTGATCGTGCCAGAGTCTCACTCACCCCTTTTGGGGAGGGATATACTGAACAAGGTCTATACCTCTGTTTTCATGAATATGGAGCCCTTCCTTTCTCTCCCTTTAATTGAACAAAATGTAAATCCTAGAGTGTGAGCTGATGGAAAATCTGTGGGCCAAGCACAAAGTGCTATTCCTGTGGTTGTCAAGCTCAAACACCCGCACTTATTTCCACATTAAGAAGCAGTATCCACTGAAACTTGAGGTTACGGAAGGGTTAAAAACCATCATTGAGAACTTAAAGGAGCAGGGGCTATTAATTCCATGCAACACTCCTATTTTGGGTATAAAGAAATCAATCGGCAACAGGAGAACCTACTAAGCATTTCAGAAAAGTCAAGAGACTTTAAACGGCTATATATTGTCCTAAAGAAGTAGCTGTTACGCATTGTAAAGGGATAAGAGTAAAGTAGCTGAAGGTAATCAGCTGGCTGATTGTCAAGCCAGAAAAGCGGCACTTTATGAAACCTCTTCACTGCAGACGCCTTTGATTTGAACAGGTCCTGTGGAACAGGAAAAACCACAATATACTGAGGAAGAATTAGAAAGATATGAGAAGAGAGGAGTGAAGGTTACTAATACAGGATCGTTACAGTCTGCGGATGGACGATTACTAATTCCTGAAAATGCTCAATGGAAAAATTTTCCTAAAGCTTTGGAATTAACTAATTATGTAACTCAGCTCTCAGCTTTTCAACAGGCATTAATGGAACTCTGGGAGGTGACTCCTAACCCAGCCTCTGAGTCAAGCAAGCCTCTATTTGAGCCAGGAACTGAGGTCCTGATTAAAACATTGGGATCTGGGGGCCAATCCCTCAAGCCCCTCTGGGAACGCCTTTACCAGGTTATTCTTTCTTCTCCCACATCTGTCAAAGTGCCAGGAATTGATTCGTGGGTGCATCACACTCGAGTTAAGAGGTGGCACCCTGACCAGAACTAAGTGATGTCATTTTATGCCTTTACTTTCTATGCTCTGACTTTGCACTTTTCAGATGGGCCTGATAATCTATGTGAGCCTACTTCTGCTGAATCCAAAGGTCCTGAGTCTGGCATCTGAACCTCAAGACAACACCTTCCTGTCCTGGGCTCATTCCTACACCACATTCCACAGTCCATCTAATTGCTGGGTCTGCGGAGCACTCCCCTCCTCATCAACTGAAGACTTCCCTGGTGGGTTTCTCCACTTCAAGGAAAGGACTCTCTTCAACTCTGCGATGACATCTAACAACCCTAAGATGGACTGATGTAACTATGGGCATAATGTAACTTTTAATTTTGATTAGGTTTTAACTTGGCTTAATGACATCTGTAACTGTAAAACAGGGTTTGTTTCTAACCGTCTGAAAGCTTTTAAGTTAAAAATGGTTGTCCAAGCTCCTACGAGTGCCACAGCCTCCTCCAACTATTACTTGGGGCCCTTGAATCAGAGGCCCTCAATATGAGGTTTAGGAGAATATGTTGCCTCAACAATTTAGGAACCATGCCCCTCAACAGCAGGAAGTAGTTATAGAACAAAAAAGATGTCCCTTTCCCTTGGCAACATAATTCTCCTAAAAGAAAAGGGGGGAATGAGAGAGTCAATTCCTAGGCAGGTTGATAAGAAGTCTCCCAAGGAAAGAGGGGTCTGGACTTCTCAAGGAGGAGGAAAGGACAAACTTTTTTTTCCTCTACGTTCCTTAGGATTATATAACAGTATGTGTACTGCTTGAGGACAGTTTCTGGAAAATACCTTCTGGCTAATCCTATTATCTTAAAATGTAAATTATGGGAGTGGGTCTAGTAAGGTCTTTACAACCTCCAGACATTCTTTTGATTCATGGTAATAACTAATTAAAAGGTATATAACCCCATTGCTAACACTAGCAAGGGGGCACTCTTTCTGCCCCACTTCTGATCTCTATGTCAGAAGCTTTCTCTATCCCTTTTATATTTTAATAAAACTCTATTACACAAAAGCTCTGAGTGATCAAGTCTCGTCTCTGGCCCCGGATTGAATTCTTCTCCTCCAGAGGCCAAGAATCCTGGCATCTTTTGTGGTTCAACAACAACCTTTCGTGCCAGTGCAAGAGACATAAGAGACACAGGTTCGATTTCTGAGTCAGAAAGATCCCCTGGAGAAGGGCATGACAACCCACTCCAGTATTCGTGCCTGGAGAATTCCATGGACAGGGAAGCCTGGTGGGCTACAGTCCATGGGGTCACAAAGAGTTGGACACAACTGAAGAAACTTAGCACGGGGAGGAAATAAGACTGGGGACAGATAGGATGCAAATAATATTAAGAATAATGACCACTTAATATGTACCTGGCACATATTAAGTACAGTCTGTGTATTATTTCACTTAAACCTCACATTACCTCTATGCGGTTATGATGAACATTACCACCAGTATCTTACAGAAGAGAAAACTGAAGCTCTGACACCTAGAATGGCTTTAAGCTGAGATTTGAACATAGGCAGTCTGACACCAGAGATAGAATGTGCAACTGCTGCATTATACTGCTGCCTACAAGGAAAGCAGGAAAGGGGAAAAAGAAACAAAAGACAAAGGAGCAATACATTTGAAGTATATAGATTGAGGCAACACAGTGTCCTGATTAGGTCTGAATTTAAGATCAAAGTTTTATCTCTTAAGATCAGAAGTCCTACCTCTGCTTCTAGTTCCTGAATATTTCTGGACCTCAGTTTCCTCATCAGTAAAATGGGAATAAAATTATTTCTTAGGGGCTTCCCTGGTGGCTCAGTGGTAAAGAATCCACCTTCCAATGAAGGAGATGCGGGTTCAACCTGTGGTTGGGGAACTAAGATCCCACATACCACGGAGCAACTAAGCCCATGCACCTCAACTTCTGAGCTTGCGCTTCGGGGCCTATGAGCCAGAACTACTGAGCCCACATTCTGCAGCTACTGAAGCCTGCATGCCCTAGAGTCTGTGCTCTGCAACAAGAGAAGCCATTGCAATGAGAGGCCCTCACACCACAACTAGAAAGTAGCCCCTGTGCACTGCAACTAGAGAAAAGTCTGCACACAGTGACAAAGACCTAGCTCAGTCAAATAAATTAATAAATAAAATTATTTTTTTAAAGAAAAACTATTTCTTAGAGGAGAATTCCCTGGTGGTCCAGAGGTTAAGACTCCATAAACAGGAGCAACTGATGGAGTTAACTGCATTCCCTGCTGGATTTGCCAGCAGTACAGCTCTCACTGCCCCTTTATCAGGGAAAATACATTAGGAAGGGAAAAACATTTATAAGCTGTCAGGGAAATGAAAAAGTGGGTAGACCAACAATTTCACACATCCTGTTCCCTTTCCTAGCTGTGTTTTAGGGCAGGGGGAGGCAGAAGTGAGCATCAGAAGTATTAGCTTCAGCCTTCCTCAAGAAACAGATCCCAAATGGCTGCCCTCAGCCTCTGGTCACTTATAGCCTGGGTCAGAATTTCCATTTTTTCTTAAAGAGTTTTGTTTTTCCATGTCCTTTTCACATCAGTTTAGTTCAGTTCAGTCACTCAGTCATGTCCGACTCTTTGCAACCCCATGAATCGCAGCACGCCAGGCCTCCCTGTTCATCACCAACTCCTGGAGTTCATCCAGACTCAAGTGCATCAAGTTGGTGATGCCATCCAGCCATCTCATCCTCTGTCCTCCCCTTCTCCTCCTGCCCCCAATCCCTCCCAGCATCAGGGTCTTTTCCAGTGAGTCAGCTCTTCGCATCAGGTGGCCAAAGTATTGGAGTTTCAGCTTCAACATCAGTCCTTCCAATGAACACCCAGGACTGGTCTCCTTTAGGATGGACTGGTTGGATCTCCTTGCACTCCAAGAGACTCTCAAGAGTCTTCTCCAACACCACAGTTCAAAAGCATCAATTCTTCAGCGCTCAGCTTTCTTTATAGTCCAACTCTCACATCCATACATGACCACTGGAAAAACCATAGCCTTGACTAGATGGACCTTTGTTGGCAAAGTAATGTTTCTGCTTTTCAATATGCTGTCTAGGTTGGTCATAACTTTCCTTCCAAGGAGTAAGCATCTTTTAATTTCATGGCTGCAATCACCATCTGCAGTGATTTTGGAGCCCCCCCAAAATAAAATCTGCCACTGTTTCCACTGTTTATCCATCTTTTTGCCATGAAGTGATGGGACAGATGCCATGATTTTAGTTTTCTGAATGCTGAGCTTTAAGCCAATTTTTCACTCTCCACTTTCACTTTCATCAAGAGGCTCATTAGTTCTTCTTCACTTTCTGCCATAAGGGTGGTGTCATCTGCATATCTGAGGTTATTGATATTTCTCCTGGCAATCTTGATTCCTGCTTATGCTTCTTCTAGCCCAGCATTTCTCATGATGTACTCTTCATATAAGTTAAATAAGCAGGGTGACAATATACAGCCTTGACATACTCCTTTTCCTATTTGGAACCAGTCTGTTGTTCCATGTCCAGTTCTAACTGTGCTTCCTGACCTGCATATAGGTTTCTCAAGAGGCAGGTCAGGTGGTCTGGTATTCCCATCTCTTTCAGAATTTTTCACAGTTTATTGTGATCCACACAGTCAAAGGCTTTGGCATAGTCAATAAAGCAGAAATAGATGTTTTTCTGGAACTCTCACTTTTTTGATGATCCAGCGGATGTTGGCAATTTGATCTCTGGTTCCTCTGCTTTTCCTAAAACCAGTTTGAACATCTGGAAGTTCACGGTTCATGTACTGCTGAAACCTGGCTTGGAGAATTTTGAGCATTACTTTACTAGCGTGTGAAATGAGTGCAATTGTGCAGTAGTTTGAGCATTCTTTGGCATTGCCTTTCTTTGGGGTTGCTTAATTTTTCACATTTTCCCTGTGAGGTGTTGGGAATGGAGGATGTAATCTCAGATGTATTGAGTATCTTCTGTGTGCCAGACCGAATGCTGGGCACTTTCCACCAGTGATTTCATTCTGTCTTCACAATACCACTGTGAAGGGGTACAGTTAACTTCACTTTAAAAGTAACATCCTGAATCCAGAGAGGGCTGCTTCTTTTTTACGTACACTTTCCTCCCATTCCATACATCCAGCACAATGCTGCCCTAAGGTTATATCCTGCTGAGGATTTTCTGTAAAACGAATATATTCTTAAATGTCACCGTCCTTCACGTGCCAATCTTTGCATAATCCCAAAGCCCATACATTGACAGTAAATTGCCCCCAGTGGATCCGAGATTAAATGATGACTCTGTTCCTTATATGATTTTGTGCTAATCACTTACCTTCACCTCTAAAATAGGGAGAGTGGTATCTCCTACTCCACAAGGTTGTGAATATTAAATAACTTTCATGAAAGGGCTCTGTCAATTGGGATACTTCATGGAAACATTACTAAAAGAGAATTATCAGTCAGCTTAATCTCAAAAGAACCCCAGAATGGCAATGTAATGCTGACATTCGAACAGGTAAGATTCCAGATCTGCAACTGGGGTTGATGACTTTGGGAATGTTAGGAGACAAAGAATGTAGAAATTCCCTGAAGTGACTGTTAAAGAAATGGCCTTTTATCATTATCAATGTGTGATTTATATAATCATAGAGACATCTAACTCCTTCACATCACATACTTCTCAAAGCCATTTTAACAACATTATTTCATATGACATTCACCAAAACCCCCAAGAATTAGTGTGTACCAATTAAAATTGTTCCACTTGCTTTATCACTATTTTACTTTTTCTAGAAGTGGCCCGTCTGAATTTGCAAAATCTTCCCCATCTTCCCTTCAAGGCCCATCCATCACAAAGGCCTCTTTGGTCCAGAACCCCCTCTAAACCCCCAGAACAATAGTCTCTCTGCCTTCTGAATCCACACAGCACTGTACACCTTAAACTGCCTCGTATTCTAGCCATTTGTATTCTTGTCTTAACCTCTGCCCCACCTCCCCCACCTTCGCACTAAATCCAAAAACTCTTTGAAGGGAAGAATGAAGAAGGAAAGAAGGATTTCTTTGTTGTTTTACAGCAGTCCCATTTTTTTAAAGCTTTTATTATGGACATTTCATGTTTGTGTGTTTATTGAAAGAATAGAGGAAATGCATAATGAGCACCCATGTACTCATCACCCAGCTTCAGTAATTAGTAATATGAACAATATTATTATCTCATCTAAACTTCCATTCCTTCTCACTCTAGATTACTTTGAAACAAATCGCAAATATCTTGTCATTTCACCCATATATACTCCAATAGAGCCGCTAACTTTTGCATTTCTGTGTCCTGTACAGTCGGAAGATTATTTGCATCTGCGTTCCCCACTACTCAGTGCACATCAGAAGATGATTTCTGAGCACGTACCATCTGCCAGACCTTGCACTCTGCTGTGGAGGTTCTGTCTGAGCTAGAGAGGCACACCATAACCAAGCCTCGGTGTCCCACACCAAGAATTGCTGCCATTCTTGAGAGTGAGCACTGAGAACCCAGGAGCAGGACCTCTAATTGCACTAACTCAATTGAACTGCAGGACTTCCCCGTAGCTCAAGTGGTAAAGATTCTGCCTGCAATGCAGGAGACCAGGGTTCTAACCCCTGGGTCAGGAAGATCCTCTGGAGAAGGGAATGGCAATCCACTCCAGTATTCTTGCCTGGAGAATTCCATGGACAGAGAAGCCTGGCGGGATACAGTTCATGGGGTCGCAAAGAGTCGGACACGACTGAGTGACTAACATACAATTAAACTGAAAGGGTTTTCCCTTCCAGAGACTGAATTCCAACTCGCCGGGAGACACAGGTTCTCCAGCAGGAGGCGCTGCAAAGGAGGGGCGGGGATGGGGTGCGCTCTTAGTTCAGTTTTCTCCTGCTGCAGCCAGAGCCGGAGAAGACAGTCAGAGCACCCACGCGGGTGCGAACTGCAGACAACGCAGTTTAGTCAGCGAGCAGGACGCTGAGCGCCAGGCCCTGAGAGGGGCCCCAGGGTTCAGGTGCCAGGCAGGGGGCAGGCCGGGCACCAGCTCCCCAAGCCTCCTCAGCGCTGCCTGTTCCCCTGGGTGCCTCCAGTTCCCGCCCCAACTACCGCTCTTCCTGATAGAATCTAAGGAGGGCACGGGACAGAGCGAGGAAACACCTGTTTCCAACAAGAAAAGAGGTGGAGGAAAACCCCCTCCAGACTTCCAGTGGCCTCTCATCAAGCTTGTTCTCGAGAGCCTTGTAAAAGCGCGCCCAGAAAGCCAGAGGAGATCATTTTTCAAAAAGATCGCTATTTCTTACTCCCCCCTCCTTTTCCTAAGCTGTAACGTCCCTTTTTAAAAAATGCCTTCTTTCTTCTGTGGGGCTTCCCGCTCCTCCCAGATCCCTTAAGGCCCCCCGCCTGGGTGGCTGCAGGAACAGCGAAACCCCCCAGATCCCACATTTTGCAACTGCATGCGTTTCCAGATTATTCACTTCCTCAGCCTCCTGCCGACATACAGGTGGGGAGTGGGACAGGGGGTCAACAGAACAAAGAAACCAGGGACCCAGGCCAGGTGCCCCTCCGCAGCCTCCGACCAGCCGGGGAACAAGAAGGGACTCACGAACGCGTGACCCCACCCCCCCACCCCAGGTCTCACACCACTTTCGAAAGGCAAGCAGCCGGAGACCCCGCGGGAGGTGGGTGCTTCCCCCGCGCAACAGACAGACTTCCACGCAACAGGCCCGAGTGGCAGTGGACGCCAACAGCCTCCACGTACTGGGCTCCAGTTATTTCATCAGCAGTTTCAGAAAAACCTGCCAAAAGCAGTTATGCCTCACTGCAATGTGTAGCTTTTTCCTGCCATTTTTTCATAATAAAAGAGGGAGTGAAGCTCGCTCGCTCTCTCCCCCTCCACCCCCCTCTCCCAAAAAGAGCCAAAAGCATACGAGGAGGGGAAAACACACACACACACACACCAATCTCCGAGGGGATGCCATTGAGGTGTGGCTTGTATTTAAATATCCAATATGTCAATGTAAGGGGAGTGGGTATGTATATAAAGTCCCGTTTGCATCTGATAGCTCGACGAAGCCAGCTATGAGAGGCCTGGGGAGATGGATGCGGAGGGGAAGCGGCACTTTGACTGAGCGCAAGGTCAGGAGCGCGCTGCCCCACGCTCCCCGCGGCTGAGAAGTTCCTTGGACGCGAACAGACGTCGACTCCAGCTCCGTAGAGCTCGGAGCGAACGAGCGAGCGAGCGAGCGCCGCCGAGTAGCCCGCGCCCGCGGCTGGGAGAGGCAGTTCGCGCCCCGCGGCCCGGCTCGGCCCCGCGCGCCCCGCCATGGCGGAGGTGGGGGGGGTCTTCGCCTCCTTGGACTGGGATCTGCACGGCTTCTCCTCGTCTCTGGGAAACGTGCCTCTAGCTGATTCCCCGGGTTTCCTGAACGAGCGTCTGGGCCAGATTGAGGGGAAGCTGCAGCGCGGCTCGCCCACCGACTTCGCCCACCTGAAGGGGATCCTGCGACGCCGCCAGCTGTACTGCCGCACCGGCTTCCACTTGGAGATCTTCCCCAACGGCACGGTGCACGGCACCCGCCACGACCACAGCCGCTTCGGTGAGGACGCGGCCGGGAGGGACGGGAGGCTAGCGGACGGCGCCCTGGGGAGCCGACGGCTCGAGGCTGCGGCTTGGGGCCGGAGGACCAGCCTCTCCCGCCCCGCCCGGCGCTGTCTGGGCTCGTCGAGGCGGGAGGCCGCTGAAGACGCGGGCAGGCGGGATGTGAGGGTGCGGACTTGAGCCGGGCTTCGGCGTCGGGGCGCCCCGCACCCTCGGATGCTCTCAGGAGGAGGCGGGGGCACCTTGAGATGCGTCCTCTCCTTTCTCCACCCCACCCTACCTCCTCGGGGAGCTAGAGGGATTGTTCTGGGACCTGGACGCTGCGCTTCCCCTTTCAAGGAAAGCAGGTGGAGCTGGGTGGACGGGTGGTGGGGGTGGGTGGGAGTAGGAGCATCCACCGAGGAGATCGGGGAACGAGGCTACAGCGCGAGGCTGAGCCTCGACGGCAGCAAGGTTGTCGCGGCAGATTACCTGAAGCAGGAGACTTCGTCGGCCATGGACCCTATGTGCGGACGGCCCGCGCCCAAGTGGCTTTTGGCCTATGGGGACACGGCAGCCTTGGCACCTGCCTGCCTCTGTGTTGCTCTGCCTGGGTTAGGGGCCAACCCAGACAGCACGGCGGGAGCTGGGTATTAGAGAAACTAGGAAAGCCTCCCGGTGGCCAGTGTGTAAGGGTACAAGCCCTGGGGCACATTTTGCCCGGGAGCTACCTCTGGACTCCTTGCCTCAGTGAGGAAACGATCCTGGGCCCACTCCCAGCCCCCCAGACAGGTGTCTCCTGGGCCCAGGGCAGAAAACACCCCACCTCTATCAAGGATTTTCTCTGCCTGTTCAAAGGGCACAGCTGCCTGTCTCACATGCAGAACACAATTAATATAAACCTTGATCTGGGACAGAGATCATTGTGTTACCATGCAAATGTGTTCACTCCTCAATAATCTGGCTGTTTTTATTTTCAATTTCCTGTCCTCTACTAAACTATTCAGGTGCTGTGACAGCTACCCTTCCTTGGGTCCCAGCATCCCCCAGTGTCCTCACTTCCTCCCCAAGGACCTTATAGGCCAAAGATACCTTTTGTCCCTAAGCCAGTGATAAGTTTTGCCTACTGGCAGGTCTGACACCCTTCCTTTCCCACCCCAATCCTCCTCCACTCCCCCCAAACTGCCTCATCCTCCTATTCCCCATGTCTTGCTAGAGCTGCCTCCAAGTGCACCATGGTAAGAAGCTGGGGGTGGATGAGGGTGGTGGGGGGACAGAGGCCTATAGCTGGGCAAGGCTAAGTCTAGCAGACAACTTGGGCCAGGGCTGGTCTTCCTTACGGAGCAAGCAGGAACCCTAATGAAGTCTATGTCATCTTGGAAAAATGTACTTGGAGAGCTGGAGTACAGTAGGTTGTGTGTGGGGTGGGAGTAATGGAAGGGTACAGGTGTCTGTATAAACTTGCAGCAGGTCCTCAAAAGGGTGATAAGGTGGGGTGGGGGGGTGAGGGGAGAACTAGGGTTAACTTGGCTCCTTTCCCTTCCATTGCCAGTGACTTTGTAGTCCCATTTTGTTCCTCTTCAGAAGGAATAGGACTCCCACCCTGGCCTCAGAGCCCCCCAAAGCTCCCAGAAATGGCCTAAAGATATTGGGGTAGTTCATTCCTGAGCTATAGAAGAAAAATCCTGAAATGATGGAGAAATGTGAGGTGGGGGGGCAGAGGTGGAGAAACTATGACCTTGACTCCCAGCAGCTACAAGTGTTTGTCTGACTCTGTGCCTAAGCTGAGCCCAATAACCTACAAGGTCAACGTAAATCAGTAATAGGCTCTTGGGATAAGTGGTCTTTAATTACCTCCCTAAGGACACATCTTGATTTCTTTTCTCTCTCAAACTGCTAAGGGTGTTAAGTTTAAGGAGAAACCAAAGGAAATAAACCTGGCAGGAGGAAGGGGTGTTTTCACTGCTGTTTAACTGACTGCTTCATTTTTGGGTTTTGCCTAAAACACACTCACGCACTTACTCACAGAGACCACCTCTGCATCACCTTTTCCCTTCCCTCCTTCCCTGGCTTTCTGGCAGATCTGTGTATTTCCGGTAAAGGAAATGATACGTGGTCAAAGCTGTCTCTTTGTAACATCCCTTACCAACTTTCAAGCACACATTTACCCTTCCTCAGTTTAGCTTTTGGCAAAGAAAGTGGTGGTGTTTGAATTTGCTGACTCTTTCCTCGCTCCACATTTGAGTTAATCAGCCAGGGTATTCAATAAATCGAAACTTTAACATTCCATAAGTGCTTTAGCAGTCAACATTCCAGCAGGGTAAAATAGGCCAGACCTAAGATATAAAATATTATAGATTTCTGCTTGGGGGGAAGAGGTAGTCTCCAAAGGCCATGTAAAGTAAATAGCTATTTGTTGTAATTGGAGAGCAGGGCCCCCAAGGATTACCCTGGAATCCATGCATTCAGAAAGAGTCAGGCTGAGCCCAAGAGCAGCCTTGACTCCAAATAATAACCTGTTGGCACAGCCTATGCTCCCCCTCCCCACCCATCCCCCATTCTGCAATCAGTAGCCAGGAGTATTTCAATCTCTGCCTGGCTGGTGGCGTTTACATGAGGTTCACAAGGATACTGACATTCCTGAGGGGCACCTGTGGGCTGGCAGAATAGAGCTTGGGAGCCAGACTGGAGGAGAGGCCTCTTGCCAGGTGGGATGCAACAAGCTTATGCAGCTGCTTTGGTTTTTGAGCTATCTGGTTCTTATTTGGCCAGGCACCAAAACAGCACTGCCTTGGCCCTGAAGGGCTGAAAGGATGGCTGAGGGCATTCAGACGAGTTATGGAACTAGATTAAATGACATATTAGCCAGTCATCTAGCTAGGTTCTGAAGCAGTGGGACCCAGAACAGATTCATTTTGAATGAAGCCATGGGAGAAAAAGTATAAGAAGAATCTGGAAATTATCAAACACAGGCCAGAGCCTGAGGTGGGCAGGTCAAGATGAAGCAGAGTAGAGGGAGGTCCTGGGCTTTGAAGGGGGTGAAAGTTCTGAGGATGAACTTTGTCTACTTAATACTTTGCTTCAACATCTTGCTGTTAACACCCCTCTCCAGCTGTAGTTGGGAAAATGTGAAACTGGCTTATTTTCTCTCTCCTTTCATGCTGGCTGGAATTCAAGAGAAGGTTTAGGAATATCTGTTCCATCATCATGTGCCACTGGGTTCCCACAGTTTGAATCCAGCAAATAGGAAAGTTGGCAAAGGGAAATGATGCCCAAAGACAGCTGGGCAGGGATGATTCCAACTGTTAGAGACCCCTGGTTACTGGACACAACCCAAGTGACTTCCTGTATGATCTGTCCTTTGGCACCAGGGTTAACAGAGTTGGAGAAAAACCGTGGTGACTCAAAGGCCACACCTCTTGGGTTTCATGATTTGTTCTCACACCAGGTCTTGGATGGTGAGATCACAAGCTGCCCTCTGCTACTTAATGAGCTCAGGGTGGTCAGAGACATGAGATACTTAGAGAATGAGGGAACCAAGACTCAAAGTGTAGAAGTAAACTGCCTAAGCAAAGCAAAGAACTGAAGGCTCCAGCAGGTTGGTATCCCTCAATGTTTACCACCCAGAACTGACTTCTCATTTCCTGGCCATACTGGCCACTCTCCTTTGAACACCCTCCTGGTTTTCTGTGACCCTTTTTAAACAGAGTAGAATTCAAAACTATTCTTACTGTGATCTGAGGCAGAGTAGAATGGGGCAACCCCTGCCCTTATGCCAGTTACTAGATCTCAATCAATACAGTCTTAAATCATACTAATTTTTATTTCATATTTTCTATTTGTTTAATTAGCTTTTTAGTAATTTTTAATTTTTACATGACTAACTTCACATTAGCTTTTTAAAATCTCATGACTCAGCCATACTGAGCTTACCTTGTTCAATCAGACTCCATAAGCTGTTGTTGTGTATGTTTTGCTAAGCCACATCTCCCCATCCCAAAGATGGGGAGATATATTTAACAAAAATGCACAGGAACACAAAAGAGTAGTCCAACAGTCCAAAGTTTTCAAGAAAATATACATAGTTGCCTGGAGGGGGGAGGAGTATGGAAATAAAAAGAAAGAAATAGATAAATTCATGATTAATACTTGAGGCTCACCTCCCCTCAACACAACTCCAAACACAAAATATCTTGTTTAACTGGCTTATGGACCAAAGTGCAGGACTTTACATTTATTCTAATCAAAGCTTATTTTGTTGGAGTCAGCCCATTTTTCCATTCTCTTAAAATCTCTGGATTTTTATTGTTACCCTCTCAGCTGTATGTCTTCTGGAACTAGGGTAAACAGTCCCCATGTCCTTTTATAAGTCATCCATTAAAATGTTAAACAGGGCAGAACCAAAACCAGAACCCTGTTCAGTGTAACTAAAGGTCTTGGCCCACTAAATCAGTATCTGCTTAACCCCTACTTGGCACCGGGTAATTTTCCCTTCCCCTCCTACCATCTTGTGTCAACCTCCTTTTCCAAAACTCTATTGTGTGTATGTGCTATGAGAGTTAGTAACCACCAGACTGAGAATGAAACTTGGAGGATGTCAATGCTACAGGCCAAAGGCTATGCTTTGAGTATTCTGTACAGTGGCAGCAGAAGAGAGTTACATTCTTTGAAAAGGTCTGTGTGTGCCCTAGAAGCTTCCATACCTGAATACCCACCCACTAGCCCGAGTCACTGGGGCTCTTCAGAAGACTTCCCACTGGACTCTTGAACCTGATTTCAAAATTGACCACTTAATTTTTTTTAAGTGATCTTTAAGAAATCAGTCCTACTCCCTATATAGATTACATAGAATATTACTACCCTTAATAATTACATTTTTTGATAAGAAAGACAGCCAGATATGAGCTCATTTCATACCTTTGGATGCCTCTGGAGTCAGTTGTATCAAGTTTTAATCTATACATTGAAAAATATGGCTAGAGAATATAAAAAAGAAATCTAGTTGACCATTGCATCTGTATCCATATAATAGATGTGTTATGTTAGAACAAAATTGTTAAGTCTTCAGTATCCCCAGGATTTCAGTTCTGGTTCCTTTTTCCCACTTAGTACTCAATGTCTTTTTTCCCCCTTGCTGCTGCTGGGTAAATGAAAACGTTTTCAAATTCTCACCTCTAACTTTGTCAACTAGAGGAACATTTCTGAATATCTTCCTCTTCCCCTTAAAGTTGCAACATCTCAAATCAGTATCAAGTCTAATACTACCTGCCAACTGTTTGCCGTAGATAGATTTAAAATCCACAGGAGAGAAGGGGAGAATGACAGGCTTGTTGGCCTGCGGCTGCACTGGCCAAAAGTACTTTTGAGGAGAAAGCTTTCACCAGGCCAAGTTTTGCTTCCTGCCATAGGACAGAGGAACAAACTTAGTGAGTGGCCTGTGTGGCCTTTGTTAGAGTCAGCTACAGGCAGTTGACAGCCTCATGTGGCTTTAAGGACATGGGAGCTAAGAGGGTACAAAACAAGTTCAGCCTAGAGGACAGCAAGGTAATGCTGTGAGCTCTGGGGAATCAGAAAGTGACTTTGGGAAGATACAGAAACTTGGCCACATTGTTTCATTTCGAAAGCTGCCCTCCTGTTTGTTGAAATGGTGGCCTTTAATAGTACCTTGAAATTATGAAGCTTTTGTAGCCAAAGCCTTCTCACAGTCTCTTCCTTATTATATGCCTAAGAGTGTTGAGTAGAGGCAGAGATTGTCCCCCATTTTACATATGGAGTGACTGAGGCCCAGAGAGACTCAGTTTCTTCTCTGAGGTTCCATTCTTGCTGCAAAAGATGGTTTCATCAGGTAATTCACCAAAGGCACATAGCACTGGCCTTCAGTTGGGGATAAAGGACCAGCTCATGTCACCTTGATAGCTTTCTGTTAGCTTGATATCAGTGATGGAAATGGAATTCATTGTTTTGCTCTAGGAATTCTGGAGTTTATCAGCCTGGCTGTAGGGCTGATCAGCATCCGGGGAGTGGACTCTGGCCTGTATTTAGGAATGAACGAGAGAGGAGAACTCTATGGGTCGGTAAGTTTAAAGTTTTTTATTTTTTTTTTTCTCAGAAGCTATTACCACCAGTGTTTCGATAATGTAAGGCAAAACTTTATCTAGCACTTGAAAGCACTTTTGTCAACTTTAAAGGATTAGTGTCTTCTAGTCAATTCTTGACTGCCCAGGAACTTGCTACATAACACTTTCACTCATTCAGTCCCCATGAAAACAGAAGCTTTTCTGTGGTATAATTGCTTCTGCCTTCTCCATTAGAGTGTCAGCTCATCTGATAATAATAGGAAGCTGTACTGGTTTGTCAGTAGATGGTAAGGGTTTGAGGCATTAACCCTCCCAAGGAGTATATCTGATTTGTGATGGGTACCGAGAGGAGTAGCCAACTAGCTGGCACAAAAATAGGCAGTGAGAGCTGGCCTTGAGATTGAGGATTCTGAAATTAAGAACAAAGTCCTTGATGTCCAAATCGCTTCAGCTGAATCCCAAAGGCCAAACGAAGCAAACAAACAAATGAAGAGTAAGGATTCCAGGGTCTGGTGACAGCCCTAAGTCCCCAGCTAGGACTGTATTGGCTGCAGCACATGTTCTCTATTCTGGAAGCCAGCCCAGAGCTGGGGAATGGTAAGTGACTTTGCTGATCTTAACCCTTCTGGGGGATCCTAACTCCTGGCTTTGGCTTTTGAGTCACAGAGTATACTTTCTGGCTGCCTGCATCCCATGAAATCAGAGCACATTCTTCCCTGACACCTAAGAGATAGGCCTGTCCCCAGCACTCAGTATCGGCAACCCCAGCAAGTAGTATTGTGGCTGAATCAAGTGTGAGAAGGGATAGAGGCAAGAGACCCAGGAGCTGCCAGCTTGAAGTAGCCAGATTGGAGGAACTTCTCAAGGAGATTTTTTTCCTGGCTTTCCAACTGACAGGCCCTGAGACCCTTCATTAGGAGAGATCACAGCTTGCCTCCCATGGAGCTTTATATAGATTCGAGGCCTTTGCCTGTCAGTTGACATGATTGATGGCAATCTCAATGGATTTGAACATCTTTAGCCCTAAATAGGGAAAAAGTACAGAGGTATCAGTGGGCATTGGGAAGCAGAAATTCTCAGGCTCAGAGTACCAGGTGAGCCCATCTCTTCCAGTCTCTTGCTTTCAGAAAAGATCTCACCTGAAACATTTTTGCGTGGCTCATGAAAGAGGGTGAAAGCAATACAGACAAGACTGTTTAATGTTATTTGGAAAGAAGATGCCTCAGTAATACCAGGAGATAGGCCTGAAATTTTCTAATATAAATGTGCTATTTATTAGTTTCTCCACCAGCAAGCTGGGATGGGAGAAATAGTCATATAATGGGCTCTACTTTATTTTCTCACCCTCACAGAAGAAACTCACACGTGAATGTGTTTTCCGGGAACAGTTTGAAGAAAACTGGTACAACACCTATGCCTCCACCTTGTACAAACACTCGGACTCGGAGAGACAGTATTATGTGGCCCTGAATAAAGACGGCTCACCCCGGGAGGGATACAGGACTAAACGACACCAGAAATTCACCCACTTTTTACCCAGGCCAGTAGATCCTTCTAAGTTGCCCACCATGTCCAGAGACCTCTTCCGCTATAGGTAACGGACCCCTAGTGTGATCTCTGTGACCCGTATACTCTGGGGCCACAGTTGTCTCTGGAAGCACTATACTCATAGCTTTTCAATCCTCTTTCCTATCAATTTAGATAACAAAGAAGCACTTACTGTTCAACTCGACCCAGCTGTTCCCTCATTGTTCAAAAGTATATATTAAGGTTGGGTTATTTTGGGGAGGGGTGTGGGGGGATGGGGAGGTCTAGAGGGAATCTTGTATATACTTTTTTCTTTACTCATGTTCTTTCCCCTGAGGTGGCACAAGAAAGAATGGGGCCCCCTACCAAGGGCCAGAGGTGTCTTGCCCCACAATCTACCCAAATACCTTAAAGTGGGTAAATGAAAGACCAAGGAATCTGCCATAGATGCTACCTACAGAGCTTTGGAGAAGTCTCATTAAGAAAATTCTTAGGGCTCCAGCCCTGCTGCAAGCCATTCCTGTATTGGCTCTGCAGATTTATCATCTGTCCTGACATGCAGTTTTCCTGACGTTGAAAGTGGGAGATGGGGTAGGTTGTAAGAAAATGATATTAAAATGTAAGCATGGATACTGTGCATAAAGACAAACTATTTATGAAATGTATATGCTATTTATTTTATATATTTATTTATTTCAAAATAATTTTATTTTTAATGAGAGATGCTATGACTGGATTTTCATCAGAAAGAATAAGGTCCTACTGAAACAGGATAAATGAGTTATCAAAGGCTTTTATTGGCAATAAAATTGTCTTTATATTGTAACCACTGTCTAACTCTATTGATTTGTACACTTAGTAAGATTAGAAGGTTTGTTGGCTTCTTTTGCTACTCATTAGAATCTCTTGATGTTGGCATCACACTGCCTAGCCTAGGTGACTCGCTATCTACAATATTAGCATTATCTAGGAGCCCTATCTGAAGTTCTTTCTGGTTTTGTGACTTTAAACTTAGTGGTGAATCAAAGCTTCAGAAAGGCCTAGACCATCAGCTCTTATGGAAGCTCCCATTTGTGCTTAGGACTAAGCATAGAGAAACCCTCCTTTGGAATTTGGTTAGGGCCCAAAGGTCAGCAACTCTAATTGGTGGCTTCTTACTTATCATATGAAGATGAGGTGATTTGAAATAAACAGCAATCAATAGGGAGAGTGATCTTTTGAACTAGTCAACCTTCCCTTCCAGAGGTGTTCTCCCACTCCCTCTCCAAACCCCTACCCCTATCCTCTACCAGTGTTTCTCCTAGAGAGTTATGGGAATCTGTTAACACATTTTCCTAAAGCAACAGTTCTTCAAGTATATGGCCTTTTTATCAGCAGCATCGTCTGGGTCCTTGTGAGAAATGGAAATTATCAGGTCCTACCCCAGACCTGCCAAGTCAGAATCTCTGGGGGTAAGGGCCAGCCATCTGCATGTTAACAGCCTTCCAGAGGATTCCTGTGCACAATAAAGTTTGAAACCTAGTACTCTAAAAGAATAGTTTTCAGAAAGAATTCTTTTTGTATCTGAATGACTTATACATAAAGTTTTAGGATAACTTCAGTCCATAAAAGAAGAGTGGCTCTAGTTGAAGTGGGGAAGACATTCCTGGAGCTCTCTCTTCTCCAGAACAGTCTCTTAGATATCTTGCTTTAAAATCCCTGACCCCTTTACTGATAATTACTGAGGTGGGAGTATAGGGCTATTTGCATTTTCAAAGCAAATGCTGTCTGGACACAAGAACCGAAGGAATAAAAGTCTCGTAGAAGGTTTGGGGTTAGGATAGTTTCTCCTGATGCTCCTTAGTGACATCCACTATTTTCCCAACTGATTGGTGAAACAAATAGTTTAGATAGCAGCTCACTTAAAAGTCAAAACCATAAACTCTATAGAAGTTCATCCAAATCTAAGTACCCAACAGAGAATACATACATGAAAGAGCAAATAAGGCTGTATGATAGAAAGTGCTAAGTTGCACCATGTATGTGATTACAGACTAGAGTGCTTGCCAATGGAACCACCAAGGCAGAGATTACACAGGTCTGAGGTGAGTAGGGAAAGTTTCTTAAAAGGGGTAATGCCCCACTTTGAAGAACCAACAGGAGGGTTTGGAGAGCCAAGAGGCTGATGGCAATGTCTGTTGGGCTACAGGGAAGAAACACCACCTCTAGAGATCTCTGGGAGGAGGGTAAAAATCAGCTGTGTGACATTTTTTATCACATTTTTAATGTGCATTATACCTTTATTTTAAAGCCAAAATTTTACTATATTCTGTATGGTCAACTACCTAGATACATAGCCCTAACTTCTGAGGGCTTGTGAGATCCGTTTTAACCAATAGGAAGCAGGCACTTCCCTGTGAGTAGAGCCAGTATTACTCTAGCGAGGCACTTGACATGGGCCTGGCAAGGCCGCAAGCACCATACTACAGGGTGGGATTTACAAGGAAAATGTCAATGTAATGAAAAGGAAAATATTCCAAATGCTAGGGTCAGGACTTACCTTTTTTCCTCTGAGTGGAAGTAGAGGGCAAAAGAACAGAAGAAGAATCCCAAGATGCAGAATGAGGTCAAATGGGAGGCATTCTTGGAACTTTAGGAATAACGATGAATAGGGCACATTGCTAGAAAATGTCAATAGGCATCTGTTCCCCTGGTCAGAAAGAAGGAAAAGATAAATTCTGGAAATGAAAATATAAGATGGATGACCTAATACCACTAGATCAAATCAGCAGCTAATGACACCATATCCCCAAAGTGTTAAAGTAATGGATTTTGTGCCAACCAGTTATGACCAACCTAGATAGCATATTAAAAAGCAGAGACATTACTTTGCCAACAAAGGTCCATCTAGTCAAGGCTATGGTTTTTCCAGCGGTCATGTATGGATGTGAGAGTTGGACTGTGAAGAAAGCTGAGTGCCAAAGAACTGATACTTATGAACTGTGGTGTTGAAGACTCTTGAGAGTCCCTTGGACTACAAGGAGATCCAACCAGTCCATCCTAAAGGAGATCAGTCCTGGGTGTTCATTGGAAGGACTGATGCTGAAGCTGAAACTCCAATACTTTGGCCACCTGATCCGAAGAGCTGACTCACTGGAAAAGACTCTGATGCTGGGAGAGATTGGGGGCAGGAGGAGAAGGGGACAACAGAGGATGAGATGGCTGGATGGCATCACTGACTCGATGGACGTGAGTTTGAGTGAACTCTGGGAGTTGGTGATGGACAGGGAGGCCTGGTGTGCTGCAATTCATGGGGTTGCAAAGAGTTGGACACGACTGAGCGACTGAACTGAACTGACTGAGAGGGGATTGTAGAGTCATAAGCTCTGGACCTCTGGTTTTGGATGAAAACATGCACAGAGACAATGTCTTTTCATCCCCTCCCAGTGTTTAGGGTGTTCCTGGAACAAAACAAACGTAGGAAATGTTTGTTGAATCAACAATGGTTGGTTGAAAGAATGAATGAGTAAATGAGTGAATGGACAAAGACATAGCAACTTTTAGCAAAGAGGTATATAATGCAAATGCCAGGCTAGAGAGAGCAAATGCATTATATAGCAATCATCTGAACTATTAAGTTTCCAGTACACTTAAATATGCATGGTGACAAACTAGACTCTATCTTAGGAAAGACAGTGAATTCCCCATCATTGGAAGTGCTTAAGCTGAGGCTAGACAAACTTGACAAGGATATTTTATCATTTGCATGGAACAAGGTGAATGTTAGATACAAGTGACAGAATATGGTGGCATTATTTGTGAACTACATATTCCATGGGACCCCCAGATTTCTCACGAGCACCTGTACTGTTTCAAGAAAGAGTATATAAGACCTAGGAATGCTACAACTTCTATACACAACTGCTATTCCAGACCAAGAGAAAGACTGTACACCAGAGTTTCCAAACTTGGAGTTCACAAGGTCCTTAAAGGTCCACAGAAGGCCCTCTGGGCTTGAACTCCCAGAATAGTGTGCAAATTTCTATGTGTACATACATTTAATCTTCCATTAGTTCTCAAAGTTTCCTCTCAAATGTTAGGAACCACTACGCTTTAAGTTTGGTGACAGAGAGGTGGGACTGAGGGGAGGGAGGAGCTGGGTGGGCTTCACTGCTCAGTGGCTCTGAACAAAGTTCAACCCAGGACCAGCCCTGACAACATTTCTGATGGCAACAAGACTCTCTTTCCCCTCCCTGTGCAGCCCTCTTTTCACCTCCACTGCCACAGCCAAATGTTGTTCATGGTTAAGAAACAATGAGAGACTGAACCCACCAGGTCCAGACACAAGGAGCTTATCAGAGCCATCAGAGGAAACTCCCTCCCCAAAGGAATTTAATCAAAGGTTTAAAATAATAATAAAAGAACCCAAGTTTATATTACCTTCAGGTCACTGTGGTGCTCTGCCACTGCATCCCTGGCTACACAGAAATCCAATTCAGGTTCCAGGCTCTGGTGGGGCTGCAAGTGACACAGGCTTTGTCCAAGTTGCCTAGAGCACAGGCTTCACCTTCCTCCTCCTGACTCTTCAGCTGATCTTTGGGGACTGCTGCTTTCCTTCTCTCTGGAGTAGCTGGAGCTACACTGCTTTTCCCCAGCACTTCATGAACAGGGAGCTGTTGAGGAGGAACGTGGAAGGTTAGGGGAAAAGGGACCAGTGAGGAAAGACACTGTCTTTTGGAAACACACATTCATGGTCAGTCATCTAAGCAACTTCCTTGTTTAGCAGGAGGAACAGAACATAATTTAGATTGTCATTCCTAGAGCTCCTTCTGTTCTCAAAACAGAAAATGGAAGACCTTTCTAATAGGCCTCTACACAAGGGCTCTGGTGTTAATTGCAGAGCCAACTGTCTCTCCTTGACTCTCATAGTCTCTTTCCACTCTTCCAACCCAGCACAAGCTGTTGCCCCTCTACATTTCTTTCCAATTCCCAGACGAAGTATGGGGTCAACTCTGTTCCTTATCATTGGCAATGTAGCAAAAGACATGCAATAACTTGTTCTGCAGGTCCTGAAGTCAGACCAACCTTGTTTTATATCCAGATTCCTGTACTTCCTCTTTGACCCTGAATAAATTCATTAATTCAACTGGTATTTACTGAGAACTTTTACATCTTCAGAAACACTACAATAAATAAGACAGATGTAGTTCCTCTCCTCGGAGAAGGCAATGGCAACCCACTCCAGTACTCTTGCCTGGAAAATCCCATGGATGGAGGAGCCTGGTAGGCTGCAGTCCATGGGGTCGCTAGGAGTCGGACACGACTGAACGACTTCGCTTTCACTTTCATGCATTGGAGAAGGAAATGGCAACCCACTCCAGTGTTCTTGCCTGGAGAATCCCAGGGACGGGGGAGCCTGGTGGACTGCCGTCTATGGGGTCACACAGAGTCGGACACGACTGAAGCGACTTAGCAGCAGCAGCAGCAGCAGTTCCTCTCCTCCTCACATGGTCTAGTCAGTAAGACAAACATAAACAAGTTAAACCTACAAATTGTAATAAGTGCTGTAAAGAAGTAATACAAGGTGCTATGAGAGTATATACCAAGGCAGACAACCTATTAACAGGGTTAGGGGAAGGCTTCCTGAAAAACTGATATTTGGGGTGAGCCCTGAAGGGTGAGTAGGAGTTAATTTAGTTGAGAGTAGGAATAGCTTTCCAGGCAGAGAGAACAGGAATATGTAGAAGTCCAGAGTCAAGAAGGAGTCAGGCATGATCAAAAAACTATAAGAACATGATATGGCTAAATTGTAATAAGCCGCAGGCCTTCAGTTGTAAGACGAAAATAATCATAGAACCTACCTCAAGGGCAGTTGCTATGATAAATAAGAGCGTCACGTACTCAATGGACATGAATCTGAGCAAACTCCTGGAGCTAGTGAAGGACAGGGAAGTCTGGCGTGCTGCAGTCCATGGGGTCACAAAGAGTTGGACAGGACTGAGCAACTGAACAACAAAGCTTAAGGGCAGTTTCTGTGAAGATTAAATAAGATGATATATGGAAAGTGTAAAGTACTTACTATGCACAATTCCTGGTGCATAGTAAGTGCTCAATAAATGGTAGCTATTGCTATTATCTTTAGTTCATTATTTGTTATCAATAGTATTAATTTGAAGACATATTTCTGAATGAACATATGTATCACTCCATCCCCTCTATGTATGATTCTGCTGGGATTTTACAAAGGACAAATACCATAAAGTAAGGTGGTATATTGAGACAGCCATGCCATGCAAATGCTGGCATCCTACTAAGAACACATAATGAGAGGACCCACTTGGAAACTCCACCATCTAATGCACCTGGTATGAAGCAAACCAACAGAATCTGTCAGCCCTCACCCAACTTCTATTTTAGTTATATTTTAGCAGTGCATTCTGGGGTCCCAGGAGCTTCCCTTCTACAGGTTCCCATGACCATGTCACGAATAAACGGTATCACCTGGGTCCCACATATCCAGAAACCTCCATCTTCATTTCTCTTCCTTATAGTTGTCCACTGTGAGCCCCATCCCAGTCCTCTTTAACATGCTACATACTGAGACCCCTAGTAAACCTGTGGTGGCAGATGCATGTTTCTCTGTCTGTTTTCAATTTCCCTGTGTCATCATACCAGTTGTACATGCTCCAACTTTCTAAAATCCATTATACCATCCTAACCACCTAACACTATATTCTATAGGTTTCTCCAGGCTCCCACCTTAAGCTATTATACTCACACCCAATAGATTCCACAACTCTCCCCCAATATAAATTCAGGGCACAGCCTCCTCAGTGTACAATCTGAATGTCATGTATATAACTAGGACAGATGTACTTGAAGAGTCCACACCCAAAGCCCCATCCAACTCATCTTAAAGTGCCCACTTTCTCTGCTTCTGCTTCTGGATTGCCAACATTGCTAGATAAAGTTATGAAAATTGGGTCATAAAATGACTCCACTATAAATATAGTCTTATCTACCTCAAACAGACCAGTATTTCCCTACTTGATGTCTTTTTATACATTTAATCTTGATTCTATCTTGCATTCACTATAGTCCATCATAAAAAATCCCTAATATCTAAACACCTTTATTTTGGTTCAGTGTTAACCAAACTTCTCTGGTAAGTACCTGGTATAATTGTCTAAGAATACAGACTCTAGGTTCTATCAGGTCAGTTCAATCGCTCAGTCGTGTCCAAGTCTTTGCGAACCCATAAATCACAACACGCCAGGCATCTGGTCCCATCACTTCATGGCAAATAGATTGTGAAACAGTGTCAGACTTTATTTTTCTGGGGTCCAAACTCACTGCAGATGGTGACTGCAGCCATGAAATTAAAAGACACTTACGCCTTGGAAGGAAAGTTATGACCAAACTAGATAGCATATTCAAAAGCAGAGACATTACTTTGCCAACAAAGGTCCGTCTAGTCAAGGTTATGGTTTTTCCAGTGGTCATGTATGGATGTGAGAGTTGGACTGTGAAGAAGGCTGAACACCAAAGAATTGATGCTTTTGAACTGCGGTGTTGGAGAAGACTCTTGAGAGTCCCTTGGACTGCAAGGAGATCCAACCAGTCCATTCTAAAGGAGATCAGTCCTGGGTGTTCATTGGAAGGAATGATGCTAAAGCTGAAACTCCAGTACTTTGGCCACCTCATGCGAAGAGTTGACTCATTGAAAAGACCCTGATGTTGGGAAGGATGGGGGGCAGGAGGAGAAGGGGACAACAGAGGATGAGATGGCTGGATGGCATCACAGACTCTATGGACGTGAGTTTGAGTGAACTCCGGGAGATGGTGATGGACAGGGAGGCCTGGCGTGCTGCGATTCATGGGGTCACAAAGAGTCAGACACAACTGAGTGACTGAACTGAACTGAACTGAGTTAAATTCACCCATTCCAGTCCATTTTAGTTCGCTGATTCCTAGAATGTCGACATTTACTCTTGCCATCTCGTTTGACCACTTCCAATTTGCCTTGATTCATGGACCTGACATGCTAGGTTCCTATGCAATATTGCTCTTTACAGCATTGGACCTTGCTTCTATCACCAGTCACACCCAAAACTGGGTATTGTTTTTGCTTTGGCTCCATCCCTTCATTCTTCCTGGAGTTATTTCTCCACTGATCTCCAGTAGCATATCGGGCATCTACCAACCCAGGGAGTTCCCCTTTCCGTATCCTATCATTTTGCCTTTTCATACTGTTCATGGGATTCTCAAGGCAAGAATACTGAAGTGGTTTGCCATTCCCTTCTCCAGTGGACCACATTTTGTCAGACCTCTCCATCAGGACCCTCCTGTCTTGGGTGGCCCCACATGGCATGGCTTAGTTTCATTGAGTTAGACAAAGCTGTGGTCCATGTGATCAGATTGGCTAGTTTTCTGTGATTATGTCTGCCCTCTGATGCCTTCTTGCAACACCTACCGTCTTACTTGGGTTTCTCTTACCTTGGACGTGGGGCATCTCTTCACGGCTGCTCCAGCAAAGCGAAGCCGCTGCTCCTTACCTTGGACAAGGCTTATCTCCTCACAGCCGCCCCTCCTGACCTTGAATGAGGAGTAGCTCCTCTTGGCCCTCCTGCGCCCACGCAGCTACCGCTCCTTGGATTTGGGGTTGCTCCTCTCGGCTGCTGCCCCTGACCTCAGGTGTGCGGTAGCTCATTTCGGCCACCGCCCCTAACCTCAGACATGAGGTAGCTCCTCTAGGCTGTTCCTGTGCCAATGCAGCCTGGCATTCTCAGTCGCTGCCCCTGACCTTGGATGAGGGGTAGCTCCTCTTGGCCATGCTTCTGTGCTCTATAGGACTTCCTAAATCAGAATTTCCAACTGAAAGACTTGGTTATCTATATCAGTGTTTCTCAAAATTTTTGATCTGAGGAGTCCTTACAAACTTAAGAACTATGGAGGACCTCAAAGAGCTTTATTTATGTGGGTTATGGTTATTTGTATTTAACATATTAGAAATTAAAATTCATAAATTTTAGTTATCTATTATTTCATTTAAAGTAATAACAAATCCATTGAAATTAACATAAATTGCATTTTTATGAAAAAAATTATTCTCAAAAATTTAGTGAATGGTAATATTTTACATTTTCCCCAACCTCTCTGATGTCTGCCTTAATAGAAGACAGCTGGATTCTTATATCTGCTTCTGCATTCAGTCTGTTAACTATTAATATAAGTTATTTTGCCTGAAGTATAGGGAGAAAATTTGGCCCCTCCTAGATCTGTAATTACAAAACAAAGGACCTCACAAACCCTCAAGAATCTTTAGACTACTCTTTGAGAATCACTGATCTGTATATTTAAGTCCCCTAGTGATTCCTACGGAGAAGGCAATGGCACCCCACTCCAGTACTCTTGTCTGGAAAATCCCATGGATGGAGGAGCCTGCCCATGATGTAGGCTGCAGTCCATGGGGTCACGAAGAGTCGGACACGACTGAGCAACTTCACTTTCACTTTTCACTTTTAAGCATTGGAGAAGGAAATGGCAACCCACTCCAGTGTTCTTGTCTGGAGAATCCCAGGGACGGGGGAGCCTAGTGGTCTGCCATCTATGGGGTCGCACAGAGTTGGACATGACTGAAGCGACTTAGCAGCCACAGCAGCAGTGATTCCTATCATGAAAATAGGTGGCAAACACTGCATTAGTTCATGTGAGATGTTATGAAACTTCATTTGTCTCTAGCCCTCAGCTCCAGACTGTTTCAGATAAGGTATTCTCTGGTCTGTCTCTGTAGATAAACCTTCCTCATGTTTTACTAAGACCTACCCTCTGTCCATGGGGTCTCATAAAAGAGTCAGATATGACTTAGCAACTTAACAACAACAGCAACTAAACAACAATAACAAGCAATCTAGCAATTGCTTCCTAGCAATTTTTTAAAATATTGCTTAATTTGGTCTTTTTCTTTTAAAGAAAACATGTTTTTTCCATTTTAACAATTTTTAAGTGTATAATTCTGGGGCATTAATTATAGTCACTCAAGGTAATGCTGAAAACCCTTCAAGTTAGCTTCAACAGTATGTGAACCAAGAACTTCCAGATGTACAAGCTGGATTTTTAGAAAAGGCAGAGAAACCAGTGATAAAATTGCCAACATCCATTGACTCATAGAAAAAGCAAGGGAATACCAGAAAAAACATCTACTTCTGCTTCACTGACTAAGCTAAAGCTGTTGACTGTGTGGATCACAACAAACTGTGAAAAATTCTTAAAGAGATGGGACTACCAGACCACCCTACCTGCCTCCCAAGAAACCTGTATGCAGGTCAAGAAGCAACAGTTAGAACTGGACATGAAAAAATGGACTGGTTCAAAATTCGAAAAGCAGTACGCCAAGGCTGTATATTGTCACCTTGCTTATTTAACTTATATGCAGAGTACATCATGCAAAATGCCAAGCTAGATGAATCACAAGCTGGAATTAAGATGGCCAGGAGAAATATCAGTAACCTCAGATATGCAGATGATACCACTCTAATGGCAGAAAGCAAAAAGGAACTAAAGAGTCTCTTGATGAGGGTGAAAGAGGAGAGTGAAAAAGCTGGCTTAAAACTCAACGTTCAAAAAACAAAGATCATGGCATCTGGTTCTATCACTTCATGGCAGATAAATAGGGGAAAAGTGGAAACAGTAACAGATTTTATTTTTTTGGGCTCCAAAATCACTCTCGATGGTGACTGCAGACACGAAATTAAAAGATGCTTGCTTCTTGGAAGAAAAGCTATGACAAACTTAGACAGCGTATTAAAAAGCAGAGATGTCACTTTGCCAGCAAAGGTCCGTATAGTCAAAGCTCTGGTTTTTCCAGTAGTCATGTACAAATGTGAGAGTTGGACCATAAAGAAGTCTGAGTGCCACAGAATTGATGCTTTCAAGTTATAATACTTGAGCAGACACTTGAGAGTCTGTTGGACAGCAAGGAGATGAAACCAGTCAATCCTAAAGGAAAGCAACGCTGAATATTCATTAGAAGGACTGATGCTGAAGCTCCAATACTTTGGCCACCTGACAGGAACAGCCAACTCATTGGAAAAGACCCTGATTCTGAGAAAGATAGAGGGCAGGAGAAGGGGACAACAGAGGATGAGATGGTTGGATGGCATCAGTGACTCAATGGACATGAATTTCAGCAAATTCTGGGCAACAGTGAAGAACAGGGATGCCTGGTGTGCTGCAGTCCATGGGGTCACAAAGGGTCAGATGCAACTTAACAACTGAACTTTGCTTTGTTGTTGTTCAGCTGCTAAGTCATGTCCGACTAACCTAAACAACAACAATTATAGTTACAATGTATAGAACCGTCATCACTATCTATTTCTAAAAATTTCTAAAAATTTTCATCACCCCAAACAAAAACCATTAAGCAATAAATCCTCATTACCTCCTCCTCCTCCTCCTAGCCTCCTAGCCACCATAATCTAATTTGTCCCTTTGGATTTTCCTATTTTGAACACTTCATATAAACAGAATCATAGAATATGTGGTGTTTTACGACTGGCTTCTTTCATGTAATAATGTTTTGAAGGTTCATCCATATTTTAGGATGTGTGAATACTGCATTTCTTTTTATAGCTAAATAGTATTCCATTGTACAGAATGTACCAATTTTGTTTATCCATTAATCAACTGATGGACAGTTGGGTTCTTTCAATTTTGAAAGAACTATTATGGACTATTATGAATAATGTTGCTATGAACATTTGTGTACAAGTTTTTCTGTATACACATGTTTTCATTTCTCATGAGTGTATACCTAGGAATAGAATTGCTGAGTTATATGGTACATCTATGGTCAAGCATTTGAGAAACTGCCGCATTCCCACCAACAATATGGGGGTTCCAGTTCATATCTTCACTACCACTTTTTATTTTCCATCTTTTTTATTGTAGCAATCCTAGTGGTTGTGAAATTGTATCTCACTGTAGTTTTGATTTGCATTTTACTAATGATGACTAATGATGTTGAGCATCTTTTCATGTGCTTATTGGCCATTTGTATATCTTCCTTGGAGAAATGTCTATTCGATTATCTGTCCATTTTTAGTAGAGTTTTATGTATCTTTATTATTGAATTATGAGATTTCTTTATGTATTCTGTACACAAGTAAATGGTATGAGGTAGAGATTCTTTGACATGTGTATGCTAAGTGTCATGGCTACATATGTTGAAAAGACTATTCTTTCCCCATGAATAGTCTTGGCACTTTTGTGGATAATCAACTAATCATAGACGTATGAGTTTACTTCTCCATTCTCAATTTTATCCATTGATGTATATGTCTATCCTTATGCTAGTACCACACAGTCATAATTACTGTAGATTTGTAGTAAATTTTTAAATCATGATATAAGAGTCCTCCACTTTGTCCTTTTTCAAGCCTTTTTGGCTATTCTGGGTCCCTTGCAATTCCATAAGAATTTTAGGATCAGCTTGTAAATTTTTACAAAGAAACCATCTGAGATTTTGACAGAGATTATACTGAATCCGTAGATCAATTTGGGGTTGTTGCCATCAATCAAGATGGTGTTGCCATCTTAACAATATTAAGTCTTCCAGTCCCTGACCATGGGATGTCTTTCCATTTATTTAGGTCTCCTTTAATCTTTTTCAAGCAGGTCTTAGACTCATTCATTTTTCCTTTCCTCCTCTTTCAAAGAGTGTTCCTCTGGCTCTGAAAGTTATGTCCTTTCTCTGCACACTCAATCCCAGCTCATTCACACAGCTTTTCCCTTTCAATATGTCCAAATTTCTCTAGTTCTTAAAGAACTTCCTAGACATACATGTAACGGAGAAGGCAATGGCACCCCATTCCAGTACTATTGCCTGGAAAATCCCATGGACGGAGGAGCCTGGTAGGCTGCAGTCCATGGCATCGCGAAGAGTTGGACACGACTGAGCAACTTCCCTTTCACTTTTCACTTTCACGCATTGGAGAAGGAAATGGCAACCCACTCCAGTGTTTTTGCCTGGAGAATCCCAGGGCGGGGGAGCCTGGTGGGCTGCCGTCTATGGGGTCACAAAGAGTCGGACACGACTGAAATGACTTAGCAGTAGCAGTAGACATACATGTAAAGGATGGAATCATGAAGGAAAACATCAAGAAGTTTATAAACTGTTAAATATTTTTAAATTAATAAAATTAAAGGTAATAAAAACTGGGAAAATGTTTTCCAGAAAAATTTTAAAAGTTACTATCATTAATATACTGACTATAGGACCTATACAAATATATCACAAAAACACCAAGCTTCCAATAAAATATGGGCAAATAAAACATATAGTTAGTTCACAAAAGGAGATAGCAACTTGTAAAAAATACAAACATACTTCAACTTCACAAAGTATTAATGAGATGCAAAACAATGAAATGTATTTTCCTTATGAAATTAAGAAAGTTTAGAAATATAATAATACTTAAAACCAATGAAGATGCAGAGAATGAGGCTCTGTCATATACTGGGAAAATGCTAATGATGCAACTTGATAATATAAATTCAGAACTTTAAACTTTTTCATGCTTTTTGACCCAGTAATTCTACTTCTAATAATGCAATTGATGTTCTCTGCAACATATTTATAAAACAAAAAGAAAAGAAAAAGAAAACCAACTTTCCAACAATAGAAGAATGGCTACAGATATGGTACATTATTATGATCAATCATTATGCAGTCCATTTAAAACTAGGTTGATGAAATTCTAATGACATAGAGACATTCTCAGGATAATTTAAAGGGAAAAGCAGAATATGCAATTGTATTACACAACTGATGATCTCAGTGATCTCAATTATGTATATATACATACATACAAACATATGAATAGAAAAAATAATAGCAATATTAATAATTGAGCCAAAATAATGAGCTCTTGTCTCTGAGCAGCTTCTTATTATCTTTATCTTCTATATTTTTCTGTATTTTTTTTAACTTTTCTACAGTGGGCATGTATAATTATCTATAATGCCTTGAGGCCATTATAGTATTTAATAAGTCCCCCATCAATGGGCTCTTGCTTCTAGTCTTCTGCTGTTATGACCAACAACTCAAGTGAATATACTTAAACATTTATCTTTGTGTATGTATGTGAGTATATCTGTAAGATAAATTTCTAAAGGTGAAATGTTCTGGGACAAATGCAATGGGCATTTAAATTTTAATAGATAGTACCAAATGATCCTTCATCAAAGTTGTACCAATTTATACTACCACCAATAATTTATGAGGGTGCCTGTTTCCCCAGAACTTTATCAACAAAATCGACAATTGTTTTATCTTTGCCAATGAAATATAAATGAAAATTATATTTGTTTAGCTCATTTGCATTTTATGACTCAGATAAAGTGACTTCCTATTTGTTTAAAAACCATTTGGATTTCTTCAACCTCTTTATTTAAAAAAAAAAAAAAAGAAAGACTGACACCCATAGAGGGTAATATATTTAAGGGCACATGCCTAATTAGTGACAGAATCAAAACTGGCTCCATAATTTACTGAACATGAATCCTAGACTCTTTGTATCACATCATTTTGTCTCTACTTGTATCACAAATTACCACCTGATCATACACTGCTCCAGTGTGCTCTCTTCATATCAGGATCATCAGCTCTATCTTCCCAAATGGGTTGCAAGAAGAGCCATAAAAGTAAAAGAAGGGGTTTTGCAGATGGCAGACTTGGATTTGCAAACTGTATGTTGCACAATCTTCTGTGATCCTTTAGCAAGGCTCAGTTACCTCATCTCCAAAAAGGTGGCAATAATACAGGACTAAATGACAACATGGGTGTAAATAACTGAGGATAGTGCCTGGCACGATACTTCATAAGTTGGACACACACACATACACAGGTTTCTTAATGCCAGGATCCAGACCAGCAAGTTCTCTATAATTTTTTTATCATACCTGACACAGTACTTAGTAGGTGCTAATGAATTTTCGTGAACTTGAGGGGGCCTCTAGTGTAATAGAGGTTGAAAAAGCAGAGAGAAATCCTATTTTCTTGTAGTCTGCTATCCTCTTGCCCAGAAGTCTATTGTTTGTCCCCATACTCAGTGATTGACTGCACAGTAATGACTGAAAACCTTGTAGCTAACTGACATAGAAAACAATCACCAGTTTCCCCTCTCCCCACACTACTCCTCAAGGCAAATATAGATGGGGAGGGCAGAAGTCCTAGGCTAATAAGGCCAAGTCTTCTGGTGGTTTTGATAACTTTTAGGAGTTTAGTGGCGAATGTACTATATGAGCTGCTGCTATATGGTAGGAAGCAACCTAAGGAAATGTAACATGGTCAGATTTGTGTTTAAATAAGATCATTCTGGCATTGAAACGTGTATATTATCATATGTGAAATGAATCACCAGTCCAGGTTCGATGCATGATATAGGATGCTTGGGGCTGGTGCACTGGGATGGCCCAGAGGGATGGTATGGGGACGGAGGTGGGAGGGGGGTTCAGGATGGGGAACACGTGTACACCCGTGGCAGATTCATGTTGATGTATGGCAAAACCAATACAATATTGTAAAGTAATTAGCCTCCAATTAAAATAAATAAATTTATATTAAAAAATAAATAAATAAGATCATTCTGACTGCAGTGTGGAAGACGGATTGTATGGATGGGGAAACAAACTAAGAGGCTACTGTACTTATAGCATTAGGAAGGGATCAGGGTTGGGGAGCTGGAGGTCAAAGGTATAGGATAAAGAGGGGATGATGATGGATGGAGCCAAATCTCTAAGGAGTAAGGAGAACCTTGGCTCCATAGCACAGGTGGAAGAATACATTTATTGGCAGGAGGGAGACACTAATATTGAAACTCAAGAGAAGGGGGAAGGATAGGTAATTTTGTGAAAGGGACTGGGCGGAAAGGAGATTGTGAGGTTTTTGACTTGATGCTTTTGTCATTCAAAGAGAACTAGGAGGCAAGGTTATCTCCTTGAACCTGGAGAGGAAGATAGTAGGCAGCTGATTAGGGACACTTAGAAGGGTTTCTAGACAGCTGAATTTAGAGATTGTAACTTTGTTGCAGCTCCAGTCCATAGAATTGTGGTCTTTTCTTTTTAGGATATCATGGGTTGCTGTCAAGAAAGTATCATCTGTGGAGGAGTAGGAGTAGAAAGCATATTGCTGAGGAAGCTAAGCAATGAAGAGAAGGGTGAGGGGAACCGTAGGCAGCAAGTACAGACCACACTTTTGAGAGGGTTAGCAGAAAAGAGAACAGAGATAAGGCCATGGCTTGAGAAAGAAGCAAATAAAAGATACTCTTTGTTTATTTTTAGGTAGGAGAGACTCTGAGATCTAAAAAAGATGCCATGAATGTACTCTAATGGAGGTCATATAACGTAGTGTTTAAGAGCCCAGGCAACTCAGTCATCTTCGTATATGCTTAATCCTTACTAACCACTTGTGTTATTTCATTTCCTTGGGTTGTTTTTTCCATTTCCCTTGGTATATCAATGTCTTTGTTAATGGTTTCTAAGAACTCATTTATAACCATTTGTTAACCATTTGTCATGCAAAGTGAATGTAATACCATATTCTATTGCCATCAACTTACTATGGTCCTTTGAACATGGATGGACCTAGAGAGTGTCATACCGAGTGTGAAGTAAGTCAGACAGAGAAGGAGAAATATCATGACATCCCTTTCCCTTATATGTAGAATCTAAAAGGAAATGATACAAAAGTAGCAAATGTGAAAGAGCCCTTTCTCCTACCAAGGCTGAGATTCTGACCTTATTGCAGAGGGTATAGTTGTCACCTACTGGATGGTAGAGAAATTCACTGAGGTGCTACAGTCAGGGTAGGGAGGCAAGAAATCACCTCGTGGGGTACCTGTGAGACTTGCTGGGTGGTTGGTTGTGGTTGGGATTCTGGCACCCACTGGCTGCCATGTACTGCAGCAGGAGGAAAGCCACATCAGAACAAAGATGAGAAGCACTTTCCTCCTGCAGTGGTCCTCCAATGCTCCTTACTGATGAAACATTATGACAGCTGCAAAGGAGAAATGTTTATAGGGTCTAGCTCCACAAAGCAGGGCAGGGAAGGGTGGATTTGAGCTGAGAAGAAATAAACTGATAGCTGGAACATGTATCAAAAGAAATTCCTTTAAATTAAAGGTTCTAATTAAGTTCTGGCTAATCAAATCTTTGGGTTTCCCAGGTGACTCAGTGGTTAAGAAACCACCTGCCAAGCATTAGACGTGGGTTTGATACTGCCTGGGCAATCCCATGGACCGAGGAGCCTGTCAAGCTACAGTCTATGGGTCACAAAAAAGACATGACTTAGCAACTAAACAACAATAATCAAAGCTTTACAATGCCAAGTTCTCACCAAGCTGTGGTATACCCATCAGAAACACCTAGGAATTTGCAAAACTGCAAGGCATATCATCAGTTAAGCAACTTATATATGTTAAAAATTTTACTATGGTGCTTTGTATTTTGGTTGTGTTATTAAAATATAGTCATGTGTTTGGGGGGGAAAAAAAAGCACAGGCTCTGTAGCAATCAGTGCCTGGGTTCAAATTCTGGCTTTGCCATTTACTTAAACTTAAGTCAGTTAACCTCTCTCTGCCTCAATTTTCTCAATGGAAAAATGGGGGAAATTACAGTACCTATCTCAGGTTTCTTGCAAGTAATAAATGAGATAATGTTTGTAGAAAACTTACAATAGTAATTAGAGTATAGTAAGTACTTGATAAGTATTAAATATTATTATTATTTAAGCAAAAGGCACATGCAGGATATGATTGGGTTTGTTTTGATTTTGGAAAACCTTTATCCTTATCATAAAAGTGATATATATGTTTTTTTAAAGTATCTTTTGAAGACTTTTTTTTTTTTTGCTACAAAAAAATCAGAAAATAAAGATTTAACAAAAAGAAGAAAACAAAACAATGGTATCTTTATTTCGTATCATCATTAACATTCTGGTGTACATCGTTCTGGAGGTTTTTCTATTCATCCAATAATAGTTTTCAAATGTATTTTGGTATGTGTCTTCACATACAACATGGTGATCAGCCAACTACTTTGACTGAGCTTTTGAGCTTTGTGTTTGAGGTAGCTAGGGTTAATTACCCTAATACACATGCTCACTTCATTTTCTTCAACCCCCTACACACACACCCAGAGAAGGCCAGACTCACTGTACTCTGCACCAGCCCTGGTTTTGGGGAGCCCAATACATGAGAGAGAGACCTAGACTCTCCATTTGTCCGAAAGGAATGCAGAGCTCAGACACCTTCCTTGAGGCTCTGGTTCTAGAAATTATCACCTTCTGATTCTCCTGTGCAGAATGCAGATACTCTAGCTCTGACTGACCAGATTCAGAGTCCTCTTGTTCCTCAAAGTGTGGTCTCTGAAACAGCAGAATCAACATCACCTGCTAGCTTGTTAGAAATGCAAATTCTTGGACCCTACCCTATACCTACTCTATCAGAATCTAAAGTTTAATGAGCTTCTTGGGTGATTTGCACATATATTAAAGTTTGAGAAGCACAGGTCCTTTCAATGTGAGGAATGAAGATTTACCTAAATGTTCTTGAACACTAGAAATTTCAAGAACATTCTCACCAAAATACTCACCGTTCCTTACACCATTCTGCTTCATGGAACAGGCTGAGCTTTGTGGGTTAACAATAGGCCCAACGCCTTTCTTGGGATTCCAGTACATAGCACTCAAACTTTAAACATCTTTGTGATCAAACTCAGTAGCCAGTACCAGGGAAAAGACTTCTCTGGTCCTAAGAGAAGATTCAATTTTTTCTCAATAGACAGTGTCAAAATGTCTATTCTCCTCTCAGAAGAGAGAAATTTGTGTTATCTGGCTAATGTGGGCCATGCAATCAGGGAACAAGTTCCCACCAGTAGGTATAAAGGCATAGCTTTTGTGGGATGTTTCTGCCCCTGGTTTCTATATAACAGCCTAAGTCAGAAATGAGTAACTTCTATCAAGGATCACTCACCCACTGATGTTGATTAAATAGGTAATATCTAAAGGGGCTCGTGAATGGAAAGCAATCTTTTTCAGTGCAATAAACTATATAACTTATTTCTTTTTAAAAACTATAAACAGGGACTTCCCTGGTGGTGCAGTGGTTGGGAATCTGCCTTCTAATACAGGGGACTTGTGTTCCATCCCTTGTCGGGGAACTGAGATCCCACATGCTATAGGGCAACTAAGCCCACGAGCCACAACCACTAAGGCTGTGTGCCACAACTAGAGAGAAGCCTGCATGTGGCAATGAAAGATCCAGCATGCTGCAACTAAGACCTGACAGTGAAAAAATACATAAATATTTTAAAATAAAACATAGAAAATATGATCTTATTCCATAAACATAATAGACAATTACAAGGTGTGTTTCAGTCCTTTGTTATGGCCAATTAAAAATAGGGACAGAAGTCAGGAAAAGAGAAGAGAGACTAAAGAAGGGGAAGGAGAAAGACAAGAAGACCCAAACCAAAAGGCAGAGAAATAGACATGCATATACACTTAGGGACACGGAAACAAAATTTGATATTAACATTGCTGTAATTTTCTCAGGTGATATATGACCACCAAGATACTCACACACTGATTCATCAAATATATATTTCACACCTTTTCTGTGTCAGGTGCTGAGGATATTAAATTGAGTAAAATATACAGGGTTCTGCCCTTAAAGAGCTCACACATCTAGCAGGGGAGCAAGCCATTAATCAAGTAATCACACAAATAACCATTGGTATTAGTTTCCTATTTCAGTTGTAACAAATCACCACTAATTTAGTGGCTTACAACATGTGTTTATTATCTTACAGTTCTGTAGATAGAAGTCTGATGCAGGTCTCACTGGGCTAAAAATCATGGTGTCAGCAGAGCTGTATTCCCTTTTGGAAATTCTAGGTAAGAATTCTTTTCCTTATCCTTTCCCAGCACCACCAAGGAAAAGGCCACCCACATCCCTTGCCTCCATCTTCAAAGTCAGCAGCACTGCATCTCTCTGAACCTCTAGTCACACTTGCCTGTAACTCTCCCTCTGCTTCCCTCTTCCACTTTTAAGGACACTTGTGATTACACTGGGCCCACCAGATAATTCAGGAGACTCTCACATTTCAAGATCAGTTGATTAGCAAACAATTCCTGTAATCTTAATTCTCCTTTGCCATGTAACAACATATTCACAGGTTCTGGGATAGGAGCTGAACATCTTTCAGTTCAGTTCAGTCGCTCAGTCATGTCCGACTCTTTGCAACTCCATGAATTGCAGCACGCCAGGCCTCCCTGTCCATCACCAACTCCCGGAGTTCACTCAGACTCACATCCATCGAATCGGTGATGCCATCCAGCCATCTCATCCTCTGTCGTCCCCTTCTCCTCCTGCCCCCAATCCCTCCCAGCATAAGAGTCTTTTCCAATGAGTCAACTCTTCGCATGAGGTGGCCAAAGTACTGGACTTTCACCTTTAGCATCATTCCTTCCAAAGAAATCCCAGGGCTGATCTCCTTTAGAATGGACTGGTTGGATCTCCTTGCAGTCCAAGGGACTCTCAAGAGTCTTCTCCAACACCACAGTTCAAAAGCATCAATTTTTCGGTGCTCAGCTTTCTTCACAGTCCAAATCTCACATCCATACATGACCACTGGAAAAACCACAGCCTTGACTAGATGGACCTTTGTTGGCAATGTAATGTCTCTGCTTTTCAATATGCTATCTAGGTTGGTCATAATTTTTCTTCCAAGGAGTAAGTGTCTTTTAATTTCATGGCTGCAGTCACCATCTGCAGTGATTTTGGAGCCCCCAAAAATAAAGTCTGACACTGTTTCCACTGTTTCCCTGTCTATTTGCCATGAAGTGATGGGACCAGATGCCACGATCTTCATTTTCTGAATGTTGAACTTTAAGCCAACTTTTCACTCTCCTCTTTCACTTTCATCAAGAGGCTTTTTAGTTCCTCTTCACTTTCTGCCATAAGGGTGGTGTCATCTGCATATCTGAGGTTATTGATATTTCTCCGGGCAATCTTGATTCCAGCTTGTGCTTCTTCCAGCCCAGCGTTTCTCATGATGTACTCTGCATATAAGTTAAATAAGCAGGGTGATAATATACAGCCTTGACATACTCCTTTTCCTATTTGGAACCAGTCTGTTGTTCCATGTCCAGTTCTAACTGTTGCTTCCTGACCTGCATACAGGTTTCTCAAGGGGCAGGTCAGGTGGTCTGGTATTCCCATCTCTTTCAGAATTATCCTACCATACTATTATTATGTATTCCAGAAACTATTGGCTTAAATGAGACTTTGACCTTCTGTGCACAAGTACAGAAGCATGGCATTTCCTAGAACTATCCTATTCTGAATTCTGTTCTTTGCTGCTTACACGTGTTTGTGTTTGCTGTTTCCTCTGAGATACCCTTCTCTTTAATCTCTACATGTCCATATTCTAGCTCATTTAAGTCCTTGCTTGAATGGTACCTACACTTTATCAGGTGGAAAAAATGAAAAGTAAACTTAGTTCAGAATAGTTCTATCTTTAGGATTCTCAGTTGGTGCCTTAAAGAACTTGTAAGGAAGCCACTGTATTAAAAATGAATTTGGGTATCTTGAAACATATTTCAAAATACTCACACTGGATTTTTCAGACACTTCTATTTGGATCACAGAAGGAAATGTGAGGATAAAGCCAAACTCTCTAGGCACCACTGAAGAGACACAGAAGGAAGTACTTTGAAAACAAGCTTGTTTAATGGCAAAAGCAGAATCAGATACATGCTCTTGTCTACCTCTTCCAGTTAGTCATGTGACACTGAGTGAATAATTTAATTATTTTAAACCTATTTCCTCATCGGTAAAACAGGATAGTGACTAGTCATAGTACCTGACACATAACAGGCATTCAATAAATCTTTATTGCTGTGCGAAAGAAGATTCAGTGAGGTGAACTAGCTTGTACAACTTTATAAATCTAGAATGAGACCCCCAAATTCTAGCATATTAAAATCATTTTGCTGTTTTAGTTCTCTGAAAATATGTAAACTACTCATCATCCTTATGGCATATCTCTATACTCAATAATCATTAGTTGCCCCTCTCCTGACAGACGTCACTACACTAACACAGAGCTTTCTGTTTTGTTTCCTTGTGAATACAGCAGCATTTCTCATTTGAAACAGAGGATTTTGAAGTACTTGGTACATCAATTTACCTCATCTGAGGAAGGCTGAATTATTCCATCTTTGACGCTGAAGGATGCGGAGATCCAGAAAGCAGAACAGTGCTTCTAGATCCTATTGGTCTTAACTGTGCTGAGTGTGGTGAAAAAAGAAAAATAAATATCCCAGTTTACAGTTACCACACAGGAATTTGTTTCCCTGTCATTTTGGTCCACATACCCCTCTATCTTCCACAAACGGTTTTCATTTTAAAGTTGAGTTCAGAACAATTATTATTATTATTTTTTTGATCCACAGAATTAGTTTAATAGATTGCCAAGCTGATGGGAAACACTGCACTGGGCTTGCATCGAACAATAATATCTTTTGGTTTTAAATGCTGGATTCTGTTTAGCTTTAAATATATTTTATTTTTTAATTTTACAATATTGTATTGGTTTCGCCATATGTCAACATGAGTCTGCCACAGGTATACACGTGTTCCCCATCCTGAACCCTCCTCCCTCCTCCCTCCCCGTACCATCCCTCTGGGTCGTCCCAGTGCACCAGCCCCAAGCATCCAGTATCATGCATTGAACCTGGACTGGCGACTCATTTCATATATGATATTATATATGTTTCAATGCCATTCTCCCAAATCATCCCACCCTCTCCCTCTCCCACAGAGTCCATAAGACTGTTCTATACATCAGTGTCTCTTTTGCTGCCTCGTATACAGGGTTATTGTTACCATCTTTCTAAATTCCATATATATGCGTTAGTATACTGTATAGGTGTTTTTCTTTCTGGCTTACTTCACTCTGCATAATAGGCTCCAGTTTCTGAAAATTTGCTTATTGTGGTCAGGCATATTGAAAAAAAAAATGAATTGGGATACCTGTGTAATAGGGGGCATCTGAACAGAGTGGAATGAAGTGGAATAGAAGCTAGAAGATATAGGTGCCCTTGTGTATCTCTTTCCCTCTCTGGACCTTTATTTTCTGACTATAGAGGGATAGTCTACAGGGTCTCTAAGACCCGTACCATCTCTAGAATTGTATGATTTTATAAGCCTCCCCTACAAATACACACATATACACACACACACTGAGGTATTAGAATATAGAGGGATGTATGGGTGGTGAAATGATAGTTTGGAGAAGGGGAAAAAATCACAGGCAGGTACGTTTGAGCTTAGCACATCCAGTAGAGTGTGGAAGATGTGCAAAGAGAGGGCGGAAACACATAATAAAAGGTTTACTTTGCTAAGGATAGGGTCCAAGCAAGCCTGTATCACTAAAGCCTTTGAAGGCCAACCTCCATGTTTTATTATTGAAAACCTACCAAGAACTGAGAATGAACTAACAAGACTGCAAATGATTATATTAACCACTTTTTTTTCCCCATTGAAATGTATTCAGCGAACTAGACACAAGCTTCTACTTGCTTTGCTACTGGCATGTAGGAACAAGCAGCTACAAAGAAAATAATCACCCTTTCACTCTTCTGTTAGCTTTTGTAGTTTTCATCACAAGAATAAACCATTATAAAACCTACATCTCAAAACATGTCATATGTGTTGTCACATAAGAGTCAATAGAAGACAATATTGCCTTCTACTTACTATAAACTTTATCCAGACCAGACAATTTGAATATTGGCCTAATTTGGGCTTTAGAGTTATGAACAATCAAATGGGAGGCTACCAATTATTTGCTTAAAAGTTGACTTAACAAAAGTGGATTTATATTTACCTTGATGTTTTGTCATGTATATAACCCAATCAAGCAACCAAGCTGTAAGAATCAGATCCTTAAACATGTTTTTTCATTTTCTGCAGAGTTCCAGAATAAGAAACAGTGCTCTGAGTGCCCCTGGGCAAAAGATAAAGGAGGTTACAGCTTGTAGAAGTAGTAATTAGAGCCAATTACAACTTGACTTACCTGCTTTGTCATTAAAATGCCTGTCAGACCTCTCATTTTTCTAAACAGAGGAAAAGAAAAGGCATAGCTTAATGGGGGAGGGCTAGCTAAAGGGAAGGGATTTCCAATTCTGTTCAAACTTACTGTGTAACCTTAGACAAACACATTGCCTTTTGGCTTCAAACTGTGGTTTTCTCATGTCTAAACCCTAAGAGCTGAAAAAGACCTCAAGAAATCACCTGGTCGGGCCTCCTGCATTCAAGAAAGTTAAGGTATTATTAAAGTCCTATTTTCCAAATGAGACATGAAAGACTCAGATAATTTGACTATAATTTATCTTCTGCCTCCTCAGTGCAACAGATTTGGTCTTTTAGCTTAACTGTCATGAGAAAAATGTAGTTATTCTCCTCACTTTTTTCATATGTGGTATACAGGTTAACACATAATAACCACAAATTACTTTGAAAATACGAAGGGAAGCTTGTGAATGTAACATTACCAACTGAGATACTAGCCCTTGGACTAGATGGGTCTCAAGAAAAAGTAACAAGAATGGATTTAGCCCTTTGAAGATTAACTTGAGGAAGAAGCAGAATTATACTTAGTTTAGTTAAATGGACCAAACTTACTTTCTGCAAATATGTATACAGGATAATTAGAAGTAATGAAAAATTGTGAAACAGGAACGCCACTATGGATTTTCCACTAGGTTTCAGAAAGTGAACACAGAGTAAGTGAAGTTTTGCATGTAAAGTCAGAAATCCTGAACAAAGCAGACTCCGTGGGGAAGGGTAAAAGGAAATAAGGTTTTTCTCACAATTTAAGAAGTTCACTGTTCTATACAACTTCTAATGATTCTGCCTTTTGTCCTTAAAATTGTTAGTAGTCTGGTCACTGAATGCTTAATTACCTATCTTCCTGTCTGCAATCTTTCTTCACGTTACATTCTAAACCATTCAAATTAACCCTGCCCAAATCACTGTCTTTACCTGCTATTTTGAACACATCAGCTGCCTCACAATCCCTTGTTATCCTCTGTATTGAATTACCCATTCAGGATTTCAAGACCCTCCATCAATCCACTCCAACTTAGTCTCTTCCTGATCCTTCTCTACCTTTGTTCCTTTTCATACACTTTCTCCTCATATACCTGAAACAAACCCCATCCTTGCATATGTCATCTTTCTTCACCTTTACTGAAAATCAACATATATTTGATGTGAGGTCTGCAGGGAGGGAGCCAAGTCTATTTAATAAAGGAGATTGGCGCCAAGCTGCCCCTCCCTGTTTCTATCAGGGAGGAGAAGTGAGGGCATAATGTTCAGGAGCAGAATGTGGAATAATGCTGCTGGGTAGAGACTGCTTGAAATATGGGGCAGTTCTGAATATTAAGAGGCTCTTCAGTATTTTAGGATTCTCCCATCCTTTCATTCCTTCAATTAAAGCTTTATCTTTATTGTTTTTAACAAAGGCCTCAATTGATATGCTGCTTTCCTTGTCACACCTCCCTTGGTGAAGGTATGCAGTGGTCACTATTAGATCCCTAGACTGAGGGCAAGAGTGATTCCCATAGTTAGTGAAGTGGGCATAATGTATCAGGAAGGTTATTCCAAAGAGAGGGTGGCAGTGTATATGTAAAGAAATTTTATGTCAGCACATACTCTTGAGGAGTAAAACTCTTAGGCAGGGGCAAGAAGGACCATTCTTTTATTAGATCCAACATGAGTGATGTGGGCAGTTTGGTTCCTGACAGATACTAAGCTTAGAAACAGTATATATTTTGGATTTTTAATTTTTATTCACTTCCATATAACAGCATATATAAAATGTTGCACAGACAAAAAGCATTTCTGAAACTTGGTCACTCCTTTTAGATTGGCACAGATTACATATTTTTAAAAAAATCAATGGTGGAAGAATTTTCATCTCTTTTAAGGCTAGATTTGATTTGGAGATAGCCAAAAGTCACTTGAGACTAAGTCTGGTGAAACATGGTGGGGAATAACCTGAATGTAGTTGTTAGTGAAATAAACATGTAAAAGGATGACCTATTTTACTGTTAAAACATCGCACAACATGCCACCCTCAAAGGAAAATTTTTACTGGGATATTTAACTCTTCTGAAAGTTTTGTTTAGGGTACAGAAATATGTATCTGGTTTTATGATATTAGAGGGAGAATGGGCATAGCTAAGGGAAGACTGCAAAATATTCAGCTTCTTTGGAGGCCAGGTGATAATTTCCATCAACCTGCTAGTGCTTCAGGATGGTAAGCAGCTTTCGTATCAACTGTGGAGTGGTAGGTCTGCTTGACTTAAATGAGTGACACAGCTGTTGGGAAGCAGGAAATGGTGCTGGATTACACACAGACAACCAAAACTAACAAACACACACAGGCTTCCTGGTATGTAAATTATTTTTGAGGTTTGAGATCTCCTTTTACAGAATTTAGTATAGAACAGATTCAAAAACCAAACTCCTTGACCTCCCAATATTAAATAACTAAATGTGCAAAAGAACCACCATTAAATAGCACATAAAAAGCTATACATTTTCTATGAAACATTATGTGCACAGATTTTCAAAGCTGTGAAAATGCAATAAAGAGCACAACACATTTTGGTCACTTTATTAAATGACATTAAATAGTTTAAGTTTCAACTACTAAACAGCACTTTGAATGGTGAAAACACAGATAGTATTATTGTCATACTTGAATGCTTTTCTTTAAAAACACAATTCCAGTCCTTATGTATATTACAAAACAGCCTTAAAGGAAGAAGTGACATCTTTTCTACAGTACTTAAGATACTCAATACGGAACTGAAAAGCAGTCTAACAGAAACAAAGGCAAGTCTTCACAGCTGTATGATTTCAGCAGCCAAAGCTGGATGATGGACTGAAACATTACTATACAACTGGGACAAAACATATACAATATCACAATACTAAGCAAAAACGCTTTACACCCGAAGAAATAAAACAGGTTACAAAATGTGGAGAATTTAGCAGGCAAAACTGTATTACAAGCAACATTTTAAATCATTTTTTAAGCCATTGCAACTATTTAAAACATCTAAAACAAATATAAAAATGAGCCTTTTAGTATCTTATTGACATGATTTTATATTTAAATATTTGTTAAAGCTTGATGTTATACTCAAAGTACATATTATGTAGCTAAAATGTCAAGTGAAGATTGTATGCAAACTGATCCAAGTTTTATCCCAAACTATTTCCAATTAACCTTTCCATGTATTATTCTTTAAGTCATAGTTTCATTCATTATGAAAAAGGTTTAGAAGGTTGCCTAAAATTTTGACATCTATGTCTTTGAGCAAGTAATCAGACCATGGTGAAAGTTCCCAGGTTGAGTAAATCAGGTTTAAAGTATTCTGGACTTGTAGAAATACCAACTGATAACAGCTGGCCAGAGTATACTGTCTTCAAATATTTATTTCACAAATCTTGTCTTTTTCATTTCTTCTAAAGTAAAAACACATCCCCCTAGTGAAATAAATTTGATTATATGGCTGGCATAATATCCAAATATGGGAACGTGGAGGGTGGATCCACCAAACCTCAAAATTCTATATGACAAACTTAGTACTCTTGAATGTTCTACCACTAGTTCTTTCAAGATAAAAGTGGACATCTCTTAATCGTCCAAACAACTCAAAACAGTTTTAGCTAATGTTAAACTCATTCTAACTCAGTGATACCTAGAGCAAATCCTCCACCCAGCTTTTTTTTTTTTTTTTTTTTTGGAATTTGTTAGCTATTTCCACTACATGTTACATCGCCATCTCAAAAATGGTTTCGCCATGTTGAGTTGACTCTCATAGTCTAACAATCTTTTTCTTTAAGAAACTCAAGCAACCAAATTGTACATGAATAAGCATACAGGTCATTTTTACAAGCCTGGATTAAGAAAAACGACAATGTAAAACCTCATAAAAGGGCATTAGATGAATTTTGATTAGAAAATTGCCTCATAGATCTAAACTAAAAAAAAAATTGAACTTTAAAACAGAATTTATGTAAGAAAATACAGTTGGGGAAAAACAACATACTGATGAGAGAAAAGAAGAGGAAGAGCATAGAAGCCAGTGATCCTTATCTTTAGGAGGAATTACTTCACAATACTGACAGTACTGGGAATTGTTTTAAAGCACATTCCCCATGTGAACTTAAAGTCAGCAATGGTTCTGCCATTTTGATGGTGTTTATAAAACAGGGTGTGAAGCTAACAACCACAACGTCATCCTTAACCTCCTAAAATGCTAGAACTTGATTTTGTTAGTCCACATCCCACTGCCAGCAACAGGATGAAGCACTAGCACTGGCACCAAGCAGTTAAGAGATGTGCCTTATATTAGTGCCAGGAGAGAGAAAATTCAAGTGTGGAAGATAATCCACGACCCTGAAATTTTACCAGTAATTATTTCAGCACATATAACTGAAAATAAAAATGGCAGAAAAAGACTAAAGAAGAAAAAGAATTCTCTTCTTAGGCTATACTTAAGGCTGTTTATACAATGCTAAGATAACTGTAAGACTCCTCCAAGTTTTAGAGCAGTAGTATTTAACAATATTGCACACAATTCTGTGTCAAAGATAACCAACCCTTAATTTCTAACTTTCAGTCACAGAGATGATATAGCAGGAGCCCAGTTTCAGACTTCAGTCAAAAGAACATTAAAACCATTTCAATCACTTTAGTCAAGAAATGGATAAGTACAAAAGTATTCCATAACTTGAGGAATCAACTCTAAGAACTCAGCTGTGTGTCTTTATATGTAAAGAATGAATATATAAATCAGTATTCTTTCATAAATTCATTAATTTATGACAATTTTATGGTCACTAAAAGCAGGCATAAAAATTTAGAGAGGAAACCTGTGGAGTTGTTACTGTTATGGAAGGACTTGTTTTCACTGAAAACAATTTGAAAGATCTTCTGTACTCAATGTGTGTAAGAAGATTCTAGGCAACATCACTGACAAATGTCAGGAAGAAATGGTATGCCCTATTAAAAAAAATTTAAAACTAATATGGAAGATTGGCATTTAAGGGGACCAAACTATTTATACAGTTGAGTTCTGTTAAGTCATTGATTCCTAAAAAAATAAAAGATCTTTCTATGATTTTAACAATCTTTTAAGCTTTTAGTGCAAAATCACATTGATTTCCCTGGGGAAGGTCCTGGATTTTTGCTTCTCATTGGGGGTGGCGCACGTTGTAATGGTGGTGGCTGCATACCACCAGCCACCGACTGATACATTCCTCTCATATCAATCTGCTGGTAGTTAGAAGGATTCATGATTAAATTTGGAGGCTTTGGCATCATGAGGTGACCCAGTGTTGCTTGTTGATAAGTCATTTGCTGCTGCTGCTGCTGATTGTACTGTTGCTGGAGCCTTCGGTTCATAAGTATTCGCTGAACACAGCTGATTAACTAAGGAGAGAAAAGAGAGCTGTTACAAGTGCATGACCTGTCTCAAAGAGGCAGTATCAAATTTTGAGTTAAAATCAATTTGTTAAGGGGGTAGCATACCAAAAGAAAAACATATTATTGTTATCACCATTACTAATTTGATGGCATTCACAGGACCATTACTGTAGAAACTAGTTAGTAACACCATTTAGGGCTAAATTCTCTTAATGACTTGACTATTGTAGTGCAAGCAGCATTTAAATTGGTTGCTATAGTAACCTGTCCTGCACTGTGATTAGTCTCAAGTATTAGTTACAGCAGTTTTTTGTCAAGTCTCTTTCTTTGTCCTTCTTTTGAATATTTCACATGATGACAGACAAATAAACACTTTTAGTGACAAACACCAAAGGGAAAAGGCACTTGCAGTGGGAGTAATTCCTACCTGCCTACCTAGAATGTAGATTCTCAGATTTCCTAAGATAATTTAAAACCACATAATTCTACAGTGCTTTCTAAGTAAAATTCATGCCACAGAAATTGATTCCCTGGTGTCAAGAGCTGAAATTTCCCAGTGCAAGGTAGATGGCTGCCAAACAACCATGCTAACAAAGATAATCATGGATTCTGGAATATGTTAGCCTTATAAAGAATTACATAATTTAGTAGGAACCTGTGTCATGTATCATTTATAGCTCCACTTGTTATCTCAAATTAAATATATTAAAAAGTATACTTATTTGTGGAAGTTGTTTAAAAATAGTAAATGTGGTAAGAAAAGTCTGGCAAAAATTCCTTTCTAGATGTCCAGAATATACAAAAGTGAAATTATATGGAAGAGATGCTATGTAAACTTCAAGGAGATTCATTTGGGAAGCTGTTGCTCCTTTGCAACAAAAGATATTACCTTTATTTGACATTACTAGGTTTATGAATAAAATTTCTTCTGGGAATAACCAATGACCATCCATCCAACCACATGTGGGAACAGATATCAACACAGATGTCACACAAACTCGTTATTATAAATTCAAGAAAATTAAACATAACCTAGAGATACTCTGAATTCTTACCATCTGTTGTTTTGTCAACACGTCATTGTAGATTGCCTCTCTTCGTTTGACATCAAGCTCCTGGCTGGCTTGTCTACTTAATGCTAATGCCTGTACCTGGGCCTCTGAGAGATTCATGTTTTCCTTCCACTGGAAGAAAAATTTCTATTTATTCCTTATTGCAGTAGAATTGAAGAAAATAAAATATTTATGGTCCTTAAAGATATTCAGGATTTTTAAAGTTTTCTTTCCCCCTTTTCCTTTAATCTTTTCTAAAGAAGACAATGATGTAAAAGCAAGGTACTAAACTGTCCACTGTTGTACAAGGGTTAGCTATGCCTAGAGAAAAACTATTTGGATTTAACTCATGCAACTGGTAATTAAAATATGTTTATATAAACAACACATACATTTCCATGATTAACTGATTTCCCAATTCTTCAATTGTACATTTCTCTTTTGTACCAACATCTTGATAAAACTGAGATATATAGCTTGGCACTATTATACAGTTCACTAGTATTTTACTGTTGTAAATCAAGTTATAAGAATTACGGTCTTTCCCCCACAGAAGTAGTGAAGCAAAAAACAAAAATCAGAATGAATGGTGGGAATAAGAATTGCAAGTTGGTATAAGACAACTGCCAATTAACTTACTACAGCTGAAATTATATCTTCAAGAGGCTGAATCCTCACTGCTGTCACACTGTTTGTTGCTTCCACAACTTTTTCTCTTCCTTGATTAATGAGGTCCTAGAAGAATGCAAGAAATAACTTTATCAGGGCACATAAAAAGACAGCTTAGTTTTAAAAGTATAGGGAGCCTTTCTCTTGCCAATTTACAACATGTGGCCTTAAAAATCTTTAAGTAATTGAAAAGTACAGCAAAATTCAGCATCAATAAAATGGAGTAAAACTCATCAGTGAGGGTCTTGTTAGGAAGATAAAAATTGGGTTCTATTGTACCAATAATTTAATAATTTAAATGACTCCATAAGCACGTTTTAAAAAGAAAATCACATATTCAATTACATTATTTAATTACTGGTATATTAAAACCTAGTCTTTCTTATTTAACTCATCATTGATCCTATTTTTAAATTATTTCATAATACTGTACATTATCATACACTTAAAGTAGCATCTTCACTGCTTTAGAATGTAGATCAATGTGTGTATTTATCCCACTTTCAAACATTAAGTAATTTGCTTATTCAAAATATTTTATAACTGAAGAAAGTGCTATTTCTCTAGCCAGTCAGCTACCCTATTGTTTCTTAATTAAAATAATTCAAACTATATTAATTCAAGGCCTGATTTCTTTGTGCTCTGAACAAACCACATTTTATTATAACTACGCTGGTTCAAAAAGGTCAACAAACAAAAGAAAAATTTCTTGGTCTATTCAGAGGTAATCTTTTGGGGAATGTGATATTCCTGCATAGGAAACTCTCAACAACAAGGCATTTGAAATTGCCTTTAATTCAAGGCAAAATACTTTCGTACTTCACAACTTACCTCCAGCTGTTGATTACTCATTGCTGATAGGGCTCCCAAATTGAAAGGAATATAAGGAGTTTGAGAGTTAAAACTGACAGGGGGTAAATTGGTCCCAGTTGGTATGTTGAAACGCATGGTCAGTCCCTACAAACAAAAAATTATGCACTTTCCACATTGTGATTTAAAACTTGAAATTCTACATCACCTACTGGTTGAGAAAAAAACCCACATTCTCAGATCTAGGAAATTATTAACACTCTTTCACACACAAATAAAACACCCTTTTCATCTGAAACCAAGATCTTATTACACAGAAAGCTTTAACCCCTAAAGGTGTAGTCTTTTCTGATAATTTGCACAGTATGGGGCAACTCAGAGAATTCTGATGAGACTCCTAAAATCACAATGTTAAAGAAGTTTAGTACAATGAATTAGGAGTTTAAAATGGATTCGGGTATTAGGATAAGGTTTCCCATGCTCAGGCACATTTTTGCTCAAGTGAGGTGGTATTTAAAACAGAGGTGGAACTATTTTAAATAAAGTTGCTGCTGTAGATTGACATTAATGTCCAATAATGGAGTATTTTTGTGTTCTGATAATCGGTCAAACTTTGAGTTTGGTACACAAGCTAAAGCAACATTTACCCCTACCTCCAAACTCAAGTTCCTGTATGTCTGTTACTACAGTAAGGGTGTTGATGGAAGTTAAGTGATGCTAAATATACAGCTTCCCACTAATCTCTCAGTTTAGCAAGTGCTAATCAGAAATGAGGTTACTACTCTTTAAAGGGAAACATTTTCTTCTCTCCTCTCCTTCGAGTCTACCACCAAAGGTAGCCAAAGCCCATAAACAGACACCCAAACTTGGGGGACTCTGTTCCTGAAGATTCACTATATTATTACTTTTTCCAAATGTGACCCTTTTCTTCCTCCACTGTTCTTTTAAATGACTAACAACAAAAACAACAACAAAAAGCATTTCAGATGAACTACCTTCTTCTCTGCTTCATATTCAGCCCAAGCTGCTTTTCTTTCTTCTTCAGTCAACTCTTCTTCTTCTTTGTGGTCCAAAAGAGAATCATGTTCATGATATCCTACAATGTGTTCTTTATGTATTTGAAGAAGTTCTGCAAGTATGGTGTCCTGTTTAGAAAGGTTGAAATAATAGTTATTTTCTCCCTCTGGATCATATCTCCATAGTTCTTTGACCTACTGTTAGTCTAGAAACTCGCTACTATACATATTTCTGATATATATGATAAATTACCTAGAAAACATTCACAATACATGCAATACCAGCCTCTTATGTAAGAATGTCATATTTATACAGCATGTTTTAGGGGTTCAATTTTTTAATGACTACTTTTCATCTTTCAAGCTTTCTTATTCCAACATTTTTCTAATTTTTTCCTATGCATTTTGTTTTGTGCTTTTTTCAAAGTTGATAAAAAAAAGGCTAACGTAAGTCTGCTAAATTCATAGATGCTTTTGCTAAAAATCATGGCTATTCCTGTTCATAAATATTTAACACCTGTTATTTATTTATTTTGCTGCACCAGGTCTCTTAGTTGCGGCATGCAGGATCTTTGATCTTCGCTGTAGCATGTGGCATCTTTATAGCTGCAGCATGAGAACTCTAAGTTGCAGCATGTGGGATCCAGTTTCCAGACAAGGGATTGAACCTGAGCCCCCTGCACTGGGAGCACCAGAGTCTTAGTCACTGAACCATCAGGGAAGTCCCTTAACAACTTTATTTTCATAATCTCTCTACCTACCAACCACTATACTAACAAAATCCAAATCTAAATTAATCAAAATAGCTACAGAACAGTTTAACTGGAACATCAGTTCAGTTCAGTTCAGTCACTCAGGCATGTCCGACTCTGCGACCACATGAATTGCAGCACGCCAGGCCTCCCTGTCCATCACCAACTCCCAGAGTTCACTCAGACTCACGTCCATCGAGTCAGTGATGCCATCCAGCCATCTCATCCTCTGTCGTCCCCTTCTCCTCCTGTCCCCAATCCCTCCCAGCATAAGAGTCTTTTCCAATCAATCAACTCTTCGCATGAGGTGGCCAAAGTACTGGAGTTTCAGCTTCAACATCAGTCCTTCCAAAGAACACCCAGGGCCAATCTCCTTCAGAATAGACTGGTTGGATCTCCTTGCAGTCCAAGGGACTCTCAAGAGTCTTCTCCAACACCACAGTTCAAAAGCATGAATTATTTGGCACTCAGTTTTCTTCACAGTCCAACTCTCACATCCATACATGACCACTGGAAAAACCACAGCCTTGACTAGATGGACCTTTGTTGGCAAAGTAATGTGTCTACTTTTTAATATGCTATCTAGGTTAGTCATAACTTTTCTTTCAAGGAGTAAGCGTTTTTTAATTTCATGGCTGCAGTCACCATCTGCAGTGATTTTGGAGCCCCCAAAAATAAAGTCTGCCACAGTTTCCACTGTTTCCCCATCTATTTGCCATGAAGTGATGGGACCAGATGCCATGATCTTCGTTTTCTGAATATTGAGCTTTAAGCCAACTTTTTCACTCTCCACTTTCACTTTCATCAAGAGGCTTTTTAGTTCCTCTTCACTTTCTGCCACAAGGGTGGTGTCATCTGCACAACTGGAACATACAGTCCTTCTATTTCAACTGTAAGAAACTCAAATATAAATTACACTATAAGGACCTAGGATCAAATTTAAATTGATATACATTATTTATCATTTTATTATCAAAGTGTCTTTTTTTTAAAGTCATGATGTCTTATGTCAGTCTTTTAAGGTGAAAAAACTAAAAGCTTAAAACTTGGAATCACTTATATACTCAGTAAGAACCCCAAACTCCTGCTCTGTTAAAGTGAACCATGGATATGTCATTTGCTAACAAAAAATTTAAAATATTCACAAGCTGTGTATTAAGAAATTAAAGATGAAAACCTGGATATATAGAAGGCAAATTAATTCACTTTACAAAAGGACTTTCTATAGCTTCTAATAGCAAGATTCCTTAGAACACACTTTCTAAACTGAGTGAATTTAATGAAGGAATGTAAATAATTACTGGTCAAAGGAAGGTACAGGGAAGCATATAGCACATTAAATTTAATCTATATTAAATAATGCTTAATGCCTAAGTTTTAGCATAGACAAAGCCCACACTTACAAAGAATTTTGTCTTTACATCTTCAACCATATCTACAGTATACAATTCAGCACAGGATAGGAGCTCAAATGTTTGTTATGTAACTCAAGATGAAAAATTCAACTCATGAGGCCCTAAGTTGTTTTTTTTTTTTTTTTTTTCTGTACAAAAGCAAATGCTGACACCAATTCCAACCATTTTGATACCTGGTATTATGTTAACAAACTTTTTATCTTGCCACATCAATAAACACTTGAAAGAATCATTTCGTAATTTCATGAAAGAAAATGATTTTTTTAAATGGATATATCTGTAATTAAGATTTTATAATTAATTTTGAATGCATGTGCTATTTCTTTGGTTGAAAACATTAAAAGACCATATAAGGTTCAAGAAAGAAAGTCTTCTGGTGGAATGCATATATGCTAATAAATTTAGTTCTTTATTTTTTGGTTTACTTATTTTAAAACGTTAACTAAACATTTCTCTTCTGCACCAGTATAGAAATCTGCCATCAAAGCTGACTTTCTCTGGCCTATGGCATACAGAACATGTTTATCACAACTAGATAGATCTCCAAAGTTCAAAGTTACTAACCAGGCAGGCAGAGAGATAGGGCAATCTGAATTAAATTTTGTTAAAAGATAATGCTTCCTTAGATGTGTGTCTCCCATGGTTACCCCACCCCACCCCATGCATGACTCAGAAGAGAGGTATGTAATAAAACCAGATAACACTGACTAATATTTTTAGCAAGTGACCATGCCAAATATAATTAGGAAAGTCAGCTGTTCACAAAATACCAAATAAATTACAAGATAGAAATGTTCTATGGATAATCCCAATTTCACTTCTGTTTGACAATAAGTGATGTTCTTAAAAGAACTGTAGTCAAAAATCACTTCATTTCTCTAAGACAGTAACCTAAGGGAAAGAGCAGCAGAAACTGAATTTATTTTTCAGCTGTACGCTTCTCTCTATAACAGTGGATAATAACTTAATCTAGTTATGACTGTGAGTTAAACATGGATGAAATGCTCTACAGTTACATGTGTAACAGGATGATATAAGAATAGCAGGAATAAATGAAATACCCAATTCTCTGGAAAGTAACACTATGTCAATTAAGTATAGCATTTATTTCTCAATTATAAATGTCATGATTCATATATTAACTACTTTTTATAATTAGAGAAAAAGCCTTTGCAGAAATGCATGCACACACATACACACAAACAACGCTCATATATATCCTTTTAAAAAAGTGTCTGTATCCTGATTTTCAAAGTCCAAACTTATCATCTTGAAATTGGTAGAAAATAATGTTCAGAGAGGCAAAGTAACTTTTTCCCCAATCACAGAGCTACAGACTAGCTGGGATTAGAAGATAAATTTCCTGACTCCTATCCAGTGATCATTCTACCACACTGTAAAGAATGACCGTTTTCTTGAGGCATGGTTCCTCCATTTCCCAGATCTATTCTCTTTAAAAAAGAAGAATTCCCTAAAGGATTGCAGAGGAAGGAGAAACTTAAGTAGGTCTATTTTTTTCCACTTTTAACACTTCTGTTCTTTTTGAAGTTTTTAAAAACAAATGTGTTAATTTTTTAATAAAAGAAAATATAAAAGTTGAAATAAAAACAATAAGTAGACACAAACATAAAAGGTCAGTTCATGCTTAGCCTGAACCTGACAAGAACTGTTTAACCATTTTCATCTTCAGGAGATAGTCATTTTATGAAATCCCATTTCTGAAACCTTTTAATGTCTTCTCCCCACCAGATTTAAGATCTATGATATCAAGTCAAACATGATTGCCTAACTATGGTTAGACTATGATTCAGCTTCCATCCATGCAATAATTTTCATTTTGACCCACAGTCAATTAAAATGCCAACAAATCAGAGGAAAAGTGCACGTAACATACCTTCGTATCATTAAAAACTTTTGGACCCTTTTCCTAAAACATTACCTCCCTCCTAACATCAAGCGAAATAACCATATTGCTTTTACTAGCCACAACACTCCCTTCTTTTCAGAATTTTTAAAATTTTTAATGGAAATGATGTTATAATTCCCGTTATAAAACCTAGAGATAACTACTGGTAACATTTGTGTATATCGCTCCACACATTTATATTTTACACACGTGTGTGTATATAAATTTTCACATAAAAATGGGATTGTACTATACTTTGCTACTATACTTTAAAACCTACTTTTCTGCCTTAATATCTGTCCATGAACATTATTTTACACAAACTACAGAACCTTCATTGGTTTTAATTGTGTACATTATATAGATATACTTTATCATTTGGGCTCCAAAATCACTGCAGATGGTGACTGCAGCCATGAAATTAAAAGATGCTTACTCCTTGGAAGGAAAGTTATGACCAACCTAGATAGCATATTGAAAAGCAGAGACATTACTTTGCCAACAAAGGTTCGTCTAGTCAAGGCTGTGGTTTTTCCTGTGGTCATGTATGGATGTGAGAGTTGGACTGTGAAGAAGGCTGAGTGCCGAAGAATTGATGCTTTTGAACTGTGGTGTTGGAGAAGACTCTTGAGAGTCCCTTGGACTGCAAGGAGATCCAACCAGTCCATTCTGAAGGAGATCAGTCCTGGTTGTTCTTTGGAAGGACTGATGCTAAAGCTAAAACTCCAGTACTTTGGCCACCTCATGTGAAGAGTTGATTCATTGGAAAAGACTCTGATGCTGGGAGGGATTGGGGGCAGGAGGAGAAGGGGACGGCAGAGGATGAGATGGCTGGATGGCATCACTGACTCGATGGACGTGAGTCTGGGTGAACTCCGGGAGTTGGTGATGGACAGGGAGGCCTGGCGTGCTGGGATTCATGGGGTCGCAGAGAGTCGGACACGACTGAGCGACTGAACTGAACTTAACTGAACTGAATTATTCTCTTAAGAGTTTATTATATGTTTATGCCACTTCTAGGTTTTAATTATCACCAAATCTGCAATGAAATAGGTTAATGGATAAATTTTAATGTATATCAACCACTTGTTCATACAATAATATGCCAACAATACTCAGGGACTTAGACAAGTACCCCTTACCATTATCATCATTTTAGCAAAGAAAAGACTACATGTAAGCTAACTGACTTTTAAAGGAACGAGATTCATTTATACATTTCAAAAGTAGGAAAGCAGAAATCTTTCTTCGAGAGTGTTGTATAAGACACAGTAAGAGAAAAAAGATACAGGATTTCTGATACAAAGTGTTTCTACAACTTTCCCATTTAAATTAATTGCAGCATACTGTCAATACAAGAAATAGATGATGAAATGAATAGGGCAAAAAATATCTGCAACAGGATCCTCAGAGTATTTCTTTGGGAAAAAAAGTTTTGCAAAGTCTAGTACAAGTAATAAAAACTAATAAAGAAAAATTTTATCCCAATATACAATATGATCAGAGAGAGGTGTTTTTTTTTGTTATTTCCCCCTTAAACCATGCATTATATTAGTTGCTATAGTAACACTATTATTGAAAATAATACTGGAGCAGAATCTATAATCACTCAGCCAACAGTCATCAAAATGAGATTTAAATTATATCCAAATGTGTACCTTTACTTTTCTTTGTCTAAACTTTGTTTCTCCTTAAATAAGTGAAAAACTTATAAGCTGGGAAAACCATGGTCTACATTCTAGCTAATAACCTAAATTAGTTTGAGCTTTAAAATGACTAGTCCAATTAATAAATGAAAATTAATGATAAACTACAAGTTTAAGTTAATTACTTAGGAGTTTAAAGTATTTGGCAAGCTGACAAAAATTTCCATTTAATTAATTATGAAATTAAACCTTGAAAATAAAAATTTAAAAAAAACAATCAAGCTTTGCCTAGGGGTGGGGGCAGGGGTTTGCCATGTTTTAAAATATTTCGCTTGCTATCACTTTGAATTTGAGTATTATAATATCTAGACATAACACTAGAATACTTACGTGCCACAGGATCCACTCAAAAAGCTATGAAAAAAATTCCTTTTATTAAATAAGTCTAGATTCTTAATAAAGAAACTCAATATTCCTAGTCAAAAAAGTTTCTACTTTCAAATTTAAAGCCCGTTTCTTCCCAAACTACCTAAGGGGAAAAAATGCAACATATTTGAAAGTGACTAAAATCACTACAGATGGTGACTGCAGCCATGTTACTCCTTGGAAGGAAAGTTATGACCAACCTAGATAGCATATTCAAAGGCAGAGACCTTACTTTGTCAACAAAGGTCCATCTAGTCAAGGCTATGGTTTTTCCTGTGGTCATGTATGGATGTGAGAGTTGGACTGTGAAGAAGGCTGAGTGCAGAAGAATTGATGCTTTTGAACTGTGGTGTTGGAGAAGACTCTTGAGAGTCCCTTGGACTGCAAGGAGATCCAACCAGTCCATTCTGAAGGAGATCAGCCCTGGGATTTCTTTGGAAGGACTGATGCTAAAGCTGAAACTCCAGTACTTTGGCCACCTCATGCAAAGAGTTGATTCATTGGAAAAGACCCTGATGCTGGGAGGGATTGAGGGCAGGAGGAGAAGGGGACGACAGAGGATGAGATGGCTGGATGGCATCCCTGACTCGATGGACGTGAGTCTCAGTGAACTCCGGGAGTTGGTGATGGACAGGGAGGCCTGGCGTGCTGCGATTCATGGGGTCACAAAGAGTCGGACATGACTGAGCGACTGATCTGAAAGAGCTAGTAAGGAGAAGGCAATGGCAACCCACTCCAGTACTCTTGCCTGGAAAATCCCACGGACAGAGGAGCCTGGTAGGCTGTGGTCCACGGGGTCGCAAAGAGTCTGACACAACTGAGCGACTTCACTTTCACTTTTCACTTTCATTCATTGGAGAAGGAAATGGAAACCCACTCCAGTGTTCTTGCCTGGAGAATCCCAGGGATGGTGGAGCCTGGTGGGCTGCCGTCTATGGGGTCGCACAGAGTCAGACACGACTGAAGTGACTTAGCAGCAGCAGCAGCAGCAGCAGCCGCAGAGAGCTAATAAATGAAGTTCACATACCACCTCATATCAGATTTTGAGGTCAAGAGCACATAAACCTTGCCAAAGAGTATTTATAAATATAATCCAGATTCTCAAATTGTAGGTAAGAATAAGTTAGTGACAACTGTAGAACTTGTAACTTTCAAGGAAAGAAAAGGCAGGCCTGCCAAACTGACACTTACTTGTCCTTTTTATTTGCTCAGTCAAGCCCGACTCTTTGTCACGCCATGGACTGTAGCCCACCAGGCTCCTGTGTACATGGGATGCTCCAGGCAAAGGTACTGGAGTGTTTTGCCATCTCCCTCTCTAGGGGATCTCCCGACCCAGGGATCGAACCGGTAGAGATTAAAAGCTAGAATCTCCTTTGATAAGAATGTTTGATACTCAATTAACATTTAAAGAACCAGATACTATATTTAGCATTTAACCTTTAAAAACTGGTTATCCATTACAATTCTTATACATGACATATGCCACTCACTGTGAGGTAAAAAGTGCCATTCTATATTTTTATATGACTGTAGTGACTTTCTAGAGGTTGCAGCTTTCCAAGAAGAGCCTGAATTGGAACTCAATTCTTATGTTATACAATCTGGAGTTCACATTATTTCTTTAGTTTATTAACAGTGTTACATCCTCTAACACAACCATAGGCGTGTTATAAAAAGTATATGAAAATAGGAGGGAAAGTAGTTTTTTTGGCAGTTCAAATTACATTTAAAGAAAGAAAACATTAAAATGTAAAAGTTAAAATGGTTTAAAAAATGATGTAAGATCAACTAGTGATTCTTATTTTGATCAAATCTCTCCCACAATTTATACTCCTTTTAAGGTTCTAAAGTAATAAATTTGATACAAAAAGCTCAGTCATGAAAACCTCAGTAAATGAAGAGACATTCACCTACTTAATTCCCCTGTAAGTATTACAGTTTCAGTTTTCCACTGTCCCTATTCCTGGAAGTGTTATAAGACACATTTGAACCAATCAACCTCAATAACATATTTTAGGATATTAAAATGCTGTGGCACTCAAGTATCTATAGTAATTCACAATCACTGTCATTTCAACATGTTAGTTATATCCTTCTGAACTTCTCTAAATGAAAATGAAAAAAAAAAAAACTGAGAGGACATATAGCCTTGCTTACCATGTTTCTCTCTGCAACAATTTTATGTATAAACATCAGTATAATTTTGCAGGAATCAATTGATTTGATTAAAAGAAAAAGACAGCCTTTTTAATTTTAGAGGAAAGTTTAATGGCAGAATAATGGTAAAAAATCTACCTGCAATGCAGGAGACACGAGTTCAGTCCCTGGGTCAGCAAGATCCCATGAAGGAAATGGCAACCCATTCCAGTATTCTTGCCTGGAAAATCCCATGGACAGAGGAGCCTGGTGGGCTACAGTTCATGGGGTCGCAAAAGAGTCAGACATGACCTAGCAACTAAACAACAACATATATGTGTGTGTTGTGCGTGTGTGCACACACACACAGAGTTATATAACTTTTTCAATTGGGAGGCTTTATATGTAGTAGTAAAGCTCACAGAGTCTAGAGTACGGCTCCAACAGCATTCTGGGCAATGATGGAATGTGCTGTGTCTGCACTGTCTGATTTGGCAGCCACTAGTCACATGTTGGAGAAGGAAATGGCAACCCACTCCAGTGTTTTTGCCTGGAGAATCCCAGGGATGGCAGAGCCTCGTGGGCTGCCATCTATGGGGTCGCACAGAGTCAGACACGACTGAAGTGACTTAGCAGCAGCAGCAGTCACATATTGGAGAAGGCAATGGCACCCCACTCCAGTACTCTTGTCTGGAAAATCCCATGGACAGAGAAGCCTGGTAGGCTGCAGTCCATGGGGTCGCAAAGAGTCAGACACGACTGAGCAACTTCACTTTCACTTTTCACTTTAATACATTGGAGAAGGAAATGGCATCCCACTCTGGTGTTCTTGCCTGGAGAATCCCAGGGATGGGGGAGCCTCATGGGCTGCTGTCTATGGGGTCGCACAGAGCTGGACATGACTGAAGTGACTTAGCGGCAGCAGCAGCAGTCACATGTAGCCTCTGAGCACTTGAAATGTGACTAATGTGTTGCAGAAACTAAGATTTTAATATTTTTTTCTTGGTCAGTTAACTGGGATCAAGAAAAGAATCTTATCAGGTTTTATTTACCACTTTCTCTTATATTCAACACCTTTTCTAAAGATCTAAAGCAGACTCTCAATTTAAAAAACTAACAATGTATTCCCATACACAGAGAGTAGTTTTTAAACCTTAACCAAGTCTTTCTAATGAAAAATTCATTGGACAAAATCAACAAGACAAATTATCTGATGTCAGAATTGTCCTAGAAAATTCTAGATATATGGCTGTCATAATTATAGAAGGACCAGTTATTACCTGTTCTAAGAACATACATATGTAAATACATTTTAGCTGATGCTTAAAGGATACCTCTCATTACCTAAAATGAAAGCATAATAAGCCAAAGCAATTTATTTATGTGAGGATCAAATCAACTTATTGCTCTTATTTTACCAGAGACTGAAGCACAAAGAGCAAGTGATTTGTTAGTAAAATTTCTTATGTTTATTTAAAGTATCTTGTTGAATTTTTTCCCTTCTCTCTTTAAAAGAATTTTAATTTCATTATTATTATTGTGGTATAGCTGATATACAATATCATATGTTTCAAGTGTGCAACGTAGTGATTCACAATTTTTAAAGGTTATACTCCACTTATAATGATAAAATACTGTCTATATTCCCTGTGCTATATAATATATCCTTGTAACTTATTTATTTTATACATAATAGTTTGTACCTCTTAATCCCCAACCTTTATCTTGCTCCTCCTCCCTTCCAGCTCCTCACTTGTAACCACTAGTTCATTTTCTACATCTGTGAGTCTGTTTCTTTTTTGTACAATTCACTAGCTTGGTGTATTTTTAGATTCCACATATAAGTGACATCCTACAGTATTTGTCTTTCTCTGGCTGACTTATTTCACTATGCAAAATAGCCTTCAACTCCATCCATGTTATTGCAAATGGCAAAATTTCATTTTTTATGGCTGAGCAGTATTCCATTGTATATATAAATTACCATATCTTGTTTATTCATTCATCTGTTGATAAACACTGACATTGCTTCCATATCTTGGCTAGTGTAAGTAATGCTGCTATGAACACTGGGGTGCACATATATTTTTGAATTACTATTTTCATTTTTGGGGATATATACACAAAACTATAACTGCTGGGTCATCTGGTAGTTCCATTTTTAGTTTTCTAAGAAACCTCTTTTGGAATTCTAACTTTGCTCCTTAATAACTGGGTAATCTCTCAGAAACAATTCCCTTACTACAAAGGGGTAATACCACCTGTAACTCATAGGATTATTGTAAGGATTAAAAGAGATTATGTTTTTAAAAGGAACATAGCACATGCACTTGATATGTATTACTTCCTTTTCCCCATAACTTGCCTTATCTTTTTTTTAAAGAATACTAATCTCATTTTACACACCATCTATGAAACATTCTTGTCAGAAAATATCTGCCATGAATCTAATCAAACTTTTGGATCTAATTTTCAGTTTACAGAATATATAAGATATAGAAATTCAAATTCACCATTAGGAAATAAATCCAGAATGAAGGGAGGGAAGGTGACTGCACTAAATTAAAGAAATATATAGAGAGACACCACAACCAAGTACAGTACACCTTGAGTGGATCCTGGTTTGAACAAAGAAACTGTAACAAACATTTTTAAGACAAGTTGGTTAATCTGAATATTAATATGGATGTGGCATTTGATGATGCTAGGAAATTAAGAATGATTAATTTTATGTTATTGTGATTATAATTTAGAGATTTCTACTAAAATATTTACAACCAAAATATATTCTTGTAATTTAAAAAATTTAGGAAAATAGAGGCAAATGTGGTGAAATACTAACAACTATTAAATCTAGGTGATGGGTATATGGGTATACATTACATTTTTCTAGTTTGAAAATTTCACAATAGGAATAATTTTTAATTAACTTTTTAAACCTATTTTATCTGTGATAAGGGAAACAGTAGACTATACGGCAGAATTCTGGGACAGCCCAAAGTTGAAAAGATGGCTCCATATGCATTCTAGCCTTAGTTAGCTCTCTATTTTAGCAAATCCGTTTCCTCCAAGTTACCTCTCTACAGATGTTTGAAACACCTAAACCAAATGCAAAAATGCATGATGACACTGTTCTAAGAACTTCATATGAATTATCTAATTAGTCACAATAACTCTATGAAGTACACACTATTTTTAACCCCCTTATTACTGATGAGATATCTAAGATCGTAATTCAGCATGGGGTGCTGGTTCCCTTCCTGACAATCAACCTGCAGGAAAAACTACAGAAGGTAAAATGAAACATGTAGTCCAGGAACTTAGAGAGATACACGTGTGTGTGCAACATCACTAGGGTGACAAAATGGGCATCATATGCCACCTGAGGCAGAGTTATTGAAAAAATAATTCAGAGTAAGCATGATAGGTGCATTTAAGGAAATAAGGGGAAATATTAGCAATATGAAATTGAAATAAAACATATCTTAAAAGTATCAAAATGAAGTATTTCAGATAAAAAAAATCATTGAAATAACTAACTCAATGGATAGTTTAAGTAGCAGGAGAAGTACAGCTGAAGACTAACTTAGCTAGGAGATCATACTGAGACACTTTCACAAAAGATAGCAGGAAAGGATAAAGAAATAGGAAATGCAAAAGAAAAGCTAAAAGATATGGAAGCTAAAAGCATAATAACAGTCTCAGAAAGTGAAGTCGCTCAGTCGTGTCCACCTCTTTGCGACCCAATGGACTGCAGCCTGCCAGTCTCCTCTGTCCATGTGATTTTCCAGGCAAGAGTACTGAAGTGGGTTGCCACTGCCTTCTCCAAAATAGTCTCAGAAGGAGATGCAAATAAAACTGGAGAGAATGAGTTTTTTATTATAATGGATACTAATTTCCCAGAATGATAGATCAAGAAAATGAGGCACAGAGAAGTCAAGTAACTTGATATGGTCAAGATTCAAACCTCAGTCTTGCCTGAGAGCTCTTGACATTAACCACCATGCTATACTGACTCAGTACTGAAGATCAATATATTCAGCATTAAAGATAATTAAGAAGGACTGGAATTAGCTGTGCCACTTTAGGATTTTGCAGTAACTAAAAGATAAAATCTATACTCTCCATTACTACACACCTGTCAGTTCAGTTCAGTTCACTCAGTCATGTCCAACTCTTTGCAACCCCAAGAATCGAAGCACGCCAGGCCTCCCTGTCCATCACCATCTCCCAGAGTTCACTCAAACTCACGTCCATCGAGTCGGTGATGCCATCCAGCCATCTCATCCTCTGCCGTCCCCTTCTCCTCCTGCCCCCAATCCTTCCCAGCATCAGAGTCTTTTCCAATGAGTCAACTCTTCGCATGAGATGGCCAAAGTACTGGAGTTTCAGCTTCAACAGCAGTCCTTCCAATGAACACCCAGGGCTGATCTCCTTTAGGATGGACTGGTTGGATCTCCCTGCACTCCAAGGGACTCTCAAGAGTCTTTTCCAACACCACAGTTCAAAAGCATCAATTCTTTGGCACTCAGCTTTCTTCACAGTCCAACTCTCACATCCATACATGACCACAGGAAAAACCATAGCCTTGACTAGACGGACCTTTGTTGGCAAAGTAATGTCTCTGCTTTTCAATATGCTATCTAGGTTGGTCATAACTTTCCTTAAGGAGTAAGCGTCTTTTAATTTCATGGCTGCAATCACCGTCTGCAGTGATTTGGGAGCCCCAAAAATAAAGTCTGCCACAGTTTCCACTGTTTCCCCATCTATTTGCCATGAAGTGATGGGACCAGATGCCAGAATCTTAGTTTTCTGAATGTTGAGCTTTAAGCCAACTTTTTCACTCTCCTCTTTCACTTTCATCAAGAGGCTTTTTAGTTCCTCTTCACTTTCTGCCATAAGGGTGGTGTCATCTGCATATCTGAGGTTATTGATATTTCTCTGGGCAATCTTGATTCCAGCTTGTGCTTCTTACACACCTCTATAACACTGCAAATGCCTTTCCATAAACTCACAGTATTAAGAAGAAAGGTGAAGAAGTAGAGAAAAGGGAACCCTTGTGCACTGTTGGTAGAAAGTAAATTTGTGCAACCACTATGGATAACAACAGTATGGAGTGTCCTGAAAAACTGAGAAATAAAACTACCATATATATGATCCAGCAATTCCACTCCTGGGTATTTATCCAAAGAAAACTAAATACTAACTCAAAAAGATATTTGCAAATCCAACTTTAATGCAGCATTGCTTATAACAGCCAAGACATGGAAACAACCTAAGTATAATCCATGAATGAATGAATAAAGAAAATGGGTACATACAATGGTGCACACAATTGAATACTGCTGAATAAAAAAAGAGAAAATCCTGCCATTTTTAACAACATGGATGGGTGGTGAAGTCATTATGCTAAGTCAAATAAGTCATACTGAGAAAGAAAAATATTGTACAACCTCACTTATATGTGAAATAGAAAAAAGCTGAAATTATAGAAACAGAGTAGAGTGATGGCTACAAGAAGCTGAAGTGTATGTGAAATGGAGAGATGTCTGCCAAAGGGTACAAATTTACAGTTATAAGCTGCTGAGTAAGTTCTGGTGATATACTGTACAGTGTATTGGCCACAGTTAATAATGTTGCTGCTGTCGTTCAGTGGCCCAGTCGTGTCCGAATCTTTGCAACCCCATGGACTGCAGCATGCTAGGCCTCCCTGTCCTCACCGTATTCCAAGGTTTGCCCAAGTTCATGTTCGTTGATTGGTGATGCCATCCAGCCATCTTATCCTCTGACATCCTCTTCTTGTTCTGTCTTCAATCTTTTCCAGCATCAGGAACTTTTCCAATGAGTTGGCTATTCACATCAGATTACAAAAATACTGGAGCTTCAGGTTCAGCATCAGTCTTTCCATTGAGTATTCATGGTTGATTTCCCTTAAGATTGACTAGTTTAATCTCCTTGCTGTCCCAGGGACTCTCAGGAGTCTTCTCCAGCACCACACTTCGAAGGCATCAATTCTTTGGCATTCTGCCTTCTTTATGGCCCAGCTCTTACAACCATATGTGACCACTGAGAAGACCATAACCTTGACTATACTGACTTTCATTGGCAGAGCAATGTCTCTGCTTTTCAACATACTGTCTAGGTTTGTCATGCCTTTCCTGCCAAGAAGCAATCGTCTTCTGATTTCATGGCTGCAGTCACCATTTGCAGTGATTTTAGAGCCCAAGAAGAGGAAATATGTCACTACTTCCACCTTTCCCCTTCTATTTGACATGAAGTAATGGGGCCAGATGCCATGATCTTAGTTTTTTTAATATTTAGTTTTAAGCCAGCTCTTTCACTTTCCTCCTTCAACCTAATCAAGAGGCTCTATAATTTCTCTTCCCTTTCTGCCATTAGAGTGGTATCATCCACATTATCTGAGGTTGTTGATTTTTCTCCCACTTATCTTGATTCTAGCTTGTAACTCATCCAGCCGTGTATTTCTCATGATGTGCTCAGCATATAGGTTAAACAAACAGGGTGACAGCAGACAGACCTGTTGTATACCTTTCTCTATCTTGAACCAATCAGTTGTCCTGTAGAGGGTTTTAACTGCTGCTTCTTGACTTGCATACAGGTCTCTTAGGAGATAGGTAAGATGGTCTGGAATTCCCATCTGTTTAAGAGCTTTCCACAGTTTGTTATGATCAACAGAGTCAAAGACTTTAGTGTAGTTGATGAAGGAGAGGCAGATGTTTTTCTGGAATTCCCTTGCTTTCTCTATGATCCAGCAAATGTTGGCAATTTGATGTCTGGTTCCTCTTCCTTTTCTAAACCCAGTTTGAAAATCTGGAATTTCTTGGTTCATGTAATGCTAAAGCCTAGCGTGCAAGATTTTAAGCATAATCTTACTAGCATTGGAGATGAGTGCAATTGTCTGATGGTTAGCACAATCTTTAGTATTACCCTTCTTGGAAACTGGGATAAGGACTGATCTTTTCCAGTCCTGTGGCCACAGCTGGGTCTTCCAGATTAGCAGACATACTGAATGTACAATCTTGATGGCATCACCCTTTAGGGTTTTGAATAGCTCTACTGGAATTCCATCTCATCCACTAGCTTTATTAATATCAGGATAACTGCCTTGTCAGGGTGAAGGGGCTTGCATAACTCAATGAAGAAATGGGCCATGCTGTCTACAAGACCTTCTAGAACTAACAACCAAAAAAGATTTCCTTTTCATTATAAGGGACTGGAATGCAAAAGTAGGAAGTCAAGAAACACCTGGAGTAACAGGCAAATTTGGTCTTGGAGTACAGAATGAAGCAGGGCAAAGGCTAATAGAGTTCTGCCAAGAGAACACACTGGTCATAGAAAACACACTCTTCCAACAACACAAGAGAAGACTCTACACATGGAAATCACCAGATAGTCAACACAGAAATCAGATTCTTTATATTCTATGTGAAGATGGAGAAGCTCTATACAGTCAGCAAAAACAAGACCAGGAGCTGACTGTGGCTCAGATCATGAAATCCTTATTGCCAAATTCAGACTTAAATTGAAGAAAGTGGGGAAAGCCACTGGCCCATTCAGGTATGACCTAAATCAAATCCCTTATGACTATATAGTGGAAGTGAGAAATAGACTTAAGGGACTAGATCTGACAGACAGAGTGCCTGATGAACTATGGATGGAGGTTCGTGACACTGTACAGCAGACAGGAATCAAGACCATCCCCAAGAAAAAGAAATGCAAAAAAACAAAATGGCTGTCTGAGGAGGCCTTACAAATAGCTGTGAAAAGAAGAGAAGCGAAAAGCAAAGGAGAAAAGGAAAGATATACGCATCTGAATGTAGAGTTCCAAAGAATAGTAAGGAGAGATAAGAAAGCCTTCCTCAGCCATCAATTCAAAAAGAAATGGAGGAAAACAACAGAATGGGAAAGACTAGAGATCTCTTCAAGAAAATTAGAGACACCAAGGGAAAATTTCATGCAAAGATGGGCATAAAAGGACATAAAGGACAGAAATGGTATGGATCGAACAGAAGCAGAAGATATTAAGAAGAGGTGGCAAAAATACACAGAAGAACTGTACAAGAAAGATCTTCATGACCCAGATCATCACAATGATGTGATCACTCACCTAGAGCCAGACATCCTGGAATGGGAAGTCAAGTGAGCCTTAGGAAGCATGACTATGAACAAAGCTACTGGAGGTGATTGAATTCCAGTTGAGCTATTTCAAATCCTGAAAGATGATGCTGTGAAAGTGCTGCACTCAACATGCCAGCAAATTCTGGAAAACTCAGCAGTGGTCACAGGACTGGAACAGGTCAGTTTTCATTCCAATCCCAAAGAAAGGCAATGCCAAAGAATGCTCAAACTATCACACAATTGCACTCATCTCACAAGCTAGTAAAGCAATGCCCAAAATTCTCCAAGCCAGGCTTCAGCAATACATGAACCGTGAAGTTCCAGATGTTCAAGCTAGTTTTAGAAAAGGCAGAAGAACCAGAGATCAAATTGCCAACATCTGCTGGATCATCGAAAAAGCAATAGACTTCCAGAAAAACATCTATTTCTGTTTTATTGACTATGCCAAAGCATTTGACTGTGTGGATCACAATAAACTGTGGAAAATTCTCAAAGAGATGGGAATACCAGACCACCTGACCTGCCTCTTAAGAAACTTGTATGCAGGTCAGGAAGCAAGAGTTAGAACTGGACATGGAACAACAGACTGGTTCTAAATAGGAAAAGGAGTATGACAAGGCTGTATGTTGTCACCCTGCTTATTTAACTTACATGTAGAGTACATCATGAGAAATGCTGGGCTGGAGGAAGCACAAGATGGAATCAAGATTGCCAGGAGAAATATCAATAACCTCAGATATGCAGATGACACCACCCTTACAGCAGAAAGTGAAGAAGAACTAAAGAGCCTCTTGACGAAAGTGAAAGAGGAGAGTGAAAAGGTTGGCTTAAAGCTCAACATTCAGAAAACTAAGATCATGGCATCCAGTCCCATCACTTCTTGGCAAATAGATGGGAAAACAGTGGAAACAGTGGCTGATTTTATTTTGGGGGACTCCAAAGTCACTGCAGATGGTGATTGCAGCCATGAAATTAAAAGACGCTTACTCCTTGGAAGGAAAGTTATGACCAACCTAGATAGCATATTAAAAAGCAGAGACATTACTTTGCCAACAAATGTCCGTCTAGTCAAGGCTATGGTTTTTCCAGTAGTCATGTATGGATGTGAGAGTTGGACTATAAAGAAAGCTGAGCGCCGAAGAATTGATGCTTTTGAACTGTGGTGTTGGAGAAGACTCTTGAGAGTCCCTTGGACTGCAAGGAGATCCAACCAGTCCATTCTGAAGGAGATCAGCCCTGGGATTTCTTTGGAAGGAATGATGCTAAAGCTGAAACTCCAGTACTTTGGCCACCTCATGCGAAGAGTTGACTCATTGGAAAAGACTCTGATGCTGGGAGGGATTGGGGGCGGGAGGAGAAGGGGATGACAGAGTATGAGATGGCTGGATGGCATCACTGACTCAATGGACGTGAGTCTGAGTGAACTCTGGGAGTTGGTGATGGACAGGGAGGCCTGGCGTGCTGCGATTCCTGGGGTCGCAAAGAGTCGGACACGACTGAGCGACTGAACTGAATGGTGTAGGCCCACCTGAGACAGACAAGTCATGGTGGAGAGTTCTAGCAAAATGTGATCCAATGAAAGAGGGAATGGCAAACGACTCCACTATACTTGCTGTGAGAACCTCATGAAGTGTATAAAAGGACATAGTTAATAATACTGTATTGTATATTTGAAAGTTGCTAAGAGAGAAGATCTTAAAACTTCTCTTCAAAAAAGTCTAACTATGTGTGATAATGGATGTTAACTTGACTTATTGCAGTGATCATTCTTAAATATACACATATATCAAATTATTATGTTGTACATCTGAAACTAACAAATTTATATATCAATCATCTCTCAATGGAAAAAAGCTGGATATAAAAAAGAAGGATAAAAGAAGTGTGATGTCCTATCAAAGCAGAATGCCCCAATTCACTATATTTTCACAAGTTTACTTATGTAACATATGTAGCACAGCAGAGTGTGGTAGTTAAAGGGTATGGGGGTCTGAGTTCAAATGCAGGTGAAACCACTTCTCTCTGTCATAATTTGATCACCTATAAACAGAAATAAACTCTACCAGCTTTGTAAGAATGCTATAAGAATTCAATGCTAGTAAAGCCCTTAATACAGTACCTTGCTGCTGGGAAAACTGGACAACTATGTGTTTAAAGAATGAAATTAGAACATTCTCTAACACCATGTACAATGAACTCAAAATGGATTAATGGCTTAAATGTTAAGACCAGATGCTATAAAACTCCTAGAGGTAAATACAGGCAGGATACTCTTTGACAGAAATCACAGCAACATCTTTTTGGATTCGTCTCTGAGAGCAATGGAAATAAGAATGAAAATAAACAAATGGGACCTAATTAAACTTAGAAGCTTTTGCACAGCAAAGGAAACCATAAACAAAATGAACAGACAACATACAGACAGGGAGAAAATACTTGTAAATGATGCAACCAACAAGGTATTAATCTCCAAAATATACAAACAGCTTATATACCTCAACATCAAAAAACAAATAACTCAATCAAAAAATAAGCAAAAGTTCTAAATAAACATTTCTCCAAAGAAGACATACAGATAGCCAAAAAGCACATGAAAAGATGCTCAACACTGCTGCTGCTGCTGTTGCTGCTGCTGTTGCTAAGTCGCTTCAGTCGTGTCCAACTCTGTGCAACCCCATAGACGGCAGCCCACCAGGCTCCCCCATCCCTGGGATTCTCCAGGCAAGAACACTGGAGTGGGTTGCCACTTCCTTCTCCAATGCATGAAAGTGAAAAGTGAAAGTGAAGTTGCTCAGTCGTGTCTGACTCTGTGCGACCCCATGGACTGCTGCCTACCAGGCTCTTCCGTCCATGGGATTTTCCAGGCAAGAGTACTGGAGTGGGGTGCCATTGCCTTCTCCGTCAACACTGCTAATTACTAGAAAAATGCAAATCAAAATTACAATGAGTCATCACCTAACACTGGTCAGAATGGCTATCATCAAAGAATCCACAAACAATAAATGCTGGAGAGGGTGTAGAGAAAAAGCAACTCTCCTATACTGTTGATGGGAATGCAAACTGGTACAGTTCCTATGAAAAACAGTATGGATATTCCTTAAAAAACTAAAAATGGAGCTGTCATATGGTCCTGCAATTCCACTCCTGGGCATATATCCAGAGAAAACCATAATTCAAAAAGATACACACACCCTAATGTTCACTGCAGCACTGTTCACAATAGCCAAGACATGGAAGCAACCTAAACCATTCACTGACAGATGAATGGATAAAGATGTCTCTCTCTCACACACACACACACAGGAATATTATTCAGCCATAAAAAGAATGAAGTAATGCCATTTGCAGCAACATGGAAGGAGCTAGAGATTATCCTAAGTGAACTAAGCCAGGCAGAGAAAGACAAGTATGTATCACTTATTTGTGGAATCTAAAAAAAAAAAGGATACAAATGAACTTATTTATAAAACAGAAAGAGACTCAAAGACTTAAAACACAAACTTATGTTTACCAAAGTAGAAATGGGGACTGGGGAAGGGATAAATTAGGAGACTGGATTTAACATATATACATAACTATATACAAAATAGGTAACCAACAAGGATCTACTGTATATCACAGGGAACTATACTCAATATTTTATAATAATCTATCGTACAAGGGAAAAAAATCTGAAAAGGAATATGTATATGTGTGTGTGTGTGCGTGCATGTGTGTGTGTGTGTGTGTGTGTGTATATCTCAATCACTACTCTGTGCACCTGAAACTAATATTGTAAATCAACTATACTTCAATAAAAAATAAATAAAAACTCTGACATACACCCAAATATCCACATTTCAGAACCATGTGCCTATTTTTCTTCTCATAGCATTGATCACTGTCATACTTTACATTTTACGTATTTATTGGTGGTGGTTTAGATGCTAAGTCATGTCCGACTCTTGTGACCCCAAGGACTGTAGCCTGCCAGGCTCCTCTGTTCATGGGATTCTCCAGGCAGGAATACTGGAGTGGGTTGTCATTTCCTTCTCCATATGTCTTTATTAATACCTTCTTTATCATCTGTCTCTCCCCACTCACACAGCAATGGAAGCTTCGTAAGAGCAGGGCCTTTTGTCTGCTTTATGTGTTGCTGTAACCCCAGGATGTTGAACAGTGCCTGGCACATAATAGGTACAGAATACATTTTGGGGAAGTGAATGAAAGTCAGCTTCCTCCCTCCCTCCTCTTATCCTATGAATAGAGTGTTTAAACTGTGTTTTCACTCACTTCTTTCATAATTTCTAAAAGCTAGGAATAACTCAGGCTCTTTAAGACAGATTAGATGCACACACACCCACCTTCTGCCTAATTTTAAAAAATTCCAACCTAGATCTAGGCATTAAATAGTCACCAGCCTGCTTCACATCCTTGTTTGGAATTAAGGAACCATGAATTAATTTGTTCTCACTTTTAACTAAATTAAGGGCAAATGTCGCAAGTTCAGAAACACTGCCCCTGATCTGGTAGTGGAAGGACTTTTTCCTTAGTTGGTAGGAGGGGAAGGAATGCCTTTTAAAAATGCCAGCCGTCAGATTAAAACGCCTTTGTTTTTGATGATTTACATAAAAATTGTGCTCAACCTATTTTCAAAACCGCCATGTTTAATTGACATTGAAAGCAATAATAAAAGTCAAATTTTTATTAAAAAAATAGTACTTGGCATAAAAAACACTCAATAAACATTTGTTACTGTTCTTTATTATTCTTAAATCAAAAGTTTAGCTGATAATAACTAGGTGAACCATACTCCTATATACCTTGTACTCACAACAGCAGTGGACCTTGTTAAAAATACAGGTCCAACACTCAGAAATTGATTTAGTAAGTCTTGACCATTGGCTTAAAAAAAAAAAGTATTTTTGGTTGCACTAGCCACTGCCTGCCTGTGGGCTTTTCTCTAGTTGTGGTAAGCCTGGGCTACTCTCTAGTTGTGGTGCACGGGCTTCTCATTGCAGTGGCTTCTCTTGTTGAAGAGCACAGGCCATAGGCACACAGGCTTCAGTAGTTGTGGTTTGTGGGCCCTAGAGCGCATGGGCCTAGCTGCCTGAGGCATGTGTAATCTTCCCGATGAGGGATCCAACCATTGTCGCCTGCATTGCAAGGCAGATTCTTATCCAATGTATTACCAGGGAATTCTGACCATTGGCTTTTTTCTGGTGGTGCTGGAGTTGGAGAGAGATGTGCCACATGGCAGGTGGAATCACAGTTCACCCACCAGGGATCGAACCTGTACCCCTACAGTGGAAGTACAGAGTCTTAACCGCTGGACCACCAGGGAAGTCCCTGATTCAGTCAGTCTTGGATAAGCCAGGAATCTGCATTTTTGTCAAGCTGTCAGGCGATTCTGATGCAGGTTAGTTCAAGGCATGTCAACCATTGCCTTAGCTTACTTTTAGGACAAAAATGTATTTGTTCATTGTCACACTTTTATTGAATACATGCTATGCGCTAGGTATTATGCCAGGTACTGGTGATACAGTGATAAAGATACACTGATACAATCCCTACCCACATAGGCTAGTAAGAAGCACATAACCTAGAGAGAACAGATGTATCTTTTAACTTGTATATAAATCCAAAGAGCTTATACCACTTAATTCACATTTACTAAATACAAACCTGGCATTTTCAATTTCAGAATTTCCATGATCCATAGTGTTAGTGTTAGCCCCCGATTCGTGCCCGACTCTTTGCAACCCCATGGACTGCAGCCCACCAGGCTCCTCTGTCCATGGATTTTCCAGGCAAGGATACTGGAGTGGGTTGCCATTTCCTTCTCTAGGAGATCTTCCCAACCCAGGGATCGAACCCAGGTCTCCTGTACTGCAGGCAGATTCTTTACCGATTGAGCTACAGGGAAGCCCATAGTGGTAGGTATTTCTAGTGCTTCAAAAGGAGACATTTCTGGAACTTTGCCCCCAATCCCCACCCTCCACTTCCAATGGAATTTCACATTCCACCCTCAACTGTGCCAGTAAGTTGTTGATGTTTCCATTTGCAGTGATTTGTAAGACAGCTTGCTAGAGTAGGGAGGTTGCCATTTAGGGACATCATTGGTATCATGATCTCTTTAATCCAAATGTTTCCCCTAAAATGCTGGTTGACTTTAGCTCCTTAGTTTTTCTTGTGTTATAAGGTGATAAAATCAAAGTAGGATACAAAGCAGCACTGTTTTTTTTTTTTTAATGATCGGTCTATTAACATGTATTTATTTTGTAGTCTGTATTAATAAAAGAATACTAGAAACATCCTTTCATTTTTAAAAATTACTACTACACTGGTGTCACAGCTGGCTATAAGGTAGACAATTCCTTTAAAGTTGTATGTATTATTTAGGGGGGGGAAATCCTTGAGTGTTAGAGTAATAGTTTGTAGTCAAATGCATGATAACATCATGGGAAGTGATTATCAGTGTTTAGTAATTAAATATTATCATATAATCTCTTGATTATAACTGAACTCTAGGAGAATTACTCAAATACTCATCTCTTCTGCAGTCTAGCTGAGATTATTGCCTCTGATCTCTAAATGTTTTTAGTCTTCTACTTATCTGTCATATGTCAAGCTAAATCTTCTAAGGATCAAAATCTCATATGACTCCTCCAAAATTCCAAAAATTTAAGTCTATACTTGTTTCAGAAAAATGAACCAGTATAATGGCATTATTAATGACAATTATAGAAACAAAAATAGCAGCTAACATTTGAGTGCTTACTATGTGCTAGGCAGAGAGCTTTACGTGGATTCTCTCTTCTGTGAGACATGTACTACTATTTTCTTACTTTCTTAAGGGAAGCAGGGCTTGGAAAACATATGTGGCTTGCCTAAAATTACACCCAAAAGGGGTGATTGGCACATTTCTTGCAAAAGGGACGGGGCTTAAACCATTTGCTTTTTTTACTGGGAATCAACTATCCCAGCAAACACTGAGTGGGAGACTCTTACAATCTACAAATAAATGGTAAAATTACAACTTTTCTATAGTTTATTATGATTTTTGGTGGTCTGTTCTTATGCAGATGAATAATCATCATTTTATGCCAGTGAATACAAATATAGAAAAAATATTAAAATTTGCTGTATTAAATAATAAACATACTACACTTGTGATCAAAGAGGCAGCAAAGTAGGAAATAATGACATCAAACCTCATATATGCGCTAATTATGAACATAGCTCCTTAGAGGTATGTGCACGTGTGCTAAGTTGCTTCAGTTGTGTCTGACTCTTTGCAAACCTATGGACTGTAGCCCACAAGGCTCCTCTGTCCATGGGATTCTCCAGGAAACAACACTGGAGTGGGCTGCCATGATGCCCTCCTCCAGGGGCTCTTCCCCACCCAGGGATCAAACCTGCATCTCATTATGTCTCCTGCATTGGCAGGCGGCTTCTTTACCACTAGTGCCACCTGGGAAGATCCCATAGAGGTACATGTCAATAAAAACTGCATTCATGTGCATACATGTGGTTAATATTCTACAGGTTACTAATACTTGCTCTACAATTAAATGGGTCCTTTTGAACCTTTATTCTCAAAGGGTAAATGCAAGCAAGTTCCTGAAATCAGTTAATTAGCTATCAAATTATTTTAATGGAGTATATTTCTCTCTAATGTTAGGAATGACTAAGGTAAAACCTTTTATTACCATCTGCTGGCTGATAAAATCGCACAATAACATCTCTGTTCAGAAAACTATGCTTTGAGGTATTAAAACGTGAATAAAGGACTAAAGACAAAGGGAGAAAATTGTACACAACACCAGTGTAGAGGAAGTAAAGCCTCACTTTCAGTACTTTACTTTAAATCCCCATTTCATTTTCCCTATAATTATCAACATGCAGTCCATATTTAAAAAGACATAGGTAGCAAATGCTGAAAAAGGGAAGTGCAAAAAAATTTCTATGCCAGTTTTACTGTCTTTTGTTTTCTTAATAAAGGGTACAGAGCTTAGGCTGTATCCCCACTGAAGAATATTATGAAATATGGCCTTAATCAAGATTTTTAATCTCTGATATCTATATAATTCATAAGTTTATTACCAGGAAAGGTACTTTCCCCTAATATAATTTACATAAACATTTACAGAGGTCAGATATTACTTTGATATTCAAAAAACAAACAGTTAAGAATCAATCAACACAACATTGTAAAACTATTTTCCTCTAGTTAAAAAATAAATTAAAAAAAGAGAATCAGTGAACAAATCTTTATCACTAGAAATTTGTGTTAAAGGATTTATAAGTTTAGATCATTATGAAGTTGCAAAATGTCTGAGGAACACTATTACTCTGAACAACTTAAGAAATGCATTGGTAGACATGATACAGTAGACTCTAAAATCAATATATTTTAAAAATGGTTCCACAGAACTACAAGACCATTATATTTCAAAAAGGAAAAAGCAGCAGCACCAACAACAGCAATAAATCAATCAGGATATTTAACAATATAATCCATTGGATGAGGTGATGAATAGAGCTGACTAAGATAGCTGATTGAATATAGAACTGAAGACATGAATTAAAGCTCTAATTTTCCTCCTTTCACACACCTGCTTCATTTCATTTTTACTGCTTGCAAAAGTTAAGGCAAATTCTAACACTTATTTTCAATGATACATGGATCAATACGGAATGATAAAAATACAGTTAAATATCACTACAAAGGTTGACTAGAGTTTCAAAAAAGACCATATAAAAGTATTGATACTGTTTTATTCACTATAGATGAAAGGAGAAAATACAGTTCTTGCCGTTGAAGAACTGCAGAGATAAAAAGACAAGAAAAAATCTGGTGGTTAATAAACTGAAATAGTAAATCTAATTAGAAAGTGAAGAAGTAAAAGAAAGAAAACAAGAACAGAAATATAGAAAAGGAGTTATTATTGACTTTAAGAGGAAGTGATGAGGCAGAAAGAGATGTAATAATCCCATATCAAGTAAGTTGAAAGTGACCACTTACAGAACTATCAAAGGACAAAGAAAAGTTAAAAAGGCATGCAATTTAATCATTAGTTAGATAATAGCAATTTGAAGGGGAAATGAAAATGTATCATTTTTAGCAGTCTTTCATCCTAAAAAAAAAATATATATATATATATATATAAAAAGACAGGTGTTTGCGATTGTACTATAATATAGTAGGAACCAACTTTGAAATGTCTTTAATAAGAGCAGGTTCAAACACTACTGCAAATATAAAAAACACCTACTTGTACCCAGTTCAGAGAGGACTAATTTTCAAAATCCTGTTAAAGGAAATGAAAACCAAACAGTACTGCACAAAGTTAAATGAAATTCACAATACAAGCCCACGGAACAAAGTTAACATTTCGTTAAGGAGAAACAGGACTTCCCTGGTGGTGCAGCGGATAAGAATCCGCCTGCCAAGGCCAGGGCCACAGGTTCAATCCCTGGTCTGGGAAAATTCCACATGCTGCCAAGCAACTAAAGGCCTGTGCACTGCAACTACTGAAGCCGACATGCCTAGAGTCTGTGCTCCACAACAAGAGAAGCCATTGCAACGAGAAGTCTGTACTCCAAACGAAAAGCAGCCCCCTCTCCCAGCAACTAGAGAAAGTTCACACAAAGCAGCAAAGACCCAGTGCAGCCCAAAAAAGTTATTAAAAAAAAGTTAAGGAGGAACCCTTGATGAAGGTGAAAGAAGGGAGTCAAAAAGCTAAGATTCAACATACATCATACTAAGATCATGGCATCCAGTCCCATCGCATGCATGTGTGCTAAGTCACTTCAGTCACATCCGGATCTTTGCAATGCTATGGACTGTAGCCCATCAGGCTCCTCTGTGCATAGGATTCTCCAGGCAATAATACTGGAGTGGGTTGCTGTGCCCTCCTCCTCTCTCATCTGGATCACTGCACGGTAACAAGTATCTTAACATCCATTTTGTTTTCTTTTTCTAAAATTTGTTTTTAATTGGAGGACAACTGCTTTACAATGTTGTGTCAGTTTCTGCCATGCCTCAACATGAATCAGCCATAGGTATACACATGCCCCCTCCCTCTTGAACCTCCCTCCCACTGCCCACCCCATCCCGCTGCTCTAGGTTGTCACAGAGCACCAGGCTGGTCTCCGTGTGCTATACCACAACTTCCCATTAGCTATCTATTTTACACATTAACATTCATTTTCTTTTCTCCTATCCATCCTGCACACTGACACCCAAAATGATTTTTCTTAAATGAAAATCTGATGTTGGTCTTTTGTTTAGAATCATTAAATAGATCCCACAGCCTGTAACACAGTGTCCAAACTCTCTTAACTTCTATGATCTGAGTCCCATCCTCCTTTCCAGTCTTTTCTCTCACCTCTTCCCACGACCACCCTTACTTTATACTACTCTCTCTTTACACTCCATTTATTTTTAACTACCTGATGTTCCTGAAATTTGCAATGCTGTTTTATGCACGTGTTTGTTTTTTCCTGCTCATCCTCTTGAAGGGCCTTCATCTTTTGCCCTCACAGCAATGCAAACAGCTACCATGTCTATCTTCAATATCAGTTGAAGTCCTGCTAATGTCAACTCCCCATCCCCAACTTTTCCAAGAAAGAACTGAATATTCCATCCTTTCAAATGGATGGTACAGGGTGCCTATACAGATTTCTAATACAGGATCCATAATTTTTATTGTGAAAGTGAAGTCGCTCATTCGTGTCTGACTCTCTGCGACCCCATGGACTCCTCTGTCCATGGGATTTTCCAGGCAAGAATACTGGAGTGGGTTGCCATTTCCTTCTCCAGGGGATCTTTCCCACCCAGGGATCGAACCCAGGTCTCCCGCATTGCAGGCAGACACTTTACCGTCTAAGCCACCAGGGAAGCCCCAATATATAAATAAATACATATATATTTATTATATGTGTATAATATATAAATATATTTATTATATATAATAAATAATAAATATATATGTATATACAATATATAATAAATATTTTCTTTATTGTGAAGATATGCTTATTAGGGGCTTCCTGGGGGCTCAGGAGTAAAGAATGAGACTGCAATGCAGGAGATGAGGGTTCTATCCCTGGGTCGGGAAGATCCCCTGGAGAAAGAAATGGCGACCCACTCCAGAATTCTTGCCTGGGAAGTCCCATGGGCAGAAAAGCCTGGTGGGCTATAGTTCATGGGGCTGCAAAAAGAGTCAGACATGACTCAGTGACTAAACAAACAAAAAAATGCTTATTAGACTGTAGGCTCCTTGGGAGCAGGAACCTAGTCTTATTTATCAATGTATCCTTACTAACCAGCATAATGATTGGCATGTTGCAGATACTTTGCAAAGATTTTAACTAATTAATGAATAAGCTTCATTATTTTGGTTAAAGCTTTTTCACAGTCTACCAAAAGCTACAATTGATCATCAGTAACTGAGTCCCATCATTTACCTGAAATGTCTGTTTAACTCAACAATCATCACCCTATTATACGTCCTCATCCTGCATTTTAATGCCACACTGACTTTCCAAAAGCCCACATTCATCATATAAAACCCCATCCATGAACTTACAGTGAATGATATTTTAAATCCAAATGCCTCTGTTTGCCTTTAATGGTTCTCTATAAGCTGGCCCTACCTTTATCTATCCAATTTCAACTCATCTGGTCAATTTCTTCATCATATCTTGAGTCTGGCACTTAAATTCTTACCTTTATTTTAACCCCAACTGTTTCATCCTACATTCATAACTTATTCTTACCTAATGCAATTAAATATTAACCATCATTTATAGGCCAATCAGTCTAATTTTTTTTCCATTAAACTTTACCTGAATGTTTTCCCCTTCATTTTTAAACCAAATACATTCAGTACCAGTCACATCAGCACTTTTGCTTTTAAGAATGTTACTTTTTCTCCCCAAGTAGACTATCATTTTCTTCAGGTAAATCACATATACATCTTATTATATTTCCTTTCAGATCCCTGACAAGTCTTAGTTACTGTGATAGCAAGCCATCATAATATGGTACAGTTTTAAAAAACTTTTTCAAAGCTTTTTTTTAAATTAAAATACATCCTCTCCTTTTTTAAATTTTTTATTATTTATTTATTATTATTATTATTTACTTTACAATATTGTATTGGTTTATACTAATGCATATATATGGAATTTAGAAAGATGGCAACAATAACCCTGTATACGAGACAGCAAAAGAGACACTGATGTATAGAACAGTCTTTTGGACTCTGTGGGAGAGGGAGAGGGTGGGATGATTTGGGAGAATGACATTGAAACATGTATAATATCATATATGAAATGAGTCACCAGTCCAGGTTCGATGCAAGATACTGGATGCTTGGGACTGGTGCACTGGGACGACCCAGAGGGATGGTACGGGGAGGGAGGAGGGTTCAGGATGGGGAGCACGTCTATACCTGTGGCGGATTCATGTTGATAAGTAATACAATATTGTAAAGTTAAAAAAAAATAAATAAAGTAGCATTACTTTTTTTTCTTGGGCAAAGGGTCATACCAAAACAAAACACAGTAAGTAAAATGTAGATGAAAAAACATGACACCTTTCACAACTCAGCGTGCCAAATTATAAAACAAATAGTTTCTTTCCAGATATCCTGTAACAATTAAATAGCATTTCTTTCTTGTCTTGTTCTTTTAAATACACCCTCCCCATGTACTTCAAAGTCATCAAATTATCAGTAAATGTTTATCCAATTAAACAGATTTCCTACAATCAGAAATTTACCACATAACAAATAACTTCAAAGCAACTATCCCTTTACAAATTGGAATGGTGGCTTCCTATGAGAAATATTGCTAATCATGGGCTATTTCTCAAAAAAATTGAAGTTTAAGTTAAGTGTAATTTTAGGGGAAATGCTAATTAAACATGAAGTCAACTGAAAAGGGAAACTTCACTATCTTTAAAACTATAAACATAAATATGTACAAGTCCTTAAAAGAATACTCTTTGTCACACAAAATTACATACCTGACAGAAAAGGGATATAAGTTAAGTAAAACAAGGCAAGTACACACTATGCAATTTTTTTTTAAGTAAAGGTATATGTAACAATATGGAAAGATCTGCAAGAAACATCTAGGTGAAAAGAGCAAGCTGCAAAACAGTGTGTATGGTATGAGTCCATTTGAGTTTGTGTGTTTTTAAAGATATACAAACCTGTTTGTACACAGAAAAATTTCCAAAGACTATTCAAGATCCCTACTTCTGTTATATAATTAACAAAGGAAGCCAAACTGCTATCAATTTAATATTCTATAACATGGAAATTGAAATGATTCTTTAAAGTACTAAAAAAATGATAGATTTAACCTTCATGTGGCCCTAAGCGAAGTGAAGTCAAGTCAAAGTCGCTCAGTAGTGTCCCACTCTTTGCAACCCATGGACTGTAGCCTGCCAGATTCCTCTGTCCATGGAATTCTCCAGGCAAGAATACTCGAGTGGGTTGCCATTTCCTTCTCCAGGGGACCTATCTGACCCAGGGACTGAACCTGGGTCTCCTGCATTGCAGGCGGACTTGTTACCATCTGAGTCACCAGGGAAGCCCATGAGGCCCTAAGCTATTATCAAAGAGATTTGATAAAGACTGTCATAAAAACTCTTTCCTAAATGCTCCATCAGTGAACTTTAAGTGGAAAAACAGCTCACTGCTTAGAAAAACAAAATATTGGGACTACCCTGGCAGTCCAGTGGTTAAGACTCCATGCTCCCACTGCAGGGGGCATGGGTTCGATCCCTGGTTGGGGAACTAAGGTCCCACATGCTATACAACTCGGCCCTTCAAAAAAAAAGGATAAAAACAAAATATTTGTTAATATAGACAAAGGTCACTAAAATTTTCCTAAATGCTTAATATTCACGTTATTTTAACTGACACATATACACTGAGAATTAACTGAAGAAATCACTGATTTATATTAACATTCGAAATATTTATTCCTATTACCTTTTTAGGAATAGGAAACTGGTCAAGTCATATGAAGAACTAAGATACTGTTGAGTATTTGTTTTTTTTTTTAACAAATGATTGAAGTGACTTTCGTAAAGTGACACTGTAACCTGTTAGCTGCTTTCCCAATTCTCTTAACAGCTATATGGAACTTTATATGCTTAAATTTGAAACCAAGACAATAGGAAAAGAACCTCCCCTAATAATCCCCCCTAAAATTATGTTTTAGATAATCAGAATAGGTTAAAATACATATATATATACACATATGGTTTTCTCTTATGTATAATTGGCTCTTATCCAAGAACAATGGACCAGAAGAGAGATGTAGATACTGTTCCTGGCTTTGTCACTTATTAGCTGAAAACTAGGCAAGTTACTGAATGCCTCTGACATAAGTTTCTCCATCTATAAAATGAGAGAGGTCTCTTTTCCAAGTACGAAGTCTTGTGTTATGACAGTGAAAAATATCAAGTAAGAGACACTTATTTGCTGATTCTTAATTGCTATATGACAACAAAAAATGCTAAGGAACAGACAATTAAATCTCATATATAATTATTAAAATTATGTATGCCCGCTACTGAAGATTATTAAAAGAGAACCATACTATGTCTTCAAGGTTTCTACTCAGAAATCCTTTTCTGCAGGGCTGAATTTTTTATTTGGCATAAAATATGTATTTCAGATTATACTATCTTTTGTGGTACTATGTGGAGAACTGATCTCTCATTTAAATACAATTTTATTCTCTTTGAAAAATTCTGAAATATAGCCTTAGTCAGATGAATAACTTTCATAGTAGTAATAAAATTTCCTTGATCTATATTAAGCTTTTTTTTTAAGTTAATATTCTAAGATGTTTACCTTTGGCAGCATGGGAGTATCCCTTTTCTTCTTCTTTTCTGAATTAGGGTCATCTAACAAGTCTGGCTCAAAGGTATAAAGTTCAGTCAGCTCATTCATGGTAAAATGACGTTCAACTTGCTGTTGATCAACAACTCGAAAAGACAGTGACTGCTTGGTTACTTGCCGATCATAAATCTTATCTTCCATGGTTCCCTTCGTAAAAAAGAATGAACAATACACAAATTTTGTAAACATGAAAATTAATCAAGAAGAAATATAGTTATTGGTTTATATGAAATAGCAAAACTGGATAGCAATATACTGCCATGAAGCAAATTTTATGAGCAATGTTGCTTAATTCATGAGATTTTTTTTTCTGTTCAGAGTAGTTTATGTTGATGAGAAATAAAACTTTATTACTGGTAATCATCCTAAAATTTCTGACCAATATGCATTCATGTATTGCTTTATATATTTCTGTACTTGGTGAAAGAACGAGAGCAGTCAGATACCAACCTAAACAGAATAAGAGTACATGAAATCAAATTTCAGGGGGTTATTGATGTAAGAATCCAACAGGGCAGTTTAATTCTTATTCAGTGGAATATAACACACTCTCAACAATCACTATAAACTGACTTTATGTAAAGTCTTACTTTCTATGACTTTAGGACAAAAAATTAATAACTACAATGCCATATCTATTATATATTCTATATAACATTCAGAAGTAGAATGTAAAGGAGCTCTTAATTAAAATAACAGGAAAGAGTTTACAGTGTAGTTTACCAACAATATTATGTACCAATAATACATAGATGTACCAATGAAGATGTACCAATAAAACCCAGTCTCTAGTTGAGAAGCCCAGATTTGGAGGATGGTAGAGAAGGTGGCATCTGTTCCCAAAGAAGATGAAACAGTTAAAAGGACAACTTGATTCTATAAACCTGTATAACATTGAACTGCATTCACTTCTTTGATTTCATTTCCTTTCCTTAAATTTCAGTTTCTATTTCTTAATACCTGACTTTATACTTAAAGGAAATTAATATTCTTGACTAGAAATATTAAATATTCTTTGTAATGATTCTTGTTATTATAATACATTAATTGTTTCTTCTTATTTAACCACACTCTTCAAACTAAGAGATTATCTGGTGCCACTGAAAACAGTGATCATTTGACCTTCACATCTATAAGCAAATTAGATTTAGTTACTGGCTTTTCTATGCATAGTAAGTAAAAGAATTATAAATGTTTAACTTTCTTAAACTAGCATGAAATTGCTAAATCTGTATACCCATGCAAATTCATCTTAATCTGAGAAATTAGAGACCTGGACAAACTACAAAATAGAAAATCATGAGAGGTCAAAATTAACTTATATTGCTTTAAGAACAGGAATGATATTTTCAACTTTGTTTGCCTCTCTACAATGCATGTATAGTCTGAATTTCAAAAATATCGTCAGTTTCACCCAATCTTTCAATATGAAAAAGAGAATATAAATTACAAGCCTACCTGAGCTAAGAACCTATATACATAGACAGGTTTAGTTTGTCCAAAGCGATAAACTCTGAATATACTCTGGATGTCATAAGATGGATTCCAAGAAGCATCAAATATAATCACTCGATTAGCAGCTACCAGATTAATTCCAAGAGATCCTGCTTTGGTAGAAATGATAAATAATCGTCCTCTGAAAATGAAAACACAGAATAAATGTTTAGAGATGAGTAATTAACACATATTTTATTTATGACATGACTTTTTAATCCTAAGGCAGTTTTATGAACAATCATGAGTTCAGAGAATTCATTACTTGCTTACTGAAGAAAAGGACAAGTCTAAGGAGTTGGAGTTACGATTTATATGCCCCAAAAGAATTGTAGTGCTGTAACATCAGATAGTCTGATATAGGAATAAAAATAAATACGGAAATCACATGTTTACAATGCATTCAAGATATTTATTTATAGATTTTTCAGTAAATGTAGAAAATTTATGTATAATTCAAAAAATGTGTTCAGTGCTGGAGCAGCCATTGAAGAGATACCCCACATCCAAGGTAAGAGAAAGCCAAGTAAGATGGTAGGTGTTTCAAGAGGGCATCAGAGGGCAGACACACTGAAACCATAATCACAGAAAACTAGCCAATCTGATCACACAGCCTTGTCTAACTCAATGAAACTAAGCCACGCCCTGTGGGGCCAACCAAGACGGGCGGGTCATGGTGGAGAGGTCTGGCAGAAAGTGGTCCACTGGAGAAGGGAATGGCAAATCACTTCAGTATTCTTGCCTTGAGAATCCCATGAACAGAATGAAAAGGAAAAATGATAGGATGAAAGAGGAACTCCCCAGGTCGGTAGGTGTCCAATATGCTACTGGAGATCAGTGGAGAAATAACTACAGAAAGAATGAAGGGATGGAGCCAAAGCAAAAAGAATACCCAGCTGTGGATGTGACTGGTGACAGAAGCAAGGTCTGATGCTGTAAAGGGCAACACTGCATAGGAACCTGGAATGTTAGGTCCATGAATCAAGGCAAATTGGAAGTGGTCAAACAGGAGATGGCAAGAGTGAACGTCGACATTCTAGGAATCAGCGAACTATAATGGCCTGGAATGGGTGAATTTAACTCAGATGACCGTCATATCTACTACTGCGGGCAGGAATCCCTTAGAAGAAATGGAGTAGCCATCATGGTCAACAAAAGAGTCTGAAATACAGTACTTGGATGCAATCTCAAAAATGACAGAATGTTCTCTGTTCGTTTCCAAGGCAAACCATTCAATATCACAGTAATCCAAGTCTATGCCCCAACCAGTAATGCTGAAGAAGCGGAAGTTGAATGATTCTATGAAAACCTACAATACCTTTTATAACTAACACCCAGAAAAGATGTCCTTTCCTTATAGGGGCCTGGAATGCAAAAGTAGGAATACAAGAAACACCTGGAGTAAAAGCCAAATTTGGCCTTGGAATATGGAATGAAGCAGGGCAAAGGCTAATAGAGTTTTGCCAAGAGAACACACTGGTCATAGCAGACACCCTCTTCCAACAACACAAGAGAAGAGTCTACACATGGACATCACCAGATGGTCAACACCGAAATCAGACAGATGATACTCTTTGCAGCAAAAGATGGAGAAGCTCTATACAGTCAGCCAGGAGCTGACTGTGGCTCAGATCATGAACTCCTTATTGCCAAATTTAGACTTAAATTGAAGAAAGTAGGGAAAACCACTAGACCATTCAGGTATGACCTAAATCAAATCCCTTATGATTATACAGTAGAAGTGAGAAATAGATTTAAGGGACAAGATCTGCTAGACAGAGTGCCTGATGAACTATGGACGGAGGTTCGTGACATTGTACAGGAAACAGGGATCAAGACCATCCCCATGGAAAAGAAATGCAAAAAAGCAAAATGGCTGTCTGGGGAAGCCTTACACATAGCTGTGAAAAGAAGAGGCAAAGGAGAAAAGGAAAGATATAAGCATCTGAATGCAGAGTTCCAAAGAATAGCAAGGAGAGATAAGAAAGACTTCCTCAGTGATCAATGCAAAGAAATAGAGGGAAACAACAAAGGGAAACAACAGAATGGGAAAGACTAGAGATCTCTTCAAGAAAATTAGAGATACCAAGGGAACATTTCATGCAAAGATGGGCTCGATAAAGGACAGAAATGGTATGGACCTAACAGAAGCAGAAGATATTAAGAAGAGGTGACAAAAATACACAGAAGAACTATACAAAAAAGAGCTTCACGACCCAGATAATCACAATGCAGTGATCACTCACCTAGAGCCAGACATCCTGGAGTGTGAAGTCAAGTGGGCCTTAGAAAGCATCACTACGAACAAAGCTAGAGGAGGTGATGGAATTCCAGTTGAGCTATTTCAAATCCTGAAAGATGATGCTGTGAAAGTGCTGCACTCAATATGCCAGCAAATTTGGAAAACTCAGCAGTGGCCACAGGACTGGAAAAGGTCAGTTTTCATTCCAATCCCAAAGAAAGGCAACGCCAAAGAATGCTCAAACTACCGCAAAATTGCAATCATCTCACACACTAGTAAAGTAATGCTCAAAATTCTCCAAGCCAGGCGTCAGCAATACATGAACCGTGAAATTCCAGATGTTCAAGCTGGTTTTAGAAAAGGCAGAGGAACCACAGATCAAATTGCCAACATCCACAGGATCATGGAAAAAGCAAGAGAGTTCCAGAAAAACATCTATTTCTGCTTTATTGACTATGCCAAAGCCTTTGACAGTGTGGACCACAATAAACTGTGGAAAATTCTGAAAGAGATGGGAATACCAGACCACCTGACCTGCCCCTTGAGAAACCTGTATGCAGGTTAGGAAGCAACAGTTAGAACTGGACATGGAACAACAGACTGGTTCCAAATAGGAAAAGGAGTATGTCAAGGCTGTATACTGTCACCCTGTTTATTTAACTTCTATGCAGAGTACATCATGAGAAACGCTGGGCTAGAAGAAGCACAAGCTGGAATCAAGATTGCTGGGAGAAATATCAATAGCCTCAGATATGCAGATGACACCAGCCTTATGGCAGAAAGCGAAGAGGAACTAAAGAGCATCTTGATGAAAGTGAAAGAGGAGAGTGAAAAAGTTGGCTTAAAGCTCAACATTCAGAAAACTAAGATTCTGGCATCTGGTCCCATCACTTCATGGGAAATAGATGAGGAAACACTGAAAACAGTGTCAGACTTTATTTTTTGGGGCTCCCAAATCACTGCAGATGGTGATTGCAGCCATGAACTTAAAAGATGCTTACTCCTTGGAAGGAAAGCTATGACCAACCTAGACAGCATATTCAAAAGCAGAGACATTACTTTGCCAACAAAGGTCCGTCTAGTCAAGGCTATGGTTTTTCCATTAGTCACATATGGATGTGAGAGTAGGACTGTGAAGAAAGCTGAGCACTGAAGAATTGATGCTTTTGAACTGTGGTGTTGGAGAAGACTCTTGAGAGTCCCTTGGACTGCAAGGAGATCCAACGAGTCCATTCTGAAGGAGATCAGCCCTGGGTGTTCTTTGGAAGGAATGATGCTAAAGCTGAAACTCCAGTACTTTGGCCACCTCATGCCAAGAGTTGACTCACTGGAAAAGACTGATGCTGGGAGGTATTGGGGGCAGGAGGAGAAGGGGACGACAGAGGATGAGATGGCTGGATGGCATCACTGACTCGATGGACGTGAGTCTGGGTGAACTCCGGGAGTTGGTGATGGCCAGGGAGGCCTGGCGTGCTGCAATTCATGGGGTTGCAAAGAGTCGGACATGACTGAACGACTGAACTGAACTGAACTGAACTGAGTGTTATGAGCATTAAGTGTATCAAAATGAAGGACACTGCTCAAGGAACTGAGTGTAGGAGGGGTGGTGATATATAATTACAATTGTTGTTCAGTTGTTGTTAAGTAGCTGTCCTGTCTGACTCTATGGGACCCCATTGACTTTGGTCCACCAGGCTCCTCTGTTGATGGAATTTTCTAGGCTAGAAAACTGGAGTGGGTTGCCATTTCTTTCCCCAGGAGATCTTCCCAGACCAGGGATTGAACCCCCATCTCCTACACTGGAAGGCAGATTCTTTACCACTGAGTCACCAGGGAAGCCCTGCAATTGCAATATAATGTAACAAATGTAAACAGAAGTTAGATAGATGCAAGGTATAAGGTAACAGGTGCTGTGCTCAACATGTCAGCAAATTTAGAAATTTAGAAAACTCAGCAATGGCCACAATGGCATTCCAATCCCAAAGAAAGGTAGTGCCAAAGAATGTTCAAACTACTGTACATGTGTGCTCATTTCACATGGTAGCAAGGTAATGCTCAAAATCCTTCAAGCTAGGCTTCAGCAGTACCTGAACCAAGAACTTCCAGATGTTCAAGATGGATTTAGAAAAGGCAGAAGAACCAGAGATCAAATTGCCAACAATGGCTGGATCACAGAAAAAGCAAGAGAATTCCAGAAAAACATCTACTTCTGGTTCACTGACTGCACTAAAGCCTTTGATTGTGTGGATCACAACAAACTGTGGAAAATTCTAAAGAGGTGGGAATACTAGACTACCTTACCTGCCTCCTGAGAAACCTGTATGCAGGTCAAGAAGCAACAGTTAGAACTGGACATGGAACAATGAATTGGTTCCAAACTGGGAAAGGAGCACGTCAAGGCTGTGTAGTGTCACCTTTATCATTTAACTTATATGCAGAGTACATCAAATGAAATGCTGGGCTAGATTAATTACAAGCTGGAATCAAGACTTCCAGGAGAAATATCAATAACCTCAGGTATGCAGATAATACTACTCTAATGGCAGAAATCAAAGAGGAATTAAAGAGCCTCTTGAGGGTAAAAGAGAGTGAAAAAGCTGGCTTGAAACTTAACATTTAAAACACAGAACATGGCATCTGGTCCTATCACTTCTCTGCAAATAGATGGGGAAAAGGTGGAAACAGTGACATATTTTCCTTGAGCTCAAAAATCACAGAAGACAGTCACTGCAGCCATGAAATTAAAAGACGTGTGTTCCTTGGAAGAAAAGCTATGACAAACCTAGACATCACATTAAGAACAGAGATATCACTTTGCTGACAAATTTCTGTATAATCAAAGCTATGGTTTTTCCAGTAGTCATGTATGGATGTGAGTTGCTGTTGTGTTAATTGCTCAATCGTGTCCGACTCTTTGCAACCCCATGGACTGTAGCCCACCAGGCTCCTCTGTCCATGGGATTCTCCAGGCAAGGATATTCGAGTGGGTTGCCATGCCCTTCTCACTGGGATCTTCTTGATCTGGGGACTGAACCCAGGCCTCCTCTATTGCGGGCAGACTTTTTTTGAGCCACCAGGAAAGGGTACAGATGTGAGAGTTGGACCATAAAGTAGGCTGAGTGCCAGAGAATTAATGCTTTTGAATTATGGTACTGGAAAAGACACTTGAGAGTCCCCTTGACAAAAAGGAGATCAAACCAGTAAATTCTAAAGGAATTGAACCCTGAATATTCATTAGAAGGACTGATGCTAAGCTGAAGCTCAAATACTTTGGCCACATGACGGGAAGAGCCCCTGATGCTGGAAAAGACTGAGGGCGGGAGGAAAAGGAGGCGACAGAGGATGAGTTGGTTGGATGGCATCACTGACTCAATGGACATGAGTTTGTGCAAACTCTGGGAAATAGTGAAGAACAGGGAAGCCTGGCATGCTGCCATCCATGGGGTCATAAGTAGTAAGACATGACTACTGAACAACAACAACAAGGTAACAAAAATAGGATCAACAAGACAGGGCTCCAGGAAGAATGTATTCAAGAAAAAAATAAACAAAATTGATAGATTACCTGCTATACTGGAACAAAAGAATTTATATTTCTGTAGGGAATTTGGGAATGAATTAGCAATAGTCAAAGAAAACTAAGCAAATGGTAAAAACAAACCGTAACTTCAACAAAAATGAACAGATATGGCTTAACTGTGAATATTTACATAGTCACAACTAAGCAAACACTCCAAACTAATTTAGGCAAATACCAAGAAAAAGGGTATTGAGAAAATGAATGTGGAAAAGTATGTATATACCTGTGAGTAAATTGTCACCTTAAATTGTAGAAATGCTATATGTAAATAGAATAAAAGAGTACATGAAATAAGATTTTATGGCTTTACTGATGTTAACCAGAAGAACTGCTAAGAGTTGAAACTGTTATCTGCAGAGTGTGGAGGTCATGAGTAGGAAGAGGTTGGTCAACAGACTAATTTTTATATATGTAAATATATTAATTTGATATAAATAAATAGAAATCTAATTTTAAAAGATCATAGATAACATTTTAAAAATATATAAACAAGTTTAAAGAAAAAAAATTATTCGGTTCTACTCCATAGAAACAACCTCCATTCAAAGCACAGTATACTTCCTATAGGTTTCTTTTTCCAGGTGTATACATTTTTGTCTTATTCAGCCAAGATAATATAGTATCTGCATATACAGTTTATATTATGAGCATTTTCTATAATTTCTTAGTAAACATCAGCCCTGATAGCTGCATAATATTTCACTAGATGACTATACAATTTGTTTACTGTTGACAGTTGAGAAAACCTCTTGAATATAATGAGCTGTCAACAATCTCCACAAAATGCCATTATACACCAAGCCTTACTTCCTACAATTTCATGACAGAAAATTAGTAACTAAAATTCCATACCTATTATAGGTATAGTATTATAAACCAGAATGCAAAGAAGCTCAAAATTTAACTAATAAGAACAAGCTTATAATTAAGAAAAATTCTGGTACAAGATGAATTACAGTACTAGTCATGTTTTGTATCATCTTGGAGCTATCACATGTCTAGGAATATAAACTATAGAAATTACCAGAAATGCAAGAATATATGTTCATCACAGTGTTATTTACAAGGGCATAAGTTTGGGGGAAAAAACGTGTATGACACAGAAGACTAACTTACACTCTGGCTATTCAACATGGTACATTACCATAAAAATCTACAACATAGGGACTTGTCCAGTGGTTAAGACTCCATGCTTCCACTGCAGGGGGTATGGGTTGGATCCCTGGCTGGGGAACTAAAATTCCTGCATGCCATGTGGTGTGGCCCAAAAGAAAGAAAGAAAAAAAAAAAACTACAATATTACATTATGTGGGGGGGAAAAGCAGGATATGGAACTTATTACAGAGAATGAACTGTGCTTTCTTTAATTAGTAGATATACTTAAAAGTTTATGGGCAAATGCTGCTCCAAAATTACTTCAGTTACTTAGATCTATTCCACACCAGCTGAAGGATCAAGCATATAGAACAGTATTGACTATGCGGGTTAAAAAAACATACACATAAGACAAGAGAAAACCGAGGAGAGAACTTCAAAACTCTTTGGTAATCTATCCACTAATGAAGAGTTGAATGGGTTAAATAAGCATGTTTATCAAACTGCTATCAATTCCAAGTGCTGAACTACTCTGGAAATACAAAAGATGAAAAAAAAAATCTGGTAACTGCACTAAAGGAGACCACTAACTACAAAAAATTTAAAAACACATATAAACAATTGTAATACAGTCTAGTTTGCAATAACAGAGGTACTTATTTATATGATAAAGATGTAGTCAGTGACATATTTTGGTTTTTAAAGGCATACAAGTGGGAAGCAAACATGTAATTTTGACCTCAAAAGAAAAATAAAGAAACAGAGATTCAAGTGACTGAACCAGTATCAAGAATTATTTTACAACTATTTAACCTTTAATATTATTCAGTCTGGAATATGTAAGCCCATACTAAATTAAACTTAACCAGGATATTTTTAGATTTTCTTAGTATTAAGGTACACACTAAGACACAATTAAAATATGAACCATATTTGGATGGTATTGCTATAAACCACTTTTGTATGTTTTTGGTTAAAAACCTGCAAGCATTTCTTTTAGGTATATACCTAAGAGTAGAACTGCTGGATCACACGGTGTATATATGGCACTATTAAAGCTGAACAAATAGTTCTCCAAAGTGGTTATTCCAATTTACATTCCTGCCAGGAGAGTATGAGAATTCCAATGTTTCAGATCTTAGATAACTCATGGTATTGTCTTTTAATAAAGTATAACCTTTAAAAAATAGTTACGGTTCATAAGAATTTGCAAAAGTGGTACAAAGAGTTCCTGTGTACTGGTTCATCCAGCTTTTCCAAATGGCAACATCTTACATAGCTACAATATGTTGTCAAAAACAGGAAACTGGCATGGGTACTGGTACAATACTATGAACTCAATCACAGAGTTTATTTGGATTTCACTGGTTTTTATATGTATTTTTATTGCTTGGTGTATAGCTCCATGAAATTTTATCACATATGCAGAATCATATAACCATTACCACAAGCAGGAATCAGAACTGTTCCATCACCACAAAAAACCTCCCATATGTTATCCCTTAGTATTTACACTATCCCCTTAACCCTAATCCCTGGCAACCACTAATGGGCTCTTTATCACTATAATTTTCTCACATCAAGAATACCATATGAATGGAATCATATAATATGTAACTTTTTGAGACTGGCATTTTTCACTCAGCGTAATACCCTCAAGATCCATCCAAGTTGTTGTCTGGATCATTACCAACAGTTCATTTCTTTTTACTGCTGAGCAGTATTTCGTTATATGGACATATCACAATTTGTTTATCTAGTCACATGTTAAAGGACATTTGGGGTGTTTCCAGTTTTTGGTTATCACAAATAAAGATGTGTATAGGTTTCTATGTGAAAATTTTCACATAGAAAGTTTTCACTTCTCTGGCATAAATTTCCAAGACTGTGATTGCAAGTAAATATTTGATGGTTTAGTTTTAAAAAAAAATACCTATTTTTCAGGAAGAGTGGTTGTGCCATTTCATTTTCTCACCAGCACTGCAGGAGAAATCCAGTTTCTCTGCAACCTCACCAGCATTTGGCAGTATTACTATTTTTTTATTTTTAGTTACTTTGATAGATATGAAATGATATCTTGTGATTTTAATTTACATTTCCCTGTTAGCGAGCCATGCTGAACATCTTTTTCTTGTGTTTTTTACTTTTCTTTTGCCAGGTACAGATCCTCTTCAGTGAAGCATAAGTTTAAGTCCTTGACTAATTTTCTAACTGAAAAAACAACTTCTCTTACTGTTACATTTAGATAATTCTTCACATACTCTACATATGAGTTCTTTGTTAGATATGTAGTTTCAAATATTTCCTGTAAGTTGGTGACTTGTCTTTTCTTCTTCTTCACATAGTCTCTCACAGACAAAAGTTTTTAATTTTGGTTGTTCAATTATTGATTTTTTATTTAATGGCTTATATGCTTTTGGTGTCACAGTTAGGACATCTTTGCTTAATCTTAGTTCCTGAAGACTTTCTTCTATGTTCTCTTACGTATAATTTTTACACTTAGATTTAGGATCCATTTTGACTTGATTTTTGAATGGGGGTTAGGCTTAATTCAAGGTTTGTTTTCATCTTATGAATACCCCATTGTTTCAACACCATTTACTGAAAAGCTTATCCTCCCTTCATTGAAACATTTTTTTGCATCTTTGACAAAAATGTGTTTAACTTGTATTTCTCTGATGATTAATAAAAATGATCACATTTTTCTATGTGTATTGGTCATTTGGATATTATCTTTTGTAAAGTCTTTTCCAGGCTTTTTGCTCATCTAACAATGAGGTTGTCTGGTTTAGTATCCTGATTTCTAAGAATTCTTTACATATTCTGGATAAGAGTCCTTTTTGAATCCTTTTATTGAAAATAGCTTCTCCCAGCTTATGCTTTGCCTTTTCATTTTAGCATGAAATGCCTTCGATGAATAAAAGTTCTTAATTTTAATCATGCTCAATTTATCAATTTTTCCTTTTATGGTCAGTACTTTGTGTGTCCTATTTACAAAAAAATTCTTACTACAAAATCAGGAAAATGTGCTATTGCCAGTTAAAACCTTTATGCTTTAGTTTCAATATTTAAACCTATAAACTACTTGGAACTAATTATCAGGAAAATACAGATCAAGATTATGAAGCCTTGGGACTTCCCTAGCGGTCCAGCAGTTAAGAATCTACCTTGCAATGCAGGGTACGCGAGTTCAATCCCTCATCCGTTAACTAAGATCCCACATGCTGCAGGGCAACTAAACCCGCAAGCTAGAACTACTGAGTTTGTGCCATGCAATGAAAGATCCTGCATGACACAAAAAAGATACTGTATGCCACAATTAAGATCTGATGCAGCCAAATAAATAAATACTTTTTAAAAGATTATGAAGTCTTACTACTACTATATATCTATGACAATGGGTTAATAAAAAACTGACATCAAGCTATGATTAGGACAGATAACAAAATGAAACACATACTCTACCAGCTGGAGTGTAAATTGGTACAACCATTTGGGAAAAATGTTTTGGGAGTATAAGCTAAAGCTGAATATGCACATACACATTACCTAGCAATCCCACTTCTAGACATACACACAACATAAGCAATCTATATGTTCACTAAAAGATAAAATTCTTGAAAAAGTGTAATTTTTGGACTTCTAATTCTGGAAAGATAAAATAGACATGCTGTTCCCTATTCCTCACCGTGTGCACACACACATGCACGCACACTCAGTTGCTCAGTCGTGTCTAACTTTGCAATCCCTATGGAATGTAGCCTGCCAGGCTCCTCTGTTCATGGGATTCTTCAAGCAAGAATACTAGAGTGGGTTGCCATTTCCTACTCCAGATCTTCCTAACCCAGGGAACAAACCTGTGTCTCTTGCGTCTCCTGCATTGGCAGGCAGATTCTTCACCACTATACCACCTGGGAAGTCCTATTTCCCACCATAAATACAGCAAAAATGCCTGAATACTCTATATAATACAAACAAGAAGTTTCTTAAAAGTGAGAAGGAAGCACAGGGGCTTGAGACCTAACACATAATATAGCAGTAACTTCCACAGGCTTTCTTTTTGCCTTGTATATCCCAGACTGAGTGCTAAAGAACTGAGCAATCTGGAAACACCAGTGGGTGCTATCAAAATCTCCACAGAAAGCCTGCTCTCTAGCAAAAGGACCAAACAAGGGCCAGACCAGCAAGACAGAAAACTTTACAACAACAATCATTCGACACCAGTCAAACAGTACAGACAAAATGTGGGGTACCTTCACCCTTGTCACTAAAGGCTGAGAGGGAAGCCCAGACTTCCATCCTCACCTAATTGCAACAAGGCATAGCCAAAATAGTGTCAGATAAGTTTGAGTTAACAAAGTCCTCTCACCAATCCAGCAATGTCAGTGAAGACCATGTAGGGAACTAGGATATCCATTCCCACCAAGTGGTTGTACGAAAAACCCACTCTCCTGCTACTGGATTAGTATCAGAAGAAATCAGGTGGAGAATTAAGAATTATACCACAACTCAAACAGAAGAACAAAATGGAAATCTCAGAAAATGAAAAATACAGTAACAACAACAACAAAAAACTCAACAGATGAGCTCAATAGTAGAGAAGAGCCAACTCATTGGAAAAGACCCTGATGCTGGGAAAGACTGAAGGCAAAAGGAGAAGGGGGCAACAGAGGATGATATGGTTGGATGGCATCATTGACTCAGAGGATATGAATCTGATCAAACTCTGGGAGACAGTGAAGGATAGAGAAGCCTGGCATGCTGCAGTCCATGGGGGTAGCAAAGGGTTGGACATGACTGAGTGATTGAACCACAACTACAAGATGTAACCATTAGGAGAAACAGGTCACAGTACCTCTCTATCTTTGTAAGTACCTTTGACTCTAAATAGTATAAATAAATAAACATATAAATAAATATAAATAAAATAAATAAGTTTAAAAAAACAGTATCAAGCTAACCAAAGACCCTGAGACTGTTAAAAGTACTTCCTGGCCATACAAGGCATTATGTTACTATTTTAAAGCTTAAAGTGTCTAATGGCTTAACAATAAACAAAATTATATTTATTTTCTGAAAATTAACAAGTCATGAGAAAACAGAAGATGGATAGATAGAAAAACAGACATAATCTTTCACATTTGCAAATTTAATCCAGACAGATTTAGCTACTCAAGAGTAACTCCTGAAATCCATGGGGTGTTTGTGTGTGTGTTATGTATGTGTGTGTGTAAACACACGCACATACATGAAGAATCTGAATAAGAGACACTTTCTGGCAGATGTTTAAGGGGTTTAATTTGCTAGTGAATAAGCCAAGGTGACTGCTCACAACCGTATTTCAACATTGTTTCCTTCAGTTCAGTTCAGTTGCTCAGTCATGTGTGACTCTTTGCGACCCCATGAATCGCAGCACGCCAGGCCTCCCTGTCCATCACCAACTCCTGGAGTTCACTCAGACTCACGTCCATCGAGTCAGTGATGCCATCCAGCCATTTCATCCTCTGTCGTCCCCTTCTCCTCCTGCCCCCAATCCCTCCCAGCATCAGAGTCTTTTCCAATGAGTCAACTCTTCGCATGAGGTGGCCAAAGTACTGGAGTTTCAGCTTTAGCATCATTCCTTCCAAAGATATCCCAGGGCTGATCTCCTTCAGAATGGACTGGCTGGATCTCCTTGCAGTCCAAGGGACTCGCAAGAGTCTTCTCCAACACCACAGTTCAAAAGCATCAATTCTTCGGTGCTCAGCTTTCTTCACAGTCCAACTCTCACATCCATACATGACCACAGGAAAAACCATAGCTTTGACTAGACGGACCTTTATTGGCAAAGTAATGTCTCTGCCTTTGAATATGCTATCTAGGTTGGTCATAACTTTCCTTCCAAGGAGTAAGCGTCTTTTAATTTCATGGCTGCAGTCACCATCTGCAGTGATTTTGGAGCCCAGAAAAATAAAGTCTGACACTGTTTCCACTGTTTCCCCATCTATTTCCCATGAAGTGGTGGGACTGGATGCCATGATCTTCGTTTTCTGAATGTTGAGCTTTAAGCCAACTTTTTCACTCTCCACTTTCACTTTCATCACTAGCTATCAAATATAACTCTTACATGACAAATCATACGCTATTATGACATTTACAAATTTGGGAAACTGAACAAGTCAAAGGTTCAGATTAAATTTGACAAGAGTAGGATTACTCAGAATTCTTTCTTCACACTCATGCACAAATGATAACTTTTTAAAACATGGCAAACAGAATACAAAAATGTACTTATCTTTATATAGTTATATAACCATTAAAAAATAACTTTACTGTACTCAATCCCTTTGTAAGCTTTCCAGACTCTACAGATTTTAAATACCTAATAAAAATATATTCTTTCCTATGGTCTAACTGGAATTTCCCTAGTTATAACCCTAGGTGTAGTTCACAACGGGCTTCCCTGGTAGCTCAATGTGCTACCTGCAATGAATCTGCCTGCAATGTAGGAGTGGCAGGTTCAATCCCTGGATTGGAAAGATACCCTGGAGGAGGTCATGGCAACTCACTCTAGTATTCTTGCATGGAGAATCCCATGGACAGAGGAGCCTGGCAAGCTACAGCCCATAGGGTCACAAAGAGTCAGACACGACTGAAGCAACTTAGCACGCACACACGTAGTTTAGGACTCTGCTAAAATTAAAACATGTTTTACACACAATATACTACCTCTCAAACTTTAGAACATTTACTAAGGCATATCTCAGCCATCTTTTCATTCAACTAATCTCATCAGGCCCTTTGTTGTCCACTTGAAACACTGTTAATCGGCTATGTGTGAGTGTTAGTTGCTCAGTCGTGTCCAACTCTTTGAGATCTCATAAACTATAGCTTACCAGGCTTCTCTGTCCGTGGAATTCTCTAGGCAAGAATACTGGAGTGGGTTGCCATTCCCTTCTCCAGGAGATCTTCCCAAAGCAGGGACTGAACCTGGATCTCCCACACTGCAGGCAGATTCTATACCACATGAGCCACTAGGGAAGCCCTGTTAATTGGCTATACTCCAATACAAAACAAAAAGTTAAGAAAAAGCTAACCCCAACTCTTCATTACTTTCTTAAAGGCAATTTTTTCATACACACACATGTGTGTGTGCAAATATTTATACGTACACATACACATAAATTTTTCTCTTACAAATTCAGTTCAAGTATATTAATTGCTAACCGTTAAAAGCAACATCAGTAACACATATATGACACAACTTCTACCTACAGTGGTTTGAAGTATATTATTCAAGTTTCTACAATAAAGAGATCAAGAATACCTTAACTTTAACACCTGTGTCTCCAAAGATGATAAACACATGAAAGATGCTTCTCATCAAATATCATTAGGGAAATGCAAATTAAAACCATGTAAGGTTCCATTACACACCTATTAGAATGGGTAAATTTTTATTTTTAACTATAATACCAAGGAGGTAGAACAACTAGAACTCTCATACACTGCTGGTGGGAATGCAAAACTATACAATTACTTTGGAAAACTGTTTGGCAGTTTCCTACAAAGTTAAACATAAATTTACCATGTAGCCCAGCAACTGCACTCCTAGATTTTCATTTCACTTGGACAAATATCTATGGTCACACAAAACTTACACATGAATCTTTAAAACAGCTTCAATTTTAATTTCAAAACCTGGAAGCAACTCCAAGGTCTCTCAAACAGAAGTGATTAAACAAACCACTCATCCATATAATGAACACATTCAAACAATGAAAACTATGGTAACAAACCTTATACCCACACAATGAAATACTATAATGAAATACAACTCAACAATAAAAAGGAACTAACTATTGACATGCAGTAATGAGGATGAATCTCAAATGCATTTTGCTAAGTGAAAAAAGTAAGATTCAAAAAGCTACAAACTGCATGATCCCATGAGTGAATTTCCTAAAGGATGATGAAAGCATTTTATATCTGGACTTTATCTTGTATTTGTCAAAAATTATAGTAGTAGACAATAAAAGAGTAAATTTTATTATCTGCAGATTTAGAATGATTTTTAAAAAATTATACATTCAGAAAATGCTTCTTACCTCACATTAGTTTCATCATTAAATTCTTCAGCCCACTTTTTCCTTGACTGAGCAGTTGTAGAGCCATCTAAACGGTAATAGTCAATGTTTCTGAGCCACTTCCCTTCACCTGAAAATTCAACAAGAAAAAAGATATATACATATAATCCTAGTAGTAAAAGATTTACCTTTTTTGCTTGCCATTTAAGAGCTATTTATATATACTCTATTTGCAGAGCAAGACAAGAGATAACATTGTATTACTAGTGCAATTTACCAGAGATTTCCTTCTAACACATATTGAATAGCAAAAGTACTCTCAAAACTATTTCACCTACATGTAAATTTCATCCTTGATTAGAATCCTAAAAAACTTTCAAAAGAATATAATTAAGCTGTATGAAAATTCTTTTTAATTAAATCTAAAAATGACAAGGTTTCCCCCTTTGTTATTAACAAGTTGATACTAAACAGATAAAAACCAAAGACACTGAATGCATTTATTCATTCACTGAACAAATAATGACTGAATACTTATTTATACGCTAAAAAACATTCTATGATCTACTAAGGTGAAATAAAAGCAAAAATAAATCAATGGGACCTAATTACACTTAAAAGCTCTTGCACTGCAAAGGAAACCACTAACAAAATGCAAAGAAAATCCACGGAATGGGAGATAATATTCACAAACGATATGACCAACAAGGAGTTAATATCCAAAATACACAAACAGTTCATACAGCTAAATATCAACAAACAGTACTATCAGAAAATGGGGAGACCTGAACAGATATTTTTTCCAAAGAGGGCATTGTTGTTGTTCAGTCACCCAGTCATGTCCAATTCATTATGACTCCAGGGACTGTAGCATGCCAAGGCCTCCCTGTCCCTCACCATGTCTGGAAGATTGCCCAAGGTCACGTCCTTTGAAACGGTGGTGCCATCCAGCCATCTCATCCTCTGATGCCCTCTTCTTCTGCTCTAAATCTTTCCCAGTATCAGGGACTTTTTCAATGATTCAGCTATTTGCATCAGTTGACCAAAATACTGGAGCTTCAGCATCAGCATCAATCATTCCAATGAGTATTCAGGGTTGATTTCCTTTAAGATTGACTGGTTTGATCTCCTTGCTGTCCAATGGACTCTCAAGAGTCTTCTCTAGCACCACAATTTGAAGGCATCAATTATTTGGCCCTTTGCCTTCTTCAGAGTTCATGTTTCACAACCTTATGTGACCTCTGGGAAGACCATAGCCTTGATTATATGGGCCTTTGTCAGCAGAGCAATGTCTCTGCTTTTCAACACACTGTCTAGGTTTGTCATAGCTTTCCTGCCAAGAAGCAATCATCTTCTGATTTTATGGCTGCAGTCACCATCTGCAGTGATTTTAAAGCCCAAGAAGATGAAATCTGTCATTGCTTCCACCTTTTCCCTTCTATTTGCCACAAAATAATGGGGCTGATTGCCATCATCTTAGTTTTTTTAATATTTAGTTTTAAATCAGGTTTTTGACTCTCATCCTTCACCCTCATCAACAGGTTCTTTAGTTTCTCTTTGCTTCTACTATTAGAGTGGTATCATGTGTATATCTGAGGTTGTTATTGTTTCTCCTGCCTATCTTGATTCCAGCTTGTGCTTCATCTAGCCTGGCATTCTTCATGATAAGCTCAGTGTATAGGTTAAATAAACAGGGTGACAAACAGACAGCCCTGTCAACACTCCTTTCTCAATCCTGAACCAATCAGTTGTTCCATAGAGGGTTCTAACTGTTGCTTCTTGACCTGCATACAGGTTTCTCAGGAGACAGGTAAGGTGGTCTGGTATTCCCATCTCTTTAAGAGTTTTCCACAGTTTGTAATGACTCACACAGTCAAAGGCTTTAGTGTAGTTGATAAAAGAGAGGTAGATGTTTTTCTGGAATTTCCTTGCTTTCTCTATGATCCAGCAAATGTTGGCAATTTGATGTCTGGTACCTCTGCCTTTTCTAAACCTAGCTTGGACGCCTGGAAGTTCTTGGTTCATGCCTAGCATGCAAGATTTTAATCATGACCTTACTATCATGGGAGATGAGTGCAACCATATGAGCTGATGGGGACATTAAAAGATGTTTGACATCACTAATTATTCAGTTCAGTTGCTCAGTAATGTCTGATGTTTTGGGACTCCATGGACTACACAGCACACCAGGCTCCCCTGTCCATCACCAACTCCCGGAGCTTGCTCAAACTCATGTCCATCAATTCAGTGATGCCACCCAACCATTTTATCCTCTGTCGTCCCCTTCTCCTGCTGCCCTCAATCTTTCCGAGCATCAGGGTCTTTTCCAATTAGTCAGTTCTTCTCATCAGGTGGCCAAAGTATTGGAGCTTCAGCTTCAGCATCAGTCCTTCCAATGAATATTCAGGACTGATTACCTTTAGGATTGACTGGTTTGATCTCCTTATAGTCCAAAGGACTCTCAAGAGGCTTCTCCAACACCACAGTTCAAAAGCAACAGATCTTCAGCACTCAGTTTTCTTTATGATCCAACTCTCACATCCATACATGACCACTGGGAAAACCATATAGCTTTGACTAGACAGACCTTTGTAGGCAAAATAATGTCTCTGCTTTTTAATACGCTGTCTAGGTTTGTCATAGCTTTTCTTCAAGGAGCAAGCATCTTTTAATTTAATAATTGACTAATTATCAAAGAAATGCAAATGAAACCATAATATCCTTTCCCACTTGCCAGAATGGCTATCATCAAAAAATCTACAAATAACAAATGTTGGCGAATATGTGGAGAAAAGGAAACCCTTTTACCCTGTTGGTGGGAATGTAAATTGGTTCAGCCACTATGGAAAATAGTATGGAAGTTTCTCAAAAAAACTAAAAATAGAACTACCATAACATCCAGCATGGAGAAGGCAATGGCAACCCACTCCAGTGTTCTTGACTGGAGAATCCCAGGGACAGGGGAGTCTAGTAGGCTGCCGTCTCTGGGGTCACACAGAGTTGGACATGACTGAAACGACTTAGCAGCAGCAGCAGTAACATCCCATAATTCCACTCCTGGGTATATATCCAAAAAGTCTGAAAACACTAATTCAAACACATACATGCACCCCAATGTACACAGGAGTAGTCAAGATATGGGAGTAACTCAAAAGTCCATCAACAGACAAATGATTAAAAATTTGTGGTATACACTCAAACACAGACACATGAATATTACTCAGCAATAAAAAAAAAAGAGTGAGATTCTTCCATTTTCAGCAATATGGATGAACCTAGGAAATAGTCTACTTAGTGAGATAATTCAGATAGAGAAAAGACAGATGCTGTATCACTAACATGTAAAATACAAAAAATTACCCATACAAAGGTATATAACAAAACAGAAACAGACTCAGAGATACAGAAAACGAACTAGTGGTTACCAAGGGGGAGAGGCAGAGGAGAGGGGTAAGAGAGAGGTAAGGGATTAAAAGATACCAACTACTATGTATAAAATAGATTTTTTAAAAAGGGTATATTGTATAACACAGGGAATAACAGTCATTATTTTATAAAACTTTTAGTGGCGTATAATCTGCAAAACTACTGAATCACTATGCTGTATAGAAGTTTAAGTGTTAGTCGCTCAGGTGTTTCTGACTCTTTGTGAACCAATGGGCTGTAGCCTACAAGGCTCCTCTGTCCACGGAATTCTCCAGGCAAGAATACTGGAGTGGGCCGCCATTTCCTTCTCCAGGGGATCTTGCCAAACCAGAGACCCAACCTGAAATTAATACAGTGTTATAAACCAACTGTATTTCCATTAAAAAAATTAACACATCCATTCCTTTGAGAATTTAGACTAAAACAAAAGAACAAAGTATGTCTCATCAAGTCAAATTTTATGTTCTAAGGACTGTAATATCCTACAAGATTCAAATATTAAGGATTTCTAGAATAAATGATCTAGCTGTATTAATGATTCCCACAAATAGGATGTGTTTTTTTATTTTTGGCTGCGCTGGGTCTTTGTTGCTTTTGTGTGGGCTTTCTATAGTTGCAGCTACACTTCACTGCAGCATGCAGGCTTCTCATTGTGGGGGCTTCTCTTGTTGTGGAGCACAGGTTCAAAGGCATATAGGCTTCAGTAGTTGTGGCACACAGGCTCGGTAGTCACAGCTAGAGGGCTCTAGAGTGCAGGCTCAGTAGTTATGGCGCATGGGCTTAGTTGCTCCACCACATGTGGAATCTTCCAGGACCAGGAATCAAATCCATGTCCCCTGCATTGGCAGGGAAATCCTTAGTTGTTTAATTTTTAAATAACATTAAAAGTTTAAAGGTCTTAGGATATATCTTAAGGTGTATGCATGCTTAGTCACTCAGTGGTGTCCTATTCCTTGCAACCCCATGGACTGGAGCCTGCCTGGCTCCTGTCCTTGGGATTTTCCAGGCAAGAATACTGGAGTGGGTTGCCACTTCCTCCTCCAGGGGATCTCCCCAATCCACATCTCCTGCATTTGCAGGTGGATTCTTTGACCACTGAGCCAAGTGGGAAGCTCCACATCTTAAGGTATATAAGAATAAATTATTCCTGGGGGAAAATTTTAAATTAACAAATTAATAAAAAAAAATTCCACATGATCATCTCAATAGACACAAAGAAATCACCTAACAATATTCAATACACATTCATGATAAGAAAAACACACTCAAAAAACTGGAAATAGAAGAGAATTTCCTCAACATCATAAATGCTATCTACTAAAAAATATAAATAACATTATACAGAATGGTGAAAGATCAGATGCTTTCCCTCTAAGATTAGGAACAAGAAAAGGATGTCTGGTTATGTCACATTAATTCAACACTGTACTAGAAGTTCTAATGAGGGAAATAGTCAAGAAAAAGAAATAAACGTAATCTATATTGGAAAGGAAGAAGTAAATCATTATTTGCAGATGACATGATCTTGCATAAGGAAAATCCTTTAAAATCCACAAAAAACTACTAGAACTAATAAATGATTTAATATGCAAAACTTACATTTGCAATGAAAATTCAAAACTGAAAATAAGGACACAATTCCACTCATAATATTATCAAAAAGAATAAAATAAATTTAACATAAGAAATGCAAAATGCATACACTGAAAACTATAAAACACTGGTGAAAGAAATTCAAGACTTAAGTAAATGTTAAAACATCCCATGTTCATAGATCAGAAGACTTAATATTGTTAAGAAGGCAATACTTGCTAAAAAGAACTTAAAAGTTCAATGCAATTTCTAACAGAATTCAAGCTGACGTCTTTGTAAACTTTACAAGCTAATTCTAAAATTCATATGGAATTGCAAGGGATCCAGAATAGCCACACACACACAAAAAAAAAATGTTGAAGAGAAACAATGTAGGAGGAATCACACTTTCAAAGCTTTCTTTGAAAGCAAATGTAATCAGAACAGTGTGCTACTACTGGCATGAGGACAGACATATAGATAAATGGAACAAAACTTGGGGAGTCAAAAAATAAATCTGTCTCTTTGGTCAACTAATTTTCAACAAGGGTGCCCAGAAACGATGAATGGAGAAGGAACAGTCTTCTCAGTAAATAGTGTTTGACAACTGGATAGCCACAGCAAAAGACTGAAGTTGGATTTTTAACTTCATAGCATATATAAAAATTAATGCATCAAAATCCTAACCAATTAATGCATCAAAGACCTAACCAAAAGAGCTAAAACTATATAATTTTTTGAAGGAAGCATAGGAGTAAATATTCATGAACTTGGATTTGGCAATGGTTTCTTAAATATGACACTAAAAGCATAAGTAACAAAAGAAAAAAATGTAAATTAGACTTCATAAAAATGAAATACTACCTAGAAAGTGAAAAGACAACCCAAAGAATGAGAGAAAGTATTTACAAAGCATATATCTGAAAATGGCCTCCTAAACAGAATATTTTTAAAATTTAAAAAAAAAAAAGTCTTTCAAATGAGCAAAGGACCCAAATAATAATTTTCCCAAAGAAGAAATACAAATGGCCATGAAACAATGGTCAAAATCATTAGTCACTACTAAGTCACTTCAGTCGTGTCCGACTCCGTGTGACCCCACAGACGGCAGCCCACCAGGCTCTACCATCCCTGGGATTCTCCAGGCAAGAACACTGGAGTGGGTTGCCATTTCCTTCTCCTCATTAGTCACTAGAGAAATACAAATCAAAATCACAATGAGATACCATTTCACAGCCACTAGGATGGCCATAATTCAGCAACAGAAAATAAATGTTGATAAAGATGTGGAGAAGTGAGAACCCTTGTACAATGCTTCTTGAGTGCAGCCAGTATAGAAAACAGTTTGGTTAATCTTCAATACGTTAAACTTAGAACTGCATATGACACAACAGTTCCATTCGTAACTATCCAATATATCCCAAACAAGTAAAAACAGATTTTTAAAGAAATAAAAACTTGTATACAAACATTCATAGCTGTACTATTCACAATAGCCAAAAAGAGAAAACAACTCAAATATCTATGAATTAATGAATGGATAATCAAAATGTGGGTATTAACCATAAAACAGAATATTAGTAGGTCAAAAAAGGAATAAAGCAGTGACACTTGCTACAACTTGGATGAACCTTAAAAACATGCTATGCAAAAGAAGTCACGAAAGACCAGATATTATATGACTCTATTTACATGAAAGGTCCAGAATAAGTCAATATCAATCTATATAAAGAGAAAGTAAATTAGTGATTGCTTAAGGGTAAAGTGGCAGAAAGGAGGTTAGCAGAGTGATAGCTAAAGGGAACAGTGTTTCTTTGGTAATCAATATGTTCAAAAACTGACTATGGTGATAGCTGCACAACTCTGAAAATATACTAAAAACCATTGAACTGTATACCTTAAGTAGGTAAATTGCATGTTATGTGAAGTATATCTCAACAACACTGTTTAAAAAAACAAAAAAAAATTTGCTACAACAGCAGCAACAAAGACCATATTTATAGGGATAAGAACAAAAAGAAAGTGCAGAAAAAAAAAATATATATCTTAAGGTTGTGAGTCCAGGTAATTTTTTTCTTCTACTGTTAAAATGTTTATATGTCTGAATGAACATTTTAAAAATTATGATATGTAAACATAACTCACCTTTATAAATAAGAGGCTTATCTTTATCTTCTGTCTTTTCCCTACTAGCCAATTCAAGAAAATCTTCAATCAAGTCCAGAGATATGAGAGACTGGCTGAAAACAAGGCTGAAAAACAAATCAGTGTTCATAGATTAAAAGAGTAACAAACTCAACACATTTCTAATCAAAACCTCAGTAGGACTTTTTTGGCAGAAATTAACAAGCTGATTCTAAAGTTTATATGGATATGCCAAGCACATAGAGTAGCCAAACAATTTCGAAAGGAAAAAAGTTGGAGGCATAAGTATACATGATTTCAGCACAAAGCTAGTATAATCAAAATAGTACAGCACTGACAAAGAAACCAACACAAATCAATGGAACAGAATATAATCCAGATATAAAGCCACACAACAGTTAACTGGTTTTTGACAAAGAGGCAAAAGCAACTCAATGGAAAGAAGTCTTCTTAACAATAGTCTTGCAAAACTGGACATTCATATGCTAAAAAACAAATTTCTGTCTAAGCCTCAGCTGCATAAATAGAGAACAGAAGAATCTAATTTGACAAGTTTTTCTTTAAAAGAAAAAAAAGTCTTAGCTGACCATAAGTGAACATGAAGCAATAATGTTATTTAGATGTTGGAAAACCATTCTATCAGATTACAAGAATGGAATGACAGGATCCAAAGTAAATAATAGCCAGACTCACTATAATTATGTGTTAATAAAAACTCAGCTGAAGTGTTTTGTTTACTGTGACCATATTTTGAGATGAGTGCTAAAAATTGAAGCATATTCAAAACCATTGTCAGGACTGAAATTAAGCCATACAAAGAATAGAACAATCAACTGAGAAGAAAAAGCTTACAGTGACAAGAGATAAACCCATCATTATCTGAAGAGGAGACAATTGAAACAGTAGTAGTGATGTCTGCAACCTATTTTGAAAAGTATCAGGAAAATAAGATGGATAGAGGGATAGATAGGTATATAATAAAGTATGATAAAATATAGTATAGATTCTAGGTAACAGGTATGTAGGTATTCACTCTATTTATTCTTTCTGCTTTTTATGTTTGAAAATTTCCATAATGAAACACTGGACAAAGAATAGTGGTAATCACAATTTCAGAAATGCAGTTTTATGTCTTAATGTTGATAACATTTATCACTTGGGTTAATAACTAAAAATGATCATTATAACAGTATTTTTAAAAAGCAATAGATATATTCTATTTTAGACTAGGGGGAAATAGCTATAGGAATACAGTACAAACTAAAGATAAGCATACATTTTCTAACACTTTGAAGTATTCAACTCTAGGGAGCCTTCTGAAATGGAAAATATTCTACTCAGGAGAAACTAGGAGAGCATCTATGATGAACATGGTAAAAGATATTCCTTGTTAGGAAATTAAAAGACTACTAAAAATCTCCTATACACTCATAAAATTCTTATACGGTATCCAATAAAAATTAACTTTAAACTATAAAAGTTAATAGAAAAAAAAAGCATAAGCATGTCTAAATCATCAGTCTCTTCTGACCCTTCAGGAACTTGGAGCTCAAATATCTACTTTCTACTTGACATCTCTCATGGACATACAATATGCCTTGGAAACTTAACAAAATCACAGCAGAACTCTTTACTACCTCTAATAAACTTAGTTCTCCCTTAGTCTTCTTCATTTTGGTAAATAACAACATAATTCACAGGCACTTAGGGGGAAAGCCTGGGAGTCATCTTTGACTACTCTATCTTACTGTCCTGCATTTAATCTACCAAGAATTGTTTCTCTACCCCAAAACACACTCTTTATCTCCACTACTACCATTCCATTCCATGCCAATATCCTCCCTTATCTGAACTACTTGTTTCTGTGTTAAGTGGCAATATATAACAAAAATAACTTGCAGTGAGTACTTACTTGGTGTCATGTACAGTGGTTAATAAAAACCAATATTTTTATAATTAACTATTAATTCAAACAACTCACTATCCAGCAAAAAAATAAATACATTAGAATGTGTTAAGAGTAGAGTAGAAGTATATTAAAAGGTGGTATGAAAATAGAAAAGAAATCTACCTCTTTCTAGGAAAGTTAAAGAAAGTAAATTAGATTTTTTTAAGATAGAAGATTTGTTTTATTTTAGCCTTATATTAAACTGCTTAAAGTTTTTAACAAAAAAATTCTTATATTACAAGCATTATATTTTAAAAATATTTTATGACCAGAACACAGGGCCTTATAAAAGCCTAAACGATAAGCATGGTTCAAAATTTTAAAAGCACATTTTTGATAAGACTGGGGGATGGAATCTAGGGAAGGGAATTAGGGCACAAATGCTAGGAGTAAAAAAAAAACAGGAACAAAAAACAAAGGAGAAATTATAGAGAGTAGTCAAAAAGGGGTAAAATAAAGTCTGAGAAGTATCCACTAGATTTGGAAATTAGAAGGTCAATAGGTGACATTAGGGGGCTTCCCTGGTGGCGCAGCAATAAGGAATCCGCCTGCCAATGCAGGAGATGCAGGTTAGATCCCTGGGTGGGGACAATCCACTGGAGAAGGAAATGGCAATGCACTCCAGTATTCTTGCCTGGGAAATCCCATGGACAGAGGAGCCAGGTGGTTATAGTCTATGGGGGCGCAAAAGAATCAGACACAACTTAGCAACTAAACAATAAAAACAACAAAGTGACTTTGGAGGGGGAAATCTTAGTTAAGTAACAGTGTAGAAACCACACTGCATGGATTGAAAAATGATTCTGAAAATGATGAAATACAGATACCAAGTAGAGACTTGGCTCAAGGAAATAAGTTCAAGATTCTACAGGCAGAAGGGGAAAATGGCACTGAAGGAACATCCAGACTATGCACTCAGAAATAGTGGCTTAGAAGGAAGATAGTTGTCACTACACTAACCAAGAAATTACATCTTTAAAAAGGAAGAAAACAAAACAGATTTAAGTAGTTGAAACAATAAAAAGGTTATCAAAAATTTGTTTAATAAAAATAGGAAATAGGAAAGAACTTACACTTTATCCCCAATTTCCTCTGCCATTCGAAGAATTTCAAAGAGAAGTACCATTTTTCCAGAATGCTCTAAAACCTCAGCATCAGCATCTGTAACAAAATCTTTGTACCAGTCTGGAGCTGGACTGCTTGGATTAGAAGAGGAAGTAGCTTTACCTAAACAAAATAAATGAAACATAAATAAGTAGGCAAATAAGAGAAGAAACTGAAAGACTCCAGAGTGGGATTAAGAAAGAGATTAAGAGAAACAGATATAGACCAACCAACTCAGGGAGAGACTGAGAAAGAAAGAGACTGGTAGGGAGAGAGAGGAAAAAAGACAACCATAGGAAATAAAGAGCTCTACACTCCAAGAGAAAGACAAGAGGTGGGGGAGGTGAGGCACAGAGGACTCCAGGAAAAGGAAATAGAGAGACAGAGAATCAGACATATACAAAGGAACATAAAAACACACACATATGCACACAGACATGGGGGAGGGCCTCCAAATACAGAGTAAGCAAGAGACAGACCTTGAGAAAGTGCAAGTATGAGAAACAGAATTTGGGGTGGGGGGAGGGGTTCAGAAAGACAGAGACCCAAAGAAATTAAGTTCCCCAGGCCCTGAGACAGTATAATCCCAAAGCACACCCTAACAGACAGGGACCAGGAGAAAAAGACGGAGAGACCCAAAGAGAGAGGGAGAGAAGGAAAGAGAGACTGACTCAGAGATCAAGAGAGAAAAGATCTTAGGGGCAGGAAAACTTTCACTGTACTAGAATTCTGGAAAACTCAAACAAAGATTCTTCCCAGCATCATCATCTCATGTTAAATCATGTTGCTCTTTAAAAAAAGAGGAAAACATTATTTTGCTCTTATTTTCCCCATAAACGTTGACTATAAAAAGGTATGAGAAGCAAGTAACAAAATACCTATGAAAGATACACAGTTAAGTTTCAAATACAGAATGTACAGGTTTAACATATTTCTGTGCCTTCTCAGATGCCATTTAATGCAAAGTACTTTAAATTTTTGTATTGTTATAAAGTATTCTACATATTCAGAAAAGTATACATATAATAAAGAATAACAGTGTTCACACATTGCATCTTTGTCAAATTTTAAAACTTGTTAAATCTGCTTCTGATGCAGTTGAAGCATAATACAGCTCTTCTCTTATTTCCCACCCTTCTTTCTGAGAGATAAATAAAACCCTAAATTTTATATTTACTTTTTATGTGTATGTTTTTAAATTTTCACTAACGTACATCACCGAACTGTATATTATATTTCATGTTTTTAAACTACATGTAAATGGAACATATGTATAATTATATATGTATAGTTGTACTTTGGCCACCTGATGTGAAGAACTGACTCACTGGAAAAGATACTTTCCTGATGCTGGGAAAGATTGAAGGCAGGAAGAGAAGGGGATGACAGAGGATGAGATGGTTAGATGGCATCACCGACTTGACCGACATGAGTTTGAGTAAACTCTTGGAGCTGGTGATAGACAGGGAGGCCTGGCGTGCTGCAGACTATGGGGTCGAAAAGAATCAGACACAACTGAGCGACTGAACTGAACAGATACATACTTTTATACTGAATATATTTTTTCACTGAATATAGTTTTCATTTTCCATTCAAAGTGAGACTGATTCAATAATTCTGCCATATATGGTATTCTACTACATCACTATACTGTAATTTTTTAGTTCTCCTGATCACAGACATTTAGTTTCTTTTTCATTTTTTGGATACTATGAAATAACTGCATTAAACCAGTTGGTATTCTATTTTTCTAGAATGTATATATCTCATATAAGTTTAAAATTTTCTGGTATAAAGTTATGCTAATGATTTATAAAATATCACATTAAACATTCCTACTTTATAAATTGTTTACTATCTCAGGTTCTTGACATTCTGATCATGCTGTTTGATTTTTGTGTTAACTTTGTCAGGTTAACTAATAATTTTTGTTGCTAACTTTTCCTAACGTTGATTGTTTCTTCAGGCATTCTATAACTTTTTACTGTCATGTCACTTATAATATAGCTGGAATATGTGAGAATCGTTGGTAGCCTGGGTTCAATTCAGTCAGTTCACTCGCTTAGTCATGTCCAACTCTTTGTGACACCATGGACTGCAGCATGCCAGGCTATCCTGTCCATCACCAACTCCTGGAGCTTGCTCAAACTTATGTCCATCAAGTTGGTGATGCTATCCAAACATCTTGTCCTCTGTCATCCCCTTCTCCCACCTTCAATCTTTCTCAGCATCAGGAACTTTTCCAGGGATACAGTTCTTCATATCAGGTGGCCAAAGTATTGGAGCTTCAGGTTCAGCATTAGTCCTTCCAATGAATATTCAGGGCTGATTTCCTTTAGGATTGACTGGTTTGATCCCCTTGCAGTCCAAGGGACTCTCAAGAGGCTTCTCCAACACCACAGTTCAAAAGCATCAATTCTTCAGCACTCAACTTTCTTTATGCTCCAACTCTCATATCCATAAATGACTACAGGAAGGACCATAGCTTTGACTAGACAGACCTTGGTTGGCAAAGTAATGTCTCTGCTTTTTAACATGCTGTCTACATTTGGCATAGCTTTCCTTCCAAGGAGCAAGCATCTTTTAATTTCACGGCTGCAGTCACCATCTGCAGTAATTTTGGAGCCCAAGAAAACAGTCTGTCACTGTTTCCATTGTTTCCCTATTTGCCATGAAGTGATGGGACCAGAAGGCATGATCTTCGTTTTTTTAATGTTGAATTTTAAGCCACCTTGTTCTACTCTCCTCTTTCACTTTCAAGAGGCTCTTCAGTTCCTCTTTGGTTTCTACCATAAGGGTGGCGTCATCTGCACATCTGAGGTTATTGATATTTCTGCGGGCAATCTTGATTCCAGCTTGTACTTCATCCACAGCATTTTGCATGATGTATTCTGCATATAAGTTAAATAAGCAAGGTAACAATATACACCCTTGATGTACTCCTTTCCCAATTTGGAAACAGTCTGTTGTTCCATGTTTCTAACTGCTGCTTCTTGGCCAGCATACAGATTTCATAGGAGGCAGGTAAGGTCAATATTCCCATCTCTTTAAGAATTTTCCACAGTTTGTTCTTATCCACAGAGTCAAAGGCTTTGGTGTAGTCAATAAAGCAGAAATAGATGTTTTTCTGGAACTCCTTTACCTTTTCTATGATCGAGTGGATGTTGGCAATTTGATCTCTGGTTCCTCTGCCTCTTCTAAATCTAGCTTGAACATCTGGAAGTTCTAGGTTCACGTACTGTTGAAGCTTCACTTGGAGAATTTTGAGCATTACTTTGCTAGTGTGTGAGATGAGGGCAATTGTGCAGTAGTCTGAACATACTTTCACATTGCCTTTCTTTGGGACTGGAATGAAAACCGACCTTTTCCAGTTGGCTGATAGCAAGATGGCAGAGTAGAAGGATAGGTGCTCATCTTTTTCTGCAAGAACTCCAAAACTGCAGTTCAGTGCTGAACAATCAATGACAGGAGAATGTCGGACCCCACCAAAAAAAAGATACCCCACATCCAAGCAGAAAGGAGAAGCCCCAACAAGATGGTAGGAGAGGTGAAATCACGTTTCGAATCAGACCCCACAGACGCCAGAGATGCTTGAAGGGCTCAAACAAAACCTCGAGTGCACCAGGACCCAGAGGTCCCTCAGAGACTGAGTAAGACCTGCCTTTGAGTGTCTCCTGTGTAGGCACGGGTCAACAGTGGCCTGCTGTAGGGACAGGGGCTCTGGATGCAGCAGACCAGAGTCACGCAGCATGTGGCTAAGCCCTCTAGGAGGAGGTCGCCACTAGCCCCACCATACAACTCCGAGCAAAGGACACACAAACTTCAGAACAATTATACCAAAGAAATTCTCCCACTATTAACAAAGTTCTACGACCCACAAGAGATTTCCCAACCTGGAGATCTTGCAAAGGGACCAAGAACCCCCAGGGAATTTGACTTTACAGGCCAGTGGGAAACTGAGCCAGGCTTGCCTGTGAGTGGAGGCAGGAGTCAACAGTTTGGCCTCAGGCCAAACAACAGGGAGGGAACACAGCTATGCCCATCAACAGCAAATTCAGTTCAGTTCAGTTGCTTAGTCGTGTCCAACTCTTTGCAACCCCATGAATCACAGCACGTCAGGCCTCTGTGTCCGTCACCAACTCCTGGAGTTCACTCAGACTCACGTCCATCGAGTCAGTGATGCCATCCAGCCATCTCATCCTCTGTCGTCCCCTTCTCCTCCTGCCCCCAATCCCTCCCAGCATCAGAGTCTTTTCCAATGAGTCAACTCTTCGCATGAGGTGGCCAAAGTACTGGAGTTTCAGCTTTAGCATCATTCCTTCCAAAGAACACCCAGGGCTGATCTCCTTCAGAATGGACTGGTTGGATCTCCTTGCAGTCCAAGGGACTCTCAAGAGTCTTCTCCAACACCACAGTTCAGAAGCATCAATTCTTCGGCGCTCAGCCTTCTTCACAGTCCAATTCTCACATCCATACATGACCACAGGAAAAACCATAGCCTTGACTAGGTGGACCTTTGTTTGCAAAGTAATGTCTCTGCTTTTCAATATGCTATCTAGGTTGGTCATAACTTTCGTTCCAAGGAGTAAGCGTCTTTTAATTTCATGGCTGCAGTCACCATCTGCAGTGATTTTGGAGCCCCGAAAAATAAAGTCTGACACTGTTTCCACTGTTTCCCCATCTATTTCCCATGAAGAGATGGGACCGGATGCCATGATCTTTGTTTTCTGAATGTTGAGTCTTAAGCCAACTTTTTCACTCTCCTCTTTCGCCTTCATCAAGAGGCTCTCACATTCATACATGACTAATGGAAAAACCATAGCTTTAACTATACAGACCTTTGTTGGCAAAGTAATGTCTTTGCCCTTTAATAAGCTAAGTTTGTCACAGGTTTTCTTCCAAGAAGTGTCTTAATTTCATGGCTGCAGTCACCATCTGCAGTGATCTTGGAACCCAAGAGAATAAAATCTGTCACTCTTTCCACTGCTTCCCCATCTATTGGCCATGCAGTGATGCGACTGGATGTCATGATCTTAGTTTTATGAATGCTGAGTTTTAAGCCAGCCTTTTCACTCTTTTCTTTCACCTTCTTCAAAAGGCTCTTTAGTTCCTCTTCTCTTTCTGCCATAAGAGTGCTGTCATCTGCAAATATGAGGTTATTGATATTTTTCCCAACAATCTTGATGCCAGCTTGTGCTTCATCCAGCCCGGCATTTCTCATGATGTACTCTGCATATAAGTTAAATAAGCAAGGTGACAATATACAGCCTTGATGTACTCCTTTCCCAATTAGGAACCAATCTGTTGTTCCATGTCTGGTTCTAACTGTTGCTTCTTGACCTGCATATAGGTTTCTCAGGAGGAAGGTCAGGTGGTCTGGTATTCCCATCTCTTTAAGAATTTTCCACAGTTTGTTGTGATCCACAGAGTCAAAGGCTTTAGAGTAGTCAATGAAGCAGAAGTAGATGCTTTTCTGGAATTCTCTTACTTCTGTGATCCAAAGGATGTTGGCAATTTCATCTCTATTCCTCTGTCTTTTCTAAATCCAGCTTGTACATCTGGAAGTTCTCAGTTCATATACTGTTGAAGCCTAGCTTGGAGGATTTTGAGCATTATCTTGCAAGCATGTGAAATGAATGCAATTGTGCAGTAGTTTGAACATTCTTTGGCATTCCCATTACTTTTACAGACCTCATTATGCATTTATATTTAAACCACAATAAACTACTACCTAATGTGTCACATATTTAATATGATTCTATGCCTTGAGTATCTTATACTATATTCCTCCCTCTTTTCTTGACAAACTTCCATGTATATTTTACTGTCCTTCAAGCATCAACAAAACTTTCATCTTAGAACAGCTTTCTTAAGAGAATGACCCTTGTCTATCATCTGGGAACTTGAATGGTAAACAGTCCCCTGTACTAACGTAAAATTTTCCCTGAAAACGAAGGGACCATTGGCCCTACGCTTCTAGAAAAAAAATACCTATTTTTGTTTCAGGAGTCTGATATTTGCTAAAAGCCAGGCAGACACTGCTATTGTCACCAGTCCCCATTAAAAATCCTTGGGTACTTAGCTTTTAATGATCTCCTCTGGTAGACAACACTTCACACATACTGCCATAAAATGTTACTGCAGAAATTAGTACATCCAGTGTGACTCCACTAGAAGAAGACTCTTGGAAGATTATGCCTGTTTTCCTCTGGACTTTGATCCATATATGCCTTTTCCCTTTCCTGATTTTGCTTTACACCCTTTTGCTGTAATAAACCATAGTTTTGAATATGAGTATCTGCTAAGTCCTGTGAGTTACCAAACCTGGGGGTGGTTTGGAAGACTCCTGACACATAGCTTATCAAGCATATGTTGACTAAAATTCCTTTCTACCATTAGTCAACTGGCAAATAATCAGTGCCTTTGGGAATTTTACATTTTGACAGATGTGCAAACAACTTCAGCAGTGGTTATCCAATTTAATAAAGGCAATTTATATATGGTAAAAGTGTCAACAATTAAATTAAAAAGCTGGTTTAAACGTGGCAGAAAATAAGAAGTCTCAAAACTTAGCACAGGTGAAAATTTTTGTGCAAAGACAACAGATTCATACTAATTTTAATTCTATTGGATATAATGACAATATTTAATCTCTAAAAATTAAAACTGGCCCCTGAAACATGGGATACTCCAGTTAATAATTATCCTGAATATATAATTAAAACCTACAAATAGATATTACATGTGGAATATTCTTATTTCATCATTGACATAGAATAATCATTCCTTCTGTTATAATTTTGTATTGTATAGGCATACATGACAATTAACAGTGAATTAATAAATCAAAGCCATTCCTAAATATCCACCCTGGATATCAAAAAAATGCTTACAAGGTATGGTACAAAGGAAATACAAACAAATAGAAAGCAAAACTTTTAACTCTAATTTCTTGAAGCAATACAAATATATATTTAAACACCATATCTGCAGCGAGATACACTATAGTTGTTTTTTTTCTTTAGAACTTCATTTTATACCAGAATTCTACTACACATGAATATTGGGAGAAGTCATTGGAAATGTAGATTATTGTTAAACGCAACTTAAAGAATACTCTCTCCATCCTGTTTTGGTAGCACAGGTGTTTCCATGCATACTAAACTCAGTGGTTCTATTGGAAATGCAACATATTTGCCAGTCTAGTGAAGAACATTCCCCACCAGGCCAAGCATCCCTGAAAACCAGGCCCCTTTGCTTATTTTTTGATTCCTCGTATCAGTGTATTAGATATACATCATATATTTTTGATTCTAGAGAATGACTGAAAGAATTAGGCTATAAATTCACCTATCAATCAGCCATCATCATCATCTTCAAAGTGTATCCCAAAGTAAAAGACTACCAGAACTAAAGAATCGGAGATACCTTGTTACCATCTCCTAAAACTGAATCTCTTTCCTGACTCCATCCTCTTTTCAGGGTACCACTTCATCCCTTACTCTTCTTAGCTTTTTTTCTTTAATTAAAGAATAGTTGATTTACCATGCTATGTTAGTATCAGGTGTACAGCAAAGTGATTCAGATATATATATATATATATATATATATATTCTTTTTCAGATTCTTTTCCCTTATAGTTTATTGTAAAATATTGAGTACAGTTCCCTGTGCCATACAATAGGTCCCTGTTAAATATCTATTTTATATATAGTAGTAAGTATATGTTGGAGAAGGCAATGGCACCCCACTCCAGTACTCTTGCCTGGAAAATCCCATAGACAGAAAAGCCTGGTAGGCTGCAGTCCATGAGGTAACTAAGAGTCGGACACAACTGAGCGACTTCACTTTGATTTTTTCACTTTCATGCATTGGAGAAGGAAATGGCAACCCACTCCACTATTCTTGCCTGGAGAATCCCAGAGACGGGGGAGCCTGGTGGGCTGCCGGCTATGGGGTCGCACAGAGTCAGACACGACTGAAGCGAGTTAGCAGCAGCAGCAGTAAGTATATGTTAATCCCCAACTCCTAATTTACCCCCCTTTCTGTTTCGGTAACCACGAGTTTGTTTTATATGTCTGTAGGTCTATTTCTGTTTTGCATATGTTTATTCGTATTATTTTTATTTTCTTAGTTTCCAGATATAAATTATATCAGATGGCATTTGTCTTTCTGACTTACTTCACTCAGTATGATAATCTCTAGGCCCACTCATGTTGCTGTAAATGGCATTATTTCATGAATTTTTATGGCTGAGTAATATTCCACTATATACATATATATGGGATTCCCTGGTGGCTCAGTGGTAAATAATCTGCTTGCCAATCCAGAAGACGCAGGTTTGATCCCTGGGTCAGGAAGATCCCCTGGAGAAGGAAATGGCAACCTACTCTGGTATTCTACCTTGCATGGAAATCCCAGGGACAGAGGAGCCTCGTGGGCTATGGTCCATGGAGTTGCAAAAGAGTCAGAGAAGACTAAGCGACTAAACAACTAAACAACAACACACACATACACATACCACATCTTTATCCATTTATCAACATTTAGGTTGCTTTCATGTCTTGGCTATTGCAAATTGTGCCACAATGAACACTGAGGTGCACATATCTTTGCAAATTATGGTTTTTCTCCTGATATATGTGCAGAGCTGGGATTGTAAGATCATATGTTTTTAGTTTTTTATGGAACCTCCATCACCTCACACTGGTCAGAATGGGAATCATCAAAAAGTCTACAAATGATAAATGTTAGACAGGGTTTGAAAAAGAACCCTCCTATACTGCCGGTGGAAATGTAAATTAGTATAGCCACTGTGGAGAACAGTAAGGATATTCCTTAAAAAGCTACATTGTAATCTTAGAAATAAAGGTGGGATATCATTAAAATATTATGTGTATAAATAACAGTACTAATAGAATGGTAAACTCTGTAAGTGTATTTTGTACATTGATATAACCAAGCTTCTTGAGCAGTACCAGACACATAGTAAGAATACAATCAACATTTGTTGAATGAATAAATGTGCTATGTGAATGTTAACATCATGATATTACATCATATACAAAGTATATACCCATACAATAAATTACAGACATTTTGCTTTTAATTGACTTATAATTAGCTTTTAGGTATACAACAGTGATTAAATGTTTTATACATTATGAAATGATAACTACAATAAGACTAGTTACCATCCATCACAGTACAAAGTTGCTATAATATTACTGACTATATTCCCTAGGTATACATTAAATCCATATGAATTACTCATTTTATAGCAGGAAGTTTGTATCTCTTTGTACCTCTTGATTCCCTTTACCTATTTCATCCACACCCTCACGACGTACCTCCCTCTGGAAATCACCAGTTTGCTCTAGATATCTATGAGTATTATGTTCTTAGTTTTGTTTGCTTATTAGTTTTGCTTTTTACATTCCACATATAAGTGAAATCACAGAGTATTTTTTTTTCTTTCTCTGACTTATTTCATTTGCCCTGTAGGTCTATTCATGTTGTGAAAATGACAAGATTTCACTTTTTATGGCTGAATAGTATCCCATCACACACACAGACACACACATACCCCATCTTTATCCATTCATCAACTGATAGACACTTATGTGCTTCCATATCCTGGCTATTGCAAATAGTGCTGCAGTGAACATGGGCTACATATATATTTTTTAATTTAGTCTCTTTGTATTCCTCAGAAATGGAAATGCTGGATCTTGTGGTGAATGTTAGTTCTTTTAATTTTTTCAACAACCTTCATATTTTCATAATGGCTGCATCAATTTACATTCCCACCAGCACTGCACAACAGTTTCCTTTTCTCCACATATTCACCAACACTTGTTGTATCTTGATTTTGATAACAGCCATTCTGACAGGTGTGTGGTGGAATCTCACTGTGCTTTTGATTTGCATTCTGCTGATAATTTGTGATGTTGAGGGTCATTCCATGTTCTTGTCAACCGTCTGTAGTTTTTCTTTGGAAAAACATCACTTCAGGTCCTCTGGCAAGTTTTTAATCAGTTTTTAATTGCTTTTTGATACTGAGTTGTATGACTTCTATATATACTGTGGATATCAACCCCTTATAGGGTATATCATATGCAATATGTTCTCCCATTCAGTAAGTTGCCTTGGATTTTGTTGGTGGTTTCTTCCACTGTAGAAAATCTTTTTTACTTTGATGTAGTCTCATTTCTTTAATTTCACTTCCATTGCCCTTGCCTAAGGAAACAGATCCAAAAAAAAATTTCTAAGACCCATGTCAAAGAGCCTACTGCCTATGCTTTCTTTCAAGAATTTTAAAATTTAAGGTCTTATTAAGTCTATAATCCATTTTGAGTTTATTTTTATATGTGATATAAGAAATTGGTCCAGTTTCACTCTTTTGCAGATAGCTGTCCAATTGTCCTAACAACATCTTTCCAAGAGACTATCTTTTCCCCACTGGATGTTCCTGTCCCCTTTGTTATAGATAATGGGATATAGAAGCTTGGTTGAGTTTTTTTCTGAATTCCCTATTGTGTTCTATTGATCTATGTCTTGGATTTTGTGCTACTACTATATTGTTTTGATTACTAAAGCTTTGTAGTATAATTTTAAGTCTGGAATCATGTTATCTTCAGCTTTGTAATTCTTCTCAAGATTGCTTTGGCTGTTTAGTACATTTCTGGTTCCATACAAATTTTAGGATTGTTCTAGTTCAGTCTAAAAATGCCATTGGGAATATTCTTCCCTTTGCAATTTTTGAAGAATTTGAGAAAGACAGATGTTAGCTCTTCTCTAAATGTTTGACAGAACTTCCCTGTGAAGCCATCTAGTCCTGGACTTCTGTTTGCTGGAAGATTTTTTATCATAATTTCAATTTCCCTGGTTCTGATTGGTCTTTTCATATTTTCTATTTCTTCCTGGTTCAGTCCTGAAAGACCAAGTTGTATCTTTCTAAATATTTGTCCATTTCTTCCAGGTTGCCAATTTTATAGGCATATATTTGCTTACAGTAGTCTCTTATGATGTTTTGTATTTCTGCAGTGTCAGTTATAACTTCTCCTTTTTCATTTCTAATTTTTATTGATTTTAGTCCTCTGCTTTTTTTTCTTGATGAGATTGGCTAATGGTTTATCAATTTTATCTTCTCAAAGAACCAGCCTTTAGTTTTATTGATCTTTGCTACTGTTTTCTTCATTTTTTCTTCATTTATTTCCACTCTGCTCTTTATGATTTCTTTCCTTCTACTAACTTTGGGGGCTTTTTGTTCTTATTTATCTAATTGCTTTGCATGTAAGTAGGTTGTTCATTTGAGATTCTTCTAGTTCCTTAAGGTAGGATTATAGTGCATAAACGTCCTTCTTAGAATTGCCTTTGCTGTGTCCCATACATTTGGTGTTGTCATGTTTTTGTTGTCATTTGTTGCTAGGTATTCTCTGATTTCCTGTTTGATTTCTTCAGTAATATCTTGGTTAGCTGGTAACATATTATTTAGCCACCATGTGTTTGTGTTGTTTTTTTTCTTTTTCTTACAGTTTTTCGCCTGTAATTCATAACTAATCTCATAGCATTGTCGTTGGAAAAGATGCTTGATACAACTTCAGTTTTCATACATTTACTGATACTTGATTTGTGACCCAAAATGTGATCTATCCTGGAGAATGTTCTGTGTGCACTTGAGAAGAAAGTGTATTTGGCTGCTTTTTGATGGAGTGTCCTATAAATATCAATTAAGTTCTAAATGCTCTACTGTCTCATTTAAGGCTTGTGTTTCCTTATAAACTGTCTGGATTATATGCCCACTGGTGTAAGTGTGGTGTTAAAGTTCCCCACCATTAATATGTTACTGTCGATTTCCCCTTTTATAGCTGTTAGCATTTGCCTTATGTAGAGAGGTGCTCCAATACTCCTAAACTCATTCTACGAGGCCACCATCAACCTGATAACAAAACCAGACAAAGATCACAAAAAATAGATGCAAAAATCCTCAACAAAATACTAGCCAACAGAATCAAACACATTAAAAGAATCACACATCACAATCAAGTAGGGTTTTCCCAAGGATGCAAGGATTCTTTGATACACAAATCAATCAATGCAATATACTATATTAACAAATTGAAATATAAAAACCATATAATAACCTGAATAGATGCAGAAAAAGTTACGGACAAAATTTAATATTCATTTCTGATTAAAACTCTCCAGAAAGTAGGCACAGAGTGAAGCTACTGCAACATAATAAAGCCCACATATGACAAACCCACTACAAACATTATTCTCAATGGTGAAAAACTGAAAGTATTTCCTCTAAGATCAAGAAGGTGATGAGGGTGTCAATACTTGCCCCTATTCTTCAACATAGTTTTGTAAGTTATACACATACTAATCAGAGAAGAAAAATGAAAGGAATCCAAATTGGAAAAGAAGTAGTAAAACTGTCACTGTGTACAGATAACATACATGGAAAATCATAAAGATGCCACCAGAACATTACTAGAGGTAACCAATGAGTTATTAAAGTTGCAGGATACAAAATTAATACACAGAAATCTCTTACATTCCTATATACTAATAATGAAGGATGAGAAGGAGAAATTAAGGAAACAATCCCATTTACCATCACAACAAAAAGAATCAAGTACCTAGGAATAAACATACCTAAGGACTCAAAAGGCTTCCCTGGTGGCTCAGTTGGTAAAGAATCTACCTGCAATGTGGGAGACCAGGGTTCGATCCCTGGGCTGGGAAGATCCCCTGGAGGAAGGCGTGACAACCCACTCCAGTATTCTTGCCTGAAGAATCCCTATGGACAGAGGAGCCTGGCAGGCTACATACAGTCCATGGCGTCACAAAGAGTCAGACACAACTGAGTGACTAAGCACGCTGACACACCACAGCAAGGAGGCAAAAGACTTGTATGCAAAAAATACAAGACACTGATGAAATCAAAGACGACACAAACAGATGGGAGAGATATACAATGTTCTTAGATTAGAAGAATCAATATTGTGAAAATACTATACTACTCAAAGCAATCTACAGATTCAGTGAAGTCTCTATCAAATCACCAATGGCATTTTTCACATAATTCAAAATTTGTATGGAGACACAAAAGACCCCTAATAGACAAAGGAATCTTATGAAAGAAAAACAGAGCCAGAGAAATGAGGCTCCCTGACTTTAGACTATACTACAAAGTTACAGTAATCAAGGTATTACCATATTAGCACAAAAACAGAAATATAGATCAATGGAACAGAATAGAAAGCCCAAAAATAAATCCATGCACCTATGGTCACCTAATCTATGACAACACGGAGAAAACACAGTCTGTTCGGTAAGTGGTGCTGGGAAATCTGAACAGCTATGTGTAAAAGAATAAAACTGGAACACTCCCTAACAGCATACACAAAATGAATTAAAGATCTAAATGCAAAGCCACTATTAAAAACTTAGAAGAAAACATAGCCAGAAGAGTCTTTGACACAAATCATAGCAAGATTCTTTCTATCTCCTAAAGTAATGAAAATAAATAAATGGGACCTAATTAAACATAAAAGCATTTGCATAGGAAAGGAAACCAAAAACAAGATGAAAAGACAACCCTCATAATGGGAGAAAATATTTGCAAATGAATCAACTGAGAAAGGATTAATCTTAAAATATATACAAGTAGTTCATGCAGCTCAAAATAAAAAAAAACAAACGACCCAACCAACAAATGGGTGGAAGACCTAAGCAGACATTTCTCTAAAGAAAATACACAGATGGCCCACAAACATGTGAAAAGATGCTCAACATCACTCATTTTCAAGAAATGCAAATCACAACTACAATTTATATCACCCCACACTTCTCAGAATGGCTGGCATCAAAAAATCTACAAACAATAAATACTAGAGGACTTCCCTCATGGTCCAGTGGTTGAGAGTCAGCCTTCCAATGCAGGGCACACAGGCTCGATCCCTTGAGGTCCAGGAGGGTTGCACATGCTATGGGGCAACTAAGCCTATAAACCATAACCAGTGAGCCTGTGCTCTAGAGCCTGCCAGCCAAAAATACTGGAGCCTGTGTTCCACAACAAAAGAAGCCACTGCTATGAGAAAACCACACACTGCAACTAGAAAGTAGCCCCTGCTTACCATAACTAGAGAAAGACCATGAGCAGCAACGAAGACCTAGTACAGCCAAAAATCAATCAATAAATCAATATATATACAGTCATTAAAAAAAACAGAATCTACATTTTCTTTTTAAAAATTAAAAAATGAATGCTGTAGAGGGTGTGTAGAAAAGGCAACCCTCCTATACACTGTAGGTGGAAATGTAAATTGGTACAGAAACTACAGAGAACAGTATGTCAGTCACTCAGTTCAGTTCAGTTCAGTCGCTCAGTTGTGTCCGACTCTTTGCGACCCCATGAACTGGAGCACGCCAGGCCTCCCTGTCCATCCCCAACTCCCGGAGTTTACCCAAACTCATGTCCATTGAGTCAGCGATGCCATCTAATCATCTCACCCTCTGTCGTCCACTTCTCCTCCTGCCTTCAATCTTTCCCAAATCAGGGTCTTTTCAAATGAGTCATCTCTTCTCATCAGGTGGCCAAAATATTGGAGTTTCAGCTTCAACATTAGTCCTTCCAATGAACACCAAGGACTGATCTCCTTTACGATGGACTGGTTGGATCTCCTTGCACTCCAAGGGACTCTCAAGAGTCTTCTCCAACACCACAGTTCAAAAGCATCAATTCTTCAGCGCTCAGCTTTCTTTACATTCCAACACTCAAATCAATACATGACTACTGGAAAAACCATAGCCTTGACTAGACAGACCTCTGTTGGCAAAGTAATGTCTCTGCTTTTTAATATGCTCTCTAGGTTGGTCATAACTTTCCTTCCAAGGAGGAAGCGTCTTTTAATTTCATGGCTGCAATCACCATCTGCAGTGATTTTGGAGCCCCAAAAAATAAAGTCAGCCACTGTTTTCCCATCTACTTGCCATGAAGTGATGGGACCGGATGCCATGATCTTAGTTTTCTGAATGTTGAGCTTTCAGCCAACTTTTTCACTCTCCTTTTTCACTTTCGTCAAGAGGCTCTTTAGTTCTTCTTCACTTTCTGCCATAAGGCTGGTGTCATCTGCATATCTGAGGTTATTGATATTTCTCCCAGCAATCTTGATTCCAGCTTGTGCTTCTTCCAGCCCAGCATTTCTCATGCTGTATTCTGCATATAAGTTAAATAAGCACAGTGACAATATACAGCCTTTATGTACTCCTTTTCCTATCTGGAACCAGTCTGTTGTTCCATGTCCAGTTCTAATTGTTGCTTCCTGACCTGCATACAGGTTTCTCAAGGGGCAGGTCAGGTGGTCTGGTATTCCCATCTCTTTCAGGATTTTCCGCAGTTTATTATGATCCACACAGTCAAAGGCTCTGGCATAGTCAATAAAGCAGAAATAGATGTTTTTCTGGAACTCTCTTGCTTTTTCAATGATCCAGTGGATGTTGGCAATTTGATCTCTGGTTCCTCTGCCTTTTCTAAAACCAGCCTGAACATCTAGAAGTTCACGGTTCACGTATTGTTGAAGCCTGGCTTGGAGAATTTTAAGAATTACTTTACAAGGTTGTGAGATGAGTGCAACTGTGCAGTAGTTTGAGCATTCTTTGGAATTGCCATGAAAACTGACCTTTTCCAGGCCTGTGGCCACTGCTGAGTTTTCCAAATTTGCTGGCATATTGAGCGCAGCACTTTCATAGCATCATCTTCCAGGATTTGAAATAGCTCAACTGGAATTCCATCACCTCCACTAACTTTGTTCATAGTGATGGCTCTCAAATCCTACTTCTGGGGATATATCCAAAGAAAACTAGTTCAGAAAGATACATGCACCCCAATGCTCTTTGCAAAGGATTAATCTCCAAACTACACAAATAGCTCATAGAACTCAATATCAAAAAACAAACAATTCAATCAAAAAATAGGTGGAAGACATAAATAGCCATTTTCCCAAAGAAGAAATACATGTGTCCAATAGACATATGAAAAGATATTCAACACTGCTAATTATTAGAGAAATGCAGATCAAAATGACAATAAGGTACAACTTAACACCAGTCAGAACAGTCATCATCAAAAAATCTATAAACAGTAAATGCTGGAGACGATGGGAAGAAAAGGATCACCTCTTGCACTGTTGGTGGGAATGTAAACTGTTTCAGTCACTGTGGAGAACAGAATGGAGGTTCCTCAAAGAAAAAAAGTAAAATTACCATTTATTGTTGTTGTTGTTGTTGTTCTAAGTCGCTTCTAACTCTTTGTGACCCTATGGACTGTAGCCCACCAGGTTCCTCTGTCCATGGGATTCTCCAAGCAAGAATACTGGAGTTGGTTGTCATGCCTTCCTTCATAGGATCTTTTCAACCCAGCAATCAAACCCACAAATTCACCTGTGATACCATCTGTACCTGGACTTTTGTTTTTCAACTATAGGTTCAATATTCAGATCTTCTATCTCTTCATGATTCAGTCTTAGAAGATTGTGCAATTCTAGAAATTTATCCATTTCTCCTAGGTTGTCTAATTTGTTGCCACACAATTTAGTACTCTCTCATTATTCTTTTTATTTTGTTGATGTTAGTTGTAACTTCTCTTTTCATTTCTAATTTTATTTGGGCTCTCATTTTTTATAGGTCTGGCTAAATGTTTGATTTTGTTTATCTTTTCAAAGAAACAACACTAAATTTCATTGAATTTTACTTTTTTAGTCTCAATTTCCATTCCTTCCACTCTAATCTTCATTATTTCATTCCTTCCACAAACACTGGGCTTTGCCTGTCCTTTTTCTTGTTCCTTTAAATGTACATTTACATAATTTATTTGACATTTTTCTTATTTCTTCTAGTAGGCCTGTACCACTATGAACTTTTCTCTTAGAATTGCTTTTGCTTCATCCCATAGATTTTGTAATGCTGTGTTTCCATTTCCATTTGTCTCAATGCATTTTTTAATTTCCTCTTTGGTTTCTTTGTTGATCCACTACTTGTTTAGTAGCATGTCTTTTAACCTCCATATGTTACTGTTTTTCTCTAGTTTTCTTCTATGTGACTTCTAGTTTCATACTACTGTGATCTAAAAAGATGCTTGATATGATTCCAATCTTCTTAAATTTATTAAGGCATGTTTTTTGACATAATATGTGATCTGTCCTGAGAAATATTCCATGTATATTTGAAAAAAATGTGTATTCTGCTGCTGTTGAATGAAATGATCTATATTGATTAAATACATCTTGCTGAATATGTCCTTTACCAATTTAGAGTCTAGATGGTCTATCCATTGAAGTAAGTAGAGTATTAAAGTCCTCTATTACTGTATTACTGTATATTTCTCCCTTTATTTCTATTAATATTTTCTTTATATATTTACATACTCCTATGTTGGGTATATGAATAATTATAAATGTTATATCCTCTTGTTGGATTGACCCCATTATCACAAAGGCATGCCCTTCCTTGTCTTTTCTTATAGTTTTTGTTTTAAAGTCTATTTTGTCTGATATAAGTATTACTATCCCAGCATTCTTTACTTTTCCATTTGGATGGAGTATCTTTTTTTTAATCTCTTCTTTTTTGGTTTATGTGTGTCTTCAGACCTGAGGAGTCTGCTACAGGCAGCATATAGATGGGTCATACTTTTTTATCCATTCAGCTACCCTATGTCTTTTGATTGAAGCATTTAGTCAATCTGCATTTAAAATAATTATGGCAGGCATGTAGTTATTGCCATTTTTGTACTTGTTTTCTGGTTATGTTTTCAGTTCTTCTCTGTTCCGGTCTTAATCTCTTTGTTTCTTCCCTTGTTTTTTGATGGATTTCTTTAGTTTCACATTTGGATTCTTTTATTTTTTGTGTATCCATTGTAGCTATTTTTGATTTGTGGTTACCATGAGGCAAAAGTTCCCACTCTGTGGTCATGCAGTGTCAGATGAGTATGAGCAGTTCTCCACTGGAGGCTGCCCCTACTTGTACTAAGTACATGGTGAAAAGCTATGTCAAAGATGGTTTCCACGTCCAAACACATCGCCCTTCTGCAACATCTGCATCAACAAGACAGTGTCCTGTGCCAAGGCTGACAAGCTCTAAGAAGGTATGTAGGGTGCCTTTGGAACACCCCAGGACACAGTGGCCACAGTACACATTGGTCAAGTCATCATGTCCATCAGCACCAAGCTAAAGAATAAGGAACAGACTGAGGCCCTACACAGGGCCAAGTTCTAGTTCTCTGGCCAACAGAAGATTCACCTGTCCAAAAGGTGAGGATTTACTAAGTTTAAAGTCAATGAATTTGAACAGATGGTGGCAGAAAAGCAACTCATCCCACTTGGCTGTGGGGTCAAATACATCATTAATTATGCCCCTCTGGACAAATGGCAGGTCACAGAATCACAACAGCCTTAGCGTTCTCCACTGCTTGTTCAAGCCCACCATTAAATCCTCCTTTCCAGTCTGTCAATCAATCAATCAAAAAAAAAAAAAAAAAAAAAGCACTCCATTTTCACTTGCCTGTCACGTTTTATTTTTTGTTGCTATATTTAATTTCTTTTTATTTTGTATATCCCATAACTATTTACTTATACCTGATATTCTTTTTACTACTTTTTCTTTGAACTTTCATACTAGCTTTTTAAAGTGACTGATCTAATTCCTTTAACATATATTTTCTGTCACCAGTGATTTTTTTTCTTTCATATATTTTATTTCTAGTTGTGACCTTTTCCTTTACCCTTAACAGTGACCCTTTAATATTTCAGGCCATTTTACTGGTTATGAACTTCTTTAGAGTTGTTTGCTTGTCTGAAAAACTCCTTATCGCCCCCTTCAAGCCTCAATCATAACCTTGCTAAGTAGAGTATTCTTGATTATAAATTTTTATTCTTTCAGCACTTTAAATACATCCTGGCACTCCCCTCTGGACTGCAAAGTTTCTGCATTAAAATCAGCTTATAGGCTTATAGGAGTCCCCTTCTATGGATATATGATTAGCTGTTTTTCTCTTGTCTTTAAAGTTCTCTTTTTATCTTAAACTTTTGCCATTTTAAATATGATGTATGTTGGTATGGGAGTTCCCTTTGATTGATATATGATCAGCTGTTTTTCTCTTGTCTTTAAAATTCTCTTTTTTATCTTAACCTTTTTCCATTTTAAATATGATGGACCTTGGTATGAGTCTCTTTGGGTTCATCTTATTTGGGATCTCTGTTTCCTATTCCTGGGTATCTGTTTCCTTCCCTAGGTATGGATATTTTCCACCATTATTTCTCAAGTAAGTTTTTTGTTACTTTCTTTCCTTCTGGGAACCACATAATGTGAATATGGTTGATGTTTCACAGATGGCTCATACACTCTCATTTTTTAAAAATCCTTCCCTTCTTATTGCTATTCTTATGGGGGTAATTTCTACTATTTTATCTATCAGATTGTTTGTCCCTTTATGTCATCTCATCTGCTTCTGATTCCATAAAGTGTAACTTTTTAAATTTCAGTTACAGTATTGAGCTCTGATTGATTCTTTCTTGTATTTTCTAAGTCTTTGTTAAAGCTTTCAGTGAGTTCCTCCAATCTTTTCCTGAGTTTGGTGAGCACCATTAGGACAGTTTCAAATCTTTTATCAGGTAAACTACTTATGTCTGTTTCACTGAGGTTTATTTTTTCCTGGGGTTTTATTTTGTTCTTTCATTTGGACCACATTCCTCTATCTCATTATTTTTATTTCCTTTACATTTCTATAAATTAAGAGAAACAACTACCTGTCCTAATCTTGAAGAGGCCTTGTATGGGAGCATTCCCTGTGTAGACCACTTGGGCCTAAAGGCTTTTGTGGCTGGCTGGGGCTGCAGTGGGCACCAACAGGGGTTAATCCCTGGGGAACAATATGCCCAATACTGCAGTGGTGGGACTAAAGAGCCTGAAGCAGGCCCAGTCCAGGGGCAGCCCCCTGCGAAGTACTGTGTATAAGGCTGCCTTAGAAGGATAGCTGGAGCTGGAGAGGACATGGTCCAGGAACAATCCCTGAAGAGTGCTGGGCTGTAGGCTACCTTGATGGGGCAGCTGAAGATAGAGCAGTCACAGGCCAGGAGGAGTCCTGGGGGGCAACTCCAGGCAATGGTGATCATCAGTGCCTCCAACCCAAGCCAGACCTCCAGCAGTTCCCTGTCATTTTGGCAGCAACTTCAGGGTTAGTAAACAGATTTCCTTTACATATACTCTAGGTGCCTTTAAAGTTTTTTCACTGTTTCCCAGAGTGAGTGTGTCTGCATTTGGATGCCTCAGCAATATATCTTTCTACTGTAGATCATCCTGAAAGAGGAGAGAGTCCCATGGATACTGTGTTTCTGACTTTCCTACTAGTTTCTATGTGGTTCTTCGATTGGTAGCATGAGCATATTGGGCCCTCAGATCTTCTTCAAGAAGAAGTGTACTCTATGTAGGTGTAGATCAGTGTGCTCAGGGGAGTAGGTAAAGACAGCGTCTTCCTGTGCCACCATATTCCTCAATCTACTTTATGTTTTCAAATATAAATGCTCACTGATAAAGCTTACTCTGAAAACAAGCGCATAAAACTCAGAAACATTGCATGTTCAGTTCCAGACCATCACAATAAAGCAAATAGACCAATAAAGTGAGTCACATGGCTTCATGGTTTCCCAGCACTTGTAAAAGTTATGTTTATATACTATGCTTGCTTGCTAAGTCACTTCAGTCGTGTCTGACTCTGTGCAAACCTATAGTTCATAGCCAAAAAGGCTCATCTATCTGTGGGATTCTCCACACAAGAATTCTAGAGTTAGTTGTCATGCCCTCCTCTAGGGGATCTTCCTGACTCAGGGATCGAACCTGCATCTCTTACGTCTCCTGCACTGGCAGATGGGTTCTTTACCACTAGCTCCACCTAGGAAGCCCTTATATACTATCCTCTAGTCTATAAGTATACAATACTATTATATCTTAAAAAAACAATGCACATACCTTAATTAAAAAGTAGTTATTGCTAAAAAATACTAAACTTCATCTCACTGAAGCCGAGTCATAATTGCTCTGGCTGGTGGAGAGTCTTGCCTCCATGTTGACGGCTGCTGACAGTCAGGTTCCTAATAATGGGGTGTCTGTGGCGATTCCTTAAAAAATTTAGTTTGCTGCATCAATAATAGCTCTTCGTTCCATGAATGATCTCTTTGTAGCATGTGATGCCATGTGACACCATTTTATTCACAGTAGACCTCCTTTCAAAATTGGAGTCAATCCTCTCAAACCCTGCCACGGATTTATCAACTAAGTTTAAGAAAGGTTCTCAAGTCTCTGTTGTCATTTCCACTATCTTCACAGCATCTTCATCAGGAGCATATTCCATCTCAAGAAACCACTCTCTTTGCTCATCCACAAGAAGCAACTCTTCATCTCTTAAAGTTTTATAATGAGATTGCAGCAATTCAGTCACATCTTCAGGCTCCAATTCTAATTCTAGTTCTCTTGCTATAATATTTCCACATCAGCAGTGACTTCCTCCACTGAAGTCTTGAACTCCTCAAAGGCATCCATGAGGGTTGGAATCAACTTCTTCCCAACTCCTGTTAATGTTCATATTTTGGACCCTTCCCATGAGTCACAAATGTTCTTAATGGTACCTAGAATGGTAAGTACTTTCCAGGTGGTTTTCAACTGACTGCCCAGATCCATCAGAGGAATCACTATCTATGGTAGTTATAGACTTACAAAGGGTACTCCTTAAATAATAAGACTTGAGAGTCAAAATGATTCCCTGGTCAATGGGCTACAGAAAGAATGCTGTGTTAGCAGGCTTGAAAACAACATTAATCTCATTGTACATCTCCATCAGAGCTCCTGGGTGACCAAGAGCAGTAATATTTTCAGAGTAATCTTTTTTTCTGACCAGTTGGTCTCAACAGTGAGCTTAAAATACTCAGTAAATGATGCTGTAAACAGATGTGAGGTTATGCAGGTTTTGTTCCATTTATAGAACACAGGCAGAGTAGGTTTAGCAAAAGTCTTAAGGGGCCTAAGATTTTCAGAATGTACTGTCTTCAACTTGAAGTTACCAGCTGCATTAGCTCCTAATAAAAGTCAGCCTGTTCTTTGGTGCTTTGAAGCTGGACATCCAGTTCTCCTCTCTAGCTATGAAAGCCTTAGGTGGCATCTTCTTCCAATAGAATACCATTTTGTCTCCACTGAAAGCCTATTGTTTAGTGCAGCCACTTCATAAATTATCTTCGCTAGATCCTCTGAATGACTTGCTGCAGTTTCTACATCACCACTTGCTGCTTCAACTTGTCCTGTTATGTTATGCAGATGGCTTCTTTCCTTAAACCTCTGAACCAGCCTCTGCTAGCTCCAAAGTTTTTTGCTGCAGCTTCCTTGCCTTTCTCACACTTCTTACAAATGAAGAGAGTTAGCGTCATGCCCTGGATTAGGCTTTTTAGCTTAAGAGAGTGTTATGGCTGGTTTGATCTTCTATCCAGACCACTACAACTTTCTCCATGTCAGCAATTAGCCTGTTTCACTTTCTTATCATTCATGTGTTCAGTGGAGTAGCACTTTTAATTTCCTTCAAGAACTTTGCATTTGAATTTACAACCTGGCTACTAGCTGTTTGGTGCTAGAGGCCTAGTTTCGGCTTATCTTGGCTTTCGACATGTCTTTCTCATTAAACGTAATAATCTCTAGCTTTTTATTTAAAGTAAGACACAAATGAGTCTTTCTTTTACTTGAACATTTAGAGGCCATTGTAGGGTTATTAATTGGCCTGATTTCAATACTTTGTGTTTTAGTGGATAGGGAGACCTGAGGAGAGGGAGAGACACAGGGGAAAGGCCATTTGGTAGATCAGTCAGAACCTGAACAGCACAATATTTACCAATTAAGTTGCCTATCTTACCTGGGTGCGGCTCATGGCTCCCCAAAACAATTACAATCGTAACATCAAAGATCACTGATCACAGAGCACTATAACAAACATAATAGTAACAAAAGAGTTTGCAATATTGTGAGAATTACCAAATTGTGACACACAGATACAAAGTGAACAAATATTATTGGAAAAATGGTACCAATAGATGTGCTCAACATAGAGTTGCCACCAAACTTCATTTTGTGAAAAACACAGTATCTGTGAAGTACAATAAAACAAGGTATGCTTGCTGTGAAATAGTAATGAATCAAATATTCTGAAGTAGTTTATATACAGTCATTTCATCCTTACAAACTACCTAATATGATACTAAACTAAAACACAAAGCTGTAGATGCTGTAAGGTAAACTTAAATGACTTATTCAAGATCCTGTTTCTCAAAAAGACCAGAAAGCTAATGCAAATCAATTAGATATCAATTCTTTAAAAGAAAGTGAAATATGTAGTGAAAAATGATAGCTCAATTACAACCATCTACTTATTTATTAATAGTATCCATTTCCATTTCGAGGTGCAACATGTTGGTTCCTTAATACTTCTAATTCAGGTTTTACATTTACTATAAGAAAGTGATTTTGGGGAGAAATTTCCTGGCAGTCCAGTGGTGAGGACTTGGCACTTTCAGTGCCAGGGCCCAGGTTGGATCCCTGGTCTAGAAACTAAGATCCTGCAAGTCACAAAGCATGGACAATAAATAAATAATATATACCGGTATATATGACCATATGCTGTGATCTATTCAGCCTTATATAGATCTAGATCTAAAGAACAAAAACGGATTTTTATCATCTATTTGTTCTAAAAAATGTTTCTGATCAACTATACATGCAGAGAGCTGCAATAAATGAAATACATCCATATATGAATGACTTTTATTTGACCACAGAGAGCTACACACTAGAGGAATAGGTGAAGTTCGTCATTTGGAACCCACAGCTTTCCCTGTCTGCGGGGAGCGAGCTCCGCCTCTGGCAAAGGTCATGAGGAAGGAGGCTTGGCATACGCAAAGGCGGGATCAAGCCTCAGGAGTCTCCCTGGAAATTCTCGAGCAATCTACCCCCAAAACCAGAGTCTGCCTACTTTCTGCTTTGTGCTTTCACCTACACCTCTGACTTTACGGGGGGCTGTCCCCCACTACTGCTCTCTGAAAAAAGAGTTAGCTTACAGCTCCAGTTAATAATTCTTGGGTGTGACAGTGTTTCAACCTACAAACTCCTTTGGAAGTCCTCTAGCCTGCCTGAATAGGTTTTTTCCGGCAACATGTGATTGTTCAGAGCCTCCCAACTGTGAGAGGCAGGAGATGTTCTAAACTGTCTAAACACAGATTCCTTTGAGTAGTTAAAAGATTGATTAGAAATTGTATTGGTGAAGGGTTTTTCACTTGTTGGGCCAATGTTTGCTGCTAAGTCTCCATATCCCTTACCTACTGTGTCCTTGGCGGTGTATTGATTGATATAATGGGTGTATAGAAATGTAAGCAGTTGCCTCAATGTTTGTAATCTTGGACCCTTGAGTTAATTCTTTTCTTGATTGAGCCCACCTCACCTTTGCCCTATAGGAATGCAACTTTCTCCAATGCTTTTTGGAGGCTGGCGCCTGACTTTAGAATAATCACCTTTAGAGAAAAATAAGTTTCTTAAAATGTTAACAGGCTTCCTGGCCAGAAGATGATGTAAATCACCTAAACTTTTGCATATGATAAGTTTGAAAGCCTGACTTCGATAAGGATCAGGAACTGCTGTCTTTGCATGCCTCTACCCCTTCCCCCATTATCCTCTATGCACAACTTAAGGTATAAAACTGCTTTGGAAAATAAAGTATGTCCTTTTGTTCACCGGAATTTGGTCTCCCCATGTCGTTCTTTCTTTCACCTTCTGGCTGAATTTTTCCTCTGAGGCAGGGAAGCTTGTCAAGCCTACTAATTTTGCCTGGGCTTCTAAGATCCAACCGGGGAGGCCTTAGTGTCTCCTCTCCTTCGGGAGAACGGGAGGAAGCCTGCGGCCTTCGTAGGTGACATTAATTCCCTGCTTTGGAATTTTATTCAGCCTCTTTTCTTCACTGAATTTTCCTACTGAGCTATCCTTATTTCAACCGCTTTTCTCCACTAAATTTCCTCACTGAGCTATCCTCATTCTATTACTCTTTATATCCTTAATTAACATTTAATTAAGCAATTGTCTCCTGATCTTCGCCTACGCCGTCTCTCCTTCGAATACCCTGGATCAGCCGGGGCTGGTCCCCGGCAGGTGGCGCCCGAACAGGGACTTTCGAAGGTAAGCTCCCCGCACCTGTCTACATTTATGTTCATAACATGTAGCAACCTACTCTTTGCTCCAGTTCTTTATAGTCTTTTCCATATTTCAGCAAATACGGCAAATGATAGTATTAGGTTGGTGCAAAAGTAATTACAGTTTTTGCATTGTTGAAAATTGCTTTTTGATACTGGAATACATTCTAAATAAATGTGGTCATCACTTCAATGTGCATTTCTTGCTTTATGCTTTTTTGCTAGTGAGTTATGACTTACTATTTTACATTTATTTTAGACTAGGGAAATGATATTAGACAAAAAGCAAATTCAAGCGATTTTCTTATTTGAGTTCAAAATGAGTCATAAAGCAGTGGAGACAACTCACAACATCAACAACACATCTGGCTCAGGAACTGATAATGAATGTATAGTACAGTGGTGGTTCAAGAAGTTTTGCAAATGAGACGAGAGCCTTGAAGATGAGCACTGTGGCTGGCCATTAGAAGTTGACAAGGAACAACTGAGTGGATCACTGAAGCCAATCCTCTTTCAACTATTTAAAAAGTTGCCAAAGAACTCACTGTCTACCATTCTATGGTCATTCATCATTTGAAGCAAATTGGAAAGGTGAAAAAGATAAGTGGGTGCCTCCTGAGCTGACAGAAAATCAAAAAAAATCGTTTTGAAGTGTCATCTTCTCTTATTCTATGCAATGACAACAAACCATTAATTAAACAGATTGTGATATGTGACAAAAACTGGATTTTATATGACAACTGACAATGACCAGCTCAGCAGCTGGACCAAGAAATAGCTCCAAAGCACTTCCCAAAGTCAAACTTGCACCAAAAAAATGTCATGATTACTGATTGGCAGTCTACTGCCCATCTGATCCACTACAGCCTTCTGAATACCAAAGAAACCATTTACACCTATGAAGTATGCTCAGCAAATCTATGACATGCACCAAAACCTGCAATGCTTACAGGCAGCATTAACAGAAATGACCCAATTCTTCTCCATGACAATGCTCGACCGCACATCGCACAACCAATGCTTCAAAAGTTGAATGAATTGGGCTATGAGGTTTTTCTCTCATCCACCACATTCACCTGACCTCTTGCCAAGAGACTACTACTTCTTCCAGTATCTCAACAACTTTGCCCAGGGAAAATGTTTCCATAACCAGCAGGAGGCAGAAAATGCTTTCCAAGAGATCGTCGAACACTGAAGCATGGATTTTTATGTTACAGGAATAAGCAAACATTATTTCTCGTTGGCAAAACTGCATTGATTTTAATGGTTCCTATTTTGATTAATAAAAATATGTTTGAGCCTTGTTATAATGATTTAAAATTCACTGTCTGAAACTATTAATTATGTTTGTACCAACCTAATACTTATAATTGCACAACAGGAAAAGTGGAAGAAGCTCCTCATTTCTGAAAGCAACCCAGCTGCATTAGACCCCATCTGTACTTCCAACTGACAAAGGGATCTATACATCAACATACTTTTATGCAACCCATTTGGAGCACAGTATGAAACATACTGGTTAGTCTATTCTCTTTTCTCTTAACCATGCTGCTGCTAAGTCACTTCAGTCGTGTCTGACTCTGTGCGACCCCATAGACGGCAGCCCACCAGGCTCCCCCGTCCCTGGGATTCTCCAGGCAAGAACAATGGAGTGGGTTGCCATTTCCTTCTCCAATGCAGGAAAGCAAAAAGTGAAAGTGAAGTTGCTCAGTCATGTCCGACTCTTCGCGACCCCATGGACTGCAGCCTACCAGGCTCCACCGTCCATGGGATTTTCCAAGCAAGAGTACTGGAGTGGGGTGCCATTGCCTTCTCTGTCTCTTAACAGTAAGTTACATGAAAAACTTCAACAAGAGTATTTTAGGAAAAATCAATCCCAGGAACACATAAACTATGAGCTATTTATTTCTAATTATGAGATGAGAGACTAAGGAAAATTTAAGTGAAATGCAGATCAGGAGACCAGAGGAGAAAACAGCAGGAGATTCCCACTACCTTACATGTTAACCATTCCTTTAAGTATACTTTAAATCTAGCTGGAATATGAACACTGCTAAGCTGACTTTATGGGATAGCAGGGGACAAAAACAAGAAAAGAGGGACTGCTTTGGTGGTCCAGTGGTTGGGGGTCTACCTCCCAGTGCAGGGGACATGGGTTCAAGCCCTAATCAGGGAACTAGGTTCCACAGGGCAACTAAGCCTGCACACCACAACTACAGAGCCCAGGCACCGCAACTAAGACTCAATGTCAACAAAAATAAATAAATTAACTAAAGTTTAAAAATAAGAAGAAAAGAAATTTTGTAATTTAATTTATACTACTCCCCTGATTTCTCAGAGAAGTAAGCCGAGGTCTATTGTTAGGCTGCCATCTGTTTATTCTAAGGAGGTACTGAAGAAAGAAATGTTTATCAGGGATTCACCAAATTTGTTCAGCTGCAGGCCTGAGACCAGCTAAACTTGTCTGTTCATAGGATCATTCACTGAGCTGGCAGCCACATCTCCCTTCTCTTCACAGATGGTCTATACTTTGCTCCATGATTCACAAATGCCACATATTTAGAGTTATTTATACTGTTGTGTCTCTAGATATTTTAAATATTCACCTATCTGTTCCTAGCACTCGAGTTTCTAAACATCTAGTCAGACTGCTCTAGGAGAATGTGGAGCCTGAGTACTCATCCTTCAAATGTAGAAACGAGTAAAGAGAACTTAAGCCACTGGGAAGTTCAATGGAAGACTTTCACTGAGTTTATACTCATGCACAAGAGAAAGAAAGAGAAAGCGAAGTAGATGACACAACTGTACCTGATACAAGGGAAATCTAAAGTAGACAATAAATATAGATTATGAAGAATTACGAAGAAAAAAGACTAAAACATCAAAACTAGCTTTACTGTATAAAATGAATGACAATCACAGTTTATTACCTGAAATGCTTACAGTTATTTATATGTAGTTAAGTGAAATCATCATGGTGGGTTTAAAATAGGATATATCTAGGTCTGAATCCTCTTCTACCAATCATTTATAAAGATATAATAATATTGTGAGGCTGTTCAAGAATTAAGTTAGCTAACACATAGAGTGAAAATAATATAGGATTTAGGCATATATGTATAAATAAATGTTAGCTTTTCTTTTTTCCCTTCTTCTTAAATACCAGAGAGAGCACAATGGTTTGCTTCTACTTCAGCATTCATTAAACATTTGTTGCTATTATGTGTATATGATTATCCTAGATGCTTACCAATTGTGGAAAGATATTCCTTTGAGCCCATTGGTGAGGATAATTAATACTGGAAAGAAGCATGACTTTACAATGACATGATATTTTTTAAATCAGTGTTCCATGATATATGTAAGAATTATTAGACTCACTTTCTTCCAGTTTTAAAGAAACTGAGGGATTGTTTCCTGTTTCATCCACATTTCCTTCACCACCTCCTCGAGATCTTGAATTCCATACTTTAATCACTTCAACATCATTGTCACTGCCACTTCCACTTGAGCTACTATCTTTTTTTCCCTTTTTCCCCTTTGCTTTTTTCTTTCTAAAAAAGAGAACAAATTCAAATGATTAGAGAAACACAGGAAAAATACAAGTGCCAATTATTAGAGGACAATCAGCAAGTTGGGATTTTAAACATGTCAACACAGGGCACAAAAAGTATTCAATTTACTTTGTATAATCATCAGAGCTTAAACTCATGGAGGTTTCATCGGAATCTGAAGCTATAAATTCATCCATACTGTCTTCATCAAAATATCCCTAGGGAAAAAAAATGAACATTTTAAGAATTTATTTCAATTTATACTGGAAATTATAATGATGATGTCTATTTCATTTAAGGATAAGTTCATTGTTATGAGATAAGAAAGAACTGAAGAACTATAATATATTAGAAAAAATAAAGGAAACATCACAGATATGACTAATAAATGCAACGTGAAGTCTTAGATTGACTCATGGAAAAGAAAAGGGATGTAAATACAAAAACTGATGAAATCCAATTAACCTCCATTGTTTAGTTACTAGTACTTATGTGAATTTCTTAATTCTGACTATTTTACTATGGTTATGCAAGATGTTAATCTATGACAGAAGAGACAAGAATATACAATTGAAAAAAAGCAGTCTCTTTAATAAGTGGTGCCGGGAAAACTGGACAGCTATATGTAAAAATGAAATTAGAACATTCCCTAACACCATACACAAAAATGAACTCAAAATGGATTAAAGACTTAAACGTAAGGCTGGATAATATAAAACCCTTATAGGAAAACATAGGCAGAACACTCTCTAACATAAATCGCAGCAAGATCTTTTTTGACTCACCTCTGAGAGTAATGAAGATAGAAACAAAAATAAACAAATGGGACTTAATTAAAATTTAAAAAGCTTTTGCAAAGCAAAGGAGACCAGAGACAAAAATGAGGTACTATGTCACACTGGTCAGAATGACAATCATCAAAACTCTATAAACACTATATACTAGAGAGGGTGTGGAGAAAGGGGAACCCTTTATACTGTTGGTGTGTGTGTGCTTAGTCGCTCAGTCATGTCTGACTCTTTGTGACCTCATGGATTGTAGCCTGCCAAGTTCCTCTGTCCATGGGAATTCTCCAGGCAAGAAAACTGGAGTGGGTGGCCATGCCCTCCTCCAAGGGATCTTTCCAACCCAGGGATCTAACCCAGGTCTCCCATATTGCAGGTGGATTCTTTACTATCTGAGCCACCAAGGAAGCCTTGTTAGTGGGAATGTAAATTGGAATAGTCAGTATGGAGAACAGTATGGAGGTTCCTTAAAAAACTAAAAGTAGAGTTGCCACATGATCTAGCAATCCCAGTCCTGGGAATATACCTGAAAAAAAACTGTAATTCAAAAAGTGTACAACAGCCAGGACATGGAAGCAACCTAAATGTCCACTGACAGAGAAATGGATGAAGAGTATGTGGTATACAATGGATATTATTCAGCCATAAAAAATGAAATGATGCCATTTGCAGCAACATGGATGGACCTAGAGATTATCATTCTGAGTGAAGTCAAACAGAGAAGGACAAATATTGTATGATATTGCTTATATGTGGAATCTAAAAAAAGGGTACAAGTGAACTTATTTAAGCAACAGAAATAGAGTCACAGGTGTAGAAAACAATCTTATGGTTACCATCAGGAAGGGAATAGGGGATTGGAATTGACATATACACAATACTATAATAAAGACCTACTGTACAGCAGAAAGAACTCTACTCAATACTCAGTAATGACCTATATGGGAATAGAATCTAAAAAAGAGTGGATATATGTACAACTCATTCACTTTGCTATACAACAGAAAGTAACACAACATTGTAAATCAACTATATGCCACTAAATTTTTTTTAAAAATTAACATTTAACACTCCTTCCATAATCACAATTCATTCAAACACAGAGTAATTAACTAGAAATAAAATAGGCTGAAGTACTGTACCATAAAGAAAAAGAAATCTGAATATACAGTAAGTCTATACAGATCAACCTTTTTCCAAAGTTATTCTACTTACTACAGATACCTTTTGATTAATTTTAGGTTAGTTAATTTACCTTATTTTCTTTACTAATGTAGTCCAGCTGCAAACACCATGGATGAGTCCAGATTCTACTTAACATTTGAAAATCTTGGAAAAGTTTTGCACCTGCCTTTCCTCTTCCACCTTCGCTGCTATTACCTACACCTGATCAAAAGAAAAAAAAAAAAGAGCTAACATTAAGACATAAGAATTCTCTAGCTCAACTAAGGTGTTTCTGTATTAGGACCTTAGCTTTACCTGTGCATCAGAATACTCTGGCCCTGTAGAGAAGCTAACAGGCCCTCATTTTTAGACTATTTCAAAACACACAAACAGGATTACAAAAGAAATCCAACATACAGAAATCATCAAAATGTTAAAAAAAAAAAAAACTTGTGGTATAATGATATGCAACCTTATTAATGCATTAAATAACAAAATATAGTAGTAAGTTTAACAATGGCCTGAAATTCTGAAGTACTGATAAAGGCAAATAAGTTTGATTTATGAGTAACAACAATAATATGTAGAAATATTTCTTATTTCTATTGGTAACAAAGTCACAGCTATCACTAATACTACTATGGTTTAATAACTGGAAAAATGCCATATTTTTGATAGAGGTTAGTGAAAACAGGCAGTATTTTCTTATTCAGGTCCTAGATTCTATCCATGTGCTCTAGATTACAAATTCCTGCTTTAGATAAAGCCACTCTCTGTACACAGTACTTAAGCAAAACTCTTACGTCAAAAACCCAGTATTTATAAAAAGTGTTTTTCAAATTGAAAAAATTATTTATTTTGCCCAGAGAAACTTCAACAATATATTTTTTATATAAAAATGAAGTAAAAACGAAATGAATGTACATTTCATTAAGATGACAAAATTATCAAGGGGGTAAAACACAAAAGAACAAAGTTGGTCTTTTAAAAGAACAGTATTTAAACAATAACATTTTTCTGTCCACAGTTTTAAAAGATCTAAATTCACATCTCCATGAGGGACAAGATGTATATTCAGTGATGATATGAAATATGAATAAAAAAGCATAAAAATCCAGTACTTGCTATTTTGCCTGATTAGAGGTATTGCCACTGTGTATGATAGAAATCATTGCTGTGAAAATGAGGCATCTAATTTTTTGATAGCATTCCCTTATAATCCTTTTATTTCTACAAAGACATAAAATGAGTCTTCTTTTCACCTGAACACTTAAAGAGGCTAAGGTATGCCTGTATCTTGTTCTGGTTTTGATTTACATTTCCCTGATAGCTAATCATATTGAGCAACATTTAGAGAAGTGTTTCTCAGGCAAAGGGTACATCAGAATCACCCAGAGGAATTATAAAAATGCAGCTGCCTAAGCCCTACTCTAGAACCATTGAATCAACCTGTAATGTGTGGTACATAGATCGATTCATTTTTAAAGACAATAGGAGTTTATTGTTCTCTATTTATAAGAGTACAATTCAGTGGCATTAAGTATAATCAAAACATTGTACAACCATCAGCACTCTCCATTTCTAAAACTTTTTCCATCATTGTTAACAGAAAACTCTGTACCTGTTAAATGAATCTGACTCTTCAAGTCAATTCTAAATGTAATCACACAGTATTTGTCCTTTTGTTTCCAACTTATTTTACTTAACATGATGTCTTCAAGTTCCATTCACGTCAGAATTTCTTTAAAAGATTGTAATATTCCATTGTTTGTATATATCATATTTTGTTAATCTATTCATTACTTGATGGACACTTTGATTGCTTCCATGTTTTTGGCTATTACAAATAATACTGCTATATAAACATGAATTGGTAAGTATCTGTTTTGCATTCTTGCTTTCAATTATTTTGAAAGTAGAATTTTACCTAGAAGTACAATTGCTGTATCACATGGTAATTCTCTGCTTAACCCTTTGAGGAATTGCCACACTTTTGTCACAGCACCTACACAAGTGTTCTAATTCCTCCATATCACTTCCAACACTTATTATCTTTATTTGAGAGTCATCCTATTGGGTGTGATGTGGCATCTCTTGGTTTTATTTGCATTTCTTGAATAACTAGTGATAATGTAGAGCATTTTTTAATGTGCTTATCAGTCACTTGTATATCTTTTTTGAAGAAATGTCTATTGAAAACCCCTATGTCCATTTTTGAACTTTGTTTGGTTTTTTGTTGTTGTTAGGTTGTAAGGGGCTTCCCAGGTGGTGCTAGTGGCAAGAACCCGCCTGCCAATGCAGAAGACCTAAGCAACACAGGTTGGATCCCTAGGACGGGAAGATCCCCTGGAGGAGGGCAAAGCAACCCACTTGCCTGGAGAATCCCATGGACAGAGGAGCCTGGTGGGCTACACTGCACAGGGTCACAAAGAGTCAGACATGACTGAAGCAAATGAGCACATGCAGTTGTAAGAGTTCTTTATATGTTCTGGATATTAATCCCTTTTAGGAAAATGACTTACAAATATTTTCTTCCATTCTGTAGACTGTTTTTGTATGTGCTCCATTTCTGCATGCCTAAGACAATGTATGGATTTTAATTTAAGCTAAAAATCAGGCTGTTTTAAAACTAAGTATTCACATTTATAAAATCTAAAGTGTTTACTGAAGACAGAGGCTTACATGTAAATAGAAACTTTTGATGGAAAGTGAAAGTTTTAGCTCCTCGGTTGTGTGTGACTCTTTGTGACACCATGGACTGTAACCCACCAGGTTTCTGTCCATGGAATTCTCCAGGCAAGAATACTGGAGTGGGTGGTCATGCCCTCTTCCAGGGGAAATTCCTGATCCAGGAATCAAACCTGCACCTCTAGCACTGCAGGCAGATTCTTCACTGTCTGAGCCAACTGTATTTTTTAGAGAATGAAGGAAAATTAAGAAGATACTAATTTTCTTGAAATTCATTAAATTTAGTCTCTTATGACTTTAATTCTGCAAATATTAAATATACTATAAACTATTACTACTAAACTTACCATCAAATTGTTGCTAGTATTAAAAGAAAAATTTATATGAACTTCTTAAAGCTAAGTTGAATATAAAAAGAGTCAAAGAAACAAAAGTATTTTTGGACTATGTAATCAATAAAGTATCAAAGATTTTAATTCCAAGTGAGACAGGTGACATTTTGGGAGAAATATTTTGATGGTTTCTAGTGAGAATCAAGATAAAGCAGCTTTTAATATAATCCATTTGGCCTTTTATGAGAGTTTTTTTCAAGGGGTTATTAACTCAGGTTATTCTACTTTAAGGAAAATAACATCACATTTAGTAGGGGGGAAATTCCAAGACATTCTCATGTCTGAAAGACTGATGGCACCAGATAAATTAACAACCATACCTTTCTTAGTTAAGAAGCTATAGCAGTTAGTACTTTAGATATTTATTCCTATCAATTAAAGTCATAAAAAATGAGGCTCCCTTAAATCTTAAATATTGCACTGCTCTTAGAAAGAGTATGTTTTAATATCTATACATGAGCTATTAACATTTTGCTGTTGGTTATTAAACACAACTGATTCTTTAATATTTTTAAACAGTACGTTCCCCACAATGAAACAAAATTTTAAATATTTTGGAGAAAATATTAAGTGACCAAATTTAGCACCTTTTATTATTCAGAGAGTAAAGTCTCTCTGATGTTGAGAGGTCTCAACATCCCTCTCTTTCTCACTGGAATGACTATATTTAGTTAATGATGTCTGCATTTTTTGTCATTCAAGTCCAAATGGTACAATAAATCTAATAGCTTATGATTAACATACAAATGAAAATGTGTGCCTTATTAGAAATGATCTCCTTTCAAAAATCAGTCCGAAAATTGTTTTAAAAATAAAGCAAAAAAATCTCTATAAAATACAAACATTCGAAACCTGTTTTCCCCAAAGTAGAACAACTGTTGAGGACCATCATCATTATTCTATTTTCTAAAGTAGAAATTATCTGTCACAAAGAGTGTTATTTTAACCACTAATATGAAGCATCACTGTAATGTGTGTGTATAAACCTCCACTCTCTATTATTCTTTGATCACTTGTTGTATCGAAAATGGCTGAAGAGTACCTTCTAACCTATAGCCCCTAAATAAATCTGGCACATCAACTGGGGAAAGGTACCAGAATAAAGTGACGAACAAGTAAAAAATTTCACTCCAGACCAAACAGAAACTAACGTTTTGCTCTGTGAATGGTGACAACCTTGGACAAACACATATACAAACACCTGAATTTATTGATGATGAAACAGAATCTATCTGCTGTATGTTTTAAAAGCACATAGAGCGACTTTCCTGGTAGTCCAGTGGTTAAGATCTGCCTTCAATGCAGGGGACATGGGTTCAATCCCTGGTCCAGGAACTAAGATCCCACATGCTGTGGGGCAACTCAGCCCACATGCCACAACTAGAGAAAAGCCATCATGCTGCAACTACATAGCCCACATGCTCTGGAACTCACATGCCACAAGTGAAGAGAAGCCTACGTGCCGCAACAAAAGATATTACATGCCGCAGCTAAGATCCAATATAGTCAAAGATAAAAAAAATAAAGTTTAAATAACAACAATTAAAAAAAGCATATGGAAAAGAGTATAAGTTCCTCATAATGTAATCACTCAGAAAATAACCTGTTATTAACATATTTGTGTATTTTAGGCATTTCTGTGTATTTTTATTGTAACACTGGGACATAATATATGCCCTGCTTTGTATTTTGCCCCCCTTTCCCTTCAACATTTGTCAACTTGATACCTAAAAAACCCATTTCATGAGTTTGACTTATAGGTCTTTTATTAATGTGGTTGGATATTTTTTAATAATACACTGGAATTTTATGTATCTTCTTCTTTGGATTTAGTCAAATACATAATATTTTATGAAATAAAAGCTCTTTACAAATTAAGGCATTATTGATATATTCTATATATTTTTTCACTAGTTTGTTCCTTAATTTTATTTTGAGAATATTAGCTTTTTAATGAGAAATATTTTTTGTTTTTATAATATAAACATACCATTTTACACAAATTCAAAATTGCAAAAGAACAACTGATGTGGTAAAATTACCACGACAGCATTCTTCAGAAAAAGAATGTCTTAAGAAAGAAAAAAACAATAAACTAAGTCTATTTGTTACCTGTTAAGTGATCTAAGTAGTACTGATAGAGTTTGCACTGAATAGGAGTCATTCTCACAGCTAAAACATACTCATGCTTTGGAGGTAAAAACTTTGTTAATGCTGTATAATCTTTCCTCTGTAATTAATAATAAACAGAATGAAAATTAGTTAAATATATGACAGGAATTAACTGCTCTAAGAATCATCACTGCTTGCAACTAAAAAGTGCACACAAATAAAAGGTACCAGACATATAAGAAAACATTTACTTAAATATAATTACCCTCTTTAATCACACAATGATCCCATTTAATTGTAGTTAATGTATTTCATGTGACTACATAGTATGACTCACTGGTAAAAAGATACTGCAACACACCAGGCAGGTTTTAAATTGAAGTGGCCATACTACCAAATGAGCAATTTAGGTTTTCAAATGGTCTCCTCTATATAGAAAAAAAGAAAAGAAAAAAAAGGTGGGGAGGGGATACAGTAGGTAGTGCTAGCAAAAAGAATTGCTTTAATCATACAGTAAAACAGATGAATCAAAGTCCAATGCAGTCTGAGTTATCCTTTGGGTAAAGTGTGCAAACATGCCAGAGGATAACATATAACATCAGGGGGAATGTTTGTCCAATTGAGAAAACAAGCCATGTATAGGCATTCTTAATATAGGAACAAGAAAGAAAGAACACTAATGTGATAGATACAAATAACTACCTAAATCAGAAAAATGCCACCTAGGTAGTAGCAGTAATACAGAAATAAGAGTACCTGCTAGTACCTGTGGGTAACCTGAACAAACAGAATGACTTTACCTTATATAACGGGAGTACAGTCAGTCAAAAGGACAGCCTATCTCATCTGTTATATCCATTAACAGCTGGTGTCTTAAGAAAAATAAAGAACTGAGATCTATTAACTGCTTGCTCAGTCTCTATATCCTTATCTACTCATTAACAATGGTTTACTGAAGATCTATGTGTAAAGAACACTATTAGTCCATTAAAGTTATTGTATGTACTTGGAATTAATAAAACTGTTTCTTCAGGATTACTTCTTTCATAATTCATAAGTGCCTTTCCTACAACCATTTCAAACAAATGAGGTTTGGAATACTATATTATAAATTCTGGTGAGCACAGAAATCTCTATCATAATAGCTGTGGTCCTTATACATATTCCCTATCATAAGGATGAGAAAAATCTAAACATTAACATATAACCATATACAGCTATACATCCAGCAAATGAATTAATCAAGTATGTTCTAAACTTCTCAATGCAATTTTTTTAAAGTTCAATACTAAATAAACTTTGGAAAAGAGTGCAAGAAGATTTAACTGTAAAACTACTGAAAGGAGACAGAAAACACAAAATAATTCAAGTTTAAATTCAGAAAACATTTTGAGATTACAGTATAACAAAGTAACAATATATTATTACTGTGGAATGTACTTGTACCTGAACACATCCAGCTAACATTTCATAGAGAATGTGAGCTCGTTTTTTCATTACTCTGACATCTACCATGGTAGAATCTGCACACTGACCATTTTGGATTGGATTTATAAACCGATTCCTGAATTCCTTAATGGATCCAAGCAAATTTTCTTTGATAAAGTTAACCATGCAATGATCTAAGAAAGAAGATATTAGTTCATTAACAACAGTAACAGCTAAAAGAACTGAGAAAATTTCTCTGACAAAAAGCTCATGTCAAAAATGCCTGCCATGGCAGCATTAGAATTAAGATACAAAGAAAGAACACCAAACTGAGTGTAGACTAAACACTGGTTTATCAGTCTGATCTAGAACTGGATTACCTAAACCAGATGAGAACTTCAAATAAAACCCAATCCAAAATTCTAGACTGTTTAGGAAATTAATGTTTAGGAAAAACAACACCTAGAACATTTTATTCTAACTCACTAGTCTTTATAATACATATTGAGTATAAAACAACTGCTCTGTAATTCTATGACTTTATGATCAGCAAGCATATCTTGTGAAAACAACATAGATACTGAACCAAAATAATAAAATCAATTAATAAGCTACTAGATCAAATTTTGAATTAACTGATTTAGTTCAAGAAGTCCTAAATAATTGCCCTATGCTGTACAGGACCACAACGTGAAACAGGGCAACATTCTATAAATGGGGAAAGAAAAAAGGGGAAAACTGGAACAGACCAAAATAAAGATAAAATATAGATATATAGTATAGATAAATATAAAGAAAGATAAAGTGAAACAGTAACCAGTATTACAAATAATAAAACAGAAAACATTAACTATAAAAATACTGAGAATGGAAATAACATAAAAATAACAAAAAAATTTAGAACAGATTACAGTGGAATATTTCAATTTGTTATTTGCTGCATAACTCATGTTCCCTCTTTAGTGTCATCACAAACATATGAAAATGAGGGAAACTCAAAAGTCACTTCTCTGGGTTCACATCATTTATCCTCAGCCTCAGCAAACTGTATTCTGACATGAATTCAACACAACTATCCTCCAATCTCCACCTTCCTAAAACTTTCATTTAGCATAGCATTTCTTTCCAAGCTCCTAACAGTAACTCGTCCAAAACTGGATACATTCTTTTACACATTGACTCACACTCAATTAGGTTATTTTGAAGTGGTGTTCCCGTTAAAATAATTCTCCTCCTTGATCGTATAGAATTCATAGCTTTTGAAACAGCAGATGCTTCATTTTTTAGAATATGGCCTTCATCACAAACAACAAAGTCAGGTCCTAGAAAAACAACATTTAATACATAGTAAAATTAAAAGCACAATCCATTTAAGTAAAGTTAAACACTTTACAGTGCTGCTCTTATGGAAAGATGCTGTGGAAACAACATCCTGATAAGAACAGTTATATTTTATCTGCTGCTGTATTTGGTTAATGTGGTACTAACAGTATTAATTTTATTAAAGTGCTATTATGATGGTACTTAAGGACCTCTGAATAAGAGTACAATATAAGTTAAAACTACCATTTGAGATCAAGAGTAACTTATATATACTAGAAAAGACAAATTACAAAAGCTACATTCAAAGAAACACTATAGAAATCACAATAGACCAAGTACTACTTCCCATTTGACTTACTTCACAAAACTAGTAGTCATTGCTGGGAAAAAATTTAACTGATAAAGGACAGCTAAACTGACTGTTACATGGGTATGGAGGTAGGAAGAAAAACCTTGTCCAAGCTACAGATCTCATACCAGAATGGGTAAAGTATCCTATAAACACAAATCGCTTGCAGGTTAATATACACAGCCTTGACGTACTCCTTTCCTATATGGAATCAATCTGTTGTTCCATGTCCAGTTCTAACTGTTGCTTCCTAACCTGCATACAGGTTTCTCAAGAGGCAGGTCAGGTGGTCTGGTATTCCCATCTCTTTCAGAATTGTCCACAGTTTATTGTGATCCACACAGTCCAAGGTTTTGGTATAGTCAATAAAGCAGAAATAGATATTTTTCTGGAACTCTCTTGCTTCTTCAATGATCCAGTGGATGTTGGCAATTTGATCTCTGGTTCCTCTGCCTTTTCTAAAACCAGCTTAAACATCTTGAAGTCCAGGTTCACGTATTGCTAAAGCCTGGCTTGGAGTTTAAGCATTACTTTACTAGCAAGTGCTGCTGCTGCTACTGCTAAGTTGCTTCAGTCGTGTCCGATTCTGTGCGACCCCATAGACAGAAGCCCACCAGGCTCCGCCATCCCTGGGATTCTCCAGGCAAGAGAACTGGAGTGGGTTGCCATTTCCTTCTCCAATGCATGAAAGTGAAAAGTGAAAGTAAAGTCACTCAGTCCTGTCCGACTCTTAGTGACCCCATGGACTGCAGCCTACCAGGCTCCCCCGTCCACGGGATTTTCCAGGCAAGAGTACTGGAGTGGGGTGCCATTGCCTTCTCCATACTAGCGTGTGAGATGAGTGTAATTGTGCGGTAGTTTGAGCATTCTTGGGCATTGCCTTTCTTTGGGATTGGAATGAAAACTGACCTGTTCCAGTCCTGTGGCCACTGCTGAGTTTTCCAAATTTGCTGACATATTGAGTGCAGCACTTTCACAGCATCATCTTTCAGGATTTGAAACAGCTCAACTGGAATTTCATCACCTCCACTAGCTTTGTTCATAGTGATGCTTCCTAAGGCCTACTTGACTTCCCATTCCAGGATGTCTGGCTCTAGGTGAGTGATCACACCATCCTGATTATCTGGGTTGTGAAGATCTTTTTTGTATAATTCTTCTGTGTATTCTTGCCACCTCTTCTTAATATCTTCTGCTTCTGTTATACCATTTCTGTCCTTTATCAAGCCTATCTTTGCATGAAATGTTCCCTTGGTATTTCTAATTTTCTTGAAGAGATCTCTAGTCTGTCCCATTCTGTTGTTTTCCTCTATTTCTTTGTATTGATCACTGAGGAAGGCTTTCTTATTGCTCCTTGCTATTCTTTGGAACTCTGCATTCGAATGGGTATATCTTTCCTCTTCTCCTTTGCTTTTCGCTTCCCTTCTTTTCACAGCTATTAGTAAGGCCTCCTCAGATAGCCATTTTGCTTTTTTGCATTTCTTTTTCTTGGGGATGGTCTTGAACCCTGTCTCCTGTACAATGTCACGTACCTCCATCCATAGTTCATCAGGTACTCTGTCTATCAGATCTAGTCCCTTAAATCTATTTCTCACTTCCACTATATAGTCATAAGGGATTGATTTACATCATACCTGAATGGTCTAGTGGTTTTCTCCACTTTCTTCAATTTCAGTCTGAATTTGGCAATAAGTTCATGATCCGAGCCACAGTCAGCTCCCAGTCTTGTTTTTGCTGACTGTATAGAGCTTCTCCATCATTGGCTGCAAAGAATATAATCAATATGATTTCTTTGTTGACCATTTGGGGATGTTCATGTGTAGAGTCTTCTCTTGTGTTGTTGGAAGAGGGTGTTTGCTATGACCAATGCGTTCTCTTGGCAAAACTCTATTAGCCTTTGCCCTTCTACATTCTGTACTCCAAGGCCAAATTTGCCTGTTACTCCAGGTGTTTCTTGACTTCCTACTTTTGCATTCCAGTCCCCTATAATGAAAAGGACATCTTTTTGGCTGTTAGTTCTAGAAGATCTTGTAGGTCTTCATAGAACTGTTCAATTTCAGCTTCTTCAGCATTACTGGTTGGGGCATAGACTTGGATTACTGTGATATTGAATGTTTTGCCTTGGGAACAAACAGAGATCATTCTGTCATTTTTGAGATTGCATCCAAGTACTGCTTTTTGGACTCTTTTGTTGACTATGATGGCTACTCCATTTCTTCTAAGGTATTCCTGCCCACAGTAGTAGACATAATGGTCACCTGAGTTAAATTCACCCATTCCAGTCCATCTTAGTTCACTCATTTCTAGAATGTCAATGTTCACAATTGCCATCTCCTGTTTGACCACTTCGAATTTGCCTTGATTCATGGACCTAACATTCCAGGTTCCTATGCAATATTGCTCTTTACAGTATCGAACCCTGCTTGCATCACCAGTCCCATTCACAACTGGGTGTTGTTTTTGCTTTGGCTGCATCCCTTCATTCTTTCTGGAGTATTTCTCCACTCATCTCCAGTAGCATATTGGGCACCTACCGACCTTTGGAGTTCATCTTTCACTGTCCTATCTTTTTGCCTTCTCATAAGGAATACGTCAAGGCTGTATATTGTCATCCTGCTTATTTAACTTACATGCAGAGTATATCATGAGAAACACTGGGCTGGAGGAAGCACAAGCTGGAATCAAGATTTCCAGGAGAAATATCAATAACCTCAGATATGCAGATGATACCACTCTTATGGCAGAAAGTGAAGAAGAATTAATGAAAGTGCAAAGAGGAGAGTGAAAAAGTTGGCTTAAAGCTCAAAATTCAGAAAACTAAGATCATGGCATCTGGTCCCATCACTTCATGGGAAATAGATGGGGAAACAGTGTAAACAATGGCTGACTTTATTTTTCTGAGCTCCAAAATCACTGCACATGGTGATTGCAGCCATGAAATTAAAAGACTCTTACTCCTTAGAAGGAAAGTTATGACCAACCTAGACAGCATATTCAAAGGCAGAGACATTACTTTGCCATCTAGTCAAGGCTATGGTTTTTCCAGTGGTCATGTATGGATGTGAAAGTTGGACTATAAAGAAAGCTGAGTGCCGAAAAATTGATGCTTTTGAACTGTGGTGTTGGAGAAGACTCTTGAGAGTCCCTTGGACTGCAAGGAGATCCAACCAATCCATCCTAAAGGAGATCAGTCCTGGGTGTTCATTGGAAGGACTGATGTTGAAGCTGAAACTCCAATAGCTTGGCCGCCTGATGAGAAGAGCTGACTCATTTAAAAAGACTCTGATGCTGGGAAAGATTGAGGACAGGAAGAGAAGGGGACGACAGAGGATAAGATGCTTGGATGGCATCACCAACTCGATGGACATGGGTTGGGTAGACTCCAGGAGTTGGTGATGGACCGGGAGGCCTGGCATGCTGTAGTTCATGGGGTCGCAAAGAATCGGACACGACTGAGTGACTGAACTGGACTGAGCTAATATACACATAAATTACTTAAACACTGATTTAAACAATAGCAATTGTCAAATTATCCCCTATATTTTAGGCATTACAGAAAATGCATTTTCTACATGATTTCAGAAGTAACTGCTTCAGTATGATTGACCAAATAACACAATTGCTATTCAATGTTCAGATGGAACTACATGAAGAATAAGATTTATTTTTAAACTAATCAACTTTTTAAAAATGAAAATACGAATCTTGCTTTATATGTAAAAACTTATTATTTATTTTGAATCCTAAAAAGTTTTCTAAATATAAAAATTATCTTTTATACAAGTGATTAAAATGATTTCTACTACCTAATATTACGTGTTCATGAGGGTGTGGTGAAGCAGGTACTGATACATCCTTTGTGGAAGTCTAAGCTAGTATCAACGGGGCTTCCCTGGTGGCTCAGATGGTAAAGAATCTGCCTGCAAAGCAGAAGACCTGGGTTCAATCCTTGAGTCAGGAAAATCCCCTGGAGAAGGGAATGGCTACCCACTCCACTATTCTGGCCTGGAGAATTTCATGGACAGAAGAGACTGGTGGGCTATAGTCCATGAGGTTGCAAAGAATTGGACACAACACAGTGACTAACACTTTCACTTTTCACAAACTGTTAATCAAATACTGTGGAAGACAATTTCATAATATCTACTAAAATGTAAAATATGTTGCACCCTTAACCCAAATTTCAGCTTCTGGGAATTTATCCTAAAGCTATACTTCCACAAGTATCATAAGATACATGAAGTATTCTCTGAAGCATTGTTATGGTGGGAAATTGAAACAACTTAAAAGCTTGGTCAAAGGGGTTAATAAAACTATGCTATGATGGAATGTTGCAGAACTTAAAATTAATGATGTACATTTCTTTGCACTATCCTTCAAAGATATGTCAAATGTGTTGTTACTAAACAAAAGGAAGAGAGTTTCAAAATCTATATTATGATCCCATTTTATTTAAATAACCACCTCAAACAGGGTAATTTTTATCTATGTACACATATATGTAGAGAAGTAAAGGATTAACCTGGCCCAAAAAACAGTTTAGCCTTTGCCTCCAGCTCTAGGGCGGTAACCTCTAAATTCCAGGAATGTCTAACTTGATAAAAATTTGTTTACCTAGATGGCTTGGGAAACATTAGAGATAGTGTATGCTAACAAGGTGATTGGGCTGAAGGGAGATCAGCTCTGGGCATCTAGCATCTTCTCAACTTCTGGAGGGACTAGAAACTAAGATGACCCACATGAGTGGTCAACCATATCTATGTGACCAAGCCCAAACTTCAGACACCAAGGCTCGGATGAATACGCCTGCTTGGCAATATCCCATGTGTACTGTCACTATAACACCAGTCTAATCACAAGAAAAACAACAGACACCAGTGAACATCCTACAGGATACTTTAATAACACTCCTCAAGACTGACAAGATAACAGAAAATAAAAGAAAGACTAATAAACTGACATAGACCAGAGAAGAATGTGGAGACATGACAAACGCTATGTGGTACCCAGGATGGGATCCTGGAACAGAAAGTGGATGGTAATATTAAACTGGTAAAATTCAAATATGGTTTAGAGTCTAGTTACTAATATATCAATTTCTTAGTTTTGACCAATCTACCATGGCAATGTAAGATGAACAGTGGGGGATTTGGGTCCAGGATAAATGGGAACTTTCTTTACTGTCATTTCAACTTGTCTGTAAACAAATAAACAAAAATTTCAAAATAATGTTTTTTTAATGTCACTAAATAGCTTACATAGAAAAACAAACATTACTCATTATATTATAAACTTTCATTTCTTTTTAATTTATTTCCTCATGATCAAATTAAACATCTGAAACTTGTTTTAAACTGTTTCAAGGAAACCTTCTGAAAAATATGCTGCAAAACTATTCACTAGCTTATAGCTCTCTGACAACAAAACAACCACAGGATTTTAGACAACTATTTTAGTCATGAGAAAAGGACAAACTTAACATTTACAATAGCAGTTAGTTTGATACATGTTGATTATATCATTACTTTAAAAAAAAAGGCAAAAGAGTACAGACTTTCAGTTATAAAATGAATAAGGTCTGAGGATCTAATGTGTAAACAACATGGTGATAACAAGGTGACTATAGCTGATAACAATGCACTATATAACTGAAATCTGAAAATGAGTAGAGCATAAATGTCATGACCAAAAAGAAAAAGAAAACTACGTGAGATAATGGATGTGTAACACAAAGGGTTTACCCTTTCACAATGTATCAAAAGATTACATGTATCAAAAGATTACATTGTACATTTTAACTGTTACAATTTTACTTCTCAATTAAACCTCAATAAGCTGAAAAAATAAATTAAAAATAAAATTTAAAAGGGGCAAAGCCATGGATTCTATTCAAATGATTCTATTATTCAAATTCAAATTATTCTATTCAAAATAATACTAATATTTTGGCAGTGAAAAATTAGACTTTCTCAACAAACATTTAAAGCCTCAACAGTGTCTTAAAGTAATTAGATATAACAGATAAAGTTTGAAAAGAAAAAAAATATAGAACACAAGTAACTAAATATTGTTGGCTCTGGGACAGTTAGAACTTGCTGCTTTTCCAAGTCACAAATAAGGATTAAATATTTGGATCTTGCATCATGAGGATACTGTCAACAGCACTGTAAATATTAACCTTCCACAGTGATGACCCATTTAAAAAAAGGAAAAATGCAGCAATTCTTCTAATGACATAAAGTTGGAAAAGAAATGTAAAGAACTGTTTTCAGAGAATAGAGAGCGCTCTTATGATTGTCCAATATTCAGTCAGAGGAATTTGCAATTGTGACATACCTGGTACATTTTTAATTGCTTATTTATTGAAAACTTCAAATACTTTCAGACTCAGCAAGTGAATTCTGAACATGTGGCAATATTAAGGGTGATTTCATCTTAATGAAATTATACTAAGAAACAAACAGAAAGCAAAAACCTGAATGACAAACAATAACCAGCTTCTTAATAGTTGGTCAATTAGTATTTGTTAAATAAAACATAACCACATTTTTCATTCAACTTGCTTTGTTATCTCAGTGTCTGTCAATATCTTACCTGGATCAACCAAGGCTTTGTTAAATATTTCTTTAAGTTTCCTACTCTTCACATTCCTTCCTTGAGCAAGATTTCTGTACATCTCATAGCCTATGATCATAACACCACCATCTTCTTGCCACCTCTGTAGCATGTAGCTTCTTTCTTGAGGACGTTTCACAGTTGCTAATTCAGAGACCTTTGGTGGGAAAATAAAGATTTTTAAAGGTAAGAATGCATAAATACTAAATATCCCCATTGAAACATGCATCACTGACAATTAAAAATCTTATTTCTTACTATATGAATTTTATGCAGTCATTTAGATAATAGAAAATATTTTAAATATACCTCAAGCTTCTCATCATCTTTTAATCCCTCCTGCCACTTCTCAAATTCATTCATCCAATTCAAAGCAGTATTAAGAGGACAAACCACTAAAGCTGTGCTGAAATCCAATTTGTCACACAAAAGAACTGTATGAAGAAAACTTACCACCTACAAGAAAACAAATTAAGTTGCCACCTTCATTTAAATATCTTCAAAAAGAAAATAAATTGAGCAAACTTATAATAGTTGGGATTTTTTTTTTTTGCTGTTTAAACAATAAAGCAACCAGGCAAAGGTCACAATTTCCAAACCAGGAAAAGTACAGAGAAAGAGATATAACATGTAAAACGAGGAAATTCAACTAGATGATACATAAGGTCCTTCCAACTCTAAAGCTCCATTATTTTATGATCAGTAATAATAATAATATGAATATAATAAATAATAACCACAGCAAAATAGCTACTAAGTCCCTAGTCCCCAGAGAACATTCCTACGATCTTTAGAAAATACCACTTCCCATTTAGAAGAAAATTATATCATAGAGTATTTTTCCACTGCAAAGTGTTCTGACTCACTGAATCTACTGTCTTATGGCTTGGAATTACATATATATACACACATATATATGTATATATGTATACGTGTATATATATATATATTTTTTTTTTCCCACTAATTCCACACCTCTGCTACAATTCCAGCAGTCTTCCTGCAACTTCCTGCATTCAGAAATGTAGTGTTTTAATAGTGAAAATACATTATATTCTCATTACTACAGGATCACAGACTATTAAAGTCAGGAATCCCCTGGTTAGGACTCTGTGCTTTCACGCCAAGGACACTGGTTCAATCCCTGATAGAGGAACTAAGATCTCAGAAGCCACACAGCACAACAAAAAGAAAGTTGTAAAGGAAGTTCATTTCCACCTCAGAATCTTTGCAGTTTTACTGGCTATGCCTATAATCCCACTGCTTCACTTCATTAGGGTCTCTGTTCAAACATCACTTCCTAAAAGATGCTTTCCCTCTCTATGCTTCCTTAACATTATCTGAAAGTACATATTTCTTATTTTATTTGATTAAAATCTCTCTCTCCCACCAGATTATAAGCTTGTTGGGGGAGAAATCTTGTTATTTGCTGCTTTATCTCCAGACCCTACAACCGCATCTGGAACCTAACAGAACATAATATATATTTTTTTAATTCATGAATGCACAAGAACAGAATACCTTCATGTTCTTACCTGTAAAGTCTTACCAAGTCCCATGCAGTGGGCAAGAATGCATCCTGAACCTGGAGATTTCTTTGTTTTTTTTACAGACTCACAGCAGCAATCCCACATAAATTGAACACCTAAAAATGATATCTTTGTTAAGTTCAAATTTAAAGGTGCAAGTTAAAAAAATCTTCCTTCGTAAATACATCAAAAATATAACTAAAACTTCTAAGAAACAGAATTTTTTAAAAAGAGAGAGACAAAAATCTCTTAATGTAAATGAGATTTGTTTTACACACAACCCCCCTACCCACCGCTAAGGTTTATTAGAAAACATGTTAACACAGGCACACAACAGGGTGACTTTCAGTCCTCTCAGGTATCACAGCAGACCTTTTCTCCATTCCCTGGGATGGTCCAAAGAGATAGATAAATAATCTAATAGAAACTTTATCCAAAGAGAGAATAGATCCCTATCGAATATACTTTCAGGTTTATTGAGTCAATCCAGGGTGGGATTTAATTTATCAGGAGCTAATTTATCATTTCTCCCTTTATTCAACACTAAAAACTGAACAAGAAATGGGCTTGCTACCTAAGGAGTAGGAACTACAGAATTTACTTAATGTATTCATTCACATACACACTCAAAATTGATTTATTGATTCCACTCAGACAAAGCAGAAGATAGGGATAATTGGATATCTTTCCAAAACCAATAAAGGAATATTATTAACAAAAATACTTGAAAAAGCATTTCCTAAAGAAGGCTTTTAGCTAACTGTACCTTTCCCTACCACACCACTGCCCTTAGCTAACCACTGCAGATTAGGTGAAATCCACTTGCTATATATATACCCGTTTGTGAGTGGCACACAATTTCTGTTTCACAAAACTTATTTTCTGTGCAATGTTCAATTTTGTTCTCCCTCATTAGCTTATGCACTCCATAAGGGCAGGGATCATATCTGTTATGCTCACCAGTAAATGTAACTCCAGGTCTTAGCAGAATGTGAGGCACACTGGGGCCATCAAATATTGGTAAAATTTAACTAAAAACACTTTAACCATCTAATAGTTTCTTACCATCTACTTGATGTGGTTTCAATTTGATAACCATATTTCTATGAACCTGCACTAAAGGTTCTTTGGTTTCTTCATCTTCATCTAAAACCAACTTCGTTGTTATTGGACACTTAGTCGGTGAAGCATCTTCAATTTCTATCACCTACAAGAAAGGGAATCATAGATAGTTAAGCTCAAAGAAATCTTTTAAGCAATGGTGGAATATGAATCTTACTAAGGGAAGTTTTCCAAAATACAGACATGTCTACTTCCATACTAAAATCCAGTAATTTTTGTTCAGTAAGGCAAGGATGGATCATTAGTTTACACGTTTTCTAAAATAAAAAACCTCTACAAGACTCTGAATCACTGTGGTAATGTTGGTAATTTATTAATAGCTCATCGGTTTTCACCTTGAACACTTTAACACATGATACAAAGAGATGTGAGAAAAGGAGCACTCTAAATTAATCTATGACATCACCATTAAAATCTAAATAGACTGGTTCTATTCTTCTAGAGCTTCCCTGGTGGTTCAGATGGTAAAGCGTCTGCCGGCAATGCGGGAGACCCAGGTTCAATCCCTGGGTTGGGAAGATCTCCTGGAGAAGGAAATGGCAACCCACTGCAGTATTCTAGCCCGGAGAATCCCACAGACGGAGGAGCATGGTAGGCTACAGTCCATGGGGTCGCAAAGAGTCAGATACGACTGAGTGAGCTTCACTCACTTCACATTCTTCTAGAAGACATGTGAAAATGTGCAAGGAAACTTATGGTTACCACAATGACTGGTCATGACTAGTATTTAATTCAGGCAGTAGTGAAGGTAAATATAAATGCTTTACAATGTGAATGAAGACAGTCCAAAACAAGAACTGTCCCACCCAAGATTCCAAAAGGCTCCCACTGAAAACCACTGTAAATATGTGTTGTGAAAGGGAAAAATTTTCAGAAACACTGGTATGAGAACCTCAGGCTCAAAAGCATAAGAATATATAACACCCTTTAATTGCAAAAGAGAAACAATCACCTCCTTTATTACTTGAAAGAAAACTTAAATACATATACATAAATACATGTGTCTGAATATATTTTTTTGCTATCTCATCCCAATGTCTATCCATTACATAGTATACTCACGGATTCATGTTGATGTATGGCAAAACCAATACAATGTTGTAAAGTAATTAGCCTCTAATTAAAATAAATAAATTTAAATTAAAAAAAAAAAGAACTGTATAAGCTAGGTACAAGTATTGCCATTTTACAAATTAAAAAAAAAAAAAAAAAACCTGAGAGACTGGGAAGTTAAATAACTTATACAAGGTCATGCAACTCTTAAGTAACACAATACTAGGACTTATACCAAGAGGGTTAGGCTCCAGAGTCCATGAACTTAACCACTATGCATTAATACTTTAATAAAGAAAATGCTTATATGAACAGGTTTATGGTTCCATGAAAATCAATAAAGAGTCATGACTTTAAACTACGGACATTATGATGTTTAAGAATAAAATTTTAGGGAGAAGGCAATGGCAACCCAGTCTAGTACTCTTGCCTGGAAAATCCCATGGACAGAGGAACCTGGTAGGCTGCAGTCCATGGGGTCGCACAGAGTCGGACACGACTGAAGCAACTTAGCAGCATCAGCACACAGTTATAAGCATAATGTAGATGGATCCTAAACTACATATCATGTGTAATTCATAAATGAGATTGTGCTTACATGAAGAAACGATCCTCTTAAGTGCAGAATTAATGGACCTTTAGATATGCAGATGACACCACCCTTATGGCAGAAAGTGAAGAGGAACTAGAAAGCCTCTTGATGAAAGTGAAAGAGGAGAGTGGAAAAGTTGGCTTAAAGCTCAACATTCAGAAAACGAAGATCATGGCATCTGGTCCCATCACTTCATGGCAAATAGATGGGGAAACAGTGTCAGACTTTATTTTTGGGGGCTCCAAAATCACTGCAGATTGTGATTGCAGCCATGAAATTAAAAGACACTTACTCCTTGGAAGGAAAGTTATGACCAACCTAGATAGCGTATTCAAAAGCAGAGACATTACTTTGCCAACAAAGGTCCATCTAGTCAAGGCTATGGTTTTTCCAGTTGTCGTGTATGGATATGAAAGTTGGACTGTGAAGAAAGCTGAGCGCCGAAGAATCGATGCTTTTGAGCTGTGGTGCTGGAGAAGACTCTTGAGAGTGAGTCCCTTGGACTGCAAGGAGATGCAACCAGTCCATTCTAAAGGAGATCAGTCCTGGGTGTTCATTTGAAGGACTGATGCTAAAGCTGAAACTCCAGTACTTTGGCCACCTCAGGTGAAGAGTTGACTCATTGGAAAAGACTCTGATGCTGGGAGGGATTGGGGGCAGGAGGAGAAGGGGACGACAGAGGATGAGATGGCTGGATGGCATCACCAACTCGATGGACATGAGTTTGGTTGAACTCCGAGAGTTGGTGATGGACAGGGGGGCCTGGCGTGCTGCGATTCATGGGGTCACAAAGAGTCGGACACGACTGAGCGACTGAACTGAACTGAACTGAACTGACACAATATCCTTTCTGTGTTGGTGCTTGTATTTAAGACTGTAAATCTCATCAGCTTTTGCACAGTTAATGTCTCTATTAGACTCATTAAAAAAGTATCTTCTATGGTTAATAAAATGTAAAGACTGCACCTGCTATTATGCTAGCTTTCATTCTTACATATTTTCACAGGGAACTTGCTTTAATGAATTTATTTTGAGAAGTTTTAAATCAATTTCTATGTCAGGATTTTACATTAATGTCCAATAGGTGGTTAGATTTGTTCAATGTTAAAATAGGTATTACGGTAACTTCCTCATCAGTTAAATTACTAATTTAAAGTATAACATGTTTTTTATTAAGAGAAACTAACTTATAGAGTAATTTGGCTGAGAATAGACAACTGTTAAGGCCCTTTGTTGTACAGAATGCTGTGCTTTAATAAATCATGATGTTGTAATAGAAAAAAAAAGAATAAAATTTTAGCTGGTACTTTTTTCCTTATTTAGAACTGTAACTAGGAATGAATGATTACTTGATACTCACTATAGACATTTCCAAACATGAATAGAAGTATACAGAATAGCATAATGAGCCCTATCACCCATTATTCAGCTTCAAAAATTATCAACCTCTGGCCAGTTGTTTCACTGGCAGCCTCTCACTCATTCTCCAACTCCTCTGATCCCATAAATGATTCTGAAGCAAATCCAAGCAAGTATATTAATTCATCTGTAAATGTTTTAGAATGTCTCTTTAAAAGGACATTCTCTCTCTTTAAAATCATAACTACAGTATCATTATTACATGTAAAAATTATTTAAACAAGTCACAAATTTGTAATATATTACCTTGATAAAACTAGAATTATATACAAATCAAGACATGGTAGAGTATAAATAGCACTGGTCATCTAGATCCCAGCTCTATTTCAACAACTTATTTAAACTCTCTTAGCTTCAGTTTGTCCATGTGGAAACTAGGAAAGCTTATAAATAACTCTCATGAGGTAGTTGTGGTGATTAAATGAGGCAAAGAAAACAAAGTATCAGGCACAGACTAAGTATTCAACAAATTTTTATTGTGTTCTACCTTGGATGTATCCCAGCTTCATAGTGCTGTGTCAAAGACATAAGCCAAAATGGAAAATTATCTGAATGTCTTGTCCTGTTTGCAAGGTGTGGTGGGCAGAACCCTAAAATGGCCTCCAAGATTCCAATCCTCTGCTGTAAACATTCTATATTACTCCATTCCCTTGGGGGTGACTGAGATCTGTAACTATAATCATTCCCATAACTGGGCAACTAATCAGTTGATCTGACATAATCAAAAGGGAGATTCCCTTAGATGAGGTGGGCTTAAGCAAGGTAAGCCCTTTAAAAGATTGATGAGTAAGAGATGTTCTCTTACTGGTCTCCAAGATAAGCAAACTGCCACACTATAGAGAAGTCTACAGTACTTAAGAACCTCATTGCCAGAATCACAAGGAACTTAATTCTGCCAACACGTGAGCTAGAAAAAAGCACAAAGTCTTAGATGAAAATTGCAGCTCTGGCGAACATCTTCAATTTCAACTTAGTGAGAAACTGAGCAGAAGACCCAGCAGAGTCAGGCTCAGCTAAGCCACTCTCAAATTCCTGATTTATCGAACTGTGAGATAATAATTTTGCTTTGTTTTTAGCTAAGCCTGATAGTTTTTTTTTTAATGCACAGTAGAAAACTAATATATAAGGCTTTAACTAAGACTTCTGAACCATATGTTCATAAGTGATATGGATGACATTTTAGCTATTAAGCACAATCTTTGGGATTAGAGATGAATGAATCTTCAACCTGAATGGAGAAGATAATTTACAAAGAAATGGTCTACTTATCTGTGACTAAGTACATGTGTTTATGCACTAAAGGTACAACTTAAGGAAAGTTTATTTAACTAATAATAGACAGAAAGGAATGAAATGAGAGAATTTAGGAGAAATAAATTAAGCTATAGTAAAGAATAAATAAGGACATGCATCCCATGTCTGAATTGAAAAAGGAAAAGAAAACATGAATACAAAATCATTTAGGCAACACACTGAAAAGGCTGAGCCCCATTTCTTCTGATGGAGATTAAGTACTATGATGCATGATGGAGTATTAGGGACCAAATCTGTCCTCCTGCTGTAATCAATTAGAAAAGTAGACAAAACATATGAAACAAACATATGACTTTGGATTATAGGAACCAACAGGACACCGATACCTGAGAGAAGAAAAATCAATGAGGGCCCTAATCCCTCTTGATTGCTACCAGAAGGTACATTTCAGAATTTAAGATAACTCAAGCAGAACTCTGGAGTTGTGCTGAGTTGGGGAAACAGAGGTCAAGCTCAGAGAGCTGGAAAAAATACAGAGAAATCACAGAGAGAAAAGAGCTATAAAAAAAGACCTCCAGAAATCAAAATGGGAGTCACTTTAGTCTTGAGTATTACAATGCACATGAAGAATGAAATTCCACAAAGCCAGACAAAGTGTGACCAAAAAGTCATGAAGCAAATAGTCCCCAGTGATCATATAGGTCTGGAAGGCATTCAGTTTTAAACAAGGTAGAATATGATCTTCATACTAACTCAGGGCATTCAGTAGAGAAAAGACGAAGGCCATACATTAGCAGTGGGGCAAAACCATTCATAAACTACAGGGACACACCTTAAGAGTTTTTTTTTTGAAATATCAAAATAATTTAACTGGGGACTTCGCTACTGCTACAGGGGTTAAGAATGCACCTGCCAATGCAGGGACAGGGGTTCCATCCCTGATCTGGAAAGATCCTACATGTTATGTATAGAGCAACTAAACCTGTGCACCACAACTACTGAGCCCATGCTCTAGGGCCCTTGTGCTGCAACTACTGAGCCCACAAGCTGCAACTACTGAAGGCTGTGAGCCTAAAACTCGTGCTCTACAACAAGAGAAGCCACGGCAATAAGAAGCCCACACACCACAACTAGAGAGTAGCCCCTGCTCGCTACAACTAGAGAAAGCCCACACAGAGCAGTGAAGAACCAGCACAGCCAAAAATCAAAAATAATAATTAAACTGAACTAATAAGTACCTTAAATATCTATACAGAACAATGCCAGCACTCTCCCATAGAATACAACATACACTCAACAATACCTGATTTACAATGTCTAGTTTTTAATAGGAGAAGGTAATGGCAACCCACTCCAGTACTCTTGCCTGGAAAATCCCATGGACAGAGGAGCCTGGTGGGCCGCAGTCCATGGGGTCACGAAGGTCAGACACGACTGAGCGACTTCACTTTCACTTTTCACTTTCATGCATTGGAGAAGGAAATGGCAACCCACTCCAGTGTTCTTGCCTGGAGAATCCCAGGGATGGCGGAGCCTGGTGGGATGCTGTCTATGGGGTTGCACAGAGTTGGACATAACTGAATAGACTTAGCAGCAGCAGCAGTTTTTAATAAAACATTATTAGATACATCAAGAAAGAAAACTATGAACAATAATCAACAGAAAAATCACTTAACAAAAATGGTAAGAAGTGACAGAGATGTTCAAATTGGCAGACAAGCACAATAAAGCAGATGTAAAATGTGTTCCAATACTGAAAGGAAGATGTGAACACAGTGGGAAAAGAAATACAAGCTATAAGAAAGATCCAAATGTAATTTCTATGTAATAAAAATATAAAAAATAAATATTTAATATGAAAAACTCACTGAATGAGATCAGCATCATACTGGAAAAGAAGAAAAGATCTTGCTTGAAGACAAAGCAAGAGGAACTACCTAAAATGAAATGGCGGGGGGAGGGGGCAGGGGGAGGAATTGAAGAAACTAGTGGGAAAATGCTCAGCAATCTAATACATATGTAATTAGAGTCTCATATAGGAAAAGAACAGAAAACCTTGTCTGAAGAAATAATGGTCAAAACTTTCAAAAATTTTGATAGAAACTGTAAGTCCACAGAACCAGCAAGTTAAAGGAGCACCAGCCAGGATAAAAACTAAGAAAATCACAGCCATCAATTCCTGAAAGTCGGTGATAAATAGATAAATTTTCACAAACCATTAAAACATCAAATCATTTTAAAAAAGAAAAAAAGACACATTACATACACATGGGTGGGTTAAGGGGCAAAAATAAAGACAAGAAACAACATGTCATGAAGAAGCAACATCAAGAAAAAGCTAATAACTTAGAATTCTATACCCATGGATTATAACATTCAAACACTAAGGGAAAAGTAAGATGTCAGCAAAATGACAAGAAACAAGCTCTAAGCTCCTGTTTTCACACAGAAATATAAAAACAAATGAAAAATGAAAAAACTTTAAAAATCAGAAACTGTTTGAACCAACTTTGTCAGAGTTCTGGAAAACAGTCAAAGGTTTATAGCAAACAAGTAAATGACCAGTCAAGAAAAGGCCATTTTCAAAGTGGTAGTAAAGTTTTATAGTATCTTTACTTGCTCTTAACCCACTACCTCTTAGTGAAGTGATAGTCTTATTCTTGAAGCAGCAATAGCCTTGTGGACAGTTTCTTCCCTCAAACCAGAGGGAGTACAGTATAAATTATTTGCTAGTTATTGTGTACAGCTATTCTAACCTGCCAGAGGATAACTGAAGGAATGACATAAAATTCTTACTACTATTTCACCTAACTTAAATTCTAATGGGAGAAACAGAAGGAAATGCTTAAAGAGAAAAAAATAGTTACAAGGCAACTGTAAAACCACAGATGCCAGGGCCAAGACATTATACACGGAGAAATACAACTGACCATCTAAGGCCCAGAAAAGAAGCTAGGTAAGACTCCTGGAATTTAGGGCATTTGAAACTAGCAAAACATATAGAATAATTTAAAAAGCCATGTTTCCCCGGAAAAAAAAAAAAAAACAAAAAAACACTGAGCAAACCTCAAGTTTTACCTTCAGAGGGATCCTTGGCTTAACTGTAAGCCTAGTTAAGTACTAGAGAAGTATTCCAGTACAGAGCTAATTTAAAAAGACTGAGAAGAAATCAGCATTCAAGGAAATCTCCCTCAAAACATTAACAGAACACTAGAGAAAGGAAAAGAGCATTAAGTAATGATGTACAACAATAAACAAACTTTGTAAAAATAAATGAGGAGAGTCTCATAACAATCAGACAGTAACAACTAAAGAAAAAAATACAAAAAATCCTTGGAAAGGGAGAAAACTTAACTTCCAGAGTTATCACATTATAATAGCTAAACCCCCAATGGCAATAAAAAAAAAAAAACAAACCCACAAACCAAACAATGAAACAGGAAAACATGGGCAATTCAAAAGAAGAAATTAAAATAACAGAAAACATCCCTAAGAGGTCCTCAACAACGGACTCATTACACAAAGCAAAACTGGGCACAATCTAAAAAACATCAAGAAAAGATACAAAGTGGGGAATATCAACAAAGAAGTAGAAATTACAAACAAGAACCAAACAGAAAATCTGGAACTGAAAAAGAAAAAAGTGAAATAACTTTAAAAACAATTCAGATATGAGCAGGAAGAAGAATCATTGAACATGAAGGTGTCAACTGAAATTATCAAGTCTAAGTAGCAGAAAGGAAACAGAATTAAGAAAAGAGAGAGACCAAGTGACTTGTGGGATATCATCAAGCAGACCAATACGCATATTATGAGAGTCAAAGGAGAAGAAAAATACAGGCAAAAGGTTATTTGAGGAAATAATGGCCAAAACTTCCAAATTTGGGGTAGCCTGAGTAAAGACCAGGAGCTACAAATCCAAGAAGCACAACAAACTTGAACTGAGATAAACTAAGAGACTCAGACTAACCACATTATAGTTACACCTTCACAGTACAAAGACAGAAAGAATCTTGAAAGTATCAAGAGAGAAGTGATCTATCACAACAGGGATCATCAATAACATTATCAGTTTATTTCTCATCAGAAACTTGAAGATCAAAAGGCAGTGCAATGATATATTTTAAACTACTGAAATAAAGTAACTGTCACCTGAGAATTTTATATTAAACAAAAGTATCATTCAAAATAGAGGGAGAAACTAATACATTCTTAAACCAAGACAGTTCATTAAAAATAGACCTACACAACAAAATTTGCTAAAGTGAAGCCTTTGGGCTGAAATGAAAGAATACTGAAAGATGGATAAAGAACTATCCATATGTATGGAAAACACACACGGCCAAAGTTGGTTTGTAATTCCAAGTTTACTTTCTATAGAATTTAAAAGACAAACCATAAAAAGTAACTATATGTTACTGGGGCATAAAATATATAAAAACAAAATGTGCAACACGAATTATATGCAAGGGGAAATGGGGCTGTATAATACATTTACAATATTTTTCTACGTGATTAAAGTTAAGTTCATTAAATTCAAACTATAACATTATGACTTTAGGAGGTTACATCTAATCCCATGTTAACTACAAAGAAAATATCTATAAATTACCAAGAAGATATAACAATCATAAAGATAAATATACCAAAATCAGAGTCCCAAATTATATGAAGCAAACACTGACAGAATTGAAAGGAGAAATACTAGACTGTTCTACAAAAATAGTTTGGAGACATAATACCCTACTTTCAGTAATAAATAGAATAAGCCAACTGAAGATGGAAACACAGAACTTGAACAACAATGTCGACCAGTAAGTCCTATCAAAGAGACCACTTCATTCAACAACAGCAGAGTACAAATTTTCTCAACTTCATGTAACACTTCTTAAGGACAGACCACATGATAGGGCACAAAACAAGCCTTAATAAATTTTAAAACATCAAAAACATAAAATTAACAATACTTCAAATAAAATAAAATATAAAATAAAATAAAATGAAAAAGCTTATCAACTTATTAAAAAATTAAATAAAAATTTAAAATCTCCAATCACAACAGAATGAAACTAGAAATCAGTAACAGAAGGACAATGCGAAAAACGCAAATATGCATCATTTAAAAATGACACTCTTAAATAACAAAAAGGTCAAATAAGAAATTACAAGAGACATTAGAAAACACCTTCAAATTAAAATAAAAATAGAATACTAAAGCTTGTGGAATTCAGGGATTAGAAAAGAAGTAAAATTCTCACTGTTTTGAGATGATATTATACTATAAATAGAAAACCATAAAGATGCTATCAGAAAATTACTAAAGCTAACCAGTGAATTTAGTAAGTTGCAGGATACAAAATGAATACATAGAAATCTCTTTCATTCCTATACACTAACAATGAAAACTCAGAAAGACATTAAGGAAACAATCCCATTCACCACTGAAACAAAAAGATAAAATACCTAGGAATGAACGTACTTAAGGAAAAAAGGGGCAGTATTGTTGTTGTTGTTGTTATTGTTCAGGGGTAAACTGGGTCCTAATTGTTGCAACGCCATGGACTGCAGCATGCCAGGCTGCTCTGCCATCACTATCTCCCAAATTAATGTCCATTGAGTTGGTGACAATATCTAAACATCTCATACTCTGCTGCCCCCTGCTCCTTTTGCTTTCAATCTTTCTGTTCATCAGGGTCTTATCCAATAAATCAGCTCTTTGCACCAGGTGGCCAAAGTACTGAATCTTCAGATTTAGCATCAATCCTTCCAATGAATATTCAGGGTTGATTTCCTTTTGGATTGACTGGGTTGATCTTCCTGCTGTACAAGGAATTTCAAGAATCTTTTCCAACACCACAATGTGAAAGCATCAATTCTTCAGTGCACAGCCTTATTTATGGTCCAGCCCTCACATCTATAATTGACTACTGGAAAATAATAGCTTTTATTGATGGACCTTTATTGTCAAAGTGATATCTCTGATTTTTAATACTCTGTCTAGATTTGTCACAGCTTTCCTTCCAAGGAGCAAGCATCTTTTAATTTCATGGCTACAGTCACTGGCGGCAGTGATTCTGAAGCCCCCAAAAATAAAATCTGTCACTAATTTCACTTTTTCCCCTTCTATTTGCCATGAAGTGAGGGGACTACAGGCCATAATCTTAGTTTTTTTAATGTTGAGTTTTAAGCCAGCTTTTTCATGCTCTTGTTTCACCCTCATCAAGAGGCTCTTTAGGTCCTCTTCACTTTCTGTCATTACAGTGGTATCATCTGCATATCTGAGGTTGTTGATGTTCCTCCTGGCAATCTTGATTCTAGCTCCTGATTCATCCAGCCCAGGATTTCTCATGAGGTAACTCTGTAGAGAAGTTAAATAAGCAGGGTGACAATATACATCCTTCTCATACTCCTTTCCCAATTTTGAACCTGTTTGTTGCTCCACATCTGGTTCTAACTTGGTTTCTTACCTGCATACAGGTTTCTCAGGAGATAAGTAAGGTGGTCTGGTATTCCCATCTCTTTAAGAATTTTCCAGACTTTGTTGTGATCCACATAGTGAAAGGCTTCAGTATAGTCAATGAGGCAGATGTTTTTCTGGAATTTCCTTCCTTTCAAACAAATGCTGGCAATTTGATCTCTGCTTCCTCTGCCTCTTCTAAACCCAGCTTGTACATATGGAAGTTCTTAATTCACATACTGTTGAAGCCTAGCTTGAAGGATTCTTAGTATAAACTTACTAGCATGTGAAATGACAGCAATTGTATGGTAGTTTGGACATTCCATGGCATTGCCATTCTTTGGGACTGGAAAGAAAACTGACCTTTTCTTGTCCTGTGGCCACTGCTAAGTTTTCCAAATTTGCCAGCATACCGAGTACAGCACTTTAACAGCATAATCTTTTATGATTTGAAATAACTCAGCTGGAAATCCATCACCTCCAATAGCTTTGCTCATAGTAATTCTTCCTAAGGCCCATCTGACTTCGCACTTAAGGATATCTAGCGCTAGGTGAGTGATTACACCATTGTGGTTATCCAGGTCATTAATACCATTTTTGTATATATCTGTGTACTCCAGCCACCTCTACTTAATCTCTTCAGCTTCTGTCAGGTCACCATTTCCGTCCTTTATCATACCCATCCTTCCATGAAATGTTCCATTGATGTTTCCAATTTCCTTGAAGAGACCTCTAGTCTTTTACATTCTATTGTTTTCCTCTATTTCTTTGTATTGTTCATTTAAGATCTTATCTCTCCTTGCTAGTCTCCGGAACTCTGCATTCAGTTGGGTATATCTTCTCCTTTCTTCCTTGCCTTTCACTTCTCTTCTTTCCTCAGCAATTTCTAAAGCCTCCTTAGACAAACACTTTGCTTTCTTGGCACTGCCTACTGTACAAAATTATGAACCTAAAACCAAAATGGATGTTCAGGCACTTGTCTATCAAATCTAATCCCTTAAATCTATAAATCACCTCCACTGTATAATCAAAAAGGATCGGATCTAAGTCATACTTGAATGGCCTAGTGGTTTTCCCTACTTTCTTCAATTTGAGCCTGAATTTTGCTATAAGGAGCTCATGATCTGAACCACAGTCAGCTCCAGGTCTTGTTGTTGATGATTGTATAGAGCTTCAAGGAGAGAAATGAGGCATATACAGAAAACTATAAGACATTTTTGAAAGAAATCAAAGACTACACAAATAGATGGAGAGATACACCATGTTGCTGGATTGGAAGAATCAACATTGTGAAAATGAATATATTACCCAAAGCAACCTACAGATTCAATGCAATCCCTACTGAATTGCCAATGGCATTTTTCACAGAACTAGGACAAACAATTTCAGAATTCGTGTGGATACACAAAAGGACCCGAATAGAAAAAGCAATCTTGAGAAAGAAGAAAACAGCTGAAGGAATCAACTTTCCTAACTTCAGACTATACCAGTCATCAACACAGTATGGTACTGCCACAAAAACATAAATATAGACCAGTGAAACAAGACAGAAAGCCCAAAGATAAACCCATACACCTATGGGCACCTTATCTTCGACAAAGAAGGAAAGACTATACAATGGAGAAAAGACAGGAAAACTGGACAGCTACATGCAAAAGAATGAAATTAGAACATTTCCTAATATCATACACAAAGAAAAACTCAAAATGGGTTAAAAACCTAAATGTAAGACAACAAACTATAAAACTCTTAGAGGAAAACATAGAATACTTTCTGACATATATAGACTTTCTATGACCCACTTCCTAGAGTAATGGAAATAAAAACAAAAATAAACGAATGGAACCTAATTAAACTTAAAGCTTCTGAACAGCAAAAGAAACCATAAACAAGATGAAAAGACAATCCTCAGAATGGGAGGAAATAACTGCAAATGAAGCAACTGACAATAAATTAATCTCCAAAATATACAAGCAGGTCATGAAGTTTAACATCAGAAAACAAACATCCCAACGAAAAAATGGGCATAAGACTTAAATAGACATTTCTCCAAAGAAGACATAATAATAATGCTAATTTTTCTCAAACTCTTCTAGAAAACTAAAGAGGAGGGAATATTTTCTAATTCATTCAATGAGACCAGCATTACCCTAATTTAAAATTTAAAAGATAAACTATAAGAAAACTACAGATTCTCTGTGAATATAGACTCAAAATTATTCCACAAAGTACCAGCAAACAAAATTCAACAGTATATATTACACAGGATTATACAAAACGGCAAAGAAAGAAATTGTTATGACACAGGATTTGGCAATGATGCCTTAAATAAAACATAAAAAGCACATGCAATGAAAGAAAAAAAAATAGATCAACTGGACTTCATCAAAATTTCAAAATTTTATGCCAAGGATACTTATCAACAGAATTAAAGATAATCCATGAGATGGAGGAATATATTTGCAAATCACATATCTGATAACAGACTGATATCCAGATATATATAGAACCCCTACAATACAACAATAACAAAAACAACACAATTTTTAAATGTGCAAAGGATTTGAATAGACATTTCTCCAAAGATATACAAATAGTCAATACACACATGAAAAGATGCTCAACATCACTAGTCATTAATAAGATGCAAATCAAAACCTTAATTATCCAAATTCTTTCATCTCCTCTTATCTAGAAAAGCACTAAACTCCTTCACAGTGACATCATCTCCTCATGAAAAGCAGAAAAACTTTTTTTTAAGATAAATGCTTGATTTCACAAAGTTTCCCTTCACCACCTTACCCCACTGTCTCTTAGAGCAGTGTCTCAGAGCTATCTGAGGTGCTGTCTCCCTCAGTGCAGTCCCAATTTTGCCCCAAATAAAACTTAACTTCTTAAAAAACAAAACCATAATGAAATACCACTTCATGTCCATAATGTTGGCTATTACAAATGGGGTTGTGGGGGCAGAAAAAGGTAAGAAAGAAGAGAAAGAAAGGAAAAGAAAAAAAAAAGAAGTGTTGTAAAGATGTAGAGAAATTGGAACCTGTATGCACTGCTGGTGGAAATGTAAAAGTGGTGCAGCTGTTGAGGAAACGATGTGATGACTCCTCAATGTTCCTTAATCATTCCACTTTTGTATATATATACCCAGACGCATGGAAAGCAGGAACTTGAAGAGATATTCATATATCCATGTTCCTAGCACTATTATTCCCAACAGCCAGAAAGTGTAAGAAACCTAAAATATACATCAACAGATGAATGAATACCCAGATGTAGAGTGGACTTGTGCACACAGCAGGGGAAGGAGAAGGTAGGACAAATTAAGAAAGTAACACTGCCATATATGCATTGTCATGTATAAAATAGAGAGCTAGTGGGAAGTGGCTATATAACACAGGGAACCCAGTGATTCTGTGAGCCCAGATGGAGAGGGTGTGGAGAAAAGGGAACCCTCTTGCGCTCTTGGTGGGAATGTAAATTGATACAGCCACTAAATAATACAGAATTGAGATTCCTTATAAAACTAGGAATAAAGCCACCATATGACCAGCAATCCCACTACTAGGCGTAAACCATGAAGAAACCAAAACAGAAAAAGATACATGTATCCCAATAGCTAGAACAGTGCTGTTTACAAGAGCTAGAACATGGAAGCAACCCAGATGTCAACAGATGAATGGATAAAGAAACTGTGGTTCATATATACAACAGAATACTACTCAGCCATAAAAAGGAATCCATTTGAGTCAGTTCTAATGAGGTGGATGAATGCAGAGCCTATTATATGGAGTGAAGTAAGTCAGAAAGACAAAAACAAATACTGTATACTAATACATATATATGGAATCTAGAAAGATGGTACTGATGAAATTATTTGAAGGGCAGCAATGGAGACACAGACACAGAGAAAGACTTATGGATCACCAAGGGGGGAGGGGAGGATAGGGTGGGATGTATGGAGAGAGTAACATGGAAAATTATATTACCATATATAAAATAGACAGCCAATTGGAATTTGTTATATGACAATGAAAACTCAAACTGGGGAGGGGTGGAATGCGGAGGGAGATGGGAGGGAGATTTAAAGAGAGGATATACGTATACCTATGGGTGATTTATGTTAATGACTGGCAGAAACCAACACAATCCTGTAAAGTAATTATCTTCCAATTTAAAAATAAACAAATTTAAAATTAAAGAACACAATTTTTTTTTTAAAAACAGATGAATGAATAAACAAAATGTGGTATATGCATACAATGCAATGTTCATCCTTAAAAACAAATGAAATTCTAATAGTTGGTACAATATGAATGAATCTTGAAAATATTCTGTCATGTGAAATAAGACAAAAGGACAAATATTGAATAAATCCACTTATATGAGGTAAATAAATAGGCAAATTCATAAGAGACAGACAGTAGAAGAGAGGTTACAAGAGACTAGTGGAAAAAGGGGATGGGGTCTAGTTTTAAATGGGTACAGAGTTTCTGTTTGGAATGATGAAAAAGGCATTGAAAAGGATGGTGATGATGATTACACAACATGTATTTCACTAACCTGTGTACTTAAAAATAGTTAAAATAATAATAAAATTTTTAAAAAGAACCCAAAGAAGCACAAACAAAATAAGTCATTCCAATACGTAACAGGATACTCCAGTTTAGTGAAAACCTTGAAACAACCTAAGTGTACCTCAAAAGAAGATTTGGGGAAGGCAAGGTTGACAGTGATATGTCCATTCAACAGATAAGTTTTGCCACAGTTAAGGGCAGACACAAGCTACTGAGGAAAAAACACTCTCCAAATATTAAGTAAAAAGAAAAAAAGGCAAGGTGAAGAAAACCATGAAAATATATACATTTCCCAATTCCATGGTATGTCAAAAACAAAATGTAAACTTAAGATTGGTATATTTCACTCTAAGTAAATTTTTCATAAAAAGAAAAATTCTAAATAAATATCAATTCTAATTAATGATATGCAACCTAAAGCATTTAGGTTAAGTGAAATAATGTTTGCAACTGACTTTCAAATGCATAAAAATATAATGAAGGATAGAGAGCTTAGTAGATAAATAGTCATAAACCAAGTATAGTGAAATATCAACAGAAAAATGTAGGACATGAGTTTATGGGAAATCACTGTGAAATTCTGTAAACCTAGCAGTGTGTTGGAACTTTTCATAGCAAAGTACTTGAAAAATAAGATGGTATGACTACACCATATTCAAACAGAGTAGATTTCAGATGAAAAATCAGCAGTGTTTAAAAGGGACTTTACATACTGATAATGGATCAATTCATGAGAAAGACATAATAATCCCACAAGTAGATGTATCTAGCAGAGCTTTAACAAAATATGAGAAAAAACAGAGAAGTGCAATGAGAAAATGACAAATTGACAATTAAACTTGCAGACTTCAAATCTGCTCTATGAGACAAAATATCATTAAGGATATAGAGGATGTGAATGTAATAAATCAACATAACCTAACTGAAATTTATAGAATATTTCACACCACAAAAGGAAAATATTTGCATGGACCATCATTTTCTGGGTCATAAGAAAAACAGAAAGAGTAAAAAGCAAAACACAAAACATCAAAATTCATACAGTTCAACATTTAAAATAATATGAACATTGGGGAATTTTATATTATTTATAGATTAAAAAAGAATCAACAGTCAAAAGCCACCTTAAATAGCTATTTAAAAAAAGGAAATTGTACCCAGAGAAAAAGTGACAACACAAAATCAGAGTGAAAAACCAATGAAATAGCGAAAGGTAAAATAATAAGAAAAAAATCACTAAATCCAAAGCTGGTTTTTTTGAAAGGATAGTACAATCTCTAAACCTCTAAAGAGACTAATCAAGAAAAAAAAAAAGATAAATTATCATTGACAGAAATGAAAGATGAGCTATCCTAACAGGATCTACAAAAAACAAAAACATTAAAAAAGGAATATTATAAACAAATTTATTTGAAACAATACATTTGACTACTTAAATGAAACAGACGAATATCTCAAAGAAAAATTTACCAAAAGAGATCAAAAGAGAACAGATCATCTAAATGGCCCTATATTTATTAAAGTAATAATAATAACTTATTAAATACAATCTGTTTAAAAATTTTAAAAAACTCAGAAAACTCAGGAGAGTACCTTTACTGGAGAATTCTAGCAAACATTTAAGAATGAAATGTTATCTATCTTATAAAAAATACTTATAAGTAGAGGAGACAGGAGCATTTCCCTTTTCGTTTTACATGAGAACAGTATTACTGTAATAAAAAATGCAGAAAGATATACAAGTAAAGGAATTTATAACCCAACATGCCTACTTAAAAGTGAGGTAAAACTCCTGGTGAAACAATATAAGAAAAGAAATACAACAATATATAAAAAGAGTAATATAAGATGACCAGTGAGGCTTATTCTGGCAGTGCAAGACATTTTCTAGATTATCCCACAGATACATTAAAATGCATTTGAAAAAATTAACCATCCTTTTGGTGGTGGTGGTGGTGTTTTATGTATAGACAACATGATTGAATATGTAGAAAATCCTTAGGAATCTACCAAAAAGGTTACTAGAACCAGTAGGAGAATATAGTAAGCTCACAGAACACAAGGTCATTAAATCATTTGAAATTTCATTTACCATGACAACAGAAAACATAAATTACTTAAAGATAAATTTAGAAAAATAAGTGCTAGTTATGTACAATGAAAACCATAAAATGCTGCTAAGAGAAATCAAAGAAGAGCTAAATAAATGGGAAATATACAATATTTACATAATTGTAAACAAAATCTGTTAAGATGTCACTAGAGATCCAAAAAAATCCCCATAAAAGTTCCAGGAAGATTCTTATTAAAAATTGACAGGATATTAAAATTCATAAGGAAATATGAATAACTGAGTATACCAAAACAACTCTAAAAATGTGGAACCAAGTTGTAGAAATTACAGTATACCATTCCAAGAATTACTATAAGGTTACAGTAATCAAGACAGTGTAGGAATAGCTTAAGGATAAACATAAGTATCCAAATGTAACACAACACACAGTGAGACCTTCTTAGGTTCCTGATTCATAACAAATATTTTTATAAACCACTATTATGCTTGTGATGTAAATGAAAGAATTTTTAATATTAACTAGACATTTGACATTATGAAATTATTATTAATGTTTAAGTGTAATAATGATACTGTGGTAATGTTTAAAAGTAATTATCTTTCAACAATATATTCTGAACCATATATAATCAAAATGATATGATATCTGAGACTTCTCAAAAATATTGTTAAGGTAAGAGAATAGATGAAAAAAAAACTAGCCGTGATGCTGGGAAAGACAGAAGGCAGGAGGAGAAGGGGATGACTGAGGACAAGACAGTTAGATGCCATCATCAACTCAATGGACATGAGTCTGACCAAGCCCCAGGAGATGGTGAAGGACAGAGAACCCTGGTGGGCTGCAATCCATGGGATTGCAAAGAGTCAGACATGACTGAACAACTGAACAAGTTCAGTTCAGTTCAGTTCAAAGAACAGATGAAAAAAAAACTAGTCATGTGTTGCTAATTTTTTTTGAAAGTTCAGTAAATTATTTATTTGCAATCCCTAACCACATAACATCATCATCATCATCTAAAATCTACAATTACTTTTTTATTACCATATGCCTGGTATTGTGCTAAATGTTTAATGTGGATTATTTCATTAAATCTTTTGACCACTCCTATAAGGAAGATATAATTTGCCTTATTTCACACATGAGTAATTAAGTAAATTGCTTTGGGTCAAAGAATTAAAACATCTGAATATGAATATGTATCTAGTCTTTTCTTCCTGTACCACTTGACAAAATAAAGACCCACAATTACTGACTGATACATAATAATTCTTGAATAAATGAATTGAGCACAATGAGAAATGAAGATTGGCCCTGGTCACTCAGAAGTCAGAAAAACAGACCCTAGTCAGTAACTGAATTGCAACACACTGACTAGTACAGAGCAAGCTGTTTTACAAGTGTGTCAGCAAAATTCCAGCTTATTTGTGCAGATGGTGACTGCAGCCATGAAATTAAAAGATGCTTACTCCTTGGAAGGAAAGTTATGACCAACCTAGATAGCATATTCAAAAGCAGAGACATTACTTTGCCAACAAAGGTCCATCTAGTCAAGGCTATGGTTTTTCTTGTGGTCATGTATGGATGTGAGAGTTGGACTGTGAAGAAGGCTGAGTGCCGAAAAATTGATGCTTTTGAACTGTGGTGTTGGAGAAGACTCTTGAGAGTCCCTTGGACTGCAAGGAGATCCAACCAGTCCATTCTGAAGGAGATCAGCCCTGGGATTTCTTTGGAAGGAATGATGCTAAAGCTGAAACTCCAGTACTTTGGCCACCTCATGTGAAGAGTTGACTCATTGGAAAAGACTCTGATACTGGGAGGGATTGGGGGCAGGAGGAGAAGGGGATGACAGAGGATGAGATGGCTGGATGGCATCACTGACTCGATGGACGTGAGTTTGGGTGAACTCCGGGAGTTGGTGATAGATAGGGAGGCCTGGCGTGCTGCGATTCATGGGGTTGCAAAGAGTCGGACACGACTGAGCAACTGAACTGAACTGAACTTCCTCTCTCACTCTCACAGTGCCAATATAATCTTTCTTCTTCCTTTCCTTGCTTTTCCTTCTACAAAATGGTGCTAAATTGCCATTTGCTGTATAGTCACTAAGTTGTGTCTGACTCTTTGAGACGTCATGGACTGTAGCCTGCCAGGCTCCTCTGTCCATGGGACTTTCCAGGCAAGAATACTGGAGTGGGTTGCCATTTCCATCTCCAGAATATGTTGGTAATTATTGAAGGTGGGTATTGTACATACGGAGATTTATAATACTATTCCTTCTGCCTGTTCAGCTCAGTTCAGTCGTTCAGTTGTGTCCAACTCTTTGCAACTCCATGGACTGCAGCATGTCAGGCTTCCCTGTCCATCACCAACTCCCAGAGCTTGCTCAAACTCATGTCCATCACGTCGGTGATGCCATTCAACCATCTCATCCTCTGGTGATCATTCAACAATCTAAATCCTTTCCATGTACCTAATTCTATTAATATTACCTAATGAAGATTTTTTAAGTTGCATAAAATACTGCACATCCTCGTCCCCTTCTCCTGCCTTCAATCTTTCCCAACATCAGGGTCTTTTCAAATGAGTCAGTTCTTTGCATCAGGTGGCCAAAGTATTGGAGTTTCAGCTTCAGCATCAGTCCTTCCAATGAAGATTCAGGACTGATTTCCTTTAGGATTGACTGGTTTGATCTCCCGGCAGTCCAAGGGACTCTCAAGAGATTTCTCCAACACCACAGTTCAAAAGCATCAATTCTTCAGCGCTCAGCATTCTTTATGGTCCAACTCTCACATCCATACACGACTACTAGAAAAATCATAGCTTTGACTAGATGGACCTTTATTTTATAATGAAAAGATTATTCAAAACATTGAAATCGTTTATGGATTTAAGCAATAATTTTTTAATATTTTTCTACCTCAAGTAAAAAACAATAACTCTGGTGATCATTCAACAATCTAAATCCTTTCCATATACCTAATTCTATTAATATTACCTAATGAAGATTTTTAAGTTGCATAAAATACTGCCAATAGGAAAAAGTAACTTACAAAAAATCTCTGGTTGATTACAAGATCCTTTTCTTGGACGACTGAACTATAATCTAAGAATCTATGAAAGTCATACATTAAAAAGAAATTATAAATAAAATGTGGTTTACCTCTCTCAATTTCTCTCGCTCTCGCTCTCGCTCAGCAATACGTTTTCGCCTCTCTTCTTCTTCCTTAAGAGCATTTTGTGTTTCTGTTCTTAGCTTATCATCTTTAAGAATCTTCCGAATTTTCTTTCTGCCTTTTCCAGGAGACTTGGAATCATCATTTTCATCTTCTTCTTCATCTTCTTCTTCATCTTCTTCTTTATCTTCTTCAGAATTACTCTATGGAATTTAAATGATCAAAACATTAATACTACAAAGTTATCTGATTTACCCATTTCTCACTCCAATTAATATGCCAAGAAAAGGTAAAAGAAGACATACTGAAAAGCTTCAAAATTACACTTTACAATATAGAATAGTATTTTACAAAAAGAACTCTAAAAGGGGGGCAAAGGACTGAACAGAAAATTCTCCAAAGGAGACACAGAAATGTCAAATAAGCAAATAAAAGGACACTGAACGTCACTTCTTATTAGGAAAATTTAAATCAACCCCACAAATGAGATACTATCTCACACCCATTATGATAGCTAAAAACAAAACAAAACAAAACAAACAACAACAAAAAAAAACCAGAAAATAACAAGTGTTGGTGAGGATGGGGAAAAACTAGAAGGCTGGGGCATTGGGAAAACTGTAACTCCCTCAAAAAGTTCAACACAGAATTACCATGTGATCAAGCAATTGCACATCTCAGATTACAACCAAAAGTATTAAAAGCATTGACTCACTTGCATTCCTATATAGTAACAATGAAAAATCAGAAAGAGAAATTAAGGAAACAATCCCATTCACCATTGCAACAAAAAGAATAAAATATCTAGGAATAAACCTATGTAAGGAGACAAAAGAACTGTATATGGGAAATTATAAGACACTGATGAAATAAATCAAAGATGACATAAACAGATAGATATTACATGCTCTTAGAAAGAATCAATATTCTGAAAATAACTATACTATCAAATATAAAGGCTTCCCTTGTGACTCAAACAGTAAAGACTCTGTCTGCAATGTTGGAGACTAGGGTTCAATCCTTGGGTTGGGAAGATCCCTGGAGAAGGGAATGGCAACCCACTCTAGTATTCTTGCTTGGAGAATCCCATGGACTGAGGAGCCTGGCGGGCTACAGTTCATGGAGTCACAAAGAGTCAGAGACAACTAAACAACTAACACTTTCACTTCTTTCACCAAATGCAATCTACAGATTCAACGCAATCCCTATAAAATTACCAATGACATTTTTCACAGAACAAAAAATTTCACAATTCATATGGAAATACAAAAGACCCCAAATAGCCAAAGCCGTCTTGAGAAAGAAGAATGGAGTTGGAGGAATCAACCTTCCTGACTTCAGACTATGCTACAAAGCTACAGTCATCAAGACAGTATGGTACTGGCACAAAAGCAGAAATACAGACCAATGGAAAAAGATAGAAGATAGAAAGCCCAGAGATAGAAAGAGATAAAAACAAGACAGAAAGCCCAGAGACAATCCCATGCACCTATGGGTACCTTATTTTTGACAAAGCAGGCAAGAATATACAATGGGACAAATACAGCCTCTTCAATAAGTGGTGCTGGGAAAACTGGAGAGCTACATGCAAAAGAATGAAATTAGAACACTTCCTAACACCATACACAAAGATAAACTCAAAATGGATTAAAGATGTAAATATAAGATCACAAACTATAAAACTCTTAGAGGAAAACATAGGCAGAACACTTGATGACATAAATCAAAGCAAGATCTTTTATGACCCACCTCCTAGAGTAATAGAAATAAAAACAAAAATTAACAAGCGGGACCTAATTAAATTCAAAAGCTTTTGCATAGCAAAGGAAACTACAAACAAGGTGAAAAGACAACCCTAATAATGAGAGTAAATAATAGCAAAGGAAAGAACTGACAAAGAATTAATTTCCAAAATACAGAAGCAACTCATACAACTCAATACCAGAAAAACAAACAACCCAATCAAAAAGTGGGAAAAAGACCTAAACAGACATTTCTCTAAAGACATACAGATGGCTAACAAATACATGAAAAAATGCTCAACATCACTCATTATTAGAGAAATGCAAATCAAAACTACAATGAGATATCACCTCATAGCAGTCATAATAGCATCATCAAAAAGTCTACAAACAATAAATGCTGGAAAGGGTGTACAGAAAAGGGAACCCTCTTGCACTCTTGGTGGGAATGTAAATTGATACAGCCACTATAGAAGACAGTATTGAGATTCCTTAAAAAACTACGAACAAAACCACTATATGACCTAGCAATCCCACTACTAGGCATAGATCATGAGGAAAGCAAAATTGAAAAAGACACATGCATCCAAATGTTCACTGCAGTGCTGTTTACAATAGCTAGAACATGGAAGCAACCTAGATGTCCATCAACAGATGAATGGATAAAGAAGCTGTGGTTCATATATACAACAGAATACTACTCAGCCATAAAAAGGAATGCATTTGAGTCAGTTCTAATGAGGAGGACAAACCTAGAGTCTATTATACAGAGTGAAGTAAGTCAGAAAGAGAAATAAATATCATACACTGATGCATAGATATGGAATCTAGAACGATGGTACTGATGAATCCATTTTCAGGGCAGCAATGGAAAAACAGACAAAGTGAAGAAGTCTATGGACACAGGGGTAGGGGAGGAGGAAGAGGGTGAGATGTATGGAGACAGTAACACGGAAATTTATAATACCATATGTAAAATAGATAGCCAACAGGAATTTGCTGTATGGGAACTCAAACAGGGGCTCTGTGACAAATCTAGAAGGGTGGGAAGGGGAGGGTGATGGGAGGGAGGGTTGGGAGGGAGGGGACATGGGTGCACCTATGGCTGATTCTTGATGTATGATTGAAAATAACAAAATTCTAAAGCAATTATCCTTCAACTAAAAAAATAAACTGGCAAAAAAAAGATTATGCACATAAAAGAAAAGCAGGGACTCAAAAAGACATTTGTATAACCATGTACACAACAACGTTGTTCTAAATAGCCAAAAGTAGAAAGAATTCAAATGTCCATCAACAGATGAATGGATAAACACAACATGTTATCATACATACACTGGAACATTATCCAACCTTAAAAATAAAAGAAATTCAGATATATGCTAAAAGGTGGATGAACCTTGAAAACATTATATCAATGAAATAAGCCAGAAAGAAAGGACAAATATTGTGTGACTTCATTTATATGAGAAACCTAAAATAGGCAAATATATAGGCACAGAAATTAGAATTAGACGTCACCAAGGAGCTGCAGATAGGCGGGAATGGGGAGTTACTGTTTAATGGGCACAAGAGTTCCTAATTATGAATGTAATTAAGGTCATTGCATTTTACATTAGAAATGGTGAAAAGGGTCATTACAAAAATGAACTCTTATAAAAGAGAATAGAATTGATAGAACATTATGGAGAACTTGTACTCTAAATAATTCTGCTTATATACAAGAAACTGAAATTGACTAATTTCACTGCTAGAAGAAATTTATTCATTTAATGAGTTATTATGTTTTATGTAATCACACAGAACACTTCATATCAGTTCTATAGCCTAAGAATATAAATAATGAATTAGAAAGCTTAAACTTTCCATCAAATTCAGTGAAGGAAAAGAAAAAAATTGATAATATATTAAAGTTAACACTTCTGCATATTTATATATTTAATAATTAGTCAATTCTTCCACAAAGCTTAAAATGTAAATCAACTAGTAGAATTCAACTTACAAACAGAGTGCAAATGAGTTAATAACATATTTACTATGGTCTACTATACCAGTGATAAATCCAAGTTCATTATTTATTACCTTGTTTTCACTGGATGAGTCTTCTTGAACTTTAATGCGTCGCCTTTTCTTCTTCTGTTTGTAACTTCTCTGATTTTCTTCCAACTCTGCTTTCTTCGCAGACCTAAAGAATATTTAAAATGCAAAATAAAATACTTTATGATAAATTCCCTTATGTGAATTATGTACTATTTTAGAACTGCTTCACTTTTACATACATTCTTTAATAAAATGATAAAGGAAAAAACAAAAAGCAAAAAATCTTCACTGGGTTCAAAAGGAGAACACTTAATTTGAAATCCAGTGAACAAAAAAATAAAAAATAAATTCAGTGATCAACATTCTAAGTTATTCAAGAGGGAGGTTTAGCATATCAGTAATAAGATGGATGGAGCACCTTCAGAAATATAACTGGCCAATATACACATGAAAATTATTCACCATCTCTTTAAAAAATAGATTATAAAAGTTAGATACAATTTTCATCATATCAGAACACACAAAGTAAAAAAAAAGTAACAATTTGTAGTGAGAATACTTATGTGGCTAGAAATTGGTATATAAGCTTACATTAATTAAGACAATATTTTCCTACATAAAGGACAGACATGAAAACCAACAGCAGAGAAATGAGAACCCAGAAATAAAACTTTACATTTATAGTCAATTGATTTTCCACATGGTCAAGACATTCAATAGGGACAACAGTTTTCACAAATAGTACTTAGACTACTGGATATCTACATGCAAAAGGATGAATCTGAATCCCTATCTTAAAACATATAAAAAAAATTAACTCAAATGGATTGCAGTTCCCCCAACATGTGTTCTAATTAACAGATTGCTCATTGTTTTATTGCTGAACCAGTGAGACAATGGCTATTTACATATTCAGCTGGGGGAAGAAAATATTGACTTCTGTAAGTGTGAAAATATATAATGAAAGGTCCTAAAACTGTGTTAACTTTAACCCAATAATGTCATTTTTAGAAATTTACTCTAGGATTTAGGTATGAGGGAAGAGACAAGATGGCACAGTAGGACTTGAGCTCACCTCTCAAGAAAACATCAAAATCACAACAAACTGCTGAACAACCATCAACAAAAAACACTAGAAACTACAGGAAATATTCTGTATTCAAAGACAAAGAAGCCACAACTGAGACAGTAGAAGGGGTGCTTTCACCATATAATCAAATTCCATAATGAAAGGGAAGGTGACTCACATATTATAAAATAATTATATTACAAAAGATTTCCCACAGGAGTGAGACTTCTGAGACCCTCATCAAGCTCATCAGCCTGGGGATAACATTTGGCTTTGAAGGCCAATGGAGCTTGGGTATAAAAGCTCCACAGGACTGGGCGGAGATTTCCACTCTGGGAGGGCACACACATGGTTTCACATGCACTGGGCTGCAAGTCAAAGCAGTGACTCCATAGGAGCCTGGGGCAGATAAACCTGTGAGTATTGCAGGGTCAACTGCGGAGGCAGGAGTCAGCTGTGGCTCACTGTAGGAGGAAAGGACACTGGTGGCAGAGGCTTCAAGGAATGTTCATCAGCAAAAGCTCTCGAGAGGTTGCCATTTGGGCAAACAATACCTGGTCCCACCCAACAGTCTGCAGGCTTCAATGTTCGGATACCTCAGGCCAAACAAACAAGATGAGAACACAGCCCCCAGTCATCAGCAGACAGGCTGCTCAAAGTCCTCCTTAGCCCACAACCACTCTAAAACATAACCCCTGACTTAGTCCTCCCCACCAGAGGGACAAGGTTACGCTCCAACCACCAGTGGACAGGCACCAGTCTCATCCAACAGCAAAGTGGCACAAGTCCCTGGACCAACCTCAACCACCAAGAAGCAGACACCAGAGCAAAAGGAACTATAGTTCTGTAGCCTGTGAAATGGAGAACACAAACACAGAAAGTTAGACAATATGAGCTGGCAGAGAAGTATGTTCCAAATTAAGGAACAAGATAAAACCTCAAAAGAACAAGTGAATTGGATTTAGGCAATGCACCTGAAAAAAATTAGAGTAAAGATAGTAAAGATGATTTAAGAATGAGACAAGAATGAAGAATGAACACATAAGAATGAAGACACAGATCAAGAAGATACAAGAGAAGTTTAACGAAGAGCTACAAGATTTAAATAAACAGATGAACAACACAATAACAAAAATAATAAATATACTCAAAAGAATCAATAGCAGAATAAATGAGGCAGAAGAACGAATAAGTGAGCTAAAACACAAATTGGTGTATATCACTGCTACAGAACCAAATAAAGAAAAAAGAATGAAAAGAAAGGAGGAAAGTCTCAGAGACCTTAGAGACAACATTAAATGTACCATCTTGCACATTATACAAGTCCCAGAAGAAGAAAAGAGAGAGAAAGGGCATGAGAAAAGATCAGAAGAGGTAAGAGCTGAAAACTCCCCTAACATGGGAAAGGGAACACTCACTCAAGTCCAGGAAGTACAGAGAGTCTCATGTAGTATGAAACCAAGGAGGAACACAATGAGACACATACAATTCAAACTGACAAAAATTAAAGACAAAGAGAAAATTTTAAAAGCAACAACAGAAAAGCAACAAATAATATACAGTGGAATCCCAATAAGGCATCAGCTGATTTTTAATCAGATACTTTTCTGGCCAGAAGGGAGTGGCAGGATATATTTAAAGTAATGAAAGGGAAACACACATAACCAAGAATATTTTACCCAGTAAGACTCTCGTTCAGATTCAACACAGCTATCAATAGCTTTACAGACAAGCAAAAGCTAAGAGAATTCAACACAGTGAAACCAGCTTTACAACAAATAATGAAGGAACTTTTCTAGGCAGAAAAGGAAACAACCAGAAATAAGAAAATTATAAATGGAAAGCCTCACTGGTAAAGGCAAATATACAGTAAAGGTTAGGAAATCATCCACACCCAAATATGGTATCAAATCAGCAATTAGGAGAAGAGTACAAATGCAGGCTATTGGAAATGCTTGGAAATTAAGAGGCCAGCAATTTAAAACAATTCTGTTAATACACAGGCTGGTGTACCAAAACCTCATGGAAACCACAAACTAAAAATCTACGATACAGACACAAAAAAGAAAATGCAATCCAAACACAACACTAAAGGTAATTGGCAAATCACGAGAGACATTGATGAAAGAAATAAAAAATGACAGAAAGAGATGGAAATATATACTGTGTTCTTGGATTGGAAGAATCAATATTTTCAAAGTGACTGTACTACTCAGGTCAATCTAGAGATTCAATGCAATCCCTAAAAATCACCAAGGGCATTTTTAATGGAAGTATAACAAAAAATTTTACAATTTGTATAGAAAAACAAAAGACCCTGAATAACCAAAGCGATACTGAGAAAGAAAAACAAAGCTAGAGGAATCGGGCGTCCTGGCTTCAGACTATACTACAAAGCTACAGTAATCAACAGTATGGTACTGACACAAAAAAAGAAATATAGATCAATGGAACATAATAGAATGCCCAGAAATAAACTCAAGCACTTATGGTCAGTCACCCTATGACAAAGGAGGCAAAAACATACAATGGAGAAAAGACAATATCTTCAGTGAATGGTGCTGGTAAAACTAGACAGCTACATGTAAAAATGAAATTAGAACATTCTATAACACCATGCGTGCTTAGTCACTTCAATCATGTCTGACTCTCTGTGACCCCAAGGACCATGGCCAGCCAGGCTCCTCTGTCCATTGGGTTCTCTAGGCAAGAATACTAGAGTGGGTTACCATTTCCTTCTCCAGTAAGAAAGTATGAAGTGAGTGAAGTGAAGTCGCTCAGTCGTGTCTGACTCTTTGAAACCCCATGGACTGCAGCCCACCAGGCTCCTCCGTCCATGGGATTCTCCAGGCAAGAGTACTGGAGTGGGTCGCCATTTCCTTCTCCATGATAACACCATACAAAAAAAAAACTCAAAATGGATTAAAGACCTAAATATTACACCAGACGCTATAAAACTGTTAAAGGAAAACATAGGCGGAACACTCTTTAACATAAATCACAGAAATATCTTTTTGGATCTACCTCAAAGAGTAATGAAAATAAAAAATAAACAAATGGTACCTAATTAAACCAAAAAGCTTTTCAACAGCAAAGGAAACAACAAACAAAATGAAAAGACAACCCACAAAATGAGAGAAAATATTTACAAACAGTGCAACTGACATGGGATTAAACTCCAAAATATATAAAGAGCTCATTGCAGCTCAATAACAACAACAACAAAATCAAGAAAATGGACAGGAGATCTAAATAGACATTTCTTCAAAGACATACAGAAAGCCAAAAAGCACATGAAAAGATAATCACATTCATTAATAATCAGCAAGACACAAATAAAAACTACAATAAGGTACTACCTCAAAACCATCAGAATGGTCAGCATCAAAAATTCTACGAACAATAAACGCTGGAGAATGAGTGGAGAAAAGAGAACCCTCATATACTGCTGGTAAAAATATAAACTGGAACAATGGAAAACAGTATGGAGTGTGCTCAAAAAACGAAAAGTAGAGTTACCAAATGATCCTCAATTCTATTCCTGGGCATATACTCAAAAACCAAAATTCAAAAAGATACATGCATCCCTATATTCACAACAGCACTATTTACAACAGACAAGACATGGAAACAATCTAAATGTCCACTGACAGATGAATGGATAAAGATGTGCTACACATGTACACAATGGAATATTAGTCATAAAAAGAATGAAATAATTCCATTTGCAGCAACTTGAATGGACCCAGCGATTATAGTAATGCTTTAAGTCAGAAAGAGAAAGACAAATATCATATATCACTTACATGTGGAATCTAGAATACAACACAAATGAACACATCTATGAAACAGAAACAGACTCACAGACAAAAGAAATTTCTCATTGTCAAGGGAGAAGAAGGAGTAAAGAAAAAAAGGATTGGGAGTTTGAGATTAGCAGACTCAAACAATTACATATATATATATATATAATTTATATATATATATATATCAGATGGGTAAAAACCAAGGCCCTATTGTATAGCACAGGGAACCATATTCAACCCTGTTATAAACCATAATGAAAGAATATAAAGAACAAGATAAATATGTATAACTGAAACACTTTGCTATATATCAGAAATTAACACAATTTCTGTAAATATATTAAATTTATTCTGTATATATTCTGTATATATTCTGGAAATATACTAAATTTCACTGAAGTTTTTTAAAAAGGATTTAAGTACTGAAACAAGCTACAGCATGGATCAAAATTGAAAACATGCTAAAGATTCCATTCATAAAAAGACACATATTTACAAATCTTTTCATATGAAATGTTCAGAACAGGCAAATCCATACACAAAGCAGATTAGTTTTTGCCAAGAAATGAGAAGCAGGAAGAACGGGAAATGACCAAGGGCCATAGGGTTTCTTTCTGGAATAGTGGAAATGTTCTGAAATTAGATAGTGGTAGCAGATGCACAACTTCGTGAATATTCTATAAATCCCCTATATTCTACACTTTTAAATGGTGAATTTTGTGTTACCTGAATTCCATCTCAGTTCTTTAAAATTCTCATTATATCCTATTGTTATTTTATATTCCCCTAAAGCGTGGCTTAAAGCTCAACATTCAGAAAACTAGGATCATGGCATCTGGTCCCATCACTTAATGGGAAATAGATGGGGAAACAGTGGAAACACAGTCAGACTTTATTTTTTGGGAGCTCCAAAATCACTGCAGATGGTGATTTCAGCCATGAAATTAAAAGACACTTACTCCTTGGAACTAAAGTTATGACCAACCTAGACAGCACATTAAAAAGCAGAGACATTACTTTGCCAAAACAGGTCCGTCTAGTCAAAGCTATGGTTTTTCCAGTGGTCATGTATGGATGTGAGAGTTGGACTGTGAAGAAAGCTGAGCACCGAAGAATTAATGCTTCTGAACTGTGGTGCTGGAGAAGACTCTTGAGAGTCCCTTGGACTGTGAGGAGGTCCAACCAGCCCATCCTAAAGGAGATCAGTCCTAGGTGTTCATTGGAAGCACTGATGCTAAAGCTGAAACTCCAACACTTTGGTCACCTCATGTGAAGAGTTGACTCACTGGAAAAGACCCTGATGCTGGGAGGGATTGGAGGCAGGAGGAGAAGGGGACAACAGAGGATGAAATGGCTGGATGGCATCACCGACTCAATGGACATGAGTTTGAATGAACTTTTGGAGTTAGTGATGAACAGGGAGGCCTGGCATGCTGCGATTCATGGTGTTGCAAAGAGTCGGACACGACTGAGCAACTGAACTGATTGAACCGAAAGCTTGTTGGCTGCAAGGGCACAGAGGCGAGGCCAAGAGGAACTACCCCAGGCCCGAGGCTGGGGGCAGCGGCCAAGAGGAGCTACCCCACATCCAAGGTAAGGAGCAGGGGCTGTGCTTTGGTGGAGCAGCGGTGAAGAGATACCCCACATCCAAGGTATGAGAAACCCCAGGAAGATGGTAGGCACGAGGAGAGGGCATCAGAGGGCAGACAGACTGAAACCACAATCACAGACAACACGTCAATCTGATCACATGGACCACAGCCTTGTCTAACACAATGAAACTAACCCATGCCGTGTGGGGCCACCCAAACCGGACGGGTCATGCTGCATAGATCTGACAGAATGTGATCCACTGGAGAAGGGAATGGCAAACCACTTCAGTATTCTTCCCTTGAGAACCCCATGAACAGTATGAAAAGGCAAAAAGATAGGACACTGAAAGATGAACTCCCCAGGTCAGTAGGTGCCCAATATGCTACTGGAGATCAGTGGAGAAATAACTCCACAAAGAATGAAGGGATGAAGCCAAAGTAAAAACAACACCCAGCTGTGGATGGGACTGGTGATAGAAGCAAGGTTCGATGCTGTAAAGAGCAATATTGCATAGGAACCTGGAATGTTAGGTCCATGAATCAAGGCAAAATGGAAGTGGTCAAACAGGAGATAAAAAGAGGGAACATCAACATTCTAAGCATCAGCAAACTAAGATAAGATCGACTGGAATGGGTGAATTTAATTCAGATGACCATTAAATCTATTCCTGTGGGCAGGAATCCCTTAGAAAAAATGGAGTGGCCATCATAGTCAATAAATGAATCCAAAATGCACTATTTGGACATAATCTCAAAAACGACAGAATGATCTCTGTTTCCATGGCAAACCATTCAATATCACAGTAATCATAGCCTATGCCCCGACCAGTAACGCTACAGAAGCTGAAGTTGAACGGTTCTATGAAGGCCTATAAGACTTTCTAAAACTAACACCCAAAAAAAGTTGTCCTTTTCATTATATGAGACTGGAATGCAAAAGTAGGAAGTCAAGAATCACCTGGAGCAACAGGAAAATGTGGCCTTGGAGTACAGAATGAAGCAGGGCAAAGGCTAATAGAGTTCTGCCAGGAGAACATACTGGTCACAGCAAACACCCTCTTCCAACAACACAAGAGAAGACTCTACACATGGATATCACCAGATGGTCAATACCAAAATCAGAGTGATTATATTCTTTGCAGCCACAGATGGAGAAGCTCTATAAAGTCAACAAAAACAAGACTGGGAGCTGATGTGGCTCAGATCATGAACTCCTTATTGCCAAATTCAGACATAAATTGAAGAAAGTGGGGAAAACCAATAGACCATTCAGGTATGACCTAAATCAAATCCCTTATGACTATACAGTGGAAGTGAGAAATAGATTTAAGGGACTAGATCTGAGAGACAGAGTGCCTGATGAAGTATGGACAGAGCTTCATGACCCTGTACAGGAGACAGGGATCAAGACCATCCCCAAGAAAAAGAAATGCAAAAAACAAAATGGCTGTCTGAGGAGGCCTTACAAATAGCTGTGAAAAGAAGGGAAGTGAAAAGCAAAGGCGAAAAGGAAATACATACCCATTTGAATGCAGAGTTCCAAAGAATAGCAAGGAGAGATTTAAAAAAAAAGCGTTCCTCAGTGATCAATGCAAAGAAACAGAGTAAAACATCAGAATGGGAAAGACTAGAGATCTCTTCAAGAAAATTAGAGATACCAAGGGAACATTTCATGCAAAGATGGGCTTGATAAAGGACAAAAATGGTATAACAGAAGCAGAAGATATTAAGAAGAGGTGGCAAGAATACAAAGAAGAACTGTACAAAAAAGATCTTCACGACCCAGATAATCATGAGGGTGTGATCACTGACCTAGAGCCAGCCATCCTGGAATGGGAAGTCAGGTGGGCCTTAGAAAGCATCACTATGAACAAAGCTAGTGGACGTGATGGAATTCCAGTTGAGCTATTTCAAATCCTGAAAGATGATGCTGTGGAAGTGCTGCACTCAATATGCCAGCAAATTTGGAAAACTCAGCAGTGGCCACAGGACTGGAAAAGGTCAGTTTTCAATCCAATCCCAAAGAAAGGCAATGCCAAAGAATGCTCAAACTACCGCACAATTGCACTCATCTCACACGCTAGTGAAGTGATGCTTAAAATTCTTCAAGCCAGGCTTCAGCAATATGTGAACTGTGAACATCTGGAAGTTTTAGAACATCAAGCTAGTTTTAGAAAAGGCAGAGGAACCAGAGATCAAATTGCCAACATTCGCTGGATCATGGAAAAAGCAAGAGAGTTCCAGAAAAACATCTATTTCTGCTTTATTGACTATGCCAAATCCTTTGACTGTGTGGATCACAATAAACTATGGAAAACTCTGAAAGAGATGGGAATACCACCTGCCTCTTGAGAAACCTGTATGCAGGTCAGGAAGCAACAGTTAGAAATGGACATGGAACAACAGACTGGTTCCAAATAGGAAAAGGAGTACATCAAGGCTGTATATTGTCACCCTGCTTATTTAACTTATATGCAGAGTACAGAGTACATCATGAGAAATGCTCGGCTGGCAGAAGCACAAGCTGGAATCAAGATTGCTAGAAGAAATATCAATAATCTCAGATATGCGGATGACATTACCCTTATGGCAGAAAGTGAAGAAGAACTAAAGAGCATCTTGATGAAAGTGAAAGAGGAGAGTAAAAAAGTTGGCTTAAAGCCCAACATTCAGAAAACTAAGATCATGGCATCCGGTCCCACCACTTCATGGAGAATAGATGGGGAAACAGTGGATACAGTGGCTGACTTTTTTTTCTGTGCTCCAAAATCACTGCAGATGGTGACTGCAGCCATGAAATTAAAAGACGCTTAATCCTTGGAAGGAAAGTTATGACCAACCTAGATAGCATATTCAAAAGCAGAGACATTACTTTGCCAACAAAGGTCCGTCAACCATAGTCAATGCTATGGTTTTTCCAGTGGTCATGTATGGATGTGAAAGTTGGACTGTGAAGAAAGCTGAGCGCCGAAGAATTAATGCTTTTCAACTGTGGTACTGGAAAAGACTCTTGAGAGTCCTTGGACTGCAAGGAGATCCAACCAGTCCATTCTAAAGAATATCAGCCCTGGGTGTTCTTTGGAAGGAATGATGCTCAAGCTGAAACTCCAATACTTTGACCACCGGATTCAAAGAGCTGACTCATTTGAAAAGACCCTGATGCTGGGAAAGATTGAGGGCAGTAGGAGAAGGGGACGACAGAGGATGAGACGGTTGCATGGCATCACTGAGTCAATGGACATGGGTTTGGGTGGACTCCAGCAGCTGGTGATGGACAGTGAGGCCTGGCATGCTGCGGTGCATAGGGTCGCAAAGATTCTGACACGACTGAGTGACTGACTGAACTGAAAGTACAATATGCTGCTATACTCCAGGTACAACATGGTAATTATTAAGCTAAAACAATCTCAAATGTATTAAAATTTACACATGCAAACACCCATATAGATATACATATACACACTCACACAAACACAAATTGATGGATGTATCATATTATTCCAGAGGAAATAAAAACCTTCTTAGAATGGTCAGTATTATTAAATACTATGCTAAGAAGGAAGCAAAATTTTAATCAGCTAGTAATCTAGATTAGTTATCCATGCGTATTGAAAAAACAAACACATCTTAATTAATAGAATACTAGTAGAGTTGTTTTTGTTCCATGGCTAAGTTGTATTTAGTAGTGTTATGAAAGAATAATAGTTAGCATTTATGGAGCACTTACTATCTGTAAAATAGGCATTATTTTATAAGCCCTTTAATCTCATTTAATGCCCACAATAACCAATAAGGGAAATAATAATGTTAATTTCCTCATTTACAGTTGACGAAACTGAACCACAGAGTATTCATACAAATAGGAAGTATAGTAAAGCTAGGAGTTAGATTGAGGCAGTTGGTCTACAGAACCTCATAACTACTACACTACAACTTTCCACCACAGCAATGAAAAATTACAGTTCCCTGGTGGTCCAGTGATTAACAATCTGCCTTCCAATGGCAGGCAGTGGAGGAAACATGGGTTCAATACCTGATCAGGAAACTAAGACCCCACATGCCATAGGGCAACTACTGAGCCCATGCATACTACAGCCCATGTGTTATAACTAGAGAGATGCCTGTGCACACTGCAAGGAAATATCTTGCATGCTGCAATGAAGATCCTGCATGCAGCAACTAAGACCTGATACAGCCAAATATATAATATTTTTTTTTTAAAAAAGGTGTTTTTGCACACTGAAAGTCCACCTACTTCAGAACGTACAATTCAACTATATATAATGTTTATATACTATTTTTAAATTAATTATTTTAAGAGTTCCAAATCAAAATGTTAAATATTTTACTTAACTACTATGCCCTGGTGGCTCAGATGGTAAAGGATCTACCTGCAATGCAGGAGACCCGGGTTCGGTTCCTGGGTGAGTAAGATCCCCTGGAGAACGGAATGGCAACCCACTCCAGTACTCTTGCCTGGAGAATCTCATAGACAGAGGAACATGGTGGGCTACAGTCGCAAAGAGTCTGACACGACTGAGTGATTTTCACTATTAATAACAGAAAACTTTCTACAAATAATTTGAAGCATGGTTATTAATTCCTAAAATTTTTGAAAAAATAATCTATTTACCTTGTTCTGGGCCGTTGTTCATCTTCAGATTCACTAACTTCTTCACTAACTCCAGATTCCTGAAAATCAGAATCTTCAGAATCTTCACTACTCACTTGAATAAAAAATATTAAAGGTTATTAAGCGCTTTCTAATAGAAATTCAATTTGCTGTAAATAACATAACATGAACACTTAAGAGTATTATGAGAATAGTATCTCTAGTACATATGACATCATACAGATTAGACCAGTTAATGACTCAATTGGTATTTATAAAAATCCAAGTGAAAACCAAGTATGGTCATAAAACTATGATTCTACATTAAAATATATTAACTGTATGTAAACTGACAAAATGAAAAATTATCAGTCAATACAAGGATTCTGGTTATTTTAAGCAAGCTAAGTAGGCTGGCCAAGGTGAACTAAGGGTGATAACAGACTCTTTGCCACTTGTAACAACTGAAAACTATGGACAGAATACATAAATAAACAACCTAAGGACTCTGCAAAGGGAATAAGAGTAGGCAGATTGGGGACTGAAATCAAAACTTAAATAATGATCCTCATAAAATTGTGTGGGAGGATGAAAATCATGTTTGTTTGTTTGTTTTTTCCCCACTCCTTTCCTGGTTTTGACAGGAAGGCGGGCTGAATTGCAAATTATGCAAAGGGTGCTGACTGCAAAACTCTGGGAGAACCTCATTTCTAGCCACAGAACTGGGAAAAAGGAGCTGAGTCCTGCCTATCACAAGAAAATAAGATGAATACCTAATTTTATTTTTTCTCTCCAAAATTTTATTTTTCTGTACCAAAATTGCCAGTAAGACACAGGCACCTAAAACCCCAGAAGAATACCTGTATTTTTCTGGTCAGAGCAAGGCAGGCAGGGGAAATACAAGATAACCCTGGACTATCTTGTGGTACCAGAAAGTAAAGCATTTCTCAAAAACTGATGGGGATATATTCAAAGGATACATGATGCAACTTGAAGAAGCTCCCAGCAACCAAAGCTGGAACAATCTGAGCAATAAAATGAAAACCTGGATTGTAACTCATAAAATAAAATAAAACATCTATATGTCCATATTAATATAAGTAATGTGATAAATAGATAAATAGGGGGAAACAACTCTTCCTAGAAGTAATGAAAGAAATTGTAAATCACCACTTAAACATACAACACAATAAAAACTGCTTAGGCAGCTGGATGCTAAAATTAGTGGGTAGAAAGAAGTATGAGAAATGGAATATCTGCATTGTCTCGAAGTAGCTCTCTATAAGATATTTATTAAATACGGACAAAAAATAGGGGTTTTTTTTTTAACAGAAGAAGAAGTCAGCAGATACCATCTTCAGTAACTTAATCAGGTTAACAATACCAATAAGAAACATATTGTTATCATACACACTCAGTACAACACATCAAGAAGGATTCAATATAACTTGCAGTACTCTTGTCACAATGTCTAATAACCTAAATCTAACCATAAGTAAACACTAAACAAATACATACAGATCGACAGTCTAGAAAATAACTGATCAATGCTCTTCAAAAGTGTCAAGGTCATGAAAGAAAAGATAAAGAAACTGTCACAGACTGGAGTAGATTAAGGAGACAACTGAATTCAATGTAGGATCCTAGACTGGATTCCAAAGTGGAAAAAGAACACAAGTGGGAAAAATAATGATAACCAAATAAAATCTACAGTTTACATTAGAGGTCAGAGATCTGATGGTATTTTCAACTTTATAGGCTGGAAGGTCAATGTTGCAGCCACTACTCAACTTTCTCACTGTAAACACATGAAAGCAATAACTGAGTAAGTATGACAGTGCACCAATAAAACTATTTATAAAAACATGAGGGTCAGATTTACCTTTCAGGTGTAGTTTGTCAAACACTGGCTGAATTAATAGTATCGTATCAATGTTAATTTCCTGGTTTTGATTATTGTGCTATAATAAGTATAAGGTGTTAAATTAGGAAAGCTAGGTAAAGGGTATTAGTTCAAAATAAAATATTTTTAGAATATCTATTATGATCTGACATCAAAATCAAAGGTCTGGTCTATCTTTAAAAACACAGACAAGCATAATTAATATAAAGACTAGTTATGGAAGAAGAGGAGAGTGAAGAGTTACTGTTTAGTTTCAGTTTGGGATAATCAAAGAATTCTGGAGACAGACAGTGTTTATAGTTGCCCAATAATGCAAATATATTAATGCCACAGAATTGCTTCAAACAGTTAAAAATGGTTAAAAATTATGTTATGTGTATTTTGCCACAGTAAAAAAACAAACAAAAAAATAATAATAAAGGAGTTCTCTGGTTGTCCAGTGGCTAAGATACCACACTCCCAATGCAGGAGGCCCAGATTCAACTCTGGTCAGGGAACTAGATCCCACATACAACAACTAAGAGTTCACACGCCGCAACTAAAGATTTCATATGCTGCAAGGAAGATCGAAGATCCTGGGTGCCATAAGTAAGACCTGCTGCAACCAGATAAATAAAAATATTATTAAAAAAAAAAAGAACTGCTAAGCAACTGGGACTTTGGGAGATCAAGATGTCCACATGCACACACAAATTCTGTGGTTAAATACAACTTTAAGCCTAGTATTAATTTTTCATCAAATATGTTATTTTGAAAATGTTCACACCTACCAAAAATTGGAAAGAATCACCAAATGAACACCTATATCCCTTCTTTTGAATCCACTTAAAGTAGATTTGCTTTACCACATTTGCTTTATTTCTGTATAAATATATGCACATCCTTTTTCGCCCTGAACCATTTGAAATTAAGTGCTGATATCATGACACTTCACCCTTAAGTATAAGGGCACAATTCTACATAATTAAATATCATTATAATACATACGCAAGATTCGAACTTGTAAAGAATAATATTGCATAGGAACGTGGAATGTTAGGTCCATGAATCAAGGCAAATTCGAAGTTATCAAACAGGAGATGGCAAGAGTGAACATCAACATTATAGGAATCAGTGAACTAAAATAGACTGGAATGGATGAATTTAACTCAGATGACCATTATACCCACTACTGTGGGCAGGAATCCCTTAGAAGAAATGGAGTAGCCATCGCGGTCAACAAAAGAGTCTGAAATGCAGTACTTGGATGCAATCTCAAAAATGACAGAATGATCTCTGTTCGTTTCCAAGGCAAACCATTCAATATCACAGTAATCCAAGTCTATGCCCCAACCCAGTAACGCTGAAGAAGCTGAAGCTGAACAGTTCTATGAAGACCTACAAGACCTCTTAGAACCAACACCAAAAAAATATGTCCTTTTTCATTATAGGGGACTGGAATGCAAAGGTAGGAAGTCAAGAAACACCTGGAGTAACAGGCAAATTTGGCCTTAGAATACGGAATGAAGCAGGGCAAAGGCTAATAGAGTTTTGCCAAGAGAACACACTGGCCACAGCAAACACCCTCTTCCAACAACACAAGAGAAGACTCTACACATATATATCAACAGATGGTCAATACCAAAACCAGACTGATTATATTCTTTGCAGCCAAAGATGGACAAGCTCTATACAGTCAGCAAAAACAAGACCAGGAGCTGACTGTGGCTCATATCATGAATTCCTTATTGCCAAATTTAGACTTAAATTGAAGAAAGTAGGTAAAACCACTAGATCATTCAGGTGTGACCTAAATCAAATTCCTTATGATTATACAGTAGAAGTGAGAAATAGATTTAAGGGCCTAGATCTGATAGATAGAGTGCCTGATGAACTATGGACGGAGGTTCATGACATTGTACAGGAGACAGGGATCAAGACCATCCCCATGGAAAAGAAATGCAAAAAAAGCAAAATGGCTGTCTGGGGAGGCCTTACAAATAGCTGTGAAGAGAAGCAAAAAGCAAAGGAGAAAAGGAAAGATATAAGCATCTGAATGCAGAGTTCCAAAGAATAGCAAGGAGAGATAAGAAAGTCTTCCTCAGCAATCAATGCAAAGAAATAGAAGAAAACAACAGAATGGGAAAGACGAGAGATCTCTTCAAGAAAATTGGATATACCAAGGGAACATTTCATGCAAAGATGGGCTCAATAAAGGACAGAAATGGTATGGACCTCACAAAGGCAGAAGATATTAAGAAGAGGTGGCAAGATACACAGAAGAACTGTACAAAAAAGATCTTCACGACCCAGATAATCACGATGGTGTGATCTAGATGGTGTGATCTAGAGCCAGACATCCTGGAATGGGAAGTCAAGTGGGCCTTAGGAAACACCACTACGAACAAAAGTAGTGGAGGTGATGGAATTCCAGCTGAGCTATTTCAAATCCTGGAAGATGATGTTGTGAAAGTGCTGCACTCAATATGCCACCAAATTTGGAAAACTCAGCAGTGGCCACAGGACTGGAAAAAGTCAGTTTTCATTCCAATCCCAAAGAAAGGCAATGCCAAAGAATGCTCAAACTACCACACAATTGCACTCATCTCACATGCTGGTAAAGTAATGCTCAAAATTCTCCAAGCCAGGCTTAAGCAATACATGAACCGTGAACTTCCAGATGTTCAAGCTGGTTTTAGAAAAGGCAGAGGAACCAGAGATCAAATTGCCAACATCCGCTGGATCATGGAAAAAGCAAGAGAGTTCCAGAAAAACATCTATTTCTGCTTTATTGACTATGCCAAAGCCTTTGACTGTGTGGACCACAATGAACTGTGGAAAATTCTTCAAGAGATGGGAATACCAGACCACCTGACCTACCCCTTGAGAAACCTGTATGCAGGTCAGGAAGCAACAGTTAGAAATGGACATGGAACAACAGACACTGGTTCCAAATAGGAAAAGGAGTACGTCAAGGCTGTATATTGTCATCCGGCTTATTTAACTTATATGCAGAGTACATCATGAGAAACGCTGGGCTGCAAGAAGCACAAACTGAAATCAAAATTGCCAGGGGAAATATCAATAACCTCAGATATGCAGATGACACCACCCTTATGGCAGAAAGTGAAGAGGAACTAAAAAGCCTCTTGATGAAAGTGAAAGAGGAGAGTGAAAAAGTTGACTGAAAGCTCAATATTCAGAAAACTAAGATCATGGCATCTCGTCCTGTCACTTCATGGGAAACAGATGGGGAAACAGTGGAAACATTGTCAGACTTTATTTTGGGGGGCTCCAAAATCACTGCAGGTGGTGACTGCAGCCATGAAATTAAAAGACACTTACTTCTTGGAAGGAAATTTATGACCAACCTAGATAGCATATTGAAAAGCAGAGACATTACTTTGCCAACACAGGTCTGTCTAGTCAAGGCTATGGTTTTTCCAGTGGTCATGTATAGATGTGAGTTGGACTGTGAAGAAAGCTGAGCCCTGAAGAATTGATGATTTTGAACTGTGGTGTTGGAGAAAGCTTTTGAGCGTCCCTTGGACTACAAGGAGATCCAACCAGTCCATTCTAAAGGGGATCAGTCCTGGGTGTTCTTTGGAAGGAAGGATGCTAAAGCTGAAACTCCAATACTTTGGCCACCTCATGCGAAGAGTTGACTCATTGGAAAAGACTCTAATGCTGGGAGGGATTGGGGGCAGGAGGAGAAGGGGACGACAGAGGATGAGATGGCATCACCAACTCGATGTACATGAGTTTGAGGTAACTCTAGGAGTTGGTAATGGACAGGGAGGCCTGGCGTGCTGCAGTTCATGGGGTCGCAAAGAGTCAGACATGACTGAGTGAGTGAACTGACTGACTGATAGTACATGAGAAAAATAACATGAACCTACTATAATCTACTATAAAGGCAATCACTGCATTCTTGAAATTACCACGAAAATAACTTTTACATATTTTTTCAAATTTAGGTGAAAATGTTCACGTTACACTTGATTTAATAATTAAGCTATTAGCTTCTGATTTTTCCCTATTGCCCATCATAAGTTTCCAGACAATATAGAGACACAAGAGTTTGCAAAACTTGGAAAATGGTGCAATTCCGAATGTAGTATCAATCTCTATTACATTAATCTTTATTAGAAACATAAATAAGATAGAATTTTAGTTTACTTCCTTCTACACAAAAAGACGAAAAAAAAAAAGTTAGATTATAAGTTACCCACAGAAAAGGACAGTGGAAACACAGGTCACAGAAAACTTGGGTTTCAATAAAACATTTCAAATGTATTTGGCCCACAGTTGCTGCCAACACTACTATTTAGGTGCTAAGTCGTGTCTCACTCTCTGTGAAGCCATGGACTGTAACCCACCAGTCTCTTTTGTCCATGGGACTTCCCAGGCAAGAATACTAGAGTGGGTTGCCATTTCCTTCTCCAGGGAATCTTCCCAACCCAGGGATCAAACTCATGTCTCCTGCTTGGCAGATGGGTTCTTTATCAATGAGCCACCTGGGAAGTCCTATTTGACCTAGTAAACGAATCTATATTCCTGAGCTAATAAGCCTCAGAGGCAAAATTAGTATTTCTCCTTTTGAAGATGCACAGGAAATCATGCTGTTTTCTAATATGTTAAATCACTCAGTTCCTTTATAGAATCTGAAAGACCAGCTTGTAGTCATGTTGCAAAGAAATTTATGAAAAATGCATTCACAAAATGAGGTACTATTATTTATTTGTTTACATGAAAATGTCCAAGCATATTAAGTATATGCGTGTGTGGGGAAGGGGTACCTTCCTCCTCTTCTTTAATAGATAGCTGTTGTCCCATAGCCCTTTAAATGCTCAGGATTGCAAGATTCTTTCCCTAGCCTTCTATTTGTACAACATTACAGCTCTGCTGGGTAATCTCATTATTATACATATACTAGGACAACTGAATTTGACATCAACTATGGCAATATCCTCCAAATAGATTCAAAGCCTTCAGCTCAGTTCAGCCACTCAGTCGTGTCCGAGTCTTTGCAACTCCATATACTGCAGCACACCAGGCTTCCCTGTCCATCACCAACTTCCAGAGCTTCCTCAAACTCATGTCCATTGAGTCGGTGATGCCATCCAACCATATCATCCTCTATTGTCCCCTTCTCCTCCTGCCCGCAATCTTTCCCAGCATCAGGGTCTTTTCAAATGAGTCAGCTCTTCGCATCAGGTGGCCAAAGTATTAGAGGTTCAGCTTCAGCATCAGTCCTTCCAATGAATATTCAGGGTTGATTTCCTTTAAGATGGACTGGTTGGATCCCCCTGTAGTCCAAGGGACTCTCAAAAGTCTTCTCCAACAAAACAATTCAAAAGCATCAATTCTCCACTGCTCAGCTTTCCTTATGGTCCAACTCTCACATGCATACATGTACTGGAAAAACCACAGCTTTAACTACATGGACCTTTGTCAGGAAAGTAATGTCTCTGCTTTTTAATATGCTGTCTAGGTTGGTCATAGCTTTTCTTCCAAGGAGCAAGTGTCATTTAATTTCATGGCTGCAGTCACCATCTGCAGTGATTTTGGAGCCCAAGAAAATAAACTCTGTCATAGTTTCCATCATTTCCCCATCTATTTGCCATGAAGTAATGGAATTGGATGCCATGATCTTAGTTTTTTTAATGTTGAGTTTTAAACCAGCTTTTTCACTCTCCTCTTTCATCAAGAGGCTCTTTACCCCCTCTTCGCTTTCTGCCATAAGGGTGATATCATCTGCGTATCTGCAGTTATTGATATTTCTCCTGCTTATTGGATCAAAGCCCTCAGTCTCACAGAATAACAGGCAACTAATCTGACCATATTACATCCTTAGTTGAAACCTTTCAAGGGAACAATGAGTGGCTGTACTGAAGTTATGAATCTTGAATGCTGCTAATGAATGTCTTGTGCCTTTATCTAGGTGCTGAACATGTTCATCTAGATTTCCACTTACAGAGACTTCCCTGATGGTCCAGTGGCTAAGACTCCATGTTCCCAATGCAGGGGGCCTGGGTTCTATCCCTGATCAGGGAACTAGATCCCACATGCCGCAACTAAGAGTTCAAATGCTGCAACCAGAAAAAAACTCTGCTTGCCACAACTAAGACCCAGGGCAACCAAATAAATAAATAATTTCTCTAAAAGCTGTCCACTTATGAAATATATGCTTTTCTGTATATATATATACCTTAAACAGCTTTTTAAATAGTGGCACCTCTCTGTGAATATACTAAAAAAATACTGTACACTGTAAGCAGGTAAACTGTATGATTTTAAAATTATGTCTCAATACAGCTATGATATAAAAATAATTTTTAAAATTAAAAATTTTTTTTAACTTTTCAAAGGCTCTCCATTCTATAGAGCCAATGTACTTCTCAGATATTTCCAAAAATGCTTTCTTATTCGTAGTGGCGTTAATCTGCCTGACAGGAATTGGTTAAAAAGTCTTCAAAGTCTGTCCCAAAGAAGAATAAACTTTCTTTGAACTTCTTGTTAGCCAAAATCCTCAGGAAAAGTTCACATTTAATTGCTCAATATATATTATTTAATATGAGAATGCTCTCCACCAACTCTCAAGTAAAATGAACACACCACAGAGATGTACCATATTCACTCTACAGCCTCATGTACCCATGAGTCCACTGTCAAGTACTCCAATTTGAGGAACAGGCTTACAAGGATCTACAGTATCTGATCTCTGTCTTATTGGTCCAGCCTAATTTCCTGCTGTTCCTTTCCTTACTCCCTTCTATATTCCAGCCATACCACATGAATTGCATCCCCTCCACCATGTGCTAAACAATTTGCAGAGGTTTTTAAAACTTTTTCCCTGCTTATATTATAAATTTTAACAACAAATCTACCTTCTCCCCATTTAGAACTTTATCTGCTGGATGAAACTCTCCATCTTTGTCAAGTCTTCTCTGTTGATAACCCCAACCCCTAAGAAGCTAAAGAAATCCTCTTTATGCCACATCTTAACTTACATTTGTTACACAAGACAACCTTCATGGTACTACAAGTTCTTATAATTCTAATGTCAGTAATTCTTATTAAACCTGTGACTACCAAAACTGGCTACATATCCAAATCATTTGAGAGATACTTTTAATACGTATGGATACCTAGGTTCCCACCACCATCAATTATGCTTCAATTGGCTAGAGGTGGAGCCCTGACATAGGAAGGTGTATTTTTAAATCCCCCAAGTGTTCTGCATGTGTAGCCAGGTTGAAAACTATCATATAAAACAGTGATTTCTTTTTTTTTTTTTAAAACAGTGATTTCTTTATTCATTTTATATCCTCAATGTTTACCATGATGTTGGAAACATGTAACTAACTCAGTGCAGAAAGACACAATTTAATGTAATAAAAAATTAATCTGGCTACATGTAAGTTTTACACATAAGCTTGCATAAATCTATCCAAATTAACTATATCTTCTATCTTTCCTCAGGAAAGCATTATTTCTTCCTATAGTTACAGACAGTCTTATATCTTCCACATGACCTTAATGCATATTTTATTTATTGTCATATTTATCTTTTTAATCTAGATGTATATGACTGCTAAAGGTCAAAAATATTCTTTGTCATCTCTCAAGTTTCTGGGTTACCTTCCCACTCTAAATTCTTTATTTCACTCTCAGAATAGCTGTTGTCAGTGTGCAGACACTCACCTAATATAGGTGGTCAATTGTTGGAGCAGGTATGTTCTTTATCAGTATGAACCAGTACGTTGTTCACTATCAAAATTAAAATATCTTACCCTTCCTTCTATTTCTGCTTTTGGCTTCTTTGTGCTCTTTAGGCTTCATCTTTTTTTCTTCTCCAGATTCTCCATCACTCAGAGTCAGCTTGTGTCTCAAAAGCCTATGTCTGTATCTTGGCTTCTTAGATTCTTCAGAATCTGAATCTGATTCAGAAATGGCTTGATTTTTTATTTCTAAATGGAGAAAACAAATCATTAAAACCTTCAGCCTTTTTTCCTTTAAAATGTTGTACACCTACATATTCTGTTTGTAGATAATTATCATGATTTATGGAACTGATCAGAGCTGCATACTTACCTTGTTAAATTGTTGATACCAAGCAATCTCATACATCACACTTGATCTATTACTATCATTAAGTAGCAATGAAATATCACCAATATACATTTATAGATTTTTAAAAGGTAAAAGATATTTTGCTTTACAACCCATATATTTATTGGCAGTGACTGACAAAATTTGCACAATTATTACCAGATATTCAAAAGGATTAATGGTAGCAACGTTTTAAACGTTGTAATAAACTTCAAACATATATTATTAAGAGATTTCATGGTCAGTCTTCAAAGACTGAACTGGTCAAACAACCAAATTATGACATCCTATACTTCTCTCTGGCTTCCCTGGTGGCTCAAATAGTAAAGAATCTGACTGTAGTGTGGGAGACCTGGGTTCAATCACTGGGTTGGGAAGACCCTGGAGAAGGAAATGGCAACCCACTCCAGTATTCTTGCCTGGAGAATCCTATGGACAGAGGACCCTGGCATGCTACAATCCACGGGGTCACAGAGTTGGATACGACTGCAACTACCATTTCACTTCACTTCACTTCATTTCACGTCACACTTCTCTCTGGGGAACTCACCCTCATCTCCAGGGTTTTCTTCATTGTGTTTTCCAGTTCTTTTCTTCCCTTCTTCTGACTCATCTGAAGATCCATCCTCATCAGAGGAAAGATTGGCTTTAATTTCTTCTAAAAGCATCTTCTTGGCAATTCTCGAGAATAAAAAGACAATAAAAACTATATATTTGGTGGTCAAGTATTACAAATTAAAAACAAATGGAATTATATATATCAAAATAGAAATAATTTTTTCAATAGATTTTTATTATAAATAAGTCTATCAAAGTCTATTTTAATTTAAAGTACTAACCAAAACTTTTGAAAATGCTCTTAGCACTGATTTTCTCCCAGTTCTATTCAATTTCACAATATACTTAAAAATCTCAGGGATGTTTCTACTGTTTTCACCAGTTGCAACTTCATGCTGGATATCCTTCCAATCCTCTACTTGCTCTGCTGCCACCATCTGACAACTACAGTATCAGACAGGCCCACAATAGTAAATCAATTCATTCAAACAAATGGCATTTCAACACAAAACTCCACATGAAAGGATTTATTCAACAGTAAAACATATTCTTAGAAAATCAGTGTCTAATAAACCACTATTGTGAAACAGTGCCTCAAACTAGTGAATAACATTTTTGGCTCTTAAATTTCAATTTAGTGCATAAATTCTTCTTATCAAATGAAAGTATACAACATATATTACAATACTAAAGCAATAAAAAATCCCTAATAATATTCAAACTAAGGCAGAAAAGGGGCAAGAGTGCTATTTACTATGTACATAGTTAAAGAACACAAATTACTATCAAAAAGTTTTTACTTTCCAAAAAAGTAAGATAATGCATTAGCCTAAAGCATACCAAAATTTTTCCGGATGCTCCTCAAAGACCAATTTGCCAACAAAAAAATAAACTGCTCAAAGCATGAGAAAATATTTAATACCATCTTATGTTAAAATAAAATATATTCCTAATAAATTTTCATGTTTGCACTAAAGGAAGATATCAAAAAGTGTAAGATAAAAACAATTTTTGTGTAAGATGAGGTAATTTGCACCTTTAGATATAAATTCATAAATCAGAATAACAAAGGGAAACCTTATATAAAGGCTCAAAAGTTGGCATGATTCTTGGTTTTCCCTGAACTAGCTTCTATATGGATAAACATCTACTCTGTAATCATGAATGACTCTAGCTCAGTCAAAATCTTGGAGCTAGAATTAAGAGACTTTTGTTATTTTTAAATTTGAAATTATTTTTATTTATTAACATGAACTCACATTAAATCAAGAATTCATTCAATGGTAGGAGGTGTTAATGTATGTTAATGTTTTCTTAATTTTATTTGAAAGACAGATTGCTCACTGCAATTTATATTCAAAGATATATAGCAAAAGCACCTAGGCAGACTAAAGCAAACAAAATAGCTAATCACTTTCATAAATGCTGATATGCCCTTTGGTCCTTCCTTCCTAAACAGATAGATAAGGAACATTTAGACAACAGAGAGAGCTACACAAATTGCAAGAGGAAACCACAGATGAGTTAGCTTTTCTGAGGATTTCTAACTTGATTTGCATTTTAATTAAGTGGAGATTAGATCATTCCAATTTATATCCTACTAGAGTTGCACTGGTGGCTCAGATGGCAAAGAACCCACCTGCAATGCAGGAGACCTGGGTTCAACCCCTGGGTTGGGAAGATCCCCTGGAGAGGGGAATGGCAATCCACTCCAGTATTTTTGATTGGAAAATCCCTAGGACCAAGGAGCCTGGCGGGCTACAGTCCATGGGGTCACAGAGAGTTGGACACAACTGAGAGAGACTAAGTTTAAACTTCTACATCAGTGGTTTCCTAACTGTACATGGTTTGGACTGTACATAGTAAAGGTTTTTAAAATGGGGACAACTTACATTTTGCCAAGAAAAAAAATTAAACCCAAATATCATTTATTTCATCATTTTATAAAGTATAAACATACCCTCCACAAATTAGGAGACAGTTTCAAAATAAAGAGTGACTCTTTAATTAAAAGCATCCTTCTGGAAAAACTCTCTAAAATTATCTTTTATACATACCACATCATCATTTCCCATGAACAAGGAAAGACTTTTTCAAGCCAATTTGAGTAAAAACACAGATTTGGAATGAATAAGTGTATGTGCACGTGTGTGTACACATAATATGAAGCACTGGATACTAGGTTATAAATAGAAAAACACAGTTTACCTGCAGTTACAAGATCTTATATCACCATTTGAGTGGTATAATAATAGCAAACAAGAATACAATTATTAATTTAGTTACTCTAAAGGTTAGTTCAATCACCTGATTTTAGTTTGCATTTACAAGTTTAAAAACTGTCATAAGCTCCATATAATCTATAAAGACTTGGTTGTTAATTTTAGGAAACCACATATTTCTTCTTTCGCACTCTAGATTCCTAATAAGTCTACTAAATGAAAAGTCAAAACATGTAAACTTACAAATACTAAAATTCTAGGCTGTCATGAAAAAACTAACATGAAATACGTAAGATAATAAGATTCTATACCAACTGAAAAATCACACAATAAATCATGGAAAATGAAATGAGATCTGCACACTGAAGAATTACTTGATTTATCAACAACCTTCAATAAAGTCATAATATACAGAACAATTACAGATACTTTAGATGCAAAAAAAATTATAGAGAATGCTCATTCTTCTCCAAACTGAAAGTTATACAGAGTAATGGAGATTCCCTAAGCTTTACCTTACTAAGATGTTTTAGATTTGCCTTTTGAGCAAAGGAAAGCCTAATGAGTAGCCATATACATTAAGCCCTAAAAAGAATAATAAAATAATTTTGCATAAATAATGGCTGATGGCTCAAGTCCAATAGGTCAAAGACTTAATGTATCATACAACTAGCCCATCACATAACCTACAACTCAAAGTTAGAACTTAATTTGAAAGACCCAAGGGCTGAGGCTGACCTTCAACCTGAGTATTTAAACATGTTGAGGTGAGATGTGTCCCATCTACAAAGCCTGCAGTGAGATTCTTTAAGGGAAACTCCACTACATTAACTCTTGAGTCACGGGCCACAGAAACTTCAAGGACATCATCACTTGAGAAACAGCTCAGGCTGGGAAAGCATCATTTTGGAGGCCTCAGCTAGACCCATGCTGGAATGCATGTGATGGATGTATAGTCATGATCCCCAGTTGATTCTGTTTGCTCTGAAGTTTCCTTTCTTGAGGTTTTCCAGGATGTTTCTGAGAAAATCATCCAGGCAACAAGGTACTGCCCCTAGAATCTCAATACTCAACACAACATCTTGGGGCAGGTATAGCATGCAAAGCAGTCACAACTCTATCAGAAGCATCAGAGGCACTAGTTGTGCCACACTTGTGGCAGAAAACCTGGCAGAGCCAGAAGTAATGGAGCTACTTCTCCATTTTCCTGAAAGGGAAGGAAAGGAGATGGGAAGAAAGCAAAACAATATGGAAAGGAGGGTAAAAACCCACAAACAATGATCAGAAGTGGTAGCATAAAAGAATAAATAATAGAACCTCAAAACTCAAACAAGCTAAGTCTTCTAAATCACATAATGAATACCAAGATAAGATAATGCCTTATTATCCTTGCACCACCAGCTACTAAAATAAAGCAAAAATAAAATAAGGAATGAGGCCAACAATGCAAAGACAAATGAGCAATCACACAGAGAGCAAGCGAGCCAAGAAAGCCTTTGGCAATTCTGATCCTTCCTAGAAAGGAAATTAGTAATGCCTCTTGTTTAAGCACTCAAACAGGAAAAGAAAGTAAAGCACCTCTTGGCTGGTAGAAAAATTGATAATTCAAAACACTCGGTTTCTTAAAAAGGAATAATCAAGAGAATCTCTTGCACCAGGGAATTTTAGAGAAACAGCCATTACAAAAGCAACACAAAATGTTAGAGCTGAAGAAAGGACCTCAGAGTCCAAGTTTGTCATTTCATAGATGAGGAAACAGGCTTAAAAAGGGGAAATGACTTGGCCAAAGAAACAAAGCTAATAAGTGGCAAAGCCAGAAGTACAATCTAAGCTCCTAAATCCCAATCTGCTACTAATTTTACTATGTTAGTCTATATTTTCTACTTATTCACTACTACTGTGCTAATTAATGAGTGCTTAGGGCAATACACTAAAGTCACATTCTTAAAGATATCTCACTGATTTTTAAGTTTTCACTAATTTTTAAGATTATGTATTTAGAAAATGAAAGAATTAAAGCTTTCATTTTTAAAGATTTAAAAAAAGAGTTGTAAACATCTTTCATCTAGCATGCACTATCTCTAAAATACTGATAGACCATTTCAGATATCCCCAACAATCTACTGTCTTTATCTTTCAAGAGATTCTGAAAATAGGGTTGAAGAAAATAACTAAATGAAACCACATTTTTATTTTTATTTTTGATGCTTTTGATTTTATTTTATTTTTAAACTTTACATAATTGTATTAGTTTTGCCAAATATCAAAATGAATCAATCACAGGTATACATGTGCTCCCCATCCTGAACCCTGCTCCCTCCTCTCTCCCCATACCATCCCTCTGGGTCATCCCAGTGCACGAGACCCAAGCATCCAGTATCATGCATTGAACCTGGGCTGGCATCTCGTTTCATACTAAATGAAACCACATTTTTAGAAGGCCAAAATACTGTGGATCCATACACAAAGGTGACAAATTAATTTTTTTTGCATTCTGTGCATAATATCACAAAAGAATAGTTAAAACAGAGAATTCTGAATAAGATTATAGTTTTAGAGATAAAAAACAACTGTCTAAGTAAATGCAATACTAAAACAACACACCATATATAAAAGGTTGATCTATAAAACAATTCAAATAACTACAGTCAAAAAATGTTGAATAAATAAAATTTCTCACAATAAAAATTTTTTTGAGAACAGGGTGAGGAACACATATCCCTCTAGTATGGAGGGACGCTTTGTTTTAACAAATATTATATACTTCAGGTTGAGAATAAAAGATAAACATTTCATAGAACTACAAAGGAATTCCTCATCTTCAAAATCTGTATTAGTATTTTTTTAAACTCTGGTTCAAAATTAGCTTTTTTTTTTGGTCACCTGGCTAGGCTTGAATCAAATCCAACCCCACTGCAGTGGAAACAGAGTCCTAATCGCTGGACCACCAGGGAAGGCTCCAAAACTGATACTGGGTTAAACCTGAATGAACTTTTTGACGAACCCAGTATCTTGATATGACCCTTTCTATGAAAAAAATATAACCAAGGCATAATCATCTATACCTAAAGACAGTGCTATTCGTGAGTTAATGATGAAGTCACTAAATAACCAAAAAGCTAAACAACACCTTGAAATATTTTAGTCACATGTTCTATAATGTTTGCACTTAATGAAAAACTTCACCGTTTACTTAAAATTAGTATCAAATAACTTTAAAAAAATCTTAGGAGTAGAAAGATAAAAGCTGTATGAAATTAAGAAGTCAAAGTTTATTAACAATTTATACATGGGCTCAAATTACAAAATGTGTATTTCCTGATTTTATGTAAAAATCTAAGCCAATTTTAGAGAAAATTTTAATAAGAAATTTATTAACATTGATATTAATTTAGGAAATTTGATCATACTAAAGAACTAGTTCAATTTTTTTATATTCAATACTTGAAAAGTAAAATCAAAGAATTTGCCTTAATTTTATTTTCAAAATCCAAAGACTATATAGTCATAAAGATGAACCGTTTTTGCTCACCCTAGAAAATCCAAACTCTCTCTTTTTTGGGGAGTGGGGATGGGAGCTTTTTCTCATTTTCTGAAAGTCCCAATATCACCAAACAATAGAAAATAGGAAAAAAAGGCTGAACATAATGTTTATATCTCAGGTAGATTATATCTAGTGGCTAGACCACCTGTATTATACTTGACTTACAATACTTACCTGCACTGGAAAGACAAAGCAAATTGAAAAAAAATTGCCTTAAAATTGCCAGATATTTAAAACCCTTATTCAAACATAAAACAAGTAAAATACTCATTTAAAACCTATCTTTGTTTTTAAAGCTCAATGAAAACTAAAGCAATTTTGCAAATCAAATAGGAGCACTATGAAAAAAAATTCACAGAAAAAAATTATTGCAGTTTAGCAAATTTGTAGAGTACAGCTAAAGACATATATAGAAGATGAACATTTGTAAACGTGCTTAAAAAAGAAACCAAAGTCGTATGTCGAAGGGACTTGACATATATTAGAGCCAATAATCTTTGCTGAAGCCAAGTAAACAATCATCAAATATCTTTATTAGAATGAAAAATATCCAGGAATCATTAATCACTTCCCAAAACATGCTTGATTAATAGCACAGAGCCTGCATCAAGAGGATACACCAAGCTAGTAGGGGAAAAAAATAATCATTTGTATGTTTTCCAGTCTGAAAAGCAAAGTAGTACCAAATGGTATAACAACTGGAAAAACTAAGGCTACAACGTAGTCCCACAATAATGAAGCAGAAATTCTATTAACAATGGGCAATTTCTTTAAGCAATCTCCACATCAAATTTTGCTTCTATGAAAAAAATTAGCCCCACTGAGAGAAATTATGAGAAAAACTATGCAATATTAGTTGACCTAACTAAGCATTTTTCTACTATAAAGTAAATATTAATATATATATGTGTGGCAGCAATGGCACCCCACTCCAGTACTCTTGCCTGGAAAATCCCATGGACGGAGGAGCCTGGTAGGCTGCAGTCCATGGGGGTCGCTAAGAGTCAGACACGACTGAGCAACTTCCCTTTCACTTTTCACTTTCACGCACTGGAGAAGGAAATGGCAACCCACTCCAGTGTTCTTGCCTGGAGAATCCCAGGGACGGGGGAGCCTGGTGGGCTTCCGTCTATGGGGTCGCACAGAGTTGGACGTGACTGAAGTGACTTAGCAGTTAGCAGAGGATATACATATAAAAAGCCTCAATTTTAAGCTAATTTTGGATTTAAAAAATTTGCAGGTTTAGGAAAAATTCTGACAATCTAGTTTTTTTCCTTTAAAAGCTCAATTTTAAATTTTTTCCACACCCTGTAAAAAATACAAATAAAGAATATTCTGAAAATAATTCTTTTGGAGGTGGATGGATTCTTCAGTGATAGTTTAACATGCAACCTCTAAAGAAAAGCCTGATTTAATAATCCTCAACACCATCACTATTGATCTTAAATACACTACTATGTTATGACTGAGGCTAATTTACAGTGCAGGTATGAAAACAAACATTAAATATCCTTTTAATGAAAGAATCAATTTAAACCCATTTGAAAGGCAACATTAACATAATGGCACATTCAAATAAATGACTTTAAAATTACATGTATAATTTAAATAATCTGACAAACTGATATCATTTTCCCTTCCAAAAGTATATAAAGTCTGTTATAAAATCTGAATTAAATTCTGTTATACAAAATTCAAAATATAAAGTTCATCTATTTATATTTTTTCTAAAAAGCTGAAACAAAAATTATAAAAGTTAAACTGTTGCTCAACCTATAACTTTTATCACTGTTTACTAAATGCAATTAAATAGAAATTATTTTACAAGTTAGACCACTCTATCTCACAATAGCATACATTTACTTTTGAATACGAATGATACTATATAATAGCATGCTAAAATAACAAACTTATTTATTCACACCTACTAAAATATTCAGGACATGATTAAGTTCTTTAAATTACCTCAAAACCTACTATAACTTTAAAATGAAAAAGATAAATTATAATGAAATCTGTCATAAAACTTTGACACACATAGGTAAGTATATATGCTATATATGAGAACATATGTTTTAAGAATTATAAAGTATTCACTTCCTCAATTTCAAAAATACCAAAACATTGTTAACTATAAACTAGCTTGCATATCTTGGCTCTAACAAATTGTTTCAACTCTCATGAAAAGAGCTATTATAATAAAAATTAAATGCTTGAACAAGAAAAAAGTTTTATAGACATTTATTGCATCCAAATAATTAACCATTTGCATTAATACACTATTTACTTGTCCATAAATATCAACAGTGAAAATGTGTTACAATACTGCTAAAAAGGCAAAGCATATGAAATTTATACACAATTGTGTACAAATTTATACATCATTACAATATGCTATCTACTAAAATATATCCTACTCAAAAATGTAAAAGGTAAAAAATAACTGAGACTTTATCATGATCTGAAAACAAAGTTTTAAAACTTGCTTAGTGCATATTCAAATATGCTCAAGTACATTGTCTATACTAAAATAATTCAAAAAGGTATTATATCCCAATTATTAGATAATACATGGGTATTAGATACCTCTTTGGTATACTGGATATGAAACAAGTTATTAATGGTATATTTTATAAAAGCACATTAAACTGGATATAAAGAAAAACATGCTCAAAGGAAAATTCTTCTCAAAAGTACTCAACATGGTTGTACTTTTTTAATCACAAATAAAAGATGGAATTAAAGATGCCTTTCAATAAAATACCTGCCAGTTACAGAGAGATATGATCAAGTAACTTAAAAGAAAAATTATATTTTGACAAGCTCTAACACAAAAATTATTGTACCCTAATGACATTTATTTGGTGGTTAAATATGAAATTAAGGTTCATAACCCATAAGCAAATTAGGATATACCATGTTTTAAACATTATTAGCCTTTCAATAACATTTGAGGCCATATAATTTACAAGAAAATAATATAAATAAATGAACACGAATTAAAGCATGCTAAAAGGATAAAATTTAAATGCCTGTAACATAAAATTTAATGAAATTTGAAAAAAACTGGATATATATGTTTAATCAAAAAATAAGTAGACAACAGCACCTGAGTTTATCCGTGACTAAGCTCCACTAGAACAAAGCTAGTGGAGGTGATGGAATTCCAGTTGAGCTATTTCAAATCCTGAAAGATGATGCTGTGAAAGTGCTGCACTCAATATGCCAGCAAATTTGGAAAACTCAGCAGTGGCCACAGGACTGGAAAAGGTCCGTTTTCATTCCAATCCCAAAGAAAGGCAATGCCAAAGAATGCTCAAACTACCGCACAATTGCACTCATCTCACATGCTAGTAAAGAAATGCTCAAAATTCTCCAAGTCAGGCTTCAGCAATACGTGAACTGTGAACTTCCTGATGTTCATGCTGGTTTTAGAAAAGGTAAAGGAACAAGAGATCAAATTGCCAACATCTGCTGGATCAACAAAAAAGTAAGAGAGTTCCAGAAAAACATCTATTTCTGCTTTATTGACTATGCCAAAGCCTTTGACTGTGTGGATTACAATAAACTGTAGAAAATTCTGAAAGAAATGGGAATACCAGACCGCTTGACCTGCCTCTTGAGAAACCTGTATGCAGGTCAGGAAGCAACATTTAGAACTGGACATGGAACAACAGACTGGTTCCAAATAGGAAAAGGCTATATATTGTTACCCTGCTTATTTAACTTATATGCAGAGTACATCATGAGAAACGCTGAGCTGGAAGAAGCACAAGCTGGAATCAAGATTGCCCGGAGAAATACCAATAACCTCAGATATGCCGATGACACCACCCTTATGGCGGAAAGTGGAGAAGAACTGAAGAGCCTCTTGATGAAAGTGAAAGAAGAGAGTGAAAAAGTTGGCTTAAAGCTCAACATTCAGAAAACTAAGATCATGGCATCCGGTCCCATCACTTCATGGGAAATAGATGGGGAAACAGTGGAAACAGTGGCTGACTTCATTTTTCTGGGCTCCAAAATCACTGCAGATGGTGATTGCAGCCATGAAATTAAAAGATGCTTACTCCTTGGAAGGAAAGTTATGACCAACCTAGACAGCATGTTAAAAAGCAGAGACATTACTTTGTCAACAAAGGGCCGTCTAGTCAAGGATATGGTTTTTCCAGTAGTCATGTATGGATGTGAAAGTTGGACTGTGAAGAAAGCTAAGCACAGAAGAATTGATGCTTTTGAACTGTGGTGTTGGAGAAGACTCTTGAGAGTCCCTTGGACTGCAAGGAGATCCAACCAGTCCATCCTAAAGGACATCAGTCTTGGGTGTTCATTGGAGGGACAGATGCTGAAGCTGAAACTCCAATACTTTTGGCCACCTGATACGGAGAGCTGACTCATTTGAAAAGACCCTGATGCTGGGAAAGATTGAGGGCAGGAGGAGAAGGGGACGACAGAGGATAAGATGGTTAGATGGCATCAATGACTCGATGGACATGGGTTTGGGTGGACTCCAGGAGTTGGTGATGGACAGGGAGGCCTGGTGTGCTGCAGTTCATGGGGTCGCAAAGAGTCAGACACGACTGAGCGACTGAGCTGAAGCTCTAATCAAAACTACAGAATAAAAATTATTGTTCATTCACCTTAATAAAAATGCTATCCTATTAATTAGGAGAATGTTGATCTTTGAAACAGAAAAACCTGTCAGCATCAGCAAGACATAACAAAACTATAGTGACAGCTGGCCCCATAGCATTTAATAACTCAGTTAATTCCTTACAAAATTATGACACAAAAATTAATGTTTATCTTCATGTTTTCTTAGTTATTAGAGCTTACTATTAGGAATAAATGGATGATTAATATAGTACTCTGTAGTAAAATCTCAAGTCTATCATAGATTTTTGGTGCCAGAATTAATCAGAGAACATTTCATCCAATCTTTTCATTTTAGAGAACAGAAAATTGTGGCAAAAATCACTTTTCCAAGATCACACAGAAAAGTTAGAACTAGAAGTCAGATATTCTTATGCCCATTATCCCCAAATTCCATCCATTACACCACATTGTCTCCATGAAGATTATGAGTGTTGGGGGATCTTCTAGTTCAGGAAGGGTTTAAAAGATACGTAAAAAACATAAATTTTTTAATATCTTCACTTTCTTTATTCCTCATTGCTAAGACATGGGTGTATCTTTTTTTTCTTCTCCCAGCTATCCCTTAGTTAAGTCAATCTATACAGACTACAATGTTCACATTTAAACCTATTATTTAAGTATTATTAATGTTAACACTATCAAACTGTCTACTTCTATTTTATTTGAAAAACTGTTAAAATCTAAATCAGTCTAGACACTGTGCAAATAGATACTTCTATTTTTAAAGCAATTTCTTAATCATCTGAGCAGTCCCCTTTTTTCCACTTTGAATAGGTTTTAATGAATAGGACCACTACATTGGATGGCAATTTAAAACAATAATCAAATATTGAGGATAGAGATTTCTGTTGTCACCAATTTTTGAGACATGATTCACTTTGACTAATAAATAATTGGTCAAAATTAAAATATTCTCAAAAACTTATCACAGTTTACATGAAACATAACAATTGACAGTGCTGTATTTATAACACACCCTATGCTGGGTGTGTTGATATTTATATTTATTTTCTCTTAAGGTTTCAGAGTTAGCCCATTTTTTGGCCTTTCTTTGAAACTTGGAGGAAGACTGTGAGTCTGTCCTTCTAAAGCTGGCACTCCTGGTTTCTACAACCTGCTTGCGATTCCGATGCTGCTCTTTGTGCCCATGCCTAGGGTGTGTTATAATCTTTTTGAAGTCCTTACAGATGGAATCATACCTATTTTCAGGATCATTGTCATCGTCGTCATCATCCACTGTGACAGGCACTGATTTAGATAAGGCTTCATCTCCTTGAGGGAACAAAAGTGTACTTAAAATTATCTACATAAGTAAAACCATGTAAAATAAAACTGAAAGCCAAAAACTTTAAAAGAACTAGTGAGTCCTAAACTACACTCTGGGATCCAAAACATGAATAAAAAGAATTTATAAGGAAAATACAATGTGGAATTTAAGAAGTGTCAGCAGCAAAATAATAAATAGTTGGATCTTATATATTTCAAAGTTTCTTCCCACAGCACAAGAATTTTAAAGCTCATCCTTCCTAGTAACAAATATTTTATCATTCACCATCATATTAGCGTAAGTTTCTCACTGAAGTAGGCTTTCTACTGACCCGTTTAAAGTTAGCAGATGTCTAACTTTTTCTGTATCACTGAAGAATTTTTTTTTAAATGCTACCAATACTTGGTGATACCAAGTAACTGTAAAATATACTTGAATTTGTATGGTGTTCATAAGTAGAATCACCCAGAGAAAGTACAGTAAAACTTATTTCCTTACAAAAAGTAACATTTCTATCTTTTGATTAAAATTATAAAGTGATTAGGAGAAGGAAATGGCAACCCACTCCAGTATTCTTGCCTGAAGAATCTCATGGACAGAGGAGCCTGGTGGGCTGCTGTCCATGGGGTCGCACAGAGTCAGATACGACTGAAGCGACTTAGCATGCATGCATGCATTGGAGAACAAAATGGCAACCCACTCCAGTATTCTTGCCTGGAGAATCCCAGGGACAGAGGAGCCTGGTGGGCTGCCGTCTATGGGGTCGCACAGAGTTGGACATAACTGAAGCAACTTAGCGGCAGCAGCAGCAGCATAAAGAGATTAAGAAAATTTGTACATTTCATTGTATGTAAATTTTGCCTCAAAAACAAACATTGTACCCTAGTTAACACTATATATGCTGAAGTAATCAGGGAGAATTATTCAAATGCATCAAAGATTTCAAGGGCATTAATTACACTGAGTGAAGAAAGACAATTTCAAAAGATTATACACTTCATGATTCCATCTCAAAATAACAGAATTACATAGATGGAAATCAGATTAACAGTTGCCACAGGTTAAGAATAGCGATATGAAAGGAAGTGTGCATACAGGTAGCACAAGGGAACCTTGTGGTAATGAAACAGTTCAATATATTGGTTGTTGTGGTAGCTATACAAAGCTACCCATGATACAAATTTTGCACAGAACTATACTTACACACACACAACCACACATACACACAAATGAAGGAGTGCATGTAAAACTGATGAAATCTGAATAAATCATCAGTTTCCTGGTTATGACACTGTACTATAATTATGAAAGATTGATACCATTGGAGGGAAATTAATGAAAGACATCCAAGACCTCCTGTATATTTTCTTTCAACTTCCTGTGAATTTATAATTATTTCAAAATAAACAAAAGAGGGGGCAAAAGTTAGGTTCATTGATGGATAAATAGATAGGATATATAAAGTAAAGTATGCAATAAAGCAAATATAGTACAATGTTAACAGTAGAAATTCCTCAGTATATTTAACATTTTTTCATAAAAAAATACTGGGAGAAAATGTTGAAGAAAAAAATTCACAGACACCTACAGGTTCAGGATAGAAATATGCTAACTGTAGAAAGACAAAAGTAAATGTCCCAATTAACCTTAGCAAACTCACAATAAATACTTCATTCGAACAGATCGATCCTCAAATTAAATATTATTAGTGATATTACTCGGAGAAGGCAATGGCACCCCACTCCAATACTCTTGCCTGGAAAATCCCATGGACGGAGGAGCCTGGAAGGCTGCAGTCCATGGGGTTGCTGAGCGTCAGACACAACTGAGCGACTTCCCTTTCACTTTTCACTTTCATGCATTGGAGAAGGAAACAGCAACCCACTCCAGTATTCTTGCCTGCAGAATCCCAAGGACGGGGGAGCCTGGTGGGCTGCCATCTATGCGGTCGCATAGAGTCGGACATGACTGAAGCGACTGAGCAGCAGCAGCAGTGATATTAGTGCTGTTCCTCCTTACCACATCTTTGAAAATTTGACCCATTCTTCAAATCTGAGTTCAAATACTACCTGTTCTTTTAAGTCTTCCTCCAATATTTGGATAACTGGCTCACCTACTATTTATTACACAGACTCGTTTTAGTTTTACATCTTTCTCCTGGTATTCTTTTTTTTAAAAAAATGATGACTTATCTATGTCTATCTTGCTCATTGGACTGCAATCTCCTAGGACGATGTTCCTTATCATGGTTAGTCATGCCATTCCTGAGACCAACTAGAAAATGTTGTACACTGTAATAGATTCCCAACTATTGCTGAATAAATTGGAATCCTCTAAATTCATGGGAGCAGGGTAGGCTTTTTAAGAGCTCATAAAAATTGTCACCTGAATTAAGTTGGATGTATTAGGAGAATAGATAAATTTAGCATGCTTTGTATACAGGCAAGCAAATTCTTAAGGAATGCCACTTATCATTGACTCACACCCAAACTTATCCTGGAAATCAGTGCTTTTAACATAGTGCTTATTTGCAATTCCCTGAATATTTTTTTCTGACTAAGTATTTTTACCAACAAAGTCCAATTTTTATTTATTTTTTTATTTAAGTATAGTTGACAACGTCCAATTGTTAGATGAGTTCATTCCCTAACAAATTTATCCTTTTTTACATCTAAAAGTATAATCAGTCCAAGAAATACCCTGAGTGAAGAAAATATGAACAACAAATTTTATTCCTCCCAACAGTTGAGAGACTGGCATCTTGCCTGAAGTGCAGAATTCTCAAGGCTTTTCTGGATATAAACATGAGAAAAGGGACATGAACCCTCTTGAGTATTAGCCATATGTTGCCATCTCTAATTAAGAGCTAATCAATACATATTACTTATTAAAATAGTTATTAACAGTTCTAAGCATGAGAATTATAATTCTCATAGAAACCCTCATATGTGTCAAGTGAGATTTGGGGAGATGAAAATGAGTATCTGAAATCAAACATGCAGATTTCACTAGGGAAGCTGTTTTGTCATGGAAATCAGTTTTACAAAGTTTGATTATTCCAACAGTCTAGAATTTGCAAATGAGAATACTCCATGTAACTAATCACAATTTATTATTCTCACACTCTAATCCTAATGAGAGTTTTTTCGACTAACCTGATAACCAAAACATTGAATTGATATCAAAGCAACTATTGTATTATGTTTTGAATACAAGTTCACGATCTTATACGCAATTCAAAAATCTAAGTTCTCAAAATTTAAAATTTTGTAAGGTGGTACCAAAGTTTACTTGGCAGCAATATCTAACCTGAACTGCTTATTCCTCTTACATGTAAATGTTCGTATGTTCTGCTGGAAACACAATAGTAACTGCAATCTCCTTTACAAAAATTTTAAAATAAATTTTAAGTGTCCTTGGTTAACTGACAGGTTTTATTGACTTAAAAAATACAATATGAGCAACAAGTGTACATTTATTACACAACTATTTTTTAAAGAACTGCCATAATGATAAATATTTTTAATTTTTTGAGGGGGTATCATTGACCCACACCCTTATTGTCCTAGTGCTCTATCTCATCAGGGTAGAGTAATCCATGTACTTTCTGGATTTTTTTCTTTTTTTCTTTTGTTAATGTTAAAAATGGAAACATCTGTTCATGTTATTAGAAAAAAAAATGATGAGCATCAGCAATAGGTTTCAATAAAGTAAATTTAAATTTTTCAGAGGATTTCATAGACACAAAGTTAATGTGCCCAATTTAAAAATCAGGGCTGATTCATGTGAATGTATGGCAAAAACCACCACAATATTGTAAAGTAATTAGCCTCCAATTAAATAAAAAAATAAAAGTCAGATGCATGGCAAAGCAGTTAAAACTTTCACATAACATGTCATACTCATAACAAGCACTCATCTCCATTACATGAGTAAATATCCACTGAACTACTATCAACAGTCTGATTTTCCTTCATAAATTACTTTTCATTACTCCAAAGAAAAGCATTAAACATTAATAAAGAAATTTACCCAACAAATTTGGTATACATGATACAGAACACTAATAATGTTTCAAATACCTCCCAATGGTGACAAAAAAAATTGGAGAAAGAGGTTCTAGAAAATCTCTAAAGAATTTTTAAATGGTGTTTTCCTACACAATAAGTAGCCTTGCATTTGACTGACTACAGAGAAAATAAACAATGTAGTTATTCAAGAGGGGAAAAGTATAAATATTCTATTTGTTTTCCCATACCTGAAGATTGACAAAATCCAGTATGTGACGACAGCACTAAATTTTCAGTCACAGGCTTAATTTTCTGCTCATCACTGCTCCCCTCACCTACAGATTTCTGATCATCATCTCCTATATCAGAAGAAGATGAGGAAGTAATGTCAGCCTGCTTCCTTTTAGTGCTTGTTCTCAAGGAGTTTCTCATTTTCTCCTTTATACTGCCTGCCTTCTTTTTAGCTAAAGCTCTTTGTTTCTTCAGGTTTTTATTATCTTCAGAACTTTCCTCAACATCAGAAGATGAGCCACTTTGTACTTCCTTGCTATTTCTATTTGAATTTAAATTCCTTCTTTCCCTTAATTCTATTCCTTTTGGTCTCTTATCAGAAAAATCACAATCATCTTCTTTCATGGAATATTTTTCTGTATCAGATGATGAACAATCCTGTCTCTTCCTTGAACTCTTTTCAGGCAAGTTGAACCTTTTCTTCTCTCTACTGGATGTTCCATTCTTACTCCTCTTATCTTCTGAAGAGTCACAACTTTCTCTTTTCCCTGGTAACTTCTCAGAATTATCAGATAATTCACCCTTCTTTTTAGAAGCTTTATCTTTAATTTTTTTGCATTTCTTTTCCCCATCAGCTGAGCTCTTATTTTGTTTTATGCTTTTAGGAAAGTCACAAATTTCTTCTCCCTCAGGTAATTTCTCAGTAGTATCAGATGATGATTCATACTCTTGTTCCATCACTTTTTTATTCAAGTCTGCAGTTTTCTTTTCTTTTTCTTCAATTTCCTTTTTGCTCTGCTCGTTATCATCTTCAGAGGATTCATCACTCTGTTCTTTCTCTGAGAACTTCTCAGCAACATCACATAAGCCACCCAGTATTTTCTGACACATTCTGGTTCGCTGGTGCTTACTCTTTCCTTTAGATTCAGCAACCTTTTTATCTTCTGGAGAATTAAAACTCTCCTCTTTCCCAGAACAAAGCTTATCAGCACTCTCTGAGGAAACATTGGGCTGCTGCTTCTTAGAGAGGCGATCTCTCAATTCCATGATGGTCTTGTCTTTATCAACTGTGCCTTCTGCTGAAGAGAAATTCTCTCTCTCTTGTTTCCTTTCAACATCATCAGATGGTCCTTCCTGTGCAGTCCTCAAACTTTTATGACCTTGATTATCCATTCCTTGTTTGCTGTGTTTTTCATCTTCAGAAGAATCATAATATTCTTTATTTGGAACTCTTTTTTTGGTTGTTCTGGCAGTCCCAATTTTACTCATTCTCTTTATCTCTTTTTCTAATTCTGAGTCATAATTAGAAGATTCAGACTGGTTTTGCCGTTTCTTTTTAGAAATTATAGCCTTTTTAACTGATTTACCTTTCTTAATATCAAAATCTGAGCCAGAAGTAGAACTTTTTCGTTTCCTTTTTCTTTTATCATCTTTCCCTCTTTGAATCTCTGAATAAAAAGTCTTCTTGTTATTTGTATGAGGTTCATTAATATCAGTATCTGAAGAACTGTGACTCATACTGGGCATGTCTTTGAGGATTGTCAGCATTTCGTCAGAATCTGAAATGTGATCCACAATCTCTGACTGCTTAGATTTAGGCAATTTATTAGGTTTAGGATTATCTATAGCACTGTCAGAAGAATTCCGCTTATCCTTTTTTCTCATTGGAACCGAAAGTTTTTGTTGCTCCTTAACTGTTTCATTATTTTCTTCATCTGAATTAGATGTTGTACGGTTGGTTTCTGTCTGTCGCCTCAAAGGTGTAGTCTTTACACGCGGGGATCTTCGAAGATCAGATTCTTCTGAAAGTAACGGAACTTCACTTTTAGCCAAATGCTCATTATCATTCTTTTCCTGTCCAAGTTCACAGTTCTCTGGCTTAGGGTTCAGACAAGAACTTTTATAGCTATCTTTATCTTGTGGAACTTCCTGACAATCAGCACCTTTAATTGGGGAAATAGAAAGGGAAACAGGGGTGAGTTTAACATATAATTCTTTTGTTACTTTAGCTGTTGTTTTTGATTTAATACCTCCTCTGTTGTCTTTTGAAGTAATATTTAATTTTACAGAAGTCTCCAGTTCTTGTTCAGTTCCACTGTTGCCATCTCCCTGATACTCTGCTGAACTCTGAACTTCCATAGCAGTCTCAAGATTTTCAAAAATGTCTTCTGGAACTGAGGAAGGAACAGACACAATATCCATGTCTAAGTCTTCGGCAGTGTTACTAGGTTCATACTGAGGTTCTTTTTTATCAGATTTCTTATGTTCAGTACTGTCATTTTTATGTGCTCTTTGTTCCTCTACTGCAACACTCTGACCTATATGCTCACTATCCACCTGCTTTCTTGACAGTTTACCTTCTGATTTTGAAATATCCTTCCTTTCCAAAACACAAGGTTTTTCTCCTTTTCTTACTTTTGTTTCAGACTTAGCATCTATGACTTTATGCTCTTTGGTATTTTTCTCTTTGTTTACAGCATCCAAAGCTTGAATCTCTGAATTCAAATCTTCTTCTAATGCAAGATGAGCTTTCTTGATATCAGCCAACACAGACTTAAAAGCCTTAAGCTGACGTAACTTTGTAGCAGAATTGATTTCTGAATTATCTGTTGCCTGCTTCAAAAATTTAACGTAACTGGAATTCATGTTGGCAGTAGTCTCAATCAGTTTTTTTGCCTTCTTAATCATGTCCTTGGGCACAATTAGTGCTGAATAAGAGTAGGTTACAGAACCAGAATATGAATCATCTAACTTCTTTTCTTCTCCATTACAATTTGAACTGTTTTTCTTTGGAGAAAATCTGGGTGCATGCTCATATACTTTACTAGTCTTTTCATTGTCAACTTTTATCTTCTTCTTATTTTGTTGCAACAACTGTTCTAAGTTTTCAAATACGCTGTTACACGCCGTGACCAAGTCCAACAAAGGCTCTGGGTGACAAATGTAGCAATACCATTGGTTGTTTTCATCCATTATTGTAGACAGCTCCTTTCGACCAAGGTTGCGAAGAATGCACTTCTTACAGAAGGCATTATGGCAAAAGTCACAACAAATTAAGTTTCCACCTTCTGCACACCATCTGCAATTATTTAAAGATTAAAATATTATTCAAAAATGAAACTCATTTTAAATCTTTATAGTACTAAACCAATTAAAATTTCTTGCCAACAATTTAATAGCAAAGTAATTTAGGTCATTTACTTATTCTTTGTTAGAGAATTAAGATATAAATCAAGGGCTATGTGGAAAAGAAAACCTTCCATTAAAGATATCAATGATGATACCACAAAAAAAAAAAGATTTAATAACAGACTATATAAGAATTTTCCCTCAAGTAGACAACACTGAATTTTAGTTCATCTTGATTTATTACCTACCTACACTGTTCATCCATTCCATCTGAGTCACGACTAATATCATCACTCATGTAATATTTAAAGCAATTCTATTAAAAAAAAGAGAGAGAAAGGGGAAATTTACTCAAAATTTTTAACATTCTTAAAGGAGAAAAACTTCATTTTTTTAAGTCATTAAAAAAGTAAAGGGAATGTATCTATATATGTGTGTGTATGTGTGTTTTAGAGAATCAAAGCAAAAACACTGTGCCACCCCAACTAGTACTTTAGAGACACAAGAATAGCTCAAGAAATTAAAACAGATTTCCATATCATCAAGTACCACTGTTCCATATATAAAAATTGATAGAAGATTTTGGTAAGGCAAATTTCTGATCTCATATGGCTAGCTACCAAGGATCTACATAAAAATGTATTAGATTTGTTGTTACTTAATACTAATTTAATAGTCATCATATATAAACAGCTACTGTGTGTAGAACTGAGCAATAGTATCCTTTTCTGCCCTATGTTATCTTTAAATCTCCAACACCTACTCTGTAAGATAGGCAGTATTACTGCCCAATTTGAGAGACAAGGCTTTGGTTCATTAATATGTAAATAAATCTCCAAAAGTCATACAATTACAAAGGCAAAACTGATATTCAAATCCAAATCTGTCTGACTTTAAATTCCTTCTCACTGGAACTAAAGAAAAGGGAAGGTTCCATGACCACTGATGACAACTACTGATTACTGACCTGGGCTCAATAGATTGGCCTTTGAAAAAAAACAATTACATATACAAGAAAAAAGGAATGCACATTACAAATCCAATAGATGCAAAATTCAGCTGTCACAATTTAAAACTAGAAGCCTGACTGAACTGAATTCAAGAAAAGGAAGGACACAAATTACTGCCTCTTAGGCAGTAAATTTAGCTTAAGTTGGTCTGCTGCTGCTAAGTCACTTCAGTCATCTCCAACTCTGTACGACCCCATAGATGGCAGTCCACCAGGCTCCCCCGTCCCTGGGATTCTCCAGACAAGAACACTGGAGTGGGCTGCTATTTCCTTCTCCAATGCATGAAAGTGAAAAGGGAAAGTGAAGTCGCTCAGTCGGTCTACATCTATCAAAAATTCATGCAAGATCTACAATTGGAACTCTAATTAAGGAAAGTCTGGTCTGCCCCTACAATTCAAGTAGATATTTTATTGGGAAACAAACTACTACAGTATTAATTTAGCAGTAATATGAGTTGGGGAAATGATATTCTTGATAAAGTAGACATTTAAAATTAATTCCAAGGTATTACTTATAAAAAAGTTTACATAGACTATTAAAATTATCTTCAATACATATGAAATATTTTTAAAATCTACAATCTCCAAATTAAGTCAAAACACTACTCTACATGGAGAGTTTAGATTTGAGTAATTAGAGTTTATAAAGAGGGAAGGTTATAAAACATATGTGTGCACACACATATACTCTGCAATTTTCCAACACACCACATTGTCCCTCACCTATGAGTCTTTGAATATCATGTTGCCTCTGGCCTAAAATATACTGAACCAATCCCACTTTGCCAAGCTAATTCCTATTTATATTTCAGACATCAGCTGTATCATCTCCATTATATATCAATTCCAAATTACAATGGTTTCTCATGTGTTCCCAAAGTACACGGTATCTCCCCTATCGTAGCACTTATTGGCCCTTTCATGGCTGTCTTCCCCACTACAGTATATGCCCTCCAATGGCATAAACCATTTCCATCTTCATCACTGTGCATCAAAAGTCTGACACATGTTAAGCATTCAAATATTTGTGGAATTATCAACAGATCATTACACACCTTACAAATAAGTACTTGCAGTGAAGGATGTCTATAAATGGAATCTTTTTGAAAATGATTGACCTGTTGTCCACAAGCTGTACAGCTCACAATCCCATGAAGCCCATCTTCTAGAAGAAAAGAGTGACCATTATTCACACATAGACACACATATAAAAAGACATATATTTTAGTTAGCATTTCCCAACATTCAAATTGAAAATTAAATACTTCATAATCCTTGGGAAAATGACATTTTGGATACAAATAAAAAGGTTAATAATTTTATGGACTTACTAAAAACATGACAACCTTGACAAATTGCAGAGCTAACTTGTTCCCTTTTACAGATGCAAACTCTATTTCTCACAACAACTTGACATAACATGAAGAGATTCCATAAAAGAAGTTCTAAAAATAGGTGCCAAGAGCTCTTTTCATTTTGCTACTGCTTCACAAATAAATTCAGCATCAGTTCTTAAAGAATGGAGAAGCAAGTGAAATACATGGAATAGATTCTTTTGGAACCCTATACTTTAGTTAGGTATACCATAAAATTTTTATTCTCAAAATGGAATTGTCTATACAGATCCTTTCAAAAGTATGTAAAAACCTGATAACTTTATATTACCAATTTCCTTCCTCAAAGTCCCTTCAATACTATCCACGATCCCCATTAACCTGCCTTTTTTCTATATCTACTCCATTGTCAAGTCCATATCAGCACTGTCCACTATTTCCAAATACGGACAAATAAGATTGGCAGGTATATCTATCTTGGCAGGAAAACCTCAGAATGGCTGGGTTTTGACAGAGTCCCATGCCACAGTTTCTGCAGAAAAACAGATTGAAGATAACCTACACAAGAATAAAAGGAACTTCTGCCTCACCCTCATCTCTAGTTCTACACAGTGCTTCACAATCTCAACTGAAAATTAGAATCAGACAAAGAATCTTTTAAAAACAGGGACAGCCATTCCCATCCCTAACCCACTGAAAGTTTTACAGGTGACTCTGATGTGCAAATAACTCTTATCCAAATAAGATGGTAGAATATGACTCAAAAGAGGCCAGTGAAAATGCCTTCATTCACTGAAGGAAAAAAAAGGGGGGGGGGAAGGGAATAAGACTTAAAAAAAAAAAAAGGAAAAGAAATTGTCTCTGTCCCTAACAAAAAGACAAAACAACATAGGTATTTCTCACCTTTTAATTTTCTATTTTGTGTTATTCTTAGTTTTAAGGTCCAAAGCACCAAGTATCAGCACAAATATTTTTACTTGCAGAAGTTAAAAAAGGTTAACCAAAGTATAAGGGCACCATCACACTCTATAAAGCTGCTTATATTTTATTTTAAATCATACCATCCTGCATTAGTATTTGATTGTGAGTATTCATATATTCTGTACTTTAAACACAAATAAATTTACAGTGTGTTTTTTCATATCAAATAATGATTACATTCATGTAAGCTAACAAAGTAATGAAAAGCTAGAGTCTGAATGTTCATCCAATGTTAGATAATATTAAGCATATTCTTTATGCTTTTGCACATATATCACTCAAGAATTTTAAAAAGCTAGGTGATCCAATGGAGAATTTTCCCCAAATGTGCATAAAGAATCATAAAAGATATTCACTGAAGTACTAACTAGCAATTGGGAAAAATTTGAAAACAAAAAATTAGAAATAATTTCACATTTAGGAAATGGATAGTGATTTACTTATATAACTAAATTCTATAGAACAGTGAAAAGTAAAAAACCCATTATACATTTACTGATATGAATACATTTCAAAATCAAAGTTGAATAAAAAATGCTGAAAAAGGATATCTACAGATACTACTATGTATATTTTTAAATGAAAAACAAATACTTTTTGAGCAAAATTAGGTAAAAAAAAAATATAAAAACATGCATGGAAACAGCACATATGCACACAAACTTCAAATAATCACAACCTGAAGTGCGAAAGAGGAAATAGGAATAAACCAATACTTTATTTAAGTGAGATCTGAAGCAAATATTGTAAACTGGTTAAGTGGTACTTTACTAGACATCTCTCTATGGATGTATGTTTTATTTTTTTAGTTATGAAATAATGGTTATAATACAGCATATAAATGGAAAAGAGGCATTTTCATTTCTGACCTCAATACATTTTATCAAACCTAAGGAGAGAATTATTCTGTCATATAGAAAAATTAAATGTAAAATATGTTTTCTAACAACTGAACTAGGGAAAGGATGTCAAAATCTTCTATGGTATTTAAAAAAACAATGGCTCCTTAAATGGTCAATATCTTTATGTTTAATTTTGTTTCAAATCATTATAAGACTATTTTATGTATAAAGTTTACCTTCTTGACAGTTTCCTAAATTAGACTTCAATTTTAGAACTAACTTCCTATGAAGTTTGAATATTAACTAACAGTTCAGTACCTCGGATCACTAGTTCATTCATACATGGGTATATAGGTAAAAACAGTTAAAATCCTATGTGATTTCCGACAGCTTAAAGATGTAGCAAATTATTAAGACAAAAATTAACAAAAAAGATTTAGCTATCATATGGCTATAAACACACATATTCCCTTAAGCACAATATAAACATTCTTACACAGAACACTCAATAAAATGTTCCAGAGACATATCAGCTCAGACCAAATACCAGCAGCATAGTAAATTAGCACTAAAATCACCCTCCCCAATAACTGTAACTCTTTTTTATTCTCCTTTTAGCCATTATCCATATCTGAGGCACTGACTACTCCAGAGTCCCTCCCCAAAAGACACCACTAGATATTAATTTTGACACAAGGCACTATACTTAGTTATCTGTCTTCCTAGAGGATCCATAACCAGAAATAAGAAGAAAGAAAACTCTTACTGCTGGTCCTTATCATCATCTTCTACTTGCTGATTCTCTTATTTTAAAGACTACTACTTAGTTTGGTGAGCTCTGTTGCTGCAATGGCAGTCTCAAAAAAATCTTCCTTATGCTTGAAAGAGGCAGAACACCCCCTGGTGGACAAAAGACTAAACTACATTTTCTTGATCTCTAAACATAATGAATTGAATCTGAAAATTTACATATATATATTTATACACACATCTAATACAATATACTATTGTACAAATACAGATATATTTTACTGGTACCACCAAGATATCATATAGCACTGGAATAAAATCTACACAAAATTTCAGCAAAATAAGAACTACTCTATAATTTCACAATTAAAATGATAAATATTAAACAGACAGGCTTCCATTACACTTCCATTTAGAAATTTAGTGTCATTTCTATCTTTTAGAGACGCATTCTTTCTATCATAACGGATTCTGGCTCTGTTAATATGCCCCAAAAATACATACAGGCACTAGTTTAAACTCACACACAAACAAGTAGGACACAAACTTCACTGTAGTGAATTTTTAAATGAATCTTCCTCATGCTCACTTTCTACAGATGACTAGCCAATTGTTGTGTGTGTAAGTGAGGGTGGACAGACAAAGGAAGAGGTGACTGAGACAGATGAAAGGAAGGTTCCTAGCTCTAGTTCCCTTCTCCTTCCTATTCATATCTACACTGATATCCTTAAACCAACAGATATCTGACTTTAATGCACATAACAACAAACCGGAGTAGGGTCTTGACATCATCCCCAGAAATTCTAAATCGTCACGCGTGGAGTCAAGGGAATTGCATTTTTAATATAAGCACCCAAGGTGACACTAAAGCAGATGTTCATCACTCTCTGAAACAATGTTTTAGATATGTATAAAGTTATCTGAAGGCCACGTGCAAGACTTTGTCCAAATCTAAAATTCTTTCAGGTGAGAGGGAACACATGGTATTCTGGCATATAAGCATTACAGAACTGACATGTGTAAGAAGGAAATACTAAGCTTCTTGAGATAACTTAATAGCCACTGAAGGCAAAGGTATTTTAATCAATGGTGTTTAACCTTTTCTGCTTCAGAGCTCAGAAAGAAACAGAAGTTATTTTTAAGTAGTGCTTTTAAAAAACAATGGGCAGAAAAGTGGAGGTATTTTTAGTAAGTACATCAGATTTTCCAATATGGTCATAAACAGCAATTTAAACTCATGTTTTCATTTTCACTTGTATTTACCTCCGCGTTTTTTGAGATTTTCAGTTTTCATTTTACTTCTGCTTCTAAATTCAGGCCCTTTAAAATCATCTTTGTCTTCATTCAGCACTGGCTCTGGTTGTACAATCACTGTACCTAGAATGATTTCATTTAAAAAACCATTACACATATTAAATGTGCAAGTGAAGTACAAGACTCCAGATAAAGCCAACATTGCTGGAACATAGTTTTGTTTCTTTCAAGCTTTCAATATTTATATAAGGACCTCTCAATAATAAATAAAACAGGGAAATAGTAAAAGGGCCAGGTGTCAACAATCAAATTACTTGTTGGAAACATAGTTCATAAAAAATGGTGGTGGGGGGGGAAGTATTATGAACTGATTTGTAACAGAAATGTGTGAATAAAGTTAAAAAGCTTTAGCCCAGTTCTCAATTTTTATACTGCCTATCACAAAAGCTTTTTTGACTATGAACATCTATGCTAAGTTCCACAGTTTAAAAAACAAAAGGATCAGAAAAGAAAGCTTTAAAGACATCCTATTCTTCTCATACGCTAAACCATAAAGGCAGCAAAATACTCTTAAGTGTTGTTTTATATTCTGCTATTACTGCTGTACTATTCTGTACCATTTCCTAAATACTTAAGTCAAAGTTCCAGTACCCTGAAAGTCCTTAAAGAGTTTTAAACAAATATTGCCTTAGGTACTTAAGCTCAAGTGCTATAACAATAAATTGCAGAATGAAATCAATTGTTGGTCCCTATGGAATCTTTTAGAAAGAATGCACTCTCTTAGCCATAAAACATGTGAACTGAGGAGAGAGGTTGCTAATTTTTCATTTTAATCTCTCAAGAGCAAATAAAGCAGAGGCATGGTAAAAAGGGTCTAGGTCTCACTTTACCTATATTGCTGGGCTTAGTAATTAGGCATTGTTGTTTAGTCGCTAAGTCGTGTCTGACTCTTGTGAACCCAAGGACTGTAGGCCACCAGGCCCCTCTCTCCATGGGATTTCCCAGGCAAGAATACTGGAGTGAGTTGCCATCTTCTTCTCCAGGCGATCTTCCCGATCCAGGGATTGAACCTACTTCTCCTGCGTTGGCAGGCAGATTCTTTACCATTGAGCCACCAGAAAAGCCCAACTGGGCATTACTGACAACAATTAAGAAAGTGTAATTGTCCCTCAGTATCCATGAGGGATTTGTTCCAGGACCCCTTGGATACCAAAATCCGTGGATGCTCAAGTCCTTTATGTAAAATAGCCTATAACCTATGCACATTTTTCTGTATACTTTAAATCATCTCTAGATTACTTACAATACCCAACACAATGTAAACCCTATATAAACAGCTGCCAAATGACAAACTCAAGTTTTGCTTTTTGGAACTTTCCAGAATTTTTTCCCCAAATATTTCTGATCTGAGGTTGGTTGAATCTGCAGAGGCAGAACCCACGGATATGAAGGGCGAACTGTAAAACCTGGTAGTTGTCAGGGGCTGTTTCCCTGAAACATAGGTCTTTGTTAGTCAGCAGTGAGGTTTAACCGAGGTTAAATGAATTTCTGAGTCTCTGAAAAAACGGGGGCAAATAGGGCACAAAGGATTGAGTTTTTTACAAGCTGGTAAATATAAGTAATATCCACACACACACAAAAAAACCTTTATTCACAACAACCATTCCACATATGTACTCTCAGAGAAGCCCTGGCATTTGAAAAAAGCTAAAGATTTACAGATAACACCCCCCACCCACACACACACACCGGGGGAAAAAAAAAAAGATTTCTTTATGAAGATTCTTCTATAAATGAAAGCAAAGCAGCAGAGTGGAAAGAGCACTCACTAGCTTTGGATTCAGGCAGACCTAGGTTCAAATCTTAACTTTTTAATTTAAAGCTAAAAAAGTTCCTTGAGTTCTGAATTTGTTCCTTCATCTCTACAAGTAGAAACAATAACTACCTTACAGCATTGCTTTGAGAGTTAAATGAGTTAATTTTTAAGGAGTCCAGTACTTATACATACTCAGTATTATAACAATTGTGATAAACAACCAAATTTGACCTTATGAAACAGGTCTATTTTGGTTTGGTGGAAGAGAATTACCCTTAGTTCAGGTTAATAACATCCCATACTAACTTTCTTCCATAATGTCACTAAAAGAAACATTGGAACTCCTAGTTCTTAGCTCACCCAGTGGCCATCATAAGGACTTCCACTAACAACCACTGAGAATGTAATAATCCAAAGTGAATCACTACCTATGAAACTCAGACTGCCATGTTAGCTGTTTCTGCTTTAGGCCACCAAAACCATTACATAAAATGATTTTCAAAGCCATGTAAATGGTAGGCCCATTAATTTTTCTTCTTTCTTCCTCCTCTCATTCATCATTTCTTATCTATTGTAACTCCTAATTTTTCCTAGTCAAGAAATGTATTACCCTCCTATTCATCATTTTTTAAACTTCCATAATCAAAACATGTGTCACATAAACATAAGTAGAGACAGAGAATAAAGTAGTAAACATTGCTGTAAATGATCAGTGATAACAAATCTGAAAAATCTAAGAGCCTTGAACATATTATTCAATAAAGAAACAAATCAAAACTTTTGATTCTGAAACACCATGAAATTACCAAGACCATGTCATTCTCTCATCATGTAATCACACTGCTCTTAGACTTGAGCTATGAAAAGTCCAAGATTTTCATCTGGCTTCTCCCCTATCCACCCTACCTGGCCCCAATCTAATCAATGCAACTTTTAAGATTAGAAACATAACAGTTGAGAGGAAATGTGACAAGGCATTTTAAAAAGGATAATTACAAGAAATATACCTAAATCAAATTTAACACATAACTTCACTTTGAATCTTAGGGAATTTAAGAATGCAGTAAGAATAAATTAAACTTTAAATGTTTTTGAGACGTTTTCAGTGTATTCATTATGTTTTTCTGTAAAGCAAGCACATTAAAATTCACTGAACCAAAACTTAACATACTAAGCATTTAAACCAACTTCCACATTCAAGTATAATTTGGAAACTAGAAACCAATGGAAAGAGAAAATAAGTTTTCTTTTCAAACCTGACTATATATTCTAAATATTTAACCTCAGGAACACACATTATCATTACCATACTAATACATTTCCAAACCACTGCTACTAAAATGTCAGGTTTGGTCCTTGACACACAGCTTACAATAATCAATTTCTAATTTTATAGTAATGACATTTAAAGATATTTTTCAACTTTAACTTCATATAAAAAATTAATACACTTTACCTTTTGGCAAGCTTTGCATAGTAATATCATTTTCTGAATTTTCATTAGAAGCATCTTCATTTACAGTTTCATCCAAAGTTTTTTCATCATCAGATTCTACATACTTTGTTACAATTGAAGGTTTCCTATGAAAAAATTAAGTCCATAGAATTACAGACATTTCTGACAATTGAAAAACACCCAAATAACATAAATAACATGTTTAGATTAAGCAGTGGCTCTTAACCAGAGATACGTATCAGAATCACCTAGGGAAGCATACATCTCTATACCACATTACAATTTAGTAGGTCTTGAGCAGGACCAAGGCATGCACATTCTAAAAAAGGTAAAGAGTATTTAAAGGGGAACTCCTATTTAAGAATCACTACTTTAGGGAATAAGTTAATAACAAACAAACTGTGATTATTAAAAGACATTTTCACTAATTAAAAAAAAAAGGCCAATAGAATAAACTGCAAACTTCTAATAAAAACTATATTTCATAGTATATTACACATTACATTATGCTTGGAGTAATTTCAGTCTTTATGTACAATTCACTTTGACAATTTAACACAGATAAGTATTTTAACCACTCTTTGATCGTCTTATAACTTCCTTATAACTATTATGGCTACCATTTCCCATCCTAGACAATTTTGTATAACCCTAAAACACTCATATTGCCTCATGAGACATTTAACATTTCATTTTCCCTTTTCTCCTTTTTTTAAAGCACATATATTATCTGAAAGGCATTACCTATATACTGCCAGGGCCACTAGTACATAATAAATCCTCCCCTGGGAAAATTTTAGTTAAAATTAAAAGTCAAGTGATAGATACAAGAGGATTCATTATATTACAACAGCCCTTTTTAAAATATATATGCTTGTATAAAATAGTTTACTTAGAACAAGAGTGCTTGAAGTTTAGGAAAAAACAGATTATTCTAATAAAAAGGAAATAGAACAACCTGAAAAAGAAAGTAACTTTTTTCCCTCCAGTATCAACCAACCTCTTTGATCGTGATGATCCTGACGATTTGGATTTTTCTGCAGAGCTAGCTCCCTAAATGCAAGAAATAAGTACAAAAGTGAGTAAAACTCTGAGAACCATCCCTACAATTATTTCCCTATACCAACATCTATAATATGTAGAATGAGACATAATTTGTATGCCTAAAATATTTTTCTAAAAGGAACATCAATAACTAATTCTCATTTACTCTCAAGGTTTCCTTGATTTAAGACTATCTCTTAAAAAAAAAAAAAGACTATCTCTTTTTGTTAAATTATTACTTTTGAATTTTGAGGAATAGAAAATGATACACTGCTGTACCACGATCTTGGCCTATGCCGACAAACACAAAACAAAGATGAAGAGGTAACCAGATCCCAAAAGACAGTTTTAAGAATCTAAAAATGTGTCATTTTCTCTATCCTAATACATGGCACAGAGTACCTTCTACAATTTTCTCAGAGATACTAAATTTACCTCCATTTTGCCAATACAATCAGTGTATTTTATTGGATTCAATTTTTCACACTGGGTAGAAAGAATTCTAAAACACAGTGTAGGCTGGCATTATCAGATGAAGGACCTCAGGATGCGTTCTGATAATAATGCTGAAGAAATTCTGAATATCCATCTCAGAACCATAAGGTTATGCCCATAACAATCCCCTTGAGCACCACTGTTACAATATAATAACATTCAAATACCTGTTAGCTAGCCTTCAGTAGTCTGACTTAAGGTGAAACAAACCACAGCACTAACAAAAACAGTAAACACCATCAAAAAGTGAACAATTACTGAAAATAAAGTTATAATAATACTTGGTTATAAGAGTAAACTCAAACACACGCATATATTAAATAAAAGCAAACTGATGACATCTACTCTAGTTGGTTAGTAGTATGTAATAAATATCTTTTAAATGCTCCAAGTTATTCTTACCTCTTCCCTGCTGTTTTCCATCATATCAGAGTTATTGCCAGACCCACTGGCTTTATCTTAAAAGACAAGAAATGAAAGCATTATTTATCTCTTTGGTGCATTATCAAACAGAACACCAATACCTACAATTCTATGAACCCATTTTTCTATCTATGTTGTATGGCAGTATTGGTAATGCTTTACTCACATTAAAATATAAGAGTTTTCTATCAACTATACTCCAGTAAAAATATTTTTAATATATTGCTTTGGTTAAAAAATGTTTTCTGCCTATAATCACCCTTTTGACATACCAATCCATTTTTAAAAGGCATTTCTGAAAGGAGCAGTTTGTAATCAAAACATTTCCTATTGTAACCTTTTAAAGATTTTCTCTTAAAAGAAAATTTAAGTTCCATCTTCTACTAAAAATAAAAACACACTATTAATTAATTGCACTGAGTTGGCCAAAAAGTTCATTCAGGTTTTCCCATAACATCTTCCAGAAAAACCCAAATGAACTTTTTGGCAAACCCAATATATTTTCCTTTACCAGTAAAGATTTTAGTAGATTAAACCTAAAGAAAGCAGAGGGAAGGAAATAATAAAGATTAGAACAGAAATTAGTGAACCAGGGAACAGAAAAACAATAGAGGAAAATCAATGAAATCAAAATAAGTTCTTTAAAAAGATGAGAAAAATTGGAAAAAAAAAAAAAAAAACTTAGGGTACATGGACCAAGAAAAAAGGACACAAGATGAGAAGTTAAAGAGGAGATCTACTATTTACCTTAAAGAAATTAAATATTATAAAGGAATATCATGAACAATTGTATGCCAAAAAATTAGATAACCTAAATGAAATGGACAAATTTTTAAACACACATGAATTACTGAAGTTGACACAAGAAAAAATAAACAACGTGAACAGATCTGTAACTGAAAAGACTGAATTAGTAATCAAAAATCTACCCACAAAGAAAAGCAAAGGTCCAGATGGTTTAACCACCAAATTACACCAAACATTCAAAAAAAAAAAAAAAAAAAGAATTAACTCCATTTTCTCATAAAGTCTTCTAATAAAAATGGAGGAAATATATCTCAACTCATTCAATGAGACCAGTATCATATCAAATCGGAAAAGATACTATAAAAAGAGAAATCTACAGACCAATACCACTTATGAATACAAAGGCCAAAGTCCTTAATAAAATACTAGCAAACTTCAAAAGAATAAGACATGTCTTTCTGCTACAGAGAAAAACTACTTGCAAAAGATATATCGAATGAAGAATTATTATCTAAAATAAATTTTAAAAACTGAAACTCAAAAATAATAAAATAACATGATTAAAAACAGGCAAAAGATGTGAAGACATTTTACCAAAGAACATATATAAATGACAAATGAGCATATGAAAATGTGCTCCACATCATCATATCTCATTAGGGGATCAAAAATTAAAACAGTAAGATAACACTCTGCTGCTGCTGCTAAGTCACTTCAGTGGTGTCTGACTCTGTGCGACCCCAAAGACAGCAGCCCACCAGGCTCCCCCATCCCTGGGATTCTCCAGGCAAGAACACTGGAGTGGGTTGCCATTTCCTTCTGCAATGCATGAAAGTGAAAAGTGAAAGTGAAGTCGCTCAGTCACGTCCAACCCTCAGCGACCCCATGGACTGCAGCCTACCAGGCTCCTCCGTCCATGGGATTTTCCAGGCAAAAGTACTGGAGTGGGTTGCCACTGCCTTCTCCAGATAACACTCTACACCTATTAAAATGAATAAAATACAGAACACTGACAATACTAAATGCTGGTACAGATGTGGAATAACAGGAACTATTCACTGTTGGTAGGAATGTGAAATGATCCACCCACTTTTGGCAATATCTTACAAAATTAACCAAACTCTTACCACCTGATCCAGCAATCACATTCCTTGATATTTAACCTAATAAGCTGAAAACAAAGTCCACTCAAAAAACTGCACACTGATGATGTTTATAAGTATTTTTTATTTATATCAACACCTTCATAAGTAGCTTTTTCCATAATTGCCAAAATGTGAAAACACCAAGATATTCTTCAAAAGGTGAATTGGATAAACTACGTGTGGTACATCCAGACAATGGAATAATATTCAGCTTTAAAAAGGAATGAGCTAGCAAGCCATGAAAAGACATGGAGGAACTTTAAATGTATATTACTATGTGAAAAAACTAAGATCATGGCATCCAGTCCCATCACTTCATGGAAAATAGATGGGGAAACAGTGGAAACAGTGGCTGACTTTATTTTTGGGGGCTCCAAAATCACTGCATATGGTGACTGCAGCCATGAAATTACAAGATGCTTACTCCTTGGAAGGAAAGTTATGACCAACCTAGACAGCATCAATGCAGGATACAGGAAACTTGGGGCTGGTGCACTGGGATAACCCAGAGGGATGGTATGGGGAGGGAGGTGGGAGAGGGGGTTCAGGATTGGGAATATGTGTACACCCATGGCGGATTCATGTTGATGTATGGCAAAACCAATACAATATTGTAAAGTAATTAGCCTCTAATTAAAATAAATAAATTTAAATTTTAAAAATAAATAAATAAAAAGCAGAGAAATTACTTTGCCAACAAAGGTCCGTCTAGTCAAGGTTATGGTTTTTCCAGTGGTCATGTATGGGTGTGAGAGTTGGACTGTAAAGAAAGCTGAGCACTGAAGAATTGATGCTTTTGAACTGTGGTGTTGGAGAAGACTCTTGAGAGTCCCTTGGACTGCAAGGAGAGCCAACCAGTCCATTCTAAAGGAGATCAGTCCTGGGTGTTCATTGGAAGGACTGATGTTGAAGCTGAAACTCCAATACTTTGGCCACCTGATGCGAAGAGCTGACTCATTTGAAAAGACCCTGATGCTGGGAAAGACTGAGGGCAGGAGGAGAAGGGGATGACAGAGGATGAGATGGTTGGATGTTATCACAGACTCGATGGACATGGGTTTGGGTGGACTCCGGGAGTTGGTGATGGACAGGGATGCTTGGCGTGCTGCGGCTCATGGGGTCACAAAGAGTTGGACATGACTGAGTGACTGAACTGAACTGACTGGTGTGAAAAAAGCCAATCTCAAAAAGTTAAATGCTATATGAGTCCAACTACATGACATTCGGGAAAAGACAAAACTATGGAAATAGTAAAAAGATCAATGGTTACCAAGGATTTGGGGGATAGGGAAGAATGGAAAGATGGACCAGAGGATTTTTAGTGTCGCTGAACTTGAGATAGGAGGGAAGGTGGCAGGGAACAACCATTTAAAAGAATGACATTGTCATTGAGGATACAATAAAAACTGGTAAGAACCATCCAGGCCCAAGATGGTGGAAAATTTGACTTCCAGTAGACCTTGAGTCTCATTATACACTCACTGTAATGTATTAGCATGCTACATGACATACCTACAGGCATCATAGGAGTTCTTAGGCTAACCATAAAAGGCTAAGAAAAGATGATGGCTCAATTCCTAGAAATCCCCACCCTGCACCAAAATAGTTGGAATAATATTGTTAGTCTATGAAATTACCAAGCCCTTAAAAACAAACCACCCTCACACCCCAGAGCCTTTCAACTTCTGAGATGGACCACACTCTAATGGAGTGTGTTATCTCCCAGGGCCGCTCTCAACTTCTGAGATGGACCACACTCTAATGGAGTGTGTTATCTCCCAGGGCCACTCTCACCTTCTGAGATAGAAAGCATTCTGCCTATGGAATGTGTATTTCTCTCAATAAACCTGCTTTCACTTAACTACAGCTCACTCTTGAATTCTTTCCTGTGCGAAGCCAAGGACCCTCACTTGGCAGCTCATACCAGGAACTCACCCAAGACCTGGGATGTGACCATCCTCTCATATCCCATTTTCCTGCAACATCTTTACAAAGTAAGCAGAAGGTGGTCTTCTCTCTCTCCTCACTTTTCCTTTAATTTTAAAAACGTGACCCACTAAGTTCTGGGGGCAGAGCCCTCTTGCCTGCCTGCTTATACCCTTCACAAACATCCTATATTAACAAATCTAGTTCTTGTCTATCACTTTGCCTCTTGCTGAATTCCATCTGTGCTGAGACATAAAAAACTTGAGTTTCATTGAGTTCTGACACCAGGTGTATGGTTTCTGCTTGGGAGGTTCGAGTTCTCTCCTATGTCAGAGATTGTAGGTCCAAGTTCCAACTGAGGCATCACTGGGTTTGAGTCCCATCTGAGGTGGGATTGGTTTCAAGTCCCAATCTGGGGTATACAGTTTCACAGCTAAACTAACCTGTATGATACTATAATGATAGATAGATATCATCATGCATCTATCAAAATCCCTAGAATGTACAACGCCAAGAGTAAAATCTAATGCAAACTATGCATTTGGATGATAATGACTGTCACTGTAGATTCATCAACTGTAACAAATGTACAATTGTGGTACAGGAAGTTTACACTGGGGGAGGCTGTGCATATGTGGGGATGCATAATAGAAAATTTCTGTACATTCTACTCAATTTTTCTGTGCACCTAAAATAGCTCTTAAAAATAAAATTTATTTTTAAAAACTTAACAAACGGAACTTACTCAACAACTACAAAAAATCCCATGGACGGAGGAGCCTGGTAGGCTGCGGTCCATGGGGTGGCTAGGAGTCAAACACGACTGAGCGACTTCACTTTCACTTCTCATTTTTATGCACTGGAGAAGGAAATGGCAACCCACTCCAGTGTTCTTGCCTGGAGAATCCCAGGGACAGCGGAGCCTGGTGGGCTGCCATCTATGGGGTCGCACAGAGTCGGATACAACTGAAGTGACTTAGCAGCAGCAGCAGCAGCAATATCATACTTAATGGTAAAAGACTGAATCCATTCCACCTAAGGGCAGAATGAGAAAAGGAAATCCTCTCTTAACACTTCCATTCAACACTGTAATGGAGATTCCAGCCAGAACAAGTAACCATGAGTTAAAGAAATAAAAGGCAAGAAGACTGAAAAGGAAGAGGTAGAACTATTTGTCTTTGGAGACAATATATATTGTGTATAGAAGTCCTAAGGAATCCACTAAAAAATATTAGAACTAATGAAAGAGTTCAGAAAGGCTGAAGGATATGAGAAAAATAAAAGTCAATTACATTCCTATACACTTGCAAAGAATGATCTGAAAATAAAATTAAGAAAACAATCCATTTATAATAGCATCAAAAAGAATAAAATGCTTAGGAAAAAACTTAAAGAAGTTTAAAACTTACACTCTGAAAACTACAAAACATCATTGAAATAAATTAAAGATTTAAATAAATGGCAAAAACAATGCATGATCATTAAATAGAAAACAACATTAAGACAGCAATACTCCCCAAATGAATCCACAATTTTAAAAAAGGCAATCCATGTCAGAATCCCACTGGCTTCTTTGTAGAAACTGATAAGCTAATTCTAAAATTCATGTACAATTAAAATGAACCCAGGATAGTCAAAACAAAATAGGAAGACTCACACTTAGAGATTTTAAAACTTAGTGTAAAACAACTATAATCAATATAGTGTGGTACTGGCAAAAGGATAGACATAAGAATCAGCTGAAAAGATCTGAAAGTTCAGAAATAAACCCCTATGTCTATGGTCAAATGATTTTCAACAGGATGCTACACCCATTCAACAGGAAGAAAATAGTCTTTTCAACAAATGGTACTGGAACAACTATGTATTCACATTCAAAAACTTAAGTTAGAGACCTGTATTACACCACATACAAAAATTAACTCTAAAGAACTAAACATAAGAGCTAAAACTATAAAACTCTTAGAAAACAACACTGAGGTAAATCTTTGTGATCCCAGATTTAGAAATAGATTCTTAGAAATGACACCATAAGTATAAGCAACAAAAACAAAAAGAAATACAGTGGACATTATCAAAACTAAAAGCATTTGTGCTTCAAAGGAAATCATCAAGAAAATTAAAGAAACACATACATCTACACAACTGAATGCTGCTGCTGCTACTGCTGCCAAGTCGCTTCAGTAATGTCCGACTCTGTGCGACCCCATAGATGGCAGCCCACTAGGCTCCTCTGTCCCTGGGATTCTCCAGGCAAGAACACTGGAGTGGGTTGCCATTTCCTTCTCCAATGCATGAAAGTGAAAAGTGAAAGTGAAGTCGCTCAGTCGTGCCTGACTCTTAGCAACCCCATGGACTGCAGCCTACCAGGCTCCTCCGTCCATGGGATTTTCCAGGCGAGAGTACTGGAGTGGGGTGCCATTGCCTTCTCCACAACTGAATGCTATCCAGTCTTAAAAGGGAAGAAATTTTTGATCCATGCTATAACACTGACTATAACTTTGAAGGCATTATGCCAAGTAAAATAAGACAGACATAAAATGACAAATACTGTAGATTCCACATATGTGAGGTTCCTAAAGTAGTCATAATCATAGAGAAAGAATGTACAATAGTGGCCACCAGGGACTAGGGGTAAAGTGGATTTGGAAGTTAGTGACTTTAAAGGGTACAGAGTTTCAGTTGGAGAAGATGAAAAAGTTCTGGAGATGGATGGTAATGATTCACACACACAGCAATGTGAATGTACTTAATGCCAAAGAACTGTATATTAAAAATTAGTCAAAAGAGTAAACTTTACATTATATATATTTTATCTTAATAGAAGTCTAGAAGATATAAAGAATACTTATAAGTCAGTGATAAAAAAGACAAAATACCCAATTAAAACTGAGCAAAGGATCTAAGTAGATAATTCTCCAAGGAATATATACAAACTACCAATAAATATATGAAGAGATACTCAATGTCATTAGCCATCACGCAAAATGAAAACCAAAACCATAATAAGACTCAACTTCACATGTACTAGGTTGACTAAAATTAAAATCAAAAATCAGATAACAAGCACTCTTGGCATGGATGCAGAGAAATCAGAATCCTCATACACTGTTGGATAGAACATGCAATGGTGTAGCCACTTCGAGAAACAGTTTGATATCTCCTCAAAGGATTTAACAGAGTTACCATATAACTCAGCAATTCTACCCCTATGTATATAACCAAGAGAAATGAAAATATGTGGCCACACACAAACTTGTTCACAAATGTTCAGAGTAGCATTATTCATAATAACCAAAGGTAGAAACAAGATTGTCCACCAACAAAACAACCAATGTGATATTTCTATATAAAATAATGTTATTTGGTCATAAAAAGAAATGAAATACTCTTTTCTTTCTCTCTCTCTCTCTCTCTCTCACTCTTCTGCTATCTTCTAAATAAAATAGAGCTGTAACACTGAAAAAAAAAAAGAAATGAAATACTAATATACACTACAACATAAATACACCTTGAACACTTTACACTAAATGAAAGAAGCCAGTCACAAAGTACCACACGTAATAGAATGACATTCATAAGAAAGTCTGAAACAGGGAAAACCATGAGAAAGTAGATTAGTGGTTGCTTAAGGCAGCATAGAGGGTGATAACTAAAGAATATGGGGTTTCTCTTTCAGGTAATAATATTATAAAATTTTCTGTCGTGATGGCTGCATGTATCTGTGAACATATTAGAAACTACTGAACTGTACACTGTAAACTTGTGATTTTTATCTCTATAATGGTGTTAAAAGTTTTATTAGTCACTGGGGAAATGAAAATTAGAACCACACTGAGTTATAACTAGGTATCTATCAGAATGTCTAATTTCTTAATTTTTTTTAAACAATGGTAAAATCAAATGCTGGAGAGAATACAGAAAAATGGATCATTCTTAAATTGCTGTGAGACTATAAACCAGCATAGCCACTATGGAACACCGTTTAGGAGTGCTTTTTAAAAAAATACAACCATCATAATGACCCACCAACTGCACTCCTGAGCATTTATCCCAGAGGAATGAAATTTTCACTGACACAAAAACCTGTACACAAATGTTTATCAGCACCCTCATTTGTAACAGCCCAAATCTGGGATCATCCAAGATGTCCTTTAACAAGTAAATGGTTAAACCAACTGTAGTATACCCATACCATAGAACACTACATTGAAATAAAAAGGAGAGAACTATTGACACATGCAATGACCTGGGTGAATCCCAAGGAAATCATGCTAAGTGAAAAAACACAATCCTAAAATGTCTAATCCCAAACTATATGATTCCATTTATAGAACATGTTTAAAATGAAAAAAAAAATTAAAAATGGAGGATAAATTAGTGATTTCCAGGTATTAGGCACAGGTAGGAATATGGGTAGACAGTTGAACATGATTACAAAAGGGCAAGATGAGAAATCTGCATGTTGACTGTGGTGATGCAAACATGAACCAACTCATGTTTGTAATAAAACTGTGTAGAACTTAACACAAATACAAAAGTACAATAAAACTGAGGAAATCTGAGTCATACTGGTAGATATCAGTAACATGGCTAACTGAAAATATACTTCTGTAAAACATTGCTATTGTGAGAAACTAGGCAAAGTACAAAAGAGCTGTGCATATATTACAATTGCATGTGAATCTACATCTATCTCAGTAAAAATATCACTTTAGGAAAGAAAACTTAGAAAGCTAGGGGAGGGGAACTTTCTCAACTTGATAGAATATTTACAAAAATCTTATTCAGGAACCACCATACTTAATGATAAAATAGTTCAATGCTTTCCCACTGATATCAGAAATACCAAGAGGATGTCTATTATCATTCTTCAACATAATAACAGAAAATACAGAAAGTCCTATGCAGCATAATGAGACAAGAAAAGGAATTAAAAGCCATACGATGGAAAGTAAGAAATAAACATGACCCAATTTGCAGACAACCAGATTAGGTAGAAAATTTCAATAAATTTGAAAGATGAAAAAGAAGCTATCTAGAGCATATTCACAGAATAAAGGTCAACATAAAAAACATAACAGAATTATTGCAATGAACAATTAGAACTTGAGATTTAAAAGCCAGGGAATTTAAAATAGCACCCCCAAAATGAAATAATTTGCTAAAAATGTAACAAATTTGTATATGACTAACAACAAAATCACTACAACAAAAACTATAGAACACTGGGCCAAGTGAGAGTTTCTATCAGCACTTTTTTCTCTATTGTTAAGCATTCCTAACGTCCACACTGTATGATTATAAAGTGGAAGTGAGAAATAGATTTAAGGGCCTAGATCTGATAGAGCGCCTGATGAACTATGGACTGTACAGGAGACAGGGATCAAGACCATCCCCATGGAAAAGAAATGCAAAAAAGCAAAATGGCTGTCTGGGGAGGCTTTACAAATAGCTGTGAAAGGAAGAGAAGTGAAAAGCAAAGGAGAAAAAGAAAGATATAAGCATCTGAATGCAAAGTTCCAAATAATATCAAGAAGAGATAAGAAAGCCTTCCTCAGCGATCAATGCAAAGAAATAGAGGAAAACAACAGAAAGGGAAAAACTAGAGATCTCTTCAAGAAAATTAGAGATACCAAGGGAACATTTCATGCAAAGATGGGCTTGATAAAGGACAGAAATGGTATGGACCTAACAGAAGCAGAAGATATTAAGAAGGGGTGGCAAGAAGACACAGAAGAACTGCACAAAAAAGATCTTCATGACCAAGATAATCACAATGGTGTGATCACTCACCGAGAGCCAGACATCCTGGAATGGGAAGTTAAGTGGGCCTTAGAAAGCATCACTAGGAACAAAGCTAGTGGAGGTGATGGAATTCCAGTTGAGCTAGTTCAAATCCTGAAAGATGATGCTGTGAGAGTGCTGCACTCAATATGCCAGCAAATTTGGAAAACTCAGCACTGGCCACAGGACTGCAAAAGGTCAGTTTTCATTCCAATCCCAAAGAAAGGCAATGCCAAAGAATGCTCAAACTACCGCACAATTGCACTCATCTCACACGCTAGTAAAGTAATGCTCAAAATTCTCCAAGCCAGGCTTCAGCAATATGTGAATCGTGAACTTTGTGATGTTCAAGCTGGTTTTAGAAAAGGCAGAGGAACCAGAGATCAAATTGCCAACATCTGCTGGATCATCAAAAAAGCAGGAGAGTTCCAGAAAAACATCTATTTCTGCTTTATTGACTATGCCAAAGCCTTTGACTGTGTGGATCACAATAAACTGTGGAAAATTCTTCAAGAGATGGGAATACCAGAACACCTGACCGGCCTCTTGAGAAACCTGTATGCAGGTCAGGAAGCAACAGTTAGAACTGGACGTGGAACAACAGACTGGTTCCAAATAGGAAAAGGAGTACATCAAGGCTGTATATTGTCACCCTGCTTATTTAACTTCTATGCAGAGTACATCATGAGAAATGCTGGGCTGGAAGAAGCACAAGCTGGAATCAAGATTGCCGGGAGAAATATCAATAACCTCAGATATACAGATGACACCACCCTTATGGCAGAAAGTGAAGAAGAACTAAAGAGCCTCTTGATGAAAGTGAAAGAGAAGAGTGAGAAGGTTGGCTTAAAGCTCAAGATTCAGAAAACTAAGATCATGGCATCTGGTCCCATCACTTCATGGGAAATAGATGGGGAAACACTGGAAACAGTGTCAGACTTTATTTTTCTGGGCTCCAAAATCACTGCAGATGGTGACTGCAGCCATGAAATTAAAAGATGCTTACTCCTTGGAAGGAAAGTTATGACCAACATAGACAGCATATTCAAAAGCAGAGACATTACTTTGCCAACAAAGGTCCGTCTAGTCAAGGCTATGGTTTTTCCAGTAGTCATGTATGGATGTGAGAATTGGACTGTGAAGAAAGCTGAGCGCCAAAGAATTGATACTTATGAACTGTGGTGTCGAAGACTCTTGAGAGTCCCTTGGACTGCAAGGAGATCCAACCAGTCCATTCTGAAGGAGATCAGCCCTGGGATTTCTTTGGAAGGAATGATGCTAAAGCTCAAATCCAGTACTTTGGCCACTTCATGCGAAGAGTTGACTCGTTGGGAAAGACTCTGATGCTGGGAGGGACTGGGGGCAGGAGGAGAAGGGGATGACAGAGGATGAGATGGCTGGATGGCATCACTGACTCAATGGACGTGAGTTTGAGTGAACTCCAGGAGTTGGTGATGGACAGGGAGGCCTGGCATGCTGCAATTCATGGGGTCGCAAAGAGTGGGTCACGACTGCATGACTGAACTGAAGCATTCCTATTCTTTACATGTATCTGATTGATAACTATACAAATTAATTGTGGAAAGGATCTGAAGAGCAAGTGTTCTATATGCTTTTTATTTTTCAATGTTTTCTATTCTCAGATTTGATAATTTCTGTTAGAATATCATCAACTTCACTGACACTACTACAGCTATCTCTAATCTCCTGTTAAATACAAGTATTTGTTATTCAGAAATTACATTTTTCAGTTCTAGAATTTCAAGTTGGTCCTTTTTCACATTTTCCATGTTTGTACTGAGATTTTCTATCTGTCCACTCTTCACAAATATATTTGCTTTATTCAGTTCAGTTCAGTCACTCAGTCGTGTCCAACTCTTTGAGACCCCATGAATTGCAGCAGGCCAGGCCTATTTGCTTTATTATACTAAAGCAAATTAGTGCCTTTGTTAATAAGTTTGCAATAGCTGCTTTAACATTCTTGTTTGCTAATTTCAAAATTTAAGACATGTGGATTGTCACTATTGATTTCCTTTCCTTTTCAGCATGGGTCACAGTTTCCTCTTTATATCTAATCCAGTATTTCAGATTGGATACTGGACATATTTTAAGATATAGTGAAAACACTGCATGCCCTTCTAGTTGATGATTCTGTTAATAGCAGACAGTTAATTCAGCTGAAATCAAACCACAAAATATTAATATATACCCTCTGGTATAAGCAGCTGAAAACTTTATTCTGTTCTTTTAGCCCTAACTGGACTGCACTTGTAATCCAACCAGATACAGTAAGAATTTTTGCAGGTCCTGGAGCTCCCAAGCTGTAGCTCTCTTCTAAGTGAGATGTCCTTCTCCATTTTACAAAACCTATTGGGATCTCTTTAATTCCATTATGCCTCATCAAGAATGCAGATTTCTATCTAATTCTTTCATTTTGACATAAAATTGACAATGTATTCTTTTTAGGTGAACAACATAGTGATTCAATATTTTATATGTTTCAAAATGATCACGACTACAAGGCTAGTTACCATCTGTCACCATATAAAATTATTGTAATATTGTTGATATAATTCTTTGTTTGATAGAATTCACCTATGAAGCAATCTGGTCTTTGACTTTTGTGTGTTGGAAGCTTTTTCATTACCGATTGAATTTTATTAGTAATCAGTCAGATTTTGCATTTCTCCATGATTCATTCTCGAAAGATTGTATGTTTCTAGGAATTTATCCATTTCTTTGATGTTCTCCACTGTTGGCATGGTGGGTGCTCAGTTGCTAAGTCACGTCTGACTCTTTGTGACCCCATGGACAATACCCCTCCAGGCTCCTCTGCCCATGGAATTTTCCAGGCAAGAATACTGGAGTGGGTTGCCATTTCCTTCTCTAGGGGATCTTCCCAACCCAGGGATTGAACCCACGTCTCCTACATTGGCAGGTGGATTCTTTACCACTGAGCCACCAGGGAAGCCCTCATTATTGGCACATTGGTGTGATACAAGTTGATAAATCTCATCTTTCATTTCTCATTTTATTTACTTGGGCCCTCTCTCTTTTTATCAAGATGGATCTCACTAAAGGTTTTTCAATTTTGTTCATATTTTTTTAAAAATTCATTCATAAGTTTCACTGATCTTTTCTAGTATTTTTTTCAGTCTCTATTCATTTATTTCTGCCCTGATCTTTATGGTTTATGTCTTTCTAGTAACCTAGAGTTTGGTTTGTTCTTCTTCTGGTTCCTTTATATAGGAGAAAAGCATGTCCTCAAAAGGAAATCTGTAAATTGGACTTGCTCAAAATTTAAAACTTTTTCTCTGTGAAAGACCCTGAAAAGAAGAAGAAGACAAGCTAGCAGTTTCATTATTTCCAGTCTGACCTTTATTATTAACTTCCTTTTACTAAGTTTGCGCTTGCTTTGTTCCTCTTTTTCTAGCTCCTTTAAGTATAAAGTTTTGTTTTTTTTTTTAATTTGAGAATTTTCTTGTTTTGTGAGGTAGGCCTGTTTCACTATGATCGTCCCTCTGAGAACCGCTTTTGCTGCATCTCACAGATATTAGAGGGCTTTCCAGGTGGCACTGGTGGTAAAGAACCTGCCTGCCAATGCAGGAGATGTAAGAGATGTGGGTTCAGTCCCTGAGTGGAGAAGACCCCTTGGAGAAGGGCACAGCAACCTACTCCAGTATCCTTGCCTGGAGAATCCCAGGGACAGAGGATCCTAGCAGACTAGTCCATGGGGTTATAAAGAGTCAGACATAGATATTGGAAAGTTGTGCTACCATTTTCATGTGTCTCAAGGTATTTTTGAATTTGCTCTTTGATTTCTTCCCTGATGCACTGGTTTTGTAGCATTTTATTTACTACTTCAGCTTTCTTTTTTTGTTTCTTTTTGCATGGAATATATTTTTCCATCCCTTTAATATCAATCTGTCTTTAGATTGGAAGTGAGTCTCTTGTAGGCAGCATATAAATGGGTCCTGTTTTCTACTCATTCAGCTATCTCTATTTTGATTGGAGCATTTAGTAAATTTTCATTTAAAGTGGTTATTGCTAACTATGTACTTATTGCAATATTGTTAATTATTTTCTGCTTGTTTTTATAGTTCCTCTCTGTTCCTTTCTTCTCTTGCAGTCTGATGGCTTTCCTTATGTTTGGGCTCCTTTCTCTCTTTATTTTTTATTTATCTATAGCAGGTTTTGGATTTGCAGTTACTATCAGGTTGAAACACACAAACAATGATTTAATATAGGCTGATAGCTGCTTGAGGAGTGAGTGAGTGATGTCACTCAGTCGTGTCCGACTCTTGGCGACCCCATGGACTATAGCCTACCATGCTCCTCCATCCATGGGATTTTCCAGGCAAGAGTACTGGAGTGGGGTGCCATTTCCTTCTCCAGAGGATCTTCCCAACCCAGGGATTGAACTCGGGTCTTCTGCATTGTAGGCTGATGCTTTACCATCTGAGCTACCAGGGAAGTAAAGTTCAAATATATTCTAAAAGTACATTTTTAGTATACCCCTCCCAAATTTTTTTTCTGACATTATTTTACAACTTTATGCACTTATTTTACTTATAGTTGATTTTTTGTCTTTTAACCTTCCTACTAGCTTTATATGTGGCTGATTCACAGTCATTACTATATATTTACCTTTACCACTGAGATTTTTTTCATATATTTTCTTATTTCTAGCTAAGAGGTGGCAAAGAATATACAGAAGAACTATACAAAAAAGGTCTTAATGACCTGGATAACTACAAAGGGGTGGTCACTCACCTAGTGCCAGACATCCTGGAGTGTGAAGTCAAATGGGCATTAGGAAGCATTACTACAAACAAAGATAGCATAGGCGATGGGATTCCAGCACAGTTATTTCATACCATAAAAGATGATGTGGTTAAAGTGCTGCAGTCAAAATGCCAGCAAATTTGGAAAACTCAACAATGGACACAGGACTGGAAAAGGTCTGTTCCAAGGCCAAAGAATATTCCAACTACCATACAATTGCACTCATTTCACATGCTAGTAAGGTTATGCTCAAAATTCTTCAAGTTAGGCTTCAGCTGTATGTGAATTGAAAAGCTGGGTTTAGAAAAAGCAGAGGAAACAGAGACCAAACTGCCAACATTTTTTGGATCATAGAAAAAGGAAGAGAATTCCAGAAAAACATCTACTTCTGCTTCATTGACTATGCTAAAGCCTTTGACCGTGTCAATCACAACAAACTCTGGAAAATTCTTAAAGAGATGGGAATATCAAGACCACCTTACCTATCTCCTGAGAAACCTACATGTATGTCAAGAAGTGGCAGTAAGAACTGGACATAGAAAAATGAACTGGCTCAAAACTGGGAAAGGAGTGTGACAAAGCTGTATATTGTCATCCCACTTATTTAACTTCTATGCAGAGTACATCGTGAGAAATACCAGGCTGGATAAATCACAAGCTGGAATCAAGACTGCCAGGAGAAATATCAATATCCTCAGATATGCAGATGATACCACACTAATGGCAGAAGGTGAAGAGGAATTAAAGAGCCTCTTGATGGAAATGAGAGAGAAGAGTGAAAAAGCTGACTTGAAACTCAACATTCAAAAAACTAAGATCATGGCATCTCTCCCATCACTTCATGGCAAATTGAAGGGGTAAAAGTGGAAACAGTGACAGATTTTATTTTCTTGGGCTCTAAAATCACTGTTGACAGTAACTGCAGCCACAAAATTAAAAGTTGCTTGCTCCTTGGAAGGAAAGTTATGACAAATTTAGACAGCATATTAAAAAGCAGAGACATTACCTTGCTGACAAAGGTCCATCTAGCCAAAGCTATGGTTTTTCCAGTAGTCATGTATGGATGTGAGAGTTAGACCATAAAGAAGGCTGAGTGCCAAAGAATTGATGCCTTGGAACTGTGATGTCGTAGACTTTTAGAGTCCCTTGGACTGCAAGGAGATCAAACCAGTCAATCCTAAAGGAAATCAACCCTGAATATTCATTGGAAGGACTGATGCTGAAGCCGAAGCTCCAATACTTTGGCCACCAGACAAGAAGAGTCGACTCACTGGAAAAGACCCTGATGCTGGGAAAGATTGAAGGAAAAAGGAGAAAGAGGTGGCAAAGGGTGAGATGTTTAGACATCAATGGACATGAGTTTGTGCAACTCTGGGAGATAGTGGAGGACAGGGAAACCTGGCATGCTGCAGTCCATGGGTCGCAAATAGTTGGACACTACTTATTGACATATAGACTGAACAACAAGCTATTGCTTTTGCTTTTCTACCTTGAGAACACCCTTGAACATTTCTTGTAGGCCATTTTAATGGTGCTAAACTCCTTTAGTTTTGTGCTTGTCTGGGAAACTATCTTTCCTTCAATTCTGAATGATAAACTCGCCAGGTAGAGTATCCTTGGTTGGAAGTTTTTTACATTCAGTACTTTAAATATATCATGCCACTCCATTCTGGCTTGCAGAGCTTCTGTTGAAAAATCAGTAAGTAATCTTATGGGGTTTTCCTTGTATACAATTAGTTGTTTTTGTCCTGCTGTCTATAAAATTGTCTTCATCTTTTGCCATTTTACATACATGTCTTGGTGTGGATCTCTGTGGATTCATTTTTTGGGGGGACTCTGTGCTCCCTGTACCTAGATGTCTGTTTCATTTTCCAGATTAGAGAAGTTTTCAAACATTTCTTTAAGTAAGTCTCTGTCCCCTTCTCTCCCTCTTTTCTCCATCTGCAATCTCCCTACCCCTACTATGAGAATGTTAGTACTCCTGATGTCATAGAGTTCCCTTAAACTCTCATTTTTAAAAATTCTTTTTTTCTATTCTGATTGGGTGATTTCCACTATTCTGTGTTCCAGATGGCTGATGTGTCCTACTATATCATCTAATTTGCTATCAATTTCCTCTATTTGTCATTTCAGTTATTGTGTTCTTCAGTACTGATTGGTTCTTTCTTATATTTTCGAACCCTTTGTTGAAGTTCTCACTCTATTCCTCCATTCTTCTCCCTAGTTTGGAAAGCCTTTATGACAATTTCTTTCAATTATTTATCAGATAAATTACTTATCTCCATTTCGTTAAGATTTTTTCTGAAGTATTATCTTGCTCTTTCATTTGGAACATACTCTTCTGTCCCCATTCTGTTTGACTTTCTGTTTCATGCTATACATCCGGCAAAACAGGTACCTCTCTTGGTCTTGAAGGCATAATCTCTGCTAAGAGCATCTCCTGTGTAGTCTGAATGTGTCAGGCAGTTTTGGCAGGTCAGCTGAAGCCTAATATATCATCGGCCAGGGGGATCCTAGGGCGCTGCACACTTGGGCTGCCCTGGCACTATGACTTTACCTTGTGTGGGCCAGGAGCAGGCTGAAGTGCCTTGGCAGGCCAGCTAGAGAACCTGGACTACATTCCACTCATCTCATCAAGGTGATGGTGGTGGTTCAGTCACTAAGTCATGTCTGACTCTTGCGATCCCATGGATTGTAGCCTGCCAGCCTCCTCTGTCCATGGGATTCTCCAGGGAAGAATACTGAAGTGGGTAGCCATTTCCTTCTCCAGAGGATCTTCCTGACCAAGGAATTGAACCCAGGTCTCCTTCATTGCAGGCATATTCTTTACCGATTGAGCTATGAGGGAAGACCTCATCAAGGTGATGGGAGAACACAAAAAATGGTGCTCTCTAGCACCTTCAACACTGAAGAGACTTCCAGCAGTTCTCTGCCCATTTTGCAGACACTCTAGGTAGGGATAGTAAGAGGATTTCCTTCATGCATAGTCTAGGTCCCTTTTAAACCACTGTTTTTATCTCTGTGCCCCAAGGCAGGCGAGTGTGCACACATGCTCCTTAGTGATCCCTCTCCACTGCTGCATACCACATTGAAGTGGGGTTCTCATCAGTACTGTGTCTCTGTCTCTACCAATCTCTATGTGGTACTTGTACTGTTTGTTGTGCAGAAGCTGTTTAATCACACCTCAGTTTTTCTGTAGAAGGAACTGCTCTTTACATAGCTGTAAATTCAGTGTGTCTGTGGGGGAAGGTGACATCATGGTATTCCTATACCACCACCTTAGACCAAATGCTGAATTTTATGCTGGTTCAACCTTAGTCACAAGGAAGCTATCAAAATTAATAGGGCTGCAAGCTCACACAGCATATCCAGAAGAAGAAAGCTATCCAAGTCTGAAATTCCACTGCTGGAGCTAACTGGCACCTTTCCTAAGGAAAAAGGCTTAACAACTGGTAATTGAGCAAAGAATACTTCTTTCCTCATATGTTGACTCTATTCCAGTGTGTGTCTTGTTTGTGTCACTAATCAGTTCCTTCATCATTGTTTTCAGTATTTTGGCCAGAATTTATAATTGGTATCTGTGGGAGATAATCTGCTTATCCAAAAAGAGCTACTCTGCCACTACTAGAAGCAAAACTCCCCAACTAACTACTGAATTTAGAACTGTGACAATATAATTTCATTCTAAAGACAGAACTTTAAGTATTTAACACTAGTTAGGTTTCTTTATTGTGATTGTTTACCATGCAAAGTTGAAACTGTGAACACAATGAAGACTAAATAACTGAGTACATAAACTGAGGATAATGGGAACCACCTTTCTCTCTGTTGCAGTAAGAAGTTAAAATATGAAAAGAGGAAGATCAGAATGATGTCTGCAGTCCAAAGTAAAACTAAAAGTATCAATATCAACACATGAAAATACATCACATATATTGGCTTTCCCTGCTAAAGAGCCTGGAAGCGAAGACATCCTAACAGCAATGAGCACATCATACACCCAGATATTGCTTTCTAAATACTATACCCCACTAAAATGAATCAGAACTTTTTGGAGAAATAACTGATTCCAGGGCTGGGGAACAGACAGTGCAAAGTAAACAATGAACATCTTGTGAGGGCAGAAAGTAAGAAAAGTGCTCAAGGTTGATGAAGACTTATGAAAAGGTCTACAAGAGCCATACAAAAGGGGTTCCCACTAGCCAATATTGGTATAATTTGAACATTAAAATAACGACAGTAAGAAAATATTCATGGAAAAAGAAAAAAATGCTAGCATACACCAATATAAACAAATAAAGAGAGAGCATAGAAATGTAAACATCTCCCTTACAGAAAAGACAGAAGTAATGATAGGACATCACCATTTTGAACCATCATAGTAACATACCATTGATCCAAGAATCATAAATGGATGTGGTGACAGGCAGAATTTCTAGGAATGGCCCCCAAGATTTCATGCCCCCTAATCACCAGATCCTGTGAATGTGAGGAAATAACACTCCCATTGTTTTGCTACATAAAATGGCACAGGTGACTTTAAAAAATGGGAGCTCATTTGGGAGAGGTGAAACAGAAGGGACCTAATCTAATCACATGGGTCCCTTAAAATAGAAAAATGTCTCTAGTTCATGGCAGAAGATGCAAAAGAAACAAGCAAAAGGCTAAGTCAGAGAAACTCAAAGCATGAGGATGACACAATGCACTATTGCTGGCTTTGAAGTTGGAAGGGGCCATGCGAGAGGAAATTAAGGAGCTGAGAGGATCCTGGCCAATAGTTAGCATGAAATGAGGACCTCAGACCTACAACCACAATGAACTGAATTCTGCCAACAACCTGAATGAGCATGAAAATGGATTCTTCCAGATTCTATAGAAAGGAACACAGTCTTACTATCACTTTGACTTAGCCCTTGTGATTCCCTGAGCAGACCTCAGCAAAGCCCACCTGGAGTCCAGATCCACAGAACTGTGAAATAATAAATTTGGGTTGTCTTAAGCTGCCAAGTTTGTGATAATTTGCAATTTTTTAAAAAAAGCTAATTTTTGATGATGAAAAGAATACCTAAGCAGTTTCAAAGTAATCTTCAACAAATTACTTTTTAGGTAGGTACAAAAGAATAAATCATAACTTTACAGTGGTTTAATTTAGAAAAGCAGCCATAACCAAATAACCTAAGTTAATATCACCAATAAAGGAGGAAACTTCATCATGTGCTTTGTGATATGATGTATGGACAAGAACATAACACCACTTACACAGCAATCCTGCCAAAAATTAAAAACCTCAATCTAATTTTATAACTAATCAAACGAACACTGAGGGACAATCACCAAAATAATATATCTATACATTTTTAAAATGTCATGGTTCCAGCTTGTTTGAGATTTGAAAAGGCTAAAGACCAAGTAACATATACAGTGTGGGCTCTTCAACGGGATCCTGGTCTTGGGAGGGTAGGGGACTTACCTATGAAAACACTGTTGGGCAATTTATGAATTAAGACTAGAGACTGTGGATTAGATAAAAGTACATATTTCATTTTTTCCACCTATTTATTGATTCCATTGTTATTCATAACTTCCTGTATTTTGATGCTGCCATTTCAAATTATTTTCCTTCTGATTTAAGAAAACCCTTTGGTATTTCCCCTAGTGTACATATGCTGACATCATTCTTACTTATTTTTGGCCATGCCTCATGGCATGCTGAATCTTAGTTCCCTGATCAGGCATCAAACCCATGCCCCCTGCAGTAGAAGGGCAGAGTCTTAACCACTGGACTGTCAGGAAAACTCCAAAGTTTTATCCACCTTCACTTGTGAAAGATGTTTTCACTGAGCAGACTATGCTAGCAATTATTTTCACTTGGCCCTTTAAATAAATCATTTATTTATCATCCAGCTTCTAACATTACTGTTGTCAAATGAGCTATCAGTGTTACTGTTCAAAAACATTCAACATTAAAAAAGCAATGACTGTTTTCCTCCAGCTGCTTCTAAGATTTTTCTCTTGGTTTTTGTTCTTTAGGAGTTTATTATGATTTTCTTAGTTATAGTTTTCTTTCCATTTATCCTGCTTGAGGTTCACAGTGTTTCATGAATCTACATGATGTCTTTCTTCACTTTTAGGAAATGCTCAGTGAGTATCTCATCAAACTCAGATTCTGAACCATTCTCTCTCTTCTTTCCTTCTGGGACTCTAATTACACATATGGTTGAACTTTTCACTGTGATCTACCACTCTTCATACTTCTTGTCCATATTGTGTTTGTGTGCAAATAGGCCTGTGTGTGTTTGTGTGTGTGTACGCACACCTGTGTGCATGTCCACCTCTTCTATATGCGCCTACCCTTAAAAACTTGAAAACAAATGATGGTCATCATCACATGATACAATATACTTTTAAAAAGGAAAAAGGGAGGTAGAAAGGAGATGTTGTTTTGTATTTTAAAAATGTATGGACCAAATCTATGCTGAAAAGTTATCAAAGAAAATAAAAATATAACTCATAATACATGAATAACTTTTAGAATAACATATTTCTGTACTGCTCCCACTCCTATCTATTTTAAAGTTAACAGTCATCACCCACTTCTATAAAACATTTCCATTACAAATAAAACCTTCAGTGTATGCTTCTCTAAGCACCTAAAACCATAAAACCTTAAATTTTTTACTTATCTGAATCAAAATCTATAATATCAGATATTACCTAACTCCTAGAAACACAGGGGCTATTAAAAATTTTAATAACTTCAGCTCCTCAAAAATAAACGGTAAATAAGACTAGAAGATATTGCAATTCTTTTTTCCAATTTACCTGTGCTTTGGTTCATCACAAGTCTTGGAGGAGAACTTGTTTCTTCAGATTCCTCTGATGAGTGTGCCAGAAAGTCATGAAGCTTCTGCACCAATGTATTCAACTTGCTTTCGCTGTTAAAATAAAAGTTTTAAGAATATCCTTATTTACGAGGTCATATATTGAATTAAATACATAGTTTAGTAAACTGAAAATCTATCTACACTGTAAGTGGTCTGAAACAAATAAAATAAAACTTAAAGAAAATGTCTTTTCTTTATTTCACTGAGGATATGAAAACATGAGTAACAAACTCTACATGTACACTTATCTACAAAGTATAATTCAAGGACTGTGATAAACCATTATGGAAAATAATGTGAAAAAGAATATGTGTGTGTATATATATATATAATATATATATATAAAAAACTGAATCACTGAGCTGTATGACAGAAATTTAAAACTCTATACATGAATAAGATATTTTTAAAATAAAAAAGTATAATTCAAGGAAAATATTAATAGTATGATATTCTGCTTTACATCATTTACAATAATAATTCATTCATTTTTCAAATATATTTCCTGAGCACTTACTCTCTGGAAGCCTTCAGTAGTTTTTTGTTTATTACTCTATTTTCTGCTTAGAACAGAGTAATTTTATAAATGACAAACACAATGATGAATAAAACATAGAATGGGATTTAGAGCTCACAGATTCCCATGGAAATATTTATGTAAGTGTATTATTACAGTATATCCTACTAAGTTATATAATAGATGCATCTGTAATCCAACAGGGTTACAAAAGAATAAAAGTTTAAAATGCAAAAAATTCAAATCCTCTGTGTATCAAAAGATACCATCAAGAAAGTGAAAAGACAACCCATTTAACTGGGGACAACTATTTTCAAATCATGTATCTGAAAAGGCATTAATATCCTTTTATATAATATATATCCTTTTAATAATATAAAGACTTCTTACAATTAAACAATAAAAAGACAAACCTAACTGTAAAATGGGTTTTAAAGAACTTAAATATACAACAACTCAACAACAAAAAACCCAATCAAAAAATGGGCTGAAGACCTAAATAGACAGTATTCCAAAGAAGGCATATAGATGGGCAATAGGCACAAGAAAAGATGTTCAACATTTCTAATTACTAGAGAAATCAAACCAAAACTACAGTGAAATACCATACCAGTCAGAAAGGTCATCGTTAAAAAGTCTACAAATAATAAACGCTAAAGAGGGTGTAGAGAAAAAGGAACCCTCCTACACTGTTGGTGGGAATTTAAGTTGGTGTAGCCACTGTGGAAAACTCTATGGAGGTTCCTCCTAAAACAAAACAGAATTACCATTTGATCTAGCAATCCCAAACCTGGGCATTCAAAAAGATACATGGCACCACAATGTTCATAACAACCCTATTCACAATAGCCAAAACATGGAAACAACTTAAATGGTCACTGACAGATAAATAAAGATGTGGTATATCTATACACATCACCATATGTAAAATAGATAGCCAGTGGAAATTTGAGCTATGACTCAGGGAGCTCAAACTGGTACTCTGAAACAACCTAGAGGGGTGGGATGGGGTGGAAGGTGGGAGGGAAGCTCAAGAGGGAGGGGCATATGTATAACTATGACTGATTCATGTTGCTGTATGGTGGAAACCAACACAATATTGTAAAGCAATTACCCTTCAATTAAAAATAAATAAAAATGTTAAAAAGAAGATACGATACACACACACACAGTGAAATATCACTTAGCCATAAAAGAATGAAAAAATGCCATTTGCAGCAACATGGATGCAACTAGAGATTATCATACTAGGGAAGTAACTCAGAAAGAGAAAGACAAATACCACATGTCATTCATATGTTTAATCTAAAATATGACACAAATGAACCTATTAAACAGAAACAGAATCAGCTCTAGAGAGCAGACTGTTGTTTGCTAAATAGGGTGGGAGAGTAGGAGGGGGGCTAGAGTGGAAAATTGGAGGCAGCAGATTTAAGCTTTTATATACAGAATGGATAAACAACAAGGTCCTACTGTATAGCCAAGAGAACTATATTCAATATTCTATGATAAATCACAATGGAAAAGAATATTTTTTAAAGAATGTATATATAACTGAACCACTTTGTTATGGAGCAGAAATTAATATAACACTGTAAATCAACTATACTTCCATTGAAAAAAGAACTTAGATATACAATTATGCAAAGAATACACACAAATGGCCAGGAAGCACATGAAAAAATGCTCAAGATTATTAGTCATTAGAACAAAATATAAATCAAAACCACAATGAGATACTATTTTATACACATTAGGATGAATATGATAATTGTATTTTAAAACTAAAGGGTTGGCAAGGATGTAAAGAAATTGGAACCTATATACATTGATGGTGGGAATGTAAAATGGGACAGTCAGTATGAAAAACATTTTAATGGTCAGCAATTCCACTCCTAGATATATACCCAAGAGAATGAAAACATATGCCTATGCTCAAAAAACTATACAAAGTTCATAGTAGCAATATTTATAAAAGTCAAAAGCAAAAAGTATCCAAATATCCATCAACTGATAAATAAACAATGGGATATTATACCCCAATAAAAAGGAATGAAATATTCATCCATACTAAACATGGATGAACCTTGGAAACTTTATGATATAAAAGGCAGACACAAATTCCTACATGTTGGATGATTCTGCTTATACATGTAAAATATCCAAGTAGGCAAATCTACAGAGGGAGAAAGTAGATTAATGGGTACCCAGGGAATGGAGAAGGCAATGGCACCCCACTCTAGTACTCTTGCCCGGAAAATCCCATGGACAGATGAGCCTGGTAGGCTGCAGTCCATGGGGTCGATGAGAGTCGGACACGACTGAGTGACTTCACTTTCACTCGTCACTTTCATGCATTGGAGAAAGAAATGGCAACCCACTCCAGTGTTCTTGCCTTGAGAATCCCAGGGACGGGGAAGCCTGATGTGCTGCCGTCTATGGGGTCGCACAGAGTCGGACACAACTGAAGCAACTTAGCAGCAGCAGCAGGGGATGGAGAAAGGGGGAAATTGGGAGGTATGGGCTATCTTTGGGGACAATGAAAATATTCTAATTTTAGAAAGTGGTAACAGTTGTACAATATTGTGAATTTAGTAAAAAAAAATTTTTTAACTGAATTATATACTGAAATGATTTTAGAATGGTAAATTCTGTTTTATGTGAATTTTACCTCAATGGAAAATAAAAAGTAGAGGATGGTATTTAAGAATGTATGTAATACATGTTTTAATGCCATTCTCCCAAATCATATAAAAAAAAGAATTTACCTTAAAAAAAAAGAATGCATGTAATAAAACATAAGACATAAAACTTGTGCACACACTTTCCCCAAAAAATCCATAAATAAAATTTAGTCAGCAAAATCATCTGAAAATAAAAAGATTCTTATTATATTAAATAAAACTGGGAATCCCTAATGGTCCAATAGTTAGGACTCCAGGCTTCCATTGCAGAGGGCATGGATTCAATCCCTGGTCAGGGAACTAAGATTTCATATGCCATACAGTGCGACCAAAAATAATAATAATAAATTCCTAGTATATAAGTGAATAAAAGACAATTAAAAAATGGAATATAACTATGTAAAAAAAGAACTGGGAGAAAAAGTACTCCAATCTCATGGGGTCGCACGAGTCAGAAACAACTGAGCGACACAATGAGTATATGAATGAATAAAAGACAAAATTTTTTTAATGGAATATAACTATGTAAAAAAAAAATTAGGAGAAAAGCACTCCAATCTCACTAATCATCAAAAGAATGCACATTAAAACAGTAAGGTGGAGCTTCTCTGGTGGTCCACTGGTTAAGAATCTGCCTTGCAATACAGGGGACATAGGTTTGACCCCTAGTCTGAGAAGATCCCATGTGCCATGGGGTAACTAAGCCCATGCACCACACCTACTGAGCCTGCACTCTGGAGTCTGTGAGCCTCAACTACTGAGTCCACGTACCACAACCACTGAAGTCTTGTGCCTAGAGCCTGTGTTCTGCAACAGAAGAAATCACTGCAACCAGAAGCCTGCCCACCATAACAAACAGTAGCCCCTACTCTCCACAACTAGAAAAAGCTCAGCAACAAAGACCCAGCAGAGCCAAAAATAAATAAATAAATAAAAGGCTTTAAGAAAAAACCACTAGAAATCAGGTAATATCTGTGAGGCCTTCATAAGCCAGACACCTCCCAGATTCAAGCAGGGTGCTGGGCTCCAAGGCCAGTGGCCTCTCCGTACCAGTCTTCTATGTTTGCTTGGGAAGATCCAAGATATTTAAGGAATGAAAAAGAAATGAGAAGCCACCACACTGGGAAGCCCACGTACTATAACTAAGAGTAGCCCACACTCACCGCAACTAGAAAAGGCCTGAGTAAAGCAACAAAGACTTATCACAACCAAAAATAAATAAATAAACCTTGAAAAAAGGAGTAGTTAAAAATCTATTTTAGAGGAATGTGATCACCCTTTATACTTACAGATACACAATTAACAACATGGGCTTGATGTAAAATCTAATCTATCTATCTTCAAGTAAACCAAAATAAAAATCTAAAGTGCTAATGTAGGATAACCATATCATAATGACTGAATTTCAGACCAAGTTTTAAGTTCTGATATCAGTGTTTTGAACTATGGGCCATGTTCTTTACCTTGAATGTTTTACAACTTTTTTTCCATGAGGAACTCTAGAGTTCTAAAAATTACTAGTGCTTCATAATTTCTGCATTATTAATTGGATAAGCATATGTGTAAAAGAGCTAGCCTTTTTTAATTAAACTTTTCATTTTGAGATATTTACAGATTTACATGTAGTTGAAAGAAAGATTCTGTGTATGTGTTACCTAGTATTTCACAACAGAAACATCTAACACTGGGAATTCCCTGTGGTCCACTGGTTAGAACTCTGTGCTCACAATCCCATGGGCTCGGAACTCATGGTATGGCCAAAAAACAACACAAAATAAAAACCAAAACCCTTATTTTTAATTTTCACCCATTCACCTACTTGTTCCAACGGATAAGCAGCTATTTTTAAAACACAGCAATAGATCACACAGTATGTCTGAAATTTGGAAATATCAATAACCTCTGATATGCAGATGACACCACCCTTATGGCAGAAAGTGGAGAAGAACTAAAAAGCCTCTTGATGAAAGTGAAAAAGGAGAGTGAAAAAGTTGGCTTAAAGCTCAACATTAAGAAAACGAAGATCATGGCATTCCTGTCCCACTACTTCATGGCAAACAGATGGGGAAACAGTGGAAACAGTGGCTGACTTTATTTTTCTGGGTTCCAAAATCACTGCACATGGTGACTGCAGCCATGAAACTAAAAGATGCTTACTCCTTAGAAGGAAAGTTATGACCAACCTAGACAGCATATTAAAAAGCAGAGACATTACTTTGTCAACAAAGGTCCATCTAGTCAAGGCTATAGTTTTTCCAGTGGTCATGTATGGATGTGAGTGGGACTATAAAGAAAGCTGAACACCAAAGAATTGATGCTTTTGAACTGTGGTGTTGGAGAAGACTCTTGAGAGTGCCTTGGACTTGCAAGGAGAGCCAACCAGTCCATCCTAAAGCAGATCAGTCCTGGGTGTTCATTGGAAGGACTGATGTTGAAGCTGAAACTCCAATACTTTGGCCACCTGATGCGAAGAGCTGACTCATTTGAAAAGACCCTGATGCTGGGAAAGATTGAGGGCAGGAAGAGAAGGGGATGACAGAGGATGAGATGGTTGCATGGCATCATCGACTCAATGGACATGGGTTTGGATGGACTCCGGAAATTGGTGATGGACAGGGAGGCCTGGCGTGCTGAAGTTCATGGGGTTGCAAAGAGTCGGACACGACTGAGCAACTGAACTGAACTGAATCATGAATATAGTGACTAAAACTGGTCTTTTTATAAACAAATCATTGGTAATTAAATATCTGCTTGTAACAGGAGGGAAAGGTACAGGGCACAACTTTTGAAAGAATGACATACCCCACTACACCATTCAGGTGTGACCTAAATCAAATCTCTCACGAATACACAGTGGAAGTAAGAAATAGATTCAAGGGATTAGATCTGACAGAGTACCTGAAGAACTATGGATGAAGCTTCATGACATTGTACAAGAGGTAGTGATCAAGACCACCCCTAAGAAAAAGAAAGGCAAAATGGTTGGCTGAAAGAGGCCTTACAAATAGCTGAGAAAAGAAGAGAATCTAAAGGCAAAGAAGAAAAGGAAAGATATAGCAATTTGAATGCAGAGTTCTAAAGAATAGCAAGGAGAGATAAGAAAGCCTTCCTCGGTGATCAATGTAAAGAAATAGAGGAAAACAACAGAATGGGAAAAACTAGAGATCTCTTCAAGAAAGTTAGAGATACCAAGGGAACATTTCATGCAAAAATGGGCATAATAAAGGACAGAAATGGTATGGATCTAACAGAAGCAGAAGATATTAAGAAGAGGTGGCAAGAATACACAGAAGAACTATACAAAAAAGATCTTCACGACCAAGATAATCACGATGGTGTGATCACTCACCTAGAGCCAGACACACTGGAATGTGAAGTCTAGTGGGCCTTAGGAAGCATCACTATGAACAAAGCTAGTGGAGGTGATGGAATTCTAGATCAGCCATTTCAAATCCTAAAAGATGATGCTGTGAAAATACTGCAATAAATATGCCAGCAAATTTGGAAAACTCAGCAGTGGCCACGGGACTGGAAAAGGTCAGTTTTCATTCCAATCCCAAAGAAAGGCAATGTCAAAGAATGTTCAGAAACCGCACAATTGCACTCATCTCACACACAATCAAAGTAATACTCAAAATTCTCCAAGCCAGGTTTCAACAGTATGTGAACCATGAACTTCCAGATGCTCAAGCTGGATTTAGAAAAGGCAGAGGAACCAGAGATCAAATTGCCAACATCCGCTGGATCATCAAAAAGGCAAGAAAATCCAGAAAAACATCTACTCCTGCTATATTGACTACGCCAAAGCCTTTGACCGTGTGGATCACAACAAACTATACAACATTCTGAAAGAGATGGGAATATCAGACCACCTTACCTGACTCATGAGAATTCTGTATGCAGGTCAAGAAGCAACATTTAAAACTGGACATGGAACAATAGACTGGTTCCAAATTGGGAAAGGAGTACGTCAAAGCTGTATATTGTCACCCTGCTTATTTAACTTATATGCAGAGTACATCATGAGAAATGCTGGGCTGGATGAAGCACAAGCTGGAATCAAGATTGCCAGGAGAAATATCAATAACCTCATATACGCAAATGACACCACCCTTATAGCAGAAAGCGAAGAACTAAAGAGCCTCTTGATGAAAGTGAAAGAAGAAAATGAAAAATGTGGCTTAAAACTCAAGATTCAGAAAACTAAGATCATGGCATCTGGTCTCATCACTTCATGACAAATAAATGCGGAAACAATGGAAACAGTGAGAGACTTTATTTTCTTGGGCTCCAAAATCACTGCAGATGGTGACTGCAGCCATGAAATTAAAAGATGCTTGCTCCTTGGAAGAAAAGCTATGACCAACCTAGACAGCATATTAAAAAGCAGAGACATTACTTTGCCAACAAAGGTCCATCTAGTCTAAGTTATGGTTTACCCAGTAGTCATGTATGGATGTGAGAGCTGAACTATAAAGAAAGCTGAGTGCCGAAGAATTGATGCTTTTGAACTGTGGTGTTGGAGAAGACTCTTGAGAGTCCCTTGGACTGCAAGGAGCTCAAACCAGTCAATCCTAAAGGAAATCAGTCCTGAATATTCATTGGAAGGACTGATGCTGAAGCTGAAGCTCTAATACACTGGCCACTTGTTGCAAAGAACTGACTCATTTGAAAAGACACTGATGCTGGCAAAGATTGAAGGTGGGAGGAGAAGGGGGTGACAGAAGATGAGACGGTTGGATGACATCACCGACTCCATGGACATGAGTTTGAGCAAGCTCCAGGAGTTGGTGATGGACAGGGAAGCCTGTCATGCTGCAGTCTATGAGGTCGCAAAGAGTAGGACATGACTGAGTGACTGAACTGAACTGAAGGACATAACATAAGTCGATTAGAATCAAGTGGGACCAAGATGGCAGACAAAGACTAGACCTTGGTCCTCAATCAGTAAGTGACATGACACACCCAGAGGTACCATGACAGTTCCAAGGCACTGTTAAAAGACCAAGGAGTGGGCAGTGCCCCAAATCCTGGAAATCTCCGTCCCCTCCCAAAAATAGTTGGAATAATCCTCCAACTCATTAGCATATTAAATTACCCAGCCTATAAAAACTAACCAGACCACATTTTGCAGCCACACAAGCCCTCTGCAGTGGTCTACACTCTGTCTATGGAGTGTGCTTCTCTCAGAATCTGAATAAATCTACCTCTTACCTATCACTTTGTCTCTCACTGAATTCTTTTTGTGATGAGACATCAAGAACCTGAGCTTTATTTTTATTTGGCCCTGAAACCAGGTACCACGGGTTTTGGCTGGGTTTGAGTCCTATCCAAATGGAGTCAAGTCCCAATCTGAGGTAAATGGTTTCATGCTCACTTAACAATTGTTTAAAGTAGCATATTATAATCCAAACTGTAAAGGAAGAGTAAACTTATCTCTGTCCACAGATGACAACTTACATGTAGGAAATCTTAAAAGAATTCATAACAAAAATTCTTAACACAGTTAATAAACAAATTGCAAAGCTGGTGGATACAAAATTCACACCAAAAAATCAGCTGTATTTCTTTATACTAACAACCAACAATCCAAAATGGAAACTTGGAAAACAATTACATTTACAATAGCATCAGAAAGAATTAAATATTTAGGAATAAATTTAACCAAGGAGGTGAAAGACTTCTGGTAAGCTTCAAAACAGCAATCTTTTCACAGACAGAAAAAGTTAAAAACACAAATATTTTTAAGATGGCAATACTACTCAAAGTGGTCTACAGATTCTTTTCAACTCCTATCAAAATCACAAGATATTTTTGCAGAAACAGAAAAATCAATTCTAAAATTCTTGAGGAATCTTGAATAGCCAAAACAATTATGAAAAAGTATAAAATTAAAGAACTCACAATTCCTAATTTCAAAACTAACTACTAAACCAACAGAATTTACCATATAACACAGGGAACTACACTTAATATCATGCAATAACCTAAACTATAAAATAATGTGGAAAATATATATGCATAACTGAATTACTTTGACGTATATAATATATATATATATATATATAACACAATACAGTAAATCAACTAAACTTAAAAAATCTAAATGCAGAGCTAAAATAATTAAAACATTGTAGTACTGGCAGAAGAACATATAGAACAATGGAGTATAGAACCTAGAAATAAAGCCTTGCATATATGTGGTCAATTGATTTTCAAGAAGGGTATCAACAATATACTACAGGAAAAGGACAATATGGAAAAAACTGGACATCCACATGCAAAAAAATTGACTTGGACCCTTGTCTGACACCACATACAAAAATTAACTCAAAATTCATCAAAGACCTAAAAAGCGTAGCTAAAACCATCCATTAAACTCTATAGAAAATAGAAGGGGAATCTTCATGATATCGGATTTGGCTATGCTTTCTTGAATATGATACCAACAGCACAGGCAACAACAACAACAAAAAATAAACTGGATTTCACCAAAATGTAAACATTTTGTGCATCAAAGGCTATTATCAAGAGAATAAAAAGACAACCCACAAAATGAGAGAAAATATTTCTAAATTATATATCAGAAATGGTACTGATAGTCAGGAAACAAAAAGAAATCTTACAATTCAACTAGGAAAAAACCAACCAACCAAATTCAAAACTGAGCAAAGGCACAGCAATCAAAAAAAAAAAAATGAAATAAAACATATTCAAATTGAAAAGTTAAGATAAAACTGTGACTATATGCATATGACATACACTACAGAAATTCCTAAGGATTCCACACAAAAACTATTAACTAATAAATGAATTTAGCAAAGTAAAAGAATATAAGATTAATATACAGAATATGTTGCATATCTTTATACTAACAATAAAATCTCATAAAGAGAAAGTAACAAGAATCCCATTTAAAATAGCATCCAAGGAGTTCCCTGGAGGTCCAGTGGTTAGGATTTGGTGCTTTTACTGCTGGGGCATGGGTTCAATACCTGTTCTAAAAACTAAGTTCCTGCAAACCACACGGTGTAGCCAAATAAATAAATAAATATAAAAATAATTTTAATAAACAGTATAATAGAATCCAAAAACATAAAATACCTAGGAATAGACCTAACCAATGAGGTAAAACAGCTATACATTGAGAACTATAAAACAGTGAAAAAGGAAACAGAAGATGATTCGGAGACATGGAAAGATATTCCATGCTCTTGGATTGGAAGAATATTGGTAAAATGGTCATACTATCCAAAGCAATCTACAGACTTAATACAATCCGTATCAAACTACCTATAACATTTTCCAAAGAACTAGAACAAGTAATCATAAGATTAATATAGAACCACAAAAGATCCAGAACTGCCAAAGCAATCCTGAGGGAAAAGAACAAAGCTGGAGGCATAACCCTCCCTGACTTCAGACAATAGTATAAAGTTACAGTAATAAAACAGCATGCCATTGGCACAAAAACAGACATAGAGAAGAACAGAACAAAATAGAGAGCCCAACAATAAACTCAAAACATCTACAGTTAAATAATCTTCAACAAAGAAAGCAAGAATAAACAATGCAGAAAAGCCAGTCTCTTCAACAAGTGGCAATGTGAAAGCTAGACAACCTCATCAGTGAAGTTAGAACACTCCCTCATACCACAAAGAAAAATAAACACAAAATGGTTTAAAGACCTAAACATAGTCATGACACCATAAAATTCCTAGAAGAAAGCATAGGCAAAACATTCTCTGACATAAATCGTATCAGCGTTTTCTTAAGTCAGTCTCCCAAAGCAATAGAAATAAAAATAGGAGTTCCAGTTCGACTCTTTGTGCAGCTTCAGCAGCAGCTCTGGGAAAGATGGCAGCCTGGGCGTGTTTCCAATCTGTGGCTCCCAGTAGGGCGTAGGAGCCTCAGGGAGGGGTGGGCGTAGTGGCTGCCCTGGGCCTCGGCAGGGCACTGGGGAGTCTGGTGCATACGGGCCCAGCACCCGAGTCAAGGTCTATACCGCTCCTGGGTGCCCAAAGCAGCCTATCTAAGACCAGGTATGTTACCAGGCAGCCAAATGACACCTCAGGGACCCTCCTTGGGACCCCCTGGTCATGGGGGAACCCTTCAGTCTGACCTGGCCTGGCTCAGTCAGGGATGGACCAGTCCCACAAGAGACCTGCGCCTCAGCAGATCCAGCAGGTCCAGCAGCAGGCAGTCCAAAATTGGAATCACAGTGCAAAAAAACGATGGCTGACAAAATTCTATCTCAAAGGATTCGTGAAATGGTACCAGAATCCTAAGCCTATATGGATATCTTGGCTTTTGAAAGGAAACTGGACCAGACTATTGTGAGCAAACGGCTAGGTATCCAGGAAGCCTTGAAACGTTCCATCAAGCAAAAACAAAAGCTGTGAATTTTCATTTCTAACACTTTCAATCTGGCTAAGTCAGATGCCAAGGATGGAGAAGGGACAATGGCTTCCTGGGAGCTTCAGGTAGAAGGACGGCTCCTGGAGGATTCAGCCTTGTCCAAATATGATGCCACCAAACAAAAGAGGAAGTTCTCTTCTTTTAAGTCCTTGGTAATCGAACTGGACAAAGACTTGTATGGACCAGACAACCATCTGGTAGAACGGCACAGGACCACCACTACCCAGGAGATGGATGGCTTCCAGGTGAAATAGCCAGGAGATGTGAATATACGGTGTACTGTCCTGTTGATACTGAATTACCAGCCTCCTCAGTTTAAATTAGACCTTTGTCTGGCTTGGCTCCTGGGCATCCACACCCAGACCTGTCCAGTGATCATTCAAGCACTGTGGCAATATATTAAGACACATAAGCTCCAGGACAGACATGAGCGGGAGTTTGTCATCTCTGACAAGTACCTCCAGCAGATCTTTGATTCTCAATGTATGAAGTTTTCAGAGGTCCCCCAACAGCCCCATGCCTTGCTTATGACACCTGAGCCCATCATCATTAATCATGTCATCAGTGTTGACCCGAATGATCAGAAAAAGACAGCTTGTTATGACACTGATGTGAAAGTGGATGATACCTTGAAAACCCAGATGAATTCTCTTTTGCTGTCTACTGCTAGCCAGCAGGAGATTGCTACTCTAGACAACAAGATCCATGAGACAACAGAAACTATCAATCTGCTGAAGACCCAGCAAGAGTTCTTGCTGAGCTTTGCCAAAGACCCTCAAGGTTTCATCAGTGACTTGCTTCAGTCCCAGTGCCAGGACCTCAAGACCATGACTGATATGGTGGGTAACCCAGAGGAGGAACACTGAGCAGAATTCTACTTCCAGCCTTGGGCCCAGGAAGCTGTGTGCCGATATTTCTACTCCAAGGTGCAGCAGAGATGACAAAAATTAGAGCAAGCCCTGGGAATCCAAAATACATAGGGCTTCACCCACAAAGCCCTAATTTGGCTGCACCAGTTTCTTTATTTGGGCCCTGTGCTGTGTCTCATACTCTTGCCTGGGGCCTTCCAGGGGATGCTGTCGGTTCTAGGACAACACCAGAATGAAGAGGATATCACGTGACAGCAGTCATCCTCTTCCACCCCATTCCTTCCTGTCCCCAGCTTCCCTTTGCCCCACAAATTTCCCATGTGCCACTCCCCTCCCCTGGTCTGCTTAGGACCTCTAGATAGTATTAGAGAGAACCCATAGTTTGATAATTAGTGCAGTGAATGGACTGGGCCTAAGGCCAAGTGGTCCTCAAGGGGACCAACTACACTGATCCTGCCCTTCAGAGACCCAGGAGTTAGGAGCTGTAATCCCTTCTCCACAACTCAGGCCTGGGGGCACTCTATAAGCTAGTTGATCTTGGATCTCCTGATAACAGAATCCAATTTCCTTCCTTCCCTCCACAGGTTTGGAGCAAACTCTCCCTTCACTTGTTGCCCTCTAGCACTAAAGGAACCCTGGCTCTCGGGCTCCATTGAGCCCGAGGTCAGTCTACAGCCCTCCAGATGGGCATGCTGTCTCAGTGCTTCTCTCCACTTCCTCGGAGGGGGGAAACACATCAGTATCAGAGTTTGTTCTCATAGTATTGCTCCCTCCCAGCACACTCCCTGTAGCTGCTGTTAAGGACTTCCTCCTGTCTGTCCTAACCAAGGGCATTCAGGTAGGGGAATCTTGCCTTTCCCTGTCAGGGCCCTGGGAACCTAACCTAGGGTGCTGTCATTGCCAGCAGAGGATGTTCCTTCCTGCGTGGAGGTGTGACTCATTCATTCACTCCACCCTGCCTCCCCCATCCTTTCATGGAGAAACAGGCCTGCAATCAAATAGGTAAAAGCCCTGGGCCATCCCAGTCTTTCTGTCCCTTGTCTGCCCAGTTGACACCCACTGGTGACTTCCAGGGCACTGAGGAGTGAAAGCGCCTAGGGGTAGAGAGAGCTCTGACTTGGGTTTGTGACTCATCTTTCTCCCTGCCTCACAGGATTGTGACTCCCCAGCCTGCACCCTCAAAGCTGCAGACCCCTCAGCTAGCAGCAGGACCTTATTCTGCAATCTTGGCCCCTTGGAACTGAGATGGCTTCATATCTTTCCAGGAGAGTCTCAGATTCTTCCAGGTTGTATCACCCCCAAGTTAGCATATACCAGGCTCACAGACTCAGCATAGCAGGGTGGAAGAGCTGGGCACAGAGAGGGAATTCTATTCAGCATGGGCTGTAAAGCTGCAGAACTGACAAAGCCCCTGCTTCCCCACCCCCTCCTCAGACTTCTGCGAGCACATCCCCTAGCCCTGTATTCCTGACCGTTCCATGCTGGGGACAACAGGACTTTCTCCCCATCTTCTCCTTCCAGTCATTATCCCCCCACTCCCTGAAAGGTTCTCCCCAGAGTGACAATGGACAACCTCTGTCCCTGGGGCTGGAACCATAAGGAAGCTCAGCACTCCTACAGTGTCCCTGTTGAAGATAACTGTTTTCATTAACTGAATTATTATGTTTTTTTCATGGACCAAAAATTTTTTTGTACTGTCCCCTTATTGATATCAACCAGTTTCAATAAAAGAATCTTCTGGGGAAAAAAAATAAACAAATGGGACCTAAGCAAATTTAAAAGCTTTTACACAGCAAAGGAAGCCATGAACAAAAGAAAAAGAAATGCTAGAAAATATCTGCACATGATGTCAGACACAGGATTACAATTCAATATAAAAAAAAAATACCCAATCAAACAAATGAGAAGACCAAAAGACATTTCTTCAAAACAATAAATGGACAAAAAGCACATGAAAAGATGCTCTACATCACTGATTACTAGAGAAATGCAAATCAAAACTGCAATGAGGTATCACCTCACACCAATCAAAATGGCCATCACCAAAAAACCCACAAGTAAAAACACTGGAGGGTTTGGGTCTCACCTATACTGATGGTGAGAATGTACACTAGTGCAGCCATTATAAAAAACAGTATGGAGGTTCCTTCAAAAATCAAAACTAGAATTACCATACAATCCAGCAATCCCACTCCTGGGCATGTATCCAGAAAAGACAAAAACCCGATACTTTGGAAACATATATGAACCACAATGTTCACAGCCAGACTATTTACAATAGCCAAGATATGGAAGCAATCTAACTGTCCATCAACAGATGAACACATAAAGAAGATATGGTATATATACAAAATGGAATATTACTCAGCCACAAAAAAGAATGAAATAATGCCATTTGCAGCAACATAGATAGACCTACAGATTATCATACTGAGTGAAGTTAAGTGGGAAACAGAAAGAAATATTATTTAATACAGCAGGGGATGCCCTACATACGAACCTTTGAGTTGTGAACTTTCAAAGATGTGAATCTATTCCAAACCTATTACAGTATAGCAGTATAGAGTCGAATGTGTTAGTTGGATACCTAGGCTAACTGTTGGATTTACGAACAAACTGGACTTACAAGTGCACTCTCAGAATGGAACTCATTTGTATGTAGGGGACTTACTGTTCTACTTTTATGGGAAATCAAAAAAATAATACAAATGAATCTAAGTACAAAACAGAAACAAACTCACAGACCCAGAAAACAAACTTATGGTTACCAAAGGGTAAGGGGGGGGGGGGAATTAGAAGTGTGGGATAACGAGATACATATCACTATACATAAAACAAACAAGGATTTACTGTATAGCACATGGAATTATGGGCATCCCCAATGGCTCAGTGATAAAGAATCTGCCTGTAATGCAGGAGACATAGGAGTTGTGGGTCTGATCCCTGGTTCGGGAAGATCCCCTGGAGTAGGAAATGGCAACCCACTCTAATATTCTTGCCTGGAGAATCCCATGGACAGAGGAGCCTGGCAAGCTACAGTCTATGGGGTCACAAAGAGTCAGACACAATTGAGTGACTAGGCACTGACATTAACATGGAATTATATTCAGTATCTTGTAATAAATTTTAATAGAAAGAATCTTTAAATAATATATATGTATACACATATATGCTGCTGCTGCTGCTGCTAAGTCACTTCAGTCGTGTCTGACTCTATGCAATCCCATAGATGGCAGCCCACCAGGCTCCCCTATCCCTGGGATTCTCCAGCCAAGAACACTGGAGTGGGCTGCCATTTCCTTCTGCAAGGAAATGTATAAGTGTATATGCTATACATACATACATATATATATATATATATATACACACACACACACACACACACATACACACATACACACACATATATGCTGCTGCTGCTGCTGCTGCTAAGTCGCTTCAGTCGTGTCCAACTCTGTGCAACCCCAGAGACAGCAGCCCACCAGGCTCCCCCGTCCCTGGGATTCTCCAGGCAAAAAGACTGGAGTGGGTTGCCATTTCCTTCTCCAATGCATGAAAGTGAAAGTGAAGTTGCTCAGTCGTGTCCAACTCTTAGCGACCCCATGGACTGCAGCCCACTAGGCTCCTCCATCCATGGGATTTTCCAGCCAAGAGTACTGGAGTGGGGTGCCATTGCCTTCTCCACACATATATGCTAAGTGTATATAAATAAGTATGTATAACTGAATAACTTTTCTGTACACCTGAAAGAAATACAATATTGTAAATCAACTATACTTCAATTAAAAAAATGTAAAATATTCAATTCAGCAAAAAAAAAAAAAAATTTAATGGGCAAAGGACCTGAACAGACATTTTTCCAAAGAAGACATAAAAATATCCATAAGCACACAAAAGGATGCTCTACATCCCTAGTCATTGAGAAATAAAATCAAAACTGTAAAGAGATAACACTTCACACCTGTTAGGAGTGTATTATGCCCTTTCAAAAAAAAGTAAGGAAAATAACAAGTGTAGGTAAGGAAGTAACAGGAAACATGAGAGTAATGCTGTTAGGAATATCAAATAGTGCATTTACTGTGAAAAAACAGAAAAAATACTACAGTTCAGTTCAGTTCAGTCCCTCAGTCGTGTCCGACTCTTTGCGACCCCATGGACTGCAGCACGCCAGGCCTCCCTGTCCATCGCCAACTTCCGGAGTTTACTCAAACTCATGTCCCTTGAGTCAGTGATGCCATCGAACCATCTCATCTTCTGTCATCCCCTTCTCTTCTTGCCTTCAATCATTCCCAGCATCAGGGTCTTTTCAAATGAGTCAGTTCTTCGCAACAGGTGTCCCAAGTACTGCAGCTTCAGCTTCAACATCAGTCCTTTCAATGAATATTCAGGACTGATTTCCTTTAGGATGGACTGGTTGGATCTCCTTGCAGTCCAAGGGACTCTCAAGAGTCTTCTCCAACACCACAGTTCAAAAGCATCAATTCTTCAGCGCTCAGCTTTCTTTATAGTCCAACTCTCACATCCATACATGACTACTGAAAAACCATAGCCTTGACTAAACAGATCTTGTTGGCAAACTAATAATCTCTGCTTTTTAATATGCTGTCTAGGTTGGTCATAGCTTTTCTTCCAAGGAGCAAATGTCATTTAATTTCATCACTGCAGTCACCATCTGCAGTGATTTTGAAGCCCAAAAAAAGAGTCTGTCAACAGTTTCCGCTGTTTTCCCATCTATTTGCCAAGCAGTGATGGGACCAGATGCCATGATCTTCGTTTTCTGAATGTTGAGCTTTAAGCCAACTTTTTCACTCTCCTCTTTCACTTCATTCATCAAGAGCCTCTTTAGTTCTTCTTTGCTTTCTGCCATAAGGGTGGTGTCATCTGCATATCTGATGTTATTGATATTTTTCCTGGCAATCTTGATTCCAGCTTGTGATTCATCCAGCCCAGCGTTTCTCATGATGTACTCTGCATATAAGTTAAATAAGCAGGGTGACAATATACAGCCTTGACTTACTCCTTTCCCTATCTAGAATCAGTCTGTTTTTGCATGTCCAGTTCTAACTGTTGCATTTTGACCTGCATAAAGATTTCTCAAGAGGCAGGTCAGGTGGTCTGGTATTCCCATATCTTTCAGAATTTTCCACAGTTTGTTGTGGTCCACACAGTCAAAAGCTTTGGAGTAGTCAATAAAGCAGAAGTACATGTTTTTCTGGAACTCTCTTGCTTTTTCGATGATCCAACAGATGTTGGCAGTTTGATCTCTGGTTCCTCTGCCTTTTCTAAATCCAGCTTGAGCATCTGGAAGTTTATGGTACACGAACTGTTGAAGCCGGGCTTAGAGAATTTTCAGGATTACTTTGATAGCGTGTGAGATGAGTGCAGTTGTGCAGTTTCTGAACATTCTTTGGCATTGCCTTTCTTTGGGATTGGAATGAAAACTGACCTTTTCCAGTCCTGTGGCCACTGCTGACTTTTCCAAATTTGCTGGCACATTGAGCGCAGTATTTTCACAGCATCATCTTTTAGGATTTGAAATAGCTGAACTGGAATTCCATTACCTCCACTAGCTTTGTTCATAGTGATGCTTCTTAAGGCCCACTTGACTTCACATTCCAGGATGTCTGGCTCTAGGTTGATGATCCCACCATTTTGATTATCTGGGTCATGAAGATCTTTTTTGCATAGTTTTTCTGTGTATTCTTGCCACCTCTTTTAATATCTTCTGCTTCTGTTAGGTCTATACCATTTCTGTCTTTTATTATGCCCATCTTTGCATGAAATGTTCCCTTGGTATCTCTAATTTTCTTGAAGAGATCTCTAGACTTTCCCACTCTATTGTTTTCCTTTATTTCTTTGCACTGATCACTGAGGAAGGCTTTCTTATCTCTCCTTGCTATTCTTTAGAACTCTTCATTCAAATGGGTATATCTTTCCTTTTCTCAATTGCCATATGATCCAGCAATTTCACTTCTGAGTATATACCAAAAGAAATGAAAGCTGGCACCCAAACAGAAATTTATACATCAGTGTTCATATCTGTATTATTCACAAGAGCCAAAAAGGTGGAAATAATTAATATGTCCAAAATAACAGATGAATGGATAAGTAAAATGTAACATACAAATGGTATGGTACAAAAGGAATGATACTCCCTAAAAAGGAATGAATTTCTGATACATGCTATACCACAGATGAACTTTGAAAACATTATACTAACTAAATAAACCACTGCACAACAAAAGGAGAAACATTGTATACTTTGACTTAGATGAAAGTCCTAGAGCAGTCAAATTCATAGACAGAAAGTGGAATAGGGCTGGAAAGAGGTAAGGAATGCCAAGTTATTGTTTAATGGGTACAGAGTTTCTGTTTTGGAGATGAAAAAGATCTGGAAATGGAGAGTAACAATGGTTACAAAAGACTGCCACTATACTTAATGGTACTGAACTGTAAACTTAAAAATAGTTAAAATAGTAATTTTTCAAAAGATATTTGATATATCAAACAAATATTAAAAGAAAGCTGGTATTGTGTGTGGCCACAAAGCTATGAATGAGGACATGTACAAACTGCAGCATTATTTGTATCAGAAAAAAATTTGGAAATAACCTAATTAACCATAAAAAACAGGAAGGACAGATTATACATTTACATGACAGACTATACCAGTTGAACTAGTGCTATATTAATCAAAATACATCAAAAAATAGTTTAAATGGAACTTAAGCATTAGCTACAATGTTCTAACAATTTAAAGTATGAAAGAACTACAATTTAATAAGTAAATTATTTTAATAATAAAGCAACTTAGCTTGCAGAAAGGACATGCGAAGTCCTGAGGGGAGCTAGTTTGTACCTCCTGGCTCAGGGGAATGGGGGCCAGCGGTTAAAAAGGGGTTAGGTAAAGCACACCTCCCAGGACCAAGTGCCCTGCTTCCCACACAGGACATTGTTCCCAAGGCCAACCATAGTTACCATTCATCAGCTAACAGGAAAATGGCTTTGATGAATATATAAAGGAAGAGTAAAGATGTTGAGGGATATATAAAGGCAGTATGAGTGGGACTGGCATTGTGAAAAATGGATGCAGAGGTCAAGCCAGATTATGTCATCACTTCTGACAGCGAATCTCTCACTATAAAAATTGAGTGCACCTTTGAAAACACAGTTTTCTTGAAAGCTAGAAGAGAAGTTTGAAGAAACCACAGCTGTTGGTAGAAAACCTCAAACTGTCTTCAACTGAGAATGTGTTATGAACAATGTCACCTGTACCAGGATCTATGAAAAGGTATTACAAAAATTCCAACATCATTTTAGAGGAACAAGCTGTTAAAATAAACAAGCTCAATTTGCTGAATCTTCACAATACTATTTTTCATCACTGTGTTCTATTATGTCTATCACACATGTTTTATACACAACTATTTCCAAGCACTGACTTAATTAGGATCATCCCTACATATAAAATCCTAAAAACACACCAAAGATATTACTGGACCTCATCAATTTGATAAAGATACTGGATACAACTATCTACTGTATTTCTGTAAAATAACATGAACTATCAGAAAGGGAGCTTTAAAAAACAATCCCATTTACCACCACACCAAAAATCTCACTAAAGCGTTAAAAGACTTGTTTGTACTCTGAAAACTGTAAAACACTGATGAAAGAAAAATATGACACAAACAGATGGAAAGATATATCATGTTCATGGACTAGAAAAATTAATAGTGTTAAAATGACAATGTTACTCAAGGCAATCTACATATTCAATGAAATCCCTATCAAAATACCAAAGGCATTTTTCACAGAACTGTAACAGGAGGGAAAGGGGCAGGGCAAAACTTTTGAAAGAATAACATCACCCAAGGCCATTCTAAATGATTAGAATCAAATGGGACCAAGATGGCAGACAAGACTAGATCTTGGTCCTCAATCTGATCCATATGACACACCCAGAAGTGCCATGACAGTTCCAAGGCACTATTAAAAGACCAAGGAATGGGCAGTCGCCCAAATCCTGGAAATCTCCGCCCCTTCCCAAAAATAGCTGGAATAATCCTCCCACTCATTAGCCTATTAAATTACCCAGCCTATCAAAACTAACCCCGCCACAGTTCATGGCTGCACTCACCCTCTGTAATGGCCCACACTCTGTCTGCAGAGTGTGCTTCTCTCTGTATCTGAATAAATCCACTTCTTACCTATCATTTTGTCTCTCACTGAATTTGTTCTGCAATGAGACATTACGAACCTGAGCTTCATTAGGTCCAGAAACCAGGAGCTGTGGGTTTTGGCTGGGTTTGAGTCCCAGCCACGGGGGTTCAAGTCCCAAGCAGGGTTTTGGCTGGGTTCAAGTCCCAGCCACGTGGATTCAAGTCCTAAGCGGGGTTTTGGCTGGGTTTGAGTCCCAGCCATGTAGGTTCAAGTCCCAAGCAGGGTTTTGGCTTGGTTTGAGTCCCAATCTGTTGTAAATGGTTTCAGAACTAGAACAAAAACAATCTTACTTTGTATGTAAGTATGAAAGACCTGGAATAACCAAAGCAATCTTGGTAAAGAAGAACAAAGCTGGAGGTATCACACTGACTTTAGACTATACCACAAAGCTACAGTAATCAAACCAGTATGGTAATAACCAAAAAAGACACAGAAATCAATGGATAGAATAAACAACCCAAAAGTAAACCCATGCACTTAAGATTAATGAATATATCACAAAGAAGGAAAGAATATGCAATAGAAAAATGAGTCTCTTCAATAAGTAATACAGGAAACTGGAGAAACATGCAAAAAGAACAGAATCAGAACATTTTCTCACGACATATACAAAAGTAAATGTAAAATGGATCAAAAACCTAAATGTAAGGATGGAAACCATAAAACTCTTGAAAGAAAACAGACATTCTTTGACATAAACACTAGCAATATTTTCTAGATCTGTCTCCTAAGGCAAAGAAACAAAAGCAAAAATAAACAAATAGGACCTAATTAAACATAATACTTTTTGCACAATAAAGGAAACATCAATAAAAGACAACTTATGAAATGGGAGAAAATATTTGCAAATGATATGACTGATACAGGGTTAATATCCAAAATATATAAACAGCTCACATACAACTCAATATTTCTCTTAAAAAAGACAAAAAGTGGGTAGAAAACCTGAATAGAAATTTTTCCAAAGATATTTAGGTGACTAACAAGCACATGAAGAAATGCTCAACATCACTAATCACCAGAGAAATGCAAATCAAAACTACAATGAGATATTATCTCACACCTGTAAAATGGCTATCATGAAAAAGTCTACAAATAATACAGTGTTGGAGAGGATGTGGAAAAAAGGGGACCTTAGTACACTGTTGGTGGGAATGTAAATCGGTGCAGCCATTATAAAAAGCAGTATGAAGGTTCTGCAGAAAACTAAAACTAGAACTACTATATCATCCAGCAATTCCAAGCCTGGGAATATATACAAAGAAAACAAAAACATGAATTTGAAGGCATACATGCACCCCAGCATTCACAGTAATATTACTTAACAATAGCCAGGATATGGAAGCAACCTAGTATCCATCAACAGATGACTGTATAAAGAAGATATGATCTATATTACACAATGGAATATTACTCAGCCATAAGAAATAATGAAATTTTTGCTGTCTGCAAAGACATGGATGAACCTGGGGGGTATTATGCTTACTGAAGTAAGTCAGAGAAAGACAAGCATTGTATGTTGTCACTTATATATGGAATCCAAATAAATGAATAAAACAAAACAGACTCACAGATAACAAACTAGTAGTTACCAGAGGCAAAGGAGAGGGACAAAATAGGTATGAGGATTAAGAAGTAAAACCTACTATATATATAAAATAATTTAGCTGCAAGACATATTACATAGCACAGGAAATATAGCCAATATTTTATAATAACTTTTTTGCATATACATTTTTAATGTATTTAATTGTGCCAGGTCTTAGTTGTGGCATGTGGGTCTAGTTCCCTGACAAGGGATTGAACACCGGGCCCCTGCATTGGGAGCACAGAGTCTTAGTCACCAGACTACAAGGGAAGTCCCTGTAACAACTTTAAATGAAGCATAATCTATAAAAACTGTGAATCACTATTCTGTATACTTGAAACTAATATAAGACTATAAATCAATCATAATTCAATTAAAAAAACTAGAAACAGAGACCAGATCAAGATGGCGAAGGAGTAGGACATGGAGCTCACATTCTCTGACAAACATATCAAAAATATATCTACATGTGGAACAATTCTCATATAACATCTACAAAACACTGGCAGAAGACCTCAGACTTCCAAAGAGGCAGGAAAATATCCACATAACTCAGTAGGGCAAAAGAAAATAGAAAAAGAAAGAGAGAAAAAGTAATTGGGGCAGGACCCGTGACCCTGAGAGGGAACTGTGAAAGAAGAAATGTCTCCACACTAGGAATACCACTCACTTGGTAGGGAGATCAGCCAGGACAGAGGGAGAGCTTCAGAGCCTCAGAGAGTGCAGGAATTGCCTTAAGAACACAGCAGAGAGAGATCTGCACAGATGGTGATGGCCACCCAGCACTTCCCAGTCTGAGACACTGGGAGGGACTGGGAAAGGCAGGCACTGGGTGCCAAGGCTAGAGCTTCAGAGGTCAGACCCAAGGGAGAGGACTAGGGTTGGCTACATGGAGACAGCCTGAGGGGCTATAAGGATACTGCGGAAGGAGGCCTGGACCTGCCAAAGAGTCAGGGCACCACTGTCAGGGGGCATGTAAGAAAAGAGTCACTCTCCAGGTGATAGCTTACAGTGAATGGTGTCGGATTCATAATCTCCAAAAAAGATTTAGCTTTGGGATCAGGGACCAGGCTTGATTACTCAGAACTTTTGCATGACAGAAATTTTATTACAATGAAAAAGGACAGAGAAAGAATATCAGAAGGGGAACAGAGAGTGTCCCACTACCTAGTCTTACCAAGGCCTTATATACTTTTACCAGATCCACTCCCACAACATACATCTTAAATTAACAAGATCAGAACAATATAAAGTTCTTACCAACCAGACCCACTCCCATAACATATTTTAAGATAACAGGATTAGTCAGAAGGTTCCAGTTAAGAAGGAGAAACATGTCCTCAAGCAAGATCAGTTCAGTTCTGTTGCTCAGTTTCTTTGCGACCCCATGAACCGCAGCACGCCAGGCCTCCCTATCCATCATCAACTCCTGGAGTTTGCTCAAACTCATGTCCATGGAGTTGGTGATACCATCCAACCATCTCATCCTCTGTCGTCCCCTTCCCCTCCTGCCCTCAATCTTTCCCAGCATCAGGGTCTTCTCAAAAATGAGTCAGCAAGATACATTGTTGTTATATAATCATTAGTAGGGAACTCAAGGAAAAACACACCCTTGAGCAAGATGAGTTGTTTTGTTGTGTAATTATTAGCTCTGGGCTTAAAGAAAGTTAGTCTTAAAGACCGTTTTCATAATAACTCAGAGTTTAAGAAAAAGCATCTTACTTGACTAAGCTAAAGTGAAAGTGAAGTCACTCAGTCATGTCAGATCCTTTGGGACCCCATGGACTGTAGCCTATCAGGCTCCATCGTCTATGGGATTTTTCAGGCAAGAGTGCTGGAGTGGATTGCCATTTCCTTCTCCAGGGGATCTTCCCGACCCAGGAATTGAACCCGGGTCTCCCGCATTGCAGGCAGACGCTTTACTGTCTGAGCCACGAGGGAAGCCCGATAGAAAGCAATATAGAAAAAAAAATTTGCCCCTTTCTCCTCCTTGAGAACCCAGGACCCCTTCCTCCTTGAGGGCCATGGACTCCTTATCAACCTATCTAAAAATCGGCTCTCTCACAGACAAACTCTCAGGTGGCCTATATGAGCTCTAGAAGCAGGCATATCTACCTCAGACCCCAAAGGTAAACACAGACCACTGCTGCAAAGCGTCCCACAACTGGGAGCCAACCACTGCCCATGCCTTACTGGAAGCATGCATGGGTAACACACCTGCACACCCTCTATCAAGGGGATAATGGCCAGCACATGTTGAGGAAAGAGATGGCAAACGTGGCAAACATCCAGACCAAAAACTTCCCTCACGCCAAAAAACATTAACCCCACACAAGCTACACAGGAATGCTCCAGCATATAACAGCACTCCAAGACTGCTTCTCTTAAACTCACAGAATAAGATAAATAAAAGGAAGATGAAGAAGCAGATGAACCACTCTCAGTTAAAAGACCAAGAAAATTACCTGGAAGGAAGAAACAATGAAACAGATTCTTTTTTAGTCTAATAGGAGGTAATGGGATTTCCCTGGTGATCCAGTGGTTGAGACTCTGCACTCCCAATGCAGACCACACCATTTTGATCGCTAGTCAGGTAACTAGATCCTACATGCCACAGGCCCTACCCTCCAAGAAAGACGGAGGTAATGGAAATACTGAAGAATTAAGAAAGGTTATTGACAGAAATGCAGATTATTATAAAAAGGAGCTAGAAAGTATGAGGAGGAACCAAGAAAAATTAGAAAATTCATTTGCTGAGATGAAAACTGAGCTAAAAGCAATGAATAATTCAATGAATAATGCAAAAGAAAGAATAAGTGACCTGAAAGACATAATAATAGAAATCACTGAAGCAAAATAACATTCAGAAAGTCAAATGAAAAAAAAAAAAAGGAAAGCAGTATAAGAAACCTACAGGATAATATAAACCATCCCAATCTATACATACTAGGATTTCTAGAAGAAGAAAAAGAAAAGGGGATTGAACATGTATTTGAAGAAATTGTGGCTGAAAATTCCCCAAGCCTAAAGGAAACAGATATCCAGATATAAGAAGCACAGAGGATCCCAAACAAATGAATCCAAAAGACCTACACCAAGACATATGATAATAAAAATGGCAAAAGTTAAAGATAAACAAAGAATTCTAAAGGCTGTAAGAGCCCCATGAGGCTATCAACAGATTTCTCTACAGAAAAAATGCAGGCCAGAAGGAAGTGGTAAAATATATTCAAAGTTTTGAAAGGGAAAAACCTGCAACCTAGAATACTCTACCAAGCAAGATAGATAATCATTTAGAACAGTAGGGAAATAAAGAATTTCTCAGACAAGCAAAAACTCAAAGTCTACCGAAATACTAAATCTATCTTAAAAGAAATATTGAAAGATCTTCTCTAAATAGAAAAGAAGCAAGAAGATATAAGAAGGAGGAAATCAAAATTTGAAAATAAATCACTTAAATTAGCCAGTACATATATCAAAAAGAGAGAATAAAAAACCTATTAGTGAAAGTAATGGTAAACACAAGGAAGAGCAACAAGATAAACATGAAAATGTAAAAAAGGACATCAAAATAATAAAATGTGGGGAAGGAGTAAGAAAATACATTCTTTTTTTCAGAATGTGTTTAACCTATATGTCTAAAGCAAGCAGATACAGGAAGGAGTTAAGATACTTGAAAAACAAGGTAACCACAAATTAAAAAACATACAGCAGATTCACAAAATCCAAAAACAAGAGAACACAAGAATTAAGATAAAAGGAAATCATCAAACCACAAAAAGAAAAACAGAAAGAAAAAGGAAACAAAAGAAACAAAGTATCAACTAGAAAACAAGGTTTAATATAGCAATAAATATGCATCGAAAATTACCTTAAATCTCAATGGACTAATGCTCCTATCAAAAGACATAGAGTGGTAGACTGGATTAAAAAAAAAGCCTACAATATGCTGCCTACAAGAGACCCACCTTAGGGCAAAGAACATACACAGATTGAAATTGAAGGAATGAATAAAGATATTTCATGCAAACAGAAATGAAAAGTAAGTGGGAGTTGCAATACTCATATCAGACAAAATATAGTTTAAAGCAACTGTTACAAAGAAAAACAAGGAAACTATATAATGATAAAAAAATCAATACAAGAAGAGTTTTGCACTCGTCAACATATATACATCTAATGCAGGAGCACCCAAATACATAAAACAAATACTAACAAACACAAGGGAGAAACTGATGGGAATAACAATAATAATAAAAAACTTTTAACACCCATACACATCAATAAACAGATACTATAGACAGAAAATATGCAACAGAGATCCTAAATGATACAACAGAATACTTAGATTTAATTGATATTTTCAGGATACTACATTCAAAAAGAAACCCAAAATACATATTCTTTTCAAAATACATGGGACAAGCTCAAAGATTGGCCACATACTATGGCACAAAACTAACCTCAACAAATTTAAGAATACAGAAATTATTTCAATCACATCTCTGATCACAAAGGAACGAAACTAGAAATCAACCAGAGGAAAAGAAATGGGAAGTTCACAGCAATACAGGCCTTATTCAAAAACATAAGAAAAATCCCAAACAAACAACCTAACCTACCCCCTAAAAGAATTAGAAAAAGAAGAAGAAACAAAACCTGAAGTCAACAGAAGGAAATAATAAAAATCAGGCAGGGCATAAGAAAAAGAGAGATTTAAAAAATAAAAAGGAATCAATAAAACCAAGGACGAGTTCTTTGAAAAAGTAAACAAAATTGACAAGATTCTGGCCAGGCTCACCCAGAAAAAAGAGAGAGAAATCAACAAAATAAGGAATGAAAAAGGAGAAATCTCAAGTGATACTTCAGAAATACAGAAAGACCTAAGAGAATACTATGAATAATTATACACCAACAACTTGGACAACCAAGGAACTTCCCTCGTGGTCCAGTAGCTAAGACTCTGTGCTCCCAATGCAGGGAGCCCAGGTTCAATCTCTGGTCAGCGAACTACATCCCACAGGCTGCAAGGGTTCACATTCTCCAATGAAGAGTTTACAAGTTGAAACTAAAGATCCCTCATGCCAAAATGAAGACTGAAGATCCTACTACCAAAATTAAGAGCCAGTACAGATAAATAAGTAATTTTTTTTTTACAAAACAGAAGGGTTATGGCTTCCCTGCTGGCTCAGTGTTAACGAATCAGCCCACCAATGGAAGAGACACAGGTTCAATCCCTGATCTGGGAAGATCTCACATGCGGTGGAGCAACTAATCCCATGTGCAGTAACAACTGAGCCTGTACTATAGAGCCCAGGAGCTGCAACTACTGAGCCCACACACTCTAGAGCCTGTGCTTGGCAACAAGAGAAGCCACAGTCACCACTAGAGGAAAGCCCAAACAGCAACAATGAACCAGCACAGCCAAAACTAAATAAATAAATAAGAAGGGTTAAGAAGTCCACATATAATAAAAACTTAGATCAAAATCAACTGAAAAAATTTTAATTTGACACCTCAGAAGAAATGGACAACTTTCTAGAAATATACAGCCCACCAAAACTGAATGAGGAAGAAATAGATCATTTAAACAGACTGATAACTAGAAGTGAAACAGAATCTGCTATTTAAAAAAAAAAAAAAATCCCCTACAAACAAAGGTCCCTGGACCAGACAGCTTTACAGCCAAATTCTACCAAATATACAAAAAACCTATACCAATTCTTCTCAAACTCTACTAAAAACACTGTAGGGGAGGGAACAATATCAAAATAATTCTACGAAGTCACCATCACACTGATTCCAAAACCAAAGACACTACCAAAAAAGAAAATTATAGGCCAATATTTTTTATGAACATGGAATAGCTCCTCTAGGCCCTCCTGTGCCCGTACAGCCACCACTCCTTGGACGTGGGGTAGCTCCTCCCGGCCGCCGCCCCTGACTTCAGACATGGGGTAGCTCCTCTTGGCTGCTCCTGCGCTGTGGCAGCCTGGCACTCTCCGCCGCGGCCCCTGACCTCGGACGTGAGATAGCTCCTCTCGGCTGCCGCCCCTGACCTCGGACGTGGGGTAACTCCTCTTGGCCGCGGCCCCTTGGGCATGGGGTCCTCCCGGCTTCTACCCCTGACCTCGGACGTGGGGTAGGTCCTCTCAGCCGCACTCTGTGCGCCCGTCGCAGCCGCCCGCGTTCTGTGAGCCGTCGTAGCCACCCACACTGGTTTTTCCCGTGGTCATGTATGGATGTGAAGAATTGGACTGTGAAGAAAGCTGAGCACCGAAGAATTGATGCTTTTGAACTGTGGTGTTGGAGAAGACTCTTGAGAGTCCCTTGGACCGCAAGGAGATCCAACCAGTCCATTCTAAAGGAGATCAGCCCTGGGATTTCTTTGGAAGGAATGATGCTAAAGCTGAAACTCCAGTACTTTGGCCACCTCATGCGAAGAGTTGACTCATTGGAAAAGACTCTGATGCTGGGAGGGATTGGGGGCAGGAGGAGAAGGGGACAACAGAGGATGAGATGGCTGGATGGCATCACTGACTTGATGGACGTGAATCTGAGTGAACTCTGGGAGTTGGTGATGGACAGGGAGGCCTGGCGTGCTGTGATTCATGGGGTCGCAAAGAGTCGGACACGACTGAGCGACTGAACTGATTTTTTTTATGAATATACATGAAAAAAATTCTCAACAAATATTAGCAAACTGAATCCAACAACACATAAAAAACTCCCATACAGAGACTTCCCTGGAGGTTCAGTGATTAACACTCTGCCTGTCAATGCAAGGGACACAGGTTCGATCCCTAGTCTGGGAAGATTTCACATGCCACAGAGCAACTAAGCCTATGTGCCACAACTACTGAACCCACATGCCACAACTGCTGAGCCCACATGCCCTAGAGCCTGTGCTCTACAAGAGAAGCCACCACAATTAGAAGCCAGCACACCACAAGGAAGAGTTTCTCTACTGGCATAACTAGAGAAAGCTCAAGTGCAGCAATAAACATACACTGCAGTCAAAAATAAATATAAATAAATAAACAACCTGTTAAAGAAAAAAAAAAAGGTCATACACCATGACCATGTGGGATTCATCCGAAGTTCACAAGGATGGTTCAACATATGCAAATCAATGTAATATACCACATTAACAAAAATCTGGAGTCAAAAACGACATGATCATCTCAATAGGTGCAGAAAAAGCATTTGACAAATTCAGCATCCATTCATGAAAAAAAATCTTAGCAAACTGAGTATATAGGGAAAATATCTCAACATAATAAAAGCTATTTATGACAAACCCACAGCCAATGAAATATACAATGGGAAAAGCCAAAATGCCTTTCTGCTAAAATCTGGAACAAGACAAGGATCCCACTTCTATTCAACATAGCATTGGAAGTCTTAGTCACAGCAATCAGACAAGAAATAAAAGGTATCCAATTTGGAAGGGAAGAAGTAAAAGTGTCACTACATGAAGATGATATGATAGAATATATAGAAAACCCTAAGTACTCTACACAAAAACTACTAGATCTAATCAATGAATTAAGCTAAGTAGTAGGATACAAGATTAATATCCAGAAATTGTTTGCATTTCTTTACATGAACAATGAAATGTCAGAAATGGAACGTAAAAAAAAGTTGCTTTAAAATTGCAACAAAAAATAATAAAATATCTAGGAATAAACTTAACGAAGTGAAAGATTTATACATTGAGAACTATAAAACATTAATATAGAAAATTAAAGAGAATTCAATGAAATGGAAAGATATGCCATGCTTTTCGATTGGAAGAATTAACATTGTTAAAATGGCCAAGACTAGCCAAAGCAATCTACATATTTAATGAGATCTCTATCAAATTACCCATGACATTTTCCACAGAACTAGAACACATAATCCAAAAACTTATATGGAACCAAAAAGGACCCAAAACCACCAAATCAATCCTAAGGAATGAAAACAAAACAGGAGGCATAACTCTCCCAGACTTCAAACAATACTACAAAGCTACAGTAATTTAAAAAAATAGTGTGGTATTGGTACAAAACCAGATATACAAATAAAAATAACAGACTATAGAGCCCAGAAGTCTACACACTTATAGTCAATTAATCTTTGACAAAGGAGTCAAGAATATAAAATGGGGAAAAAAATCTCTTTAGCAAGTGTTGCCAGTAAAGTTGGATAGCTGCATGTATTTCAATGAATTTAGAACACACAGTCGCACGATGCACAAAAATATATTCAAGTAGCCTAAAGACTTAAATATAAGTCTTCCAAGGCAATAGAAAAAATAAACAAATGGGACCTAGTCAAACCTACCAGCTTTTGCAGAGCAAAGGAAACTATTTCTATGGAATGGGAGAAAATATTTGCAACTGATACAACCAACAAGGGCTTAACCTCCAAAATATACAAACAGCACATACAATTCAACAACAAAAAAAGCTATCCAATTAAAAAATGGGCAGAAACCCTTAATAGCCATTCTCCAAAGAAGACATACAGATGGTCAAACAGCACATGAAAAGATGTTCAACATCACTAATTATTAGAGAAATGCAAATCAAAACTAAAATGAGGTATCACCTCACACCAGTCAGAATGGCCATCATTAAACGTCTAGAAACAATAAATGCTAGAGAGTGTGTGGAGAAAAGGGAACCCTTCTACGTTGTTGGCTGGGAATGTAAGTTGGTGCAGCCACTTGGAAAACAATATGAAAGTTCCTGAGAAGATTAACATTAAAATCACCATATGATCTAGCAATCCCACTCCTGGGCATATACCCAGACAAAACTATAAGATACATGCACCCCTATGTTCATAGCATCACTATTTACAATAGCCAAAACATGGAAACAACCTAAAGGTCCACTGACCCATGAATGAATAAAGAAGCCATGGTACATATATACAACGGAATACTACTTAGTCATAAAAAAGAACAAACTAATGCCTTTTGCAGCAACATGGATGCAAGTAGAGATTATCATACTAAGTGAAGTCAGAAAGAGAAAGACAATACCTTATCATACCACTTATATAAGGAATCTAAAATATGGCACAAATGAACCTATCTACAAAACAGAAAGTCTCATAGGCACAGAGATCAGACTTCTGGTTGCCAAGGCTGGGGGGAAGGGGAGTGAGAAGGATGCACTGGTAACTTGGGGTTGGTAGATGCAAACTATTACATTTAGAATGGATAAACAATAAGATTCTACTGTTTAGCAGAAAGAACTATATCCAATCTCCTGACATAAACCATAATGGAAAAGAACATTTTGAAAGCATGTATATGGACTCCCTGGTGGTCCAGCGGTAAGAATTCACCTTGCAATGCAGGGGACACAGTTTCAATCCCTGGTCAGGGAACTAAGATGGGATTGAACAACTAACATTGTTCCCACCTGGCAATCCCACATGCCAGGGAGCAACTAAGCCCACAAACCAAAACTACTAAGCCCAAGTGCTATAGAGCCCATGAGCCACTACTAGAGAATGCACATGCCACAACTACTGAAGCCTGCACACTCTGGAGCCCACAGGTTACAACCATTGAGTCTGTGTGCCACAACTAAGAGTCCACATGCCACAAGGAAAGATCCTGCATGACGCAACAAAGATCCCACCTGCCGCAACTAAGACCTGAAGCAGTCAAATTAATTAACTTTTTTAAAAATATGTACATGAGAATAACTGAGTCACTTTGTTGTACAGCAGAGACTGACACAACATTATAAATCAAATATGTTGTTGTTTAGTCACTGTGTCCAACTTTTGCGACCCCATGGACTGTAGCCCGCAACGCTCCTCTGTCCATGGAATTTCCCAGGCAAGAACAGTGGAATGTATTGCCATTTCCTTTTCCAGGGGACCTTCCCAACCCAGGGACTGAACCCACATCTCCTGCATTGGCAGGTGGATTCTTTACCACTGAGTCACCAGGGAAGCTATAAATCAACTATACTTCAATAAGACAAAAACAGGAACATTCCTTTGGTTAATAGATAAAGGTATTTATAGCTAACAAAAAATAAATAAAGCAATGCAAAACATACTACTTTGCTCCATTTCCCTTATAGAAACTTGAAAAAATTGTGAACATTTTCCTTTAAACAGTAAGCAAACTGCATGAAGAAATAAACATGACAGTACAACTTACTAGATGCTATAAAAAGTGTTAAATGGGGCTTCCCTGGTGGGTCAGTGGTGAAGAGTCCGCCTGCCAATGTAGGAGACACAGGTTGGATCCCTGATCTGGGAGGATGCAACATGCCCCAGAGCAGCTACAACTCTGCACCACAACTATTGAGCCTGTGCTCTAGAGCCCATACTCCACAACAAGAGAAGCCAAAGCAATGAGAAACCCGAGCACTGACCACAACTAGAGAAAAGCCCAAGCAGCAACAAGGACCTAGCACAGCCAAAAATTAATATAAATAAAATTTTTTAAGTGTTAAATGCAATACCTCTTTTTAATCTATCAAATATTCAATGGAAAAATGACTATTAATTGTAGAATAATATGCTATGAAATACACACTATCATATATGGTCAACGGTAATACAAGGATTTAGAAAACAATTTAGCAATAAGTCTTTGATATTCTCTTGCATAATTCTGCCTCTTTTTTATCTACACAAATAAAATAATTCTAAAGAAATAACTTTAATCACAAGACATTGATCTATGAGCTATTTACAACGGTCAAAAAAACTATGAATACTTAAATGTATAATAATGGCTCAACAGTCATGCCTAAGTCTTACAATATCATACCAGCCATTTAAATTCCAAAAAGTTCAATTACAATATAAAAAATACTTCATGCTACAATGTTTAACGAAAAAAAGCAACTGAACATGAAGTATAATCACAACTATGTTTCAAAGTAAATAAAAATTTGCAAAAAAATAAAAACATTAATATTACCTGTGTGATAAAATTTTAAGTGATACTTTTTCTTCTACATTTTTGTAATATAATAAATTCATTGCATTACTCCTAAGTGCATGGAGATATAGGTTTTAAATTAAATAGTAATTCACAATTGACTTTTCACTAATCCAACAGATTTTCTACAATTCATTTACTACAAGTTTACTATTCATTCAAGTATGTCTATTAACTTATGTCCTTATTCAAGTAAAATTACAAAAAGTCCTTTTAACTGCTGGCAAGTATTAACTATGCAAAAATATAAAATAAAGCCTAATTTTCTATAAACTTTGTATGCCTTGATTTTACTCTCAAATGTGATAAAGGTCCAAACAGGTTGCTGCTATGCCAATGAATACCAATCACTGGAAAATCAAACATTAGGGTAAATGGTGGAATTTTTCTTAGCCCACACTGTCTCGGGTTTCCTTACATAACCATGACAAATTTTAACATCCATTTTATACACACTGACCTGATTTAAACTTCATGAAAACTTTATTACAGGGAACCAAGGCTCAGAAAGGCGCTTATGCCTGTACAGTGAGGGGCTGTGCCTGGCCCAGTCTTCCAGCCAGGAGGGCCCACAGCCTCTTCATCCTGCTCCTTCTGCACTACCAGGGTGGGTGGATGTTGGATATTCATCAGACTTAAATAGATGCCCCAGCTCAGGTCTCATTTTACTAGTGAAAAAACCCTAGAGTGCAGGACATATGGGAATAAAGCAGGACAGGTCTGGGTACCAGAAGGATCTACTGCTTTCAAGTATCTGCTCTCAACAAGGTTATGTGCTACTCTCCAGAGCAACATCTCTGACTGTGATGAAACACTCAACTACTGGGAACCAACACACTACCTCATCTATGGGAAGGGGTTTCAGGCTTGGGAATATTCCCCAGCTTATTTTTAAGATTCTTATTGGAGAAGGAAATGGCAACCCACTCCAGTACTCTTGCCTGGAAAATCCCATGGACAGAGGAACTGGTAGGCTACAGTCCATGGGGTCACAAAGAGTTGGACACAACTGAGTGATTTCACTTCAAGATTCTTGTATTTTACATTTTATAATGTCTACTAGCTTTTGTGAGCTATTTATGTGAACTCTACTTTTACAAGGCTATGTGTAAGAAGTTTGGGTTGCATGTGCATCAAATGTTAGCCTTCTTGGTTCTCAGCACTGACATCTTTTGCTCATTATCAGCATTCCTTCCTAGAAGTTTCTGTTTGTACACTACCTTGATAGTTATGACTGGCTGGTATACAGACAAACTTCCATTAATATACTTGGATTAGCAACTGGGGCTATCTTAGGCTGGCCATTCAGTGTAGCTCTTGGTTTACCTATTGCCTCTGATTTGCTGGTCATGAAACAGGTTGGAAGAGTTTCTTTCATTGGTTGCTGTTTGCCCTAATTCTCCTTCTGGTGACTGTGGTAGTCACTGACAGCTACTATTACAGAAACTTGGTGACTGCACCACTCAACATTGTTTAGTATAATGTCTTTACTCTTCATGGACCTGATCTTTATGGTACAGAATTCCGGTATTTTTATTTAATTAATGAATTTCTGAATTTTAGTGTGGTCTTCGCTCACTGACATTTTTTATAGAATACCTACTGCAGAGATTTCATGATCAGAATTTAGGCCACCAACACTGGCTTACCTGGTGGCTCAGATGGTAAAGAATCCACCTATAATACAGGAGACACACATGACATGGGTTCGATCCCTGGGTTGGGAAGATCCCCTGGAGGAGGACATAGAAACCCGCTCTAGTATTCTTGCCTGAAAAATCCCATGGACAGAGGAGCCTGGTGGGCTATAGTCCATGGGGTCACAATGTCAGACACGACTATGCAACTTAAGACTTGGTTCCAATGTATATTTCAATTATAATTTTCTTCATCCAGCCTCATAAAGAAGAGAGAGTTCTCTTCCCTGTATATCCATTTATATGTCTCTGTGGTGCTGTGGCACTTTCTGCACTTCTGAAATGTTACCACTTCATGGTTCAGCAATACCGCCTGGAGCATGATACTGTTTGACATCAAATTGGCTGGTGTTAGGAACACTCTTCCTGTTTAGACTCTTACCTTCTTCCTGTTCTGTGGCACTGTTCAGAGGGTATTATGGGCCCCTTGATTTGTATCCAGAATTTTACTGAACTGCCACAGACCCAACCATCCACAGTGTCCCAGAAGGCCAAGCTGTTTATGTCTGTAAAGGGAAAAAAATGGTATAGATTTCCCAGCAGCTTCCTTCTGCCCAATAACTGGCAGCTTCAGTTCATTCCATTACAGTTCAGAGGCCAGCTACCAAAACCTTTTCCAGAGGGAACACTGGCCTACAGATTGTTCCTACTGATATGAATGACCAGAACCTAGAGGAGCCATCCAGATATACTGACATCAGTAAATGCTAGTGGATTTGGACACCATGAGAGTAACAAACCAGGAGCCAAAATATTCATCCAATAGAGAAGAATGGATCAACTTGGCCTACAGACCATTCCTTGATGCTTCCAGATCTTCAAAGTTCTATGTCTCTTCCTGTCAGATCAGTATACAGTGCATGCAAACTATACCATCCTCAAACCCCAGAAAGCAAAACAAACCAAAGAAAAGTGGAGGTTAGCACCATGCCTATGGCCCCAAAGGATAATCATCTTGTTAAATGGTGATTCCACAGACAGGACTCTCTCCAGGTCATTGCTTGTAACATTTGTAAAAAAGTCTGTCTGATACACACACAAAAAAAATACACTTATTTGGTAAATGAAGTAAGCATTTAGTAAAAGCAAATTAAATAATTTGCACTTGTAATAGAAAATCAGGAATTCTATCTCTAATCAAATCCAACCCTATACTGCATTCTTCAAAAGAAGTGAAGGCATAGTGACTAATTAACTTAATGAATAGGAAAAGTAGTTATGCTAATAGATAATTCTCAAAACTCAGAATATTTCAAAAAAAGTATTGATACCTTCAATTACTATAGCATACATTTCCAAAATTTTTCATCTTTGTTCATTGCTTTATTATTTTGCATATATTCATTAATTTTTCATTTAATTTTTAATAAAAACACTATGAATACATTAAATTACCTAAGTTCTCTAGTTTTACTACGCATGATTAATCCACTGAGCTTACCATACTATCCTTATTTGGATACAGCAGCAATTAAACATAAGGTGCTAACAGTAAGAAAAACAAATCGTTTTAAATTCAATTTCTAAAACTTCCAACTGAAATTGGAACCTGATTCTCACAAAGATCAAGCCCTGAAAGATGTTACACAAGCATTCTAAACAAAGGAGAGGATCCGGAAAAGCCGCAGTTACATTATTTCACATGGGTTCATTTATTTTAAAAAGCCAAAACAAACAGAAAAAAAAAAAAAAAAAAAAACAGTGAGCTACAAAAAGTAAGCAGCTTAGAAGTCTCACTACTATACTCACAACAAGAAAAAAGATAAATTGAAAATCAGTAAGTTTTCTTAGATCCATTAGAGACCTGAGGTCACAGGTTGCTGTTGTTTAGTTACCAAGTTGTATCTCTTTTGCAACTGCATGGACTGTAGCCTGCCAGGCTCCTCTGTCCATGGAATTTTCCAGCAAGAATACTGGAGTGGGTTGCCATTTCCTTTCCCAGGAGATCTTCCCCACCTGAGGATTAAATCTGTGTCTTGTGCATTGGCAGGCAGATTCTTTACTGCTGAGCCACCAGGGAAGCCCAAGGACACAGAACATATCACCAAAAAAAAAAAAAAGGAAAACAGGCCGATACAGAAAATCACATTTTTTTCTGAAGTGAGAACACTTCAACAGTAACTGATGAATTATGGGAAGCCAAAAAGGATTAGCCTGAGAGTTAAAAAAAAAAAAAAATCCTGGGTTCCCAGTTGGAATGGGAGGCACACTTTGCTGGGTTTTACCTACAGGAGTCCCAAAAGGTTTTCAGGTTTTCATGAGAAAGATCTGAGGGGAAAAAAATCCTACTGCACCTTAAGTAGAAGGAGGGGAAAGTAACCATATTAAATATTAAAATACACCCAGAACATTCTCTTTTTAACAAAGTCATGCTCTCAAGGTAAACTACTACACCACAGCATTATCTACCTAAAGGAAGAGCAATTAGACAACCTCAGCCTCCTCCAGCTTTCCTACCTCACCTAAGTAGGGAGGGGAAAGGCTAAGAAACATTTCTGAAGGTCACAGCCCAGGGACAAGGGTATAAGATCAGTTTCCCTCTCCAACTCCTGGGATTTAATATAATAAAATAGAATTACAAATGGGAAAGCTATAAGATACAAATTCTGTTTAAGAAGGAATTCTTAAGAATACCCAAAGACAAAAGGGAAGGAAAAAAAAAAAAAAACTAAAACAAGGAAACTAGAAGAAATAAAGGCTCTGGTATAAACAGCTACAGCAAACTTTAAACACAGCCTCATTCCTTGCCATGTTAACATAAAAGCTCACACTAAAAGCCTGACTACCTCATTTCTTATTACATACAGCTTTCAAAAAATTACAAGTCCTACTAAAAGGCAAGAAAAAACACAATCTAAAGTCACAAAGAGAGCATTAGAACCAGACTCAGAGAAGACAAAGAGTTTTGGAATTATCAGATAGGTAAATTTTAAATAACTATAACTAATACAATAAGGATTCTTAAGGGATAAAGTGAGCAGCTTGCAAGAATAGATGTGTAATGTAAGCAGAGATGAAAACTCAAAGAAAAGAAAATGCTACAAAGCCAACACACTATATAAGAAAGAATGCCTTTGATGGACACAGCCAATGAAAGAATCAATGAGACTGAAGAGGAAACAATCAGTGAGGATAATGTCAATATAAACCTTTTGAACTGAAATGCAAAGAGAAAAAATAATAAAAGGGAACAGAAAAACTAATAACTGTAGGACAATTACAGAAGTTGTAGCATAAATGTAACTGAAATACAGAGAAGAATGAAAATAGCAGAAGAAATGTTTGAAATAAAAGAACGGTGGAAAAGCTTCCAAAATTAATGACAGATACCAGAGAAGAAGGATATCAAGCAGTGTAAATACTAAATATCTACACCTAGTTTTCTCATATGCAAACAGCAGAAAAACAAAGCCAAAGAGAAAAATCTTTTAAAAAGCCAGGAAAAAAAATATTATCTATAGAGGATCAAGGATAAGCATTCGATCTTACATATTGTCCAAAACCATGCAAGCAAGAAGAAAGCAGAATGAAATATCTCACCAAGCTAGAATAATGTATCCAGTAAAATGATTCTTCAAAAGTAAAAGAAAAATAGACTTTCTCAAACAAAAACCAAAGGCATTTGCTGACAGTAGCTTTTCCCTGCAAGAAATGTTGAAAGAAGTTCTTCAAAGAGAAAGAAAATTATACAGGTCAGAAGTACACACCTACATAAAGACAGGAAGAGAGCATTAGATGAGAAATAAGTGAAGGTAAAATAACATCTCTCATGTTTCTTATCCTTAACTGACTTAATAGTCAACTGTCCAAACTAGTAATAGCAAAAAATGCATTGGGTGGTTATAGCTTATGGATAAGAAGAGGAATTGGGAATACTGTTATAACGTATCCACACTACTTGTGAAGAGGTATGCATGTGTGCTCAATCACTTTAGTCATATCCGACTCTTTGTGACCCTATGAACTGTACCCAGCCAGGCTCCTCTGTCATTAGATTCTATACATAAGAATACTGGAGTAGGTTGCCATGCCCTTCTCCTGAAGTGGTATAGTGTTATTTAAAAAGGGTCTGAGATTAGTTATAAATGTATATTGCAAACTATAAGGCAATCAATAAAAATGTTTAAAGAAGTATAATTTATAAGAGGAAATAAAATGAAATCATAGAAATGTTCAATTAAAACCAAAGGACAAAAAAGATAAAGAAGAAAACAAGCACAATGAACAAAGTTATAAACATGGCAGGTATTAAACCAATTACATCAAAATTCACTTTAATGTGAATGATCTAAATTCACTAAGAGTCAGAAAATGTCAAGAACATGAGGTGGATATAATCAGATGTCAGAGTTGACTCAACCAAGACTCATATATATGTTGTCTTTATATATATTTAAAGACACCACTTTAAAGACATTGACTATAAATAAAGAGAAGCTAAGGGAAATACGGAGTTATTCTTTATAGGGTATAGAGGTTCAGTTTTGCAAGATGAAAAAGATCTGGAGATTGGCTGTACAACAATCTAAAAATGGCAAAAATGTACATAACACTATTGAAATGTAAACTTTAAAAAGGTTTATGTTATGTGTACCTTATCACATTTTTTTAAAAAAGTAAATGGATGTCTATTCAAGTCCTTGGTACACTTTCTGAGTTGTGTTTTTGCTGCTGAGTTGCAAATTTTCTTTATGTATTCTGGAAATTAAACACTTGTCAAATAAATGATTTGCAAACATTTTTTCTGTGGGTTGTCTTCTCACTATGGAGACTGTGCTTTAACACACAAATTTTTTATTTTAATTAGGTCCATATTATCTATTTTTCTTTTCTTGACTCTGTTTTTAGCATCTTATTTAGAGACCACTGACAAGCTCTATACAGTCAGCAAAAACAAGACCGGGAGCTGACTGTGGCTCAGATCATAAACTCCTTATTGCCATATTCAGACTTAAATTGAAGAAAGTGGGGAAAACTACTAGACCATTCAGGTATGACCTAAATCAAATCCCTTATGACTATACAGTGGAAGTAAGAAATAGATTTAAGGGTCTAGATCTGATAAACAGAGTGCCTGATGAACTATGGATGGAGGTTTGTGACATTGTACAGGAGACAGTAATCAAGACTATCCCCAAGCAAAAGAAATGCAAAAAAGCAAAATGGCTGTCTGAGGAGGCCTTACAAATAGCTGTGAAAAGAAGAGGAGTGAAAAGCAAAGGAGAAAAGGAAAGATATACCCATTTAAATGCAGAGTTCCAAAGAATAGCAAGAAGAGATAAGAAAGCCTTCCTCAGCAATCAGTGCAAAGAAATAGAGGAAAACAACAGAATGGAAAAGCCTAGAGATCTCTTCAAGAAAATTAGAGATGCCAAGGGAACATTTCATGCAAAGATGGGCACAATAAAGGACAAAAATGGTATAAAAGAAGCATAAGATATTAAGAAGAGGTGGCAAGAATACACAGAAAAACTATACAAAAAACATCTTCACGACCAAGATAATCACGATGGTGTAATCACTCACTCACCCTCACCTACGAAGCCAGACATCCTGGAATGGGAAGTCAAGTGGGCCTTAGAAAGCATCACTACAAACAAAGCTAGTAGAGGTGATGGAATTCCAGTTGAGCTATTCCAAATCCTGAAAGATGATGCTGTGAAAGTGCTGCACTCAATATGTCAGCAAATTTGGAAAACTAAGCAGTGGCCACAGGACTGGAAAAGGTCAGTTTTCATTCCAATCCCAAAGAAAGGCAATGCCAAAGAATGCTCAAACTACCACACAATTGCACTCATCTCACACGCTAGTAAAGTAATGCTCAAAATTCTCCAAGCCAGGCTTCAGCAATATGTGAACCGTGAACTTCCTGATGCTCAAGCTGGTTTTAGAAAAGGCAGAGGAACCAGAGATCAGATTTCCAACATCCGTTGGATCATGGAAAAAGCAAGACAGTTCCAGAAAAACATCTATTTCTGCTTTATTGACTATGCCAAAGTCTTTGACTGTGTGGATCGCAATAAACTGTGGAAAATTCTGAAGGAGATGGGAATACCAGACCACCTGACCTGCCTGTTGAGAAACCTGTACACAGGTCAAGAAGCAACAGTTAGAACTGGACATGGAACAACAGACTGGTTCCAGATAGGAAAAGGAATACATCAAGGCTGTATATTGTCACCCTGCTTATTTAACTTCTACGCAGAGTACATCATGAGAAATGCTGGACTTGAGGAAACACAAGCTGGAATCAAGACTGCCAGGAGAAATATCAATAACCTCAGATATGCAGATGACATCACCCTTATAGTGGAAAGTGAAGAAGAACTAAAGAGCCTCTTGATGAAAGTGAAAGAGGATAGTGGAAAAGTTGGCTGAAAGTTCAACATTCAGAAAACTAAGATCATGGCTTCCTGTCCCATCACTTCATGGCAAATAGATGGGGAAACAGTGGCTGACTTTATTTTTTGGGGTTCTAAAATCACTGCAGATGGCGATTGCAGCAATGAAATTAAAAGATGCTTACTCCTTGGAAGGAAAGTTATGACCAACCTAGACAGCATATTAAAAAGCAGAAATTTTACTTGTCCACAAAAGTCCGTCTAGTCAAGGCTATGGTTTCTCCAGTGGTCATGTACGGATGTGAGAGTTGGACTATAAAGAAAGCTGAGTGCCGAAGAATTGATGCTTTTGAACTGTGGTGTTGGAGAAGACTCTTGAGAGTCCCTTGGAGTGCAAGGAGATCCAACCAGTCCATTCTAAAGCAGATCAGTCCTGGGTGTTCATTGGAAGGACTGATGTTGAAGCTGAAACTCCAATTCTTTGGCCACTTGATACAAAGAGCTGACTCATTTGAAAAGACCCTGATGCTGGGAACGATTGAGGGCAGGAGGAGAAGGGGATGACAGAGGATGAGATGGTTGGATGGCATCACTGACTCAATGGACATGGGTTTGGGTAGACTCCGGCAGTTGGTGATGGACAGGAAGGCCTGGCTTGCTGTGGTTCGTGCAGTCACAGAGTCAGACACGACTGAGCAAGTGATTGGAATAGTACAGACAAATTCAAGGCCCTTAAGTTTTCTAAGGGCCACAGTTTTAGCTCTCAAATTTAGGTATTTGATTCATTTTTAGTTGTATATGGTGTAAGGTAACACTTCAACCTTCTTTCTTTCACATGTTGATATTCAATGGACACCGCACCATTTATTAAAGAGAGTATCAAGATGGGTACAGAGCTTTTGGTTGGGAATGATGGAGTTCTGGGTAGATGGTGGTGGCTGTTACATATTGTCAATGTATTTAATGCCTGCTGCTGCTGAGTCACTTCAGTCTGACTCTGTGCGACCCCATAGACAGCAGCCCACCAGGATGCCCTGTCCCTGGGATTCTCCAGGCAAGAACACTGGAGTGGGTTGCCATTTCCTTCTCCAATGCATGAAAGTGAGAAGTGAAAGTGAAGTCGCTCAGTCATGTCCGACCCTCAGCGACCCCACGGACTGCAGCCTTCCAGGCTCCTCCATCCATGGGATTTTCCAGGCAAGAGTACTGGAGTGGGGTGTCATTGCCCTCTCCATTTAATGCCACTGAATTGCAAATTTACAAATGGTTAAAATGATAAATATCATAATATGTATACTTTACCACAGTAAAAATAAACACAAGATACTACTTCACACCCACAAGAATGGGTATCATTTAAAAGATTTAAAAGATATTAGGAGGTTATACTAACGCATATATATGGAATTTAGAAAGATGGTAACGATAACCCTGTATACGAGACAGCAAAAGAGACACTGATGTATAGACCAGTCTTATGGACTCTGTGGGAGAGGGAGAGGGTGGGAAGATTTGGGAGAATGGCATTGAAACATGTGAAACGTCATGTATGAAACGAGATGCCAATCCAGGTTCAATGCACGATGCTGGATGCTTGGGGCTGGTGCACTGGGACGACCCAGAGGGATGGTGTGGAGAGGGAGGAGGGAGGAGGGTTCAGGATGGGGAACACATGATTTTTAAAGTTATAAAAAATTAAAAAAAAAAAAAAGACAAAAGCAAAAAATAAATAAATAAATAAATAAAAGGGTATATCAACAACAACAACAACAAAAAGATATTAGGAGGTTATTAGTGAGGATGTGGAAACATCGGAACCCTCATACACTGCTGATGTGAATATAAAACAGATAAGCACTATACTATTTGTGAAATAATACAAAACTGAAAAAGTTTTTACAGCTCCTCAGAAAGTTAAACATACAAAAATTTATATGCAAATGTTGACAACAGCATGATTCATAGTAACCAAAAAACAGAAACCACATATCCATTAAATAAATGAATATTTTTCAGCAATATTAATGAATAAAGTTCTGAGTCATGCTACAATATGGATATACCTTGAAAATATGCTAAATGAATGTATTCAGTCATGAAATACCACATCCTGTATGGTTCCTTTCATAGGAAATATTCAAAATACACAAATCCATAGTGATAGAAAGTAAAATAGTGGTTGACAGGATCTGGGGTAGAGATATAAGGGAAAATGAGGAGTAACCACTAATTGGTAGAGGATTTCTGTTGAAGTGATGAATATTGTAGTGAAGGCTATACTGATCTGACAGACACTAAAACCACCAAATTGTACTCTTTAAATGAATGGACTGTGGTAGGTGATTTATATCAATAAATTTGTTATTTTTTAGAAAGTGACTTGGACATTGACTGAGTTAAGAGATCTTCTAACAACAACTGCACTAGAATTTAGACCTTTCATATAATTTTTACCCTGAACAAAAACTAGGGAAAAAACTGACTCAGTAGAAGTTTCAACATGATCTGAGGATATTACTTCAATTTCTTTAGCTTTAAAAGCAGTGATTAGAAAGTAATCAATCTGTTAATGCTTGAATTTTTTGGTTCAGCACAGATTATAAAACTATGGGATGGAAACAGAAATTAAAATAAATCTCTCAACTATACCTTTTTTAAACTATATCTGTCAAACTAGATAATTACTTTGGTGCTTTTGAGGCCATGTAGCAGTGAACAAGGATTGACTATATTAAAAATGAGGTAGAAAAAGCACAAGTTTCCTCTACCCAGGATCTCACACTAGAATATCAAGCCTTTCATGAAGCTCTGCTTTATGAAAAATTCCACATTTAGTATTAAGAAAAAAAAATCAAGTGTCCACACTCTATGTCCACACAGAGCACAAAGTTTTACAATAGGGTTTTACAATCTCTATTCTCTATGATAAGATATTTTTGGTCTTGAATCCTACCTGAATCTTATTATTTTATTATTCTTTCTATTTAAGATTAATTTTTAATAGTAATTTTATAGTGGGACATAGGAAGGATCAATGTATCACACCATCTGGTAAAAATCTTGTGCCACAAATAAGGGAATTAAATGCTATCTTCCTCTTAATTGGAAGAGGGTGTTTGCTATGACCAGCACGTTCTCTTGGCAAAACTCTATTATCCATTGCCATGCTTCATTCTGTATTCAAAGGCCAAATTCGCCTGTTACTCCAGGTATTTCTTAACTTCCTTGTTTTGCATTCCAGTCCCCTATAATGAAAAGGACATCTTTTCTGGGTGTTAGTTCTAGAAGGTCTTGTAGGTCTTCATAGAACCATTCAACCTCAACTTCTTCAGCACTACTAGTCGGGGGCATAGACTTGGATTACTGTGATATTGAATGGTTTGCCTTGGAAACAAACAGATCATTCTGTCATTTTTGAGACTGCATCCAAGTACTGCATTTTGGACTCTTTTGTTGACTATGATGGCTACTCCATTCCTTCTAAGGGATTCTTGTCCATAGTAGTAGATATGTTACTTTACCAAAAAAAGGGAGGCGAACAAAAAAATACTAAAACAGGAAATAACACTGGTATCTCTTTTATATCATCTCAAAAAATCACTCAGGCCTCCCAGCAATCTAAGGATATAAAAATTAAGTATATGAGATGACAGGTCATATCTATCACTGACATCATAGAATAATCATCTTATAAAACAAATTTTATTTTCCTGAAAACAGTATCCAAAATGCACTACAACAAACAAGGCACTAGTAAAATACAAGACCTTCTCTTTGAGTCCCAAAACAAGATATATTAAAGGTACAAAGGTTATTCAGGTTAGCTTCACAAATACTTCTTGCCTAAAAAACTTCTATTTAAACTCTTCCCAAACTGACATAGAGAGTTTTAAACATAAATCAGTCAGACTTCACTTTTTATTCATGAGGAATAAGATTCACTTATTTCATTTTATAATATTTAACAAATGCTGAATATATTTATTCTGAGTACTTAGTACTGCAATAAAAAATAAATACATAAGACATGACCTTAAGGAATTCAAACTCTAATGGCAAAAAAAGGCTGTTAAATATCCCAGGAATAATCTATGGAAGAAAGGGGAAACATGCTTATAACTGTGAATTTCCTAATACTTTTAAATCTCTAGTATGTGTAATTGTTTTCCACCTAATTTTTGTATAGGTTCCTTTAGAGTGAAAACTCTTAACCTTGTTTCCAATACCTGCTAACCTCTATTTTAAAAAGCAAATTTTGCTATAGAATCAGGAATTTCCTGATGTATACCTTGGAAAACAAACACTGAACCATGGATGTTTCCTTTATTAAAAGAGAAAATTGCAATGCTTTTATACAGAATCAAGGAAAAATAAAGAACAGTTGAGAATGAGAAATATGCATAAATATTTGAAAAGCTTAAATTTACTCCACTCAAGGTACATCTATTTAAATTCAATATATTCTATTCACTGTAACAGAAAAATAAGTACAAGTATCACTGTATTTTCTAACAAAAACATACTAAGATCTTTCAAAAGAAGAAGCCTTTGGAAGGTTTTTATCAAGATGAAGTATATTGTAGCTCAAAGGGAATGAATTTAGATTTAAATAGGATAAAATACAAACTATCCTCTGATAAAGCAGAAATGCAATTTTACTTTGCCCATTGTAACAAAACCTATTTTCCCCTAGAACTTCAGAGTAAATCTATATCCCTATTTATTGTACTGCAAACAATACTGAAACTTAGTGTAAATAAAATTCTTATTTCTATCTTGGTAAAGAGGAAAGAGGAGAAAAACAAAATTTAGGTTTTCTGAGAAAAGACAAAGCCACATACACATTCCTGTATCTGTAACTAAATATTCAGTGCTTTAACAAAATCCATCCACAACCTACTAGGGCGATCATTTAGTTTGTGGACCCCTATTCAATTCTAGGGGAGTTATAGCAAATTTCTCCAGATAAAGTATATAGCTTATGTTCCTAATCAATAAAAACGGAATCAGATAAAATCTACAGTGCAAGCACTAGCTAAAAGGAGTTTTATAACCGCTCATTAAGGTCTGCTGATAGCATTAACTTTCTTACAAGAGCAAAGCTATCATTCCAGAAGCAAAAGATATATAAACAGATGAGATCATCTTTGAAAACACAGTGTTTGGCTTATCATTAGAGTATAATGAACTCAATACTCCAGGTGATAGATACCTGAGGGGGAAGGTATGAAAAATCAGAATCAACTTACATGGTAACTTCTCTATTTTTTTTGATATGTACATCAAAACTATTCATAGTTCTTTTCATGAAATTGATACCTAATCAATTCTGTCTCCAGCTATTAACTGCATCTACTCTGAAAAACAGAAAAGGAAGAGATAAAGCAACTCAATTTTATTAAGTGTTTACACTATGCTAGGCAGGTGATAAAGATTTTCATGTAGGTATTACCATATTCACTGCATAAGTGAAAAAACAACTTGGTTGTTGGGTAACTTTTCAAAGATTACAGAACTGGCTTTGAACCCAAATCTAACCTTTTATCAGGTAATTCCAAATGAAACTAATTTGAGACCAGAGCTCAAACCATCTAAATTTTATTCCAAAGGATTGAAGATTAATCCATTTTCCACTATTTTCTTTCCAAAAGAGTAGAAAATATCAAATGCAAATAGACTTCTTATTGAAGTTAAATGACAATTTCTAATTCTTGGAAAAGTTTCTCTAATACTGAAAAAACAACAGGTAAAGAATAATATAGTTTGGGTCCATTTGTACCTTAAGGAAAGCCTGATATTTAATATTTAAAATGGGAACAATTACAGCACATTTAGTCACTCTCTCTAGCCTATAATTTTATTCCAGGTGTGGAAGTTTTAGCTTATTGTTGCTAAGGACACCCTCCACATCCTCTGTCCCTAGTAAGTCCACTAGAGAAAATGGAATATGAAGAGGTGCGAAGTACACAATATAATGTCAGCTGATGTTAGCATACATGTTGGGGAATTTTTTTTTAACAAAATTGAATGGTTACTTAACTGTTTTGCAACCTTTCCTCTCCATTAATATGTAGTGAATAATCTTCTGCAGTATTATTTTCTAAAACAATTTTTAATGTCAGTATAGTATCCCATCCTGTAAAGAAAGATGCCAGAAGCTTTTTCTCAAGCTAACGGCACTTAAAAAGATAGATATACTTTTGTTGCAAGAACTGTAGCTGCCTACTAATAGGGTCTGCATTATGGCTGCAAAATTTTAAAATCAATTTTTATCTATTCAGAATATAAGTAGTACAGAAAAAAGGGCTATGTGCACTGACTATTACAAAAGATTCACTAGGAGAAACTTAAAGAATTACCAGTGCTTGCTTAAGCTGTTAATTTAAGGGTTAAGTTACAATTGTCTATAAAAACACATTGGCCAGAATGGAGAAATATAGAATAAGAAAATTCTCAAATTGCCAGTGGAAGTGTAAATTAGTAAAACCATTATGGATACCAATTTGGCAATTATCTTATAATAAAAAACAGAACTGACCTCCTAAAGAAGCTCTAGCACATGTGCAGAGAAACATTTAAGAATGTTCTCAGTAACATTTTTTAATAGTACCAAATTAGAAAAATATTCTAAATATCCACCTATGGTATACAGATAAATTGTAGTATACCCATTCAACTGAAAACTAATGAAATGAAAAACGAGCAATCCAGATCAGTGTTGTTCAACAGAGGTATAATGTAAGCCAGAAATATAATTTACAATTTTCTAGAAGCCATTTGGGAGAAGGAAATGGCAACCCACTCCAGTCTTCTTGCCTGGAGAATCCCAGGGACAAAGGAGCCTGGGGGGCTGCCGTCTATCGGGTCGCACAGAGTCGGACACAACTGAAGTGACTTAGCAGCAGAAGTCACATTTTAAAAAATGCAGGTGAAATTAATTTTAATCTTACTTAGTCCAATATATCCAAATTATCATTTCAATATATAATTAATATAAAATAATTAGTAATGAGATATTTTACTTTTTTGCATAGTAAGTCTTCAAAATCCTGTGTGCAAATATACTTTCAGCACATCTCAATGTACACTGGCCACATTTCAGGTGCTCAATAGCCACAGACAGTTAATGGCTATTGTACTGAACAGTGCATATCTAAAGCTACCTCAAAATCCCCAAAATACTGAACCAAAAAAACAAAGTTGCAATATGAATTGATAAAATTATCTCATTTATTTACTCAACAGCATTTACTATATAGCTACTGAATGTGTGTTCAGTTCTGTCCAACTCTTTGCAAACCCATGGACTATAGCCCTCCAGGCTCCTTTGTGAAATTCTCCAGGCAAGAATACTGGACCGGGTTGCCATTTCCTATTTCAAGGGATCTTCCCGACCCAGGGATCAAACCAGCATACCCTGCGTCTTTGGCAGGCGAATTCTTTTCCACTGCACCACCTAGGAAGCCCCACATGGCTATTATGAGCATTCAAAAAGTTCATAATGTGGTAAATAGATTTTTCTGTCATGAGGCATGTAGTCATATGGAGAACAAACAATATTTACACACTTTACAGAATACCAAGATCAAAGAAAAAGAGCTAAACACTAAAACAGTGACTTATGGACCTCAGTGTGTTCTCAGTCACTTGAGTCATGTCCGACTCTCAGTGACCCCATGGATTGTAGCCCACCAGACTCCTCTGTCCATGGGATTATCCAGGCAAGCATACTAGAGTGGGTTGCTGTGCCCTCCTCCAGGGGATCGGACCCTGACATTAACTGTTAAATAGAAAAATTTAAAAGAGATTACTAAAATTACATATTAGTTTAACATACCACAATGGGACACACAATTATTTCCTAAAATAAATTTTCTTTAAAAACCAGTGAAAACACATATGCAAAATTCTCATTATTCATGCTACTTTAGTTTGGTTAAATATTAATTACTGGTATGTAACCTACATAATCTAATAAAGGTTCACGGTATATGAAAGCGAAGTTCAAAATGAAAAGCACTGAAACCACAGAGACTATGAGTGGCCACAATTCAGAACTTCAGATCATTCACAAAAATAAAGTTTACACAAAAAGAAATCTGAAAAAAAAAAACAGTTGAAAAAACAGCTTTAAAAACTGAACTTTAATTATACTGATTGTTGGAATTTACTTTGAAATGAGTAAAAAAAACAAGATGGATTGCTGCATTAGAGTTAGATACATGGAAAATATGTGATAAAACAAGTGTAGTAAAATGTTAAAGGTAGAATCTAGGTGGTGAATATATGTAAAATCATTCCCCAAAGTCTGAAGTATTTCAGAAGAAAATGTTGAAAATTTTATACCTTAATAATGTGAGAGCATGCTGCTGCTGCTGCTAAGTCGCTTCAGTCATGTCCGACTCTGTGCGACCCCAGAGACGGCAGCCCACCAGGCTCCCCCGTCCCTGGGATTCTCCAGGCAAGAAGACTGGAGTGGGTTGCCATTTCCTTCTCCAATGCATGAAAGTGAGAAGTGAAAGTGAAGTCGCTCAGTGGTGTGTGACTCTTAGCGACCCCATGGACTGCAGCCCACCAGGCTCCTCCATCCATGGGATTTTCCAGGCAAGAGTACTGGAGTGGGGTGCCATTGCCTTCTCCAATGTGAGAGTATACTAGCTTCTACACTTTAAGTATGGATGGACTCCAAACATCTAAAACACTATCACGTAACAGAAGTCAGGAAGGCAATCTGATTTTTGCATTAGTATCAAAAGAAAAAAGCATCCACTTGTCCTTTTGCAAATACTAGCTGGTTTCAGGGAAATACATCATAGTATAGTTTTTTTAAAAAAACTTCAATACAATAATGTGACATCCAGAATTTGTTTAAAACTAATCCAGTGAGGGGGTACTTAGGTCAGTATGTATTAAACAGAAATAGAAAATTCAATTAACCATGAGATAACTATTGAAGATGGTATCACGTACTTAGACGGTTCTATTTTCTTCCTTTTGAATATGCTTGTAACTGTCCAGAATACAAGTAGTTAAATATATAGAGACTATTACTTTAATACCCAATTCAGGGTCATACCTTAGAAAAGTGGCCTGTAGACAATAAGGACTCAAATTTATATATAAGTATTTACAACAGTAGTAAGAAGTACATCAATTACACTTCAATTAAAAAACAACAGAAAGAAATCTGGAGTTTAAACTCATTTCTGGTTATATACAATTAAAATTGGATTAATGCTTATTTATGAATTCACTTCATAAACACATCCAAGGCGTTCATTTAAGTGTCCCTTGCCTGACACCTCACTAGGTGTTCCCACAGAAGATTCAAACATGATTAATATACACATATGCTGATATAAACAAAAAACATAGCTAACATTTAATGAGTATCTATTATTTCCCAAGTACTATTTCTAAATGCTTATTATGCATGATCTTATTAATCCTCAGAACCACCTCAAGTATGTACTATTATCTTCATTTCTCCTTCAGGGATCACAGCCTTGTCATGGCGAAGGGGCTTGCATAACTCAATGAACCTACAAGCCATGCCATTCAGGGCTCGTATGCTGCTGCTGCTGCTGCTAAGTCGCTTCAGTCGTGTTGGACTCTGTGCAACCCCATAGATGGCAGCCCATCAGGCTCCACCGTCCCTGGGATTCTCCAGGCAAGAACATTGGAGTGGGTTGCCATTTCCTTCTCCAATGCATGAAAGTGAAACGTCAGGGCACGTATGGACAGTATTAAAATGGAAAAAGTATGACGTGGGAAGATTAGCCCTGCAAGTCAGAAGCTGTTCAATATGCTACTGGGGAAGAGTGGAGGGCAATTACTAATAGCTCCACAAAGAATGAAATGGCTGAGCCAAAACGGAAACAATGTTCAGTTATGGATGGGTCTGGTGGTGAAAGTAAAGTCCCATGCTATAAACAACAATATTGCATAGAACATATAATGTTAGGTACATGAATCAAGGTAAATTGGATGTGGTCACACAGAAGATGGAAAGATTGAACAACATCATCTTAGGAATCAGTGAATTAAAATGGAAAGGGAATGGACAAATTTAATTCAGATGACCAGGACTTTTCTGGTGGTCCACTGGTTAAGAATCCACAATGCAGGGAATGTGGGTTCAATCTCTCATCTAGGAACTAAGATCCCGCATGCCTTGGGACAACTAAATCCATGTGCCACAATGGAGAGCTGGCATGTGGCAATTAAGACCCAATACAACCAAATAAATAAATATTTTTTAATTCAAGTTTTTGTTTGAAATGACCATTATTATATCTACAGCTATGGGCAAGAATCCCTTAGAAGAAATGCAGTAGCCCTCATAGTCAGCAGAAGAGTAGTAGAGTCTGAAATGCAGTACTTAAATGCAATCTCCAAAATGACAAAATGAGCTCAGTTTGTTTCCAAGGCAAACCATTAAACATCACAGTAATCCAAGTCTATGCCTCAACCGCTAATGCCAAAGAAGCTGAAGTTACCAGTTCTATGAAGAACTACAAGACCTCCTAGAACTAACACCAAAAAATTATGCCTTTTCATCACAGCGGATTGGAATACAAAAGGAGGAAGTCAAGAGATACTCAGAATAACAGGCAAGTTCGGCCTTGGAGTGCAAAGTGAAGCAGGACAAAGGCTAACAGAGTTTTACCAAGAGAACACGCTGTCATAGCAAACACTCTTTTCTCAGAACTCAAGAGATGACTCTCAGATGGACATCACCAAACGGTCAATATCAAAATCAGATTGACTATATTCTTTGCAGCCAAAGATGGAGAAGCTCTATACAGTCAGGAAAAACAAGAACTGGAGCTAACAATGGCTCGGGTCATGAGCTCCTTATTGCAAAATTCAGGGTTAACTTGAAAAAAGTAGTGAAAACCACTAGGCCATTCAGGTGTGACTTCCCTGGTTGCTCAGACGGTAAAGCAACTGCTTACAATGCAGGAGACCCGGGTTCAATCCCTGGGTCGGGAAGATCTTCCTGGGGAAGGAAATGGCAACCCACTCCAGTATTCTTGCCTGGAAAATCCCATGGAGGAAGGAGCTACAGTTCATGGAGTTGCAAAGAGTCAGACACGACTGAGAGACTTCACTTTCACTCTTCACTTAAATCAAATCCCTTACAACTACACAGTGGAGGTGACTAAAATACATTCAAGGGGTTAGATCTGGTAGACAGAGGGTCTAAAGAACTATGGACAGAAGTTTGTAACATTGTACAGGAGGTGGCAACCAAAATTATCCCAAAGAAAAAGAAATGCAAGAAGGCAAAGTGGTTGTCTGAGGAGGCTTTACAAATAGCTCAGGAAAGAAGAGAAGGTAAGGGAGAAAGGGAAAGACATACCCAACTGAATGCAAAGTTCCAGAGAATGGCAAGGAGAGATAAGAAAGCCTTCTTAAATGAATAATGCAAAGAAATAGAGGAAAAAAAGAGAATGGAAAAGACTAGATATCTCTTCAAGAAAACTGGAGATATCCAGGAACATTTCATGCAAGGATGGGCATGATAAAGGACAGAAACGGTAAGGACCTAACGGAAGCAGAAGAAATTAGAAAGAGGTGGTAACCATGGAATGTTGACAGTTATCTGAAACATTTTAAACTCCCTCACTGAATTCCTGTACTGTCCCTAGGAATCATATGACCAAGAAGCCACAGTCACCTACCACAAATTTCCCCAAGAGGTGGAGTGATGCCAGGGAAAAGAGTAAATGGTTCCTTTGTACTCTCATAGTCACCAGAATGAGGAAATAGTTGAACTGGTTGTATAGCGTTAAATGTATAAAAAGCCATACTTTTTTCCATTTTTCTGGTTTCCAAAGTTTCTGCTGTATGGATGAATAAAATGATATCTGCAAATTTATTTGAAAATCCCAGAAGGAAGGTACTTTTCAAATACAATATTCTTCTTAACCAATAAACGTACTATTTTATAGAAGAAAAAAAAAAAACAGGTGGCAAGAATACACAGAAGAATACAGAATATATACATAGAGAAAAAAGGTCTTAATGACCCAGATAACCATGACGGTGTGATCACTCACCTAGAGCCGGACATCCTGCAGTGTGAAGTCAAGTGGGCCTTAGAAAGTTTTACTATGACAAAGCTAGCAGAAGTGATGGAATTCCAGCTGAGCTATTTCAAATCATAAAAAAAGGATGCTGTTAAAGTGCTGCACTCAATTATGTAAGCGAATTTGGAAAACTCAGCAGTGGCCACAGGACTGGCATATGTCAGTTTTCACTCCAATCCTAAATAAGGTAATACAAAGAATTTTCAAACTACCATACAACTGTGCTCATTTCCCATGCCAACAAGGTTATGCTCAAAATCCTTCAAGCCAGGCGTCACCAGCATGTGATCCAAGAAGTTCCACATGTACAAGTTGGGTTTTGAAGAGGCAGAGGAACTAGAAGATCAGACTGCCAACATTCGTTGGATAATGGAGAAAGGAAGGGAGTTCCAGCAAAGTATCTCCTTCTGCTTCATTGACTACACTGAAGCCTTTGACTGTGTGGATCACAACAAACTGTAGAAAATTCTTAAAGAGTTGGGAATACCAGACCACCTTACCTGTCTCCTGAGAAACCTGTATATGGGTCAAGAAGCAACCATTAGAACTGGACCTGGACATGGAACAGTGAACTGGTTCAAAATTGGAAAATGAGTACGACAAGTCTGTATATTGTCACCAGCTTATTTAATTTCTGTGCAGATTACATCATGCAAAATGCTGGGCTGGATGAATCACAAGCCGGAATCAAGACGCTGGGAGAAGTATCAACAACCTCAGACATGCAGATGATACCACTCTACTGGCAGAAAAGTGAAGAGTAACTAAAGAGCCTCTTGATGAGGGTGAAAGAGAGAGTGAAAAAGCTTGCTTGAAAATCAATATTTAAAAAACTTGCATCATGGCATCTGGTCCCATCACTTCATGACAAATAGAAGGGGTAAAAAACCGAAATGGTGAGTTTTTACTTTCTTAGGCTCCAAAATCACTGCAGACCGTGACTACAGCCATGAAATTAAAAGACACTTACTCCGTGGAAGAAAAGCTATGACAAACCTGTACATGCATGGTAAGTCACTTCAGTCATGATGGACTCTGAGACCCTATGGACTCTAGCCTGCGAGGCGCCTCTGTCCATAGGATTCTCTAGGCAAGAATAGTAGAGTGGGTCACTGTGCCCTCCTCCGGGGGATCTTCCTGACCCAGGGATCGAACCCAGGTCTCTTATGTCTCCTGCATTAGCAGGCACATTCTTTACCACTAGTGCCACCTGGAAGCCCTAAACAGCAAATTCAATAGCAGAGACATCACTTTGCCGACAAAGGTCTATATAATCAAAGCTGCTATGGTTTTTTCAGTAGACATGTATGGCCGTGAGGGTCAGACCATAAAGAAGGCTGAGTGCCGAAGAATTGATGCTTTTGAATTGTGGTGCTAGAGAAGACTATTGAGCGTTCCCTTGACTGCAAAGAGATCAAACCAGTCAATCCTAAAGGAAATCAACCCTAAATATTCACTGGAAGGACTGGTGCTGAAGCTGAAGCTCCAATACCTTGGCATGATGGGAAGAAACAACTCACTGGAAAAGACTCTGATGCCAGGAAAAATTGAAGGCAAAAGGAGAAGGGGGCAGCAGAGCATGAGATGGTTAGATAGCATCACTGACTCATCAGACATGAATTTGAGCAAACTCTGGGAGACAGTGAAGGACAGGGGAGCCTGGCATGCTGCAGTCCATGGGGTCGCAGAGTCGGACACTACTTAGCGACTGAACAACAACAAACAGCTGATTTTACAATACTGTGTTAGTTTAGGATACACAGCATAGTGATTTAGTATTTCTGCAGATTATATTCAATTATAGATTATTACACGATAATGGATGTAATTCCCTGTGCTATACAGTATATCTTTGTTATCTATTTTAAATACTGTAGTTTGTATCTGTTAATCCCATACTCCTAATTGGTAACAACTAGTTTGTTTTCTGTTTGAATGTGCTTTCTCTTTTGCTATATACATTAGTTTGTATTATTATTTTTTTAGATTCCACATATAAACAATATCATATAGTATTTGTCTTTCTCTGACTTATTTCACTAAGTATCATATTATGTAGGTCCATCCAAGTTGCTGCAAATGGCCATATTTCAACCTTTTACATGGTTGAGTAATATTTCATCACACACACATACACACACACATATCTTCTTAATAGAACAGTCTGCTGATGTGCACTTTCATCTTATTTTTTCCTAGATATATACTCAAAGGTGGAATTGTTGGATGATAGTTCTATTTTTAGTTTCCAAGTAAGCTCAACACTGTTTTCCATAGTAGCTGTACCAATTTACATCCCCATCAACAGTGTACAAGTATTCCCTTTTTAGTGTTATCTTCTTGAGTTTAACATTCACCATATGCTTTTTATCATTTCATTATTGTTGCTACAAAAAAGTTGAACATATTACTCTAAAAACTTTAAAAGTATTTGTTGGTTTTCTATAATGAAAAGACAAAAAATAAAACAGAATAGCATGAAAAGCCTTTTCAAATCTGACCCCAACTCCCTTCCTTTTCTTCAAGTCTACATTCCATATCCTCTCCAATCACACAATTTCTTTCTGCTCTCAAGGCTCAAGTAAGGGTCCTTTTACCAAGTCTCTAGACTTCTTACCACCTAGAACATCTCCCTTCCTAAATAACATCACTATCTAGCCTTAAGACCCAACTCCATGGCAATTTTTACTGTTTGTCAACATTCCTTGGTTCATATACATACTTAACCATATCACAGAGTATTTCAATCATTTACTCCTCCTCTTAGCTCAGTATTAATTATCTGTGAATCCCTATCATCTAGAATAGTAGTTCTCAAGTGGGAGGACTGTGTCACCCCCATACCACCACCTCCCACAGGAACTATCTGAAAACATCTTTAAACATTTTTGCTTGTCACAACTGGTGGAGGGTGGGGAAGGGGGTGTTGTTACTGGTATCTATTGATAGAGGACAGAGAGTCAATGCACACACAGGACAGCCTCCCACAACAAATAATTACCTGGACCAAAATGTTTATAATGCCAAGTTTGAGAAATGTTGATCTAAAACAATGCTTGGCTCACAGTAGGCCTCTAAAGTGTTTATCAAAATAGAATTAAACACCAATCAAAGCATTTAGAAATACAAGAAAAAGATACATAACATGGAACAGTACAAGAATAACCAAGATAGTACGAACAATGTGGGCACTCATGCCCTAGCAGATATCAAGACTTCATAAAAAGCTACACTTATTAAGGAAATGTGGCAGAAGGGATAAATTAGGAGTCTGGGATTAATATATACACACTACTATAGCACAGGGAACTACAGTCAATATTTTGTAATAACCCATATGGGAAAAGAATCTGAAAATAAATATAGATAGATAACTGAATCATTTTGTTATACACCTGAAACCAATACAACACTGTAAATCAGCTATCCATCTGTCCTTGCTCATGCTCAGTCACATTCAACTCTTTTTAGATCCCATAGGTTGCAGCCCACCAGGCTCCTCTGTCCATGGGATTTCCCAGGCAAGAATACTGGAGTGGGTTGCCATTCCGATCTCTCAGAGATATTTCTGATTGAGAGATCGAATCCACATCTCCTGTGTCTCCTGCAATGCAGGCAGATTCTTTACCCACTGAGCAACTGGAGAAGCCCAACACTTCAATTAAAAAAATTAATTTTAAAGAAAATGTGCCATTGCATAGGGATTAAAACAAACAGACCAAGAACAACATTATACACAGTGGTGGAGTGAGTAACTCCAAAATTCTGTCCCTCCACTATGGCAACAATTATGCTGGTAAAAACTGTCATCAGAATCAACTTTTTTGGAACTCTAGAATCTTGTAATCAAAACATTACAACCACCAGGGGAGCACTTAATAGAAAAAGCTGCTGAACTTTGAAATGAGAGCACTGTGGTATTTTATTTTATGCACCTACCATGCCTCACTCCTCAGCTACGTGGTGGCCATGAAGACAGTGGCCTACAATTCTAGCACAACCTGCAGATGTCAAAAGGAATAATACGGACCTTATTCTTAAAGAATGGTAGTTGTGTGTTCTCACCTGTTTGGTAGTTACCTGGCATACTGCATCACAGGTTTCCATTTCTTTCACCCACCTCAGGAGGAAGAACAAGTTCCTGAAATGAGCAACCTTTATACAAAGCATTTAAAGGAAAATATACTATCCACAGTCACCTGGGGCAAGGAATAACAAGCGGGCCAGGCACTAGACAGACATAAAAGGATAAGAAGGAAAAAGCTGGATGGAGAAAGACATACATAGAAGGAACAGGGACTCTGAAAAGCTCCTACATAGACCAGGGAATTTGGAAGCCCACACACACTCAGGGCTGGACACATGCTCAGAAAAGACAGAAGGCCATAAGTGTTCATCTATGGCTCACCTTTAGGCTCCACACAATCAAGCAGGGAGGGCTAGGGAAGAGTTTTAAATGAAATGGCCAAGCACTGAGAAGTGCCCCAATGCCAAGTCAATCTCCAAAGACTGAGAGAGTAGTTTTGTCTGGATTTGGGGTTTTGTTTGTAGTTTGTCTGTATTTTTTGCTTTGATCCATTTATGGAAAGTTCAGTCAAACCACTAACTGATGAATAATCTACCAGAACAAACACTTCAGTGTCCACACAAGACAAAGAATAGTCATAATAAAAATAGGTTATAAAATTCCCTAAGCAAAAACTACAATCCATAACAAACAGCAACAACAAATCCTGTGGAGAAGAAAGAATGTTTTCCAAAGTTACCACGTTACAATATTCAAAATGTCCATTTTCAACAAAAAGTTCCAAGCATGCAAAGAAATAAAGTATGGCCCATTCACAGAGGAAAAAGAAGACAGTAACAGAATTGCTCCTAAGGAAGCCCAGATGCTGGAATTAGTAGGCAAAGATGTTAAAACAACTGTCCTAAATATACTCACAGAGTTAAAGAAAACCATGAACAAAAAAAAAAATAATAAAGGAGGGACTTCCCTAGCAGCCCAATGGTTAAGACTCCACACTCCCAATGCAGGGGTGCAGGTTCAAACTCTGTTCAAGGAACTAAGATCCCCACACCTCGCAGCATGGCAAAAACAGAAGAAGAAAAGAAAAATTAAAGGAAAACAAGTCTTACCAGGGAAAGAATATTCAGAAAAATAACTACAAAACACAACCAAATAAACTTTTACAAAATAAAAGTACAATAGTGAAAAACTCATTATAGAGATTGAACAGATGATCTGAATAGAGAGAAGAAAAATTCAGTAAACTTAAATAAAGCCCCATTGAGATTACCTAGTATGAGACACTGAAACAAAATAGGATAAAAAAAAATGAAAAGAGCATGAGAGACCTTTAAGACACCATCAGGCCTACCAACACATTCATAATGAGAGTCACAGATGGAGAGGATAGAGAAAAAGGAACGGAATGAATGTTTAAAGAAATAACTGCCAAAAACTTACCAAATTTCAAGAAATACATGAATCCAAAAAGCTCAATTAACTCCAAGTAGGACAGACAGAGATCCACACTGAGACAAAACATAACTAAACTGTCAAAAGCCAAGAAAAGCTTGAAATCAACAAGAGAATGATAAGTACACAGGATTTTCATTAACAAAATAGTTAAATACCACACAACAGTGAGATAACATATTTCACATGCTGTGGAAAAAAATGTCAACCAAGAATTCTATATGTAGTAAAGGTATCTTTGAAAAATGCAAAAGAAATGTGCCAAAAAAACAAAAGCTGAGTGAATTCACTGCTGGCATACCTGCTAAACAGAGTCCATTAGGCTGAAATAAAAGAACATCACAGTGTAACTCAGAGGTATACTACAAAATAAACAATGGTAAGTTACTACATGGTTAAATGCCAAAGATAGCATTCAGCAAATGGAGGGAGTGGGGGCAATTAGTCAATCTCCCTACTTGAATTGACAATCAAAAACATTCCAAAGGACTTCCTTGGTGCTACAGGGGATAAGAATTTGGCTGTCAGTGCAGGGAACACAAGTTTAATCCCTAATCCAGGAAAACTTCACATGTCATGGAACAACTAGGCCAGTGTGCCACAACTACTGAGCCACGCGCCTAGACCTGTGCTCTGCAACAAGAGAAGCTACTGCAACAATAAGCCCACACTCCACAACTAGAGAGTAGCTCCCACTAGCCACAATCAGAGAAATCATGTGTGTGGCAACAAAGACCCAGCACAACCAAAAATATATAAACAAAGTTTTAAAAATAAAAGAAGAAAGCAGAGAGATAAAACGTCATGACTTTAGATTTGGCAACGATTTCTTGGATGGTACCAAAAACACACAACAAAAGCAAAAATAGATAACTTGGACTTTATTAAAAGTCAAAACTTTTGTGTATCAAAGAACACTACCAAGAGAGTGAAAAGGCAATCCATAAAATGGGGGAAAGCATTCACAAATTATATATCTAATAAGGAGTTATTGGAAGAGACTCACTGGAAAAGACCCTGATATGCTGGGAAAGATTGAGGGCAGGAGAAGAGGGCCACACATGATAAGATGGTTGAATGGCATCATCAACTCAATGGACATGAGTTTGAGCAAACTCCAGGAGATAGTGAAGTACAGGGAAGCCTAGCATGCTGCAGTCCACAGGGTTGCAAAGAGTTGGACATGACTGAGTGACTGAACAACAAGGGGTAACTATCAATAATTATCATTAGAAAAGACCCCGATGCTAGGAAAGATTGAAGGCAGGAAGAGAAGGGGATGACAGAGAACACAATGGTTGGATGGTATCACCAATTCAATGGACATGAGTTTGAGCAAGCTCTGGGAGATGGTGAAGGACAGGGAAGCCTGGCGTGCTGCAGTCCATGGGGTCACAAAGAGTTGGACACGACTGAGTGACTGAACAACTAAAGAAAAACCATAAAATGTGCAGAAGACATCAATAGACATTTGTCCAAAGAAGACAAACAAAGCGCCAATAAGCACAAACACTTCACATCCATTAGGATGACTGCTATCAAAAAAAATTTTTAATAAAATCCATTTTTGGAAAGAATCTAGAGAAATTAGAACCCTTATATGTTGCAGGTAGGAATGTAAAATAGTGCAGCCACAGAGAAAAACAGTTTGGTAGTTCCCCAAGAGATTAAAGATAGAAATCCACTTCAAGGTATATGCCTGAAAGAACTAAAAACAGGGATTCAAACACACATTTGCACACCAAAGTTTACATTAGCATTATGCACAATGGCCAAAAGATAAGAAACATCCCAAATGCCTATCAACATATAAACAGATAAACTAAATGTGGTACATACATATAATGAATGGAATATTATTCAGCCTTAAAAAGAAATGAAATTCTGATACATGCTGCAAAATGGATAAACCTTAGGGACACTATGCTAAGTGAAAAAAGCCAAACAAAAAAGGAAAAATATTGTACAATTCTGTTTATTCAGAGGTATCAAGAAGAGTCAAATTCACACAGAAAGTAGAACAGTAGTATCAGGGTTTAAGGGAGAGGGGACTGGGGAATTATTTAATACATATGGAGTTTTAGTTTGGGGTGATGAAAAGATCTGGAGATAGTGGTGATGTTTGTACAACAATGTGATTTATGTAAGGACACTAAATTGTACACTTAAAAATGGTTAAAATAGTATAGTTTGTCAATTTTATCACAGTTAAATAAAGCCAAAATCTTGAGGTTTTCTTGCAGGTCCTACAAGATCTTAGCCCCTGTTTTTTGCTATGGCCTTCCCTCCTACTAAGATAGAGTCTTGTAAAAAATTTTAATGTTCCACCTTAGGGCATTTGCCCTGATCAGTAACACTGAATACTTAAAATGGAAATGGCATCTTATTTAATGTTGACTGATTCAATTTCTTCTACTTTTAACATCCATTTTTCAGAAGGTAATCATCAAGATTCAGAGAGACTAAATAAGTTTCCAAAGTAAGCATGAAATTGAGTTAAGATTTTAACAAAGTATATCTTACCATTAAGCAATGCTAACTTTTATGCTATGACAGAGCTGTATTCCCCATAGTGCACAGATATTTGCAAATGTGTACAAGAATCCACAAAACTGTTAATAAACAGTACATAGTAAACTTTATTCACTATTAATAGAAATTATTTCTCATATTCATCTCCTGTCCCTAATCACATTTTACACAGTTTATAATCTAATACTGAAAATGTCTTGGTTGGATCTATTTTTTTAATATTGAGTAGTTTGTTGTTCAGTCACTAAGTCGTGTCTGACTCTTTGCAACCCCATGAACTGTTGGCATAACCAGGCCTCCCTGTCCTTCATTATCTCCCAGAGTTTGTTCAAATTCATGTCCATTGAGTCAGTGATGCCATCCAACCATCTCATCCTCTGTCATCCACTTCTCCTCCTGACCTCAAACTTTCCCAGCATCAGGGTCTCTTCCAATGAGTTGGTTCTCCACATCAAATAGCCAAAGTATTGGAGCTTCAGCTTCCACATCAGTTCTTCCAATGAATATTCAGGGTTGGTTTCCTTTAGGATTGACGGTTTGATCTCCTTGCAGTCAAAGGGATTCTCAAGAGTCTTCTCCAACACTACAGTTCAAAAGCATCAATTCTTCAGCACTCAGACTTCTTCATGGTCCAACTCTAATATCCATACGTGACTACTGGAAAAACCATAGCTTTGACTATATGGACCTTTGTCAGCAAAATGATATCTCTGCTTTTTAATATACTGTCTAGGCTTGTCATAGCTTTTCTTCCAAGGAGCAAGCGTCTTTTAATTTCACGGCTGTAGTCGCCATTCACAGTGATTCTGTAGCCCAAGAAAATAAAGTCTGTCACTGTTTCCATTGTTTCACCATCTATTTGCTATGAAGTGATGGAAGTGATGCCATGATCTTCATTTTTTGAATGCTGAGTTTCAAGCCAGGTTTTTCACTCTCACCTTTTACCTTCATCAAGAAGTCCTATAGCTCTTCTTCACTTTCTGCCATAAGGGTGGTATCACCTGCAAATCTGAGGTTGTTGATATTTCTCCTGGCAATCTTGATTCCAGCTTGTGCTTCATCCAGCCTGGCATTTTGCATGATGTACTCTGCATATAAGTTAAATAAGCAGGGTGACAATATACAGTCTTGACGTACTCCTTGCCCAATTTTGAACCAGTCAGTTGTTCCATGTCCAGTTCTAACCGTCTTCTTGACCTGCTTGGTCTTTTTAAACAAGACCAAAATCTTTTCAAACAGATTTCAAACAAACTTGCTTAAATAAAAAAAAATAAAATAAACCACAGTGAGATATCACTTTAATATATATCACCCATTATAGCGGCCATAATTTTTTAAATAAAACAGAAAATAACACGTGCGGAAATGTTAAGATGTGCCACTGTAGAAAATAGTTTAGCTTTCCTCAGTAAGTTAAACAGAGAGTAACCATATGGCTCAGCAAATTCTACGCCTTGGTATATACCCAAGAGATATGAACACACATGTCCAAATAAAAACATATACCGAAATATTCACAGTAGCACTATTTACAACATCCAAAAGGTAAAAACAATCTAAATGCCTATCAACTGATGAACAGGTAAACAAATGTAGGATATCCTAATAAAATATTATTCAGGCATAAAAAAGGAATTAAGTACTGATACATGATTCAATATGGATAAATCTTCATATTGTACCGTTTCTTCTATATGAAAACTTCAGAATACCCAAATCCATTGAGCTAGAAAGAAAGTACATTAGTGTTTGCAAGGGGAATGGAGAAGTAGTATTGGCAGATATATGGTTTCTTTGGAGGGGGGTAAAAGAAATGTTTGGGAATTAGATAATGATGGTTACACAACACTGTACTTAATGTCACTAAATTATACACTCTTAAGTGGTTAAAATGCTAAAATATTTAAGAGAGAATGGAGGACTGAACAAATTACAATCTATTGTTTTAAATACAAAGATATAAATGCTCTAATGCAGATAAAAGTTACAAATCTGAGTAATAAAGCAGCAACATTTGAACAAGACCTACATTTTACCTTAATATGTATAAATGGTGATCTCTAAGAAACATTCAAAAATTTTTAATTGCAATAACTACGTTCATGTGGGCCAAACCAGTAATTCCCAGTAGGAACTTCAAGAAATGCTTCATTCTGTTTGGCACAGTGATTAAATACAGTCCATTTCATCAATATGCCATACCCAATCCCCACTCAAAGGCAGAGTCTTCAGAAGGAGATAGAAGGCAAAAAATGTGGTAAGAGCAAGAAAGCAAAGCAAAAAGTTTTATTCTGTTGTGAGAGGTTACAAGAAAAGGGTCTTTAGGAGAGAACTGGCATTCTTTCTCTCTGCAAAAGGAAAAGTTACAATTTTTAAAAGTTTAGATTTTACAGGCAGAACATCAGAAAATCAGACCTAATTCCAGAATTCATTCTTCAAGTCATGTAGCCCTAGCTCCCATCCAGAATAATCAGATGAATGTTTAGAATTCAGATGTGAGAGACAAATCATGGAAAACAGTATTAAGTGGATGGCAATACTTAACAAATAAAAGTTATTTAAATCTTTTAGTATTATATTTGGAATGGGGAAGGAGGGGGGAAAAAGTATACCTAAAAGTCATTATTATCTGCCTTGAAATCCCATCTTTGCCCAAGTTCATTCTACCTCAATTCAAGTACTAAACTACTATACTATCATACCTAAAATGTCTCAGTTGATACTTAGCTTGTGCTATTATTTTAGGGGGTAAGAGGTGGGAGCTAGAGGTATATGACTATATTCTCCTAAATTTACAGTCATTCCTCAGTAACTATGGGGACTGGTTCCAGGACTCCCCCATACCAAAATCTGAGGATGCTCAAGACCCTTATATAAAATGGCAAAGTATTTGCATATAACCTATGACCTTCTTCACCTATACTTTAAATCTTATCTAGATTACTTATAATACCTAATATAATATAATTGGTGTCTAAGTAATTGCCTATGTGTTTCAAATTCAAGTTTTGCTCTTTGGTACTCTGGAATTTTTTCCCCAAATATTTTCAATCGAGTTTGTTTAAATCTGCTGATGCAGAATCCACAGATTTGGCATAGTTGAGCACGGATTCAAGTATCTGTCACCCCCATGCTCAAAACATTCAGAAGCTTCCCATGTTTATAAATAAGGATAAGGTACAAACCCCTAAGCAAGAATTTGAAGCTTTCTGCAAAATAATTCACACATGACTTTCCAATCTTATCTAACCACAACTCTTACCTCAAAGAAGGTTCTCTTTCCCCTCTTCACCCACTGAACATTCTTTTACTTCTCTTTAACAGCAACACATTCTCCTTATAATTTCTTCTTTAAAACCCAAGAGTACTCCCTACTAGAGTGTAAACTCCTCAAAGGAGGAAACTGGTCTGAGTTCATCTCTTTTTTTCCATATGAGAAAAAAACAAATTGCCTTGAACAGAGCAATACTAAATGTTTATATAAATGATGATAATGCTTGCTCAGGGATTCCTTAAAAGAAAAGAATAGTGATTTGTTGAGTATTTTTTAAAAGCTCTGAAGTCATTTAGTACCATCAAATATTTTTCTTCTATCTCTAAACTGAAATATTCAATAAGCTCTCTTGGATGCTCTACATTCAGCCTTCGGAAGAAGTGTATTATTTCATATACTTAACAGGTCCAGTCACTTTAATATGAAACATTCATTCTTAATTCTTTATTTTTAGTAGATACTCAAAAAGCACAGTGAAACTTCATAAATAGGGTGTTTTGATTTGAATGCTGGGGGTACCTGAGGAAAGTTAGAAATGGGAAAGGCAAGAAAAATAACAGGTGGGCAAATTCTCTAACTCTATAGAAATTAACCAAACCTAGCTTTAAAATCTCTAAATTGGGCTGATAATATTAGTATTAAAAGTAAAAACATTTTAAAATACAGTAAAAGCAAAGATATACCCCCTGATAAAATGTGCAAAGAAAAGCATATCACTTCATACTATTTCTAGCAAAATACACAGCCACAAGGAAACATCAGACAAACCCAAATTAACTGGCCAGTGTTCTTCAAAAATGGGATAGAAAGGGATAAAAAAGTAAAGTGAACTGCTCCAGATTTAAAAAGATTAAAGAAACATGAAAACAAAATGCAATGCCTGTTCCAGAACTGGATCCTGGACCAGAGAAAAGAAATCGTTGTCTTTCACTATGACGGACATTAAGAATCAACTGGCAAAATATGAATTCACTATGAAGGACATTGAGAATCAACTGGCAAAATGTGAGTAAGGTCTGTAGATTAGAAATAGTATTGTTTCAGGATTAATTTCTAATTTTGCTAATTATAATGAGGTTATATAGGAGAATATTCCTATTTGGGGGAAACTTTTAATTTTGAAATATAGTAAAAAGGCAATGATTATTCTTTATCTGCTTGAAGGTAGGATCAAATTCATCACCCAAGGTTATAGTTATAAAAAACATTTCAAAAAATCATTCAATAAAACAGTACATGAGATGAATAATATATTGACTAGAAAGTTATTTTAAGTATCTTTGATCCGTGGATAGACATTTTTAAAATATCATTTATAAAAACACCAAAACATCTTTTTTGAGGGGGGGAACTACAAGCCAAAATGCAAATTAGTACAGATTTTTTTTAAGTATAATGTAAGCTCCATGGGGTGCCTTGTCTTGTACACCTAAGCAGTACTTAGAACAGTTCTTGGCACATGGTAATAGTAATTAGTAACAACTAATATTTGAGTAATTATTATGTCACACTAACCTAAGTGTTTTGGGTCCATTAACTCACTTAAACTTCACATAGTCCAAGAAATATTTGGGGAATGAATCAATACTTTTTGCAAGATGACAAGTAGTCAATTCTGCAATGATACGAGCTCCTAAAAATCACCAGGTAATGCAAAATTATACAATGAACACCATAGGACTCTGGGGGGAAATGGGGTTAGAAGCACAACACTCCAAAAACTTCATCAGTGACATATTTTTTAAAAAAGACAAAAACCTAATAGAAATGGTAGCACAATTTTACACAGTTTACACACATTAAGTGATTAAGAAATACACAAGTACAACAATAAATATGGCACTTTACCTTGAAAAAGACCTGAAGTTTGCTTGTGGAAGTGGGCATCAGAAGGGTTGCAGCTCATGAATTATTGTGAAGTGATGGAAGGAGGGTTATCTGAAATCGGATGGAAAATTGTAACAATAGATGTGGATGGGTGTGGCTCATAACACAAGGGGTGAACTGAGGTAGCTGATAGAGGTCTGAGGCATGTGCCTGTATATGCATGTATTTTAATGCAGCTCAGTTCAGCTGGGTCCAGCTTCCTGCATTCACCTAGGGCAAACTTTCTATAAAGGGCCAGAGAGTAAATATTTTAGGCTTTGTGGGCCATTGGGTCTCTGTTGCAACTATCCAATTCTGAGACTCTGCTATAAAAACAGCCACAGGGCAATGTAAACAAATGAGTTTGGTGTGTTCCAACAAAACTTTATTTACAAAAACAGGTCACTGTGGTGGCCATAGTTTGCTGAACCTTGACCTTGTAAACAAAATCCTGAATAAGCAAATACAAATTTTGTCTTATGCTCAAATTGTTACCCAATATATCAATCTTGTTGGAACAAATGCACATTTTTTTTCAAAACAAGCATTATAGCAGAGCTAAATTTGGAATGTTATCAAATAAACCAAAAAACAATTGATATATTCAAATAAGCAAAATAAATCCAATATTACTAAAAAAAAAAAAAAAAAAAACTATTTTTTATTTTGGATTTTAGAAATCAAATGTTACCCAAAAGTCAACTGACAAATGACCAAAATAAAGACAAGTAATGATACATTTTGAATGCTTGTCATTCAAAATCTGTCATTAAATTCTACACAATCTTTAAGAAAAAATGGGTTATGCTTTTAACAGCTCTGCTGAACTAAAATTATCAGGCTCAGTCACAAGCTTTTATAAGATCATCGAGCCATAAAAGTTAACATACAAACTTCATTATAAGTTCTAAAGATCTGATATACAGTATACAGTATGGTGACTCTAGATAGCAACACTGTATTATATCCTTGAAAGTTGCCAAAGAGTAGATCTTAAATGTTCTCTCCACAACAATAATTTTAAAAAAGGTAATTATTGTAGCAGTCACTTCAAAGTATATATGCATAACATATCATCACACTGTATACCTTAAATTTACACAATGCTGTATGTCAATTATATCTCAATAAAGCTGGGAAAAAAAATACTAGTTGCCAATGGTTATACAATTATTTGCCCAGGAATTGAGTTAAAGATTCTAAGTTGACCTCCTTTCAGTTAGAAAACTCTAATATACATAACATTTCTTTGCTCAAGCTGCTATACCTCACATCTGAAATCCTTCTCCAGTCTTCTTTGTCAAAAGTATATATATCCTCCAAGGGCACAATTAAATACTATCTCTAAGCCTTTCCTGGACCCCATTAGAAATGTCTTCCTACTTTTAATTCCCACAGCAACTTAGTTTTTACCCAACACAGCATTTAGCCCTTTACATCCTGCTTCAAATTTATTTGTGAACATATCTTATTTCCTCTGCTATGTAGAAAATAAGACTAATCTTTAGCCATACTAATCCCCCTGTTGGACTGCCCTTTTTCATAGTCAATGCTTAACTGCTAACTTTTCTTCAAGACCCAATACAGATATCATCTCCTCTGCAAAATTTTGCTAGACATCCCCCAAATTAGGCTTTTCTTCATTCTGATCCCTAGCACAACCAATAGACCTCCAATGTTTATTTACTATTTCCCTCCTTAGGTTAAAAATGCTTTAAGGGGGCAGGAATTTTGTCTTTTACCCTTTGCATATGCTAGAACAGTGCCTAGCACCTAGTTGATACTCATGTACTTGATCAATGAATAAAGCATCCCCCCAAAAAATGGAGCATAGGGTATATACACATGAATACCACTGCCATACAGTGATTTCTTAAACAAATATTATATGTAACACTTAACAAGAAAACTGGACTATTGATATCAAGAATGGCTACTTGAAGCCAAAACTCAGAAACAAAATCTGAAAACAGTGGCTAGAGAGAAAAATTGACAATTTTGCAGAGCAGAAAGCACAGTTTACTAGAATACAGGTCTTTTCAGAAGTATCATCTCCAATCAAAAAAGGGCAGAAAAATACTAGATATAGTAATCTTTCAAAATAAAAACATAATCTGAGCCATAATAATTAGCAGGTTTTCCTTTCCAATAAAACATTTGTGTACATCATAATATGACATTATATTAGCAACAAAACACCTGCATCCTAACCATGCATCTTAAAACCATAAGTTTTAAGGCAAACAAATTCAAGAAAGATATTTTCCTTCATCACTTCTCCCTACCCCCAAAAAAGGCAAAGTCAAAAAATGATAGACACTAACATAAATAGGACTTTTAATAACTTATGGACCATCTAGTACAAATTCATTCTGCAAATGACAAAGCAGAGGCCTAGAAAGGATACATGATTTGTTTACAATCAGCTAAGCAATAGAGCTGCAACTAGAAAACCTAGGTTTGGCTCAGAGTTAAGCATTCATTCCTCCACAACCAGCAGTTCTAGTCTCAGGAACTCTTTATACTCCTAAAACACTTAAAAATTAACAAAGATCCCCAAAGAGCTTTTAGTCTATTGTTTTGTAAGAACTGCTGTTATGACCATGTGCAGAGAGATCCTACTTAGACACTCCTTTTACTGCCCTGTTATATTCAGCATTCCTAAAGGAAGATCTATATTTCATTTCCCATAGCTTAACCCATCTGAACAGCTTCTGCCAAGAGAACATTCAAGGTCTGGAGAAAATAGACTTCATGCAAATCCAAGAACTGCCTGTATTCTGTCACCCAGTCTGTAAGCTTATTCAGATTTCAAAAGTGAAATAGGCACATAAATACAATTTCTTACCAAAAAATGTATTTCACATACCTAAATCTATCTACAAATACCTTTAAGTATTACACTTACCTTATCTCTAGAAATTAAATATAAAACTGAAAGCTCATGATCAACTATGCCAAGAAGTGCCAATAATGGGAAGTGGTCTGAGCACAATTAAAATAAAAAATGTCTTTCTTTTCACCCTCAGCAATAACATAACAAACATAACATTTACAATACTTTTCATTAGCACAGGGAACACTACTCAATGCTCTATGGTGACCTAAATAGGAAAGAAATCTTAAAAAGAGTGGATATATGTATAACTGATTCACTTACAAACTAACACAACATTGTAAAGCAACTATACGTCATAAAAAATTCATTTAAAAAATTGTTTAAACCCTTTATAAAATTTGCATGTACTCCCCTGCCACAGGCCTGGCTTAATGCTTTCCACACAGTGGGAATGCACATATTTCAGATAACATTTTTCAAAAATTAGGCTAGTATGCAACTGATTGTAGACTAACACAATAACAGAGACTTTCTAAGTCATTTTCTCAACATCTCTCAATTTAGACAATGTCTACTTTTTAAAATTTAAGACCAATGACTAGTTATACTGCTTTCAGCTTTTCAAGTAAGAAATTGCCATACGGTTCAGAATGACAAGTCCATCAAATCTCTAAGATCTTTACATGAGAATAAATGAAAGTTTATCTGTCAATCAGAGGCTGATCTTTCAGGCCAAAAAAATGAAGAAACAATCTTATTGAAAACAAAAACAACAAAAAATTCTTTAAAAACAGTAACAAAAACTTTAAAAACTGAGCCACTGATTTTTCAGTGTATATTTGTCCTTCGGTATCCACACAGGGTATCTTGGTTCCAAGATCCACCATAGATACCAAAATCTGAAGATGCTCAAGTCCCATAGTCAGCCCTCCATATCCTCAGTTCTACATCCTGGGATTCAACCAACCACAGACTGAAATCCCCAGTATTGAATGGAGGAACACAGGGCCAACATAAAATTTAGCCAAATCACCCATTCATGTTCCTCCCTTTTGCCTTTTGGCTATTTTTTCACCACAGAATCCCAGAAATGTTCCTACTTACAAAATGTAAGTAAAAATCAGAAACTAATCTTTGCTCCTATTTTTAAATGCCAGAGGATCTGATAAAGAAAAAATCCAGAACAATTCCCTAAAATAACATTAATGACAACGTATAGAATTGTTCATATTATTTCTGCCTCACATAGAAGAAAATCAAGAATGATTTAAGATATAAAATAGATAACTAATAAGAACCTGCTGTTAAGGAACAGGGAACTCTACTCAATTCTCTGTAATGGCTGATATGGGAAAATAATTTTTAAAAAAGAGTGAATATATGTATAAATGATTCACTTTCCTGTACATCTGAAACTAACACAACATTGTAAATCAACTATAATAAAAGATTTTTTTTTAAAGAGTAGTATTGTGGATTTAACTCACTCAAGCATTACCTGTCAGATTATCCTTCACCTATGATTATGACTTGAGATGAATAACACTTCATACTGAGACAGTTCTGACACCCACTTGGATCTCTTTCATAGTAAATAATCAGAGAGCATCACACTTTTTAAAATTAATTCTTTATATCTATTATATGTATTCTTTGCAAGGGGGTTTTCACATAGCTTAAGATTCTCCTGAAAATAAATGTTTCTGTTATCTTACTATCTCATATGAACATAAAAGGCAAAATATTATAAACACCTACAAATTCAAAGACCTACAACAAATGACAATAGCAGCTAACATGAACTTCTTCCATTGTAATACTTGAACTAAATTAAAATGGTCATAATCACGTTTTTTTCTGGTAGCTCAAGGAGGTATTAATGTCTTGTGGTTAAGAACATAAGCTCTGGAGTCAAGACTCGGTTCAATTCCAGCTCCATCAATTACAATTTATATAACTGATCAATTTCTTTGCTCTCTCTATGCCTCACTTTTCTCATCTGTAAAATGGGGAACACCAAGTACTTATTCCATAGAGCTGTTTTGAAAATTAATTAAAATTACAAAGGTAGAGGTCAACAATAAGCACTCAATTTTAGTTATGATTATTATTCTTACACCAATATATACAAAAATTCAAGGCCCGTAAGAAAAACTGACCCTCGCATAAACTAGTTCTATTCAGAATGTTTATACATAATTAATTTGTTCACCCTAAAAGAAAGGGAGAAAATCCAAGTTCAATCTACAGTTTTAAATGCAGACTTTCTGAGATTTAGTAAAATCTAAAGATCATATTTAACTGTAAGGTACACCCTTCATGTAGAGCAACATGGGCACCTGATAATAACTAGCCAACAAGTTGTACTGGGTACCTCTAATGTGCCCAATATCAATTAAATGAAGGCTTACTGCACTCAAAACAATGAACACAAAGTCAGAAAACAAAGCCACAATCTTTACACAACTAGGGATCTATAATCTGAGAACTAAAGTCCATTTTTTCCCCTCAAAGGAAGGAAAACATCTTCCATCTGCTACTTTTTAATGCAGAAAATAGACATATAAGTATCATAGGTTCATTCCCAAATTCTATACACTAGCTAAAATGCTCTAAAAACATACATGCATGTGTGTGTGCTAAGTGGCTTTAGTCGTGTCCCACTCTTGCGACCCTCTGGACTGTAGCCCACCAGGCTCCTCTGTCCATGGGATTCTCCAGGCAAGAATACTGGAGTGGGTTGCCATGCCCTCCTCCAGGGGATCTTCCTCATCCAGGGATTGAACCAGCGTCTCTTATGTCTCCTGCATTAGCAGACAGGTTCTTTACAACTAGCGCCACCTGGGAAGCCCAAAAACATACATAAAAAAATAAAGTGAAGTCGCTCAGTCGTGTCCGACTCTTTGCGACCCCATGGACTATAGCCTATCAGGCTCCTCCATCCATGGGATTTCCAGGCAAGAGTACTGGAGTGGGTTGCCATTTCCTTCTCCAGAGGATCTTCCCGACCCAGGGATCAAACCCAGGTCTCCTGCATTGTAGGCAGATGCTTTGCCGTCTGAGCCACCAAGGAAATAAATACATACATACCTGTATACTATTAAGATGGTGGATATACACACACATATATATACACAAACATAAATATATACGATCCTAATAGTTACTCAAAATCACATTTTGCCAACTACATATGAACTTCTGGTCTATGCTCCCTGTAATTTTACTTTGCCATTAGGAGCCAAGAATACAACAGTAAAAAAATTACTGTATTCACAAGGGATGAAAAGTCAAATATCAACCTGCCTGAAATGCAACCCATTCACTTGTGTAAAAGTGGTATACATTCCATATTAACAATCCATATTTTTAGACACTATCAAGAGCCAAATTAGAAGCACAAGAGAAAAGCAGCCTCAACCTTATAATAAACGTGCTTGATTACTAAGAGGTGGCCTGCCACTCACCGCTTCCTTGGAATAGATTTTATTTCCCATCAAACCAAGTTAACGTGTTCCCCATCCCTCTTGGAATAAATAAATAAACAAAAATAAGGCCTAATTATTTTTGCTCAAAATTTGCCCATAAAATGGAGAAACATCTGATGACTGCCTTACCACCCATTAAAGCTGGACCACACAAAAAGTAGTACACTGGGGTCCTCTGAAAGCAAAACCCTGCGTTAGTACCTTTACCTCCGAGATAAATCCAGGGCTACGCTTCAGGATCTGGAGTAGAGAAGAAACACTGGCAAGACCCACCCATTCACCCCACAAAATGGGCTTGTCCCCAGGGTTTGCAGAAAAAAATAAAATTCCTCCAGGCTGGGGTATTCCCGTCTCCAGCAGTACAAACGCCACTGAGTCTTCCCAGGATCTCACATCCTCCCCACCGCCCCTCCCCCTCCTCCCACCTCTCGCCCCTCTTCTGCCTACCCCCTACCCTCTCTTCTTCCCCACGCGGTTCTAGGCCCAAAGATTAGGAAGAATTATCAGGATACCAAAAACCGCCTCCCACTTGGGGGTTTCAGTTCCACAGGCAGCGAAGAATAAACAGAGGAATTCAACTAAGCTCCGCGGGTTTGGAGAGGCTTGAGAAGGCGCCCGACAAACCAGGCCGCGCCCCCAGTCAACCCCTACCCCCTCCCCAACCCCGGGCTGGAGCCTTCTTCGAAGCCTCCTCACCTAAAGAGAAAACGATGCCTCTTTCCGCTCAGCAAAACACAGGCCTAACCCACCAAGCCAAATTTTTCCCAAACACCAGGTTCAGAAAACGCGTAGGCCGAGACAGCTGGGACCCGTGAGACGGAGTTGTGTTTTACCTCATGGGCTCAGCAGTCATGTTTTCGCTTCTACGCCCTGTAGGATTCAGCGACCGTAGGGCGCGACTCTGCCCTCCCCGGCACGCAATTAGGGTAGAATGCACCGGACCCTTAGTCGTCACTAGATCTGGCGCTGGATCCTCCCCACAGCTCAAAGGCCGGCACCGCTGCCACCGCCGCAGGAGCCGCGGAAACAAAGCGACGCCGCCGCCGCCGCCATTTTGTTGGGCCGAGGCTCAGGCCCAGAATTGGCGCGTCCTCCCTCTTCCTCTTTGAGTCGACCATTGGCTGCCTTATCTGCAGTGCAGATTCTTATTGGCTACAGAAATTCACCTTCTTTGGGGGCCTGTTGCTAAGGGGGTCTACGTCATTTGATCCCCTCCGCCTTTTCAAAGGGGGTCTAATTCAGTCCCATTGACTTGAAACTGCTAGTGACGTATTTTGACTTTATTGTGAAAATGCTTTTTAATCTATCCTCTTTTCCCTGACATATTGACAAAACAATAACAACAACATATGTTTATTGAGCGTTTAATATATACCCACACTATGTGTGTTAGTCCCTGGGTCATGTGGGATTCTGCGAGCCCGTGCACTGGAGCCCGCCTGTCACCTCTGTCGATGGAATTCTCTAGGCAAGAATACTAGAGTAGGTTGCCTTATCCTTCTCCAGGGGATCCTCCTGACGCAGGGATAGAACCTGGGTCTCCAGCATTACAGTCAGATTAGGTATTGTCTGAGCACCCAGCACTATCAGTTCAGTTCAGTGGTTCAGTTGTGTCCTACTGTGTGACCCCATGGACTGCAGCACACCAGGATTCCCTGTCCATCACCAACTCCTGGAGTTTACTCAAACTCATGTCCATCAAATCTGTGATGCCATCCAACCATCTCATTCTCTGTTGTCCCTTTCTCCTCCTTCTTTCAATCTTACCCAGCATCAGGGTCTTTTTCAATGGTCAGTTCTTCGCATCAGATGGCCAAAGTATTGTAGCTTCAGCTTTAGCACCAGTCCTTCCAATGAATATTCAGGACTGTTTTCCTTTAGGATTGACTGGTTGAATCTCCTTGCAGTCCAAGGGACTTTCAAGAGCCTTCTCCAACACCAGAATTCAAAAGCATCAATTCTTCAGCACTCAGCTTTTTTTATACTCCAACTCTCACATCCATACATGACTATTGGAAGAACCATGGCTGGGACTAGATGGACCTTTGTCGTCAAAGTAATGTCTCTGCTTTTTAATATACTGTCTAGGTTTGTCATAACTTTTTTTCCAAGGAGCAAGCCTCTCTTAATTTCATGGCTGCAGTCACCATCTGCAGTGATTTTGGGGCCCAAGAAAATGTTTAGATTGTTTTCCCATCTATTTGCCATGAAGCGATGGGACCAGATGCCATAATCTTCTTTTTAGGAATGTTGAGTTTTAAGCCAACTTTTTCACTCTCCTGTATCACTTTCATGATGAGGCTCCTAGTTCCTCTTCTCTTTCTCCCATAAAGGTGATGTCATCTGCATATCTGAGGTTATTGATATTTCTGCCTGCAATCTTGATTCCAGCTTGTGGCTCATCCAGTCTGGCATTTCGCATGATGTACTCGGCATGTAAGTTAAATAAGCAAGATGACAACATACAGTCTTTGCATAGGCCTTTCCCAATTTGGAACCAGCCCGTTGTTCCATTTTTGATTCTAACTGTAGCTTCTTGACCTGCATACAGATTTCTCAGGAGATAAGTAAGGTGATCTGGTATTCCCATCTCTTTAAGAATTTTCCACAGTTTGTTGTGATCCACACAGTCAAAGGCTTTAGCATCAGTGAAGCAGAAGAAATGTTTTTCTGGAATTCTATTGCTTTTTCTATGATCCAAAGGATGTTGGCAATTTGATCTCTGGTTTCTGTGCCTTTTCTAAATCCAGCTTGACCATCTGGAAGTTCTCGGTTCACAAACTGTTGAAGCCTGGCTTGGGGAATTTTGAGCATTACTTTGCTAGCATGTGAGATGCGTGTGACTGTGTGGTGGTTTGAACGTTCTTTGACATTGCCTTTTTATGGAATTGGAATGAAAACTGACCTTTTCCAGTCCTATGGACTGATCTCCTTTAGAATGGACTGGTTGGATCTCCTTGCTATCCAAGGGACTTTCAAGAGTCTTCTCCAACACCACAGTTCAAAAGCATCAATTCTTCAGTGCTCAGCTTTCTTTATAGTCCAACTCTCACATCCATACATGACTACTGGAAAAACCATAGCCTTGACTAGATGGACCTTTGTTGGCAAAGTAATGTCTCTGCTTTTGAATATGCTGTCTAGGTTGGTCATAACTTTCCTTCCAAGGAGTAAGCATCTTTTAATTTCATTGCTGCAATCGCCATCTGCAGTGATTTTGGAGCCCAGAAAAATAAAGTCAGCCACTGTTTCCACTGTTTCCCCATCTATGGTATTGGTATAAATATATAGAAAATGGAACAGAAAAGAAGGCCCAGAAATAAACCCTTGCATGTATGGCCAAATGATTTTCAATTAAGGTGCCAAGACTAAGAAAGACACAACTAAGAAAGGACAGTCTCTTCAATAAACGGTGTTGGGAAAATAAGATATCCAGTAGCAAAAAGTGAGGTAGTACCCTTATCTTAAAACGTATACAAGATTACTTCAAAATGGCTTAAAGACTTAAACTTGTAAAATTCTTAAAAGAAAACATAGGGGGAAAGCTTCAGGTCATTAGATTCAGCAACTGACTTCTTAAATGTGACAGCAAAACACAAGCAATACAAGTAAAATAGATAAATAAGACTATATCAGATTTTAAAATTTATTCACATCAAAGGAAACTACCAACAGTGTGAAATGACAACCTACAGAATGGAAGAAAATATTTGCAAATCCTATATGCAATAAGGATTTAATATTCAGAATATGTAAGGAACTTTTACAACTAAACAATAACAACAAATAAAAAATTTAAAAAGTTCAAAGGATCGAGGAGGAAAAAGCAACCCACTCCAGTATTCTCGCCTGGAAAATTCCATGGACAGAGAAGCGTGGCAGGCTACAGTCTATGGGGTCACAAAGAATCAGACACAGTGGAGTGACTGAGCACACAGGCACACATAACGGTTTTATTCCTGAAAGTGTGGAGATCTTATAGCAGAGTTGTAATTTATGTGCATTTTAATCTTTACTATTCAAAATGAGAAATAACATAAATCAGATTGGTACCTTTCTGTTCTAACTGGAACTTGTGAAGGTGGAAGAAATTTATTGATACAGTGACATTATGATGAGATTACAAAGTTATGTAACTTCCTTAAATATTACTTGCAGCTACTCATCATCCACTGAATAAAGGAGAAGGAGGTAAGGCAGGGCTGGGGCAGCTCACATTTATTAAATTTCTACTCTATTGGGCATGTGCTAGACACATCTACATGTATGCTTTCATTTTTAATATGTGAGGAAATGTAGCAGTACAGGAAGTAGAGCAAAAACAAGAAGCACTATGCACAAATTTATCTTTTTTTTTTTTATAGATGGTCAACATTTTAAACTTTTTATATTCTTTTTCATCCACTTTTGGCCAACCAAATCTTTTGATTGTTCCCAGCTCTCTGAGTCACAACTACCTGGGATTGCTGTGTAGCACTTATGTGACCAGAGGGACATTTAGTGGGTTTTTTATTGAGGGGGGATTGGGGAATTAGACTTTAAGTCCTCAGAAGACTATAGTTAATGGTAGTGTATTATATACTTTAAATTTTGCTAAGAGGGTAAAAAGTCTTAATGACCTGTATAATCATGATGGTGTGGTCACTCACGCAGAGCCAGACATTCTGGAGTGTGAAGTCAAGTGGGCCTTAGGAAGCACCGCTATCAATAAAGCTAATGAAGGCAATGTAATCCAAGCAGAGCCATTTAATATCCTAAAAGATGATACTATCAAAGTGCTGCACTCAATATGTCAGCAAATTTGAAAAACCCAGCAGTGGCCACAGGACTGGAAAAGGCAGTCCTCATCTCAATTCCCAAGAAGGGCAGTACTAAAGAATGTTCAAACCACCAGGCAGTTGACCCATCTCCCATGCTGGTAAGGTTATGTTCAAAATCCTACATGCTAGGCTTCAGCATTATGTGGACTGAGAACTTTCAGATGTTCAACCTTGCTTTAGAAAAGACAGATAAATCAGAGATCAAATTGCCAACATTCACTGAATCATAAAGAAAGCAAGGGAATGCCAGAAAAACATCTACCTCTGTTTCATTGACTACACTAAAGCCTTTGTGTGGATCATCTACCTCTGTTTCATTGACTACACTAAAGCCTTTGACTGTGTGGATCATAAAAAACTGTGGAAAACTCTCAGTAAGAGATAGGAATCATTTCAGTTCAGTCATTTAGTCATGTCCAACTCTTTGAGACTCCATGGACTGCAGCACGCCAGGCTCCCCTGTCCATCATCAACCCCTGGAGCTTGCTTAGACTCATGTCAGTGATGCCATCCAACCATCTCATCTTCTGTTATCCCCTTCTCCTCCGGCCTTCAGTCTTTCTAAGCATCAGGGTATTTTCCAGTGAATCAGTTCTTCATATCAGATGGCCAAAGTATTAGAGCTTCAGCTTCAGCATCAGTCCTTTCAATGAATATTCAGGACTGATTTCATTCAGGATGAACTGGTTTGATCTTTTTGCTGTCCAAAGGACTCTCAGTAGTCTTCTCCAACACCACAATTCAAAAGCATCAATTCTTTGGCACTCAGGTTTCTTTATGGTCCAACTCTCACATCCATACACGACTCCTGATCGCTTTGACTAGATGGACCTTTGTCAGTAAAGTAATGTCTCTGCTTTTTAATATGCTGTCTAAGCTTGTCATAACTTTTCTTCCAAGGAGCTAGCATCTTTTAATTTAATGTTTGTAACACTGTACAGGAAGCAGTGATCAAAACCATCCCCCAAAATAAGAAATGCAAGAAGGCAAAGTGGTTGTCTGAGGAGGCCTTACAAATAGCTGAGAAAAGAAGAGAAGTGAAAGACAAAGAGATGGGAATACCAGACCATCTCACCAGTCTCCTGTGAAACCTGTGTGTGGGTCAAGAAGCAACAATTTGAGTCCTGTATGGAACAACTGGTTCAGGATTGACAAAAGAGTATAACAAGACTATTTTTATTGTCACCCTGTTTATTTAACTTATACACAGAGCACATCATGAGAAATGCTGGGCTGGATGAGTTACAAGCTAGAATCAAGATTGCCAGGAGAAACATCAACAAACTCAGATATGCAGATGATACCACTCTAACAACAGAAAGTGAAGAGGAACTAAAGAGCCTCCTGATGAGGCTGAAGGAGGAGAATGAAAAAGCCAGCATAAAACTAAATATTAAAAAAAAAACAAAAAACTAAGATCATGGCATCCAGCCCCATCTCTTCATGGCAAATAGAAGGGGAAAATGTAGAAGCAGTGACAGATTTCCTCTTCTTGGGCTCTAAAATCGCTATAGATGGTGACTGTAGCCATGAAATTAGGAGATGACTGCTTCTTGGCAGGAAAGCTATGACAAACCTAGACAGTGTGTTAAAAAGCAAAGACATCACTTGGCAGACAAAGGTCCATATAGTCAAGGCTGTGGTCTTTCCAGTAGTCATGTACAGTTGTGAGAGCTGAACCATAAAGAAGGCAGAGCACCGAAGAACTGCTGCTTCTGAACTGTGGTGTTGGAGAAGACTCTTCAGAGTCCCTTGGACTGCAAGGAGACCAAACCAGTCAATCTTAAAGGAAATCAACCGTGAATTCTCATTGGAAGGACTGATGCTGAAGCTGAAGCTCCAATACCTTGGCCATCTGATACAAACAGCTGACTCATTTGAAAAGACCTTGATGCTGGGAAAGATTGAAAGCAGAAGAAGAGGGCAATAAAGGATGAGGTAGCTGGATGGCATCACCGATGCAATGAACATGAACTTGGGCAAACTCCAGGAGGTGGTGAGAGACAGGAAAGCCTGGCATGCTGCAGTCCATGGAGACACAAAGAGTCAGACACAACTTGGCAAATGAACAACAAAGGACTTGAATAGGCAATTTTCTAAAGAAGATATACAAATGGCCAACAAACATGAAAACATGCTCAACACCACTAATCATAAGAGAAATTCAAGGGACTTCCCAGATGGTACAGTGGCTAGGGCTCTGTGTTCCCAATGGAGGGGCCTCAGGTTCAATTTTTAGTCAGAGAACTGGATCTCACATGCTGAAACTAAAAGACCAGGTGAAAACAAATAAATAAAAAATTTTGTAACTATAGTCAAAACTCCTTTAAAAAAAATAAATGCTGGTAAGGATGTGGTATAAAGATCCTTCTTGTGCACTGTTACTGGAAATATAAAATGGTGAAGCTGCTATTGAAAACAATATGGAGGTTCCTCAAAAAGTTTAAAAGAGAATTACCATATGATCCAACAATTTCACTTCTGGGTATATACTCAAAATAATCAACAGGATCTTGAACAGATAAATGCCCACTGATATTCACTGTAGCATTATTCACATTAGTTAGGGGGTGTGAGCAATACAAATGCACATTGGCACATGAATGGATAAAGAAAATGGAATATTATGAAGCCTTAAAAAGGAAATTTTTTTCATACCCTGCATAGATGAACCTTGAGGCTATTATGCTAAGCAAAATGTCAGTCATAAAGGTCAAACACTGTGTGATTCCACTCATATGAAGTATTTAAAAACTTTTTTTCATTTCATTATTTTGCCATACTACTTGGCATGTGGGATCTTAGTTCCTCAAGCAGGGATTGAACTAGCATCCCCTGCAGAGGAATCATGGAGTCTTAACCACTGGACCACCAGGGAAGTTCCATATGAAGTATTTTAAATAGTCAAATCAAATAAATAGAATGTAGAAAACTGATTGAAAGGATTGGGGAGATGGGTGGGAGAGAGGGGCATTCGTTTTTAATGGGTATAATGTTTCAATCTTTCAAGATTAAATAGTCTTAGAGATCACAACAATCTAAGTATACTCAACACTGCTGAATGCTACACTTAAAATGGTAAATTTAATATTCTATGCTTTTTAAACCACAATAAAATACTTTTTTAAAAAGACAGATATACATGTGCATACATGTGATTTTTTTCTAGTTATATTGTTAAATTAAAAAAAAAAAAGCAAGTTGCATAATGCTGTATGTTAATACTTGTGTTGGAGAGTGAGGGGGCTTCCCAGGTAGCACTAGTGGTGATGAACCTGCCAGCCAATGCGGGAGACAAGAGATATGGGTTTGATCCCTCACTCAGGTAGATCCCCTGGAGGAGGACACAGCAACCTACTCCAGTATTCTTGCCTGGAGAATTCCATGGACAGAGGAGCCCGGCAGGCTACAGTCCATAGGGTTGCAAAGAATTGGACACGACTGAAGTGTCCTAGCATGCATGCACAAAAGTGAGAGGAAGAGAAAGATCCACAGAGTGACAGTGAGAGAGGATAAGAAGCAAAACAACTCTGAAAGAATGAAAATTATACTTAATAATAGTGATTACCTGGGAAAGGTAATCTGGGAGCAGGGGGAACAGGACAGGATGAAACTTCACTATACTTCACTATATACTCTTTATGCCTTTATATTTTATCACTATGTGTGGGTATATTTCCTGTTCAAAAAATGAATGTTAATTGAAAATGAAGACAGTGTGATATTGGTAAAAGAACAGACAAATAGATCAATGGAGGAACAGAGAGCCTAGAAATAATCCCACACAACTAGAGTCAATTGATATATGACAAAGGACCAAACGCAATACAGTGGAAGAAAGAAAAGTCTTCAACAAAAGGAGCTAGCAGAGTTGAACATCCATATGCAAAGTAAATGAGTCTAGACACAGACCTTACAAATTCCACAAGAATTAACTCAAAGTAGATCATGAATTGAAATTAAAAGCACAAAACTATCAAATGTCTATAAGATAAAATAGAAACTCTAGGTGACCATGAGTTTGGCAATGACTTCTTTTTTTAAATACAACTGAAAAAGTATGATTCATGAAAGAAAAATTTGTAATTTGGACTTTATTATAACTAAAAACTTCTACTCTACAAAAGACACGGCTAAGAGAATGAAAAGATTAGCCACAGACTGGGAGTAAATATTTGCAAAACATATCTGATAAAGAACTGATATCCAAAATACACAAAGAACTCTTACAATTCAACAGTAAGAAAATAAAGACCCAATTTTAAATGGTCAAAAGAATCAAAGAGACACCTCATCAAAGAAGATATAATGATACCAAATAAGCTTATGAAAAAATGTTCAACATTACATAACATTCAGTTCAGTTCAGTTCAGTTGCTCAGTCGTGTCCGACTCTTTGGGACCCCATGAATCGCAGCACGTCAGGCCTCCCTGTCCATCTCCAACTCCCGGAGTTCACTCAAACTCACATTCATCCAGTCGGTGATGCCATCCAGCCATCTCATCCTCTGTCGTCCCCTTCTCCTCCTGCCCCCAATCCCTCCCAGCATCAGAGTCTTTTCCAATGAGTCAACTCTTCGCATGAGGTGGCCAAAGTACTGGAGTTTCAGCTTTAGCATCATTCCTTCCAAAGAACACCCAGGGCTGATATTCTTTAGAATGGACTGGTTGGATCTCCTTGCAGTCCAAGGGACTCTCAAGAGTCTTCTCCAACACCACAGTTCAAAAGCATCAATTCTTCAGCGCTCAGCCTTCTTCACAGTCCAACTCTCACATCCATACATGACCACTAGAAAAACCATAGCCTTAGGGAATTGCAAATTAAAAGAACAATGTGATACCACTACACAGTTATTAGAAAGACTAAAATCCAAAACACTGATGACACCAAAAGCTAATGACAACATGGAGCAACAGAAATTCCCATTCATAGAAAATGGTGCAGCCACTTTGGAAAGTTTCTTACTAAAACTAAGTTAAAAATACTTTTACCATATGACCCCATACTTGCAAGAATGAATGCATGAATGAATTGAAAACTGACATCCAGACAAAAACCTGCACACAGATGTTTATACCAACTTTATTAATAGTTGCCAAAACCTGGAAGCAACCAAGATGTCCTTCACTAGACTGTGGTGCAACAATACAGTGGTATATCATTCAGTCCTGAAAGAAATTAGATATCAAGCAACGAAAATACATGGAGGAAACATAAAAGCCTATTACTAAGGGAAAGAAGCCAATCTGGAAAGGCTATATACTGGGACATCCCTGGCAGTCTGATAGTTAAGACTCCATGCTTCCAATGCAAGGGACATGTGTTTGATCTTTGGTTGGGAAATTAAGATCCCACATGCCTTGGGCCATGGCCAAATAAAAGAATGAAAAATAAAAATTAAAACATTTTTAACTGTTTAAAAATTATCAAAAAATATTAAAAGGCTATATACTGTATGATTCCAACTATCTGATATTCTAAAAAAGGCAAAACTGTGGAGACAGTAAAAGGATCAGTGGTTGTCAGGGGTTGTTTCGGGAGGGATATATGAATAGGAAGACCACAGAAGATTTTTAGAGCAATGAAAATATTTGGTATAGTACTATAGTGCAAAGAAATAGAAGAAAACAATAGACTGGGAAAGACTAGAGATCTCTTCAAGAAAATTAAAGATACCAAGGGAACATTTCATGCAAAGATGGGCACAAAAAAGGACAGAAGTAGTATGGACCTAACACATGCAGAAGATATTAAGAAGAGGTGGCAAGAATACACAGAAGAACTATACAAAAAAGATCTTCAAGACGCAGATAGTTACAATGGTATGATCACTCATCTAGAGTCAAACATCCTGGAATGTGAAGTCAAGTGGGCCTTAGGAAGCATCACTATGAACAAAGCTAGTGGAGGTGATGGAATTGCAGTTGAGCTATTTCAAATCCTAAAAGATGATGCTGTGAAAGTACTGTGCTCAATATGCCAACAAATTTGGAAAACCCAGCAGTGGCCACAGGACTGGAAAAGGTCAGTTTTCATTCCAATCACAAAGAAAGGCAATGCCAAAGAATGCTCAAACTACCACACAATTGTACTCATCTCACATGGTAGGAAAGTCATGCTCAAAATTCTCCACGCCAGGCTTCAACAGTACATGAACCATGAACTTCTGATGTTCAAGCTTGTTTTAGAAAAGGCAGAGGAACCAGAGATCAAATTGCCAACATCTGCTGGATCATTGAAAAAGCAAGAGAGTTCCAGAAAAACATCTATTTCTGCTGTATTGACTATGCCAAAGCCTTTGACTGTGTGGATCACAACAAACTGTGGAAAATTCTTAAAGAGATGGTGCAGACCACCTGGCCTGACTCTTGAGAAATCTGTATGCAGGTCAGGAAGCAACAGTTAGAACTGGACATGGAACAAGACTGGTTCCAAACAGGAAAAGGAGTATGTCAAGGCTGTATATTGTCACCCTGATTATTTAATTTCTATGCAGAGTACATCATGAGAAACGCTGGGCTGGATGAAGCACAAGCTGGAATCAAGGTTGCTAAGAGAAATATCAATAATCTCAGATATGCAGATGACACCACCCTTATGGCAGAAAGCGAAGAACTAAAGAGCCTCTTGATGAAAGTGAAAGAGGAGAGTGAAAAAGTTGCCTTAAAGCTCAACATTCAGAAAACTTTGATTGTGACATGTGGTCCCATCACTTCGTGGCAAATAGATGGGAAAACAATGGACAGAGTGAGAGACTTTATTTTGGGGGGTTCCAAAATCATTGCAGATGGTGACTGCAGCCATGAAATTAAAAGACGCTTACTCCTTGGAAGAAAAGTTATGACCAACCTAGATAGCATATTCAAAAGCAGAGACATTACTTTGCCAAAAAAGGTCCGTCTAGTCAAGGCTACGGTTTTTCCAGTAATCATGTATAGATGTGAGAGTTAGACTATAAAGAAAGCTGAACGCTGAAGAATTGATGCTTTTGAACTGTGAAGACTCTTGAGAGTCCCTTGGACTGCAAGGAGATCCAACCAGTCCATCCTAAAGGAAATCAGTCCTGAATATTCATTGGAAGGACTGATGCTAAAGCTGAAACTCCACTACTTTGGCCACCTGATGCAAAGAACTGACTCATTCGAAAAGACGCTGATGCTGGGAAAGATTGAAGGTGGAGGAGAAGGGAATGACAGAAAGTGAGATGCTTGAATGGCATCATTGACTCAATGGACATGAGTCTGAGTAAACTCCAGGAGTTGGTGATGGACAGGGAGGCCTGGCGTGCTGCGATCCATGGGGTCACAAAGAGTTGGACACGACTGAGCAACTGAACTGAACTGACTGACTGTAATAGTAGATACATGTCATTATACATTTGTTCAAACCCATAGAATGTACAACACCAAGAATGAACCCTCATGTAACTTATGGATTCTGGGTGATAATGATGTGTCAATGTAAGTTTATCAATTATCACAAGAATATCACACTAATTCAAATAATAATAGGAGAAACTGGGGGAGGGGATAAGGTGATGTATGACAAAGCTCTGTTTTCCTGTAAAACTAAAACTGCTTGAAAAAATAAATTCCATTTAAAATGAATATAATTAAAAATCATAAAATAGCAATTCATTTTTTCTCATAGAACTGTCTAGTTTTTTTATTTTTTATTTTTGGCTGTGCTTGGTTTTTGTTGCTGCATGAGTTTTTCTCTAGTTTTGGTCAGCAAGGGGTACTCTCTAGTTGTGGTGTGCAGTCTTATTGTGGTGACTTATAGCATAGGCTCGGAGAAGGCAATGGCACCCCACTCCAGTACTCTTGCCTGGAAACTCCCATGGACGGAGGAGCCTGGTAGGCTGCAGTCCATGGGATCGCTAAGAGTCAGACATGACTGAGCGACTTCACTTTCACTTTTCACTTTCAAGCATTGGAGAAGGAAATGGCAACCCACTCCAGCGTTCTTGCCTGGAGAATCCCAGGGACGGAGGAGCCTGGTAGGCTGCTGTCTACAGGGTCACACAGAGTCGGACACGACTGAAGTGACTTAGCAGCAGCAGCAGCATAGCATAGGCTCAGTAGTTGCGGTGCATGGGCTTAGTTGCTCCTTGACATATGGGATCTTCTAGGACTAAGGATTGAACACGTGTCTCCTGCATTGGTAGGCAGATTGTTTACAACTGAGCCATGAGGGAAGCCCCTATCTAGTTTTTGTTTTTCATTTTTTTTAACATAAATTAAAATAACCTCTCCATTCACATTATGAAAATTATATGGAAGAACAGAATATTTAAAAGTAAACCAGGGACAATCTTCCAGTTATAAAATAAATGAGTCATGGGATTGTAATGCATACCATGATGACTATAGTTCATAATACTGTATTGCATATTTGAAGCTTGCTAAGAGTAAATCTTGAAAGTTTTCATCACATGAAAAGAAATGGTAACTACATATGTTGATGGATACCAATTAGACTTATTGTGGTGATCATTTTACAATATCCCAAAATATCATATCATATTGTTCACCTGAAACTAATATCGTATGTCTATTTTACCTCAATTTTAAGAAGTATACCAGACAAGATTAATCTTATAGCTCCAAATGAAATAATGTTTCTTTCTCATAAACCAATGGGAGTTGAATAAATTGTGCAATATTTTATGAAGAATCTAAACCTAAGGCAATTTAATAATTTGTTGGTGTCTTAAAAAAGCTAATATTTTATTTGGTGATTTTCTGTTGTTTTTATATTCTCTATTTTGTATATCTTCATTCTAATCTAATCTTTAGCATTTTTTTCCTTCTGCTAAATTTGGATATTACTTCTGTAAATCTTCTATATCTGCTGCTGCTGCTGCTAAGTTGCTTCAGTCGTGTCCGACTCTGTGCGACTCCAGAGATGGCAGCCCAGCAGGCCCCTCCATCCATGGGATTTGCTAGCCAAGAGTACTGGAGTGGGGTGCCATTGCCTTCTCCATCTTCTATATCTAGTTTCTACTATACCTATAGTTTCTTAATTTCTTTGTTGTTGTCCAGTCGCTAACTTGTGTCAAATTATGTCCTCTTTTCTAGAAGCTGTAATGTTAGGTTATTGATTTGAGATTGATTTGATATTTTTCTTCTTTTTAATGTAGGCATTTACAGATATAATTTTCCCTCTGTTATGCTTTCACTGTATTCCATGTTATTGTATGTTCTTGTTTTCACTTATCTCAAAGTATTTTCTAATTTCCTTTGTGGTTTCTTCTTGACTCATTGATTGTTTAATATTATACTATTAGTACTATTCTACATATTCATGAATTTTACACATTTTCTTTTGTTATTAATTTCTGGTTTGTTACATTGTAATCATGGAAGATATTTGGTATGACTTCAATCTTTAAAATTTATGTTTATTATTACCATACTGTCTTGTTGAAATGACCCCTTAATCAATACATAATGTCATTTTTTTGGTCTCATAACAATTTTTGATTAAAAGTCTATTTTTCCTGATATCAATACAGCTACACAAGCTCCCCTTGGTTACTATATTTTACATGGAATATCTTTTTCCATCCTTTAATTTTTGATCTATTTGTGTCTGCATCTAAAGTGAATCTCAAGGGAGAGGACATACATATGCTGCTGCTGCTAAGTCACTTCAGTCATGTCCGACTCTGTGCGACCCCAGAGACGGCAGCCCACCAGGCTACCCCGTCCCTGGGATTCTCCAGAGTGGGTTGCCATTTCCTTCTCCAATGCATGAAAGTGAAAAGTGAAAGTGAAGTCGCTCAGTCCTGTCCGACTCTTAGCGACCCCATGGACTGCAGCCGACCAGGCTCCTCCGTCCATGGGATTTTCCAGGCAAGAGTACTGGAGTGGGGTGCCATTGCCTTCATACATATACTGATAGCCAATTCATGTTGATATATGGCAATTATCCTCCAATTACAAATAAATTAATTTAAAAAATAAAGGGAGTCTTCTTACTCACAGACTTAGAAAAAGAACTTATGGTTGCAAGGAGGAAGGGATAATTATAGACTTTGAGAAGCTCATGTACACACTGCTATATTTAAAATGGATAACCAAAAAGGACTTATCATATAGCACGTGGAACTCTGTTCAATGTTATGTGGCAGCCTGGATAGGAGAGAGGTTTGGGGGGAGAATGGATGCATTTGTTGCAGGAAGGGGCCCCCTTCCAGGGCCCAAAAGCTCACTCAGAAATGAATTGTCCAAGGAGACACATGTGCTGACAAAGCAAGAGATTACTGGGGAGGGGCACCCAGGCAGAGAGCAGTAGGGTAAGGGAACCCAGGAGAACAGCTCTGCCACATGGCTCACAGTCTTGGGTTTTATGGTGATTGGATTAGTGTCCAGGTTGTCTTTGGCCAATCATTCTCATTCAGAGGCCTTCCTGGTGGCCCACGCATTTCTCAGCCAAGATGGACGCCAGCGAGAAGGATTCTGAGAGGTGGATGGGCACGTGGTGTCACCTTTTGACCCTTCCTGAACTCTTCCAGTTGGTGGTGGCTTATTAGTTTCATGTTCTTTACCAGGACCTCCTGTCATAAAACAAGTCATGCACATGGTAACTATGGTGCCTGGCCAGGGTGAGCAGTTTCAGTCAGTGTACTTCCCCTAACACATGTATACGTATGGCTGAGTTCCTTCACTGTTCACCTGAAACTAACACAACATTTTTGATTGGCTATACACCAATACAAAATATTAATAGGAAGTTTAAAGTTCAGAAAAATAAATAAATAGAGTCTCTTCTCACAGATATAGAGAACAAACTAGTGGTTACCAGTGGGGAGAAAGAAGCTGAAAGGGGCACTTCAAGGCTAGGGGATTAAGAGGTATAAGCTATTCTGTATAAAATAAGCTACAAGAATATATTTTACAACTTGGGGAATATAGCAAATATTTTACAATAACTATAAATAGAGTATAATCATTAACAGTTGTGAATCACTATATTCTACACACCTGTAATAGAGATGGGAATACCAGACGACCTTACCTGTCTTCTGAGAAAGCTGCATGCGGGTCAAGAAGCAACCATTAGAACCAGGTATGGAACAACTGACTAGTTCGAAATTGGGAAAGGAGTATGACAAGGCTGTATATTGTTATCCTGCTTATTTAACTTATATGCAGAGTACATCATTGGGAAATGCCAGGCTGAATGAATCACAAGCTAAAGTCAAGATTTCCAGGAGAAACATCAACAACCTCAGATATGCAAATAACACCACTAATAGCAGAAAGAGAAGAGGAACTAAAGAGTCTCTTGATGAGGGTGAAAGTTAGGTCGCTCAGTCGTGTCCGACTCTTTGCGACCCCCGTGGACTGTAGCCTACCAGGCTCCTCCGTCCATGGGATTCTCCAGGCAAGAATACTGGAGTGGGTTGCCATTTCCTTCTCCAGGGATGAGAGTGAAAGAAGAGTGAAAAAGCTGGCTTGAAACTCAGAATTTAAAAAACGAAGATCATGGCATCCAGTCCCATCACTTCATGGAAAATGGATGGGGAAAAAGTGGAAGCAGTGATAGATTTTAATTTCTTAGGCTCCAAAATCACTGCAGACAGTGACTGCAGCCATGAAATTAAAAGACACTTGCTCCTTGGAAGGAAAGCTATGACAAATGTAGACAGAGTATTAAGAAACAGAGACATCACAATGCCAACAAAAGTCCATATAATCAAAGCTATGGTTTTTCCAGTAGTCATGTACAGATGTACAGATGTGAGAGTTGGACCATAAAGAAGGCTGAGTGCTGAAGAATTGATGCTTTCAAATTGTGGTGCTGGAGAAGACTCTTGAGAGTCCCTTGGACAGCAAGGAGATCAAACCAGTCAATCGTAAAGGAAATCACCCTGAATATGCATTGGAAGGACTGATGCTGAAGCTGAGGCTCCAATACTTTGGCCACCTGATACAAAGAGCCGGCTTGTTGGAAACGACCCTGATGCTAGGAGGAATCAAAGACAAAAGGAGAAGGGGGTGGCAGAGGATGAGATGGTTAGATAGCATCATCGACTCAATGGACATGAATTTGATCAAACTCCAGGAGATAGTGGAGGACAGACAGAGGAGCCTGGTGTACTACAGTCCATGGAGTAACAGAGTCAGACGTGACTTAGAGACTCAACAATAACAACAACATATAATGTTGTATAGCAACTATACTTCAATGAAGAAAAAAATGAGTCTCTTGTAGACAGCCTATATTTGGATAGTGGGTTTTGTTGTTGTTATTAAATTTATTTTGTTTTTGGCTGCACTGGGTCTTCATTGCTGCTCATGGGCTTTCTCTAGTTGTGGTAGTGAGGACTACTCTCTAGATACAGTGCTCAGGCTTCTCACTGCCGTAGCTTCTCAATGCAGAGTGAGGGTTTTAGGAACGTGGGCTTCAGTACCTGCAGCATGTGGGCTCTAGAACACGGGCTGAGTAGTTGTGGCACACAGGCTTAGTTGCCCCACAGAATATACAATCTTTCCAGACCAGGAATTGAACCCTAACCCTAACCTGAATTACTAGGCAGATTCATAACCACTAGATTGCCAGGGAAGTCCTACATTTAAGTAATTAGTGATAAGGAAAAACTAACTTCTGCTATTTTGCTATTTGTTTTCTATACGTCGTATATACTCTTTTCTTCAGTTCCTCCATTACGTCTTAGTTTTGCATTTAATTGATCTTTTGGGAGTGCATCATTTTAATTCCTTTGTCATTTCATTTTCTTTATACTTCTACATTATTTTCATAGTGGTTGTCCTGGGAACTACAATAAGTCTCTGAAATTTATACAATCTAGTGTGAATGAATGCCAGCTTAACTTCAACAGTATGTAAAACTGATCCCATACAGCTCCATTTTTCCTCTTTTATGTTGTTACCATCAAACTTACATCTTTAAACTTTGTGTGTTCATTAACTAATCTGTGATTTTTGTTTTATGCACATTCTTTTAAATTATGTAAGAAAATAGTTATTAACCAAGAATGCAATAATATTGGCTTTTATAATTACCTGTGTATCAGTGTCCTTTATTTCCTCAAACGGCTTTGAGTTAATGTCTAGTATACTTTAATTTCAGCCTGAAGGCTTTAACAAGTCTTGTTGGACAGATCTACTGGAAATCAACTTTCTCAGCTTTTCTTTATCTGCCAGTGTCTTCATTTTTCCTTTATTTAATTATTTATTTGGGGGCTGCAACTTGTGGCATGTGAGATCTTAGTTCTCAGACTAGAGATCAAACCCATGCACTCTGCAGTGGAAACACTGAGTCATAACTACTTGGACCACCAGGGAAGTTCTTTCTTTAATTTTTAAAAGATTGTTGAGGGAGGACTTCCCTAGGGGTACAGAGACTAAGAATCCGCCTTGCAATGCAGGGAAGGCAGGTTTGATCCCTGGTTGGGGAACTAGGATCCCACATGTTGGGGAGCAACTAAGCCTGTGTGTTGTAACTACTGAAGCCCATGCAAGGCAACTAGAAAGTCGTTGCGCTGCAGTGAAAGATCCACATGATGCAATGATCTCTCCTGCGGCCACTGTGATCTGAAGCTGCCAAATCAGTAAATAAATAAATATTTTTAAAAGATAATTATGCCAGATATAGAATATCTTTTTCATTCAGCACTTTAAATATGTCATCTCACTGCTTTCTGACTTCCTTGGTTTCTAATGAGAAATTGGCTGTTAATATTTTTTTCTTTAAAATTTTTATTTTCTATAGATATAGTTGATTAACCATGTTCTGATAGTTTTAGGTGAACAGAGAAGGGATTTGGCCTTATATATACATGTATCCATTTTCCCCAAAACTTCCCTGTCATCCAGGATGCCACATAACATTGAGCAGAGTCCCATGTGCTATAAAGTAGGTCCTTGTTGGTTATCCATTTTAAATATAGCAGTGTGTACATGTCCATCCCAAACTCCCTAACTATCTCTTCCCCTCGTATGTCCCACTGGTTACCCTAAGTTCGTTCTCTAAGTCTGTGAGTCTCTTTCTGCTTTGTAAGTTCATCTGTATCATTTCTTTCTAGATTCCACATATAAGGGATGTCATATGTTTCTCCTTCTCTGTCTGACTTCAGTCAGTATGACAATCCCTAGGTAGGCCCATCTATGTTGCTGCAAGTGACATTATTTCATTCTTTCTAATGGCTGAGCAATATTCCATTGGGCTTCTCTGGTGGCTCAGTATAAGGAATCTGCCTGCCAATGCTGGAGACGTGGGTTCGATCCCTGGATCAAGAAGATCCCTTGAAGGAGGAAATGACAACCCACTCTAGTATTCTTGCCTGGGAAATCCCAGGGACAGAGGAGCCTGGTGGGCTACAAGAGTCAGACATTACTTAGCGACTAAAACAACAATATTCCATTGTATATATGTACACCTTCTTTAGCATTCCTCTGTCGATGGACATTTAGGTTGCTTCTGTGTCTTGGCTATTGTAAACAGTGCTGCAGTGAACACTGGTGTGCATGTATCCTTTAGGATCATGTTTTTCTTATATGCCCAGGAGTGGGATTGCAGGGTCATATGGTAGATCTTAGTTTTTTAAGGAACTTGCATACTATTCTCCATAGTGGCTGTACCAATTTACAATCCCACCAACAGCGTAGAAAGGTTCTCATCTATTCATGTCCTCTCCAGCATTTATTGTGAATTTTTTGCTGATAGCCATTCTCACTGGTGTGAGGTGATATCTCATTGTAGTTTTGATTTGCATTTCTCTAATAATTAGCGATGCTGAACATCTATTCATGTGAGAAATTGGCTACTAATCTTCTTGAGGATCTAAGTGAAAAATCACTTCTCTCTTGGTACTTTCTAGATTCTCTGTCTTTCTTGGTATGGATCTCTGTGTTTATTTTACTTAGTTTGACGATCTTCTTATATGTGTAAATTCATGTCTTCCGTCAAATTTTGGAAGGTTTTGGCCATCATTTCATTTTTTTTGTTCTGCCTTTTCTCTCTCTCTCCTGCTGGGACTCTCAATTATTTGTATACTGGTGTATTTGATGTTGTCCCTCAGGTCTCTAGGTTCTGTCCATTTTCTCCATTCTTGTTTTTTAATTGTTTCTCTGACAGGATAATTGTAATTGACTCATATTCATGTTCACTATTTATTTCTTCTATCAGCATAAATGTATTTCTGAAGCCCTCTAGTAAATTGTTTTTCATTAATGTATCTTTCAGACCAAGAATTTCTATTTTTTATATCTTTTTTTTCCTCAAGAGTAATGTGTTCTACTTTTTCCAGCTTTATTGATATAATTGACAGATAATGTTGTGTAAGTTTAAGGTGTGCAACATGATTATTTGATATACACATATATATTATGAAATACCACAATAAGGTTAACACATCCTTTACCTCACATAATTACCATTTTGTTGTTATTTCTATTTCTTTATTGATATTCTCTGTTTCATGAGACATTGTTTACCTTGTTTCCTTTAGTTTTTTGGACATGATTTGCTTTAGCTTTCTGAACATATTTTAGGTAGCTGATTTAAAATATTTTTCCTGTATGTCCATTGATTGTCTGGGCTTCTTCAGGTATGGTTTTTAATAATTTCCTTTTTTTCCCTGTGAATAGGCCATACTCTCTTATTCCTTCATCTATCTCATAATTTTTTGTTGTTGAAAATTGTACATTTTGAGTATTATAATGTGATAACTCTTGAAATCAGATTCTTCTTCTTTCCCATTGTTTGTTTCTGGATGTTGCAACTTATAGGCTTTGCTTAGTGAACTTCCTAAACTATTTTTGTAAAGACTGTATTCTTCATCATATGTGGACATTGAAATCTGTTTCAATAGCTTAGCAGTCACCTAATGATATGAGAGTGATTTCCTTAAACACGTGGAGGCAAAACAAAAAAATGTCTTTCAGACTTTGTAGATTGGCCCTGTTTTGGTACAGTCCTGTAACACAGCCAGTCTTTTTACAACTCTGCCTTAGCTTTCACTTCCTGCTAGAACCGAGCATAAATATTAGAGGTGAAAGCTTACGGAACTATCAAGCCTATTCTGGGCATGCATCCTATTATGGGGATACAAAGCTTTTGTTTCCCAAAGTTAAGTCTCTCCTCAGCTTTTGGTCCCAGACTTTTGACACATTATTATGTACCACAACTAGAATGTTTTGCCCTGAGCAGCAGTGGCTTGTTCATTTGTCTTTTAATATTTTTGAGGAACATGCTGTGTGAACAGCTGCTTGCCTGCCCTGAATGACTTCCGAGTTAGACAAAATTAAGGCAAGCCTCTGTGTCATTTGTTAGGGAATCCAAAGACAGGTCAAAACAATTTCTTGAAAATAAGGTCCGCTGTGCAAAGCGCAGGCGGCTGCGACGGGCGCGATAAAGCGCAGCCGAGAGGAGCTACCCCATGTTAGAGCTCAGGGGCAGAAACCAGGAGGACCCCATGCCCGAAGGGCGGTGGCCAAGAGGAGTTACCCCACGTCTGAGGTCAGGGGCGGCGGCTGAGAGTGCCAGATTGCGACGGCGCAGGAACCGCCGAGAGGAGCTACCCCACGTCTGTGGTCGGGGTGGGGCAGCGGAGAGGAGATACCCAGCGTCCGAGGTCAGGGGCCGCGATGAGAGGAGTTGAGGAGTTACACCGCGTCAGAGGTCAGGGGCGGCGGCCGGGAGGAGATACCCCACGCCCTTAAGCCTGAGGCCAGGGGCAGCCGGCAGGAGGAGTTACCCCACGCCCCTACGCTCAAGGCCAGGGGCGGCGGCCGGGAGGAGATTCCCCACGCCCTTAAGCCTGAGGCCAGGGGCAGCCGGCAGGAGGAGTTACCCCATGCCCCCACGCTCAAGGCCAGGGGCGGCGGCCGGGAGGAGCAACCCCACGCTGCGGCTGCGTGGGCACAGGAGGGCCTAGAGGAGCTATCCCACGCTGAAGGTCAGGAAGGGCAGCGGTGAGGAGATACCCCTCGTCCAAGGTAAGGAGCATTGGCTGCACTTTGCTGGAGCAGCCGTGAAGAGATACCCCACGCCCAAGGTAAGAGAAACCCAAGTAAGACGGTAGGTGTTGCAAGAGGGCATGAGAGGGCAGACACACTGAAACCATACTCACAGAAAACTAGTCAATCTAATCACACTAGGACCACAGCCTTGTCTAACTCATGAAACTAAGCCATGACCATGGGGCAACCCAAGATGGGCGGGTCATGGTGGAGAGATCTGACAGAATGTGGTCTACTGGAGAAGGGAATGGCAAACCACTTCAGTATTCTTGCCTTGAGAACCCCGTGAACAGTATGAAAAGGCAAAATGATAGGATACTGAAAGAGAAACTCCCCAGGTCAGTAGGTGCCCAATATGCTACTGGAGATCAGTGGAGAAATAACTCCAGAAACAATGAAGGGATGGAGCCAAAGCAAAAAGAATACCCAGCTGTGGATGTGACTGGTGATAGAAGCAAGGTCCGATGCTGTAAAGAGCAATATTGCATAGGAACCTGGAATGTCAAGTCCATGAATCAAGGCAAATTAGAAGTGGTCAAACAAGAGATGACAAGAGTGAATGTTGACATTCTAGGAATCAGCAAACTGAAATGGACTGGAATGGGTGAATTTAACTCAGGTGACCATTATATCTACTACTGTGGGCAGGAATCCCTCAGAAGAAATGGAGTAGCCATCATGGTCAACAAAAGAGTCCGAAATGCAGTACTTGGGTGCAATCTCAAAAACGACAGAATAATCTCTGTTCGTTTCCAAGGCAAAACATTCAATATCACAGTAATCCAAGTCTACGCCCCAACCAGTAACACTGAAGAAGCTGAAGTTGAATGGTTCTATGAAGACCTACAAGACCTTTTAGAACTAACACCCAAAAAAGATGTCCTTTTCATTATAGGGGACTGGAATGCAAAAGTAGGAAGTCAAGAAACACCTGAAGTAACAGGCAAATTTGGCCTTGGAATAAGGAATGAAGCAGGGCAAAGACTAATAGAGTTTTGCCAAGAGAATGCACTGGTCATAACAAACACCCTCTTCCAACAACACAAGAGAAGAATCTATACATGGACATCACAAGATGGTCAACACCAAAATCACACTGATTATATTCTTTAAAGCCTAAGATGGAGAAGCTCTATACAGTCAGCAAAAACAAGACCAGGAGCTGACTGTAGCTCAGACCATGAACCCCTTATTGCCAAATTCAGACTTAAATTGAAGAAAGTGGGGAAAACCCTAGACCATTCAGGTGTGACCTAAATCAAATCCCTTATGATTATACAGTGGAAGTGAGAAATAGATTTAAGGGCCTAGATCTGATAAATAGACTGCCTGATGAGCTATGGAATGAGGTTCGTGACATTCTACAGGAGACAGGGATCAAGACCATCCCCATAGAAAAGAAATGCAAAAAAGCAAAATGGCTGTCTGCGGAGGCCTTACAAATAACTGTGAAAAGAACAAAAGTGAAAAGCAAAGGAGAAAAGGAAAGATATAAACATCTGAATGCAGAGTTCCAACGAATAGCAAGAAGAGATAAGAAAGCCTTCTTCAGTGATCAATGCAAAGACATAGAGGAAAACAATAGAATGGGAAAGACTACAGATCTCTTCAAGAAAATCAGAGATACCAAAGGAACATTTCATGCAAAGATGGGCTCGATAAAGGACAGAAATGGTATGGACCTAACAGAAGCAGAAGATACTAAGAAGAGGTGGCAAGAATACACAGAAGAACTGTATAAAAAAGATCTTCACGACCCAGATAATCACGATGGTGTGATCACTGACCTAGAGCCAGACATCCTGGAATGGGAAGTCAAGTGGACCTTAGAAAGCATCACTACAAACAAAGCTAGTGGAGGTGATGGAATTCCAGTTGAGTTATTCCAAATCCTGAAAGATGATGCTGTGAAAGTGCTGCACTCAATATGCCACCAAATTTGGAAAACTCAGCAGTGGCCACAAGACTGGAAAAGGTCAGTTTTCATTCCAATCCCAAAGAAAGGCAATGCCAAAGAATGCTCAAACTACCGCACAATTGCACTCATCTCACACGCTAGTAAAGTAATGCTCAAAATTCTCCAAGCCAGGCTTCAGCAATATGTGAACCATGAACTTCCTGATGCTCAAGCTGGTTTTAGAAAAGGCAGAGGAACCAGAGATCAAATTGCCAACATCCGCTGGATCATTGAAAAAGCAAGAGAGTTCCAGAAAAACATCTATTTCTGCTTTATTGACTATGCCAAAGCCTTTGACTGTGTGAATCACAATAAACTGTGGACAATTCTGAAAGAGATGGGAATACCAGACCACCTGATCTGCCTCTTGAGAAATCTGTCTGCAGGTCAGGAAGCAACAGTTAGAACTGGACATGGAACAACAGACTGGTTCCAAATAGGAAAAGGAGTACGTCAAGGCTGTATATTGTCACCCTGCTTATTTAACTTATATGCAGAGTACATCATGAGAAACGCTGGGCTGGAGGAAGCACAAGCTTGAATCAAGATTGCCAGGAGAAATATCAATAACCTCAGATATGCAGATGACACCACCCTTATGGCAGAAAGTGAAGAGGAACTAAAAAGCCTCTTGATGAAGGTGAAAGTGGAGAGTGAAAAAGTTGGCTTAAAGCTCAACATTCAGAAAACAAAGATCGTGGCATCTGGTCCCATCACTTCATGGGAAATAGATGGGGAAACAGTGGAAACAGTGTCAGACTTCAGTTTTGGGGGCTCCAAAATCACTGCAGATGGTGACTGCAGCCATGAAATTAAAAGATGCTTACTACTTGGAAGGAAAGTTATGACCAACTTAGATAGCATATTCAAAAGCAGAGACATTACTTTGCCAACAAAGGTTCGTCTAGTCAAGGATATGGTTTTTCCTGTGGTCATGTATGGATGTGAAAGTTGGACTCTGAAGAAGGCTGAGCGCCGAAGAATTGATGCTTTTGAACTGTGGTGTTGGAGAAGACTCTTGAGAGTCCCTTGGACTGCAAGGAGATCCAACCAGTCCATTCTGAAGATCAGCCCTGGGATTTCTTTGGAAGGAATGATGCTAAAGCTGAAACTCCAATACTTTGGCCACCTCATGCAAAGAATTAACTCATTGGAAAAGACTCTGATGCTGGGAGGGATTGGGGGCAAGAGGAGAAGGGGACGACAGAGGATGAGATGGCTGGATGGCATCACTGACTCGATGGACGTGAGTCTGAGTGAACTCCGGGAATTGGTGATGGACAGGGAGGCCTGGCGTGATGCGATTCATGGGGTCGCTAAGAGTCAGACATGACTGAGCGACTGATCTGATCTGATCTGATCTGTGCTCTCTTTGGGAGAGACATGCTAAGTCAGACATGAGTTAGTGACTGAACAACAAAATGATTCTATACTGATAAGAATAATTTGGCATTTTGGTACTTAAATCTCTCCCTTCCTGTACCTCCTAACCTCAAAAAGTGATCAAACCCTTCTCTGTATCCATGATACAACACAGATTTTCCCCACTGGGATTACATTTGTTTATGTTTTTTTCCACCACAAGACTGCAAACACCCTGAGAATAAAGGTTTTTTCTTCTTTATTCAATCAGTGAAAATTCACCTCATGTGTACTATGCATGTATTTTCGAAAAGGAACATACAAACATGAGTAAGACAACACCTCTGTTCCCAAGGAACTTACAGTTTATGGGAGGGACAGGGCAATTACAAGATAGGATAACAGAGATGCACTGAAGAAGAAAAGAGCAGTATAAAACTCAAACTGGGAGGTCAAGAAAGCTTCCTGGAAATTATAATTTTTGAGTTGTGTTTGGAATAGAGAAAACACTGCATTTATTTGAAGAGCATAAAAAGAACTTCAGACCCAAAGTTTTCTAGGTACAACTGCTGACCACAGAGCCATGGCCAGGCATGATATTAATAAAGTGGAAGTTTCAGACCAAATGCATTATTTCTGAGTCTGGATGTTTTGGTGGAGCCAACATATCTTCATGAGTTTTTTTTTTTTCCAGCTGAAAGTCATTGTTTAAAGAGTAGTAACTGAAATATACTAGTCACTGATTCTTCAGGCAGAGTTTACCTGTATATCCTTAAAAATTTCACCCAGAGTCTAAAGATGATACTTCAATATTTCCACCATGAGTTACACTCTATTCAGCTTACTCAATTTTCAGGACAATGATCAAATAAAAAATGGTGTCAGTAAGGATATGTCAATATGACATTGGCACCAAGGCATTAGCACTTGTTTTCATTTTGAGTTGTAGTAAAACATACATAAAATATACTTTTTTACCATTTTTAAATGCACAGTTCAGTACTGTTAAGTTCATTCACACTGTTTTATGACAAACCTTCAGAATTCTTTTCATCTTGCAAAACTGAAACTCTTAATTATAAACAACTCCCATTCCCCCTTCCCCAAGTCCCTACAATCTAGATATAAGGAAGCAATCAAGATAGACTCACTATGGTTTCCATTTCGTCAGGGAGTAATCTACATCCTGAAGTGAAATTTAATCCACAGGGAATGTGCAACAAAATAGGAAACCTGTAGGCATTTCCTTGGAATAACCTTCAGGAAATCATTTCACCTCTCTAGGGCAGGTATTCTTTAGTAGTCAAAAGGAAGGTAGAGATTGAGTGGTATCTAAGCTTCCCTTGGTTTTGATATTTTATAATATTAGCATACTATTACACTTGTTCATCTCATTGTTGCTAAAAATTTAATATAACCCACTTAAATCAAGATCTGATATTACCATAACAGTGTCAAGTGTATTCTTTCTAAAATATTTCAATGCATATTATTAAAGTTTTCAGGTATAATGGCCCCCACAAGCATTTCACAGTGTCTTCAGAAATCTGACTACAAACCATCCTACATTTCAAATGATTTAATTCAACACCAACCGTGAATATCACAAATGATGTCTATTGAGATTTAAATGCATCTTTAATATTATACATCATGGAACAGCAGTGCTAGAAGTAACACTGAGGTGATATAATCCAATGCACTGACCTCAGAATAAAGAAACAGGTCTAGAGGTTCACTGCCTTGCCTGTGGTCAGAGAGCTTTAGTCCTTACTTTGTCAGAAACAAAGTAAGGACTAAAAGTTGTTTAAAAGCCAGATTTCTTTACTTCCTACCCACTCCAGTGTTCTTGCCTGGAGAATTCCAGGGACAGGGGAGCCTGGTGGGCTTCCATCTATGGGGTCACACAGAGTCGGACATGACTGAAGCGACTTAGCAGCAGTAGCAGCAGCAGCTGCTCAGTCTTATATAACCTGACTAGATTGATAGACTGCCTGATGAACTATGGATGGAGGTTTGTGACATTGTACAGGAGAGGGATCAAGACCATCCTCATGGCAACAAAACGTAAAAAAGCAAAATGGCTGTCTGGGGAGGCCTTACAAACAGCTGTGAAAAGAAAAGTGAAAAGCAAAGGAGAAAAGGAAAGATATAAGCATCTGAATGCAGAGTTCCAAAGAATAGCAAGAAGAGATAAGAAAGCCTTCCTCAGCGGTCAATGCAAAGAAATACAGGAAAAAAACAGAATGGGAAAGACTAGAGATCTCTTCAAGAAAATTAGAGACACCAAGGGAACATTTCATGCAAAGATGGGCTCGATAAAGGACAGAAATGGTATGGACTAATAGAAGCAGAAGATATTAAGAAGAGGTGGCAAGAATACACAGAACTGTATAAAAAAGATCTTCATGACCAAGATAATCACGATGGTGTGATCACTCACCTAGAGCCAGACATCTTGGAATGGGAAGTCAAGTGGGTCTTAGAAAGCATCACTACAAAGCTAGTGGAGGTGATGGAATTCCGGTTGAGCTATTTCAAATCCTAAAAGATGATGCTGTGAAAGTGCTGCACTCAATATGCCAGCAAATTTGGAAAACTCAGCAGTGGCCACAGGACTGCAAAAGGTCAGTTTTCATTCCAATCCCAAAGAAAGGCAATGCCAAAGAATGCTTAAACTACCGCACAATTGCACTCATCTCACACGCTAGCAAAGTGATGCTTAAAATTCTCCAAACCAGGCTTCAGCAATAGGTGAACTGTGAACTTCCAGATGTTCAAGCTTGTTTTAGAAAAGGCAGAGGAACCAGAGATCAAATTGCCAACATCTGCTGGAGCACCAAAAAAGCAAGAGAGTTCCAGAAAAACATCTATTTCTGCTTTACTGACTATGCCAAAGCCTTTGACTGTGTGGATCACAATAAACTGTGGAGAATTCTGAAAGAGATGGGAATACCAGACCACCTGACCTGCCTCTTGAGAAACCTATATGCAGGTCAGGAAGTAACAGTTAGAACTGGACATGGAACAACAGACTGGTTCCAAATAGGAAAAGGAGTACGTCAAGGCTGTATATTGTCACCCTGCTTATTTAACTTACATGCAGAGTACATCATGAGAAACGCTGGGCTGGAGGAAGCACAAGCTTGAATCAAGATTGCCGGGAGAAATATCAATAACCTCAGATATGCAGATGACACCACCCTTATGGCAGAAAGTGAAGAGGAACTAAAAAGCCTCTTGATGAAGGTGAAAGTGGAGAGTGAAAAAGTTGGCTTAAAGCTCAACATTCAGAAAACGAAGATCGTGGCATCTGGTCCCATCACTTCATGGGAAATAGATGGGGAAACAGTGGAAACAGTGTCAGATTTCAGTTTTGGGGGCTCCAAAATCACTGCAGATGGTGACTGCAGCCATGAAATTAAAAGATGCTTACTACTTGGAAGGAAAGTTATGACCAACTTAGATAGCATATTCAAAAGCAGAGACATTACTTTGCCAACAAAGGTTCGTCTAGTCAAGGATATGGTTTTTCCTGTGGTCATGTATGGATGTGAAAGTTGGACTCTGAAGAAGGCTGAGCACCGAAGAATTGATGCTTTTGAACTGTGGTATTGGAGAAGACTCTTGAGAGTCCCTTGGACTGCAAGGAGATCCAACCAGTCCATTCTAAAGGAGATCAGCCCTGGGATTTCTTTGGAAGTAATGATCCTAAAGCTGAAACTCCAATACTTTGGCCACCTCATGTGAAGAGTTGACTCATTGGAAAAGACTCTGATGCTGGGAGGGATTGGGGGCAGGAGGAGAAGGGGATGACAGAGGATGAGATGGCTGGATGGCATCACTGACTCGATGTACATGGGTTTCGGTGAACTCCGGGAGTTGGTGATGGACAGGGAGGCCTGGCGTCCTGCAATTCATGGGGTCGCAAGGAGTCGGACACGACTGAGTGACTGAACTGAACTGAACCTGTCTGGGTATCTGTTTCAAATTAGTTAGTATCAAAAGGGAATTCAGTTCAGTTCAGTTGCTCAGTCGTGTCCGACTCATTGCAACCCCATGAATTGCAGCACGCCAGGCCTCCCTGTCCATCACCAACTCCCGGAGTTCACCCAAACCCATGTCCACTGAGTCGGTGATCCCATCCAGCCATCTCATCCTCTGTTGTCCCCTTCTCCTCCGGCCCTCAATCTTTCCCAGCATCAGGGTCTTTTCAAATGAGTTAACTCTCCGCATCAGGTGGCCAAAGTATTGGAGTTTCAGCTTCAAAATCAGTCCTTCCAAAGAACACACAGGACTGATCTCCTTTAGAATGAATTGGTTGGATCTCCTTGCAGTCCAAGGCACTCTCAAGAGTCTTCTCCAACACCACAGTTCAAAAGCATCAATTCTTTGGCACTCAGCTTTCTTCACAGTGCACCTTTCACATCCATACATGACCACTGCAAAAATCATAGCCTTGACTAAACGGATGTTTGTTGGCAAAGTAACGTCTCTGCTTTCGAATATGCTGTCTAGGTTGGTCATTAACTTTCCTTCCAAGGAGCAAGTATCTTTTAATTTCATAGCTGCAGTCACCATTCACAGTGATTTTGCAGCCCAGAAAAATAAAGTCAGCCACTGTTTACCCATCTATTTGCCATGAAGTGATGAGACCAGATGCCATGATCTTTGTTTTCTGAACGTTGAGCTTTAAGCCAACTTTTTCACTCTCCTCTTTCACTTTCATCAGGAAGCTTTTAGTTCTTCTTCACTTTCTGCCATAAGGGTGATGTCATCTGCATATCTGAGGTTATTGATATTTCTCCTGGCAATCTTGATTCAAGCTTGTGCTTCCTCCAGCCCAGCGTTTCTCATGATGTACTCTGCATATAAGTTAAATAAGCAGGGTGACAACATACAGCCTTGACATACTCCTTTTCCTATTTGGAACCAGTCTGTTGTTCCATGTCCAGTTCTAACTGTTGCTTCCTGTCCTGCATACAGATTTCTCAAGAGGCAGGTCAGGTGGTCTGGTATTCCCATCTCTTTCAGAATTGTCCACAGTTTATTGTGATCCACACAGTCAAAGGCTTTGGCATAGTCAATAAAGCAGAAATAGATGTTTTTCTGGAACTCTCTTGCTTTTTTGGTGATCCAGCAGATGTTGGCAATTTGATCTCTGGTTCCTCTGCCTTTTCTAAAACAAGCTTGAACATCACGAAGTTTATGGTTCACGTATTGCTGAAGCCTGGCTTGGGGAATTTTGAGCATTACTTTACTAGCGTGTGAGATGAGTGCAATTGTGCAGTAGTTTGAGCATTCTTTGGCATTGCCTTTCTTTGGGATTGGAATGAAAACTGACCTTTTGCAGTCCTGTGGCCACTGCTGAGTTTTCCAAATTTGCTGGCATATTGAGTGCAGCACTTTCACAGCATCATTTTTTAGGATTTGAAATAGCTCAATTGGAATTCCATCACCTCCACTAGCTTTGTTTTTAGTGATGCTTGCTAAGGCACACCTTACTTCACGTTCCAGGATGTCCGGCTCTAGGTGAGTGTGAGGGATCACACCTTTGTGATTATCTGGGTCATGAAGATCTTTTTTATACAGTTCTTCTGTGTATTCTTGCCACCTCTTCTTAATATCTTCTGCTTCTGTTAGGTCCATACCATTTCTATCTTTTATTGAGCCCGTCTTTGCATGAAATATTCCCTTGGTATCTCTAATTTTCTTGAAGAGATCTCTAGTCTTTCCCATTATGTTACCTAGTCACAATATTCACTGACTAGGACAAAATGTAACGAAGCATTGAAAACAGTCATTATTTTACATATCTTGATTGTTCTGACTAATGTAGAGGGTGACAGCATTCATAAAGGATAATGGATAGAATCCTGGAAGAAAGTATTTAAATTGAGAAATGCCTAATTGGCCTACCAAATTATTGCCATTAGGACAATAGTAAATTTAGTTATAATTTCAAAATGGAATAGCCTAATATTATACTTCTAGTGTAGTGTTTTCAGTTCACCCTTCTTTAGATGTTAACCAAAAACTCAGAATTTAGATTGTAGAAGTTTATTGATATGATCAAAAAGCAAACAGCCAGACATTTGTTTATCTCTGCCACTACAATGTATAATTTTGAATAGTATTTTAAAATGCATAACAAATAATATTTAAATCAATACTAGAAAAGTAAATTTAAGAATCTACTTAAGGCACTTCAGATGAAAGCTACTTTCAACATTTCCACAAAAGTAACACTATTCTAAGTGTAGTAAATCTGCCCTCTACAGAGTTTAGCCAGAACACAACTTCTCTCCTTAAAGAAGAAGAATGTGCTCTTAAGAGAGACACAGAAAATACAAAGAACTGTCATTCTTCAATGCTCATTGCAAATTATCTGGAGCTATAGGTTACATGGCAGTAATATTCCCCTGGTTAGTCTGTACAAATCAGGGCATATTCATACAAGTCTCATAAGAATCACAGCGTAAATTTATTTGGCCTGAGACAAGTACAAAAACAGCAGATAAGGAATCCAGAATCACGCAATTTACAGTGGAGTAACAAAAATGGGCTCCAGTAGAGAGTAAATATCACCTCACCCACCAAATCTACTTAAAAAAAAAACAAACCAAAAGCCCCACATAGAACATTTCTTCATAGGCAACTATAATCATCTCTTTCTTTAAACGTCTATTATGTAAGATTTCTAGACCATGAGGGAGAGTTATTAGATGGTAAATAGTAGCAGGCAGTCACAATATTATTTTAATGTAATACTTCTAAGATTTCTTAAAATTTCTTCACAATTGGAATTTGCATATTTCTATAATAGTGGCATTTCTGGATACCCTTTACAGCCATGGAGGAGATTATAGCTATATCTACTGATAACCATCAACTTTCATTCTTCACAGAAATTTGGTTAGCACATATGGTTATTTTTATTGACAGAAAAAAGATTAAATTCAAACAGAACTTCTTCAAATGATAACTTTGTTTCTCCACATAAAGTGAGAAGACAAAGGTTAACATAATAGCAAGAAAACAGAACAGTTTACAAGAAAAATTTACTTTCTATTCATAAGCAACAACTTAATATTTCATCATTTTATTTTCCCAATCTAGGGGAGTCCTTTTCCTAAACACAAGGGTTAATAAAATGTGTTGTCACTGTAATACAGAAATTGATTTAACCAGATAAATCCATTTTTTTCTCTTAGGTACAAATGAAATAAGTGATAATCTCTGAGTTGCAGAAACATTTTGGTCAATTGTAAATTTACACTGATTTTAATACTAAGCTACATTTTTATTAGAGAGGGGCCCATCTTAAATAAAGGACTTCCCTGGTGGCTCAGACAGTAAAGTGTCTGCCTACAATGCAGGAGACCTGGGTTCAATCCCTGGGTCGGGAAGATCTCCTGGAGAAGGAAATGGCAACCCACTCCAGTATTCTTGCCTGAAAAATCCCATGGACGGTGGAACCTGGTAGGCTACAGTCCATGGGGTCGCAAAGAGTCGGATATGACTGAGCAACTTCACTTTCATCTTAAATAAATTAGGGAAACAGAATGAGCCTGAAATTGTTCCAAATACAGGCAGCTAACACCACACTCATGAAGAAATCATAATCCTGTATTTAGGAATACTTCTTAATGTCTACAGCTACCAAGAAACAAAGTCTGCAAAGAATTTCAGGAGGGAAGATGGAGGACTGGCTAGTGATCTTTTTCTAAAGTCTAGATGTGTACGCTGAAGAATGGTGTTCCATTTTCAGAAGACACATAGCATATATGATTTCTCTGCTTAAAAGGAAAGATGTGTGAAGTATGCACATCCATGCAACACTGGAAAAGCTAAGAATGGATTCCTGACGCTGTTATCAGTAACAGGCATATGCAAGAACACCTGGTCACAAGTCCCAACTACCTTTGGATAAGATAAAAAAATCACATGGTCAAAAGTTAAGCAACACAGTTTTGAACCTTGTTCTAATTAAAATGTAGTAGTTTTAAATTTTTTATAAAATTCCACTAAATTAAATGTTCCAGAAAGTTTACTGGGAAGGGAAGGTTAAGAGAAGAATTGTATCCAAATACTTCATGAAAATTGCTTGTTAAGGCACTATACATCTTCTTTGGTTAAATGATTAACTATTTTAATCATGTGGGAAAAAAAGAGGTAATCCAAAATACATAAATTGCATTCTTCTTTTCACACACATATTTTTCATTTTTCAATTTCCATTACTCCAGTGTCTACATATTTCCGGAATCCTTTTTAACTCATCAGAAAGCTGAAACAAAAATATATACCAGTCTATTAATATCTAAAAGAAAAATAGTCTTTACCTCTAACAAATATCTTGATTTTATCATATCAGATCAAAGAACATCTGGGTACATGTATAATAAACTTTGAGTACCAATAACAAAAAGAGACACTGAGATGCTGAGGTAGTCTTAGAAGAAAAGGAAGTAGAAATAACCTCAAATTAAAATATCTCCCGAATAGATACCAATTAATAACTGAATCAACCACAGTGATCATATAAGTAATAGAAATACCAGAAAGATTACCCCTGCATCCCAGTTAGTATTCTATAGGGGATAAATTATTTTAAAATACATATAGACAGAAGAATAAAAGTATAGAGCTGGAGGATTTAGTCAAGGATCAAAGTTCTAATAGGTTTTAATCTTTAGAATTAAACAAGTTTGCAAGAAATGCAAAAGGAGATTAATTTAAGTTGTTCACTGATTAAAATACATTTAGAAATGTTACAATATAATGAGCCGGCCAGGGAGTTATTCAAAATTATCTACTAAAAACTTCTGTTGAAAATACGAAGAATGAATTTGTGTCTCAAAAATATCACTTGATACACTTTACATTTAGTGTTCATGATCCTTTATAAAACAGGGCAATGTTGTATTAAAACAAGAATTGTAGTAAATGGCACTCAGATTATAAAACTAACTCATGATATTGCCTGTTGTGTACAGGTACATTTCTTTTGGCTATTAACAGAATAAAATCAAGAAGTTATAACTAGGAGAATAATTTCTTCGCTGAGCTTTAGAGATCGCTATGAATATTTCAAGTCTATTAGACCTTCTTAAACACTCTTTCTTATTCTACAGTCTACAAATTGGATTCTATTCAAATGTTCTGTTTATTCTACCTAAACAGCCTGAAAAGCAGAGTGAAAAGTTTTGGAAAAAACATTAAAAAATAATTTGTCCTCAAAAAGATGTAAAGTATGCAAATAAGGAACTGTGCGAGGGTATAAAATGTTCTAATCGTTATGTGTTTGATAGATTTCTAGGTTAAATTAAATGATGTCAGAATAGTCCTGAATGATTTTCCCAAGAAATCACATAGTTTTATTCACTATATCATAATTATTATAATTTCTATATGCAACATAACTCAAAGCCTATCTCTATGTCAGAAGCTAGAGTAATCTGGAGGTAAAGTAAAAAAAAACTATATAGCACATCAACTCTAATCATTGAAAGCATAGGTAATCACTATACAAATGAAAAAATAATACCTATATGGATATCCGTGATACTTTGATCTGAAAATAGAGAGCATCCAACTGAAGAATAATACAACAAGTCCAATACCAGCCACACACATTACTGCAGAAAAATAAAAGGAGAGTAAAATGAGCATGTTAAACACAGTAAAGAGTAAGAACATAAATTTTAGGCTACACTTCTAAGAGTAAAATGCAAGGGCTATATCTACTGGTAAGTCTAAACTACAACAAATTTCATTCCCATTCTTATATCTTCAGGAGTCTGCCTTCACCTTTAATTTGCTCTATTACACTATAATGGAGCAGACTCTTGGAGGGCACAAACAAAACCTTGTGCACACCAGGAGCCAGGAGAAAGAAGAAGTGCCCCCATAAGAGACTGAATCAGACTTGCCTGTGAGTGTCCAGGAGTCTCCAGTGGAGGCACAGTTGACAGTTTGGCCTCAAACAACATAAGGAAACACAGCCCAACCCATCAACAGAAAATTTAATTAATGATTTACTGGCCCCACCCATCAAAACAAGACCCAGTTTCCCTCACAGTCAGTCTCCCATCAGGAAGCTTCTGGAATCCTCATCCTTATTCATCAGAGGACAGACAGAATGAAAACCACAATCACAGAAAACTAACCAAACTGATCACATGGAGCACAGCCTTGTCTAACTCAATGAAACTATGAGCCATGCCGAGTAGGGCCAACCAAGATGGACGGGTCATGGTGGAGAGTTCTGACAAAATGTGGTCCACTGGAGAAGGAAATGACAAACCACTTCAGTATTCTTGCCTTGAGAATGCCATAGACAATATGAAAAGACAAAAAGATTATGACACTGAAAGATGAACTCCCCAGGTCAGTAGGTGCCCAATATGCTACTGGAGAAGAGTGGAGAAATAATGCCAGAAACAATGAAGAGATGGAGCCAAAGCAAACACAATTCCAGTTGTGGATGTGACTGGTGTTGGAAGTAAAGTCCGATGCTGTAAAGAACAATATTGCATAGAAACCTGGAATGTTAGGTCCATGAATCAAGGCAAATTGGAAGTGGTCAAACAGGAGATGGCAAGAGTGAACATTGACATTTTAGGAATAAGTGAACTAAAATGGACCAGAATGGGCAAATTTAATTCAGATGACCATTATATCTACTACTGTGGGTGCAAGAATCCCTTATAAGAAGTGGAGCAGCCCTCATAGTCAACAAAAAAGTCTGAAATGCAGTACTTGGGTGCAATCTCAAAAATGAAAGAATGATCTCTGTTCATTTCCAAGGCAAACCATTCAGTATGATAGTAATTCAAGTCTATGCACCAACCACTAATGCTGAAGAAGCTGAAGTTGAACAGTTCTATGAGGATCCACAAGACCTTCTAGAATTGATACCAAAAAAGATGTCCTTTTCATCATAGGGGACTGGAATGCAAAAGCAGGAAGTCAAGAAACACCTGGAGTAACAGGCAAGTTTGGCTTTGGAGTACAAAATGAAGCAAGGCAAAGGCTAAAAGAGTTCTGCCAAGAGAACGCACTGGTCATAGCAAACACCCTCTTCCAACAACAGAAGAGAAAACTCTACACATGGACATCACCAGATGGTCAATACCAAAATCAGACTGACTGTATACTTTGTACCCAAAGATGGAGAAGCTCTATAAAGTCAGCAAAAAAGAAGACTGGGAGCAGACTGTGGCTCAGATCATGAACTCCTTATTGCCAAATTCAGACTTAAACTGAAGAAAGTAGGGAAAACTACTAGACCATCCAGATATGATGTAAGTCAAATCCCTTACGATTTATACAGTGGAAGTAAGAAATAGATTCAAGGGATAAGATCTGATAGACAGAGTGCCTGAAGAACTATGGACAGAGGTTCATGACATTGTACAGGAGGCAGTGATCAAGACCATCCCCAAGAAAAACAAATGTAAAAAGGCAAAATGGTTGTCTGAGGAGGCCTTACAAATAGCTGAGAAGAGATGCTAAAGGAAAAGGAGAAAAGCAAAGATATACCAATCTGAATGCAGAGTTCCAAACAGCAAAGACAGATTAAGAAAGCCTTCCTCAGCAATAAATGCAAAGAAATAGAGGAAACAGAATGGGAAAGACTAGAGATCTCTTCAAGAAAATTAGAGCTGCCAAGGGAACATTTCATGTAAAGATGGGCACAATAATGGACAGAAACCTTATGGACCTAACAAAAGCAGAAGATAATAAGAGGTGGCAAGAATACACAGAAGAACATCCAGTCCCATCACTTCATGGCAAATAGATGGGGAAACAATGGAAATAGTAACAGACCTTTACTTTCTTGGGCTCCAAAATCACTGCAGATTGTGACTGCAGCCATGAAATTAAAAGACACTTGCTCCTTGGAAGAAAAGCTATAACCAATCTAGACAGCATATTAAAGCAGACACTACTTTGCCGACAAAGGTCCATCTAGTCAAAGGTATGATTTTCCCACTAGTCATGTATGGATGTGAGAGTTGGACTATAAAGAAAGCTGAGGGCCAAAGAATTGATGCTTTTGAACTGTGGTGTTGGAGGATTCTTGAGAGTCCCTTGGACTGCAAGGAGATCCAACTAGTCCATCCTAAAGGAAATCAGTCATGAATATTCATTGGAAGGACTGAGGCTGAAGCTCCAATACTTTGGCCACATGATGTGAAGAACTGACTCATTGGAAAAGACCGATGCTGGAAAGATTGATGGCAGGAGGAGAAGGGGATGACAGAAGATGAGATGGCTGGATGGCATCACAGACTCAGTGGACATGAATTTGAGCAAGTTCTGGGACATGGTGATGGACAGGGAAGGCTGGCATGCTGTAGTCCATGGAGTCGCAGAGTGTCAGACATGACTGAGCAACTGTACTGAACTGAACACTATAATAGAATAGTTCTATTTACACTTGTGTAATTTAATTGTGTGAAATAATGAATTCCATTAAACACCACCACAGAATTTAGTGTTAGAAACACTGTTTTACATCTGACAAGAAAATAACTCACTCTTTTAAAACAATTTGTTTTTTAATCAAAGGATAATTGCTTTAATATAACTCACTTTTTAAACTTCTTTTAAGTCCTTATTATGTATGGCCTTATTGTATTATTGATAAATATTGACTTAAAGACATCTGGTAATATCATTCTGACAGCCTTAGTTGAAAGTACTTTATTCGTGAACACTGCTTATATGAGGACATCCTTCAACTCAGATTACTTATTTGAATTATGAGGGGAAAAAAAAACCTGATTCCTACCCCCAAATTCATAGCTCTCTATGCTCTGGTTCAGCATAGCAGTTACCAACCTTAACCCTAGACGATGACCCTACAATGCTCAAGTATGATTCCCATAACATGAGGATTTTTAAATCCCTGGACTAAGACTGGCTAAGAAGCAGAGAGGTAGGTGTGGAAAAGCATGGAAGCTCTAGGGAAACATATTTATTGGACAATACTAATGACAATGTTTAGTTTTGTTATACTTAGAGAATAATCCATTTTCCCTTTACAATTCTCACACAATATGATTAGGGGCCAAAAATTTAAATCTTAAATAATTTTTTATAAGTATTAACACATGCTCTTTGTAGAAGTCTTTTTTTCTTCCTAATCAAATGCACATATACATGTATATATAGCTTCACCCCGAATATATATTTGTATTCTAATTTTTTCACATATCTAAAAGTGCTTAGGAAAGTTCTTGATATATAATAAGTGCTAAAGAAATATTTATTATTAATATTTGTGATAATTTCATTAATTACAATCTTAGAAATAGATCAAATTGTGACTAACTTAATATATGTCACCAAAATGTTTTACAACTTAAATTCATCCCAGCATTGCAGTAGTACCCAGATGGCCTTTCTCCAAAAATGAATACTGAAATAGGCATTTTTTCAAAAGTCAGGAATTAAAGGATGTATAGTGACTGGATGAAAAATTGCTACATTAGTTCTATTTTTCTAATATGTAAAACTTCATTTCAATGCAACAGAAAAATTATCTCCCAAATTCAAAATCCAATATCATCATCTTTTTTTCTAGAAGGAAAAAGTAGATAGATTTATTAACCTAGGTTAATTTTGATGACATTTAACTCTTTAACCATAAAATAAAAACTCAAACTGATTTCATATTAAGTAAATTACATTGTTAGCATTTCTTTGTAACAAATATCAGCATATGAAAATTCTAATATATAAAAAGTCCATGCAAACCAACAGGAAAAGGAGTAACATACATAAATGGCAAAAGACAAAAAGGTATTTTAGACAAAGGAAAACAAAACAGCTAATAAACATCTAAGAAAATATTCAACTACAGTAATAAACAAAGAAGTACAAAATAATATAACATTTCCCCTTTATCTGATTAGCAAATACACACTTACATACATATTTTTAATAAAGTTCTCTAATGTTGATAAAAAGTTACAGTGAAAACAAGCATTCTGAAATGCCACTAATAGGAATCTAAACTATTAAACATTTGGGTAAAGAATTTGGCATCATCAGCTCAAAACATCAAGATAACTGAAAATACTCATACACAGGACCACACAGTCATACTACACTAAGGAATTAATATGAAAAGAAGATAAAGTTTAATATATACCATAATAGTCACTAAATAACTATTCATTATAATGAAAAGAAAAAACTAAATGTTTAACAAAATCAGAATGGTTAAATAAATAGCATAAACAATAAATTAAAAATTATGTGTGGGAAAATATTAGTGAAATATTTTAACTTCAATTAAAAAAGGGGGTATAAGATTCAAAATATTATACATACAGTTGAAAAGATGTTTTTAGAAATGGAAGAAACTTGTATTACAATGTTAAAATTATTAGCTTTTTAATGGTGGAATAATGGGTAACTTCCCCTCCAAAGGTTTCATTCTCTTATTTCCCCCAACACTTTCTACAATGAGCACATATTACTTTTATAATAGTGAAGTAAAATAATATAACTAAGAGGAGAAGTGATTAAGAGGATATTCCTTTTTTCCATATAAAGGCAGAACTGCTACATCTTGGCATATTATATGACTTACTCTTTCGCTTTCCAATATCCATGTCAGATGTAGCAGCTTCACATAAAAGCACCATCCCTAAGGTAACCCCACCATCTTAGAAAAATCGTTTAAGGAGAAATTCACAGAGAGAAATAACACAAACTTTAATATTCCTAGAATAATATAGAATGAATAAATATATAAACCTTCAATTCAATTACAAAAATTATAAGTAATTAAAAAAATTGTATTCAGGTAGAACTGATTTACAATGATGTGTTAGTTTCAAGTGTGCAGCAAAGTGAATCTGTTATACATATATCCACTCTTTTTCAGATTCTTTTTTCCCATATAGGCCACTACAGGGCATTGAGTAGAGTTCTCTGTGCTATACAGTGAAAGTGAAAGTCCCTCAGTCACGTCCGCCTCTTTGTGACCCTGTGGACTGTATAGTCCATGGGATTCTCCAGGCCAGAATACTAGAGTGGGTAGCCTTTCCCTTCTCCAGGGGATATTCCCAACCCAGAGATCAAACCCAGGTCTCCTTTTACTGCAGGCGGATTCTTTATTAGCTGAGCCACCAGGGAAGCCCATACAGTGTTATACAGTAGGTCCCTATTATCTATTTTATATATAGTACTGTGTATATGTCAATCCCAATCTTCCAATTTATCCTCCCCATAACCAAGTAATCATGTGCCTATATAGTATGACAATTATTTACTATGAAGATAAAATAAAAAATTAAGGTTAGAAAATTACTTCATTTGTACAAATAAAAACTGATATTTTAAACAAATGTCCCACTATAACTTCGAGATAAAACATGAGTTTTCCTCTAAAATTGTATTTTGAAATAAACTTCTGAAACATTCTTCCAACTATTGAGTCCATTTTGTATACATTAAAATAAATTAAGTAGCCATTTTGAATATTTCAACTACTTGCCAAAAAAGAACACATTTGAAATGTACACCATTTAGAGAGAATAGCAACTAACTTTTATTTGAAAAATAACTTAACAAATATTTTTTAGAATTTCAACAATTAACCTCAAAGCACAAATTACTACTAAACTACTTAAATTGTCTTATTTTAATAAAAAAAGAAAATCCTATGAGCCATGACTTCACTTTTATTCACCTTAATATAGAAGCTACATAAATACAAAATAGATGTACTCTTGCAAATAGGTAGTACATGGCTTGGTTGAACAGTAAAATAAGAAAAATCAAATTCTGAAACAAAATAGAATGTGTTCAAGTAGAAAAGAGAGATTCACCCTGCAGTTTGGTGAATACAAAGATTAATTTAAAATGCTCATATTAATTATTCATATACACATGCACATTGTATGCTATCTCATGTGGGTAAAAATAAGCAGAAAGGGGAAAATAGGTGTTCAGATAAGGCCTGAATTTATAATTGGCTCTAAATTTGCCTGTTCATCCTTTCATTACCATTTTACATACTCTTTTTAATAGTCTCTTCTTAGGGATGATACTCATTCATGGTTTTGTTGCTTAGCTAAGTTGTTTTCCTCAGTGATCTTTTTTTCTTACTAGGATTCTTTATTATACACCTTACTAGTGTTCTGTATGTTATACACCTATACATACAGTGATGACTTTATTATTTTGGGCTCCAAAACCACTGCAGATGGTGATTGTAGCCATGAAATTAAAAGACGCTTACTCCTTGGAAGGAAAGTTATGACCAACCTAGATAGCATGTTAAAAAGCAGAGACATTACTTTGCCAAAAAAGGTCCATCTAGTCAAGGCTATAGTTTTTCCAGTGGTCATGTATGGATGTGAGAGTTGGACTGTGAAGAAAGCTGAGTGCCAAAGAATTGATGCTTTTGAACTGTGGTGTTGGAGAAGACTCTTGAGAGTCCCTTGGACTGCAAGGAGATCCAACCAGTCCATCCTAAAGGACATCAGTCTTGGGTGTTCATTGGAAGGACTGATGCTGAAGCTGAAACTCCAATACTTTGGCCACCTCATGTGAAGAGTTGACTCATTGGAAAAGACCCTGGTGCTGGGAGGGATTGGGGGCAGGAGGAGAAGGGGACGACAGAGGATGAGATGGCTGGATGGCATCACCAACTCGATGGACATGAGTTGGGTAAACTCTGGGAGTTGGTGATGGACAGCAAGGCCTGGTGTGCTGTGATTCATGGGTTCGCAAAGAGTCGGACACGACTGAGCAACTGAACTGAATTGAACTGAACTGATGCATACTTATATGCAGGTATGCATAAAGATGGGCTTCCCAGGTAGCTCAGTTGGTTAAGAATCTGCCTACAATGCAGGAGACCCCAGGTTGATTCCTGGTTGGGAAGATGGCCTGGAGAAGGGATAGGCTACCCACTACGGTATTCTTGGGCTTCCCTGGTGGCTCAGCTGGTAAAGAATCTGCCTGCAATGTGGGAGACCTCAGTTCGATCCCTGGGTTGGGAAGATCCCCTGGAGGAGGGTATGACAACCCACTCCAGTATTCTTGCCTGGAGAATCCTCATGGACAGAGGAGTCTGGTGGGCATCACAAAGAATTGGACACAACTGAGCGACTAATACACACACATGCATGAAGACTGATCATTTCTAAAGGCTCTGGCTATAGACACTCTGATTAATGATCGAGACTTGTTTTTGGACTAGTTTGCTTCTGTATCATGGTCTAGAGCTTTCCATCTTACACTATACCATCAAGGTCTTTGTGTGCTGTTGTTCTTAGCTATCAAGAGCTATGATGCACTTCCATATGTATTGGTTTATTTCATTTATGGACTCTTTAAACTTTTACTAACACTGTCTATTATAGGCAGGCACTATTAGTTGGGTTTACAAAGTTAGAGGAAATATAGACCATTCCTTGAACAAGTTTACACTCTAGTAGGGGATACAAACAATAAATAGTAAATAATTACATAATCATCTTACCCTGAGAGAACTGAATAGAAAATAGAGGAGGTGTTATTACATAATAAACAGGAACTAGGCTATTAAACAAGCTAGTAGATTTGTGGTTCAAGGTGGCAGAGTAGGAAGGAGAATGTAGCGCTCACCTCTCCCCAATACACATGCCAAAAATACATCTATACTGGAATAATTCTCATGGAAAACTAACTGGATACTGGTAGAAGAAATCCTATACAACCAAAACTGCAAGAAACATCTCCATGTAACCAGCAAAGTGTCAGCTTAGGACCTACCAACCTCAGAGGGATCTGTAATGAAGAGAAGGTCCACACAGGCAGATCCTCACTCTGGGGAGCGATCATGTGGAGCCACAGTCTGAGTATCCCAGACCTTGCCTTCTCAGAAATCCACTGGGACAGACAAAAGGGCGAGAGGAGCCTAGACTCTACTTGCACGGAGCACACACATGATGGCAGAGTGGACAGAGCCTTGCACTGCTGGCTGTCACCTCACCACGACTCCAAACTGAAGGGGCGGAGAAGACCCTGGCTGTTCATTCCACACCACAGCCTGGCGTGAGACCTGAGCAAAGACTCGGTCTAACTATACAGAGACATATCAGGTTGCCTGGGGTGGTGCTACAAGAACAGGCAGCAGCTAAGTGCTGAAATACCAGGCAGAGAGACTCAGGGACAGGACTCATGTAGGACAGACTGGAGGGCCTGGGGTATGGTCTGGGTGTACACAGTGGTTCTATCCCAGCTGCGCTCAGCCTCCACCCACTCCACACCACAGCTTAGCCCTTGATCTGAGACAGACAGGTCCTGGGAGAAGACTGCCACAGAGGCAGCCCAGATCTCTTGTGGCAGTGCAGCCATCTCAATTCCTGCAGCCACAATGCCCCAGTCCCCAGCCTATTCCTCACCACAGCCTTGTACTAGATCTGGGACAAACACAACAAAGGGACACAACCTTGTGCTGCTTCTGAGTGGAACCATAGACACTTACACAGACAGCATATAAGTCCTCTGTGACTGCACAGGCCTCACTTACTTCAGCAATCACCTCTTTTGGGGCAGGGCATGCATTCAAGGGCAATAGAGCCTGACTAAACCTGACCTTCAGGGCTTCTACTCCAACAACTGAGCAGCAGACCCTATCCCTGACAGGACAGTGACAACCACAGAGCAGGGAGGAAGCTCCGCCTCAGTCTAGCACAGGCTCCAGATACTCCAACACCAATCACATCCCCTATCAAGGGGACAATCGCCAGCACACCCTGAGGGAAGACGTGGCTGGCGTCCATACCAAAACTACCTTGCAGCAGAAACACTGGACATACACAGTCTGCACAGGGACGCTCCCACTTAAAAACACCCCTTTAACATCATAGTAGATAATTTTTTCTCCTAAAGTCATAGAGACAGAGAAAGATAAGTAAAATGAAAAGGCAAAGTCCAATAGTTAAGACTTCAAATTTCTACTTCAGGGGGCACAGGTTTGATCCTTAGCCAGGGAACTAAGATCCTGCATGCAGCAAGTGCGGCCAAAAAAAAAAAAACACAGGGCAGAGGAACTACTTCCAATTAAAGAACAGCAGAAATCCCCTGAAAGAAAAAATAATGAAATAGAGCTCACCAGTCTACTAGACCCCGAGTTCAAAAAGGTGGTAATAACAAGAACTGATTTAAGAAAGATGATGGATAGAAATGCAGATCATTATAACAAGGAACTAGATAAAGAGAGGATTCTAAAGGCAGCAAGAGGGAAAAAGAGAGTCAGTTACAAGAGAATGCCAATAAGGCTATCAGCTGATTTCTTTGTAGAAACACTGCTAGAAGGGAGTGGGATGATATATTCAAAGTCCTGTGAGGGAAAAACCTGAAACCTAGGGTACTATACTCAGCAAGATTATCATTTAGAATAGAAGGAGAGAGAAACAATTTCTCAGACAAGTGAAAACTAAAAGAATTCAGCAATACTAAACCTACCCTAAAAGAAATATTGACATATCTTCTCTAAATAGAAAAGAAGAAAGTATATATGGGAAAGGGAAAAAGTCACATTAAGAAAGGCAAATATATAGAAGGATTTAAGATCACTTAAATAAACCAGTATATAGATTTAAAAAACAATTTAAAAATTGTAAAAGTGATTATAACTATAATAAACAGTAAAAGGATAAGCATGAAGATGTAAAACAGGACATCAAAATCACAAAATGTGGGGGAGGGGAGTATATGCACATATATGAATACATATATATATACACACACATACATATATACATAAAAAGGGCTTCCCTGGTGGCTCAGATAGTAAAGAATCTGCCTGCAATGCAGGAGATCCAGGTTTAATCTCTGGATCAAGAAGATCCTCTGGAGAAGGGAATAACTACCCAATCCAGTATTCCTGCCTGGAGAATCCCATGGACAGAGGAACCTGGTGGGCTATAGTCCGTGGGGTCACAAAAAGAGTCACAAACAACTGAGCAACTAAACATGAGCATGGTACATAATATATATATAAATCCACGTACAAAACAGAAACAAGCTCATAGGCATAGAAAACAAACTTGATTATGAAAGGGGAGAGGGAGGGAAGGACAAATTAGGGGTACACGATTAACAAATACAAACTACTATGTAAAATAGATAAGCAACAAGGATTTATTATATTCAATATCCTGTAATAACCTATAATGGAATAAAACCTAAAAAAACCTGAATCACTATCTGTATACCTGAAACCAACACAATATTGTAAATCAATGATACTTCAAAAAAAAATAAAAGAGCCAGTAAAATAAAGTGTATCATAGATGATAAAGACAAAGATATTTGTATAAAATGAAGCATAATTACAGAATTCTAAAGAAATGCTTAAGTTACTTTGATTATTATTGTCCAAACTATATTTAAACAATTTATTTTCCTACTGAAAGAGCAGTTTTAAAAAATAATACATAACAATAATTAGGACTTGCCAGGGGTAGCAGAGTACATATGTATTTCTGGCACATATGTATTTCCCTACCCTCTGTTGGGGGGTGGCTGTGCTGTGAAGTATGTGGGATCTTAGTTTCCTGGTCAGGGATGGAGCTTGTGCCCCCTGCAATGGAAGCATAGAGTCTTAACCACTGAACTGCCAGGGAAGTCCATCAATTATTTTTATGTGTAAGAAAATATTTTTTGCAATATTCACCAATAGAGAATAATTGAATTATGACATATCCATTATGGACTTCCCTGGTGGCTCAGATAGTAAAGAATCTGCCCATAATGCAAGAGACCTGGGTTTCATTCCTGGGTTGGGAAGATCCCCTGGAGGACATTTAATAATGGTGACTATTTTCCTTTTCCTTGCTTATATTTTCTTATTTTTCTGTAATTCTCATGCATTTTCATAACTATGAAGGCCATACAATTTAGTAAACGCTTATAATACACTAAAAAACTAAACTGTATGAAAAGTGTGTCTGTAACTACAAAAAATGGAATTCCTCTAAATCATCCAGATGACACAAAGCAGGGCAAATGACATTACCATCAAGTCACTGGGCAGATTCTCTAACTGTCTGGGCTACAACTGATTCCAATATGTCAATATCAGGACTCCTTGCCTGAGAAGCACAACCTAAAAGAACATTATATCTGTTTACCTTGTTGATTTGTTTCACAGAGTCACTGCTTATGCATTCAGGTAGGTAAACTATGCTCAGTAATACTAAGAAATGTATACTCTTACCTATCTGATATCACTATTATCTACCCTTGCAGCTTACAGAGACATCTATTTTCAGATGTGAAAAAGTAAAAATCTGTCCTATGGGACAGAGGACGGGAAAACACACATATAAAGTAGCTGCACAGTTCACAGGAAATAATATTTCTCCCTAGGACATGCTGAAGCTGTAAATGTCAAAACAAACTCCATCTTTGAGTAACTACTGCTTTCCTACTCAATGAGGAACACTGTAATCTAAAATCATAAACTGATTCAAACTACATAAGTAAGAAGGAAATACTCCATTCTTACCTGGAGGATTTAAGTCACTTGATCTACAAGTACAATTTCTAAGTAGCCTCAATTCAGAACCAAAGTGACAGAGCTTCAAAAAAGGAGTTTCTGAAAACAAACTGTACATTTATCTGAACTTTGTAGTTTCCAGGAAACAAAATCCTGGATCCACTTCAGTCCAGACTTGACACTGACCTCTTTACACCTAGCCTGGCTTTGCTTTGAGCTCATCAAAACATTGCTTCATTTACATTTCATCTAAGCACTGTCTTTCCTTAAGTCCTATTAACAACTCTACCTTTCCATAGGTAAGAAATCACATGGTTCCTCTGATTTATAGTCCCCCATGTAGCAATGATCTTTATTAGATCATTGGCTTTATCAGACTGCAAGTTTGTCCCTAGAGGTCTTCAGTTGATCGGGCTATGGCAAGTGATACAGTAATATAATTCCAAAGATATTATGACTTGCATTAATAAGACAGCAGCCTCAACCAAATGTTACAGAGAAAATACTGGAATGTGAGAAAATAGACAAATTAAAATGTGGCACCAAGAACTTATTATAAAGAGGATACTGAACAGAAGAACAATGTGTGTTTCAGCTACAAATTGAGCTTGGCTGCTTCCATGGATATAATTCTGAGGGAAAAAAAGACAAAATTTAATCTTTAAATAAATGTTAAAATTTGATAATGTAATCCTAAAATTGGCTATTTTTAAACATTATGAAATTATTAATTCATCTGATGTATGTAAACATTGGATCTGTAGAATTCACCTGTAAAAAGTCTGACTAAAATAAATGCTATTTCTGTGTTATTTATTATTTATTCATACTTATATTTATTTGTACTTATTCACTATACTTATACTATGTTTTCAACCAATGAGAAAACTAGTATTTTAGTGTACAAGACCATGAGGTAAAATAATATAAACTCCATGAAAACAGGGACTACATTTTTCTTATCACTCTATCTAATAATACCTAGTACAGTGCCTAGAAACAGTAAATGGTCAAGTACTTGATCAATTATTCTATTTAGTTGAAGACTGACTTTCATTCTTAGCCAGCTTACTCAAAAGGGATTTAAAAAAAAAAAGTCCCCCTTTTGAGAGTATGGCATAGTCTTTTTAGCAATCGAAGTTCATTATTAATACAGAGCAATTTAAAAGTCAAAACTAAATTGAGTTCCTTCATATACTAGCACTGATCTAACAGGATATTAATCATTAAGGTTAACTTTGGTATATAATGTAAAGAAATCCTGGACTTCCCTTACCACATGTCCTGTGTGGGGATTCTTATGAGCATATGGTGGTCCTCTTATATGGTTCCACATTTGACCAGATGTCATAGCAAGCACAAAACACTAGGAAACAAAAAATAATGAAATACTCATAATATTGTATGGTCCCACTTTAATTAAATTAACAGGTATATGAAAAGCATATCCTCTCAAGTATTACATGAAAAAAAATTTTTCCATAAATGACAAAAAAGCTTATATTTCATCATAAGGATCACAAGAATCAATATTTACTTTGAAAGGAAAGCACTGTTTTAAAATTACAAATAAACTGATACAAGTTTAAAATTGAATACTGAAAAGCCTTTTAGAAGAATTAAAAAAATGGAGATTTTCATAGGGTTGACAGTCTTTCAGATTGAATAAAAACTAGGTACAAGGAGTTCCTTCAAGCTCTTGCCATACTAATGAGATAATGGAGGAAACAAACTGATTTTAAGGTATAAAATAAAAATATCAATATATAAAATCTTTTACCACAGGTAAGAAAGAAACAAAATGCCACCTAACAATGTAATATTAGGAGTTTTATCTAAACAATTTTTCTTCCAACATTCACTCACCAGAGCGGCAAAAGCCCATCCAGTTTTATTAAAGAGAAATTCCATATTGCTCCTTCGAAGATACACAAGTCCACCAATAACAGCCAAAAGCAATCCCAACATAAGGGGACCAGCATAATTAGGGGGTCTAATTACTCTAATCTAATGAAAAGGAGAGAAAAACATTTTAAAGTATGAAATTTATTCATTAAGTATATAGATCAAAATAATTTGAAATGAAAACAATCAAAATCAGTGTGGTTACTTTCATGAAAAAAATCACACTTTTTCTTTTCATCCTAATTAAAATAGCCTATAACGTATCCTAAAATGGTATGGATGCAATATTCTTTTTAACCACAACATAACATCTTTTAGGGACTTCCCAGTGGTAAAGAATCTACCTGCCAAGGCAGGAGATGCAGGAGACAAAGGTTTGATCCCTGGGTTGTAAAGATCCCCTGGAGGAGGAAACGGCAACCCACTCCAGTATTCCTGCCTGGAGAATCCCATGGGCAGGGGAGCCTGGTGGGCTACAGTCCATGGTGTTGCAAAGAGTTGGACATGACTGAAGCAACTGAGCACACATATACATCTTTTAGATTAAGAAGTATTTGCCAAGTACAACTAGATACTCCATGGATTTAGTGAGGACAAAAGAGTGGTTTCCATGCTGAATTGACTAAGTAATAGAGCATGTTTTAATGTCACTCATCAGGATGATTCTGTTAAATGCTACTTATAAAGGGACTGACAAACTATCACCATCTCAGTGATATGAGGACGAGACCAATTAGGACCTCCCAGAAGAATAAGTAGATAATGACAAAGTAACTTTCTACAAAGCAAGGAAACTTACATTGACATCAGTTCTGTCAGCAATCCACCGGGCAATCTGCTCAGCTGAAAATCCACGCACCTGCAACTCATATGTATCACCCCGTTTGGGCTTCCCTTTTGCAGGAAAGTTGATGAAAGTTGGAGCTGAATTCATGTTTAGCTGAATAAAAAGTAGTCCACGAGAATACAGATTACCAAAAAATAATCTTAACAGCAAATATCTTGAAATTTAGGCATTTTACAAAGACAAATAAGCCCAGGTTTAGGTGGGTTAAGTGATTCATCTAAGCAAAGTGGTAAGTAATCCAAGAGTCAAACCCAAGGCTGCTTGTGAAATATAAATTCCTAGCTAAGAAACCTACATTTTACTCCTTTAAAATGGAAAATTTCCCATACCACAATTACTTTAGTCTGTTCAGAGATTATGCAAAAAAAAGAATACATTTATGAGAACCAAAATTGTCTCATGTAGCTTAGGTAATAGGAGAAGGCAATGGCACCCCACTCCAGTATTCTTGCCCGGAAAATCCCATGGATGGAGAAGCCTGGTAGGCTGCAGTTCATGGGGTCGCAAAGAGTTGGACATGACTGAGCGACTTCACTTTCACTTTTCACTTTCATGCATTGGAGAAGGAAATGGCAACCCACTCCAGTATTCTTGCCTGGAGAATCCCAGGGACGGGGGGAGCCTGGTGGGCTGCCGTCTATGGGGTTGCACAGAGTCGGACACCACTAAAGCAACTTAGCAGCAGCAGCAGCAGCTTAGGTAAGCTTCAAATAGAGCACATTCTCAATGTGGAGGAAAGAAGACTGGAGTAAGAGAGTACTCTATTGTAGGGAAAACAAATACAAAATGGTAACCAATTGGCAGAAATAGTCAATTCTAAAAGGTTCATAAGTATTTAGTGATAAGCGTAACATTTCTCTGTCATGAGACCATGGTATTCTTAAGATAACACTGGAATTGCTAAGGTAAAGAATCTATGACCTACTCATTTGCATTGTAACTTTCCTGATGTGATAATACTTGTAAAAAATAGAAAATGTTAAGTCCAGGGAAAAGATGTTCACCAACAGATGCAAGCATTCAGGTACCCTCAGCAGGTAACCCTGTAACAGAGATTGGCTTCTATAAAATAACTATAACTTAAAGACTTCCCTGGTGGCTCAGACGGTAAAGCGTCTGCCTACAGCGTGGGAGACCCAGGTTCAATCCCTGGATTGAGAAGATCTCCTGGAGAAGGGAATGGCAACCCACTCCAGTATTCTTGCCCCCCCCCAGAAAAAAGGGGCTCAAAGAAATATTTTGGGCTTCCCTGGTGGCTCAGAGGTTAAAGCGTCTGCCTCCAATGCGGGAGACCCAGGTTTGATCCCTGGGTTGGGAAGATCCCCTGAAGAAGGAAATGGCAACCCACTCCAGTACTCTTGCCTGGAGAATCCCATAGACGAGGAGCCTGGTAGGCTACAGTCCATGGGGTCGCAAAGAGTCGGATACGACTGAGCGACTTCACTTTCACTTTAAAGACATCAACCAATAAAATAACCCACTCCCTTGTTTTGATTCTATACTTAAGAGTAACCCTTATAAAAGTAGTTTTTTTAGACTTTCCTATAAGGGGAGAGGGTATACCAATTAGGTATATGATTAGTTTGGCCTTCTTGTCAGTAAAAGATGCTGAATTAGTGAATTTAAAAATTAGCTCTTTGGTTACCAATGTCCATGGATTTTTATGGTTTGGCGAGTGTACACAAAGTCTGCAGAGCTAGATAAATTCTGGCTACACTGTTAAATCAGTTTGAGTCTGCAAAACTAAGTCCTGAATAGTGTTCATGCCGCCAAAGTGCTTCCCAAATTTTAGGCCAAACTCTTCAATAGTAGTTTATTTATATGGTAGTCCCCACTTGTCCACAGTTTCACTTTCTAAAGTTTAAGTTACCCGTGGTCAACTGCAGTCTGAAAATACTACGTGGAGAATTCCAGAAATAAACAATTCAAAAATTTTAAATTGCAGCTGTTCTGAGCAGTGTGATGAAATCTCTCACCATCTTACCCAGGATGTGAATGATCCCTTTGTCCAGCATATCCCACCCATTAGACACTTAGTAGCTGTCTTGGTTTTCAGATCAACTGTTGTGATATCACAATGCTTGTATTCAAGTAACCCTTATTTTACTTAATAATGCCCCAAAACACAAAAGTAGTGATGTTGGCAATGAGATATGCCAAAGAGAAGTCATAAAGTGCTTCCTTTAAGTGGAAAGATGAAAGCTCTCAATAAGGACAGAAAAAAAAATCACTTGCTGAGGTCGCTATCTTTGTGAAATTGTAAAGGAAAAGAAATCTGCTAACTTTGCTGTTCGACTGCAAAAATTACGGTAAGTGACAAGTGCTTAATCAAGATAGAAAAGATAAATTTGTATAATAAGATATTGTGAGAGAGACCACACTCACATAACTTTCATTACAGTGAATCTGTTAGTCGCTCAGTCATCCAGACTCTTTACGAACCCATGGACTGTAGACCATCAGGCTCCTCTGTCCTTGGGATTTCCCAGGCAAGAATACTGGCGTAGGTTGTCATTCCCTTCTCCAGGGGATTTTCCCAACCAAGGGATCAAACCTGGGTCTCTTGCAGTGCAGGCCCCTTCTTTACCATCTGAGCCTATACTGTTTTAATTCTTCTATTTTGTTATTATTATTGCTACTCTTACTGTGCTTAATTTATAAGTTAAACTTTATCATAGATAGGTATGTACATATGTATATATAGGAAAAAATATAGTTACATATAGGGTTCAGTACTATTTGCAGTTTCAGAGTCTTAGAATGTATCCCCTGTAGATAAGTGGGGACTACTATACCACCTTTGGATTTAAAATATACATATATACATGTGTGTCTAAAAGAACTATGTAATATATGAAATCCATTTCCTGTACAAAATTAAAAACAAAAAATTACAGGGTTATAGGGACCAACTCCAGTCCATTCTGCCAGCCACTATTACCATTTATAGACCTTTCTGAACTTATTCACATAGATGTGTATATACCAACAGAAAACATAATATTGTTTTGTGTCTGCCTTATTTAACAAAAATGGTATCACATTAACTGAAATATTCTGCATTTCATTTTGCTTTTTTTATTCAACCGTGTTTGAGAGATCTATCCATAACAGTATACACACACACACACACACACACACCAGGGAAGCCCCATATAATATGAGTGGCCCAGATGGTAAAGGATCCACCTACAATGCAGGAGACCTGGGTTCAATCCCTGGGTTGGGAAGATCCCCTGGAGGAGGGCATGGCAACCCACTCCAACATTCTTGCCTGGAGAATCCCCATGGACAGAGAAGCCTGGAGGGCTACAGTCCATGGGGTCACAAAGAGTTGGACACGACTGTGTGACTAAGCACAGCATATATATGTGTGTGTGTGTGTGTGTGTGTGTGTGTGTGTGTGTGTGTGTGTATGTTGAGGCTGGTATATGCTCTCATAGTTTATTAAGTAATTATGCTATTGTTGGCAATTTAGTTTTTTCCTTTTTTCCCAATTAAAAAGGATGTTTTAAGAAATAGTCATGTACACATTTTCCTGTATATATGTAAGAATGCTTCTCTAGAAATGGAATAATTAGTTCATAGAGCAGAAACATTTTAAATGAAGATGGATAGAGCCAACATGCCTTCAAAAGTGGCTGTACCAATTTACACTCCTACCCAGCAACACAGGAAGGTATGTTTCCTCACATTCTTGCCAAAAGTTGATCTAATGGGTAAATATTGTAATAATGTATATAATATATATAATTTAACTTATATAATTATATAACAATATTTATATACTATATAATTTATATAATAACACCATTATTATAATTTGTATTTCCATCATTACTAGTATAACATCTTTACACCAAATCAGCTCTTTAAAAGTATCTTGTAGTCTATAGACACAATCAACAGTGAAAAAGCAATGGGAAAAAAATAATATATCTGATAAGGGGCTAATATTGAGACAACATAAAGAACTACAACTAAAAAACACATTTACTAAAAACTGGGCACAAGAAAAAAAAAAGTTGGGCAAAGGGACTTCCCTGGTGGCACAGTAGATAAGAATTTGCCTTGTAATGCAGGGAACACAGGTTTGATTCCTGATCTGGGAAGTTCCACATGCCATGGAGCAACTAAGCCCATGAGCCAAAACTATTGAGCCAGTGCTCTAGAACCTGGGAGCCACAACTACTGAGCCCATGTGCTACAACTACTAAAGCCCATGTGCCTAGAGCCTGTGCTGTGCAACGAGAAGTACCACAATGAGAAATCCACACACCACAACAAAGAGTAGCCCCCATTCACCGCAACTAGAGAAAGCCCACACAAAGCAATGAAGACCCATCATAACTAAAAATAAACAAATATATTTTTTTTAACTGGGCAAAGGATATGGATAGACATTTCTCAAAAAAGATATACAAATTGCCAACAAGCACATGAAAAGATATTCTACATCTAATCATTAAAGAATTACAAATCAAAACCACAATGAGACACCATCTCACACTCATTAGGATAACTACTATCAAAAAATAAAAAATAATGCAAAATGGTGCAGCTGCTATGGAAAACAATATGAATGTTACTACAAAAATGAAAAATAGAACTACCATATGATCTAGGAATTCCACTTGTGGGTTTAAATCTAAAAGAACTAAAAGCAGGGTCTTGAGGAGATAGCTGCATACCTATGTTAATAGCAGCATTATTCACAATAGCCAAAAGGTGGAAGCAACCCAAGTGCCCATCAACAGATGAATGAAAAAATAAAATGTGGTATATGCATACAATGCAACTTTATTCAGCCTTTCAAAGCAAGGGAAAAAAATTTAATATTTATTTACTTATTTGGCTGCTCTGGGTTTTAGTTGTGGCATGTGAGATCTACTTTACCAACCAGGGATCAAACTCAGTCTCCCTGTGTTGGGGGTATGGAGTCTTAGCCACTGGGGAAGTCCCTGGGACACAACAGGAAAGTCCCAAAAGCAAGAAAATTTGGATGCATGCAACAACATGAATCAACTTTGAGAACAGTACACTAAGTGAAATAAGACAGTCACAAAAAGACAAGTATGTATGATTCCACTTATATGAGGTACTGACAACAGTAAAGTTCACTGAGATAGAAAGCAGAATGATAAGTTTCCAAGGGCTGGGGGAAGAGGGAATAAAGAGTTATGTGATGTATAAAGAGTTTCCGTTTCATTGTACAAGGTGAAAAGAGTTCTGGAGATTGGTTATGCAGAAATGTGAATGTACTAAACACTACTGAACTATATTCAAGAATGGTTAAGATAGTACATTTCAGCATTAGTGGTAAAGAACCTGCCTGCCAATACCAGAGATACAAGAGATGCAAGTTCAATCTCTGGGTTGGGAAGATCCCCTGGAGGACATGGCAACCCACTCCAGTATTCTTGCCTGGTGAATCCTGTGGACAGAGGAGCCTGATGGCTACAGTCCACAGGATCACAAAGAGCCAGACATGACTAAAGCAACTTAGCATGCACACACACATATTTTCTCACAATTAAAATTTGTTTTTAAATCTTATAGGCTTTGACAATCCTTAGATGTTAAAGAGCCAAAATAAGATGTACGGTTTTTGGTAGGTTATCACTTTTTATCCATGCATGGCTTTTGTATGCTGTGGCATATAACAATATTCTTTGGAGAAAGATTCGAATTTATTCCACAGATGGACACACTACCATCCTTATACCACTAACTCTAAATATAGCTCTAAAATGGACATTGATATTAAAAGGTATTTGATGTAGAAGAAAACTTTATGTGTATCTTGGTAAGATAAATGAAATTACAATTTTTAATTTCCAAAACAATCCTTGCTTGAATAGTAGAGAATGAGAAAGCAATTTCTTAAACTCTAAAAACTGTTTCCTTTGGTCTAAAAAAGCCTAAATGCACTAATCTTTTAGGTTGCAGCATGTTTTATGAATACACTGATTTTGATTTATGGCACTGTGTGAGACTAAAATATGACCAGCACAGTAACATACTGTAAAATGGAACATTAAGCCATTCGTTTGATATTTACTTGAACATCTATTATGTGCTTAGCACTAATAGCTACAAGATACTGGCTCTGTCCATAGTAAGTATACTCTAAGAAGGGCTGTCAAGCAACCCTAGGGCTGAAGGATAAAGTAGATAGCAAGCAAAAACAGATGAATAACATAAGAGAGATGGAAATCCTAAAAACAACCACAAAAGAAATACCAGAGATGAAAACCACTGTAACAGAAATGAAGAATGCCTTTGATGGACTCAGTATACAGGACATGGCTGAGGAATCTCTGAGCTAGAGGATTTATCAATACAATCCTTGAAAACTGAAAAATAAAGAGAACAAAGACAAAAAACAAACAAAACAGAATATCCAGGGACTGTGGGTATACAAAAGGTGTAACATATACATAATGGGAATACTAGAAGAAAGAGAAAGGAACAGAAGAAATATTAATGACAGAGAAATTTCCCAAAGTAACATCAGACTCTAAATCACAGATTCAGGAAGCTCTAAGAATAAGTAGTAGATAAATGCCAATAACATACCCATGCATATAATTTAACTCAAAGAAAAAACTCTTAAAGAAGTCAGAGGAATAAAATGCTTTACCCATAAAGTAAGAGAGATAAGAATTACATCCAACTTCTTTTCAGAAACCATGCAAACAGGAAGAAAGTGGAGTGAAATATTTAAAGTGTTGAGAGAAAAAAATACCCTGTGAAATTATTCTTCAAAAGTGAAAGAGAGGGACTTCCCTGGTGGGCCAGTGATTAAGAATCCATGTTCCAATGCATGGGATCCAGGTTCAATCCCTAGTTGGGAAACTAAGATCCCACATGCTGCGGGGCAACTAAGCCTGTGTGCAGCAACTACTGAACCTGCACACCCTAAAGCCCATGTGCCACAACTAGAGAAGCCCTCTCACACTGCGACTGGAGAAAGCCCGCACACCCCAACAAAGAGCCTGTGTGCTGCAATGAAGACCTAGCACAGATAAAAATTTTAAAAATAAACTTCTTCCAAAAAAAAGTGAAGGAGAAATAAAGACTTTCAGACAAACAATCCCTTGCAAGAAATGTTAAAAGAAGTTCTTTAGAGAGAAGGGAAATAAGGCAGGTTGGAAACTTGAATCTACATAAAGAAAGAAAGGGACTGAAGAGGGAATAAGTGAAGGTAAAATAAAAACTTGTTTTTCTTATTCTTAATTAACTAACACATAACAGTTTGTTCAAAATAATAGCAGCAATGTATTCAATTGTATGTGTGTATGTACCTATATATAAGTGAAATGAATGACAGAAATGAGCAAACTCCAGCAGACAGTGAAGACAGGGAAGCCTGGTGTGCTGCAGTTCATGGGGTCGCAAAGAGTGAGACATGACTTCGCAACTGAACAACAACAATCAAAACAGTGTGGTATCCAAAGGAACAGAATAAAAAGCCCAGCAGTAGAACCACATATAGTCATATGATTGTCAACAAAAGAGAAAAAGCAATTACGTGGAGAAAGTATAGTTTTAACAAATGGTGTTAAAATAACTAGATATCCGTGAGCAAAAAAACAGACAAAAAACCCCCACAAAACCTAGACACAGACCATGTCCTGTTCACAAAAAATAACTCAAAATGGGACTTCCCTTGCAGTCCAGTGGTTAGGACTCTGTGCTTCCAATGCAGAAGACATGGGTTGAATCCCTGGTTGGGGAATAAGATCCCGCATGCTGCAAGGCATGGTCAAAAATAGAAAAAAGAAAATAACTCAAAATGGATCAAAGGCCTTAAAATACAAAGACAAAATATAAAGTTCCTAAGAGATAACATAGTAGAAAATCTAGATGACGTCAGATATAGTGATGATTTTTTAGATACAACATCAAAGACAAAATGTATGATAGAAATAACTGATAAGTTGTACTTCATTAAATTTACATGTTTTTGCTGTGCAAAAGACAAAAAGTAAGAGAGTGAGATGACAAGGCACAGACTTAAAACTCAACAAGGGGATCAAACAATCCAATTTTAAAAATGGGGGACACCTGGTGGTCCAGTGGTAAAGAATCTGCCTGCCAAAGCAGGGGACAGAGGTTTGATGCCTGGTCCAAGAAGATTCCACATGTCATGGAAGAACAAACCCTGTGCACCACAACTACTGAGACTGCATTCTGGAGGCCTCCAACCACAACTACTGAAGCCTGAGTGCCTTAGATTCCATGCTTTGCAAAAACAGGAGCCACTGCAAATGAGAAGCCTGTACACCACAACTAGAGAATAGCCCCCACTCACTGCAACTGGAGAAAGTCCATGTTTAGCAATGAAAACCCAACATAGCCAAAAATAAATAAATAATAGGCCTAAGACCTTAACAGACATTTCACCAAAGAAGATACAGAGATGGCAAATGAGCAGTTGAAAAGATACTCCACATTATATGTCATCAAAGAAATGCAGATTACAACAATGAGATACTGCTACACAACTGTTGTTGTTTTAGTTGCTAAGTCGTGTCCGACTTTGCGATCCTATGGACTGCAGCCTATCTGGCTCCACTGTCCCTGGGATTTCCCAGGCAAGAATACTAGAATGGGTTGCCATTCCCTTCTTCAGGGGATCTTCCTGACCCAAGAATCAAACCCACGTTTCCTGCATGAGCTACCTGAGCTACCTGGGAATTAGAATGGTCAAAATGCAGAACACTGATAACACCAAGTGCTAAGGAGGAAGTGGAGCAACAGGAACTTTCATTCACAGCTCTTGGGAATGCAAAATGGTACAGCCAATTTGGAAGATGGTCTGGAAGTTTCTTACAAAACTTAACATACTATGTGTGTGCTGTGCTTAGTTGCTCAGTCATGTCCGACTCTTGCGACCCCATAAATTGTATGTAACCTGCCAGGTTCCCCTGTCCATGGGATTCTCCGGGCAAGAATAGTGGAGTGGGTTGCCATTTCCTTCTCCAGGTGATCTTCCCAACCCAGGAATTGAACTCAGGTCTCCTGCATTGCAGGCAGATTCTTTACCAACTGAGCTACAAGGGAAGCCCTAACATACTATATGATCCAGCAACTGTGCTCCTTGGTATTTATGCAAAGGAGTTAAAACTTGTGTCTGCATAAAAACCTGCATACAGGTGTTTATAACAGTTTTATTCATAACTACTAAAACTTGGAAGCAATCAAGATTTCTTCAGTACATGAAAGAATAAACAAGGTCTCGTATATCCAGACAATGGGATATTATTTAGCTCTTAAAAGAAATGAGCTATCAAGCCATGAAAAGACATGGAGGAACTTTATATTCATATTACCAAGTGAAAGAAGTCAATCTGAAAAGTCTACATACTGTATGATTCCAAGTATATGACATTCTGGAAAAGGCAAAACTATGGAGACAGCTAAAAGATCAGTGATTACCAAGGGTTAGTGTGGAGGGAGGAATTAGTAGAGTACAGAGAATTTTAGGGCAGTGAAAATACTGTTTATGAATACATATTGATGGATACATCTCACTATACTTTTGTCCAAATCAGCAGAATGTACAAGACCAAGAGTGAACTACAATATAAACTATGCACATTGGGTGATTACGATGTGTTAATGGAGGTTCACCAACTGTAACAAACATACCATTCTGGTGGGGGATGTTGATAATGGAGAGGCTATTAATGTGCAGGGGCATAAGACATAACAGAAAACCTTTGTATCTACCTCTCATTTTTGCTGTGAACCATAAGTTCCTCAAAGAATAGTTTTAATTAAAAAAAAAAAAAAAAACGGTAAGAGAGGTCATGATTGATAGAGCCAGTAGGTATAGGATATAGGGCACAGGAAAAAGTTAAATGTTGAAAAAGAAGGAGCTTTTCCACTAAGACAAGCCACAAGAGGTTAAAGACAGGTACTTACCAAGAACTACAGTATTACACAATAGTGGGATTCTTGTTCTGAATTAAAAAGTTACTTGATAAATTGTTCACTTAAAAACAAAGTGGTACTTTTTTTTATTATATTTTACCACAAAATATATATATATAAGTTTACATGATTTCTACCCAATTTCCATATTCTAATAAGTTAGTATTGACCACCATATTTCATGTTTAGCTTAAGTTCAGCTTTTATTTCACTAACTACTCTAGATCTTACATAAGACAAGTCCTATTTAACTTCTTGCAGCCGTTGAAAAAGAGGTATTCCACATTATATATAGTTTACCAATTTCTATTTAACAGAATAACCAAATAGCTTACCATCTGAAATACATCAGAGCCTTCATCAAAATCCACCATAGCAAAAAATATCCTGTTGGTAAATGCACTGGAGTATCGCCAGGAGTTTGCAAGGATCTGGAATTCTTCATCAGCTTGCCTGGATGCAATTAGATTTGTAAAGATAACATATAAAACATTTTTAAAAACAATCTAGTGCAAGTCAGGCTCTGTTGATAGGGTTAGGACAAACCTTGGAAAACACTGCCACTGTTTTGGCATAAGAGAAATCTTATATCAAGAGTTGGGGATTTCAACAAGACGTAGTGATTATCTGACTCTGCTTCATACTTTGTGCCTGTTTCTTATCAAAAAGCTCCTTCTAAATTCACTGGAAAAAAATCTAGCTACAATTTTTAATAGGCTAAATTACTTCTAAGAGTTCAAAGACAAAGAATTGAGATTAGTTGAAAGCTCAAGCTATATTTTACTTTTCCCTGATTTCCCATATGCTTTTAGTTCTAAGATCTGACATTTTTTCATCTGTGATTATCTTTTTTTGGTTTATCTTAAATTTGAATTTAATAGTATCATACATTTTCACTTCATAAATACGGTAACACTAACAACTGGCAATGACAGCTACAAGTTAACTGAAAGATTAAGGAGTGTAAATAGGGATCATAATATTAAATTAAGAGATGAGTAACAGTATAAGAAAAAATATTTTCAGTGAATTCTAATTGACAAGAAAATAGCTTTCCCCCTCAAAATGGAATTTACATGATTGTGAAGTAAACCTTAAAGTTTATTCTATAGTTTCCAATTGTTGTTTGTTGTTTTAGTCGCTAAGTCATGTCTGACTCTTTGCGACTGCATGGACTGTAGCCTGCCAGGCTCCTCTATCCATGAGATTACCCAGGCAAGACATCAGAGTGTGTAGCCATTTCCTTCTTCAGGGTGTGATTATCTTTTAATTCTATCCCTCCACATTTATTTTCATTGCTGTCACCTAAAGTTAGATCTTTAATATCTGACATTTGAATATTAAAATTCTTAACTCTATTTTCTCCTCCTCCAATCCTTAAACATTGCAATATACATCAATCTTTCTAAATAACTACTTTTTTGATACTCTTCCTCTTCTCAGAAACCACTGTTGCTTTTTTATTACCTTCAGAACACAATGTCCAAGCTCTTTCACTGCTTATTCAAGGTTCTTTATCATCTATTTCCAAATAATGCATCTAGCTTTTACACAACCTTCAGTCAGTTCAGTCGCTCAGTCATGTCCAACTCTTTGCGACCCCATGGACTGCAGCACACTAGGCCTCCCTGTCTATCACCAACTCCTGGAGTTAACTCAAATTCACGTCCATTGAGTCAGTGATGCCATACAACCATCTCACCTTCTGTCATCCCCTTCTCCTCCCACCTTCAATCTTTCCCAGCATCAGGGTCTTTTCAAATGACTCAGTTCTTTGCATCAGGTGGCCAAAGTATTGGAATTTCAGCTTCAGCATCAGTCCTTCCAGTGAATATTCAGGACTGATTTCCTTTAGGATGGACTGGTTGGCTCTCCTTGCAGTCCAAGGGACTCTCAAGAGTCTTCTCCAACACTACAGTTCAAAAGCATCAATTCTTTGGTGCTCAGCTTTCTTTATGGTCCAACTCTCACATCCACACATGACTACTGGAAAAACCACAGCCTTGACTAGCAGACCCTTGTTAGCAAAGTAATGTCTCTGCCTTCTAATGCCTCTGTCTAGGTTGGTATTACTCAATCTCAAACAAGATCTCTTAATTCCAGCACTTTACTCCTATCTCTGTACCTTTCCACACATCATGTCTTCTAAACAGAATATCCTACTGACATGTAAATCTGATCCATCTGTCTAGCCCTAGTACAAGTCCTACCTTCTCTATTAGGTCAAACCTAACCATTCCTGTTATATGTCCTTCCTGAAATTTTATGCATTTATTATGTACACAATTCATTTAGTACTTAATCATAAACTGTCTCATACTGACAGCTAAATTTTCATATGTGGAACTCATTTCCCTAGCCAGATGATAAGAGTGAACAGCACTCTGGGATCAAGCACTCTTATACTTCTCATCCTAAGAGCACCAACTACATAGTATTATACTAATTACTGTTGCTTAATTTTAGTTATTTGAATGAGTTTAGGAAAATGCGAGCTAATTTAAAATTTGGTCTTATAAAAAGATACTATTAAAAACATTAAGAATTCCATTAATTTGCATAATTATGAAGGACTTTGTTTTCTGACATTTTTGTATACTCATGATTGCCAGTAAGTAAACTGACTGAATTATGAGTAATTGCAGAGTTTAAGTTTATTCATAGTTAACACTTACTATTCTTTTTCCTTCTTCTACCTACTTTCCATTTATATTCAGCATAATCCCATCCCTGAAAAAGAAGAACAGCACTCTGGGACCAAATATCTGGCCTATCTCCTACCTCTGGGGAGGAAATCTTTAAGAAGTGTTATAAAGGCTTGGGGAAGCATAACACACTATTCTGAAAGAAGGCTGTCTATTTCTTCACATGGGCTCAGGCTACCAGAATTTGGAAAACCTCCCAAGATTTTACTAGTTTTTCACAGGGTAGCTGTATCATTTCCTTTAAAGTGATTTCCCATTGCCAGTCCAGGTTCGATGTACGATGCTGGATGCTTGGGGCTGGTGCACTGGACGGCCCAGAGGGTTGGTATGGGGAGGGAGGAGGGAGGAGGGTTCGGGATGGGGAACACATGTATACCTGTGGCGGATTCATTTTGATATTTGGCAAAACTAATACAATTATGTAAAGATTAAAAATAAAATAAAATTAGAAAAAAAAAAAAAAAAAAGAAATAAAAAAAAAAAAAAAAATAAAGTGATTTCCCAGACCACACATATGATCTAAAAATATAAGTAAATGAATAACAAAAAGCAAAAGCTATTTTATTTTTTAGTATCCACTATTTTTAATTATCTATAATGTTTTTGTTTAAAGAAATACCTTTTTTCCTAAAAGCATTCAGAAATAGTAAAATCAAATCAACTAAGCATTGTTTGATGAAAGTTTAAGTGAGATTAGTCTCCATTTCTAAGGTTTAAAATTACTACAAAATAATCTAGAAAAAAGAAATACCTCTACATCATGAATCTTTGTTTTCTTAAAAAGTTCTCCTGTAATTCCAAATTTTGGATGCAGTCACCATTATTGCGATAATAAATATCTCTAGCTTTCAGTATACCATTAAAAAAACTGGAAACTGTTTCTTCCAAAAACGAAAGATTTGTTTTACCTAACTTCTGGGACTGTTGTCATAAAACAAGAGCACACAAGTACTACATCAATGCTATCAACATGCATTTATATAACTTGATATCAATTTATGATTTTTAGATTTTCTGTTATTTCTATGATGGTTACCATGATACTTTATCCTTGCTTTTTGTCCCTCCCCCACTAATATGGACAAAGACTGGGGACTTCCCTGGTGGTCCAGTGCTTGAGAATCTCCCGTCCAATGCAGGAGAGGCAGGTTCAATTCCTGGTCAAGGAACTAAGATGCTACATGCTGCAGGGCTACCAAGCCTGCACACCACAAATAGAGAAAAGCTGGTATGCTGCAATGAAGACCCAGTGCAGCCAAAATAAATAAATAAACAAAACCTTTAAAAAAAGACTATAAAAGAGTAGTACTATTATATGTTAGTGAGAAGGGGATGGCAACCCACTCCAGTATTCTTGCCTGGAGAATCCCCATGGACAAGGGAGCCTGATGGGCTGCAATTCATGGGGTCACAAAGAGTTGGACATGACTTAGCAACTAAGCACAGCACACTATGTGTTACTACAGACACACTAAGTAAGGTATACACATTCATTGTTTATGTACCCACTGAACTAATCTCATTCTTCTGGGATTGAAAAATGGTTAAAATATTTTGAGTTATTTAATTTTTAAAGTGTAGTTGAAAGTTCATACTTGCACACGACACATTGTCTATGAAGTTGGAGAGCAGTGAACATGACAATAACGGAGTAGTTTCTCGGTGGGGCTTTAACAAGGCGACGGAACTTGTCTCCATTCATTCTTATTACAGGCCTTTTATTGGTCCATTCCATCAGTTGACTAACCTTTTCAGACAACACCATCTAAAAAAAAGATAAAGAAAGAATGCCATTAATACTCTCAACTTGGAATTTAAAGTATTTTTTAACTAGGCAACTGAAAATCAAGAAAAATAAGCAGAGGTACACAAAAAATATAAGAGAACTAAAAATTAAATTTGGTACTTGGGCCTGATGATGATAATTATTCTTAAAATTATATTATTTCATGATGAGATTTAAACATATACTATATTTGTATGTGCATGATTTATTTCCTAATAAATAAAATAAAATCATAAAAATTTTCATTGGCCAATGATTCCAAAGTGGGAAGAGCTACTCTATCTAATTTTAAGGCTTATTATACAGCTTCAGTAAGCAAGGCAGGGTGATACTAATAAAAGGATAGATACACAGATCAATGGAACAGAAATAAGACCTTGAAACAGACCTACACAATTATGGCCAAAGGTGCAGGATCAACTCAGCCTTTTCAATAAACGGTACTGAAACAACTGGATATCCATAGTCAAAAGTAAGAACCTCAAACAGAACTTCACAACTTATTCAAAAATTAATTTAAAAATGGATCACAAAATTAAATGTAAAAATGAAAATTATTAAAAATTAGGAGAAAATATTCAGGATCAATGAGTAGGCAAAGAGCTCTTAGACTGACAACAAAAGCATGATTCAAAAAAGAAAAAAAATTGCTCTTCCGCCGCCATTTTAAATCCAGCTCCATACAACGCTCCGCCGCCGCCGCCGCTGCTGCGACTCGGTCTGCGCGCCAGCACCTTCCGGCCGACCACTCCACTGCTATGGAAGACATGAACGAGTACAGCAACATAGAGGAGTTCGCCGAGGGATCCAAGATCAACGTGAGCAAGAACCAGCAGGATGACGGTAAAATGTTTATTGGAGGCTTGAGCTGGGATACAAGCAAGAAAGATCTGACTGAATATTTGTCTTGATTTGGGGAAGTTGTGGACTGCACGATTAAAACAGATCCTGTTACTGGAAGATCACGAGGATTTGGATTTGTGCTTTTCAAGGATGCTGCTAGTGTTGATAAGGTTTTGGAACTGAAAGAACACAAACTGGATGGCAAATTGATAGACTCTAAAAGGGCCAAAGCTTTAAAGGGGAAGGAACCCCCAAAAAAGGTTTTCGTGGGTGGATTGAGCCCAGATACTTCGGAGGAACAAATTAAAGAATATTTTGGAGCCTGTGGAGAGATTGAAAATATTGAACTTCCTATGGATACAAAAACAAATGAAAGAAGAGGATTTTGCTTTGTTACATATACAGATGAGGAGCCAGTAAAGAAATTGTTAGAAAGCAGATACCATCAAATTGGTTCTGGGAAGTGTGAAATCAAAGTTGCACAACCCAAAGAGGTATATACACAGCAACAGCAACAACAAAAGGGAGGAAGAGGTGCAGCAGCTGGTGGGCGAGGTGGTACTAGGGGTCGAGGCCGAGGCCAACAGAGCACTTAGGGCAAGGCATCCCGAGGGGGTGGCAATCACCAAAACAATTACCAGCCGTATTAAAGGGGACACTGCAGAAAACAGGAAGAGATTGCTAAAGTAACCATCTTGCAGGAGGACATTGAAGATTGGTCTTCTGTTGATCTAAGATGATTATTTTGTAAAAGACTTTCTAGTGTACAAGACACAATTTGTGTCCAACTGTATATAGCCGCCAATTAGTTTTCTTTGTTTTTACTTTGTCTTTTGCTATCTGTGGTATGACTCTGTGGATTTGTGTTTATACAGACTTTATTTGTATGATTACATGTTAAACCTCAAATAAATGCTTCCTTACATGAAAAAAAAAAAAAAAGAAAAAAAATGATAAACTGGACCTCATCAAAATTAAAAACTTTTGCTCTGTGAAAGACCCTGTAAGGAGGATATGAAGACAAGCAATAGAGTGGGAGAAAATATTTTGAAACTACACACCTAAAACAGATTAGTAGTTTGAATATATTTTAAAACCATCAAAATTTAGAAAAGCAAACAAAATAGACAAGACATCAAGAGACTTCATCAAAGATGATCTACAGATGACAAACACACAAAAAGATGTTCAACATCAGTCATTACTGAAATGCAAATTAAGGGCACAATGAACCATCAATACATGTCTGTTACTAAAATAAAATATAGTCACAATACCAAATGCTGGCAAGGATGTAGAGAAACTGGGTCTCTCCTACATTGGTGGTAGGACTATACCATGGTACAGTCTTTGAAAAAGAGTTTGGCAGTTTCTTTAAAAAATTAAGCAAGTGACCTGTGAAAGTGAAAGTCGTTCAGTCACGTCCGACTCTTTGCAACCCCATGGACTATACAATCCATGGATTTCTCCAGGCCAGAATACTGGAGTGGGCAGCCATTTCCTTCTCCAAGGGATCATCCCAACCCAGGGATCGAACCCAGGTCTCCCGTATTGCAGATGGATTCTTTATCAACTGAGCCACAAGGGAAGCCCCAAAATACTGGAGTGGGTAGCCTATGCCTTCTCCAGAGGATCTTCCCAACCCAGGAATCGAACCAGGGTCTCCTGCATTGCAGGCGGATTCTTTACCAACTGAGCTATCAGGGAACTAACCATATAATCCAGCAACTGCATTCCCAAACATACATCTCAGAGAAATGAAAACTTATGTCTATACAAAGAAAGCTAAGTTTTTTTTTTTTTATAAGTCAGTCATCATGAGGCAATGGAAGAGAAGCATGGTTAGTCAATGAGAATTTCAGTTTGAAATAAATGAAATCATATTCATTTATCATTCCTCTCACCTCTACCTTTATGTTCAAACTTTGCAAAAGTAGTAAGAAGGGAAAAGATAAAAAAGAAGTGCAGAAGACAAGAATCTCAGTGCAGGGTTAATGCTAATTCATGGTTTTGTTCTTCTTTACAAGACAGGGGTATGTTTGTTAATGGTTGGTAAATCGTGGAGTGGTTCACTATTCAGAAGCATCTGACCAATTACATTTCCTATTATTTACACTGAACTTTGGCCAGGGCACTGGCATTCAAACTGTAAAAACAATTCCTTCCCATTAAACTCAATCATCCAGGAACAGATGTTAAGATGTGCCTTTTCACTTTGAAAGTAGATCAGGAATCTAATAGAGAAACAGCACTCTTTGAAAGACAGATGTCACTGTATGCCTGCTAAGTCACTTCAGCATATCATAAAGCAGAGACATTACTTTGCCGACAGAGGTCTATCTAGTCAAAGCTATGGTTTTTTGAGTTGTCATGTATGGATGTGAGAGTTAGACCATAAAGAAAGCTGAACGCTGAAGAATTGATGCTTTTGAACTGTGGTGTTGGAGAAGACTCTTGAGAGTCCCTTGGGCTGCAAGGAGATCAAACCAGTCCATCCTAAAGGAAATCAGTTCTGAATATTCATTGGAGGAATGGATGCTGAAGCTGAAGCTCCAATACTTTGGCCACCTGATGGGAAGAACTGACTCATCAGAAAAGACCCTGATGCTAGGGAAGATTGAAGGCAGGAGGAGAAGGGGACGACAGAGAATGAGATGGTTGGATGGCATCACTGACTTGATGGACATGAGTTTGAGAAGTGAGTTGGTGATGGACAGGGAAGCCTGGTGCGCTGCAGTCCATGGGGTCACAAAGAATTGGACACAAGTGAGTAACTGAACTGACTGACCTTTAAAGCATGTCTGAATTCAACCAATACTGAAAAAAGTATTTATTACCTGAGTACACTTTTATGAACAATAGAGAAAGATGCATAGAAAGGTAAGTTTTGCAGCTGGGACTTCCCTGATGGTCCAGTGGTTAAAAATTTGCCTGCCAATGCAGGGGACACAAGTTCAATTTGACCCCTGGTCCAGGAAGATTCCATATGCCATGGGGCAAACCCATGCACCACAACTAGTGAAAACTGTGCACCCTAGAGTTCATGCTCCAAAAGAGAAATCAGTGCAATGAGAAGCCTGTATACCACAATGAGAAAGTAATCCCCACTTGTCACAACTAGAGAAGACCCAGTACAGTAAAAATAAATAAATTTTAATGAAAATAGTTTTGTAGCAGATAAAAGATAATTCCAGTAGCAGTCTCAAAATGAATATGTCACATGTGGAAAAATGAATATAGTCTTTAACAAGCCCACAGAGAAATATATACACTCTCAAAAGACTGGTATAACAAATAATTAACAAGACTTGTGGAACAATGAATGATACTAAGGAAACAGGCTGTGAGGGAGGGATAAAAGGGATAAAACAGGCTGTGAGGGAGGGATAAAAGGGATAAAACAGGCTGTGAGGGAGGGATAGTTTTACACCTAAAACTAACACAACATTGTAAATAGACTATACTTCAATTTTTTTAAAAAAGGAAACAGGTTGGTGGTAAAGACAGTAGAAGAGAATGAAACAGAAGGCAGACAGGATAAGGAACAAGTGGTGGTGTCTAGTTAAACAATACAATTAGTTACAAAAAATTGTCAAGAACAGGATATTTGATTTAAAGTAAGGCTGCATAGATTACACTCAGTTATTCAAAACAAATGAATTGTTATTTGATACAGAATTAATGATCCTCTTAGCTGAGAGAACAATATTAGTTCACAGTTTAAAAATATGCATTCAATATTCTAAAGCAGTCATTAATTTCTTTATATTTCAAATTAAATTTGACAGTTAACAGCAAATTGAAACATAACTTGGCTATTTTATTAACTACAGATTCTATTTGGAGCTATTTTAGAAAAGAAAAAGTAAAGCAACAGCAGATATAGTTTCATATAGTCTATCTCTATTCAGTCATATAAATATATGATCATTCCAATAAAACAAATAAACGTGCTTTGAATTAGTGATAAACAGGTGGAGTCTTGTTAAACAAAATCTCAAATAGGTCTGTGCAAAATTTTGTGATATTCCTCTTTCTGATTGTTAACTAGAGGGACCAGATATCTGGCTATACAATCCCTAAGTAACTTACCAAGTAGAAGAGATTAGTTCAAAGGAATTACAAACACTTTAAAACTCTGAAGAACTACACAAGAAAGATCTTAATGACCCAGATAACCACGATGGTGTGGTCACTCACCTGGAGACGGAAAACCTGGAGTGTGGAGTCAAGTGGGCCTTAGGAAGCATTAGTACAAACAAAGCTAGTGGAGGTTATGGAATTCCAGCTGAGCTATTTCAAATCCTAAAAGATGATCCTGTGAAAGTGCTACACTCAATATATCAGCAAATTTGGGAAACTCAGCAGTGGCCACAAGACTAGAAAAGGTCAGTTTTCATTCTAATCCCAAAGAAGGACAATGCCAAAGGATGTTTCAACTAGCATACAATTGCACAAATTTCACATGCTAGCAAGGTAATACTCAAAATTGTTCAAGCTAGGCTTCAGCAGTAGGTGAACCGAGAACTTCCAGATGTATAAGCTAGGTTTAAAAAGGCAGAGGAACCAGAGATAAAATTGCCAACATTCGTTGGATCATAGAGAAAGCAAAGGAATTCCAGAAAAACATCTAGTTCTGCTTCACTGACTACACTAAAGCCTTTGACTGTATGGATCATATCATAACAAACTGTGGAAAATTCTTCAAGAGATAGGAATACCAGACCACCTTACCTGTCTCCTGAGAAACCTGTATGCCAGTCGAGAAGCAACAGTTAGAACCAGACATGGAAAAACTGACTATTTCAAAATTGAAAAAGGAGTTTGTCAAGGCTGTATATTGTCATCCTGCTTATTTAACTTATACGCAGAGTACATCATGCCAAATGCTGGACTAGATTAATCACAAGCTGTAATCAAGACTGCCAGGGAAATATCAGCAACCTCAGATATGCAGATGATACCACCCTAATGGCAGAAAGCAAAGAGTAACCAAAGAGCCTCTTGATGAGGGCAAAAGAAGAGTCAAAAAGCTGGCTTGAACTCAACATTCAAAAAGTTAAGATCATGGCATCTTGTCCCATCACTTCATGGCAAATATAAGGAGAAAAGTGGAGGCAGTGACAGATTTTATTTTCTTCGGCTCTCAAATCACTGCAGATGGTGACTGCCACCATGAAATTAAAAGATGCTTGCTCCTTAGAAAGAAGGTTACGAAAAACCTAGACAGTATTAAGAAGCAGAGACATCACTTTGCCAACAAAGGTCCATCTGGTCAAAGGTATGTTTTTTTCCAGTAGTCGTGTATGGTTGTGAGAGTTGGTCCATAAAGAAGGCTGAGTGCCAAAGAATTGATGCTTTTGAACTGTGGTGCTGGAGAAGACTCTTGAGAATCCCTTGAACTGCAAGGAGATCAAACCAGTCAATCCTAAAGGAAATCAGTCCTGAATATTCATTGGAAGGACTGGTGCCAAAGCTGAAACTCCAATACTTTTGCCAACTGATGCAAAGAGCCAACTCACTGGAAGAGACCCTGATTCTGGGAAAGACTGAAGGCAAAAGGAAAAGAGGGCAACAGAGGATAAGATGGTTAGATAGCATCACCAACTCAACGGACATGAATTTGAGCAAACTCTGGGAGATAGTGGAGGACAGAGGAGTCTGGCATGCTGCAGTCCATGGGTTCCCAAAGAGTCAGACATAACTCATCGACTGAACAACAACAACAACAACAAAATGGGATTATCACCTCAAAACACTGCTTAATACAGAAGCAATTAATTACTTTCTGAGTTCATTTTTGAAAAATGAACTGAAGACAGATCACAACAAAATATGAACTAGTTTTAAACTTTTACCAAAAAAAAAAAAATAAACTTTTACCAAAAAAGTACATAAACATAGCTTGGAGCATGATAATTAAAAGTTATAATCCTTATTCACAATGATCTAACCTTTAAAATTTTAATATGTCTTAAGGTAAACCCATCTTGAATTGGTTTTATTGAGAAAATAGAAGCTACTATTTGGAATGCCTTCCATGTATGTGTCAGGCAGCAACTTCTCTTCTTACAGAATGAATATTCAATTCAATGGGAGGCTTCCCTGGTGGCTCAGACAAGTAAAGAATCTGCCTGCAATGCAGGAGACCCAGATTCCATCCCTAGGTTGGGAAGATCCCCTGGAGAAGGGAATGGCTACCCACCACTCCAGTATCCTTGCCTGGAGAATTCCATGGACAGAGGAGCCTGGCGGGCTACAATCCATGGGGTCACAAATCCCTACAACACAATGAGGTTAAATACTCTATTTTTATTTCATTTAAATGTTGAGTAAACAGGATCAGAGAGGTTAAGTAATTTGGACAAAGTGTCACAGTTAGTAAGACACAAAGCTAGGATTCAAACAGATCATTCTAAATCAAGCAATAGCAGCATTACTAACATGTTGGACCAGGTAATTCTTTGTTGTGGGGAGCTGTCTGGCACATTGCTTATTAAGCAGCATCCCTGACCTCTACCTGTTGGATGTCTGTACCATCACCATCTACCACCAACCAAAAATGTCTCCAGACACTGCCAGGTAATCCTTGGGAAGTAAAATTCTTCACTCCCTCACTGAGAAACATTGGTCTAAACTGAAATGGATTTTAAGAGCTCAACTCAAGCTTTTATAATTTTATTATGTATTCAAACATATTTTTATTAATTACTGATCAGAACACAATGTAAAAGAAAGATTTGGTAATAAAAGTAAGTAAATTCTTCATGAAGCAAGCCCTTAGCATGATAGATAATAAATTTCCTAGGCCTGTGTTTCTCAAAGTGTGGCTAATGTAAAGCAGCCTATTAAAAGTACAGACTTCCAGGTTTCATCCTCCAATAAATCTGATTCAGTAGATCTGCATAAGCCCCACTCAAAGGATGCTGATTAGCAGGTTAGCTGATATAAAAGACCTAGCAGCATGCCTGAGTGAGACATATTGTTTGTCCAATAATGTGCTGGGTTTCCTGTCTGGTTTGGTGGGCTAAAAACACAGATGTTTTTCCGTGAACCCAATAGGAATTGAGTGTTATAAATTCATTCACTTACTTCTAAGAAACTGCTTGGTGAGCAGGCCCCTGAATTTTGTCCGGTTTATCAGTTACTGCTCTGGCTACCTCTATGGTAAGACAGCACCACCATCAGTCACTGAGACTGAGGCTTTTATTTGCCAACAAGGCATCATCCATATAGTGAATGCTTTAAACATGGAAAGGGAGAGGAACTTATGCTAAATCCTGACTCACCAACTAGTAGCAAATGGCAGAAGAGCTTCGGTACTTGCAGGGGAGACTATAAACATATATAGGAGGCCTTGCTACCTGAATATGAACCGACCTTGATCCTCACATGTCAGTAAGATGGCACAAGAAGGTGTTAGTGATGTCTAAGACTGTATACCACCTGTCATCAGACTGTGTAATGGATTTAGTTGCAGTCACAATGTCTGGGAGCAACAACTGCAATCAGCTGATAATAAGCTGCTATCAGACTTCAGTGGAGAAGGCAATGGCACCCCACTCCAGTACTTTTGCCTGGAAAATCCCATGGACGGAGGAGCCTGGTAGGCTGCAGTCCATGGGGTTGCTAGAGTCGGACACAACTGAGCAACTTCACTTTCACTTTTCACTTTCATGCACTGGAGGAGGAAATGGCAACCCACTCCAGTGTTCTTACCTGGAGAATCCCAGGGATGGGGGAGCCTGGTGGGCTGCCGTCTATGGGGTCGCACAGAGTCGGACACGACTGAAGCGACTTAGCAGCAGCAGCAGCATAAGACTTCAGTTCCTATTAGTCTTTTTTTTTTAACTGGCATTAAGGGCTGAGATACTACATCACTTACCATCTCTGATGCCTTTAAGTCTTTAATCAAAGCTGTGATTTCCCATTTTCTTTCTGGGGGAGGGGGCAGTTCTTAAGCTTCTGGTGGATTCCAAGAATATGGAGTTTTAACATGAACCCAAAGTGATTTTGTATGCATTGAAGTTTCAGTACTGCTGTTCTACATTTTAATTCTTATGAGCAAGTCATCAAGACAGTATGGTACTGGCACAAAGAAAGAAATATAGATCAATGGAACAAAATAGAAAGCCCAGAGATAAATCCACGCACATATGGACATCTTATCTTCAACAAAGGAGGCAAGAATATACAATGGCGAGAAGACAATCTCTTTAACAAGTGGTGCTGGGAAAACTGGTCAACCACTTGTAAAAGAATGAAACTAGAACACTTTCTAACACCATACACTAAAACAAACTCAAAATGGATTGAAGATCTAAACGTAAGACCAGAAACTTATTATAAAACTCCTAGAGGAGAACATAGGCAAAACACTCTCTGACATAAATCACAGCAGGATCCTCTATGACCCACCTCCCAGAATATTGGAAATAAAAGCAAAAATAAACAAATGGGACCTAATTAAAGTTAAAAGCTTCTGCACAACAAAGGAAACTATAAGCAAGGTGAAAAGACAGCCTTCAGAATGGGAGAACATAATAGCAAATGAAGCAACTGGCAAAGAATTAATCTCAAAAATATACAAGTAACTCCTGCAGCTCAATTCCAGAAAAATAAATGACCCAATCAAAAAATGGGCCAAAGAACTAAACAGACATTTCTCCAAGGAAGACATACAGATGACTAACAAACACATGAAAAGATGTTCAACATTACTCATTATCAGAGAAATGCAAATCAAAACCACAATGAGGTACCATTTCATGCCAGTCAGAATGGCTGTTATACAAAAGTCTACAAGCAATAAATGCTGGAGAGGGTGTGGAGAAAAGGGAACACTCTTACACTGTTGGTGGGAATGCAAACTAGTACAGCCACTATGGAGAACAGTGTGGAGATTCTTTAAAAAACTGGAAATAGAACTGCCATATGACCCAGCAATCCCACTACTGGGAATACACACTGAGGAAACCAGAATTCAAAGACACATGTACCCCAGTGTTCATCACAGCACTGTTTATAATAGGACATGGAAGCAACCTAGATGTCCATCGGCAGACAAATGGATAAGAAAGCTGTGGTATGTATACACAATGGAATATTACTCAGCCATTGAAAAGAATACATTTGAATCAGTTCTAATGAGGTAGATGAAACTGGAGCTTATTATACCGAGTGAAGTAAGCCAGAAAGAAAAACACCAATACAGTATACTAATGCATATATATGGAATTTAGAAAGATGGTAACAATAACCCTATATGCAAGACAGCAAAAGAGACACAGATGTATAGAACAGTCTTTTGGACTCTGTGGGAGAGGGTGAGGGTGGGATGATTTGGGAGAATGGCATTGAAACATATATCTTACCATATGTGAAATGAATCGCCAGTCCAGGTTCAATGCATGAGACAGGGTACTCAGGGCTGGTGCACTGGCATGACCCCGAGGGATGGGATGGGGAGGGAGGTGGGTTCAGGATGGGGAACACATGTATACCCGTGGTGGATTTGAGTCAATGTATGACAAAACCACTACAATATTGTAAAGAAAAGAGAAATTCTTTTACAGGCTAAAAGAATTTAGCCTGTAATTAGCCTCCAATTAAAATAAATAAATTTATATTAAAAAATTTCTTATGAGCCAGGATCCCATGTTATATAATTTCTATGCAATTATATTGGAGAAGGCAATGGCACCCCACTCCAGTACTCTTGCTGGAAAATCCCATGGACAGAGGAGCCTGGTAGGCTGCAGTCTATGGGGTCGCTAAGAGTCAGACACGACTGAGCGACTTCACTTTCACTTTTCACTTTCATGCATTGGAGAAGGAAATGGCAACCCACTCCAGTGTTCTTGCCTGGAGAATCCCAGGGACAGGGGAGCCTGGTGGGCTGTCATCTCTGGGGTCGCACAGAGTCGGACATGACTGAAGCGACTTAGCAGCAGCATGCAATTATATACAGAAATTAAATAAGCATTAAGCAATTTAAGTTATAAACAACAGGAAAAAATACACCATTCCTAAAAATAAACCTCCACATGATGTTTCTGAAATGGTTGAAGCATGTAATATATTCAAGATAACTCAAATATAACACATATAATGCCTTAATAATTCTTAGAGACTTCTTTTACTACTCCTCTCGTCTTTTCTGATTTTATAAAAGAATTTCTCTTTTCTTAATATTTGAGTTACAAGTTTTCTTCATTGGAATAAATCTCTAGCAATGAAGAAACTTCTTATTTAGGGGTGCCTCTCATCCATTGTTAGGAGCCCTTTGTTTCTGAAAGCTATGGCTCAGAAACAAAAGTTTCGTTTTCCTATAGCCTCTACATTGCCAAGTCGCTCTGTGCGACCCCATGGACTGCAGCCTACCAGGCTTCTCTGTCCATGGGATTCTCCAGGCAAGAACACTGGAGTGGGTTGCCATTTTCTTCTCCAAGCCTCTACATTAAGTCCCACTAATCACTCTCTAGATATTCCTTTATCTTTCAAAGTCATAATACTCAAAAGTAAAGGGTTAAGGGGCTTTCCTAGTGGCTCAGTGGTAAAGAATCCCCCCTGGCCAATGCAGGAGGCACAGGTTTGATCTCTGGTCTGGGAAGATCCCACATGCCAGGGAGCACCTATGCCTGTGCACCACATTGAGCTTGTGCTCTAGAGTCCAGGAGCTGTAACTACTGAGTCCACTTGCCACAACTACTGAAGCCTGTGCATCCTAGAGCCTGAGCTCTGTAATGAGAAGCCACTGCAATGACAAGCCCACACACCACAACTAGAGAGCATTCCCCACTTTCCACAACTTGAGAAAAAGTCCAAGCAGCAACGACGACTCAGTACGGCAAAAAAAAAAAAAATATATATATATATATACACACACACACACATATATATATATTTAAAACATAAACAGTTAAAATGTCACCTGAACCCTTCAGGTCCTTCTACTTACTATTTAATACTTTAAAGTTATCAGTAAGAAACACAGTTTCCAAGGATGATAGTACATGAAGGTAAGAGATTTATCAACCGAACTCAGCAACTCAAAGTAGTAATTGATTTGGAACCAACTTTATTTCAAATATTTTTTCCACTAATTGTTTTAAAAAAACATTTGAGAAAATATATCCATCGTTTTAAAATTTGCACTGGATATATTTATTCAAAACAAAAGCTTACTATGAAAAAACACTAGATTTATTTCTCCCCTTCTTGGAGTACATTAGTTTCAAATACTCAAATAAAACAAAAAGAAGAGTGCTAATATTCACAATCAAAATATAATACCAACAAAGTTAAGTAGTAAGCTTAAAGTCTTTCTCTCCTCTTGAAACGTGTAAATTAGTATGGCCACAAAATAATCCCACTAACAGGAAGTCAATTAATATCTCTTATTCTGTTAGTAATAATCAAGTATGATAAATCTTTTAGGAGTATAAGAAATTGAAGTGACAACAGTTTAATTTTATTCTACTTCCTTGCATAATATCTCAATTAGCTCTAGCAAAGTAGATTAAGCTTTAACAATTACAAATTCTATCACTGAATATCATTTATCAAAGATAGCATATAAGAATTCACTATCACTTAAATTCTGATCCTGTCATTAAGATTACTTTTAAATTTCAGAATAAAGCTAAGCATCACCGGTCTGAATTCCTCTAAAATGCACCTCCTTTACCCTCAAAACTTACTTCATTGTATCTGTGTTCTAGACCATCATGGTTTATTCATAAAAATTCTTGATTTTTAGCTTTCCTAATAATCCACTAGTCTACAAATGTTAGTTTAGAAAACTCCTGGTTAAGGAATAAATTTCCAATTCTATCCTTAAATTAAGAGTGAGACTGAACAGATCTGGAAACATAATTGGCAGATAATGACTGAAGGAGAAAGACAGTAAACAGAGAAGAGAGTGTTTGTAATCCTTAAATGCTATCTGCTCCATTCTCAGTTTACATATTTTCTGGATAGGGCTAAAATATTCCACTATCCCTTCTTCTTGATGTTTTATTTTTGGAGGATGTCTCAATTTGCTTGTTTTGCAATGCTTTTGAGCCTTTGGTTCTTGGTAATAAGGTATTTTCTAAGTAATTGCTGGGGTTTTGTGCATGTGACATTTGTATGTATCAGTTCTCAAAGCAATGTCAGAGAATATAGAAGTTTTTTCAGTATTGCCTGCCTTGTCAAAATATGCAGATAATTTTATTTTCTGAATAATCTTCATAAAATCTTGACACAAAAAGATCAATTGAAAAATATTTTATATTGGGATTTCCCTGGTGGTCCAGTGGTTAAGAATACACCTTGCAATGCAGGGGACGTGGGTTTGATCCCTGGTTGGGGAACTAAGACCCTACATGTTGTGGAGCAACTGGTCCCATGTGCCACAACTACTGCGCCAGCTCCCACAACTAGAGAGTCCATTTGCCTCAATGAAAGATTCCACATAATGCAATGGAGATCCCACAGGCCACAACTAAGACCCAACACAGCCAAATAAATTTTAAAAAAATGTATACTGCAGAGGAACCCAATTTTATTTTATTTTCTAATATTCATCTAATGTCTTCTACATGCCAGATATATTAGGCATTTTACAGGCCCCATCTCCTTTAATTTTCACAATATGAAAAGAAATAGGCAGTTTCCCATTCTACTGATAAGGAAAATGAGACTCAGAGTAACTGGCTAAAGATCACTTGGATTGCATTAACATATATGCTCTTTAAAATTTTACACAATATTTTGAAAACTGAGAAAATGGAGGGAAAACTGTCTGTCATCCTAGCATTATTAAGACCATTTTTTAATGTTTCGGTATGCTTTGTACGTTCACTCTTTTCCAGGGAATTCCTTGGCAGCCCATAGGTTTGGATTTAGTGCTTTCACTCATGGGGCCCAGGTTCGATCCTGGTCAGGGAACTAAGATCCCACATGACTTGCAGCCAGTATAGGGAGGAGCTTGAATTGAGATGAGTCTGTGAAGAAACACATTATATAAGTTCTTTTACACTTTGCAAAATACATTTTTTTAACCTTTTGGTTTTCAGTTTTTCTCCTTACTATCTCTGGCAACACTATGAAGGATGAGTTCAAGGATGATCAGTTAGACAGATATGGCAATAAATTTGCAAGAGCAATAACAGTCTTGAACAGTGGGCATGGTGAGAGGGGTGTTAGAATCTGATTCCTTAAAATATTTTATTGACATAAAATTCACATAACATAAAATCTACCGTGTTAACAATTTTAAAGTGCACAATTCATTGCTGATCCCTTTTAAAAGTACTTTATCCCCTGCTTGTTTAGTGAGAGGTTAAATGAATAAATAATTTAATTAGTAGAAATACTTGTTATTAAAAATCTACACTTTTTTACTTAAAAAGGGTAAGTGGTGGTTATAGAAATTTAGACAATACCAGCATACAAGGCAAAAAGTTAAAGTCTTCCCCTAATGAACAATCCCAACTATCCAGAGGTAGCCACTGTTCTATATTCTTACAAAAGTTTCTTTCTACGTATACCTAACTTGTAGTTGTTTTTTTTTTTTTAACATAAAAGGTCTCCAGAATATACAACTATGTATTGCTCTACATCTTGTTTTCCACGTAAAAAATGGCTTGGCATCCTCCTTAAAAAGCCCATCAATTTCTAGTTCCAGTATAGGCGCTTGCTCATTTTGTACACTTTGTACATTGTATATTTTTAACTTCACTTTTTGCCAATCTAATAAGTAACTCGTTTTAATATGCTACCTTTTTTTATGGACTAGGACAAATACTCAGCAACAGAGAAAACAGGTTCTTTTAAAATTCAGCTCAAGTTGACAAGCATCTGAGCCGATTAAATAGCATTTTTAAAGGATGTTTGGGGCTGGTGCACTGGTATGACTCAGAGGGATGGTATGGGGAGGGAGGTGGGAGGGGGGGGTTCAGGATGGGGAACATGTGTACACCCGTGGTGGATTCATGTTGATGTATGGCAAAACCAATACAATATTGTAAAGTAAAATAATAATAATAATAAATGATAAAAAAAATAAAGTGCATGTGAGATGAGGGGTCCAATACCTGGGTGGGGAAGATCCCCTGGAGGAGGGCATGGTAACCCACTCCAGTATTTCTGCCTGGAAAGTTCCATGGACAGAGGAGCCTGGTGGGCTACAGTCCATGGGGTCACAAAGAGTCAACACGACAAAAGCGACTTAAGAAGCACGCACACACAGGTATTGTGTACAAAAGGAAGCACAAAATGTATAGGAAATAGCATAAGACTAACCAAAGATCTTAGTCTTTGTTCTTCAATGGTTAACCGTGTAAGCTTAGGCCTTAGGTTTCCTCATTTATAAAATTAGAGCGCATAAACAATTGCTAGTAATTTGTAACTCTTAAGAGCAAACGGCTCTAAGTCACAAATGTTTCAAAACAATGTTAAAAATCCTCACCTTGGATTGCTTAACAGAGAGTAAAAAACATTGTATCTCCTCCACTTGTCAAAGCCAGTAAATTCCACAAGGAGGGACCTTAGTTTTGTTCACTTATGTATACTAAGTTCCCAGAACAATGGCTGGCACGCTTGATGTTTGGCAAATGGTTGAAAATGGCTTAAGAACTTCACTCCGGTTAAAAAAAAAAAAAAAAAAAAAAAGCTGAGCCCGGAAGAATTGATGCTTTTGAACTGTGGTTTTGGAGAAGACTCTTGAGTCCCTTGGACGGCAAGGAGATCCAACCAGTCCATCCTAAAGGAAATCAGTCCTGAATATTGCAAGGACTGACGCTAAAGCTGAAACTCCAATACTTTGGCCACCTGATGCGAAGAACTGACTCAATGGAAAAGATCCTGATGCTGGGAAAGATTGAAGGCAGGAGGAGAAGGGGACGACAAAGGATGAGATGGTTGGATGGCATCACCAAATCTATGAACATGAGTTTGAGTAAGCTCCGGGAGTTGGTGATGGACACGGAAGCCTGGCATGCTGCAGTCTATGGGAGTCACAAAGAGTCGGACGGGACTGAGCGACTGAACTGAAATTGCTTTCAATCAGTTTTTTGGACAATGATCAATCAGTTTTTTGGACAATGAAATAAATTTGGCATAGCTCCGCTCTTCTGTTTAATCCTCTCATTCCTGAAGTGAAAATGCTACATAATATAGTTCTTACGTGTCTAAAAGGAAGTTACATCTATTGACAGCAGAGTCAGATATTCTACCCCTTGAACCTAAAGTCGAACTTCCCTCCACCACCTGATGGGGCCCATATTCAAAGAAGTGTCAAAACTCGTAGCTTTGTTTATCCACAGGCCTACAGAAGCCAGGCTGTCACCTACTCCGCCCCACTCTCAGACTCGACAATCCCATAAGACAAAGTGTTACGGTTTCTTCTCTTGCGAACCCCACAATTCTAAAAACGGCAGAACTGAAGCCACCAAAGACACAGAACTGGCGGGGAAAGGGATCGGGTACAACAAAACGGATTCTCTCAAGCCCCTCTCGTTCGGAAAAGCCCATGTTGCTGGAAACAGCGTCCTCACCTCCTTCTTTCTCTGGGCAGAGGCTGAGGGAACCCCGAAAACGAGCAGCAGTGCCACCGCCATGATTGCACAGACACACCAACGCCACCAACGCGCTGCCATGTTCGCCTTCTCTCCCGCCTAGAAGGGAAACTTTCCTAGGGCTGGGTCTGAGGGTTGGTTGGGCGTGAGAAAAGGCAAACCAGCCCCCTTTCCCCTTCTCATTGGCCCAGCTCAGCCCTGTCGGTAGTCCCCTCACAAAACGTCACGACGCTGTACTGCCAAACGCCCGCTAAAAGATGGCTCACTTCTAATTGGTCTCCGTTAGCCAATACAAAAACGATAATCTGGAGGTTTTGCATTGGTCCGCTAAGGATGATGGACCACCCCTTTCGTTAAACGTAGAGATGGCGGGTGTAGGCTCTTTAAATGCGCCTGCGCAGTTGTGAATCATTGCGGCTTTTCAGTGTTGGAGATGGCTTAAGGTTACTAAAACAGGGTATTTTCTCCTCAGATCCTTTTAGAAGTCTTTAAAATCGACCGGACTTCACTGGTGGCTCAGTGGTTAAGAATTCGCCTGCCAATGCAGGGGACACGGTTTGATCTTTCCCCGTCTGGGAATATTCCACATGATGCGAGGGCAACTAAGCCCCAGGCCACAACTACTGAGCCAGAGGGCCCTAGAGTCCGTGCTCCAGAGCAATAGAGGCCACCATAATGAGAAACCAGGCACCGCAATTAGAGAATAGCCCCTGCTCCCCTCAACCAGAGAAAGCGCCCGACAACCCCGCCCTTTCCACCACCACCACCACACCTCCCCCCCTCCCCCCGCCCAGGAAGGAAGACACAAAGACTCAGCCTAGCCAAAAGTAAATAAAAACTAAATTAATTTCAAAAAAGAAAACCACCTCTTTCGTGTACTATTCTAGAAAAATTTTGCCTAGCCATATAACTGATAAGACCTATCCCAAGCCCGTGGTTTGGCCTCCAAAGTGTTTCAAATCCAAAAAAGGTAAAAGCAAGAAAGGAAAAACAATATTGCTGAAGGAGATCTTTTTTAAGACGGTGCCACGTGTGCTGAACAAAGCAGAGGTCAAAAGTTATTTTCTAAAGTCCTTATTCATGGCAATCTTTTAGATGTATGAGGCGGGCACCAACAAGGACTTAAATTTTGATTATAGACAGCAAAAGTGTGTGTGTTTTTTTTTAACTTGTCATTAGTTTGTTTGAGGGGTGGATGCCACACTAAGGTAGTAAGAAAGCACTTAGGTCTTTTTAAAGTTTTTGTTTCATAATCAGTTGTCTGAAATACCCAAATCCCTTTTCTAAAAAATAACAAAAATCCTACATAGCAGAACTTTCCATTTATTTGTCCCAGTTCTGTTTATCATCAGTTCATTTCAGTTCAGTAGCTCAGTTCAGTTCACTTCAGTTCAGTCGCTCAGTCGTGTCCAACTCTTTGCGACCCCATGAATCGCAGCACACCAGGCCTCCCTGTCCATCACCAACTCCCGGAGTTCACTGAGACTCACGTCCATCGAGTCAGTGATGCCATCCAGCCATCTCATCCTCTGTCATCCCCTTCTCCTCCTGCCCCCAATCCCTCCCAGCATCAAAGTCTTTTCCAATGAGTCAACTCTTTGCAGGAGGTGGCCAAAGTACTGGAGTTTCAGTTTTAGCATCATTCCTTCCAAAGAAATCCCAGGGCTGATCTCCCTCAGAATGGACTGGTTGGATCTCCTTGCAGTCCAAGGGACTCTCAAGAGTCTTCTCCAACACCACAGTTCAAAAGCATCAATTCTTCTGCACTCAGCCTTCTTCACAGTCCAACTCTCACATCCATACATGACCACAGGAAAAACCATAGCTCACTCGTGTCCAACTTTTTGTGACCCCATGAATCACAGCACCCCACGCCTCCCTGTCCATCAACATTTCCCGGAGATCACTCAAACTCACGTCCACTGAGTCGGTGATGCCATCCAGCCATCTCATCCTCTGTCGTCCCCTTCTCCTCCTGCCCCCAGTCCCTCCCAGCATCAGAGTCTTTTCTAATGGGTCAACTCTTCGCATGAGGTGGCCAAAGTACTGGAGTTTCAGCTTTAGCGTCATTCCTTCCAAAGAACACCCAGGGCTGATCTCCTTCAGAATGGACTGGTTGGATCTCTTTGCAGTCCAAGGGACTCGAAAGAGTCTTCTCCAACACCACAGTTCAAAAGCATCAATTCTTTGGTGCTCAGCTTTCTTCACAGTCCAACTCTCACATCCATACATGACCACTGGAAAAACCATAGCCTTGACTAGATGGACCTTTGTTGGCAAAGTAACGTCTCTGCTTTTCAATATGCTATCTAGGTTGGTCATAACTTTTCTTCCAAGGAGTAAGCGTCTTTTAATTTCATGGCTGCAGTCACCATGTGTGGTGACTTTGAAGCCCCCCAAAATAAAGTCTGACACTGCTTCCACTGTTTCCCCATCTATTTCCCATGAAGTGATAGGACCAGATGCCATGATCTTCATTTTCTGAATGTTGAGCTTTAAGCCAACTTTTTCACTCTCCACTTTCACTTTCATCAAGAGGCTTTTTAGTTCTTCTTCACTTTCTGCCATAAGGGTGGTGTCATCTGCACACCTGAGGTTGTTGATATTTCTCCTGGCAATCTTGATACCAGCTTGTGCTTCTTCCAGCCCAGTGTTTCTCATGATGTACTCTGCATAGAAGTTAAATAAGCAGGGTGACAATATATAGCCTTGATGAACTCCTTTTCCTATTTGGAACCAGTCTGTTGTTCCATGTCCAGTTCTAACTGTTGCTTCCTGACCTGCATATAGGTTTCTCAAGATGCAGGTCAGGTGCTCTGGTACTCCCATCTCTTGAAGAATTTTCCACAGTTTATTGTGATCCACACAGTCAAAGGCTTTGGCATAGTCAATAAAGCAGAAATAGATGTTTTTCTGGAATTCTCTTGCTTTTTCCATGATCCAGCGGATGTTGGCAATTTGATCTCTGGTTCCTCTGCCTTTTCTAAAACAAGCTTGAACATCTGGAAGTTCATGGTTCACGTATTGCTGAATCCTGGCTTGGAGAATTTTAAGCATTACTTTACTAGCATGTGAGCTGAGTGCAATTGTGTGGTAGTTTGAGCATTCTTTGGCATTGCCTTTCTTTGGGATTGGAATGAAAACTGACCTTTTCCAGTCTTGTGGCCACTGCTGAGTTTTCCAAATTTGCTGGCATATTGAGTGCAGCACTTTCACAGCATGATATTTCAGGATTTGAAATAGCTTAACTGGAATTCCATCACCTCCACTAGTTTTGTTCCTAGTGATGCTTCCTAAGGCCCACTTGACTTCACATTCCAGGATGTCTGGCTCTAGGTCAGTGATCACACCATCGTGATTATCTGGGTCGTGAAGATCTTTTTTTGTACAGTTCTTCTGTGTATTCTTGCCACCTCTTCTTAATATCTTCTGCTTCTGTTAGGTCCATACCATTTCTGTCCTTTATCAAGCCCATCTTTACATGAAATGTTCCCTTGGTATCTCTAATTTTCTTGAAGAGATCTCTAGTCTTTCCCATTCTGTTATTTCCCTCTATTTCTTTGCATTGATCACTGAGGAAGGCTTTCTTATCTCTTCTTGCTATTCTTTGGAACTCTGCATTCAGATGCTTATATCTTTCCTTTTCTCCTTTGCTTTTTGCTTCTCTTCTTTTCACAGCTATTTGTAAGGCCTCCCCAGACAGCCATTTTGCGTTTTTGCATTTCTTTTCCATGGGGATGGTCTTGATCCCTGTCTCCTGTACAATGTCACGAACCTCTGTCCATAGCTTATCAGGCACTCTGTCTATCAGATCTAGGCCCTTAAATCTATTTCTCACTTCCACTGTATAATCATAAGGGATTTGATTTAGGTCATACCTGAATGGTCTGGTGGTTTTCCCCACTTTCTTCAATTTAAGTCTGAATTTGGCAATAAGGAGTTCGTGGTATGAGCCACAGTCAGCTCCATGTCTTGTTTTTGCTGACTGTATAGAGCTTCTCCATCTTTGGCTGCAAAGAATATAATCAATCTGATTTCGGTGTTGACCATCTGGTGATGTCCATGTGTAGAGTCTTCTCTTGTGTTGTTGGAAGAGGGTGTTTGCTATGACCAGTGCGTTCTCTTGGCAAAATTCTATTAGCCTTTGCCCTGCTTCATTCCTTATTTCAAGGCCAAATTTGCCTGTTACTCCAGGTGTTTCTTGACTTTCTACTTTTGCATTCCAGTCCCCTATAATGAAAAGGACATCTTTTTTGGGTGTTAGTTCTAAAAGGTCTTGTAGGTACCATAGTGAGTTATAAAACTGGGATGTTTTTATTGAAGAAGAATAATATATTCAAGAGGAAAAGCAGCAACAAAATCAATCGCCTGTAATTTGGATTTATTTTCATGCTTTGGAATATCATATGGCCATTCTTTTAGGGCCTGGTGGGACACACACACACAGAGGAAAATAATTTCATTAAGCTGGAGAGACAAAGAGATGGCATGAAAGGGAAAAGAGCTGGTTCTGAAGAGATTTGGTTTGATATAGAGAAGTGAAAAAAAATTAAAACGTTAAGAGACACTCATAATATGAAAAATACAAAAAAACACTTGGACATGCAATATCATTCCATTTATGTGACCGTGTAGAAAGTGAACAGATCAGTAGCTATCAGGGACTGGAGGTGGGGAGAGGGATTGACTACAAAAGGGCCACACAAGGAGATTTTTTTGTGAGGGTGCAACCTTTCTCACCTTAATTGTTGGAGTGGTTACATACTGTTTGTATTTGTCAACACTCAGAATATTACACTAAAAAAGTGAAATTTACTGCATGTAAATTTAACAAATAAAAAATTAAGGTTTTAAGGTACACAGAGGAATCTCAACTATCATTTTGGCAAAAATTCAGTAAGTGCTGTCATTGAGTCTATGAGGAAGCAGGCACCCTCAAACATTGCTGGTAGTATGCAAAATGGAGGATAACTTAACAATATCTAATACATTTATCCTTTGATTCAGCAATCCCACTTTTGGGGATCTACTTCAATAATAAGATATATGTGCACAAAATTATTTATTTCAGCACTATCTGTAATTGAATTATTCTCAAAACCACTTAAATGTTCAAATGTAGGAGAATGACTACAGAACATAAATACCTTGGAGTTTTTCACAACTCTAAGGAAAGGAAATGAGGAAGAGCTGTATAAATGATATGGATTTTCAATATCTATTGTTAAAGTGAAAAAGCCCAATGCAAAAGTATGTACATATTATGCTACATTTGTATGAAATAGAAGAGGAAATAAGAAAATATATACATGTTTTACCATTTTTGCAAAAGGAAACACAGAAAGCTTAAATCGGAAACTAATGAAATTGGTTTCCTACAGGAGTTGTAGAAAATGGATTGGAACAGTTAAGGAAGGGAATGACACTTCTCTAAGTATACCAGTTTGTATAGTTTTGACTTTTGGAATAATGTTAATCATTTTAAAATAAAATATAAGAGCAAATCATGTGGTTTTGCAAGATGAAAAAAGTATACTTGTGGCGGATTCATTTCGATATTTGGCAAAACTAATACAATATTGTAAAGTTTAAAAAAAAAAAGTTCTGGAGACGAATGGTAGCAATAGTTGTACAACAATCTGAATGTACTTAATACCACTGAACTGTATCCTTTAAAAAGGTTAAAAGGGTAAATTTTTGTCATGTATATTTTACCACAATTAAAAATAAGTTAAACATTTAAAAATCACATGAATAAGAATGGGTTAAAAAGCTGAAATTGAATACAAAACAGAAAAAATGGAGCACAACTCTATTTCAAAAGAAAAACAACTGCACTAAAGAAAATAGAACTAATCTGAATAATTTATGAACACACTATTTTGATTATATACTATTAGTCTAAAGAAAAAAATAACTACAAGCAAATCTTAAACTCTACTAAGTAGATTTGTTTTTCGTAGATAACAATTCTGGAAATATATTTTGTATAATGTAATATGTAAAAACATAGACGTTGAGAGCTAGGATTCTCACTGTGTAAGCAGGGAGATACAAATATGAAATAAGGAAAGGTGAAAAAGGACTTTTGGGGGTTGGACTGGAATTGGCAGTATTTGCATAAATTTATCATTCATAACATATATTTCTAGCTCTATTCACTGAAATGACTAGAAGCAATGACACTCCAGTACAAATGAGCAAACCTAATGCCAAATGTAGGTTGATAAATGCCATCCCTAAAAGAAATCAAGGCTCCTTAGGAAGATAGATTCCAGTGCTGGGGTAAAGAAAGTGCAAGATGAGCCTTGTGTCAGAAAATAAAGAAGTTCTCAAAAAAATAAAGTGATGGAGACCTAAAAGAAAAGACATATAAGCCTTACTATAGGTAAGCTTATTCTCTCCGTTTTACATATGAAGGAAGTGAGTACAATATCAAGATCAAGCAATTTGAAGCAATATGTCTTATATAAGACATATAAGTCAGAAGGGAATCCTACTGACTACATCTGAGACTACTGAGCCTTAAAATAAATCATGATAGCAATGGATTATAACCTTTGGAATCCATGAATCCAAACTGATAATAAACAAATAAATAGGGAAGAAGATAAATTTTCTCCTTGTAATAGAATACCTAGTGTTAAATATGGAAGGAATGATAGAGTTATAAAAATCATTTTGCAACTTTCACACTAATAATTCTTTTAGGCAAAAAGCATAGTTCAGTTCAGTTGCTCAGTTGTGTCCGACTCTTTGTGACCCTGTGGACTGCAGCATGCCAGGCTTCCCTGTCCATCCCAACTCCTGAAGCTTGATCAAACTCATGTCCATCGAGTCAGTGATGCCATCCAACCACCTCACCCTCTGTTGACCCCTTCTCCCGCTTTCGATCTTTCCCAGTATCAGGGTCTTTTCCAATGAGCCAGTTCTTCACATTGGGTGGCCAAAGCATTGGAGTTTCAGCTTCAGCATCAGTCCTTCCAATGAATATTCAGGACTGATTTCCTTTAGAATTGACTGTTTGGATCTCCTTGCAGTGCAAGGGACTCTCAAGAGTCTTCTCCAACACCACAGTTCAAAATCATCAATTCTTTGGCAGTCAGCTTTCATTATAGTCCAACTCTCACACCCAAACATGACTACTGGAAAAAACATAACTTTGACTGGACATACCTCTGTTGGCAAAGAAATGTCTATGCTTTTTAGTATGCTGTGTCTAAGTTAGTCGTAGCTTTTCTTCCAAGGTGCAAGCATCTTTTAATTTCATGGCTGCTGTCACCATCTTCAGTGATTTTGGAGCCCAAGAAAATAAAGTCTCTCACTGTTTACATTGTTTCCCCATCTATTTTCCATGAAGTGATGGGACCAGATGCCATGATCTTCGTTTTCTGAATGTTGAGCTTTAAGCCAGCTTTTTCACTCTCCTCTTTCACTTTCATCAAGAGGCTCTTTAGTTCTTCGCTTTCTGCCATAAGGCTGGTATCATCTGTGTATCTGAGGTTATTGATATTTCTCCTGGCAATCTTGATTCCAGATGGTGCTTCATCCAGGATGAAAAATCATCAATGAATACAAAAACTAGTGGGTGGAAGTTCGATAAAGAATAGGATATACACATAATCTCAATGTATTCTTATATTACTTATTAATCAGAAAGATAGAAACAGTAACTTTTTAGTATAGAAACTTGGAGGCCACACTTCTGACCAAATGATTAAAGCTGGCATTATCAGTAATGAGACAAGGACCTCCCAGGTAGTCCAATGGTTAAGTATCCACCTACCAATGCAGAGGACATGGATTCCATCCCTGCTTAGGGAAGATTTTACTTGCCCCTGGACAACTAAGCCAGTGCTGTACTACTGTACTGCCCTAGGGCCCTCTGCAATAAGAGAAGGCACCACAATGAGAAGCATGTGCACCGCAACTACAGAGTAGCCCCCATTCAACCTCACTCGCCGAGACTAAAGCCCACACACAGCATCAAAGATCCAGCACAGCCAAAAATTAAAAAAAAAGACAAACTAATATTATATATAGGCTTACTGATAAGTTACCCTAAGAAAACACACTTGTTATGTAGTATTTCCGTTAGAAGTGCCTTCAGTTCAGTTCAGTTCAGTCGCTCAGTTGTGTCTGACTCTTTGCAACCCCATGAATCGCAGCACGCCAGGCCTCCCTGTCCATCACCAACTCCCGGAGTTCACTCAGACTCATGTCCATCGAGTCAGAGATGCAATCCAGCCTTCTCCTCCTGCCCCCAGTCCCTTCCAGCATCAGAATCTTTTCCAATGAGTCAACTCTTAAGTGCCTTAACTGAATCTAATTATAAGAAGACATCAAGTACACAAAAGTTGAGGGAACTGTTACAAAATAACTGGCCTGTACTCTTCAAATATATTACAGAGCACAAACTTGTATAGTCAGAAGGTCCATTACCTATTCTGTTGCTTAAAATTACCTAATCTTGATACTGTACTCACTTCCTTCATATGTAAAATAGAGAGAATAAGCTTACGTATAGTAAGAAAATAATGCTGTTAAAGTGCTGCACTCAATATGCCAGCAAACTTGGAAAACGCAGCAGTGGCCACAGGACTGGAAAAGGTCAGTTTTCATTCCAATCCCAAAGAAAGGCAATGCCAAGGCAAGTTCAAACTATGATACAATTGCACTCATCTCACATGCTAGCAAAGTAATGCTCCAAATCCTTCAAGCGAGGCTTCAACAGTAAGTAACTGAGAACTTTCAGGTGTTCAAGCTGGATTTAGAAAAGGCAGAGAACCAGAAGTCAAATTGCCAACATCCGTTGGATCATCGAAAAAGCAAGAGAGTTCCAGAAAGACATCTACTTCTGCTTTATTGACTACGCCAAAGCCTTTGACTGAATCACAACAAACTGTGGAAAATTCTTAAAGAGATGGGAATACCACATCACCTTACCTGCCTCCTGAGAAATGCAAGTGACGAAGCAACAGTTAGAACATGTACGTGGAACAACAGACTGGTTCCAAACTGGGAAAGGAGTACGACAAGGCTGTATATTGTCACCCTGCTTATTTAACTTATATGCAGAATAAGTGAATAAGTAAGTGTTAGTTGCTCAGTCATGTCTGACTCTTTGCAACTCCATCGACTGTAGCCCACCAGGCTCCTCTGTCCATGGAATTCTCTAGGCAAGAATACTAGAGTGGGTTCCCATTACTTTCTGCAGGGCATCTTTCTGACCCAGGGATGGAACCTGGGTCTCCTGCACTGCAGGCAGCTTCTTTACCGTCTGAGCCACCAGGGTACATCATGTGAAATGCCAGGCTGGATGAAGTACAAGCTAGAATCAAGATTGCCAGGAGAAATATCAATAACCTCAGATATGCAGATGACATTTCCCTTATAGCAGAAAGTGAAGGTGAAGAGGAACTACAGAGCCTCTTGATGAAAGTGAAAGAGAAGAATAAAAAAGCTGGCTTAAAACTCAACATTCAAAAACTAAGATCCTGGCATCCAGTCCCATCACTTCACGGAAAATAGATGGGGAAACAATGGAAACACTGAGAGACTTTATATTTTGGGGCTCCAGAATCACTGCACATGCTGACTGCAGTCATGAAATTAAAAGATGCTTTCTCCTTGGAAGAAAAGCTATGACCAAACTAGACAGCATATTAAAAAGCAGAGACGTTACTTTACCAACAAAGGCCTGTCTAGTCAAAGCTATGGTTTTTCCAGTAGTCATGTATACATGTGAGAGTTGGACCATAAAGAAAGCTGAGTGGCGAAGAATTGATGCTTTTGAACTGTAGTGTTGGAGAAGACTCTTGAGAGTCCCTTGGACTGCAAGGAGATCCAGCCAGTCTATCCTAAAGGGAATCAGTCTTCAATATTCATTGGAAGGACTGATGCGGAAGCTGAAACTCCAATGCTTTGGCCACCTGATGCAAAGAACTGACTCATTGGAAAAGACCCTGATGCTGGGAAAGATTGAAGGCAGGAGAAGGGGACAACAGAGAATGAGATGGTTGGATGACATCACCGACTCAATGGACAGGAGTTTAAGAAAGCTCTTGGAGCTGGTGATGGACAAGGAGGCCTGGCGTGCTGCAGTCCATGGGGTCGCAAGGAGTCAGACAAGACTGAGCGACTGAACTGAATTGAAAATTAAGAAAAAAAATAATACCATGAAAGACAAAGAACGGCGGAGGAACTCCTCAGTTTTATAGGAGACTAAAGGTGGCAACCGCCTGCCATGCAGGAGACATAAGAGACACGTTTTTTATAATATTTTATTATGAAAATGTCCAAACATACAGAAATATTGAAATAATTAATTGTATTCTGAACACACACAGCCAAGATTCTATGATCAACAGTTTGTTAAATTTGCTTTATCATAGATTTTTCTACGTAGTAAGAATTCCTTTTACTGTTCTTGCAACGTTCCTCATAACTGGAAATCATTTCAAAATTCAAAATTAAACATATTAGTAGGTAGTAATAGGAAACAAAAAATCAAAGAAATAAACGAAGTTTGGAGGGAACAGAAAGTACTGGCTAGTGTGGAGCGAGATACAAGCTCAAGCCTCTGAACACTATCTTGAAGTTGATGCTTCTGATGACTAGTCTAAGATTAATGTCTCAGTTCTCCTCTAAAGAGCCCTAAACCTGGCTTCAAGGCAAGCGATTTTCTCATTGTTCAATAAATACCCTAAGTCATTTATAAAGCGTGAAACTACATTTCCCAAAAGGCGTGTATCTTTGCGTGCTGTAAAGAGGACGAATTCTATAGGTCTTTACAGGTCTCGCGAGAGATTTCATCAAATCTCTTTGAAGAGCGCAGCCGAGAGCCATTTTGTTTTTCAGGACTCTGCAAGGGTACTAGACGCCGAATTGCTAGAGACCAGCAGCTGTAGTTGCAGCCATTTTATGTTCAACCTCAGGATGTTTCCCTTGGCCAAAAACGCACTAAGTCGTCTGAGAGGTGAGCAAAAATTGTAAACAGATCATTTCCCATCAACTTTTATTCTTTTGTGCTCGTGGTCTCTCGTGCCCTTTCCTTCCATCTGCAGCTCGACCTTGTAATTCTAAAGGCTCGGTCTCCCGCCGCACGCTAAGTAATTGGGAAGATGTCCTTAGCATTAGCCTCATTGCACAGCGTTTCTGTTTGGTTTCCCAGCTCTCTTTCTGTTACTGGAGTCATAACCCTGCTCTGTTTCATTATATGGTAGCCTACAATTTCAAGGGGGACACTTAGTAAACACTTCTTGTTCCTTAAGTAATTTCATAAATTTTAGCTTTGGGGATACAATTTACCCGCAAAAGAGCTTCTTATCCTATTCCTGGTTTCATTGCAGTGCTGCTACCTGCTAAATGGTAGCACTTTGGCATTTATGTTTTTCGTGGATTATTAACTGAATAATTGTGGTTGTTTTTATTCTTACCTAAACGTTAGAAAAGACCCTGCTGCTGGGAGGGATTGGGGGCAGGAGGAGAAGGGGACGACAGAGGATGAGATGGCTGGATGGCATCACCGACTTGATGGACATGAGTTTGAGTAAACTCCGGGAGTTGGTGATGGACAGGGAGGCCTGGCATCCTGCGATTCATGGGGTCGCAAAGAGTCGGAGATGACTGAGCGACTGAACTGAACTGAAAAGTTAGATAAGTACAGGGAAAATTTGAAACCAGAGTTATGTATTGAGAATGCTCTAGATTAGAGAAGTAGAAGTCATTTCCATACTTCATTTGCACTGAAGGTGACCTTGAGTAACGTGAACAGTTTTACAATGAAAGTGACCTTGAGCAATTAGCATTTAGTTCTTTAGCTACCTTTTTATTTTCAGCTTATAGTCATTAGAAGTATTACTAGATTGTGTACGAAACACTGAAGCACCTTTGATAATAACAAAAAATAGTTGCCTGACTGGTTTTTCATATTCCGAAAGCCACGTCTATTCCCTTTTCACTTTGGGCAAATAATTTAACATCTCTGAACTTCATTTTCCTCTTTTGTAAAATAGGGGCTTAGTAAATATACCTACCTCATGGAGTTGTTGAGGTTTATATAAAATTATCAGTAGGTGGTAACTGAACCGTTTTTTGTCACAGAGAAGAGGTCTAAAGAAATCCACTTGTGTAGCATGAGTGTTGAGGTCATGAGGTGTTGCAGAACTGTTTGGTAATCTTATTTTCTTTGCCTTTTGAGAAGGTAGGGCCTTGGACCTTAGGGAACGGGGTTTGGGAGTTGTTACTTTCAATGCGGAATTCACATGCTCACTTTTAACTGCTCTAGAACAGAATATACTGTGAAATGTTGTAGATTTGCCCATTGGAAATGTAACCAAAGGTGAGCTAAGAACGTTCTTTCCCAAGCCCCCCAGGTGCCTCCAGAGGCAGTTTGGAAACTATTTCTACTGAAATAACGGTAATGGCAAAGTTTTAATGTTGTCATTCTGCTCAGAAACTTAGCTCTACCAAAAAAGTGGCTTCATTTCCTGCTCCTGATGTATAGGGGCTTCCCGGGTGGCGCTAGTGATTAAGAAGCCGCCTGCCAATGCAGGAGACATAAGAAACTTGGCAGTCCACTCCAGTATTCTTGCCTGGAAAACCCCTTGGACAGAGGAGCCTGGTGGGCTACAGTCCATAGGGTCGCAGAGTCAGACACAATTGAAGCGACTTAGCACACATGTACTAATCTATACAACTTATCCTTCAGACGTGATTGGTTTTATAGTACACTGGGTTTTCTGTTTCTGCTTTTTTCAGATTTCTTTTTCCCATATCTACATAACCAAATCGTACCTGCTATTCAAAGTGCTTAGCTAACATTTTACCTCCTTATATTATAATGGTTTGTGTCTGTGTATATAATAGCCTTCTCTAGACTGGAAGTTACCTGAGAACAGTGTCTATGTATTAAACTTTTCAAGTTGTTGAGCACTGCTGAGTAAACTTTTGTGAAAATCAAAATCATAAATACTCAGATTAATGAAGTAGGAGCCAAGTTCAAGGATTATACAAATACCGATTTATCATGGATGTTACTGTCATCACTTGTTCTTTGTTTTACCCACTCAAGATTGTATTGGGGAAAATTTCAGACATATTGAAAAGTTGGAATAATTGTCTAATGAACACCCACATACCCAGCATGTAGATTCTACAACTAACATTTTGCACTATTTGTTATATCACATATTATCCATTTGTCAATTCATCTTATTTGTGAAGCATTTCAAAGTATGCAACTTTGCTTTTAGATACAATGTTTTAACATTTTATTATACTGCATAATGCTATAGAGTAACTTCCTTGGCTTTTGTTAAGTGGTAATATCAATTACAAATGTTCTGTCTTCCTGATAATTGGTAGATATGCTCCTGTATTCTTTTTTTCTTTTTAAGTTCAAAGCATTCAGCAAGCAGTGGCAAGGCAGATCCATCAAAAGCGGGCACCTGATTTCCATGACAAATATGGTAATGCTGTATTAGCTAGTGGAGCCACTTTCTGTGTTGCTGTATGGGTATATGTAAGTACTATTGACTGATAATCTCTGTTTTAGATTTTTCTTATTGCCATTTAGTTTATGTATTCAAAATGTTTTCACACAGTAGTGTACATTTCTAGTTAGGAGGGGCTTTAGAGATCTTCTAACGTAATTACTCACTCATTGCAGGAACTTTTCCTCAGCACTGAGCATTAGTTCATCATCTGTTCTTAACATTTCCAATAACAAGTTACTTATGGATCAAAAGGCAGTCTTTTCGATATTGTGTAGCTGTTGAAAAGATCTTATATTGAGTTAAAATAGGCCTCCTCCATATTTACCCATCATTCCATTGCAACACAAATTCTGATCATATTTCCATGTATCAGCCATTAGATACTAGAAAATTTCTATGTTTCCTGGATCTTCTCTTTCATATTGAACATTCTTAGTTCTATCAGTCATTTTGTTATATGGTTTCCGGAGTTTTCATCATCTTAAGTCACCTTTCTTTGCTTAGTCAGTCTTCTGCATTCTACCCTTGGAACTGAGTACAGTGTTTTTGATGGATGAGATATAAAATGACTTGCTTTTAATATTTTAGTTTTTTACATCTAACATTTACCAGTCTTATTTACCAGTTACTGTACTTGATGGTTCAAGTAGGAGTCTAAGTGTGTACTTAATTAGAAGAGTGAACAGATGTTGAATAAATGTGTTATCACGGACATTTTTGGAGGTGAAATGCTCCTTGATGAAGGGATATTACAAATGTCCTCCTTGGCAGTACTTAGGTAGTTGTGGTTGAGTGAAACAATATTTTGAGGAGGTAGTGTAGAAATGTGAAATATCAATATGAATTAATTAAAAAATTTTAAAAATGTACTTGCTCAGTCATGCTAGCTACATCTTAGTTGCTCACTAGCCATATGTGGCTAGTGGCTACTGTATTGGACAGTGCACATACAGAACATTTCTGTCATCTCTGGAAGTTCTGTTGAACAGCACTACCCTAGAGAATTAGAACAGCAATTAGATTTGGCCTACATGGAGAGCACTGTGTGTTTTTAACCTATAGAGCAGAATACCTTTGCCACTTTAGGAAATAATCTCCAAGGGAGCATGGACTCTGATTTAAACATAACTGATAACTGACAGCAATTTAATTCTTACAGATGGCAACACAAATTGGAATAGAGTGGAACCCATCACCTGTTGGCAGAGTCACCCCAAAGGAATGGAGAGAACAGTAATCATCCCAGCTGATTTAATACTGAATTGTTTCAAAATCAACTCATAATTAATTCCAAGTAAAAGTACTATGTACCCATTAAAATATAGCATGTTTGAAGAAATAAAGTATACTTGAAACCTTCATTGTAGGTTTGTTTGTTTCTTTTGTAAATGAAACCAAGCTTGGTTGCTTTTATTTATTTAACCTTTGTGTTAATATTAAGGTCAAAACACTGTACAATTTTTTTAATGCCCTATGCTGCCTCCTTCGTGCTGACATGAGCCTGAGCTGGAGGCCACGCTGATGCACCTCTGTATGCAGGTGAATGAGGGGACAGGGCAGCGGGGTTTGTACAACTTCTTGAATAGCTTTTCTGTCTTAGGTAGTTTGAAAGGAAAGTTTGGCTATCACCTGGAAGTCAACTTTATGGTAGGCTGAAATTACAGTTCATGAATAACTTATCACAGAGTTACTTTGGTCATTTTTGAGTTTAAAACTTGGTGTCCATATCTTGCTTATATCTACTTTTCAGTCTTGTTTATGTTTATATTTGGAATTGCCATTATTAAGTCCTTTTAACTCCTGCCAGGAGAACGTAAGTTGTCACCAGATCCATGAGAAAACTGGTCTTATCAAATGAACTCCTAAGATGTTTGAAGACTAGCTAGCTCCTTGGCTCCCTTGGTACATTTATCTTAATAACCTTTTCAGCATATTTATTTGAGATGTTTATGATATTATTGAAGATCTGTGAGATGTGGTTTTACTTTCACTTATCTATTAGTGACCTCTGCTGTTGGCTTTCTGTAACTGTACCAACTTCTGGATTTGTGGATTGTCCTGAATTCATTATAACATTGGATTTTATGTGTAAAATAGTAACTGAATAAAGCGCAATATCTTAAACCACGTGCTGCTTTACTCCTTGTTCAAAGGCTGTGAAGTAAGCCTCTTGTAGTAGTTTGTTTATAGTGCTCAAGTAAGCAGAGAATGAAATTTGAGTTGAGTAACCTATCTGTATTGCTTAATTGTTTAGTTGCTAAGTTGCATCCAACTCTTTCGCGACCTCATGGACTGTACCCCACCAGGCTCCTCTGTCCATGGGATTTCCCAGGCAAGAATACTGAAATGGATGGTCGTTTCCTTCTCCGGGGACCTTCTCAACCCAGGGACTGAACCTGCATCTCCTGCATTGGCAGTGGATTCTTTACCACTGAGCCACCAGGGAAACCCATTGGCAAAATTAAAAGATTTCTAAAATTCACTTATAATGTAGGTTATCAGGTAAGTGACTTAGGAATCTCCAGAATTTCCTGATGTAGATAAGGATTTATATTTAAGCAAACATTTGAAGAATGTTTACTCAATATATGAAATACTAAAAGAATTGCTCTTATGGCAACATGTCCTGTTTTCTCATTAAATGTACCAAAGCCAGTAATTTCAAGTCTTAAGTAGGAAAAATTATTTGAATGTCATTTCAATAAAAGGTTCCAAGATTAGAAACTACATAGTGCCACTATTTGTTTAAATTTGAACATGTCATATTTAGAATGTAAAAAGTATTCAAATGCATGTAACCAACATTATTAAGCAAAATAAACATGTCTAAGGAACTTTCAACCTTTGTTCCTCAGTTGGCACTGAGAATTTCTAATGTATATATTTGAATCAGTTCTAATGAGGTGGATGAAACTGGAGCCAATTATACAGAGTGAAGTAAGCCAGAAAGAAAAACACCATTACAGTATACTAACGCATATATATGGAATTTAGAAAGATGGTAACGATAACCCTGATTGGGAGACAGCAAAAGAGACACATGTATAGAACAGTCTTTTGGACTCTGTGGGAGAGGAGGGGGGATGATTTGGGAGAATGGCATTGAAAACATGTATAATATCACATTAGAAACGAATCACCAGTCGAGGTTTGATGCAGGATGCAGGAAGCTTGGGGCTGGTGCACTGGGATGACCCAGAGGGATGGTATGGGGAGGGAGGTGGGACAGGGGTTCAGGATTGGGAACACATGTACACCCGTGGCGGATTCATGTTGATGTATGGCAAAACCAATACAATATTGTAAAGTAATTAGCCTCTAATTAAATAAAAGAATTTCTAATGTAATTTTCAGTATAATTAGTACCACTTTGTCAGATAAGTGATAATTGTCACCTGTTCTAATAGGCAAAAAGAAATAGTATGACTTTTACTAGCATGTGTTGCCTTATGTGGTAAAGTCTGATGGTGGTAGTCTGCATCTTTGAAAATACTTTTTAAAACTTAATCGTTAATCTTGGCCTGATGAGTAGTTATAAAACTACTATGGCCCCTACCAGAAATGAAGCTGTAGTTTAAATTGTTTTGTGCTATCACAATATTCTGACCTTGCGGCTTTCTTAGTGTATTCGAAGATTTATCCTCTCACAGATGCACTCATTCTGTGTGAAGGTTATCCAGTTAGTTCCCCTATAAAATATGTTTGAAGAATTTAGATAAATTAGGGTGAAGGTCATAAATGCCATTCTTAGACTCAAACTTTTAGCACACATTCTATTTTAATTAAGCTTACTTAGAACTAGGTACTGTGGCAGTTGTAGAGACACATGTTGAGTGATATCAATAACCACTTCATATGCATTTGGAGGACACCTACTGTCTGCTCAATGCCAGGAAAACTGATGTACTTAAAGACATTCCCTTCTATTTGAAAACTCAGTTTAATACAGTAATTTTGAAAGTGTTGGTATGCTCATGCAGTGATAAGGGAGATTGGGGATGATTCGTTTAGAGGTATGAAGTGTTTTAAAAGTGAGGGAAAGACCCAGTGACTTAAGGATATAGAAGATCTTGGAGTTCATAACAATAAACTTTACATAAAAAGTAGAGAGCTAATAGACTGATACTCTGATAAAGCTTTCTGGTTTCTGCCTTTCAGTAAGTTTCTTTGAAAGCTTGACACTGTTAATGAGTTACAAACCAACTTGCTAATAATTGGAAGCCCACTTAAAAGCCATCTTAATTTTGTGTAAAGTGAGTCAAGATTTTAAATTTGGGTCTGAATTTGTATCTTAATAGTTAAGGCTATGCACACTGACAACTACAAATGATAACCAGGGAGGTAAAGTCCTGAAGTGAATTTTTATGTGGATGGGTGTAGAGGGTCAAGGGCTTCCTTGGTCAACAAAAAAGAATCCACCTGTAATGCAGAAGACACAGGAGATGCAGGTTTGATCCCTGGGTCAGGAACATCCCCTGGAGGAGGAAATGATAACCCACTCCAGTATTCTTACTGGGAAAATCCCATGGATGGTGGAACCTGGTGGGCTGCAGTCCATGGGGGTCACAAAGTGGAATGTGACTGAGCATGCACACAGAGGGACAAAGAGCGATCCTTTTTGAAATAGTTAACTGTAGGCCTAAGATTTCAATGTATGGGCAGTTTTTAAAAGTATTTATTTTTCATTGAAGGATAATTGTATTGATTTCTGCCATACATCAACATGAATCAGCCATGAAAGTGAAAGTGAAGTCGCTCAGTCGTGTCCGACTCTGCGACCTCATGGACTGTAGCCTATCAGGCTCCTCCGTCCATGGGATTTTCCAGGCAAGAGTGCTGGAGTGGATTGCCGTTTCCTTCTCCAGGGCATCTTCTCGACCCAGGAATTGAACCCGGGTCTCCTGCATTGCAGGCAGATGCTTTACTGTTTGAGCCACCAGGGAAGCCATATCCCCTCCCTCTTGAATCTCCCTACCACCTCCCACACCATCCCATTTCTCTAGGTTGTCACAGAGCACTAGTTTGAGCTCCCGGAGTCATAGAGCAAGTTCCCACTGGCTGGCTATTTTACATATGGTAGTGTATATGTTTCCATGCTACTCTGTCCATTTGTCCCAACGTCTCCTCCTCGCCCCTTGTCCAGAACAGAACACAAGTCTGTTCTCTATGTCTGCATCTCCATTCAGATCAGATCAGATCAGTCGCTCAGTCGTGTCAGACTCTTTGCGACCCCATGAATCGCAGCACGCCAGGCCTCCCTGTCCATCACCAACTCCTGGAGTTCACTCAGACACGTCCATCAGGTCAGTGATGCCATCCAGCCATCTCACCCTCTGTCGTCCCCTTCTCCTCCTGCCCCCAATCCCTCCCAGCATCAGAGTCTTTTCCAATGAGTCAACTCCTCGCATGAGGTGGCCAAAGTACTGGAGTTTCAGCTTCAGCATCATTCCTTCCAAAGAAATCCCAGGGCTGATCTCCTTCAGAATGGACTGGTTGGATCTCCTTGCAGTCCAAGGGACTCTCAAGAGTCTTCTCCAACACCAAAGTTCAAAAGCATCAATTCTTCGGCGCTCAGCCTTCTTCACAGTCCAACTCTCACATCCATACATGACCACAGGAAAAACCATATCCTTGACTAGACGAACCTTTGTTGGCAAAGTAATGTCTCTGCTTTTGAATGTGCTATCTAGGTTGGTCATAACTTTCCTTCCAAGGAGTAAGCGTCTTTTAATTTCATGGCTGCAGTCACCATCTGTAGTGATTTTGGAGCCCAGAAAAATAAAGTCTGACACTGTTTCCACTGTTTCCCCATCTATTTCCCATGAAGTGGTGGGACCGGATGCCATGATCTTCGTTTTCTGAATGTTGAGCTTTAAGCCAACTTTTTCACTCTCCACTTTCATCAAGAGGCTTTTGAGTTCCTCTTCACTTTCTCCATAAGGGTGGTATCATCTGCATATCTGAGGTTATTGATATTTCTCCCAGCAATCTTGATTCCAGCTTCTGTTTCTTCAAGTCCAGCATTTCTCATGATGTACTCTGCATATAAGTTAAATAAGCAGGGTGACAATATACAGCCTTGACTAACTCCTTTTCCTATTTGGAGCCAGTCTGTTGCTCCATGTCCAGTTCTAACTGTTGCTTCCTGACCGGCATACAAATTTCTCAAGAGGCAGATCAGGTGGTCTGGTATTCCCATCTCTTTCAGAATTTTCCAGTTTATTGTGATCCACACAGTCAAAGGCTTTGGCATAGTCAATAAAGCAGAAATAGATGTTTTTCTGGAACTCTCTTGCTTTTTCCATGATCCAGCGGATGTTGGCAATTTGATCTCTGGTTCCTCTGCCTTTTCTAAAACCAGCTTGAACATCAGGAAGTTCATGGTTCACATATTGCTGAAGCCTGGCTTGGAGAATTTTGAGCATTACTTTACTAGCGTGTGAGATGAGTGCAATTGTGCGGTAGTTTGAGCATTCTTTGGCATTGCCTTTCTTTGGGATTGGACTGAAAACTGACCTTTTCCAGTCCTGTGGCCACTGCTGAGTTTTCCAAATTTGCTGGCATATTGAGTGCAGCACTTTCACAGCATCATCTTTAAGGATTTGGAATAGCTCAACTGGAATTCCATCACCTCCACTAGCTTTGTTCGTAGTGATGCTTTCTAAGGCCCACTTGACTGCACATTCCAGGATGTCTGGCTGTAGGTCAGTGATCACACCATCGTGATTATCTGGGTCGTGAAGATCTTTTTTGTACAGTTCTTCTGTGTATTCTTTCCATCTCTTCTTAATATCTTCTGCTTTTGTTAGGTCCATACCATTTCTGTCCTTTATCGAGCCCATCTTTGCATCTCCATTGCTGCCCTGCAAAAAGGTTCATCAGTACCACCTTTCTAGATGCCATATATATATGATATTTGTTTTTCTTTCTGACTTATTTCACTCTGTATAATAGGCTCTAGGACCAGAGATCAAATGGCCAGCATCTGCTGGATCATCGAAAAAGCAAGAGAATTCCAGAAAAACATCTATTTCTGCTTTATTGGCTATGCCAAAGCCTTTGACTGTGTGGATCACAATAAACTGTGGAGAATTCTGAAAGATATAGGGATACCAGAGCACCTGACCTGCTTCTTGAGAAACCTATATGCAGGTCAGGAAGCAACAGTTAGAACTGGACATGGAACAACAGACTGGTTTATCAAGGCTGTATATTGTCACCCTGCTTATTTAACTTATATGCAGAGTATGTCATGAGAAATGCTGAGCTGGAAGAAGCACAAGCTGGAATCAAGATTGCCAGGAGAAACATCAGATCAGATCAGATCAGATCAGTCGCTCAGCCGTGTCCGACTCTTTGCGACCCCGTGAATCGCAGCACGCCAGGCCTCCCTGTCCATCACCAATCCTGGAGTTCACCGAGACTCACATTCATCGAGTCAGTGATGCCATCCAGCCATCTCACCCTCTGTCGTCCCCTTCTCCTGCCCCCAATCTCTCCCAGCATCAGAGTCTTTTACAATGAGTCAACTCTTTGCATGAGGTGGCCAAAGTACTGGAGTTTCAGCTTCAGCATCATTCCTTCCAAAGAAATCCCAGGGCTGATCTCCTTCAGAATGGACTGGTTGGATCTCCTTGCAGTCCAAGGGACTCTCAAGAGTCTTCTCCAACACCAAAGTTCAAAAGCATCAATTCTTCGGCACTCAGCCTTCTTCACAGTCCAACTCTCACATCCATACATGACCACAGGAAAAACCATATCCTTGACTAGACGAACCTTTGTTGGCAAAGTAATGTCTCTGCTTTTGAATATGCTATCTAGGTTGGTCATAACCTTCCTTCCAAGGAGTAAGTTTCTTTTAATTTCATGGCTGCAATAACCTCAGATATGCAGATGACACCACCCTTATGGCAGAAAGTAAAGAGGAACTAAAATGCCTCTTGATGAAAGTGAAAGAGGAGAATGGAAAAGTTGGCTTACAGCTCAACATTCAGAAAACGAAGATCATGGCATCTGGCCCCATCAGTTCATGGGAAGTAGATGGGGAAAGAGTGGAAACAGTGTCAGACTTTATTTTTTTGAGCTCCAGAATCAGTGCAGATGGTGATTGCAGCATGAAATTAAAAGACGTTTACTCCTTGGAAGGAAAGTTATTACCAATCTAGATGACATATTAAAAAAGCAGAGACATTACTTTGCCAACAAAGGTCCATCTAGTCAAGGCTATGGTTTTTCCAGTAGTCATGTATGGATGTGAGTGTTGGACTATACAGAAAGCTGAGCACTGAAGAATTGATGCTTTTGAACTGTGGTGTTGGAGAAGACTCTTGAGAGTCCCTTGGACTGCAAGGAGATCCAACGAATCCATCCTAAAGGAGATCAGTCCTGGGTGTTCATTGGAAAGACTGATGCTGAAGCTGAAACTCCAATACTTTGGCCACCTCATGTGAAGAGTTGACTCATTGGAAAAGACCCTGATGCTGGGAGGGATTGGGGGCAGGAGGAGAAGGGGACGACAGAGGATGAGATGGCTGGTTGGCATGACTGACTCGATGGACATGAGTTTGAGTGAACTCCGGGAGGCCTGGTGTGCTGAGATTCATGGGGTTGCAAAGAGTCGGACACGACTGAGCAACTGAACTGACTGAACTGAACTGAGGTTCATCCACCTCATTAGAACTGACTCAAATGTGTTCCTTTTTATGGCTGAGTAATCCTCCATTATACGTATATGTACCACAGCTTCTTTATCTGTCTATGGACATCTAGGTTGTGCTCATGTCCTAACTATTGTAAATAGTTCTGTAGTGAACATTGGGCTATATGTGTCTTTTTCAATTGTGGTTTCCTCAGTATATGTTCTGGAGAAGGCAATGGTACCCCACTCCAGTACTCTTGCCTGGAAAATCCCATGGACGGAGGAGCCTGGTAGGCTGCAGTCCATGGGTTCGCTAAGAGTCGGACACGACTGACTGACTTCACTTTCACTTTCATGCGTTGGAGAAGGAAATGGCAACCCACTCCAGTGTTCTTGCCTGGAGAATCCCAGGGACTGGAGAGCCTGGTGAGCTGCCGTCTATGTGGTCGCACAGAGTTGGACATGACTGAAGCGACTTAGCAGCAGCAGCAGTATATGCTCTATTGGCAGTTTTTAAAGTATTGCCTGTCAAGGCTTAATAGGGATTTGAAACAGGATAAAAATTATTATAAACATGTAAATACAGATACTATTTGCCACTTTTACAATTTCACAATAATATTTCCATTTTGTGTACTTAGTTCTGCAACTGTTTAACTTGTTAAGTGGTTCAAGATGAAAATATAAATAATCCTGTGATTATTTTCCCCCAACATCTTATGACTGATGTTTAATGAGAGAAAGCAAGAAAAGACCACATGTTGCTTCAAAATTAGCAACACAGAGCCTCTCCCTCTTACTTTCAATATCTATAGTTTAAAAAGTTCTAGAATTTGGCTGCTTTTTAAAATGACAGATTCAGGAATAAAAAATACATTTTTTTCCTGAAATGCTTTCTGTACCACTTAAATGTAACCCTTAAAATGTATTGTTACATTTTAGCCATCTCAATACTGTCTAATCTCAGGGTGATAGATACTCTAATGTTCTTTGCATCTTTGGAGTTCTATAGATTTTTAAAATCTTGGACAAATGAATGAATAAATGGGGAAGTGGTTGAGGGCTTAGAACAGTGATATGAAGGTAGTGTGAGGTGAGATCTCTGTCCCAACTCCAAATAACGCACATGTAAAAATTATGAAACTAAAATATGAATTTTAAAAAGCTATGAAGTAAAAATTTTTGAGCTTTTTGGGGGGATATCTTTCTATTTATTTGTATTTCAAATTTCTTTCATCAGTATCTTAAAGTTTTCAGTGTACAAGGTCTTTCAACTCCTTACTTAAGTTTACTTAAGTGTTTTATATTTTCATGCTATTTTAAATGGGATTTTTAATTCCCTTTTCAGATAGTTTATTGTTTTTCTTTTCTGATTTTTATTACCACAGTTTATTTGCCTTCTTTGAACTTCATATAAATGGAATCACAGTACATGTTCTCTTTTGTTGCTGGCTTCCCTCGTGCAATACAATATTTTTGATATTCATACATGCTATTGCATGTGTCTTAAAATTTTCCTTTTATTGTCTGAATACACCATCATTTATTTATCCATTTTCCTTTTATAGATATTTGGACTTTTTCCAATTGCTATTATAAATAAAGTCACTAAACATTTTTTGTACAACATTTTGTACATTTTTTTGTGGATATATATTTTTATTAATCTTTGATAAATACTTAAGAATGGGATTGCTGAGTCATATGGTAGGGTATGTTTAATTATATGAAAAATTGCCAAATAGTATTTTTTTTCAAGTCATTTGTACCATTTTTCACACAGTTGGCTGTGTTTTTTGTTTTTAAATTTTATTTATTTATTTTTTAGTTTTGGCTGTGCTGGGTCTTCATTGCTGCTTGGGCTTTTCTGTAGTGGTGCTCAGGTTTTTTCACTGTGGTGGTTTCTCTTGAAGCGGAGCTGGGGCTCTCAGGTGCACAAGCTTCAGTAGTAGCAATGCTTGGGCTTAGTAGTTGTGGTTCCTAGGCTCTAGAACACAGGCTCAAAGGTTGTGGCACACAGGCTTAGTTGCTCTGCAGCGTGTTGATCTTCCCAGACCAGGGATCAAACTTGTGTCCCCTGCATTGGCAGGCATATTCTTTTCCACTGAGCCACCAGGGAAGCCCCCAGTTGGCTGTATTTTGATTGTTATTTAATTAAATATACATATCAATTTGGGATGAACTGACATCTTAGCAATATTGAGTCTTCTCATCAATGAACATCATATGTGTCTCCATTCTCATTTTTTTTCTTTCTCTCATAAACGTTTTGTTGTTAATCAATAAATGAGATGATTCATTGTTAAAACATAGAAATGAAACTGATTTTTATAAGTTGATTTTGTAACTTGCAACTGTACTGAATTAGTGACAAAAATACACAATGGGGAATGGATAGTCTCTTGAACAAATGAGACTAGATAGCCACATACAAAAGAATGAACTTGGGCATTTATTTTAACAGCATATAGGGCTTCCCAGGTGGCACAGTGGGAAAGAATCGCCTGCTGGTGCAGGAGACGTGGGTTTGATCCCTTGATCAGGAAGATCCTCTGGAGTAGGGAATGGCAACCCACTCCAGTATTCTTGCCTGGAAAATCCCATAGACAGAGGAGTCTGGTGGCCTACAGTCCACAGGGTCTCAAAGAGTCAGATATGACTGAGTGACTGAGAATGCACAGCACACACAAAAATCAACTCAAAATGAATTAAAGACTTAAATGTAATTAACACTTGTAGAAGAAAATATAGGGGAAAAACTGCATGACATTTGTCTTGACAATGATTTTATGGATATGGTACCAAAAGTGTAAGTAACAAAAGCAATAATGAACACGTTGGACTATATCAAACGAAAAGGTTTCTGCATATCAAAGGAAACAACAGAGTGAAAAGACAATCTAAGGACTGGGAGAAAATATTTGCAAGCTATATATCTCATAAGGGGTTATGCTCCAAAATATATAATGAATTCCCACAACTCCATATTTGGGGGGGGGGAAGCAATAGCTCTATTTAAAAATGGGCTATAGCCTTGATTAGATATTTCTCAAAGACACACAAATGGCAAACAAATATATGGAAAGACATTCAACATCAGGTAAATGCAAATCAAAACCACAATATCACCTCAAACATGTTAGAATGGCTATGAACAGCAACAACAACAAACCCCCAAAAGACAGCGTGTTTGCAAGGATGTGGAGAAAGTGGAACCCTTGTATATTGTTGGTGCAAATGCTAAGGAAAACAGTAGGGAAGTTCTTCCAAAAATTAAAAATAGAACTACCATATGATGCCCTGATTCCACTTCTGAGTACTTTTCCAAAAGAATTGAAGAAATAGTAGCACTCCCATGATCACTGCAGCACTATCTGAAACAGCCAGGACGTGGAAAGCACTTAAATGCCCATCAACAGATGAATGACTAAAGAAAAAAAATATATATATATATATATACACACATACATACACACAATGGAATATTATTCAGACTTTAAAAAAGAAGGAAATTCTGCAATATGTGGCAACATAGATGAACTTTTAGAACATTAAGTGAAATAAACCAGTCACAGAAGGACATATACTACTACATGGTTCCACTTAGCTAAGAAAACCTGAAATAGTCAAAATCCTACAAGCAGAGACTAGAACGGTTGTTGCCTGGGGCAGAGGGTAAGGGAAATGAGGAGTTGCTAATCAATGGGTATAAGGTTTCAGTTATGCAGGATGAATAAATTCTAAACAACTGCTATACAATCTGCCAGGGAATAAAACAGCTTTTCCTTGAATGCTAACAATCATGTAAGTTCACTGCTGTGTGCTGTGCTTAGTCGCTCAGTCATGTCCAACTCTTTTGCGACCCTATGGATAGCAAGCAGCCCTCCAGGCTCCTCTGTCCATGGGGATTCTCGAGGCAAGACTACTGGAGTGGGTTGCCCTTCCCTCCTCCAGGATATTTTCCCAACCCAGGGAGCGAATCCAGGTCTTCCGCATTGCAGGTGGATTCTTAACCGTCGTAACCACCAGGGAAGCCCAAGAATACTGGAGTGGGTAGCCTATCCCTTCTCCAGCAGATCTTCCCGACCCAGGAATCAAACCATGGTCTCCTGTGTTGCAGGAGGATTCTTTACCAGCGGACATACCAGGGAAGCCCACTAGTAAGTTCACTAGTTTCCTCAAAAGGAAATAGTGTGTTCTGGTTCTGTTTCTGGTTTTGCTCCAATGTTTGGGTTTTCTCCGGCCCGCCCAAGACAAACCGATTTCTCCGGAGAGCGAAACCCAAGGCTCTGCCGCCCAGCCTGACTGACTGCATTGGCATGGTGAAAAGCAGAGCAGAATCCACTTACAAGGTTTCTCAGTAGGGTGCTGAGCTGGAACAGATCCCTCCTTGTCCCCCGCATTTGTTTTGCAAGAAAGCTTTAGCTTCCTGGGCCTTACGAGTTCACATACATGTGGTATTCTCACTCAGAATCTGATATCACTCTTTCAAGCCTCAGCCATGGATTTTTTTAAACTTTTGAGGTACATTGTTCACCTTTTTGTTGGAGAAACACGGAAGTGAAGCAAAGCGAATTCCACTTCGCGCAAAGAAAGTGATTTCCCAAGGCCTAACCAGAGCGCGTACAGACATCATTTCTCAATCGAGGGATAAGTTCATAGTTCTGACATTCACACCCGGGGTTACGCTACACAATCTGACAGGGGCACGTTAATTTCATGCTGTGAAAGGCTGAACTACCCAGAAGAAGATTTATAAGGAGGTCTAAAGTATTTCTTGGCTTCACATTAGGAAACTACGGATTTTGGTGGCGGGAGGGTGTTGTTTTGCCCTTGGCGAAATGGGAAGAGGCCTCTCAGCACCAAGAAGGAAAATTTCCAACCGAAGCTGTGTGTCAGCCTGGGAGCAGCAGGGGGCGGGAGACGCTTGACAGTCCGCTGCGCTTTTCTCCTTTCTCGTGACGCGTCCCTCCACCTCGCTGGCTGCTTCCGGTCGGGGCATCACCCGGAAGTCGAGGGGAGGGAGGGTTGGGTCAAAGCGGCGGCCTGGCGGCGTTGGGTGGAGCAAGAGAAGCAGCTGAGGGAGGAGTTGGGGCTGCCGCCGCAATCGCGGTGGTCTCCGCCGCCGTCGCCATCGCCGCCGGGGCTACGGTGACTTCTGCCGGAGTGTGAGATCGGAGTCCACGCGTGTGGATTTGTTGCCGCCACCGGCTGCGTAGCTCCGGAGGTTTAACCATAGGACAGAGAAAAATACAGGTAAGCCCTGTATCAGTCCCCTTCTATTGGAGGGGTATTCTGTACTGTCTGTCTGTACTACTGAGTGGAACAAGAATATCATTTTAATATGAGGGTGTTTCCAAACTCTCTCTTCTTCACAAGTCAGGTATTTACTACAGTCTTGTTTTACCTCCCCTAGCAGAGCATAGAGGAGGGGAGATTAGGTCCTGACCCCCTGTCGCTTTCTTGTCCCCTCCTGAGGAAGTGTCCTGGTAGTCCATAGCCCATGTTACCTAATTAATTGATGGTACAAGGTCTGTGCACTGTATTGGAAGTCACATGGACTGATCACCGTTAATGAAATAATGTAAAGAAATTGTATATCTTGCTTCTTGTCTCGTTCTGGGAGTATGCACTAAACTGGGAGAAGACTTTTGTTTCCATTTCATTTTGTTCATTCTGCCCCCTTCCCTGTAAAGCTACCCTCCATCCTTATTGTACTCTGTGGCATCTTTGTCTTTGACACTTTTTGTTGTGTATGTTGAGGTTTATCCTAAGCACTAGCAACTCTTCTATCTTTTCACAAGCCTTTTTTTTTCAGCATCTGATATTTGTTTTAATTACAGCCTCTTCATCTACAGTAGTATGACTTTGTATTGAGAATATGTGCAGAACATTGAATTAAGTAGTATTGAGGTGTGGGGTGTGGTAGGGGTATACACAAGAAACAGGACAAAGTCCCTGGCCTAAAGAGAGTTTACATTCAATTTGAGTTCAAAAAGAGCAAGCAAAAATAACCCCAACATACCACAAGCTTTACTTCTGTGAGAGATCTAAGGCAACATATTCTTTCTTATAAATTCCTCATTGTAACTGCTTTTATCTACATATTTAAAAATGCATGGCAAACTTTCATCTAGACTTTTGACACCCCAGTGAGTGAAAATTTTCTCTTGCCAGTTGGGAAAGTAAATTGTGAGGAGAGATTTGTCTGTCATGATACAGGCATTGGCATAAATGAGAAAGATATTTGGGGGTTTTGTCTCAAAACTCCTTCTACTCATCTTTATTTAAGGGAAGTTCACCTTTTAAAGGTTTTACAGTTTTGCTTTTAAACAAATCTTTCTTAGGATATAAATCACAATGAGGGTGCAGGGTGGGAGAGAAACAGATGACAGTTGGCCTATTTCAGTTCAGTTTGTTACCCCAGCAACCATGTGTTTCATTTGTAGATCTGTCTTCAGGTGGCTTTCATATCACTTGTTTACTTAATTGCTGAGATAGTATGGCAGAAATAGTGTCACAATACTTTTGGAATGTGTTGCATTAAAGTGAAAGGGTAAGGTGTTTCTGGTTTCACAAATATGTTCCAGCACTATTAGAAAACTGATTTCATCATCTTTGTGGGCTCAAATGTGTTGATATTGGTAGATTACATCAGTTTTCAGAGATACTTCTATCTTTGAAGGAAATGAATATAAAGTAAGCCAATTAACTGTGCTTTGTCCCATGTTGCCCATCTTTTTTTAGAATTATACAACTATGGCTGAAGGATTAAATTTTTTAACCTATTTTTGCTTTATAGTTCTCTAGTGTAGACATTCGGAGAAGGCAATGGCACCCCACTCCAGTACTCTTGCCTGGAAAATCCCATGGACGGAAGAGCCTGGTAGGCTGCAGTCCATGGGGTCACTAAGAGTCGGACACGACTGAGCGACTTCACTTTCACTTTTCACTTTCATGCATTGGAGAAGGAAATGGCAACCCACTCCAGTGTTCTTGCCTGGAGAATCCCAGGGACAGAGGAGCCTAGTGGGCTGCTGTCTATGGGGTCGCACAGAGTTGGACACGACTGAAGCGACAGCAGCAGCAGCAGCAGCAGTGTAGACATTTGGTTTTCTAGACCTATAATCAGGAGATTTTTCCAGACCTGTAGTCAGGGAAGCATTTTAACAATTTACTAATTGGAATAAATGGGTTATTCCACATCTTACAGAAATTATTTACCTTAGTTAATTTTGTTTCTAAACAGTTAAAGTGTTTTGTTTGATATTGTAATTGCTCCTGATCTGCTTGTGGATTTGATGTCACAACCAAAGCAGATAGGGAGGGAATAATACTGGAATTACTTCCTTCCCCTGATCCCACCTGAGTTTACAGAACACTGTATATTTCTTGAAAATGTGGAGAAAATTGTTTCCCAACTCCTGAATGTTTACTTAAAGCATGCTACCTGCCACTCAGGAGAAAAGGGCATTAAGAGGGCTTCTGTTAAGACCTAAAACACTTATCAACAAAGGTAGAAGAATGGAAAGGAAGAATTTCACAGTGGAGAGCCTGCTGAACAAAATTGTTTGGCATATTTAGGATAAATTTGTAGCTGATCTCTAGGGTCATTAGGATACTAAGAGTTGATATTGAGCTAACTAAAGCTTAGAGAGCTTAGTTGTTAAAGAGTACATGTAATTTCCTTTGTTGATCCTTTCACTTAAAATGGTAGGGAGAAAAGGTGTCTGACTTTTTTGGTAATGATAAAATTATTTTGTCTAAGAATTCTAATTGAACTACTAATCATTAATATAATAGTATTAAAATAGAAAGTATATTGTGTTGATTATTGGTAAGTATATTAATAATATTATTAAAACAGTAATATTAATATTAATTGTTTGTATACAGCTAATTTCATTTTGACCAATAAATGCTTTCCCTTATTTTACTGTTAGTTATTAATATCAATTTTTAGTCCAGATTTATAGCCATAATATCTTGGTAATAATTACTTATCATAGCTGTAAGTACCTTTTTTTTACATATTAGCAATCAAATTGGTGTCGTATGTCATTAAGTATTGCCCATCTAAAGCAAGGTATTTTATCTTGCTCATCTGTTTCTAATTAGGTAATAATAGGAAGGCAATGGCACCCCACTCCAGTACTCTTGCCTGGAAAATCCCATGGATGAAGGAGCCTGGTAGGCTGTAGTCCATGGGGCCACTAAGAGTCAGACACGACTGAGCGACTTCACTTTCACTTTTCACTTTCATGCATTGGAGAAGGAAATGGCAGCCCACTCCAGTGTTCTTGCCTGGAGAATCCCAGGGATGGGGGAGCCTGGTGGGCTTCCATCTATGGGGTCGCACAGAGTCAGACATGACTGAATCGACTTAGCAGCAGCAAGATTTATTTTAGTCATAAAAACCTTTGTAGCCTTCAGATTGTTTTAAAGCCTTAAATTCATTGTATGATGATAGATAAAGGAATAAATTAATATTTGACTTTGAATGTCACAGTATGATTAAGATTGCCTAATGAGGATGTGAAGAAAAGGAAACCCTCATACACTGTTGGTGGGAATACAAATTTGTACAGCCACTGTGAGAACAGTATAGCAGCTTCTCAAAAAATTAAAAATAGAACTACTATATGACCTGGCAGTTCTACTCCTGGGTATACACCTGAAAAAAACAAAATGACTGATTTGAAAAGATATGTGTACCCCAATGTTTATAATAGCATTGTTTGCAATTGCTGAGATATTGAAGCAGCCTAAGCATCCATCAACAGATAAATGGATAAAGCAACTGCATACACACACACACACACACACACACACACACGATAGAATATTACGCATCTATAAAAAAGGATGAAATCCTGCCATTTGCAACAACATAGATGGACTTGGAGGGTATTATGCTAGGTGAAATAAGTCAGACAGAGAAAGACAAATACTGTATGGTATCACTTATATGTGGAGACTGAAAAATACAGCAAACTAGTGAATATAACAAAAAAGAAACAGACTCATAGATAATAGAGAACAAACTAGTGGTTACCAGTGAGAAGAGGGAAGAATGGAGGGGCAAGATACGGGTATGACATTAAGAGTACAAACAATTGCATATGAAATAAAGAAGCTATAAAGGATATATTGTACAACTCAGGAAATATAGCCAATATTTCATAAAAACTATAAAGGAATATAACCTTTAAAAATTGTGAATCACTATATTGTAATACCTGAAACCTACATAATACTGTAAATCAACTGTATCTCAGTAAAAAAAAAAAAAAAAAAGATTGCCTTAGAGTTTGTCCACTTTGTTTATGATAAAACTAACCTGTGAATTCCTGTTTCTTAACTTCAGGGCAAATGATAAGTCATGGGATTTTGAATCTTACTTTTTCTTTCTGTTGTGCATAAGTGATCCCTTCATGGATCACCACCTTGTGGTGGCGAAGGGGCTAACTCATTGAAGCTATGAGTCATGTTCTGCAGGGCCACCTATGATAGATGGGTCATAGTGAAGAGTTCTGATAAAATGGGGTCTACTAGAGAAGGAAATGGCAATCCATTCCAGTATTCTTGCTGTGAGAACCCCATAAACAGTATGAAAAGGCAAAAAGATATATGCCAGAAGCTAAGCTCCCGAGGTTGGAAGGTGTCCAGTACGCTACAGGAAGAGCAGAGGGCAATTACTAATAGCTCCAGAAAGAATGAAGTGGCTGGGCCAAAACGGAAATGACACTTAGTTGTGGATGTGTCTGGTGGTGAAAGTAAAGCCTGATGCTATAAGGAATAAACAATATTGCATAGAAACCTGGAAGATTAGGTCCATGAGTCAAGGTAAGTTGGACATCTTCAAGCAGGAGATGCCAAGAGTGAACATCGACATCTTAGGAATCCGTGAACTAAAATGGATGAGGATGGGTGAATTTAATTCAGATGACCGTTATGTCTACTACTATGGGAAAGAAACCCTTAGAAGAAATTTAGTAGCCCTCATAGTGAGCAGAACAGTCTGAAATGCAGTACTTAAATGCAATCTCCAAAATGATCTTGGTTTGTTTCCAAAGCAAACCAACATCACAGTTATCCAAGTCTATGTCCCAACCTCTAATGCCAAAGAAGCTGAAGTTGACTGATTCTATGAAAACCTACAAGACCTTCTATAACTAACACCCAAAAAAGATCCTTTTCATCATAGGGGACTGGAATGCAAAAGTAGAAAGTCAAGAGATACCTGGAATAACAGGCAAGTTTGGCCTTGGAGTACAAAGTGAAGCAGGGCAAAGACTAGCAGAGTTTTGTCAAGAGAACACACTGGTCATAGCAAACACTCTTTTCCAGCAACACAAGAGACGATTCTACACACAGATATCACCAAATGGTCAATACTGAAATCAGATTGATTATATTCTTTGTAGCTGAATCTGGAGAAACTCTATACAGTCAGCAAAAACAAGACATGGAGCTGACTGTGGGTCAAATCATGAGCTTCTTATTGCAGAGTTCAGGCTTAAATTGAAGAAAATAGGGAAAACCACTTAACCATTCAGGTATGACCTAAATCAAATCCCTTATGCTTATACAGTAGAGGAGACAAATAGATTCAAGGGATTAGATCTGGTAGGCAAAATTCTGAAGAACTATGGACAGAGATTCATAACACTATACAGAATCAGTGTTCAAAACCATCCCCAAGAAAAAGAAATGCAAGAAGGCAAAGTGGTTGTCTGAGGAGGCTTTACAAATAGCTGAGGAAAGAAGAGAAGCAAAAAGCAAGGGAGAAAGGGAAAGATATACCCAGTTAAATGCAGAGTTCCAGAGAAAAGCAAGGAGAGATAAGAAGCCCTTCTTAAATGAACACTGCAAAGAAATAGAGGAAAATAATAGAATGGGAAAGACTGAAGATCTCCTTAAGAAAATTGGAGATATCAAGGGGACATTTCATGCAAGGATGGGCATTATAAAGATCACAAATGGTTAAGTACCTAGCAGAATCATAAGAGATTAAGAAGAGGTGGCAAGAATACGCAGAAGAACTATACAGAAAACATCTTATTGACCAGGTTAACCACGATGGTTTGGTCACTTGCTTAGAGCCAGACATGCTGGAGTGTGAATTCAGGTGGACCATAGTTAAAATTACTGCAAACAAAGTTGGCAGAATTTTAGCCAAGCTATTTAAAATCCTAAAAGATGATGCTGTGAAAGTGCTGCACTCAGAATGTCAGCAAATTTGGGAAACTCAGCCGGGGCCACAGGACTGGAAAAGGTCAGTTTTCATTCTAATCCCAAAGAAGGGCAATGCCAAAGAATGTTCCAATTATCATACAGTTGTGCCCATTTCATATGCTAGCAAGGTTATGCTCAAAATCATTCAAGCTAGGCTTCAACAGTAGGTGAACCAAGAACTTTAAAAAATATTTATTTGGCTGCATCAGGTCTTAGTTGTGGCATATGGGATCTAGTTCCCTAACCAGGGATTGAACCTGGGCTCCCTGCATTGGGAGCCTTGAGTTTTAGCCACTGGACCACAAGGAAGTCCCAAAAGTTTATTCTTAAATGTACAGTGGATTCCAAGACAACACTACATTCTAGCTATAGGTGGCAACAGATGTTATGACAGGGGATTCAGATATTTAAATTGGAATAAAACTAAGGATCATCATCATTGCCTCAGGCACAAGGAACAGCTTACTTGCTGCCAGATTTCTTAATTGTACCTGTGGCCAGGGGACTTTTCCCCACAGCCTTGGCTTTTAGCCTCAAGTTTCTTCTGCTCCTCCTTCTGTTTCTGCTTGAATACCGTATCTTCCTCGTCCATCTCCTTGGCTTGATTCTTGGGCTGATTCAGGGGCTTCTTGCCACCTTTGCTGCCCAATATGGTGCCTGCCAGCCCTTCCCCAGACTCTGACACTGGAAACAAACTTGTTTGTGTCATTTTTTAAAACATTGTGCATGTAAGTGATACCATATGCTGTTTGTCTTTCTCTGTCCAACTTACTTCACTTAGTGTGATAATCTCCAGGTTTATCCATGTTGTTGCACATGGCATTATTTTGTTGTTTTTAATGGCTGAGTAATATTCCATTGTGTATACGTACCACATCTTCTTTATCCATTCTTCTGTCAATGGACATTTAGGTTGTTTCTGTGTCTTGGCAATTGTAAACAGTGCTGCAATAAGAATCGGGGATCTTTAATCCATTTTGAGTTTATCTTTGTATATGGTGTTAAGAAGTGTTCTAATTTCATTCTTTTATATGTAGTTGTCCAGTTCTCCTAGCACCACTTATTGAAGAGAGTCTTTTTCCCATTGTATATTCTCGCCTCCTTTGTCAAAGATAGGGTGCCCATAGGTGTGTGGGTTTATCTCTGGGCTATCTTGTTCCATTGGAGAAGTGAGTCATTTTATCTCACAGGACACATGAGAGGGTTAGAATTTGAAGGTAAGTGGTTTTTCCTAAAAGGTAAGGAGGTGATCCAGGGCTGAAAATAAGGGAAATGTTTTAAAAACTGACAGAATGGGATTGGACCCCTTAGGTCTCTTCCCTTTCATGCTGCAGTAAGGTGATGCGTCCACCTGCCCCCCCCCCCCCACTTCCACCCACCTTGAGTGATAGGAGACCCAGAGGAGAGTCTCTGACCTAAGTGAACCTGACAGGCTTTGAGCTCCTGGACAGGGGGCAGAGTGAAGGGCACTGAAACAAAAGGCTGAGAACAGGGAGATTGAGTGGAAGTCTTCAGACCGAGTGGTTAGCCCCTTCCCCTCACCTTGCTTTAAATTTAGTGTCCTGGTATATGCTTACCAGGCAGGAGATTGGAGAATTATTCTTCTGAAAAACAAATGACCCTATAGAAAAGAATTCCAGACACTAACATGTCAGTGTTTTACAATGAAAAAAACAAAACAAAACAAACAAACAAAAAACAGCTAGCTGCTAAAAGGATGGGGTCTAGAACTAGACTTTTTGAGTTTAAATTCAGGCTTAGCTACTTATTAGCTGTGTGACCTTGCAAAAGTTACTTAACCTATTTGTGCTTCTGTGTTCTCATTTGTAAGAGGGGAGTAATTGTACTGTTTACCTCAAGGTTATTGTAAGGGTTCAATGAGTTAACACATGCTAAGTAACCACTCAATAAGTGTTAGCTGAGGAAAGAGGTGGTATTCAGGGACTTCCATCGGAGAAGGCAATGGCACCCCACTTCAGTACTTTTGCTTAGAAAATCCCATGGATGGAGGAGCCTGTTAGGCTGCCATCCATGGGGTCGCTAAGAGTCAGACACGACTGAGCGACTTCACTTTCACTTTTCACTTTCATGCATTGGAGAAGGAAATGGCAGCCCACTCCAATGTTCTTGCCTGGAGAATCCCAGGGACAGGGGAGCCTGGTGGGCTGCCGTCTATGGGGTCGCACAGAGTTGGACATGACTGAAGTGACTTAGCATAGCATAGCATAGCATAGCTGCCAAAGGCAGTTCTAGAATTTAAATGATATTCCACAGTGACCAGCAGACTCTTTTCCTTAGTGTGGAAGCTGATACCTGAACAGAGGCTTTGACCTCACAGTAGGTAACTTACCCCAGTCCCTCTCCATCATCCCCAACACTTTCTTTTAGGAACCCTTTTGAGCTATAAGACTGGCTCAGCAATGAGCTCTTCTTATTCATTTACTCTATAAATGTTTATTGGGTGCCTGCTCTATGCCAAGGACTGTTCAATCTGCTGGAATGATAGCCGTGAAGTGGGTCGATAACAATACTAGCATTTACTGAGTACTTATTGTATGGTAGGTTTTGCTAAGTGCTTTATATAAAGTCACTTAATTCTCATAAGAACTCTATGAAACAGATGCCATTAACATTCTTGTCTTACAGATAAGGAAACTGAGGCGCAGAGCTTCAGTAGCATGCTCGAGGTCACACAGCTAGAAAGCAGTAGAGACAGGAATCATATCCAGTCCCTCTGGCTCTTAACTCAGTCTTTTAACTGTTATGCCTCCCTGCTCTCATGGAGCTTACATTTTAGAAGAAGACAAACAGTAAATAGAGAAAATAAAAATCAAATAGCAATAAATGGTATGAAAAAATATAAAACAAGAAGATTGTGATCTAGCAGGATTGGCGGAGGGTAACTTTCAGTGAAGTGGTTTATGTTTATGAGCACCAGACGAGATAAGGGACAGTTCTCTAGGAACTGATTGCTTAGTGTACTGCTGTCTACAGATTTACAAAATGTCCTTCCTGTGATTTAATTCCTAATCCTACCTCAAGTTCAGTTCAGTCACTCAGTCACGTCCGACTCTTTGCGACCCCATGGACTGCAGCATGACAGGCTTTGCTATCTATCACCAACTCCTGGAGCTTTCTCAAACTCATGTCCATCGAGTCGGTGAGGTCATCCAACCATCTCATCCTCTGTTGTCCACTTCTTCTCCTGCCTTCAGTCTTTCCCAGCGTTAGGGTCTTTTCTAAGGAGTTAGTTCTTTGCATCAGGTGGCCAAAGTATTGGACCTTTAACTTCAGCATCAGTCCTTCCAATGAATGTTCAGGACTGATTTCCTTTAGGATTGACTGGTTTGATCTTGCAGTCCAAGGGACTCTTAGTAGTCTTCTCCAATAACACAGTTCAAAAGCATCAATTCTTAGGCACTCAGCTTTCTTTATGATCCAGCTCTCACATCCATACATGACTACTGGAAAAACCATAGCCTTGACTAGATGGACCTTTGTCGGCAAGGTAATGTCTCTGATTTTTAATATGCTGTCTAGGTTGGTCATAGCTTTTCTTCCAAGGAGCAAGCATCTTTTAATTTCATGGCTGCAGTCACCATCTGCAGTGATTTTGGAGCCCAAGAAAATAAATTCCGTCACTGTTTGCATTGTTTCCCCATCTATTTGCCATGAAGTGATGGGACCAGATGCCATGATCTTAGTTTTTTGAATGTTGAGTTTTAAGCTAGGTTTTTTGCTCTCCTCTTTCACTTTCATCAAGAGGATCTTCAGTTCCTCTTTGCTTTCTGCCATAAGGGTGGTGTCATTTGCATATCTGAGGTTATTGATGTTTCTCCCAGAAATCTTGATTCCAGCTTGTGCCTCATCCAGCCTGGCATTTCACATGATGTACTCTGCATATAAGTTAAATAAGCAGGGTGACAATATACAGCCTTGTTGTATTCCTTTCCCAATTTTGAACCAGTCCGTTGTTCCATGTCTAGTTCTAACTATTGCTTCTTGACCTGCATACAGATTTCTCAAGAGGCAGATAAGGTGGTCTGGTGTTCCCATCTCTTTAAGAATTTCCCATACACACACACACAAAGAATTTTCCACAGTTTGTTGTGATCTACACAGTCAAAGGCTTTGGAGTAGTCAACAAAGCAGAAGTAGATGTTTTTCTGGAATTCTCTTGCTTTTTCTATGATGCAGCAGATGTTGGCAATTTGATCTCTGGTTCCTCTGCCTTTTTAAAATCTAACTTGAACATCTAGAAGTTCTTGGTTTATGTACCATTAAAGCCTCGCTTGGAGAATTTTGAACATTATTTTGCTAGTGTGTGAGATGAGTGCAATTGTGCAGTAGTTTGAACCTATAAATTTTGTTTTTATTTATTTTTATTTTTTTTAAGTTTAAAGTGTACAATATGTTGGTTTTCTTTTTTTTTTTACTTTACAATATTATATTGGTTTTGCCATACATCAACATGCATCTGCCACGGGTGTACACGTGTTCCCCATCCTGAACCCCCCTCCCACCTCCCTCCCCATACCCTCTGGGTCATCCCAGTTCACCAGCCCCAAGCTTCCTGTATCCTGCATCGAACCTGGACTGGCAATTCGTTTCTTATATGATATTAAACATGTGTTAATGCCATTCTCCCAAATCATCCCCCCCTCCCTCTCCCACAGAGTCCAAAAGACTGTTCTATACATCTGTGTCTCTTTTGCTGTCTTGCATACAGGGTTGTCATTACCATCTTTCGAAATTCCATATATATGCGTTAGTAAAGAGCAACATTTCATGTGCATTGATGGCTTACTGTATACAAAGGACTGTGCTAAGCAGTTTGCACAGATTGTCTCATTTTAACCTCAGCAATGTTATTATTACTCTTATTTTTCAGCCATGGAAAACTGAAGCTTAAAGAGACAAAGTGACAGGCCTAGGGCTTTAAAGGTGGCAAGTAGCAGAACTAGGATTTAAACCAAGGTAGCCTGATTCCATGGCCATTGTTCTTAAATACTTTCCATTTTTATAGATGAAGGGATTTCTCCAAGGTAACTCTTTTTTAATAAACAATAATAGCTAACTTTTATAGAGATTCAAAATACTATTCTAAACATTACTGGGTCTTCACAACTTCAGAGAAGCTTATGCATAGTTTGGAGCTTCAAAATAGGATAAGTAACATATTTTGAGTGAATAGCTTCTAGTGCTCTATGATTTTATCAACCCCAATTAGAAAATTTATAAGAACTAATATGCATAAGTTATTTCAACACAAAGCCAGAGCCAGGATTTGATACCAAGCCATTTGACTTCAGGTGTAGTACTGTTACCCACTCCATTGCAAATAAGCAAGGTGAAAAGACAGCCTTCAGAATAGGAGAAAATAATAGCAAATGAAGCAACTGACAAAGAATTAATCTCAAAAATATGCAAGCAGCTCTTGTCACTGAGTTCCAGTAAAATAAATGACCCAATCAAAAAATGGGCCAAAGAACTAAACAGACATTTCTCCAAAGAAGTCATACAGATGGCTAACAAACACATGAGATGTTCAACATCACTCATTATCAGAGAAATGCAAATCAAAACCACAATGAGGTACCATTTCGTGCCAGTCAGAATGGCTGCTATCAAAAAGTCTACAAACAATAAATGCTGGAGAGGGTGTGGAGAAAAGGGAACCCTCTTACACTGTTGGTGGGAATGTAAACTAGTACAGTCACTATGGAGAACAGTGTGGAGATTCCTTAAAAAACTGAAACTAGAACTGCCATACGACCCAGCAATCCCACTGCTGGGCATACACACCGAAGAAACCAGAACTGAAAGAGACACGTGTACCCCAATGTTCATTGCAGCACTGTGTTCAATAGCTAGGACACGGAAGCAACCTAGATGTCCACTGGCAGACAAATGGATAAGAAAGCTGTGGTACATATACACAATGGAATATTACTCAGCTATGAAAAAGAGTGCATTTGAATCAGTTCTAATGAGGTGGATGAAACTGGAGCCTATTATACAGGATGAAGTAAGTCAGAAAGAAAAACACCTATACAGCATATTAACACATATATATGGAATTTAGAAAGATGGTAACAATGACCCTATATGTGAGACAGCAAAAGAGACACAGATACAAAGAACAGATTTTTGGATTCTGTGGAAGAAGGCAATGGTGGGATGATTTGAGAGAATAGCATTGAAGCATGTATATTACCATATGTGAAACAGATCGCCAGTCCAGGTTCAATGCATGAGACAGGGTGCTCAGGGCCAGTGCACTGGGATGGCCCTGAGGGATGGGATGGGGAGGGAGGTAGGAGGCGGAGTTCAGGATGGGGGACACATGTACATCCATGGCTGATTCCTGTCAATGTATGGCAAAACCCACTACAATATTGTAAAGTAATTAGCCTTCAATTAAATAAATATATTAAAAAAAAAAGATAGCAGATAGCTTTTCTTTTTTCAGTGTACCTTGGGAAATCAATATATTGAAATTACTGTTAACAGTTCCCAAGGAATGTTTGTTAAATTATTTGTAATTTCCTAAGACTTTTATATATCTAAAAACAAAACCTGAATAGAGACTTTTTCTTCATGGATTTGGAAACCGTATAAGGGAATGGTCTGGAGTGAGAGCACTGGTGTCAGATTGTTCTCTCATCTGCATTCCTTGATTTACTGAGTCAAACTTGAATAGACAACTTTGCCTTCCAGGCCTCAGCTCCGTTAATTGTGAAAAAAGCATAGTATAGTATCTTCCTTGTAAGTATGAGGACTAAATGAGGCAACCTTTCTATAAAGTCCTGGGCAATGTCCCTTTTGGCTGGCTACCTCTCATCCTGGAAATGGATCGTCATTCATCATCCATGTAAAGTGAAGCTTTGGTTCCATTACTTTGGTTTCACCACTGCCATACAGTGTCCATGAGCTGTAGAACAGGCACTTGCCTGACATACTGTTGCTTGATGGCAATTTTTTCTTTTTATTATGGTAAAATTATAAAACAAAACTTAACCTTTTTTTTTTCTTTTTGGCCACTTGGCATGTGAGATCTTAGTTCCCTGACCAGGGAATGAAACTGCACCCCCTGCAGTGGAAGCTCGAAGTCTTAAGTGCTGGACCACCCAGGAAGTCCCAGCTTAAACATTTTTAAGTGTACAGTTTGTTGAAATTAAATACATTCACATTGTTACGCCACCATCACCACCATCCATCTCCGGAACTTTTATCTTCCCAAAATGAAACTTTGTACCCATTTAAACAAAATTGATGGCAGTTTTTATTTGTTTTCAACTTTATGACTGAGGCTGGTAGTTAGGAGAAATATTACTCATATAAAGAAAGACATAAAGAGATGTGATTAAAAATCTATATTATCCCCAAAGCATAATCCATAAGTGAAAAAAAATGGATATATAGACTTTATTAAAATTTAAAAAAAAAACTGTGAAAGAAAATGAAAACTCAAGTCACAAACTGGGATAAAATATTTGCAAATCACATTTCTGACAGAAAGTTATATCCAGAATAAAATTTAAAAAGCCTTAAGTCAACAATGCGGGGGGGGGGGGCAGGGAGGGAGGCTCTAGAGGGAGGGGATATATCTATACTCATAGTTGATCACGGTTTTGTACGGCAGAAAGTAACACAACATTTTAAAGCAATTATCCTCCAATTAAAAATAAATGTTAAAAAAACCAAGGCAAAATGATTTATAAAGAAAAAAATAATGAGAAATAATCCAATAGGCAAAAGATCTGAATAAACACCTCACCTAGATATTCAAGTAACAAATAAAAGAAATGCAAATTAAAATCATTAGAGAAATGCAAATTAAAACCACAGTGTTGATTGTAATAAATATACCAGTCTGATTCAGGATGTTCATAGTTGGGGAGGTTGCATGTTGGGGTGAAAGGAGTAAATGGGAAATCTCTGTACTTTTTGTTCAATTTTTCTCTGATCTAAAAATGCTCTGAGAAATAAAGTTAAAAAAAATCACAATGAGATACCACATTGCTCCTATTAAAATGTCAAAACAAAACCAACAATACCAAAGGTTAGCAAGTCAGAGCAACTGGAACATTGCTAGTAGGATTGAAAAATGAAATAGCCACTTTGGAAGACAATTTGTTAGTTTCCTATGAAATTAAACATTTTTATCATATGACTCAGCACTAATTTCTAGCTATCTATCCAAGAGAACTGAAAACTTATGTTCATACAAAAACCTGACATGAATATTTATAGCAGTATTATTCAGCATTAGTCATCCCAGATAGGAAAAAACTCAGTTATTTCAACTGGTGGATAAACAGGTTGTTATATATCCACACTGTGGAATACTACTCTATGATAAGAAAGGAACTACCTATTGATTCGTGCAATAACACAGGTGAATCTTAAAATGCATTTAGCTAAGTGAAAGAAGCTAGATTTAAAAGGCTACATAATGTATTATTCCATTTATATGATAATCTGAAAAAGCAAAACTATAGGAAGGGAAAGAGATTAGTGGGTGCCAGGGTTTGGGGATATAGGGAAGTGTTTATAAAGGAGCAGCATGAGAGAAGTTTGGAAGTAATGGAATGGTTCTCTCTCCCTCCCACCCCTCCCACATACCCTTCTTGCCAGTTCTCACCAAATCAATAGATACGCTGTTGGTTAGTGTTAATATTTGTTCTGAAGAAAAAGGGAACTATTTATTCTCTTAAGATGTATGTCAAGTTGGTAACATATATACTACAATTCAATTAATGAAAGTAAATGTAACTTTTTAACTCTCAAGTCATGTAGAAAGTCATAGAAATGTCCTTTTCAATTAAAAATGGGAAATCATATATTAACAAAACAAAAAAAACCTTTTCACTTCACTGGTATTTACTGATCATACCAGGAAAACTTTTACCACTGCTAGGTCATTCAGTAGACCATTTGTGTAAGGTAATGATAAATTTTTTGAGCATAGTATATCTACTTGAGCTTCTTGGACTCTTACAGAAAAGCATTTATCTTGCGCTCTAGGCAGCCCAAAATGGAAGGTGCTAACAAGAGATAAGTACTTTTCTTTCACAAGTATTCTGAAATTTTAAATATTATCGAGAGCAAGATTTTAATATACATTTTCAAAAGGCTTATTTAGTTTTAGTGCTTCTTTTTCTAATAAATTAAAATCTTCTCATAAACATCAGGAATCATATGACCATTGTAAAACAGCTTGCTAGAGCTAGACATAGCCCAGTATTCTAACAGGATTGGATTAATCAAAGTGGAATTTCAACTTCTTTGAGGAATATACATGGGCAGTGGTCTGAATTGTCTAATTCCTAGGATTTATGGGTTTGACCAGTGCTTCTCCTATGGCTCAGTGGATAAAGAATCTGTCTGCAATGCAGGAGACAGAAGAGATGCAGATTCAGTCCCTGGGTCAGGAAGATCCCCTGGAGGAGGAAATGGCAACCCACTCCAGTATTCTTGCCTAGGAAGTTCCATGGACAGAGGAACCTGGTGGTCTACAGTCCATGAGGTCACAAAGAATCAGACACGACTGAGCACATAGCACAGGCAGGCATGGGGTTGACCTCACATGGGTTGTTAGTCACTCTCTTTCAGTAAATAATATATTAACTGTAGAAAACTTCATAAAGCACAGCAAAAAATCGTAACAGTACTATCAGTATTACTACTCTCCAAGATAACTTTATATAGTCTTCCAAACTTTTTCATGTGCAAATATATACTTTGGTCTGTCTATGTCTCCTTTGAAAACAAAGACTTATTATTCAGTATACTATTGACTGTCTCTCTATGTCAGAATATTTAAACTTCATAGCTGTACAGTATTCCACTAAATACATGGATCATCATTTATTTTACTAATCCTCATTTTTTTGAGTCTTGTATCCAGGTTTTTTTTGTGTGTGTGTGAAGAATATTATGTTTATACAGTATCTTTGATTGTCTTTCCATTTATTTCCTTACAGCTACCACTCTGACATGGCAGTACTGCTTTCAGGAATATACTGTAAGGAAATAAATGGAAAGCTTCTTTTTCATAACAAAAATAATATATATGCTCATAATAATAAAAAGTCACAGGGTGAAAAAAGTAAAATGCTCTGAATTCCCAGCCCCTCCTCAGAGAAAGTGTTAGCACTTTCTTGTGTATTCTAAAACACTTCAGTGCATTTTCAAGCCTTTGTAATACCTATTTCTGCTTTTTCCTCTTTACACACATGGGCTTATACTATACATATACTATTTTGCACTTTGCAGGTTTCATTTAGCATATCTTGTTCATCTTGTGTGAAGAAATATAGACCTACTTCATTTTAGAGAATGATTGTATGATATTTCATCATGTGGATGTGCTGTATTTTATTTAATTAGTTCCTTTTTGGTTAACATTTAAAGTTGTTTTCAGTTCTGTTCTATAATAAACAGTGCTTCAATGAATATCCTTGTATATATATCTTTATGAGCCTAACTTCTAGATTAAATTCCTAGAGGCTACCTTCTAGATAGCATATTGAAAAGCAGAGACATTACTTTGCCAACAAAGGTCCGTCTAGTCAAGGCTATGGTTTTTCCAGTAGTTATGTATGGATGTGAGAGTTGGACTGTGAAGAAAGCTGAGCACCGAAGAATTGATGCTTTTGAACTGTGGTGTTGGAGAAGACTCTTGAGAGTCCCTTGGACTGCAAGGAGATCCAACCAGTCCGTTCTGAAGATCAGCCCTGGGTATTCTTTGGAAGGAATGATGCTAAAGCTGAAAGTCCAGTACTTTGGCCGCCTCATGCGAAGAGTTGACTCATTGGAAAAGACTCTGATGCTGGGAGGGATTGGGGGCAGGAGGAGAAGGGGACGACAGAGGATGAGATGGCTGGATGGCATCACTGACTCGATGAACATGAGTCTGAGTGAACGCCGGGAGTTGGTGATGGACAGGGAGGCCTGGCGTGCTGCGATTCATGGGGTTGCAAAGAGTCGGACACAACTGAGCGACTGAACTGAACTGAACTGACCTTCTAGATAAAATTCCTAGAAGTGAAATTGCTAGATCAAAGGGCATGTGCATTCTAAATTTTGGTAAATAGTGCCAAATTGCCCTCCAGAAAAGTGGTACACATTTATACTGCCACTAACAGCATATAAAAGTGGTGAGTACTTTAAAAGACTTTTGATTCATACTGCCAAGTTGTCCTCCAGAAAAATATAATTTCATGCTTTCACTAGCAGTGTAGGAGTGTGTCTGTCTAACCATACTGGAGTGGGCAGCCTATCCCTTCTCCAGTGAATCTTCCCCATCCCGAATTGAACCAGGGTCTCCTGCAGTGCAGGTGAATTCTTTACCAGCTGAGCTATCAGGGAAACCCTGATACTTCTAACAGTATCTGCCTAAGTGTGGTTAGACAGTACTATCAGTATTATTACTCTCCAAGATAACTTTATATAGTCTTCCAAACTTTTTCTTATGCAAACATTCACTTTGGTCTGTCTGTGTCTCCTTTGAAAACAAAGACTTATTATTCAGTATACTATTGACTGTCTTTGTATGTCAGAATATTTAAACTTCCTAGCTGTACAGTATTCCACTAAATACATGGAATTGAACCTGTGCCCTCTGCAGTGGAAGTGTGGAGTCTTAATCGCTGGACTGCTTGGGAAGTCCTGATATAGAATTTAGTTTAGTTTAAGTATATTATATAGAGAATTAACTTTTATTTTTTTTCAAAGTGAGTAACTGATTGTCCCAAGGTCATTTGTTAATGAACCACTGTTTCTTCACGTACTTGAAATGCTGTCACTATTTTATATATAGTGATATAAAGTTGTATATATAGAGACACCCTCCTTATCACTCTTTCAAAATTAGTGTGTCCTCAAATATTTATTCTTTCATTTGAACCTTAGGATTATTGTGTCAGGTTCTCCCCGCCTCAAAATTCCACTGACTCTCTTAAATTTATAGACCAATTTGCAGAGAATTAACCTCTTTTAACAATATCTTCCTACACATTTCTTATTAAATTTATTACTGAGTATTTAAAATATTTTCTTCAGGGAAATGTACAGTGCTATATGAATGGATCTTTTACCATTCTACTTTCTAGTTGATTATTCTGCTACCCACTCCAGTATTCTTGGGCTTCCCTTGTGGCTCAGCTGGTAAAGAATCCTCCTGCTATGTGGGAGACCTGGGTTCGATCCCTGGCTTGGGAAGATCCCCTGGAGAAGGGAACGGCTACCCACTCCAGTATTTTGGCCTAGAGAATTCCATGGACTGTACAGTCCATGGGGTCGCAAAGAGTCAGACACGACTGAGCGACTTTCACTTTCACTTTCATTGTCAGTGTATAAGCAATTGATTTTGATATATTTAATTGTCAATCCTACTATACTCACTAATACCTCTCTATAGTAACTAAACCTTAATAAACTCTGTAGTTAGAGTTACATTTCAGGAAATCAAGTGTATCATCTAATACACATAAACTTTCTATAAAATGTATACATTTTTATGAATATATCTCCTTATTTTACTTGCTTTTTTTCATTAGATCCAAATAACAACTTTATGATACAGTTTAAGTAGCTATCATTCCCATATTATTTAGGACTATGTTTGTCAATGTATAGTCTCTGCGTTACTGTGTTAGAATCTTCAGAGGTGTTTGTTAAAAAGTGCAGATTGTTTGACATCATTTCTCTCCTAATGAATAAGATCTTTGGGTGGAGAGCTTCGAAATCCAGAATTGGATTTCTGCCTTGAAGTCTGGGAATCTTTGGAGCAAAGACTGCGACTGTGAGAGCAATTAAATGACTTCCCCAAATTTGCATAGATAATTTATTCTTGACCCCATGTTTCCTGACTCCACCTTTAGTGCTCACCACATATCTATCTGCTCTGTCTGTGTGATTCCTAAAATAATAAAAAAGTGTTCATTTGTATCCTTAGAATGTAATTCAGGAATAAGTTATTTTCACTTGTTTCCAGTTGCGTTAAAAGTTCTGTTGACTGGACATGAGAACTAACATCATGTACTATATAATTTAAATATAAAATATCTTTATATTAGGTACCTTAAAAGTTATGAGAATAAATTACTGTATTCCTTTGCTTGTAGTATATTGCACAAAGAATTTTTTTCTCCGGGAGCAATGTCAACCTGTAAGTCTCAGATAAAAATGATGTGACAGGGTAGAGATCCAGGTCTTTCAGCATTTTGAGTAGAGAGAATGTTCAGCAAAGTGTTTTATCAGTTTTATTGATCCCATTTTTAGGCAGGTTGAAATGACTAATGTTTTAATTATCAAGGCAGTATAACCTCTAAAATTATTTTTCCCAGGGCAGATTTATTGGTGTTATTTGTTGTTGTTGAGCCTAAAAACAGAAAGATTCTCTCAAAATCAAACCACCATATTATCTCCTAATGCCAAAATTTTCATTTAACATGCAACCCTCTGTAACTGCTTATTCATAGAGTTTTATAAGTACAGTCAGTCCCCTATATATGAATGAATTTCATTCGGAGAGTGCATTCATAAGTCCAATTAAAAAATTAAGTCTGATGGAGTTAGCCTAGGTACCCAACTAATGCACTTGGCTATAAAGTACTGTACTGTAGTAGGTTTATAGTACTTTTCACAGAAATAATACATAAAACAATAATAAAACATTTAAAATTTTACAATAAATACCTTGAAAAATACAGTAGTACAGTACGACAGGGCTTTCCAGGTGGAGCCAGTGGTAAAGAACCTGTCTCCCAGTGCAGGAGACGTAAGAGACGTGGGTTTGATCCCTGGGTTGGGAAGATCCCCTGGAGGAGGGCATGGCAGTCCACTCCAGTGTTCTTGCCTGGAGAATCCCACGGATAGAGGAGCCTGGCGGGCTGCAGTCCATGGGGTCTCACAGAGTCAGACACGACTAAAGTGACTTAGCACGTATGCACATATTGTGCATACACTAATTTATAAGTGTATGCACAATACAACACCTGGTATACAGGTGCTGGCATCGAGTGAACAAGTAAGAAGAGTTACTTCCTGGAGGAAGGAGAGGAGGTGGGAGATGGTAGAGCTGAAGGACTGTCAACAATAGGAGACGAAGTGTAAGCTACAACTTCACTCACGCCTAATGCAGATGGCACAGTTTCTGGTTCCTTGCTGGATTCAATTCTGTCTACCCTCTTGAAAAGACGATCCAGTAATGTCCGGGTAGTAGCTCTTTATATCTCGTCATAGATGACATTGTTGCACTGGATTTGCATTCTGAATGGCTGCTGCAACCTTTGGGTCCTGTGCCTCAGAAACTAACAATGCCTCCTCAAAAAAAATCTTGCCATTTCCTGCATTGTGAATCTGTTTGTTTCTTCAGTTACTTCTTCTTCCTGTTGTCTCTCTTCATCTTTTCTCTCAGCCTCTGGTTTCATCAGGTCTTCATTAGTAAGCTTCTCATGTTACATGACAAGGAGTTCAGTGAAGTCATCCTTTTGCTGCTCTAGCTCATGCTTGTACACAAAAGGACAGCCACTTGTAGAGGATGCATGCATGTGACAGTGTATGCCATACATGTAAACTAATGTGATCAGACATGTGAATGGAGATTCGTATCTTTGAAAGTTTGCAACTTGAAGGTTAGTATGTAGGGGACTTAACTAATTTATATGTGTCTCATTTCTAATTTGATAGATTGTTGATATTACTAGGATTGAAGAAAACAATTCAATTTGCTTATGGAAATTTTGCAAATTCCTTTGTCCCAAATCCATCCCTAAAGTCAGATTATTAGGACATGCTGTATGTTTTCCTTGCTATTCCAAAGATTCTCAACCAGTTTGGTAACTAGTTTGTTCTTCTTTTTCTGTATGTATGTAAAATTTCCTGATCACAGTTGGATTTTTCTAGTCTTTTAAAACTAATTGTAGTGAGATTAATTGTTGTTGCTGCTTACATTCTCTGTGACTGAAGAAACCTATTTCTCAGTTTTTCTTTTTTGCTTCTCTTTTTAATTTAAGGTTAAAGCATTATATTCTGTTCATTATTTTCAGGCCCAGCACTAAAAGAATCCCTTTTCCCACACTTCTCTATCAACCATCTTTTACTATTCTTTCCTTCACTTCCTTTATTTTATACAGTCTCCTTTTTCTTTGTCACCCTTAACTTTTTTTTGTTTTCAAAAACAGGAACTGTATGTGACCTGCTTCCTCTTGTGTTTGGAAAAACGCTATCTGCAGATGTCTAAAGCTCTAGAAAAAAATAGACATATCCAGTTCAAGCAAAGAAAGTATGTTTAGCCAATTTTAGCTTTTTCCTTATTATTTTTTTCTGAATACTAAAGTAATACATGCTTATTTTAATGAGATTGTGAGTATATAAAGTAAAAAAAAAAAACAACAGAAAGTCATCCCCACAAAGGGTAATCACTTTTAATGGTTTATCTCTTTCTAGACCTTTTTCTATTTATGGATATGGTTCCATGTCAGTATATGTAGATTTAGCTTATTATCTTTAACTGCTATGTAGTCTTCTATAGTATGAATGTATCATAATCTATTTCTTTATTGATGTTTAGAGAATCTCCAAGTTTTAACTATTTTAAGTGTGCTTATCCTATGGCTTTGAACATATGTGTACATATTTTTGTAGATTATAGTCTTTTAAGTAAAATTGCTTGGCTGAGGGTTATATACATGTGATAATCTTGATAGGCATTGCAAAACTGCCCTCCAAAAAAAGCTATAGTTGTTGGGGTCCTTTAATGGACCGGGACCTGGCGGTCCGGAGTCAACAATAAGAAAGTGAAAGAGAGAGCTGGAGGGAGGGAGAGAGAGAAAGAAAGAAAGGAAGAAAGAAAGACAGACAGATACGGGGACCCAAACTCTGATGGAGCAAAGGTGCTTTAATGATTTTTCTGTGAGTATATATAGGCTGTGGTACAAGAAATTTCTTTTGATAATGATAAAGATCAGAAAACCAAATGTACAGCAACCGTTACCAAGGGAACAAGGGATTAATAATGGTCACAAGGTCAGGAGACAATCCATATCTCAAGAAAGGGGATCGAGACTAAGCAGTTTTGTCGTAAAGAGAATGTTTACTAAAGGAGATTCAAGCCTGTCTCACACAATGACCTCAGTTCCTGGGAGCAGCATGCTGCTCCTCTTGAAAAGAAACAAAGGACTTGTGAGAAACAGCACGTAGGAATCCTCCTGTTAAACACTCCCCGACAATAGTGATTTATACTTTTTTTTTTTTTTTTCTGATTGTGCTGTGCAGCATATGGGATCTTGGTTCCCTGACCAGGGATGGAACCTGAGCCCCCTGCAGTGGAAGCATGGAGTTTTAATCATTCGACCACTAGGAAAGCCCCATAGTGTTTTATACTTGATTGACAGGATGGTAAAATATTTTTCTCATCCTTGATCATATTGAATAGATACACTGGTCTTTTAAGTTTTTGCCACCATGATAAGCAAAATATGTGATGTTACTGTTTTAGTTAATATTTAATTTGTATTTCCCAAATTTTATTTTTAGCTAGTTTAAACATCTTTTCATTGAATAACATTAATAAGTTAATAAGTAGTTTAATAACTACCCCATTTAATAACATTATTCTTTTAATAACAACCCCACAGACTACACAGTCCATGGAATTCTCCAGGCCAGAATACTAGAGTGGGTAGCCTTTCCTTTCTCCAGGGGATCTTCCCAAGCCACGGATCGAACCCAGATCTCCTGCATAGCAGGCAGATTCTTTACCAGCTGAGCCACAAGGGAAGCCCTTAATAATTACATTATATGTTAAATAAAGGATTGTAAGCATACACTATAATCGCTCAGTAAGAAAAAATGTAGGTGTTAGAAGAAATCATGCAATCTTTATCCTCTCATTTCTTGCATATGGTGGGAAAGAAGTAGTGAATGTGTGAATTTTGTATGAATTGGTCATCTGTTCAGGTGCATATATAGAAATCCCAACTGATAGATTTCAGAATGTGTTGGGCTGATGGCTTGTCTCTTTCATAGGCTGCCCTCTCACCTATTATCTCCCTGAATAGGCCACTGCTAAAGTCTGTCAGTGAGGGTGACTTAGCTTTGTGGATAGTTATGTCATTCCTGATGGTGGACTAATTTTTTTTACTTTATAGATCTTTTTTAACCTGATGACTGATTAGTTCACTTCTATTTAACATCAACCTGCTATGAGACCTGTTTATTTACTTTATGCTTATAGGCCAAAGTCCCTGTAGGTATATGCACTAAATTGACCAGAATTACACAATAAAATCACAGAGCCAAAAGACAGTAGAAGTGTAATTTGCCATATAATCTCTGTAGGTTGACACTGAAATGATAAATTGTGAGTCACTGGGATTTGTGGTCTTCATTGAAACTTCAAAAATTGGACAGATTCTTCTCTCTTCAGTGATTATATATATAACTGTGATTTTATATATATATATAATATATTATATAATTATATAATATATATTATAACACTGCCTTCACCTGAGGGATTTTATTTGCTGACCTTTGTTAAGACTTCTGTGATTCTATATTGTTATATTTCTAAGGCTACAAATTTTATATATATATATATATATATATAAATATATATAAAGGACAGATACAGATTTTTTGGAAGATTCGTTTATTGATTTTTGGCTGTGCTAGGTCTTTGTTGCTGCATGGGGGCTTTCCCTAATTGTGGTGAATGGGCTTCTGGTTGCAGTGGCTCTTTGTGGATCACGGGCTCCAGGGTGTGTGGGCTTTAGTAGTTGTGGCATGTGGGCTCAGTAGTTGTGGGACATGGGCATAAGGGATCTTCTTGGACCAGAGATCGAACCCATGTCCCCTGCATTGGCAGGTGGATTCTTAACTACTGTACCACCAAGGAAGCCCAGAACAGATATAGATTTAATTCTGACTTTTACTGTCCATCAAGAGGTGTGATTTAAAATAAATTTATAGATGTAATAAGGTGGACTGAAGTTAGCAGTTTTTTTTTCTTAAAGGTGTATTGAGGTATAATACACTTACAGCATTGTATAAGTATAAGGAGGACAGCATAAGGACTTGACTTACATGTATTGCAAAATAATTATCACAATAAGTTTAATAATATCCATCACCTCATATAGATACTAGAAAAAAGAAAAACATTTTTTTCCTTGTGATGAGAGCTTTCAGGATTTACTCTCTTAGCAACTTTCAAATATATCATACAGCAGTGTTAACTATAATCATCATTTGTACACTACATCCCTAGTACTTATTTATCTTATAACTGTAAATTTGTACCTTTTGACCACCTTCATTCAGTTTTCTTACCCTTTACTCCCTGCCTCTGGTAACCACAGCTCTGGTCTTTTTCTAAGTTTTTTTTTTTTTTTTTTTAAGATTCCACATACAGTATTTATTTTTCTCTCTCTGACTTATTTCACTTAGCATAATGCAACCAAGTTCCATTCATGTTGTCCCAAATGACAGGATTTCCTTCTTTTTAATGGTGGAATAGTATTCCATCATATGTATGTGTATGTATATATATATATATATATATATATATATATATATCACATTTTATTTATCTATTGATAGACACTTAGGTTGTTTCTGTGACTTGGCTATTATAAATAATGCTGCAGTGAACATGGAAGTCCAGATCTCTCTTTGACACAGTGATTTCATTTCCTGTGGATATATACCCAGAGTGGAATTGCTAGATCCTATGGTAATTCTATTTTTAATTTTTTGAGAAACTTCCTATTATTTTCCATAGTGGCTTTACCAGTTTACATCTTACCAGCAATGCATAAAGGTCCCCTCTTTTCTATGTCCTTGCCAAGATTTATTATCTCTTGTTTGTTTGATGAGTTATAATCTTGTAACTTCAAGATATGTTGATGAGTAGTTCTAACCTCTAAGGTCATCCCATATGTTCATATATGTTAAAACTTTTTTATATTAGATTTTGCATTTCAATCATGAACATATTTGTCAAAAAGATGAGGTAATCAAACTTATACTTGTATGTATTAATAGGAAAATAGTTCTGGTTTATAAATCCCTGAAGACACAGGTTGTTTCTTCCCATATCCTCTAATGCCTGTGTAGAGTAAAAATTCAGTAAATGCTGAGTGAATCAGATTTATTATAAAAGCATAAATGTTAGCTATTAAAATTTGTCAGCATGTATCAAGAACTTTCAAAGTTCTTGTTTTTCATTTAGAATATCTTCCCACCCACACACAAACACAGAAAAATGGTCAAATAATCAGTACACAAGAGAAGAAAAGTGAGTGATTAATATATGTATAAAAAGATAACCAACCTCATTAATAATCTAAGAAACATGTAAAGAATGAAATATTTTCACCTGTTATATTGCTAAACATTAAAAAGAATACTTGGGTATACAATTATCTGTTGTGAGTCCTTGCTTTCAGTTCTTCTGGATATAGACCTAGAAGCAGAATTTCTGAATCATATGGTAATTCTATGTTTAACTCTTTGAGGAACTGCTGCTAAACTTTTCCACAGCGAGTGCAGTATCTTATTTAATTTAATTTAATTTATTTATTAGAATGGTTTATTATACATTATATATAATTTATTTATTTAATTTTATTTTATTCATTTATTAGAATGGTTTATTATACATTATGCACATTATTATATACATTATAAATTATACAAGTTTATTATACATTTTATTTTTTGTATTATTTGTGTTATTTTTAATTGGAGTATAATTGCTTTGGGCTTCTCGGGTAGCTCAAACGGTCAAGAATCTACCTGCAATGCAGGAGACCCAGGTTCCATCTCTGGGCCAGGAAGATCCATTGAAGAAGGGCATGGCAAGCCACTCCAATATTCTTGCCTGGAGAATTTCATGGACAGAAGAGCCTGGCTGGCTACAGTCCATGGGATTGCAAAGAGTTGGACACGACTGAGCGACTTAACACACACACATAATTGCTTTACAATATTGTGTTAGTTTCTGCTGTACAGCAATGTGAATCAGCAATATGTATACATATATCCCTCCTCTCTTGAGCCTCTCTCCCACCTCAACCTCATCCCATTCCTCTAGGTCATCACAGAGCACAGAGCTGAGCTCCCTGCACTATATAGTAGCTAAAGTACACCATTTTGCATTCCTACCAGCAAAGCACAAGCATCCCAATTTCTCCACATCTTCACCAATGCTTTTTGTTTTAATTATAGTCATCCTCAGTAGGTATGATGTGGTATCTCCTTGAGGTTTTGATTTACATTTCCCTAATGGCTGAAATGTTGAAATCTTTTCATGTATTGTTTTGCCATTTATCTTTTTTGGAGAAATGTTTATTCAGGTCCTTTGCCCATTTTTCAACTGATTTTTTGTTGTTGAGTTGTACCATTTGTTTATATATTCTAAAAATACAATCTCTTATCAGATAACCACTCTGTAAATATTTTCTTCCATTGTAAGTGTTGTCTTTTCACTCTCTTGACAGTGTCCTTTGATGCATGAAAGTTTTTCATTGGAATCTGGTCCCATCACTTCATGGGAAATAGATGGGGAAACAATCAGTTCAGTTCAGTCACTCAGTCATGTCCGACTCTTTGCAACCCCATGTACCGCAGCACACCAGGCCCCCCTGTCCATCACAACTCCCAGAGTTCACTCAAACTCACGTCCATCAAGTCGGTGATGCCATCCAGCCATCTCATCCTCTGTCATCCCCTTCTCCTCCTGCCCCCAATCCCTCCCAGCATCAGAGTCTTTTCCAATAAGTCAACTCTTCACATGAGGTGGCCAAAGTACTGGAGTTTCAGCTTCAGCATCAGTCCTTCCAAAGAACACCCAGGACTGATCTCCTTTAGAATGGACTGGTTGGATCTCCTTGCAGTCCAAGGGACTCTCAAGAGTCTTCTCCAATACCACAGTTTAAAAGCATCAATTCTTCAGCGCTCAGCTTTCTTCACAGTCCAACTCTCACATCCATACATGACCACAGGAAAAACCAAAGCCTTGACTAGACGGACCTTTGTTGGCAAAGTAATGTCTCTGCTTTTGAATATGCTGTCTAGGTTGGTCAAAACTTTCCTTCAAAGGAGTAAGCGTCTTTTAATTTCATGGCTGCAGTCACCATCTGCAGTGGTTTTGGAGCCCCAAAAAAGTCTAACACTGTTTCCATTGTTTCCCCATCTATTTCCCATGAAGTGATGGGACCAGATGCCATGATCTTCGTTTTCTGAATGTTGAGCTTTTTTTTTTTTTTTAATTTTATTTTATTTTTAAACTTTACATAATTGTATTAGTTTTGCCAAATATCAAAATGTTGAGCTTTAAGCCAACTTTTTCACTCTCCTCTTTCATCAAGAGGCTTTTTAGTTCCTCTTCACTTCCTGCCATAAGGGTGGTGTCATCTGCATATCTGAGGTTATTGATATTTCTCCTGGCAATCTTGATTCCAGCTTGTGCTTCTTCCAGTCCAGCATTTCTCATGATGTAGTCTGCATATGAGTTAAATGAGCAGAGTGACAATATACAGCCTTGATGTACTCCTTTTCCTATTTGGAACCAGTCTGTTGTTCCATGTCTGGTTCTAACTATTGCTTCCTGACCTGCATACAAATTTCTCAAGAGGCAGATTAGGTAGTCTGGTATTCCCATCTGTTTCAGAATTTTCTGAAATGTTGTTGAGTTAATCTATGACATAGGAGGCAAGAATATACAATGGGGAAAAATAGTGTCTTCAGTAAGTGGTATTGGGAAAGTTTGACAGCTGCATAAAAAGAATGAAACTTGAACATTTCCTCACATCATATTCAAAAATAAGCCCCAAATGGATTAAAGACCTAAACGTAAGATGTGAAGCCATTGTTGTTGTTCAGTCGCCCAGTCATGTCCAACTGTTTGCAGTGCCATGGATTGCAGCATGCCAGGTGTCCTTGTCCTTCACTGTCTCCTGGAGTTTGCTCAAACTCATATCTAATGAGTCGGTGATGCCATCCAACCATCTGTCTTCCCCTTCTCCTTGGCCTTCAATCTTTTCTAGCATCAGGGTCTTTTCTAGTGAGTTGGCTCTTTGCATCAGGTGGCCAAAGTACTAGAGCTTCAGCTTCAGCAATCAGTCCTTCCAATGAACATTCAGGGTTGATTTCCTTTAGGATTGACTGGTTTGATCTCCTTGCTGTCCAAGGGACTCTCAAAAATCTTCTCCAGCACCACAGTTGAAAGGCATCAATTCTTAAGTGCTCAGCCTTTTCTATTATCCAGCTTTCACATCTGTACATGACTACTGGAAAAACCATAGCATTGACTATGCAGCTACCCACTCCAATATTCTGGCCTAGAGAATTCCATGGACTGTATAGTCCATGGGCTTGCTAAGTATTGGACATGACTGAGCAACTTTCACTTTGACTATATGGACCTTTGTAGGCAAAGTAATATCTGTTTTAATATTGTGTCTAGTTTGTCATTGCTTTTCCAAGGAGCAGGCGTCTTTTAATCTCATGGCTGTAGTCATCATTCACCGTGACTTTGGAGTCCAAGAAAAGAAAGTCTGTTACTGTTGCCATTTATTCCCCATTTATTTGCCATGAAGTGATGGGACTAGATGCCATGATCTTCGTTTTCTCAGTGTTGAGTTTTAAGCCAGCTTTTTCACTGTCCTTTTCAGCTTCATCAAGAGGTTCTGTAATTCCTCTTTGCTTTTTGCCTTAAGGGTGGAGTCATCTGAAACCATAGAACTCCTAAAAGAAAACATAGGCACCATCGTCTTTGACATTGATCTTATGAATAGTTTTTGCATTTGTCTTCTCAGACAAGAGAAACAAAAGCAAGCATTTAAACATGAGAGTTAATCAGACTTAAAAACTTTTGCACAGCAAAGGAAACCATCAACAAAATGAAGAAACAACCTTGAATGGAAGAAGAAATTTGCAAACAATATGTCTGATGAGTTAAATCCAAAATATATAAGGAAATCATACAACTCAATATTAAAAAAAAGTTTGATTAAAAAATGGGCAGAGGACCTGAATAGGCGTTTCTTCCCAAAGAACACATACAGATGGCCAGCAGATGTATGAAAAGATGCTGAATATCACTAACCATCACAGAAATCAAAACCACAATGAAATATCACCTCATACCTGTCATAATGGCTATTATCAAAAAGACAAGAAATAAATATTGGCAAGGATGTGGAGAAAAGGGGGCCTTCATATACTGCTGGTGGGCATGTAACTTGGTACAACCACTATAGAAAGCAATATAAAAGTTCCTTAAAATATAGAACTACCATGTGATCCATCAGTGCTGCTTCAAGGTATTTATCCAAAGAAAATGAAAACACCAATAATAATAATAATAATATATATATATATATATATGTGCACCTCAATGTTGTTTGTAGCTTTATTTGCAGTTAGCAAAGATATTGAAGCAACCTAAGTGGCCATCAGCAGATGAATGGATACTGAAGTTGTCATTGTATATATGTGTGTGTGTATATATATATATATGTGTGTGTATATATATATATATGTGTGTGTGTGTATATATATATATGTGTGTGTGTATATATATGTGTATATATATATATACATATATACACACACATACACACACACACAATGGAATATTTCTCAGCCATTGAAAAATGAAATTTTGCCATTTGTGACAACATGGATGGACCTGGAGTATATTATGCTTAGTGAAATGACTCAGAGAGAAAGACAGATATTGTATATTTTAACGTTATTTGGAATCCAAAAAACAAAATACAGAAACAAATAGAACAGAAACAAATAACATAGATACAGGGAACAAACTAGTGTCTACCAGAGGGAGAAGTGTGGGAGGAGGGGCAAAAGAGCTGAAGGGTGTTTTCATTTTCTTTGGATAAATACCTTGAAGCAGCACTGCTGGATCACATGGTAGTTCTATATTTTAAGGAACTTTTATATTGCTTTCTATAGTGGTTGTACCAAGTTACATGCCCACCAGCAGTGTATGAAGGCCCCCTTTTCTCCACAGAGGCACAGACTACTAGCTATAAAGTAAATAAGTTACGAAGATGTAATGTATAGCACAGGGAACATAATATTTTATGATATTTTTATGGAATATATTCTATGAAAATATCAAATTACTGTATTACCTGAAACTAATATATTATAAATCAACTATAATTTAAAATGTAGTTAAAATGATCAATTTATGTATATTTTACCACACACACACACACACACACAAACTTTTATGAAGTATCTGCCTTTATCAGGAAATAGTAATTTTTCTAAGCCCATAAATACTTCTAGAGGAAAAAGAAATGCCATATAAAACTATGTGAGGAAAATCATCTCTGGCTTCCATTGAGGATTCTGAATGGAAACAAAAAATAGCATAATGTATTGGACATAGCTATTGTAATAGACAGTTGTAACATTTCATGCCTTTAGAGGACAAACAGGACATTCATAATGGGAAGAAAATTCTTTAAAGTCTCAATTTCAGTGATGTCCTTGTTAAGGATATACTCTCTGAAACCTACCTTGTTATTTAACTATTTATAAAATTTTTAGTCAAGGCTGAAAATGAAAACTATTAGGGCCCTTTAAAACAAGATGGAATCAGATATTTTTTCCTCTTTGTTCTATGGTATATCCTAGAGACTTCCTCACAGAAGTTGGAAATAACGATAGAAACTCCTAAACCATCCAGTGGTTTGTCAGTTGAAGAAAGGAACCGTAGTAACTATGTATATGTAGCCTGTTGATTTTGTAAAAACCTGGAACATATAGTCATTCATCCCCCAATATTTATATGTAGGCCCAAGGCTTTTTGTTTGTATATGGGTCTTTTGAAATCCTCCTTTTCTTTCTAGTATAGCCATATCCATATTGTTTCATTCCAGGTTTCCAAATTTCCAGTTTCTAGTTTGCTTTCATGAAAGTAGAGAACAGAATTTTTAGATTTTTGTGATCTCCACCCCCCATTCTATTAAAGTTGCTTCATGTACAGCTATTTTGGCAGTTACTGTTCACCTTTATTGAATGTTTCTAAAGCATTCACCTTTGTTTTCATAGAAATAATAACTGACTTTTATACTCACATTTCATCAGTTTACATAATATTTAATTAAGTCACATTAAAGAAAGGTCAGTGGGCATACACAGGCTTGGGAACAATACAGTTGAAACTAAGCATGTCAACACTGCTGATGGGACAAAGAGTGCACTTAAGCTTGCTGTGGGCATCTGAATATTTTAGTGATAGAATGGAGACTATCAGTTAATCCACTGATGGTTGGTTAAGAGAACTTTTTGCAGAGTGAAAATTTGCTTTTTCTTACTTAATGTATTCTGTATTTTCCCATCAGTAAATGGAGATCTACATCATTGTTTTTAATGGCCACATGGTATTTATTGTACATGTATTATGATGAGTTTTTGCTGGCAAGCGACATGAAACAGCTTGACTCACTTAACCAGACAAGGAATTAATTGGTAGGCTATTAAGACTGTTTATAGAGTCAACAGGAAAGATGATCAGCCAGGCTTGGAAAAATGGGCAGAAGCCCAGGGAGGCTAAAACAGCCAAGGTCACAGTCCCCATGACAGTCTGGTAGTCGTCTGCCTTGGCACTAGCTTTCTCAGGACTTCTGCCACCACCACTGCTAGCATCTTGACTGTGTTGCTGCAGCTGCTGCAAATTCTTTTAAATTATCACTGTGTATTTGTGTCACTTTCTCAGAATTCAAATCCCTGGGCAGAAGCATCTGCCCAGTCAGATCTAGACTTATTTAGCAGCGTCTCAGCTTCAAGGATGAAGGGAAAAGGAATATCTCCTCCTCCAAACTTTGGCTTCAGTAGTCAGGGCCCAGTCCTACTGCCTATCACCAAGACTCTCTCACAGCAGGGGATTTCCTTAACCTAGAGTGTGTTTGGATACTGGGTAGCCAAAAATATGACAACCATCTGTAAAAGTGTGAATATACTAGAGTTTATTTAACCAGTGCCCTACTGTAAAAAAAAATGTAGGTTGTTTCCTATTTTGCTGATTTAAGCTACATGGTAATAGACACATTTTACTAATCCAGTAGGTAGAAAACATTATATCTTAGTTGTTTTAATTTATAGCTTTAAATAGTTATATATAATATAACTATTATTTATAACTAATATAAAAGTTATATATAATATAATTATTATTTATAATTAATATAAAATTATATATGATATAACTATTTTTATAACTAATATAAAATTTATATATAATAGTTTCATATGTTTATTGGAATTTTGGATTTCTTATGTTGTTTTTTCTTTTTTTAATTTTATTTTGAATTAGAGGATAATTACTTTACCAGATTGTGATGGTTTTGCCATATATCAACTTGAATCAGCCATAGGTATACATATGTCCCCTACCTCTTGAACCCCCCTGCCACCTCGCTCCCTGTCCCACCCCTCTAGATTGTCACACAGCAACGACTTTGGATGCCCTGCGTCACACAGCAAACTCCCACTGGCTATATGTTTTACATATGGTATTGTATATGTTTCAGTGCTATTCTCTCCAATCATCCCACCCTTTCCTTCCCCCACTGTGTGTAAAACTCTGTTCTTTATGTCTATGTCTCTTTTGCTGCCCTGCAAGTAGGATCATCAATACTGACCTTCTAGATTCCATATATATGCATTAATATACAATATTTGTCTTTCTCTTTCTGACTTAATTCCCTCTGTATAATAGGCCCTAGCTTCATCCACCTCATTAGAACTGACTCAAGTGCATGCCTTTTTATGTCTGAGTCATATTCCATTGTGTATATATGTACCAAAGCCTCTTTATCCGTTTATCTGTTGACGGACGTCTAGATTGCTTCCATGTCCTAGCTATTGTAAATGGTGCTTCAATGAAAATTGAGGTACGTGTATCTTTTTCAATTATGGTTTCCTGAGGGTATATGCTCAATGGTGGGTTTATTGGGTCATATGGTATATTTATTCCTAATTTTTAAAGGAATCTCCATACTGTTTGTTGTCCATAGAGGCTGTATCAGTTTGCATTACCACCAACAGTGCAAGAGGGTTCCCTTTTCTCCACACTCTCTCCAGCATTTATTGTTTGTAGACTTTTTGATGATAGCCATTCTGACCTGTATGAGATGATATCTTATTGTAGTTTAGATTTGAGTTTCTCTAATATTAAGCAGTGTTGAGCATCTTTTCATGTGTTTATTAGCTATCAGTATGTCTTCTTTGGAGAAATGTCTATTTAGGTCTTCTGCCCACTTTTTTGACTGGGCTGTTTTTCTGGTATTGAGTAGCATGAGCTGCTTGTATATTTTGGAGATTAATTCTTAGTCAGTTGTTTTGTTTGCTATTATTTTCTCCTATTCTGAGGGTTGTCTTTTCACCTTGCCCATAGTTTCCTTAGTTGTGCAAAAGCTTTTGAGTTTAATTAGGTCCCATTTGTTTATTTTTGTTTTGATTTCCATTACTCTCAGAGGTGGGTCATAGAGGATCTCATATATGGAGGCTGGGGAGATATCCAAAGATCTGCAAAGGGTCCCCCTTGAGTCTTCAGTGGGGAACAAATCAATGCATCAATTCAGTGGTTTATGTCAGAGAGTGTTCTGCCTATGTTTTTCTCTAAGAGTTTTATGGTTTCTGGTCTTACATTTAGAAATCAAAGACCACACAAACAGATGGACAGATATACCATGTTCTTGGTTTGGAAGAATCAATATAGTGAAAATGACTGTACTACTGAAAGCAATCTATAGAGTCAATGCAATCCCTATCAGACTACCAATGGTATTCTTCACAGAACTAGAACAAATAATTTCACAATTTGTATCGAAACACCGAAGACCCTGAATCACCAAAGTGGTCTTGGTAAAGAAGAATGGAACGGGAGGAACTGGAGGAATCAACTTTCCTAACTTTAGACTATACTACAAAGCCACAGTCATCAAGACAGTATGGTACTGGCACAAAAACAGAAATATAGTCCAATGGAACAAGATAAACAGCATGGAAATAAATCCATTTACCTTTGGGCATCTTATCTTTGACAAAGGAGGCAAAAATATACAATGGAGAAAAGACAATCTTTTCAACAAGTGGTGCTGGTAAAACTGGTTAACTACATATAATGAAATTAGAACACTTCCTAATACTGTCCACAAAAATAACGTCAAAATGGATTAAAGACCTCAACATAAGACCAGAAACTATAAAACTTATTTTGTTAATTACCTGACATATATTACATATATGGGATTTTTTGAAATATAATTTAGATGTCATAAAATTCACTATAATTTTATATGTGTAATTCTGGTGTTTTTAGTGTATTCACAGACTTGTGCAAACATTACTACTACCTAATTCCAGAACATCACTCCAGAAAGAAACCCCATGCATATATATTTTTGTAATTTGCTTACATGGATATTTTTTCTTTTATTTTTAAAAACCTTTTAAAAATTATTTTTTTAATTGAAGTAGAATTGTGTTGGTTTCTGCCAATCATCAACATGAATCAACACATGGTTTTTTTTTTTTTTTTGCCACATGACATTTTTAAAATTCATAGAAGTTTAAAAATCTTTTCTATCTGCTTTTGGCTGAGGCTTAGAAAGGCCTTCCCACCCCAAATTTTGTTTTTGCTGTTGTTGTTAATTATTATCTACTTTTTTATAGCATTAATTTTTTTTTTACAGTTTAGTCTTTAATTCATTTAGGATTAATTTTGGAATAATATGGAGTCTAAACATGTTTACCTCACATGGTTAGCATGTTATAGCAACACCACTTATTTCTCCATTAATTTGAATATTTTCCTTATTATGTACTAAATTCTTATATATACACACGTCTGTTTCTGGTACTTTCTGTTTTGTTACCAAGAATCTGTCTGTTCTGACATTAGTAGTATTGTACACATGAAACTTATATAATGTTATAAACCAATTTAAAAAATAAAACTTCTAAAAACATTTTAATGTTCCGTAGGGTAATTAGCATTATTATCCTTTTAGTGATGGTTTTTATAAAATTAATGACGTACTTGGAAAGTTTAGTCATACTGAATTGTCATTTTCAACCTCATCAAACCTTTATCATTTATTTTATGGTTTATGTTTTCTTAATCAGTTTTAGCAAATATAAAATAAGTGCTTTTTCAACTTACTGTATCTAGTGTTTAAATACTGTCAGTTGTTTTTCTTTTTCATAGGTATTAATGTTATTTCATTGGTGGTTTGGGGCACAGTTTTGTCTTAGAACTAAAATTAGAAGATGGATTTTTCCTTGCAAAAAGAGCTATAGCATTACAAGTGGACCATGACTTACCTACAGATTATATCTGAGAAGCTTGGAACAGGTGATTGTTTTTATGGGGGAAAAAAGCATTCCAGCTACTAAATAATCTTAGAAACTAAGTTAGATTACTGCACCTAGACCATATTTAACCCATAATGTGATTGAAAAGTAGTTGACACATTTTGATGTCAAATTGTTGAAAACTACTTGCCTCTACTTTTTCTGGGATAAAAATGGCCTTGTCTGAGGCAAGAAGAGTTTCACCCAAAAACATTTTCCTCTAGTCTATTATTGACAAGGCAGCAAATGTTCAGTTCCTGGTAGAAAGGCAGATAGTAACTTGAGGTCTGTTTCTCAGTTTCTGAGTAACTTGTCCCCTCACCTGTGTTCATTGCAGGGTAACTATTTTTTCAAGCATTTTCCTCAATTCCAAAGATGGGAGCATCTTTGTCTGGTTTTATTTTATGCCTTTTGCAGACGTTACCCTATTAAGTTAATTCCTTTGAGGCTATTGTTAGCTCTAGACTCTAGCTTGAATTGGCTGTATGAGCATAGGTAAGTCTGAGTATACTCAGTGAAGCTATGAGCCATGTTGTACAGGGCCACCCAAAATGGACAGATCATAATGGAGAGTTCTGACAAAATGTGATCCACTGGAGGAGGGGATAGCTCTTGAGAGTCCCTTGGACTGCAAGGAGATCAAACCAGTCAATCCTAAAGGAAATCAACCCTGAATATTCATTGGAAGGACTGATGCTGAAGCTCCATTACTTCAGCCACCTGATGTGAAGAGCCTACTCATTGGAAAAGACCCTGATGCTGGGAAAGATTGACAGCAGGAGGGGAAGGGGGCGACAGAGGATGAGATGGTTGGATGACATCATCGATTCAATAATCATGAGTTTGAGTAAACTCCAGGAGATAGTGAAGGACAGGGAAGCCTGGCATGCTATAGTCCATGAGGTTGCAAAGAGTCAGACACGACTTATTGACTGAACAACAACAACAAAGTCTGAGTATTAGCTTCCTTAAAATAAAAGGAGGCTACTACCTTATTTATATTGCAGGATTGTTGTGAAATTATGTATATGAAAGTTTTGTCAACTATGCAATGCTATAGGACTGTGAAATATCTGTAGTTATCCAAAGGATAACACTCTTTTAAGAGGCAGTGATTTGTCTAGGAGTCACAAAAATAGCCAGCAGAGCACATTGCCTTTTCCTAATTTGAATGTTTTGATCTTTTTTGACCTTAACTAATATGTCTGAAGTCCTGACTCCTAATCTTTTGTGCATGTGTGCTAAGTTGCTTTAGTTGTGTCTGATTCTTTGTGACCCTATGGACTGTAGCGTGCCAGGCTCCTCTTTCCATGGGATTCTCCATGCAGAATACTAGAGTGGGTTGCCATTTCCTTCTCCAGGGGTCCTCCTGACCCAGTCATCGAACCCATGTCTCTTACATCTCCTACATTGGCAGGCGGGTTCTTTATCATTAGCGTCAATTTTGGGAATCATCAATTGAGTAGAACAACTATGTTTTGAAACATACATTTGTCTACTCCACCTGTTTCATCTGGAATCTTAGTCTTCTGTTTGTATAATGACAATTGTCTGATGAAAGAGATTAGACACTCGATATTTTGAAAACAAGTTAAGGAGTAAGATGTGTTCATTTTAAATGTTCAAGCAATTTAAACAAGATGTGTTATATAAAATAATAAAGAAGCCAATACTTTCTCCCTTTTGTTTTCAATTTAGAGGTAGTGGATTTTAAATAAAAGCAAATAGGAAAAAACTAAATAAAAAATTTGATTTAGCAATATATACTCTAGAGACAGCTAGTTCAATGTTGTTTGCATAGCTAAAAATTATCAGTTTGCTTGACAAAATAGGGGTATTTTTTATAGCCCTGGTGTAATAGACTGGGTAATTTATGCCTGTTTATATGTTTCAGTTTATTATTAGTCTCACTTATTGAATTATTTCAATTTTGGTAACTTTTCTCTTAATTGCTGCACATTCCCTACATTTTTTCTTCTTTATTTCCCCCTAAAGTGGGCTGTGTTTTTAAAGAATCTTTTTTCCTCCATCTTTATTGAGGTATAATTGACAAATAGAAACTGTTGATATATAAGTTGTACAATTCGATGCTTTGATATACATACACATTGTGATATGATTACTGCAATCAAGCTCATTATCATATACATCACCTCACATAGTTACCGTTTTTTGTTGTTGAGAACAGTTAAAATCTCTTTTTAGCAAATTTCAAATAAACAGTACAGTATTATTAACTGTAGTCATCACGCTGTGTTTTGGATTTCCAGAATTTATTCATCCTGCATCATTTCCCCAACTCCCCAGCTCCTGATAACCACAATTCTAGTCTCTGCTTCTAAGACTCAGACTTCAGATTCCACATGTGAGATCATGCAGTTTTTGTCTTTCTGTGTCTGTCTTATTTCACTTAGCATAATGTCCTCCTGGTTTATTCATTTATTTTCCTTTTAAAAATTCTTATAATGAAATAACTTAGACCTACAAAGAGTATAGGAAACCCTATAACATATGTGTGTATCCTCTTCTTAGCCTAAGAAATTAAACATTACATATGTAGTTGAAGTTTCCCTTTGTGCTCCAATTGCATCCCTTCCCCGCTCCCCAAACTTCTGAGTTTGGAGTTTATTATTCCCATGCATATTTTAATATTTTAACTAACACTACTATATATGAATATATACAAAACCAATATTTGGTATTATTTTACATTTTTAGGCTTTTGTATCCTTCTGAAACTTTTTATTTCCTCAACTATGTTTATGAGATTTTTCCATGTTGCTACTTATAGCCCTAGTTTTCAGTTTCTCAATCTCTGTTTTGTTGCCATTTGTTGCTATTTCTTTGTTGTGAGGCCCTTTCTTGTCCTTTGTAGGAAGTTTAGCGATATCCCAGTAGCACTTTCCCCTCCACTCCCCACCCCAGTTGTGATAACCAAAAATGTCTCCAGACATTGCCGATGTCCCTTTCATGGCAAAATCTCCCTTTTCCCAGTGAGAACCATTATTTTACTTCATTCATTTTAACTACTCTGTCATGCTTCATGATGTATATATCACCACTTATTTTTCCATTTTCCAGTTGATAGGCATTTAGATTATTTCTAAAGTTTTTTTTTTTCTGCAGTGAATATTTTTGTTCATGTTTTCTTACACAATGTGAGATTTTCTGTAGGGTAATAGGCTTAGGAGTGAAAATGTTGAGTTCTAATATATGCATATCTTTAACTCTACCAGATATTGCCAACCATGTTCTATAATAGTTGTATTAATTTACACTCTCACCAGCTGAATAAGGGAGATCCTGTTGCTCCACAGTCTCATTAACACTTTGGTATTGTCAGATTTTGAAATTTTTGTCTACCTGATAGGTGTAAATGATATTCATTGTAGTTTTAATTTGCATTTTCTTGATTACTGTAGTGATCAAAAATTATGCAGGTGGAGCTGTATCCAACAAAATTAACATTACCATATAATTTATTAAGAATCCAGAAACCTTTCTCAAATTATGAGGACTCATTATTTTAGGTGGATTTAAAAATAATGTTTGAGCTTCTTTGATCAGCTTTAAGAAGTGGTTTTGAGCCATCAGACTTCATACATGTCATGCTTGTTTGTACTCAACTTATACAGTTTCTGTTTCCAAACCAGAGATGATGATCTAGTCATAATACTCTTCTTCCTCTTACAAAATGTTATTACTGATAGTGATTACCATCTGTGTTTAGGGAGTGGTTGAAAATACTTTAATAACTAGAAGTTATTTCCCTCAATGTTGTTGGATGCTCTTTTTCTCAGTCACCTCATTACTAATAGTTGCGTGCCAGATTTGTTTCTTTGATATTGACACTGTATGCAATTATTTATATTGTTACTTTGTTTTTTGAGTCATTCTGCTAAATGCAGTGAGAGTTACAAAAGATGTTCTTGACTTTGTATCTATTTTTGAGACATTTAAAATTCAAAAGATGGGCATAGCATATATTTACAAAATCAGTGAGTTGTGTGTTATATATTACATATAAATATATGTACAATATATGAAAAAATAAAATAGTATGTAAGGGATAGAATTCCTCAGGTTTTGAGTGTGAGGCCCACTTTAAATACAGTTTTGGAGAAAAATGCAGGTGAATTATGAAGGCAAGGGAAATATATGTTATTCATAGATGATTTGATATGCTTAAATTAGGATGTAGTGGGAAAAGTGGCTGTATTAATGTAATTTTCATTCATGCTCAGAATTTCTTTGCTCCCTAATACATATTTCCGGGACTTCCCTGGTGGCTCAGACGATTAAGAATCTGCTTGCAATGCAAGAGACTTGGGTTCGATCCCTGGGTCAGGAAGACCTCTTGGAGAAGGAAATGGCTTGACACTCAAGTATTCTTGCCTGGAGAATCCCATGGACAGAGGAGCCTAGTGGGGAAAATTCCACAGGGTTGCAAAGAGTTGGACACGACTAAGTGACTAACGCACACACACACACCCACATACACACATTTCCAGGGTAAATAATCCAGTCACTTTAAAAAGTACTTTGCTGCTTAACTAGTCTCTATCAGTTCCTCTTTGGCCTGGGACATAGCCCAAAATAAAACTGTATTTCAGTTTTACATTCCTAACTAACCAGGTAAACTAGCCTTCATATGCTGAGTATATTGTATTCCAAAAGTTTGTTACCAATTCTGTTTTTTGAACTTGACAGTTGCTTATAAAACAATTGAGTCAGTTTTGGTAATGTACCTGGATGAGCCCTGAAAAGCTCTATTTTGACCCATAACATATCTGAGCCATATAGGTACTAAGTGTGAATGTTTTGACCTAGAGGCAGGCAGCCATGTGCTACAAGAGGAAGTGTACTCTTTTTGAAGGATAAGACTAATGGTAGGCAAAATTTTGATAAAATCTGTTTGTTTTAGACATTATTCTACTTACCTTTTCATATATATTAGTGCTTCCCAGTGACCCTCTCCCTAGTGGTAGCCCTAATGCCTTCATGCTTGCCTTAAGTACCTCACCTTGGACTTTTAACCTGGGCCTACGAATTCCCTATATCCCAAGAATTCTTTGTTCACAATTACCTGCCTTTCCTGTTCCATTTGGGCTTCTGTTCTATTGTAGTAATTGATCTTACCTAGTTTTTAGGAGATGTAATTCCAGCTGTCAGTATCTTAAACTCTCAAAGAGGAGTTTATATTTTAGAAAGAGGATACAATGTCTCAGACAGCTGACCTAGGTTCTTCAAAAAGTTACTTACCAGGAAAGAGATATGGGAGAGAGGCTGTTCTAGATTAAATGAGACAAAAGAGATACATCCAAATGCAGAGTGTGAACTTTGTCTGGATCCTGATTTGGAAAAATATAAAAGCTGTAAAGAAAGCTGAGCACGGAAGAATTGATGCTTTTGAACTGTGGTGTTGGAGAAGACTCTTGAGAGTCCCTTGGACTGCAAGGAGATCCAACCAGTCCATCCTAAAGGAGATCAGCCCTGGGTATTCATTGGAAGGACTGATGTTGAAGCTGAAACTCCAATATTTTGGCCACCTGATGCAAAGAGCTGACTCATTGCAAAAGACCCTGATGCTCGGAAAGATTGAGAGCAGGAGGAGAAGGGGACGACAGAGGATGAGATGGTTGGATGGCATCATGGACTCAATGGACATGGATTTGGGTAGACTCCAGGAGTTGGTGATGGACAGGGAGGCCTGGTGTGCTGCAGTTCATGGGGTCACAAGGAGTCAGACATGACTGAGCAACTGAACTGAACTAAATGGATGTTCTTGGGACATTTGGGACAGTTTAAATAGAAAATTTGTATTAAAGGATGTACAACGATTTATTTTCTTTTTATTTATTTAATATAAATTTATTTATTTTAATTGAAGGTTAATTACTTTACAATATTGTACTGGTTTTACCATACATCAACATGAAAACGCCACGGGTATACACATGTTCCCCATCCTGAAACCCCCTCCCACCTCCCTCCCTGTACCATCATCCCTCTGGGTCATCCCAGTGCACCAGCCCCAAGCATCCAGTATCATGCATTGAACCTGGACTGGCGATTCATTTCATATATGATATTACACATGTTTCAGTGCCATTCTCCCAAATCATCCCACCCTCTCCCTCTCCCACAGAGTCCAAAAGACATTTCTATGCATCTGTGTCTCTTTTGCTGTCTCGCATACAAGGTTATCGTTACCATCTTTCTAAATTCCATATATATGAGTTAGTATACTGTATTGGTGTTTTTCTTTCTGGCTTACTTCACCCTGTATAATAGGCTCCAGTTTCATCCACCTCATTAGAACTGATTCAAATGTATTCTTTTTAATGGCTGAGAATCACTACAGATGGTGACTGCAGCCATGAAATTAAAAGATGCATATTCCTTGGAAGGAAAGATATGACCAACCTAGATAGCATATTCAAAAGCAGAGACACTACTTTGCCAACAAAGGTCCGGCTAGTCAAGACTATGGTTTTTTCTGTGGTCATGTATGGATGTGAGAGTTGGACTGTGAAGAAGGCTGAGCGCCGAAGAATTGATGCTTTTGAACTGTGGTGTTGGAGAAGACTCTTGAGAGTCCCTTGGACTGCAAGGAGATCCAGCCAGTCCATTCTGAAGGAGCTCAGCCCTGGGATTTCTTTGGAAGGAATGATGCTAAAGCTGAAACTCCAGTACTTTGGCCACCTCATGCAAAGAGTTGACTCATTGGAAAAGACTCTGATGCTGGGAGGGATTGGGGGCAGGAGGAGAAGGGGACGACAGAGGATGAGATGGCTGGATGGCATCACTGACTCGATGGACGTGAGTCTGAGTGAACTCCGGGAGTTGGTGATGGATAGGGAGGCCTGGCGTGCTGTGATTCATGGGGTCTGAAAGAGTCAGACACGACTGAGCGACTGATCTGATCTGATCTGATCTGATTTTCTCATTATTAGTGTATAGGAATGCAAGGGATTTCTGTGTGTTGATTTTATATCCTTCAACTTTACTATATTCATTGATTAGTTCTAGTAATTTTCTGGTGGGATCTTTAGGGTTTTCTATGTAGAGGATCATGTCATCTGCAAACAATGAGAGTTTTACTTCTTTTCCAATTTGGATTCCTTTTATTTCTTTTTCTGCTCTGATTGCTGTGGCCAATACTTCCAAAACTCTGTTTAATAGTAGTGGTGAGAGTGGGCACCCTTGTCTTATTCCTGACTTTAGGGGAAATGCTTTCAGTTTTTCACCATTGAGGATAATGTTTACTGTGGGTTTGTCATATATAGCTTTTATAATGTTGAGGAATGTTCCTTCTATTCCTGCTTTCTGGAGAGTTTTTATCATAAATGGATGTTGAATTTTGTCAAAGGCTTTCTCTGCATCTATTGAAATGATCATATGGCTTTTATTTTTCAATTTGTTAATGTGGTGTATTACAGTGATTGATTTGCGGATATTGAAGAATCCTTGCATCCCTGGGATAAAGCCTACTTGGTCATGGTGTATGATCTTTTTAATGTGTTGTTGGATTCTGATTGCTAGAATTTTGTTAAGGATTTTTGCATCTATGTTCCTCAGTGATATTGGCCTGTACTTTTCTTTTTTTGTGGCATCTTTGTCAGGTTTTTGTATTAGGGTGGTGGTGGCCTCATAGAATGAGTTTGGAAGTTTACCTTCCTCTGCAATTTTCTGGAAGAGTTTGAGTAGAATAGGTGTTAGCTGTTCTCTAAATTTTTGGTAGAATTCAGCTGTGAAGCGATCTGGACCTGGGCTTTTGTTTGCTGGAAGATTTCTGATTACGCTTTCAATTTCCGTGCTTGTGGTGGGTCTGTTAAGATTTTCTATTTCTTCCTGGTTCAGTTTTGGAAGGTTGTACTTTTCTAAGAATTTGTCCATTTCTTCCATGTTGTCCATTTTATTGGCATATAATTGCTGATAGTAGTCTCTTATGATCCTTTGTATTTCTGTGTTGTCTGTTGTGATCTCTCCATTTTCATTTCTAATTTTATTGATTTGATTTTTCTCCCTTTGTTTCTTGATGAATCTGGCTAATGGTTTGTCAATTTTATTTATCCTTTTGAAGAACCAGCTTTTGGCTTTGTTGATTTTTGCTATGATCTCTTTTGTTTCTTTTGCATTTATTTCGGCCCTAATTTTTAAGATTTCTTTCCTTCTGCTAACCCTGGGGTTCTTCATTTCTTCCTTTTCTAGTTGCTTTAGGTGTAGAGTTAGGTTATTTATTTGACTTTTTTCTTGTTTCTTTAGGTATGCCTGTATTGCTATGAACCTTCCCCTTAGAACTGCTTTTACAGTGTCCCACAGGTTTAGGGTTGTTGTGTTTTCATTTTCATTCGTTTCTATGCATATTTTGATTTCTTTTTTTATTTCTTCTGTGATTTGTTAGTTATTCAGCAGAGTGTTGTTCAGTCTCCATATGTTGGAATTTTAAGTAGTTTTTCTCCTGTAATTGAGATCTAATCTTACTGCATTGTGGTCAGAAAAGATGCTTGGAATGATTTCAATTTTTTTGAGTTTACCAAGGCTAGATTTATGGTGCAGGATGTGACCTATCCCGGAGAAGTTTCCATGTGCGCTTGAAAAAAAGGTGAAATTCATTGTTTTGGGGTGAAATGTCCTATAGATATAAATTAGGTCTAACTGGTCTGTTGTATCATTTAAAGTTTGTGTTTCCTTGTTAATTTTCTGTTTAGTTGATCTATCCATAGGTGTGAGTGGGGTATTAAAGTCTCCCACTAGTATTGTGTTATTGTTAATTTCCCCTTTCATACTTGTTAGCATTTGTCTTATATATTGTGGTGCTCCTATGTTGGGTGCATATATATTTATGATTGTTATATCTTCTTCTTGGATTGATCCTTTGATCATTATGTAGTGTCCTTCTTTGTCTCTTTTCACAGCCTTTGTTTTAAAGTATATTTTATCTGATATGAGTATTGCTACTCCTGCTTTCTTTTGGTCTCTATTTGCGTGGTATATCTTTTTCCAGCCCTTGACTTTCAGTCTGTATGTGTCCCCTGTTTTGAGGTGGGTCTCTTGTAGACAACATATATAGGGGTCTTGTTTTTGTATCCATTCAGCCAGTCTTTGTCTTTTGGTTGGGGCATTCAACCCATTTACTTTTAAGGTAATTATTGATAAGTATGATCCCGTTGCCATTTACTTTATTGTTTTGGGTTCGAGTTTATACACCCTTGTTGTGTTTCCTGTCTAGATAATATCCTTTCGCATTTGTTAGAGAGCTGGTTTGGTGGTGCTGAATTCTCTCAGTTTTTGCTTGTCTGTAAAGCTTTTGATTTCTCCTTCATATTTGAATGAGATCCTTGCGGTACAGTAATCTGGGCTGTAGGTTATTTTCTTTCATCACTTTAAATATGTCCTGTCATTGTCTTCTGGCCTGAAGAGTTTCTATTGAAAGATCAGCTGTTATCCTTATGGGAATCCCCTTGTGTGTTATTTGTTTTTCCCTTGCTTCTTCTATATTTGTTCTTTGTGTTTGATCTTTGTTAATTTGATTAATATGTGTTTTGGGGTGTTTCGCATTGGATTTATCCTGTTTGGGACTCTCTGGGTTTCTTGGACTTGGATGATTATTTCCTTCCCCATTTTAGGGAAGTTTTCAACTATTATCTCCTCAAGTATTTTCTCATGGTCTTTCTTTTTGTCTTCTTCTTCTGGGACTCCTATGATTCGAATGTTGGGGCATTTAACATGGTCCTGGAGGTCTCTGAGATTGTCCTCATTTCTTTTAATTCATTTTTTTTTCCTCTCTGATTCATTTATTTCTACTATTCTGTCTTCTACTTCACTAATCCTATCCTCTGCCTCCGTTATTGTACTATTTGTTCCCTCCAGAGTGTTTTTGATCTCATTTATTGCTTTATTCATTATATACTGACTCTTTTTTATTTCTTCTGGGTCCTTGTTAAACCTTTCTTGCATCTTCTCAATCCTTGGCTCCAGGCTATTTATCTGTGATTCCATTTTGATTTCAAGATTTTGGATCATTTTCACTATCATTATTCAGAATTCTTTGTCAGGTAGATTCCCTATCTCTTCCTCTTTTGTTCGGTTTGGTGGGCATTTATCCTGTTCCTTTACCTGCTGGGTATTCATCTGTCTCTTCATCCTGTTTATATTGCCGTGTTTGGGGTGGCCTTTCTGTATTCTGGCAGTTTGTGGAGTTCACTTTATGTGGAGTTTCCTTGCTGTGGGTGGGGTTGTACGGATGGCTTGTCAAGGTTTCCTGGTTAGGGAAGCTTGTGTCAGTGTTCTGGTGGGTGGAGCTGGATTTCTTGTCTCTGGAGTGCAATGAAGTGTCCAGTAATGAGTTATGAGATGTCAGTGGGTTTGGAGTGACTTTGGGCAGCCTGTATATTGAAGCTCAGAGCTGTGTTCCTGTATTGCTGGAGAATTTGCGTGGTATGTCTTGCTCTGGAACTTCTTGGCCCTTGTGTGCTGCTTGGTTTCAGTGTAGGTATGGAGGCGTTTGATGAGTTCCTGTCGATTAGTGTTCCCCGGAGTCAGGAGTTCTCTGGTGTTCTCAGGATTTGGACTTAAGCCTCCTGCTTCTGGTTTTCAGTCTTATTCTTACAGTAGCCTTAAGACTTCTCCATCTATACAGCACCGTTGATAAAACATCTAGGTTAAAGATGAAAAGTTTCTTTACAGTGAGGGACACCCAGAGAGGTTCACAGAGTTACATGGAGAAGAGAAGAGGGAGGAGGGAGTTAGAGATGACCCGAATGAGATGAGGTGGAATCAAAAGAGGAGAGAGCAAGCTAGCCAGTAATAACTTCCTTATGTGTGCTCCATAGTCTGGACTGCTCAGAGATGTTCAAGGAGTTATACAGAGAAGAGAAGAGGGAGGAAGGAGACAGAGGTGGCCAGGAGGATAAATGGGGGAATCAAAAGGAGAGAGACAGATCCAGTCAGTAATTAGTTCCCTAAGTGTTCTCCACTGTCTGGAACACACAAAGAGATTCACAGAGTTGGGTAGAGAAGAGAAGAGGGAGGGAGGAGATAGAGGTGACCTGGTGGAGAAAAAGGAGAGTCCAAAGGGGAGAGAGCAGCCAAGCCAGTAATCTCACTCCCATGTAAAAATGGGTATTGAAGATTGGGTTCTTAAAGGTACAAGATTGATAACAAATACCAAAAAGCAAAGATTAAAAATCTAGAGAAGAAGTTGGATTTTCAAAAATACAATGTTAAAGAAGAGAAAAAAAGAAAAACAAAGTCACAAAAGTTATAAAATATATAATTATTAAATAGTGTCTCTTTTTTTTTTGCAAAGTAATAGTAGGTTATAAAAATGAAAATTAGAGTAATAGAGGACTTAAAATTTTTTTAAAAATTTAAAAAAATGATAGTAAAAATATATCTAGGACTTTCTCTGGTGTGGTTGTGGGCAGTGTTGGGTCAGTTCATTTTCAGCTAGTTCCTTGGTCTGGCTTATATTTCTCAAGATCTATAGGCCCCCCCCATGTAGTCAGTACTAACTTCAGGGTTTTGATCTGTTGCACTTGTCACTTCCAAGACGGTTCCCTCTGTTTTAGCTTCTTTTGTTTGCTGGTCTCTTCAGTGTCTGATTTCCGCCCTGACACAAGGGGACGGTGGTGGACACTTTTTTAGGCTCACTTGTTCATTTGCTGTGGGGAGGGAGGGACACTGCAAACAAATAACACTGGCGTGTGCTCGCAGTGTCTCAGCCACACTGGGCCTGTTCCCGCCCACGCTGCTCAGGCTCTAGGTTGCTCCACCGGGAACCGTCCGAGGCCACCTGGGCTGCATGCACCTCCCAGGTCTAAGCTGCTCAGGTTCAGGTACTCGGGTAGTCCTCAGAGGCACAGACTCGGTTGGGCCTGCATTTTGTGGCCTTCCCAGGTCTGAGCTGCTCAGGTGATGAGATGTTTGGCGAGCGCGGTTGCTGCGACTTATCTCCTCCCCTGTCCCTGCCACTCGGTTTTCTGGGTGTGCAACCAATGCACCTTTTCAGGTGGATGTTGACCATCCAGAACCTCAAGAAGTCTTGTTTAGCAAAGAAGCCTGCTTGCAGTGTGGTAGATAATGCCTCTCTGGGGCTGTGATTGCCCCCTTCCGGCTCTGGCTGCCTGTCACTGGAGGGGGATGGTCTGCAGTCGGCTGTCTTTGTTCAGTCTTTTGTTCTGTGAGGGTACCTGACGGTGTCTCAGGTTAGGGCTTTTCGCGTGGTAGCTATCCCACAGTCTGGTTTGCTAGCCCAAGTTAGTTCTTTCAGATTGGCCTTGGGGCATTCAGGCCCAGTCCTTACTCTAAGCAATGCAGACCGTGCCTCCCTGCCCAGCCCCCACTTGCTAGTGGCGGGTGCAGGCATCTCCGCTGCGAGTTACCTATGGGCACGTAATCTGTGGGTTTTAATTAATTATTTATTTTTCCTCCCAGTTATGTTGCCCTCTGAGGTTCCAAGGCTCACCACAGACTCGGCAGTGAGAGTGTTTCCTGGTGTTTGTTAACTTCTCTCTTTTTAAGACTCCCTTCCTGGAACGAAGCTCCATCCCTACCTCTTTTGTCTCTCTTTTTGCTTTTTATATTTTTTCCTACCTCCTTTTGAAGACAATGGACTGCTTTTCTGGGTGCCTGATGTCCTCTGCCGGCATTCAGAAGTTGTTTTGTGGAATTTACTCAGCGTTTAAATGTTCTTTTGATGAATTCGTTGGGGAGAAAGTGGTCTCACTGTCCTATTCCTCTGCCATCTTAGGACTGCCTCCGATTAATTTTCTTAGCTGTGGTCATAGTATTGTGGTTATGCAGCAGTCCTTAATTCTTTGGAAATGTGTGCTGAAGTATTATGATCTCTAAAGCTTAGATTAGAAAAATAAAGCAAATACAGCAAAATGTTAGCAGTTGTTGAATTCACGTGGAGGATATACAGATAGATGTTCATTGTACTATTTCAGGTGTTATGCGTAGTTGAAATTTTTCATAATAAAGATTTGGAAAACAGGAAAGCTATTCATTAATACAATAATATTTAAATTGTAAATTTCATGCAATGGAGAATTCAGACAGCATGAAGAACTTCTTGAGCTGGAGTAGCTAGTTCTAGATCCTCTAAATTTCTACTGTTGTTTAGTCACTAAGTTGTGTCCAACTCTTTTGTGACGTCGTGGACTGTAACTCGCCAGACTCCTCTGTCCATGGGCTTTCCCAGGTAAGAATATTGTAGTGTGTTGCCATTTCCTTCTTCAGGGCATCTTCATGACCCAGGGATTAAACCCACTTCTCCCACTTTGGCAGGCGGATTCTTTATCACTGAGCCACCAGGGAAGCCCTCATTTCTACTGCTTCTTCCCTATTCCACTTACCATTCATTCAAAGATTCAGATTTTGTCCTATTGACAGCAGCTGCTCAAGCTAGAGGAAGGACGATGAAGTTTCTCAGGGTGATGACAGCTTATTTTTACATATAGATTATAAGTCATAGATTACCAGAATGTGAGTATCACTGGTAGTGTGGTTCATTAGAGATTGTTGTTGTTGTTTTTTTTTTTTTACTTTGAATAAAGGCTGTTTCAAGTAATTAAAAACAAAGTTAGATAAACTGTATTCTTTTATATTGAATGGATATTATAATCTATGTAAAAATTGATAATACTAACTGCATAAGAAGAATTAGTGGACATAACTGAATTGTTAAGTGTTGCATTTGGAATAACTGTGGCTCTAACTTTAAATAACAAAAATAGGCTATTTCAGATCAAATCACACTATAAAGTACAGTTCCATAATTAGTGCTAGTTGAAATTAAGACTGAGAAAGATGCAGCTAGTGTTGAATTTTTCTTTCAGCTTTGTGAAAATTTTTACATTTAAAAAATGGATATGGAAAACAGTATAGATGTTCTAAAAAATTAATAAGCAGAATTATCATATGATCTACTAACTCCTGGGTATTTATCAAAGGGAAATGAAATCATTATCTCAAAGATAGTTGCACCCCCATATTCATTGCAGCATTATTTGCAACAGTCAACACGTCAAAACAACCAATGCCCGTCTGTGGATGAATAGATAAAGAAAATGTGATATACATATACATATTATTCAGCCATAAAACTGAAGAAAATCCTACCACTTGTGATAACATGGATGGACCTTGAGGGCATTATGCTAAGTGAAATAAGTCAGTCAGAGAAAGACAAATATTGTATGAACTCACTTATATGTGGAATCTGAAAAAACCTGAACTCATAGACACAGAGAACAGATTGATGGGTTGGTTACCAGAGGTAGGGGGTAGGGAGTGGGCGAAATGGATGAAGGTGGTTAAAAGATGTAAACTCCTAGCTATAAGATAAATAAGTCCTGAGGATAAAATGTACAGCATGGTGACTATAGTTAGCAATATTCTATTGTATTTTTGAAGGTCACTAAGACAGTAGATGGAGAAGGCAGTGGCACCCCACTCCAGTACTCTTGCCTGGAAAATCCCATGGGTGGAGGAGCCTGGTAGGCTGCAGTTCATGGGGTCGCTAAGAGTCGGACGCGACTGAGCGACTTCACTTTCACTTTTCACTTTCATGCATTGGAGAAGGAAATGGCACCCCAGTCCAGTATTCTTGCCTGGAGAATCCCTTGGATGGGGGAGCCTGGTGGGCTGCCATCTATGGGGTCGCACAGAGTTGGACACAACTGAAGCAACTTAGCAGCAAGACAGTAGACCTTAAAAGTTCTCATCACAAGAAAAAATTGTAACTATGTGTGGTGATGGATGTTAACTTTTGGTGGTACTTTTGCAGTATATACACGTATCAAATCATTGTATTGTACACTTAAAACTAATATGTTATATATCAATTATATCAATAAAATGGAAATTTCATGTGATTCAAACTAATTATCAATGGGAAAAAAAAGACTCCTGCCTTCATAGAATTTTCATTTTAATGAGGAGTTTATTACAGTATAACATATTATTCCAAAATTTAGTGGCTTAAAAAAACCAACAATTATTATCTCACAGTTTCTGTGGGTCATGAATTTGGGAGTGGTATAGATGGGTGGTTCTGGCCCACGATCTCTCATGAGGTTGTAAGTCTGTATGTCAGCTGAGGCTGCAGGCATCTAAAGACATAACTGAGTCTGAAGAATCAGCATCCAAGACAGTTCACTCACCTGTTTATTGGCAGGGGGCCTTATGTCTTTGCTGGTTATTGATTGTAGGCCTCAATTTCTCACCATGTCAGCCTCTCCATAATGCTGCTTGAGTGTCCTCATGACATAGCAGGTGGCTTCCCCTAGATGGGGTGATTGAAGAGAGAGGACAAGGAGCAAGCCACAATGACTTTTTCCCCCAACTGCAGTGCCTTTTATCTTGGAAATCATACATTGTCACTTCCACTAGTGATTTGGAAGCAAGTCACTGAATTGAGGCCACATGCGATTTGATCTCTTGATCAAATTTGATATCTTGAACAAAGGAGTTGTTAAATTTGATCTCTTGAATGAAGGAGTGACAAAGAATTCATGAACACATTTTAAAACAACAACAGGAAGACAGATAATAAGCAATAACCATAGCAAGTAAATTAATGGAGCTTATTAGAAGGTTTTAAGTTCTATGAAAATAAGAAAAAAAGAGGGCAGAAATAAGGGGAATTAAAGTATGTGTGTGTGTGGAAGGGATGTAGGTTGCAATTTTCAACAAGGTGGTCAGTGTAAGACTCGTTAGGAAGATTAGATTTGAGTAAACACTTGAAAGAGATGAAGAAGTTAGCTAAGCAGATATCTAAGAGAAGAAAGCACTAAATCAAAGGAATAGGTGACCTAAAAGTGCTGGGATGGGAGTAAAATGAGGCGAGAGAAAAGAATGCTAACCGTAGTATATTAGTAGTGTATTTTCAGTTGGGCAGGTGGGAATGTTGAAGGATTCTTTTTTCTTTTTCTTTTAACTTAAAGTTTTTTTTTTTAAGTTTTTATTCTATATTAGAGCATACTTGATTAGCAATTTTGTGTTAGTTTCAGGTATATAGCTAAGTGATTGAGTTATACATATACATGTATGTATTCTTTTTTCAAATTCTTTTCCCGTTTAGGTTATTACAGACGCTCCCTGTGCTATACAGTAGGTCCCTATTGGTTATCTATTTTAAATATAGTAGTGTATATGTTGGAGAAGGAAATGGCAACCCACTCCAGTGTTCTTGCCTGGAGAATCCCAGAGACGGGGGAGCCTGATGGGCTGCCGTCTATGGCTTTGCACAGAGTCGGACATGACTGAAGTGACTTAGCAGCTTAGCAGTGTATATGTGACAGTCCCAAATTCCCAATCTATCCCTGCTTCCCACCTTCCCCCCCAAAACCATAAGTTCCTTTTCTAAGTCTGTGAGTCTGCTTCTGGCTTTGTAAATAAGTTCATTTGTATCATTTTTGTAGATGCCACATATAAATTATATCATATGATATTTGTCTTTCTCTGTCTGACTTATTTCACTTTGTATGATAATCTCTAGGTCCATCCATGTTGCAAATGGCATGGTTCATTCTTTTTTATGGCCAAGTAATATTCCACTGTATGTACCACATCTTTATCCATTCATCTTTTGGTGAATATTTAGGTTGTTTCCATGTCTTGGCTATTGTAAACAGCACTGCAATGAACACTGGGGTACATGTAAGAGGAAGGGTTATTTCCATGGCTGATATTAATAAGTTTATTGTTTCTAATAGGAATGTAAAGAAGAAATCAAAATGGATCTGAGTATGAGTGTGAATTCTGTCACCATCTCTGTTGAGGGAATGACATGTAGTTCCTGTGTTTGGACCATTGAACAGCAGATTGGAAAACTGAATGGTGTACATCATATTAAAGTAAGTTACTCCTTGGAAATCAGTGCTGTTGACTGGAATTCTTCTGGGAAATTATACTTCTAACACTGAAATAGATGCAGAAACACTAACATGTATGACATAAAGACGGTCATACTTCAAACCGTGAAGCTGAGTAAGTTTTCTTTGGCCCATTAACTTATTTCCTTGTTAAAGGCAATAATAAATTATATATTTTTAAAATTTAAAAACATCTGAAGATTGAGTCTTGATGTTATGGTTGTATCAGTTTATATTTTATAAGTATAGGTGCTGACATGAGTTTGAACAAACTCTATACTGGTGTGCAAAGAGTCAGACAAGACTTATCGACTGAACAACAACAACAGTATTTTTTATTACTGTTGATGTCATATTAAACTAAAATACATGTTCTCAAAGGAAGGATCATGGGGTTTCTTTCTCTTTTATATCATGACAGTTAGTATGTTTAGTAATAATGTAGTCTTCCTTAAGAACATGCATACAAAGTGTAACTCATTTTCTAAACATTTCACTTTAGTTTTTAATTGCAAAACTAAAATAGACTTTTGTTAGACAATCTTAACAAATTCCTGCTGTAATTCATCTCAGAGTCCTACTTAGTGAAAAAGAGTGATTTATCATATATTATAGTTTCTTTGTGCTGCTGCTGCTAAGTTGCTTCAGTCATGTCCGACTCTGTGCGACCCCGTAGACAGCAGCCCACCAGGCTCCCCTGTCCCTGGGATTCTTCAGGCAAGAACACTGGAGTGGGTTGCCATTTCCTTCTCCAATGCATGAAAGTGAAAAATGAAAGTGAAGTCGCTCAGTCATGTCCGACTCTTCGTGACCCCATAGCTTTTCTTACTTATGTATAATAATTATAATAACAATTCATGTTCACTACAGAGAAACCAGAGAAGGCGATGGGACCCCACTCCAGTACTCTTGCCTGGAAAATCCCATGGATGGAGGAGCCTGGTAGGCTGCAGTCCATGGGGTCACTAGGAGTCAGGCACAACTGAAACAAGTTAGCAGCAGCAGCAGTAGCAAGCTTTGTTTAACACCTTTTAAACACAAAAGCCAAAAGTAGCAAAGTCAGCGCAGGACTACCCCAAAGGAAACAAAATGATACCATGCCCCCTATATCCTGTAAAAAATGTCTTTTAATGTTTCCTGTGCTCGTTTTTTTTTTTTGACATAGACATAGTGTGTTAAAGCTGCAAGTGGTCTTAGATATGACTTAAGTAGTCTAACCCCCTCATTTTACACATGGACAGACTGAAGCCCAGATAAGGAAGTGATTTGTGCTAAATTACACAGCTACCTAATACCAGATAAAACTAGAACTCAAGTTCCATGATTCCTGGGCCAGAATGTTTTCTGGTCATACAGTGTTTACAGATGCATTTTAATTTGCATATGGTTCTCAAACTTGTGATCTCCAATTTATTCTGTCACATAACTTCCAAAAAAAAAAAGCCTGGTATTTTCATCATCAACTTGCTTCCTACCACAAAATTGCTGTTTTAGCTCTGTGTCACTATTCTCTATATAAATTCTTCTCAGAATAATTCTAATATTCTTGGCATGAGATACCTTGAATTATATTTTATGTGTCACTGTCTTTTTAATTTTTCTATTTCCATGTTCATAAAGGTGTCTTTGATGTTAAAGCCTTTGGAGTTAAAAATATGTTTTGATGAAGTCCAACTTTCTCAGTTTCAGCACTGTTGACATTTTGGGCCGGATAACTCTTTGTCTTAGGAGAGTGCTTTGAAGGATGTTTAGCAACATCCCTGGCCTCTAACCATGAGATGCCAGTAGCCTCTCCTTCCACTTGTGACAACCAAAAATGTCTCCAGACATTGCCACTGTTCCCTAGGGATGAAATTGCCCTTGGTTGAAGATCACTCCTGTAGTCCCTTCTCAGAGAACCTCTGTTATATACCTTTTGGCTCTTTAGTTATTGTTTGATGATGGTAAATTGATTTTCAAACAGGCTCATGTGCCCCTTTCTCTTCATATTAGCTTCTTATGGTTCTTTTTTGCCAGTGACGGGTATAGTGAACAGTGTTTCTCAAACCACAGCATGAGAATCACCTGTAAGGCTTGTAAAACATAGATTGCTTTAAAACATAAAACACCCAGAGTTTCTGTTTTAGTAGTAGATCTGAATGGGGCCTAAGAACTTAACTATATCTGTGGTTCTGGGACCACAGTTTAAGAACCATTGTATTGCATGAGTTATACTTACACTAAAGATTATTTGTCATTTGTTTGAAATTTAATTTAACTGGGTCTGTCCTATATTTTCATTTACTAAATCTAGTTGGTAACCTACTTTGAAATCATTCTCCTTTACTTTTAGACCCTCATAAGCACTGATTTATTTATTGTTCCTATAGCTTTAATTTTTAAAAACTACCATATAAATGGAATCATATAATATATAGTCTTTTGAGCCTGGCATCTTTCATTTAACATTGTGCATCTGAGATTCATCCATGTTGTTGCATGTATCACTGGCTCTTTCCTTTTTGTTTCTGAGACATTATTCTCTTGTGTGGATTGTACCAAAGTTTGTTTACCCATTCATCTATTGAGAGACATTGCATTGTTTTCACTTTCTTTTGTGATTATGAAAAATCCTCTGAATGTTCACATCCAAATCTTTGTGTGGACATAAGTTTTAATTTCTCTTAGGCAGATTCCTAGGATTGGATTTGTTCTATCATGTGGTAAGTGTATGTTCAACTTTTTGAGACACTGGCAAATGATTTACCATAGTGGCTATACTATTTTATGTTCCCACCACCAATGTTTGAGGATTCCACTTTTCTCACATTCTCTACAACACTTTGTATTACCAGTCCTTTTAGTTTCAGACATTCTCGTGGGTATGTAGTGGTATCTCAGTTCTCATTCTCTTAATGGATAATGATATTGAGTATCTTTTTTTGTGCTTCTTAGGCATTTGTATACCTTGTATACCTTCTCTGTGAAATGTCTGTCTCTGTGAAATTTTTAGCTGCATGTTTTGTTATTGTTCAATTTTGATTGTTTTCTATATATTCTGAATATGTCTTCTCTTAGATATGTGTCTTCCAATTTTTTCCCCAGTCCGTGGGTTGACTTTTTAATCTTTTAAAAGTGTCTTTCCCAGAGCAGCAGTTTTTACTTTTGTTGAATTCCAATTTATCCACTTTTTTTATGGAGCATGCTTTTGGTGTCATTGCTAAGAAATCTTGACCTTACCCAAGATCACAAAGATTTTACACCTGTGTCTTCTAAAAGATTTTACATTTAGATCTATGATCCATTTTAATTAATTAATCCATAATCTGTATACATTATGAAGTATGAGTTGAGGTTAATTGTCTTAAATATGGATGTCCAGTTTGCTAAGCAGCTCTATTTGTTGAAAAGTTTATTTTTTCCCCATTGAATTGCCTTTGCACCTTTGTTGAAGCTCAATTTACCATATACTTATGGATATATTTCTGTATACTCTGTTCTGGTCTATTGATCTGTGTGTCTGTCCTGTAAATATCACACAATCTTGATTATTGTAGCTTTGTAATGAACCTTAAAATCAAGTAGTATAATTTCTCAACTTTGTTATTTTTCATAATTGTTTTGGCTATTCTATTTTCTTTCCCTGTACACATAAATTTTAGAATCAGTATATAGGTTTCTACAAAAATATAGCCTGGGATTTTGACTGTGACTGTGTTGATTCTATAGATCTATTTGGATAGAATTAACATCTTAATAATATTAAGTATTCAAACCTTTGTACATGATATAGTTCTCCATTTATTTAGGTATTCCTTATCAGGGATCTGTAGTTTTCATTGTACAGATCCTGCATATATTTTATTAAACTTACATTAAATATTTTCTGTTTTTAGATGATGTTTAAATGGTACTTTTTAAAAAATTTTAATTTCAGTTCATTACAAACATACAGAAATGCGGTTGGTTTTTGTATGTTGACTTTGTATCCTGAACTTTGCTAAACTGTCATTAAATCTGTTAGCTTCTCTGTAGATTCTTTGAGATTTTCCACATAAGCAATTATATCATCAGGGCATAAAAATAGTTTTATTTCTTCCTTTCTAGTCTGTATGTCTTTTATTCATTTTCTGTCTAGAACTTCCATTACAATTTTTAATAGGAGTGTTGAAAGTGAACATTTGTGTCTTGTTCCTGATTAAGGGGGAAAACATTGTCCTTCACCTTTAAGTATTGTATTAGTGTAGGGTTTTGTAGATGCCCTGTATCAGGTTAAGGAAATTCTTTCCTCTTCCTGGTTTTCTGAGAGCTTTTATTTGTAATCATGAATAGATGTTGAATTTTTTCAAGTGCTTTTTCTACATCTAGAGGTGATCATATTGTTTTTCTTCCTTAAGGCTGTTAATATGGTGAATTACATTGATTGATTTTCAAATGTTATACTAGCCATGCATTCCCAGGATAAGCCCAACTTGGTCAAATAATAGTTTTAATGAAAAATTTCAAACATACACAGAAGTACAACTTGTACCTGTCACCCACAGAATTCCTTGCTCTTTATTTTCATGACAGCATCATTTGATTTTGATAATGTATTTTGCTGATGCTTTTGAAGATTTGTTCTGGGCCTTCCTGCCTGTTGTACTTTGTTTAAGGTAGAGGTCCCTGACTCTGCTTAGTCGCTCAGTCATGCCCAATTCTTTGCGACCCCATGGACTGCAGCATGCCAGGCTCCTCTGTTCATGTGTATGTTCCAGGCAAGAATACTGGATGGGTTGCCATGCCCTCCTCTGGGGATCTTCCCAATTCAGGGACCGAACCTAGGTCTCCCACACTGTGGAAGGATTCTTTACCATCTGAGCCACCAGGAAATCCCTGACTAATGGATTGGAAATTCCTAGTATATCTCCATGCCATTTTCAAGCCTTTTTGCTGCCCCCTGTCCATTTCCTTTTTTCTTGTCACTCTTCAGAATTCTCAGCATTGTTTGGAGCATAATTTCAGCAGTCTTTCCCATGCTTCATTCAGTTTGGTTCCCCACTTGTTCTCTCCTATTTCTCTTCAACTTGTATCCCAGGGCCCAAAGACGTTAACAATATCTCCTTGCCAAAAGTTTGGGGATTTCTACTATAATGATGTTAATATATGGAGGCTTTTTCTTAAATATACTGTGAAATGCTGACTCTTCAACATGTTTATTTTTATTTCCAGGGCTTAATGAGTCAATGTGTAATTTTAACTGAGTTGTGTCTTCATTTGTATAATGTACTTATTGTTTTAATATATTGTTTAAGCTTTCATCATCATTAAAACAACTTTATATTGGTTGTGGTTCTATTTACTGGAAGTTTTCTGTAATTTTTCCTTTATTCAGTATTCATTACAATGATGACAGAAAGTTAATGCAACTTTGGAATTTGATCAGCTTGCATCAGTCCTAAAAAGGTTTTTCTTTGACTAGTTCAGATCCATATGCAAAAGATAAATTTTAGACATGCTGCCCAGAATAGATGTAAATATTCTAAAGGGAACTTTATCTAACTGGACATCAGATTTACTACAGGATTTAGAATTAGGAATCTGATGGATTCTAATAATAAGAAGCTCATTACATATTTTAAATGCTCGAATCATTAAATTCGAGCATACACCAGAATGCTTTGTGTATCTCCAGATCAAATACTTATGGGAGTTCTTTCTTTTAATCTTAATCTAAACATTAAGTTTTTACCCCTTCTTCAGAGATTTCAGATGGATTTTAGCTTTTCAGTGAAGTACGGGATTCATGCTTTCTTGTCCTTACAGTGTTCTTGTCTGTGATTCATACGTCTCATAAGATCTTAAGCAAATTAGCTTCAGTTTGCCTTGTTTTTATTACCAAAAAATTGGCTAATTGGCACATAGTGATATTTCATGGAATTTGATACAAAATTTCACCACATGTTGTGCTGCCAATATGTTGACAGTTATTTTCTACATCTGAAACTCTACGTGTTTTTTTCCATGTCTAAATCTTATATTCATCTTGGCCAGAGAGGACAAAGTAAACTGTATCCATTTTACTATTTGGGAAGAAAGTACTGTTTCTCATTTGCTTACTAAACTACACACTCTGGTCAGATGAGACTATGTTGATGGTTGTGGCAGGAAAATCTTTCTTTACATAGTGTAATATGCTTTTTGCTGAGTTTTCTGTCCTGTAGGTATCCATGTGAATACTTAGTTTTCACTTTCACATGCTCCAAATGTAGGGTTTCCTCTGATTCTCCAGGCAAGGATACTGGAGTGGGTTGCCATGCCCTCCTTCAGGGGATCGTTCTGACCCAAGAGTCAAACCAGTGTCTCTTACATCTCCTGCACTGGCAGGCAGGTTCTTTACCACTAATGCCACCTGGGAAGCCTCATTTACCATCTACCTTGGCATAACTACAATCTTAGAGGCTTTCTGATTGCCTCCTCCCCTCCTCCCTGGCCTAAGGACATGGCTGCCTTTAATTTGTTTTGAAGAGAGAGCCAAGTTGGAAAAGCTGAGAGATGACAGGTAACTTTTATTAACTCTACTACAGGTTTTCTCCAAAGTGTTTGTATTCAAAATACTCAAATTTATAAAAATATTTTGCAATTTTTCACTAATTGTAACTGTCCAAAAATCAGACAGATATTTTTGCAATTTGTTAATTAGAAAAGAGGATGGAAAAAATAGCTCTGCAACCTTCGGTCTCAAAACTTTAAAAATGAATAATTTAATTTCAGTGAATAAGTATGACATCTGTACCTGACTTATCCTCAAGTGAAATCAATTAAACTTCTCCACTTGAGCTGAAATGGCTGGTGCTAGGGGCCAGGAAAGATATAAGCATCTGAATGGAGAGTTCCAAAGAATAGCAAGGAGAGATAAGAAAGCCTTCCTCAGCGATCAATGCAAAGAAATAGAGGAAAACAACAGATGGGAAAGACTAGAGATCTCTTCAAGAAAATTAGAGATACCAAGGGAACATTTCATGCAAAAATGGGCTCGATAAAGGACAGAAATGGTATGGACCTAAGAGAAGCAGAAGATATTAAGAAGAGGTGGCAAGAATACACAGAAGAACTGTACAAAAAAGATCTTCACGACCCAGATAATCCTGATGGTGTGATCACTGACCTAGAGCCAGACATCCTGGAATGTGCAGTCAAGTGGGCCTTAGAAAGCATCACTACAAACAAAGCTAGTGGAGGTGATGGAATTCCAGTTGAGCTATTCCAAATCCTGAAAGATGATGCTGTGAAAGTGCTGCACTCAATATGCCAGCAAATTTGGAAAACTCAGCAGTGGCCACAGGACTGGAAAAGGTCAGTTTTCATTCCAATCCCAAAGAAAGGCAATGCCAAAGAATGCTCAAACTACTGCACAATTGCACTCATCTCACATGCGGTAAAGTAATGCTCAAAATTCTCCAAGCCAGGCTTCAGCAATATGTGAACCGTGAACTTCCAGATGTTCAAGCTTGTTTTAGAAAAGGCAGAGGAACCAGAGATTAAATTGCCAAAATCCGTGGGATCATGGAAAAAGCAAGAGAGTTCCAGAAAAACATCTATTTCTGCTTTATTGACTATGCCAAAGCCTTTGACTGTGTGGATCACAATAAACTGTGGAAAATTCTGAAAGAGATGGGAGTACCAGAGCACCTGACCTGCCTCTTGAGAAACCTATATGCAGGTCAGGAAGCAACAGTTAGAACTGGACATGGAACAACAGACTGGTTCCAAATAGGAAAAGGAGTACGTCAAGGCTGTATATTGTCACCCTGCTTATTTAACTTCTATGCAGAGTACATCATGAGAAACGCTGGACTGGAAGAAGCACAGGCTGGAATCAAGATTGCTGGGAGAAATATCAGTAACCTCAGATATGCAGATGATACCACCCTTATGGCAGAAAGTGAAGAGGAACTAAAAAGCCTCTTGATGAAAGTGAAAGTGGAGAGTGAAAAAGTTGGCTTAAAGCTCAACATTCAGAAAACGAAGATCATGGCATCTGGTCCCATCACTTCATGGGAAAACAGTGGAAACAGTGTCAGACTTTATTTTTTGGGGCTCCAAAATCACTCCAGATGCTGATTGCAGCCATGAAATTAAAAGACGCTTACTCCTTGGAAGAAAAGTTATGACTAACCTAGACAGCATATTGCAAAGCAGAGACATTACTTTGCCAACAAAGGTCTGTCTAGTCAAGGCTATGGTTTTTCCAATAGTCATGTATGGATGTGAGAGTTGGACTGTGAAGAAGGCTGAGGGCCGAAGAATTGATGCTTTTGAACTGTGGTGTTGGAGAAGACTCTTGAGAGTCCCTTGGACTGCAAGGAGATCCAACCAGTCCATTCCGAAGGAGATCAGCCCTGGGATTTCTTTGGAAGGAATGATGCTAAAGCTGAAACTCCAGTACTTTGGCCACCTGATGCGAAGAGTTGACTCATTGGAAAAGACTCTGATGCTGGGAGGGATTGGGGGCAGGAGGAGAAGGGGATGACAGAGGATGAGATGGCTGGATGGCATCACTGACTCGATGGACATGAGTCTGAGTGAACTCCGAGAGTTGGTGATGGACAGGGAGGCCTGGCGTGCTGCGATTCATGGGGTCGCAGAGAGTCAGACATGATTGAGCAACTGAACTGAACTGAGGGGCAGAATAGAAGCTAGGTCTTACTAATTAAGTGTGTGCTAATTTCAGTAAAGCTGTTTTAACCATCTAGAAACTAGTTCACATAGTTTTTCTCCAAATTACTTAGGTTCTTATTGTCTACTGCCAACTAATGTATTTTCCAAAACCCTCAACTCTCTGACAAACTGGTTTAGATTATTAAATTTTCCCTGTTATCTATGTAAAGCTAAAGGATGACATTCTCTTTGACATTTGCAAGTACATTCCTGTATAAATTTTCCCCTAGAGACTTATTGCACCCCACTCATATGTAAGGCTGCTACGTTTACTGCATCTTCCCAGAATTCACCTCTGCTTAATATGACCTATCTAAAGTCAGAAAAATGCAATTAAATTGAATTATGCTGTACAAGAAAAGTAGCAGAAGTATAACATGAAAGCACTTTGTGTTATCAACAGTGATTTATATGGATCCTAGTGACAGATACTTAAGGCTGTACTTTCCTGAGTACATTCATAATTTGTTTGCTAAAAATGAAGGTAGACATGCTTTTTCTGCCTTTTCCAGCTCTGCCTCTACAGTCAAAAGCCCATATGATAGAGTATACTAGTAATCCTTCTTCTTTTCTCCTTCCTTTAAAAAGTATATTACTAAGTGTTGCTTTCTAGGCCCAGAGACAGATTTATGGTGAAGTTAAGCTTAAGTGTCAGAGCCTGCCACTTGCATCTTCCCCTTCTAAGACCTGGAAGGAATTGTAGCAGTGTTCCCATGGTTATCTGTTTTTGTGAAAGTAAAATAATTTAACCACAATCTTTTAAATCCATTGTCTACTTCCACTTCGACCCACCTCTTTTAGACTTCCCTTTTATGTAAGTAGTATTGGATGTGCCATAGGCATTTTGGGGATCTGATTAATAGGCTGAATTGAGGATATGTTTAGTTTGGGGTTAGTAAAATATTTGGCTGTAAGGGGCTTCCCAGGTGGTGCTAGTGGTAAAGAATCTGCCTGCCAATGCAGGAGACACATGAGATGCAGGAGACATGGGTTCGATCCCTGGGTCAGGAAGAAGGGAATGGAGAAGGGAATGGCTACCCACTCCAGTATTCTTGCCTGGAGAATTTAATGGACAGAGGAGCTGGGCAGGCTACAATCCATGGGGTCGCAAAGAGTCAGACATGACTGAGCATGCGTGCGCACATGGGCATGCACGCACATACACACACGGTTCTTAGTTGCTTCTGTGTATAATGAAATTTGTGCTACAGGTTCTGGTAGGATAATGTCCTTACCACCCATGATGCCAACTCACCAGGGTCATGGCACAAAGGAGTTAGGGCCTAGTGTAAAAGTGATAAATGAGTGTTATCAATTCAAAGAGTATTTAAAACTAGTTCACTGCACAAGTAAACTTTTCTGAAATGCCCTGAGATCTTATTGTTCATATATGAAAGAAACTTGATAGTTTTCCCAAATTTGACAATCATATATAAAATGATTTTACAAAATCACTGTTAAATGAAGCAGCAGAGTACATATATAGCCAAACTTGTAGAAAGAGAAAATATTATACAGGTGTAGGAGGTATTATTAATAAAAAAGTTACTTTAGTGGATTTTATGGTATTTGGTAAGTTTCAAAACTTTATAACTTGTAATTTTGTTACTCATTTAGAATATTTACATTTGTACAGATGTTTTTTCATTTATAGTTTTGTGCTATTTTCCTTAATGAAGGTCCCTCAAAATGCTTACATTTCAGAGGCCACAAAAGGTGGATTCACCTCTTTCTAGGCACTGTATGGAGAATTGTCCTTGTCCGAACATAATTTATGGTCAGAATGCAGCTTAAGATGTTAACACATAAATATTGGTCACTTCTCAAAGACTGTTAAGGTTTAAATTTTCTGGATCATAGTTTCTGAGATTATAATTAAGACTAATGTGTAATCAATTCAGGAGAAGGCAATGGCACCCCACTCCAGTACTCTTGCCTGGAAAATCCCATGGATGGAGGAGCCTGGTGGGCTGCAGTCCATGGGGTCTCGAGGAGTCGGACACGACTGAGCGATGTCACTTTCACTTTTCACTTTCCTGCATTGGAGAAGGAAATGGCAACCCACTCCAGTGTTCTTGCCTGGAGAATCCCAGGGACTGGGGAGCCTGGTGGGCTGCCATCTATGGGGTCGCACAGAGTCGGACATGACTGAAGTGACTTAGCAGCAGCAGCAGCAGTAGTCAGTTCAGAAACCAGATTTAAAGAGGACATTGTTTCAGCTAAGTCTTGGAGCTGTTTGTTGTATTTGGAATAAAACTCTGATATGAATTAATAAAGTTATGATGTTAAAGTCAAAGAGATGTTTGTTGTGTTTGGAATAAAACTCTGATATGAATTAATATAATTGTGATATTAAATTGAGTATGATTGTTTTATTTAAAAAATGTTGCAGTGGAACAGATTAGAGATTTAATTAACAGGATTCAAGGCAAGTGAATAGTCAAGAAGTCTCTAATTTTGAAATAAGTAGAATGAATATGATTATACCTCTTTGCAGCTTCAGCATTTAAATATATTTGGGGTATTATGTCTTAAATTGCAAAGTTTATAAATGAGTGTTATACTTTTGTTCTGCCAAGACTGTAGACTTTAAAGAGATTAACTTGAAGCTTTATTTAATCACCCCAGTGGTCTGTTCAGGGGGAAAATAAAATGGGTAGATAATGTGAAGGTCTTTCTCTGAGATTGGCCTTTTTGAAAGTGGTAATGTAACATTAAATTTAGTTAGATGTAAGCACCAAATGACTCTAAAGGTTAATTCCTTATTAACAGATTACTTTGTCCTTGAAACTTAACTGCATTTTGTGTGCTTTTTCCTTTACTCAGATAAAGGCTGCAGTCCATTTTCCTAAAACAGACTATCCTTTAAAAAAATGACCACTTAGGTAATTCCCTGGCAATTCAGTGGTTAGGACTCACTGCTGAGGGCCTGGGTTTAATCCCTGGCCAGGGAACTAAGATCCCACAAGCTGCACAGTGTGGCCAAAAAAAACCAATCTAGATGCTAGCTGTTACCAAGTTCATCCTGTGGATCAATACATTCCTTGCTCCCCTTAATATTAACTATTTTTTTTAATTATTGGAAAAGTAACATATGTCCAGAGTAAAATCCCCTTCCCAAAAGAAACCAGTTATCAATTTCCTATGTATGAATTCTCCTAGAAATAGACTGAATATAAGATGAATAACATTTGTAGATCTATATGCTGACTTGAACAACCTAGGTTTGAACTGCACGGGTCCACTTATACACATTTTTTCAATAAATATGTGTTATAGTACTACACGATCTGTGGTTGGTTGAATCCGAGAGTGTGAAACTGAGGATATGGAGGGCCAAATGTAAAGTTATACATGAGGTGGGTGCCCACATCCCCATCTCCTTGTTGTTTAAGGGTTAACTGTGTATATATGTGTGTGTATATCTCCTTTTTATATAAATGGAAGCATACTGTATACATACTGTTCTAACCTTGCTTTTTTTCACCTAGCAAATACATCTTATTGTTTCCTGTCAGCATACAGAAATCCGTCTTTATTTCTATTTGGAACTTTTTCCCTCTAACATTTGGTATGGCAAATGATGATAGTCCATTGAACATTTCTTTTTTTCAAATGCTGTATTACAGTAATATAGGCATTTTGCCTTGTATAAATTCTTAGGTAATAAATGGCCATCCATGAAGATGTAGAATCAGTTATTCAAACAGGCTTAGGTTTCTGATTTAGTTGAACCAAGGATCAAAGAAATATCAAATCCAAGGTTAAAAACTAGCAGTAAAGGAATCATGTAAAGAAGGACTTTTACTATTTCCTTTCTTTGTATATAAATTTTTATAATGAATAATCATTCATTAGTTACATAATTTTTGAAGAAAATGAAATTATATTAGTAATGAAAATTCAGACAAAACACTCAATTTACAGAAAAACAATACTACAACTTAAACTAACAAAATCTCCACATCTTTTTCATTTTAAAACATTTGACCTTTGAATTTTTAGAGTGGTTTTGGGCTGTTGTCTTAGTCTCTAAGAATTGTCTTTTGCTAGTTCATACATTGATTTAAAATTTTTAAGTTGTAACTTTTATTTAGGTTGGTCAAATTGGATAAAATCAATAGAACTCGATGTCTTCCTCTTATACTTTAATTTTCAGTATCCTTTATTGAAACATCAGAGTGTTACTCAGTTAAAATATATATATTATTCTTTCAGCAAACAGTAATAAAATTTGTATTGTGACATATGTAATATAAATGGGATTCCTATTATGTATTTTATATAGTATTTAGTTGGCCAAATATATTGTGCAAGAAGAATCAGATATATTAGAAATTCAAGATTATTGATAAATCATTTTACTTTTCTGAGTTTAGTCTCTGTAGAAGGACAGGATCCTTTCAAGCTCCCGCAAAACCTCTGAGTCCCTCTATATTGAGTTGTTATGAAAATGTTAGCAAATAGGCTTTAAACCATTTGAGGATTTCCCCACTGGCTTAGAAGCATGCTAATCTGAATTTATTATGTTGACGTATCAATTAACTCCTGGGGGGATAAAAAGGAATTTCAGTGTGCTAAAGCAAAGTACCTTTCCCAAAGTGACTTTTAAAAATGGGGAAATGTTAGAATATACTAATTGTCAAATCTTGGTAAAAACCTAAAGAAATACATTCTCTTAGTCATTTTTTTATTTAAACTGGTATGGGAGAAGATATGAAATGTAGAGGGGAAAAGTAAACATAGAACTAAAATTTAGTTCACACACTAGAAATATTTCATACTTATCAGGTATTTTTATTTATAAGTCACAAATTGCTCAAATCACACACATAGAATTTTGGTTTTTTAAGGAGATCAAAGATCATCTAGCCTCATCATTTATAAATGGAAAGAGTATGGACTTTGGAGTTACAGAGACATACATTTGAATTCTAGCTCTTTAATTTTCTTGCTGAGTTTCTTGGGCAATTTATTCAGTGTCCTAGCCTTCAGATAGGAAATTGGATCACCTTTTATTATCAGATGAGAAGGAATACACAAAAGAAAATATACTAATGACAACCCAAGAAGTGGTAATAACACAGTTTTTAGCTTTTGTAGAAAATTAGAACTCAAAAGAACTGTCTTTCAAGAAACTTAAGCCCTTAGATTTGTCTTAAGTTTCTTACTTGAGAATAGATGATGCAGCCTTTTTATATTTATGCAAATTATACAGAAATTACATACAGATAAAGTATACGATGCTTGAATTTCATGTTTTAGACATTTCAGTAGACAAATAACTCCTTATGCATTAAAATAATGGATCTTCACAATATCTATGGACAGCACCCTCTACACCTCTGTAAATACTGTTGAGGACACAGAGCGTGTTTGGTTTCTTTTCTTCTTTCACTCCTGTTGCTGCTGCTAAGTTGCTCCAGTCGAGTCCGACTCTGTGCGACCCCAGAGACGGCAGCCCACCAGGGTCCCCCGTCCCTGGGATTCTCCAGGCAAGAACACTGGAGTGGGTTGCCATTTCCTTCTCCAATGCAGGAAAGTGAAAAGTGCAAGTGAAGTCGCTCAGTCGTGTCCGACTCCTAGCAACCCCATGGACTGCAGCCTACCAGGCTCCTCCGTCCATGGGATTTTCCAGGCAAGAGTACTGGAGTGGGGTGCCATCGCCTTCTCCGTCTTTCACTTCTACCTTCATCTAAATATAGCGAACAGTGCACCATCTTGAGTCCTTCATAAGAGCCACATTTATAGATTATAGATTTTAGACTTGGATGTTTATTTTCAGGGGAACTATTGATAAAATAGAAACATAGTTCCTCTGGGAAAAAGCAAAACAACATTGATTCCTAGTGAAAGATTCTGAGAAGAAAAACAAGCAGTTGAAACTTCAGAGCACTGTGGGGAATAGGCGAAGGTGGTTTGCGTTGGTGGTGATCAAGGAGAGTGGCACAGACCCAGAATCAGACAGATTGCTCCCAGCAATTTCCAGTTCTTTGGAGTCTGTGCTTGCTTTTACTCACCATTGGATCCCTAGCAGCTAGCACGTAATAGGTATTCAGTAAATGTTTGTTAAGTAAATCAGTGCTATTTTAGCTTCCTGCTCAAGGATTTGGCATCCAGAATAGTATTGTGATAAACACTTTGTGAATTTCCTCTTACACAAAGGTGCTGCCTGTTTTTGTTTCCTTTGAGACTTTGGGCTTGAAAAATCTCTTTGATATCTAACATTCAGAGGAAAAGTCAAGTGCTGTTATCCCAAAGGGGAACATTTTTTTGTGCTAGGTATGGTTGACCTGGCCTTAAAAAACACAAATAGAAGTTACTAAATAAGGAAGTGTTTTCTGGTTTGCAGCATGAAAACAACATAGGATAATACAACTTTTTTGTATAGTATTTTATATACATAGTTTCATTGGTTTTTTTTATGTCTTTTATATCTAGAAGACAGGCTATGGCAATAAAAAGTATAGCAAATCATCGGGTGATAAAGTGATTTTTGCTTTTAAAAATCAATTTTCACAACACTTCCTCATTGGGTATGTTGGTAAATTGAAATTTGGCAGGGGGAGTGGGGGATTAGCTCAAAATCAGGACTTGTTTATGAGATACCAGATATATTTAAGCCTAGAGGGGGGAAAATTCCCCTTCCCTTTTTTAAAAGTTTGGCACTTGATCAGAAGTAGAGTAGTACATAGAGCAGTACTGTCCAATGGAACATTCTGTAATGATGAAAATGTTCTGTATTTACTCTGTCCCTTGTGGCAGCAACATTGGCCATTGAACACTAGAAATGTGGCTAATGCAATTGAGGAACTGAATTTTTTAATCTTTTCATTTTTGTTTTTAAAATTATACCCCCATATTGACTTCTTTTTGGCATACAGTTCTGTGAATTTTTTGTTTGTTTGCTTGCTTGCTTTTTTAAGGTTTGGTTAATTTTAACACATGTATAGATTAATTTGGAGAAGTAAATGGCAACCCACTCCAGTACTCTTGCCTGGAGAATCCCATGGACAGAGGAGCCTGGCGGGCTACAATCCATGGGGTCACAAAGAGTCGGACACGACTGAGCGACTAACACACATAGATTAATTTAACTACCCCAAGCCAGGACAGCACAGTTCTATCACCCACGTCACTCCAAAATGATTCTTCTCTAAATGCAAATATAACTATGTCATTCCCCTGCTTAACTTTTCCATGACTCTCTATTACCTATAGAATAAAGTACAGATGATTATTGGCGTACAAGAGCCCCCATGATAAAGCAGTTACCTAATTATGCAGCCTTTCATTTTTCTCTAATTTTGTGTTTACATTTGTCATGAGTTCCCTGCTTCAAATGTCCTTGCTAATTTCTGTTATTCCTTTAACATTCAGGTATTATCTCCCCTAAGAAGCTTTTTTGACACACATTCCCAGGGATGAATGGGTGTTCATTTTCTCTGTCCTCTGTTCTAGCATTGCTCCCTGTGACTATGTCATGATCAGCTTTGTATCATGAGAATCTTAGTTCCTGGCACATATAATAAGTGTTTGATAAATATTGGTTTTTCAGTGTTTACTTTTATATGACTTACTGCTTCAAAGAACTACTTTCCTGTTTACTCATATGATCCTTATAATAACCCTGGAAGATAGTAGAGCACATTTCTTCATTTTTATGATGGTAGGGCTAGTGAGTGTGGTTAACTAATAAGTGGAGAATTGACACTGGAGCTCAAATCTTCTGACTCTCAACCCAGTTTTGTGTGTGTGTGTGTGTGTGTGTGTGTATGTATGACTACTTCATAAATCTTTATAACCCATATGTTACCCAAAGAGATGCAGGGTAAGATGTCCAGGTAGTAGTTAAATTATATTCAGTTGCTGAGCTTTAAGAATACAATCATTATTTTAATAATCAAATCAGGAAAAATTATATATTCTTATTTTGCACAAAAGTAATACTGGACTATAGTGACTTAGAAGGTTATAGAAATACTTGCTACGAAACCCTATGAATATTGCCTTCATAAACCAGCATGTTTATACCTTTTCTTGCAACAAGTTTATCTTAATTGAACATTTTAAAACTTTAAACTTGATTTCCAATTTGTTTTATGTAGCTGATCCTCTTTCCTGAAATTATCTTTTGAATTGGTAGAATGCTAAGTGTTGGAATACTTTGTGAAAGGAGATGAAGAGTAGTTTGTTCTCTGTTATGAAATTCTAGGGTGTGTTTGTCTGTGCACGTTTCAAATGCCTAATCATTACCTGAGTCAAGTACACCTACATAGAGCTTTACCATTCCTGTAGGTACATAAGACATTTTGTGCTGCTTTCTAAAGTGACTAGGAAAGATGAGAACTAATAAAGAAACTCTATTTGATTTAATTATTTGTTTCATTCTTTACGGTGGTGTAATGATTGATAATTTTAAGTTCCATATCATAAAATTTAATTAAAATGACTTCTGCAATTTCCTTCCAAAAGGTTTCACTGGAAGAAAAAAATGCAACTGTTATTTATGACCCAAAACTACAAACTCCAAAGACCCTGCAGGAAGCTATTGATGACATGGGCTTTGATGCTATTCTCCACAATCCTAAGCCTCTCCCTGTTTTAACTGAAACTGTGTTTCTGACTGTTACTGCTTCACTGGTTCCGCCATGGGACCATATCCAAAGCACATTGCTCAAGACCAAGGGTGTGACAGATATTAAAATTTCCCCTCAGCAGAGAACTGCAGTGGTGACAATAATCCCTTCTATAGTGAATGCCAATCAGATAGTAGAGCTGGTTCCTGATCTCAGTTTAGATACTGGAACTCTGGAAAAAAAGTCAGGAACTTGCGAAGATTATAGTATGGCTCAACCAGGTGAAGTCATGCTGAAGATGAAGGTGGAAGGGATGACCTGCCATTCATGTACTAGCACCATTGAAGGAAAAATTGGGAAACTGCAAGGTGTTCAGCGAATTAAAGGTAATATGACTGATATTGTTTATTTGATTGCTTTGTATGGCTTGGTTTGCTGTTTTGGTCTTTGAACTTTAGCATTTTCCTTTAAGCATGGGTTTTGAATCTCTGGGACTAGAATGTTGCTGCTTCACTGAAGTCTGAGAAACAGTGTATTCCCAGAATTAGTGTCAAGTAAAGTTAATGATTATAATTAAAAGTTACATGAATCTTGAACTAGCATAAATGGCAGCCAAGGTGGCATTCATGGAGTTCAGGGTTCTTAATGCAACATACCTAGGATCCTCTTGACCTCTGTTTCTATTCAGGCATGCAGAAACTTGGAGACCGCAGATACAGTGGTCACATCTTTTGCTTTTTTCTAGTCCACATCAGTAAAATTTTCTGAAAAGAACAGAATTATTTTAAGAAAGGATAATGACAACAATGAGAGAGAAACAATTATGTGTGGTATTAATTTGGTCTACAGAATGTTTTCTGAAGTGGCCCAGGAATAACTGAATTAAATGTTTTTCTTTTTATTAACTAGTTTCCTTGGACAATCAAGAAGCTACTGTTGTTTATCAACCCCATCTTATCACAGCAGAGGAAATAAAAAAGCAGATTGAAGTTGTGGGCTTTACAGCATTCATCAAAAAACAGCCCAAGTACCTCAAATTGGGAGCTATTGACATAGAACGTCTAAAGAACACACCAGTCAAATCCTCAGAAGGATCACAGCAAAAGAGTCCATCATACACCAGTAATTCAACAGTCATTTTCACCATAGATGGCATGCATTGTAAATCATGTGTGTCAAATATTGAAAGTGCTTTATCTACACTCCAACATATAAGCAGTGTAGTAGTTTCTTTAGAGAATAAATCTGCCATAGTAAAGTACAATGCAAGTTTAGTCACTCCAGAAACACTGAGAAAAGCAATAGAGGCCATATCACAAGGGCAATATAGAGTTAGTAGTGCAAGTGAAATTGAGAGTACCTCAAACTCTCCCTCCAGCTCATCTCTTCAAAAGAGTCCTTTGAACATAGTTAGCCAGCCTCTAACTCAAGAAACTGTGATAAACATTGATGGCATGACTTGTAATTCGTGTGTGCAGTCTATTGAAGGTGTCATATCAAAAAAGGCAGGTGTAAAATCCATACAAGTATCACTTGCAAATGGCAAAGGGACTGTTGAGTATGATCCTTTACTAACCTCTCCAGAAACCTTGAGAGAAGCAATAGAAAACATGGGATTTGATGCTTCCTTGTCAGGTAATTATCATTTTTTTTCTTTGATTCCTCTAATGTTCTTTTATTTATACTTTGCTAATTCTTTTGGCTTTTATCAGTGAAAAATAAGTACTAGGCACTGCAGTTCTACTTTTTGAAAATATGACATGTCAGCAGCATATATGAAGCATATATAAAGATGCATAATGATGTTTGCATAATTATATAGAAACTAGAAACATTAAATAAAGCATGATACCTCCATATGAGGAAATGCTCTGAAGCCATAAAAATTATGGTGTTGAAGATACTTAATGCCACGGGAAAGTGAGATATTTTGTTAAATGAAAAAGCAAGTGAAAAAGTCATGGTCAAAATTTTATAAACACATGTATAAGGATTTATGCTATGTATATGTTATTTATGTATATGACTAAAATTCCTGGTAGAATATGAACAAAATTTTAATCGTAGTTATTTTTGAGTGGTAGGATAAAGGTGATAATTTGTTTTCATTGTGCTTTCCTATGTATTTTAAGTGTTTTGTGACAGGGTTATATGTATATTTGTATGTATTTATGTATATATAAAATGGGAGAAGCAAATGTTATTTTAAAAGAAAAAATAGAGCTTCAAATGTAGAAAACAAACTTATGGTTACCAGGGGATAAGGGGAGGAGGGATAAATTGGGAGATTCGGTTGACATATACACACTATTATATATAAAACAGATAACTAATAAGAACCTGCTGTGTAGCCCAGGGAACTCTACTCAATGCTCCGTAATGGCCTATATGGGAAAAGAATCTTAAAAAAAAAAAAAGAGTGGATATATGTATATGTATGGCTGATTCACTATGCTGTACACTTGAAACTAACATTGTAAATCAACTATATTGCAAACAAAAATTTTAAAAAGAAAATGAAAATAGTAGAGATAAATAGTAGAATTTAAGCTGTGGTTTCAAATTTAGGCATTCTAATTAACCTGACTCTAGAACTGGCCCAAAGTCTTCCTGTTTTCTGGCAGCTCTTACCTTGAACTGAAACCAGAGATGTATATCCAATGGAATTTGCCCATGTGAACTTGTTTTGAACTAGAATTGAACCTAGCCTCTAATTAAACTGGAAATTCCCTAAATGAAATTTCTTGCTCTGAATATTAATAGAAAAGTTGAATAACTAATTTCTAGACAGTGTCATTGGACTTCCCCGGTGTCTCAGCGGTAAAGAATCCACTTGCAGTGCAAGAGACATGGGTTCAGTTGCAGTGTCAGGCAGATCCTTTGGATGAGGGCATGGCAACCCACTCCAGTATTCTTGCCTGGGAAATCCCATGGACAGAAGAGCAGAGTCAGACATGACTTAGAGACTAAGCAGCAACAATAACAAACATGTTAAAAGCCATAATGAATAGGTAGAAAACCTTGGCAAAGTGATTGTGACCGTAAAATAACTTATGAATTGTGACTACAGTAACCCATATTATTGGGATAAAAAGTTAATATCAATTGACTGCATTGTGTGTTTCTGCTATAGATCAATCAGAGTTTAAGATGCCACCAGAATTGTGGCTGCCCATTTTCTGAATGCTAGTGTCAACTCTGGTCCAGGCTTCATAGTCTACCACTCTGAAACCTGTTCCTATAGACTTAGAGGGATCATTGCATTTCACCTTCATGTCATACCAGTCCTGGGTGGACCATAAATGTTAATAAAGGAAATAGAAATATAGGAGGTGCTTTTTATCATGACCATCAATATCGTCGTTATCGTGAAAAGATATATATGAAGTTGTCTTCACTAACCAATTAAACAAAATACTCAATTAAATTCCTTTTCCTTTTTTGTAACTTTTTAATCTTTAATTTCAAACTTACAGAAAAACTGCAAGAATAGTACAAAGAATTCCTGTTTACCAGTTTTACTTGGATTCCATTGTTAACACTGTTGCCGCATTTGTTTTATCATTCTTTTTCTCTATCGACAGATAGACATATTTTCAAACACACAATACACACACACGTGTAGCTATCTTTTTCTGAATCATTTGAGAGTAAGTTGCAGACATGATGTTTATAGTTAAACATAAACATAGTTGTTTTTAAGCCATTTTCTGATTATATATTTATTCATATTACTTTAGACTAAACCTGCCAGTTTTGAGGATCAGACTTGAAACCCTTTCTTGAAATTTTTGGATTCTTTTCTGATTGTTGCCTCACATGCAGGAGAGTCAGTCTTCTTTTGAATTCATTTATGGATAAGTAGTGTTGCAGTATTCTTGCCTGGAAAATCCCATGGACGGAGGAGCCTGGTAGGCTGCAGTCCATGGGGTCACTAAGAGTCGGACACAACTAAGGCCTTCACTTTCACTTTTCACTTTCCTGCATTGGAGAAGGAAATGGCAACGCACTCCAGTGTTCTTGCCTGGAGAATCCCAGGGATGGGGGAGCCTGGTGGGCTGCCGTCTATGGGGTCGCACAGAGTCGGACACGACTGAAGCAACTTAGCAGCAGCAGTGTTGCTACAGTTTATAGAAAAGCCAGTTTAAAGAAACTAGCCATTTAATTCACTGTGGCTTTTTAACACCTGTACTGCCTCTGTGAAAGATGGAAGCATTTGCTCTTCTTGCCACATTCACTGGGGTAAAGGTCAAAATTTTTTGAATCTTTGTTGAGAAATCATGCCATTGTAACTAAAAGGGGTTACCTCTATGACTTATTTTAATTCAATACTGTACTTCTAGAGTGTGAAATTGCAGATGGTGTTTTAGTTACTTCTGGTACCTGAAATGGAGAAGGCAATGGCACCCCACTCCAGTACTCTTGCCTAGAAAATCCCATGGATAGAGGAGCCTGCTAGGCTGCAGTCCGTGGGGTCGCTGAGGGTCGGACACGACTGAGCAACTTCATTTTCACTTTTCACTTTCATGCATTGGAGAAGGAAATGGCAACCCACTCCAGTGTTCTTGCCTGGAGAATCCCAGGAACGGGGGAGCCTGGTGGGCTGCCGTCTATGGGGTTGCACAGAGTCGGACACGACTGAAGCGACTTAGCAGCAGCAGCAGCAGGTACCTGAAATAACTAAATTACTCTGGAATAAGACTTAAAGTAATTAGTAATATAAACTTTCTTTTCATTGTCCAAGTTCAAAATTTTAAATCTTCATTATAATTATGATAGAATGAATAAGCTCCTGGCTAGACTAAAATAATGTTTTTTCCCCCACGCCAAAGCTATTTCCTTTGGACAAATGAGCCTCCTTTTTGAATTTTTGGTACTATTTGGTAAATTTTATCCTCTTTGTTCTAAATAATACTCTCGTAATCTGAATGAATATCATTTTCTGAATTGATTCACATATAAGATCAGAGACTGTCTAATTTTGGAATTAGGAGAATCTCATCCTTTGCTATTAAAGTGTCCTTTGCTATACCCAGACTGGCAGTACTGCCATCACTTGGAAGCTTATTGGAACAGAATTTCAGGCCTCACCCTCAATGTACTGAATCAGAATCTGCATTTTAACAAGATCCCCCAGGTGATTGTATGTCAAAATTTAAAAGCCTTTGTTATAACTGATTTGAGAAGTCAGGCTTTTGTTATGAAAGTGGTCAGGCTTTTGTTAAAGTTTCTTCAAAAGATGCCTTTTTTCCGTATCCTAAAAACCAGCTCTGCTATGAAGGGTTTCCTCTATGGACTAGCCAAATAGACTTGAATCAGTTTTTCGCCAAAGGGAAAGAAGTAACACGTAGGTGGAAATTTCCACATCACTTCTTTTCCTCCTTATCTCTGCAGTAGAGATGAAAATCTTTAGCTTTTTTGCAGGTACATGGATGTGCTAAAAAGAATACTTTCTCCCTTCTTGGGAGATGATTAATACTGAAATGGATAAACTAAGTCTCCGCTAAGACTGCAGGGGAGCTTCTGGGATGACAGATGCTTTCCACTGTTTCACAGTCCATAAACATTCTACAGAAAAATTCTCTGATTACTTTGTGAAAAATTAAGATTATTGCTGACTTACTCCTTGCCTCTTCTTCCATTGTCCACCAAAGACATTTTAATTTAAAAAACACTATGTATTATTGTTAAAATTCAAGCATACAGCAGTGTCTATAGAGGAAATTTGTTCATCTTTCTGTTATTCTATTCCTGCTATAACCTCATTCCCCAGAAATAGCCTCTACTAGTAGTTTGCTATGTACCTTCCTAGGCTTCCTTATGCATGTTTTCGTGTATGCACTCTAACAATTTTTAAATGACATTGTACTGCATTGCTGTTTTGCAGATTGCTTTTTGTCCCACTTACACGAATTGCTTTACTGCCAGTATTTAAATCATTAACATAATGATAGAAATTCATTATAAAACAAAGAGCTTTCTATTAATAAACCACTGTCTACTGGAGTTTGAGGTAGAGATAATGGGCTTGAAGATCTTGACATAAAGTTCTGTTTATTCAGCTGGTTCCGATTTTCCCAAGAATTGGGATGGGCAGTGTTGAACTTGGAAGTCACATCCTGGAAAGTGTAAAGATAGCATTGCACAGGGCTCTAGGTCCATGACAGTTTTAAAGGAGTGGATTGACAGTGCCTGGAGAAGGAAATGGCAAGCCACTCCAGTATTCTTGCCTGGAGAATCCTGTGGACAGAGGAGCCTGGTGGGCTGCTGTCCATGGAGTCGCACAGAGTTGGACACGACTGAAGTGACTTAGTATGCATGCATGCATTGGAGAAGGAAATGGCTACCCACTCCAGTATTCTTGCCTGGAGAATCCCAGGGACAGAGGAGCCTGGTGGGCTGCTGTCTGTGGGATCACACAGTGTCGGACACGACTGAAACGACTTAGCAGCAGCAGCTGCAGCAGCGTTGACAGTGCCGGGAAGTGTGTGTGGATCGTGATAAATGACAAGGGTGCAGCTGGAGAATACTTCAAATGAAAAGAATCTTTCCCTGTCCACCAGATACAAATGAGCCATTGGTAGTAATAGCTCAGCCCTCATCAGAAATGCCACTTTTGACCTCAACTAATGAATTTCACACCAAAATGATGACACCAATTCATGACAAGGAGGAGCCAAAGACTTCATCCAAGTGTTATATACAGGTCACTGGTATGACTTGTGCTTCCTGTGTAGCAAACATTGAACGGAATTTAAGACGAGAAGAAGGTAAGACACTCTTAAACTTGCTATTTTATGTACTAATTTGAGAACTCTGTCCTTTTTGTCCTCTTATGTGTTTTGTAACCATGTTTATGATTATTGCCAAGGCCTCATAAAGACTTATCAGTGATTTATAGGACAACCTTGACTTGCTGATAGCCAGTTTTTGTTAGTGTTTTTGTTCCCTTAGATATAGTTCCTGTCTCATTAATCTCATGGCTGCATTTTAATATCGGTGAAATTTGTAGTCAAAGAGCAGAAGGAAAGGAGAAGGCACTGGCACCCCACTCCAGTGCTCTTGCCTAGAAAATCCCATGGATGGAGGAGCCTGGTAGGCTGCAGTCCATGGGGTCGCTAAGAGTCGGACACGACTGAGCGACTTCACTTTCACTTTTCACTTTCCTGCATTGGAGAAGGAAATGGCAACCCACTCCAGTGTTCTTGCCTGGAGAATCCCAGGGACAGGGGAGCCTGGTGGGCTGCCGTCTATGGGGTCACACAGAGTTGGACACGATTGAAGCAACTTAGCAGCAGCAGCAGCAGAAGGAAATACATAAGATTACTATTCTTTATGGACCTTGGCTGCAGTGGATTTTAAGAAACATAAATTTTCTGATAAAGCTATGCTTAAAACTAACAGCTAGAATCCATAATTTTCAGTGTTACTATACCCAGGACAAGCACTGGACCAAAGCCAAGTTTTAGAATTATTCTCTTCCAGCAGTTTGATTACTGATCTTTACTTGTAGTAAGAGTGTTCAAAAGTTACTCAATATTGTGTACAAGTTTTCATTTTTGGTTACAAATTCTTAGAAAATCTGCAATATGTTTTTTTATTTAGTCACACTCAGATGTTTTAGCTTTTAATTTTGCACTCACATTAATGGACTTCATTGCATAGTGTAGTAGATTTGTTAACCATAGAGATAGGTGGTTATGTTTAATGAGCCTGAAGTCATAGGTTTGGTAAGTAGCCCTAGCCCCAGGTATCTTACTGATAGTCACAAGGGCTGAATAAATATGATTAATATAAGCTTATCATCACTATTGGGGAAATAAAGTATATAGAATAATAATACAGACCTATGGCTAGTAAACTCAACTTATATGTAAAGATCAGAACATTATTGTAACAAAATGTGTTGTTATATACTAGAGCCATCTTAAGTTCAATATTACCTTGTCCACATTCTATCATTTCAACATCCTTCATTTCATCTGGCATTATATCTAGTTAGAGTGCAGTCTGGGCTAAATTATACTTTGCATGATTAAGAAGAACAGGAGGAAGGTTGCAAGAAAATGAAAGCAAAAAGAAATTTCCAAGGGGCTTGTTTAACTTTAGAACCAACTATTTTAGGAGCAGTTCAGATATAGACTTTCTCATGAGACAAGCAATGGCTACTACAGATAACAATTACAGATTTTTTTTTAATCCCTAAAACTGATTGTTTCAATTACTTTCTATTGCTCCTTTACCACCTTTTAACCTAGTTAGAAATATCTTTGGCCTAGCTGGGTTCAACGTTCACTGCATTCACAATCTAACTATATTCACTTCTCTTTTTTTTTAATTAAGTGGCACTCGTCTTCCCTCAGTTTCATCTGCATTATGTTTTTAAAAATGAATAGAAAAAAGTTCTAATTGTATTTTGAAGTAAAAATTTAAAAATTGTCCATAATTTATATAAGTATAAAATGTTTTTGAAACTTGAAAAAACAGATTTTCTGTTTCTTTTTGACTATAGATTACATTCAACAGAAGTGAAAAGATATTTTTCCTTTCCCTATACCCTTCTCTTATCACCGATACTCTCCTATGATCCAATCCTCTGAATTATTTGGTACTCACAAAGCCCATGTGTAACTACCTTTTTCTCCAAAGAAAAGAGTACTTTTTTTGGTAGCCAATTTCATATAGAAAGCTTAGATTATATTAGATAGTTTATTTTCATATTAAAAACTATTATTAAATTAGTATTTGGATATTTTTTTCTTTTTATCAAACCCCAGAGCTGACCTATGGACTGTTGATTCCTATTCCCTGTCAGGTAGCCACCAAGTGCCACAGATTCCCAGAAGGAACTGCTATTTCTGCTGCATGTTATTAATTTTCTTCCTGGAAATGACAGCAATAGCTGACCTAGAGAAGTGGATTGGTTGTTAACAAAATGCTGATACCAGAGAACAGCATGACTGCCATAAATGAACTGCTTTGTTAAGCTGTGTGGCACTTTTTGGAGGGGGGGGGAGTAAGAGCATTTTAGATTAGTGTGTGTCAGGCAATACAATTTGAGAGAGAAATGACTGTTATTTTATAATATTATAATGTGTATGTTGGTATATTCTTAGATTGTTTGCTACAATTACATTGATTTCCTAAGTAAATGAGTTCTTTTCTCTAGGACTCTATCTCACAGGTTTCTAAAAATACTTTATATTCATTTCCTAAAAATACTTTATATTTGGATTGCAATTCAAACAGTGTTAAACAGTTCTAAGACAGTTGTGGAAATGTGAATATTGCCTGGATGTTTGATGATATTGAAGAATTATTTTAGGTTTGATAATGGTATTATGATTATTTCTTTAAAGAAAAGAGTCTTTTTTAAAGGTTATTTATTTATTTTGTCTGTGCTGGGTTTTCAATTTTTGCTATATGTGGGCTGTCTCTAGTTGTGGTGAGCGGGGCTTCTCTCTAGTTGCAGTGCGAGGGCTTCTCATTGTGGTGGCCTCTCTTGTTGTGAAGCATGAGCTCTAGGCACACAGGCTTCAGTAGTGCGGCTCACAGGCTCAGTAGTTGTGGTACATGGGCTTAGTTGCCCTGTAGCATATGGGATCCTCGTGGATCAGGGATTGAACCCATGTCCTCTGCATTGGCAAGTGGATTCTTAACCACTGGACCACCAGGGAAGTCCAAGAAAAAGAGTCTTATCTTTTAGAGATACATATTTAAAATTTTACATATTATATGATATCTGGGATTTGCTTCAGAATAATCAGGGTAGAGGGTAGGGATGAGTGGGTAGGAATATATATATATGAAACTTGAGCAGCCCAGTATTATTGACAGTTATTGAAGCTGAGAGATGGGTACATTGAGTTTATTATGTTGTTCTGTCTTGAGTGTGTGTGTGTGTGTGTGTGTGTGTGTGTGTGTGTATTTGAAATTTTCCATAATAAAAAGTTTTTAAAAATGAGGCCAAGTTTTCACATAGTTTTATTTGGGTTCAAGATTGTATAAAAGTGAAGAAATAAATTTTTCTAGATTCACTTAACCCTTTCATAGTTAAATGAAAAGAAAACTATTATAAAATTATTCTTGGGAACTTCCCTGGTGGGTCAGTGGCTAACACTCAATGCTGTAAATTCAGGTGACCTGGGTTCAATTCCCAGTGAGGGAATTAGATCCCACCTGCGGCAAATAAGACCTGGCACAGTCAAATAAATAAATATTGTTTAAAAGATTACTCTTTTTATGAGAAATGTTATCTGACTTGTTTTTCTTATCAATATTCCTAGGAATATATTCCGTACTTGTGGCTCTGATGGCTGGCAAGGCAGAAGTGAGGTATAACCCTGCTTTCATACAACCCCCAGTGATAGCCGAGTTAATCCGAGAGCTTGGATTTGGATCCACTGTGATAGAAAATGCTGATGAAGGAGATGGTGTTTTGGAACTTGTTGTAAGTAAGAAGGTTTATGTGGTTAATAGAATATCCAGGAAAAACTTGGCGAGAATTCAGAAAAGAGATCCAAAAATAATTAAAATGTTGGGAAAGTAAAACATAAAATGAAAATGAAGGAAACTGGAAAGATATTGACAATGGTGACCTTCAAGTGCAGAATGTAAAAGATAATCATCACTTCTATTAAGAACCAATAAACAGGAATTGGGTTTGAATGAATAAATGAAAATTACTTTAAAAATATAGTATGATTCCTACCTAGTAGCATGTAAAAGAATAAATTCTAGATGCATTAAAGACTTAAATTTTATAAATAAAGTCATAAAGCTAGGTATGTTATTGGTGTAGGTATTGGTTTAAAATGACATTATTGCCAACCCAGAAAATATTTTATTTGTTTTTTTTTTGTTTTGTTTTGTTGTTTTTTTAAATTTGTATAACTTAAATAATTAAAACAAAAAATTTAACCTTGTACCAAAGTTCCAGCTCAGACAAAAATTTGAATGTAAAAAATGGAACCATGAAATTACTAGAAGACATATTTAGAGTTTTTTTTTCAATATTTTATTATAAAAATTTCAGACATTGGAAAAGTCAAAAGAATTGTGCAGTTGAACACTCTCAAACACACTGCATGTATTCTACAATTAACGTTTTACTCTATTTGTTTTATCAGTCTATTGTGGAAATAATTTTAAAATCACAAAGAAGTTGCAAAAATAGTACAGAGGATTTCCTTGTAGCCACTACCTAGCTTTTCCCAATGATAACACCTAATTTAACATTTAAAAAATAATATTAGAGTAGGAAGAATCTTATTAAGTGTCATATAAAATCCATAAAAGACAAGATTGATAAATTCAGGTACATAAAAATTTCATGTTTGGAGAAAAAACCATAAACAAAGTCAAAAGGCAAGTAATGTTAAGAGTAGGCACCCTTGTCTTGTTCCTGATTTTAGAGGAAATGCTTTCAGTTTTTCACCACTGAGGATAATATTTGCTATGAGTTTGCTGTATATGGCTTTTATTATGTTGAGATATGTTCCTTCTGTGCCTACTTTCTGGAGAGTTTTTATCATAAATGTCTGTTGAATTTTGTCAAAGACTTTCTCTGCATCTATTGAAACAATCATATGGTTTTTATCTTTTAATTTGTTTATATGGTGTATCACATTGATTGATTTTCATATATTGAATAATCCTTGCATTCCTGGAATAAAGCCCACCTGATTATGATGTATGGTCTTTTTAATGTTATTGGATTCTGTTTGCTAGAATTTTGTTGAGGATTTTTGCATCTATGTTCATCAGTGATATTGGCCTGTAGTTTTCTTTTTTTGTGCCATCTTTGTCTTGTTTTGGTATTAAGGTGATGGTGGCCTCATAGAATGAGTTTGGGAGTTTGCCTTCCTCTGCAGTTTCCTGGAAGAGTTTGAGTAGGATAGGTGTTAGCTCTTCTGTAAACTTTTGGTAGAGTTGACCTGTGAAGCCATCTGGTCCTGGGCTTTTGTTTGTTGGAAGATTTTTGATTACAGTTTCAATTTCTGTGCTTGTGATTGGTCTGTTCAAATTTTCTATTTCTTCCTGGTTCAGTTTTGGAAGGTCGTACTTTTATAAGAATTTGTCCATTTCTTTAAAGTTGTCCATTTTATTGGCATATAGTTGCTCATAGTAGTCTCTTATGATCTTTTGTATTTCTGTGTTGTCTGTTGTAACATCTCCTTTTTCATTTCTAATTTTACTGATTTGAGTCTTCTCCCTTTTTTTCTTGATCAATCTTGCTAATGGTTTATCTATTTTGTTTATCTTCTCAAAGAACCAGCTTTTAATTTTATTGATCTTTGCTATAGTCTTCTTCATTTCTTTTTCATTTATTTCTGCTCTGATCTTTATGATTTCTTTCCTTCTTCTAACTTTGGCGGGTTTTTGTTCATCTTTTTCTAGTTGCTTTGGGTGTTAGGTTAGGTTGTGTATTTGATGTCTCTCTTGTTTCTTGAGGTAGGTTTGTACTGCTATGAACTTCCCTCTTAGTACCACTTGTACTGAATCCCATAGATTTGGGGTTGTCATGTTTTCATTGTCATTTGTTTCTAGGTATATTTTAATTTCCTTTTTGATTTCTTCAGTGATCTGTTGGTTGTTCAGAAGCGTGTTGTTTAGCCTCCATATGTTTGTGTTTTTTATAGATTTTCCCTGTAGTTGATTTTTAATCTTACAGCATTGTGATCAGAAAAGGTGCTTGAAATGACTTCAATTTTTAAAAACTTTACCAAGGCTTGATTTGTGGCCCAGGATGTGATCTGTCCTGGAGAGTGTTTCATGTGCTCCTGAGAAAAGGTGAAATCCATTGTTTGGGGGTGAAATGCTCTGTTGATATCAATTAGGTCCAACTGGTCCAAGGTATCGTTTAAAACTTGTGTTTCCTTATTAATTTTTCATCTGGATGACCTGTCCATTGGTGTGAGTGGGGTATTAAAGTCCCCCACGATTATTGTGTTACTGTCAATTTCCCCTTTAACAGTAGTTAGGATTTGCCTTGTGTGTTGAGGTATTCCTATGTTGGGTGCATATGTATTAATAATTGTTATGTCCTCTTGGATTGATCGCTTGATCATTATGTAGTGTCCTTAGGGCTTCTCTGATAGCTAAGTTGGTAAAGAATCCGCCTGCAATGCAGGAGACCCTGGGTTGATTCTTGGGTCAGGAAGATCCACTGGAGAAGGGATTGGCTACCCACTCCAGTATTCTTGGGCTACCCTTGTGGCTCAACTGGTAAAGAATCTACCTGCAATGCGAGAGACCTGGGTTCGATCCCTGGGTTGGGAAGATCCCCTGGAGAAGGGAAACGCTACCCACTCCAGTATTCAGGCCTAGAGAATTCCATGAACTGTATGGTCCATGGAGCTGCAAAGAGTCAGACACGACTGAGCAACTTTGTCTTGTTCACTTCACTTCTTTGTCTCTTATAGATGGTCTTTATTTTAAAGCCTATTTTATCTGATAAAACTATTGCTACTCCCACTTTCTTTTGATCTCTGTCTGCATGAAACAGCTTTTTTCAGCCCCTCACTTTCAGTCTGTATGTGTCCCTAGGTTTGAGGTGAGTCTCTGGTAGACAGTATAAATAGGGATCTTGTTTTTGTATACATTTGGCCAGTCTTTGTCTTTTGGTTGGAGCTTTTAATCCATTTACATCAAGGTGATTATTGATAAGTATGATCCCGTTAATATTTATTTTATTGTTTTGGATTTGATTTTATAGGCCTTTTCTGTGTTTCCTATCTAGAGAAGGACCTTTAGCATTTGTTGAAGAGCTGGATTGGTGCTGCTGAATTCTCTTAGCTTTTGCTTGTCTTATAGAGCTTTTGATTTCTCCTTCAAATCTGAATGAGATTCTTGCTGGGTAGAGTAATCTTGATTGTAGGTTTTTTCCTTTCATCACTTTAAGTATATCCTGCCACTCCTTTCTGGCCTGCAGAGTTTCTGTTGAAAGATTGGCTATTAGCCTTATGGCTTGTTGTTTGTTGTTATTTGTCATTGTTATTGTTTTTTTAGTGATTTCTGAGCTGATTATATAAAGTCAATGTTCTTTGTTCTGTGTGTCCACTGAAGTCTCTGTTTGGTTAGCTCAGTAGTCAGCTAACAATTCCACAGTGATTTCCTTAAATATTTGGAACCAATAAGTATCCCAGTCCTTAGGAATAAAACCACCATATGATGCAGCAATCCCACTCCTAGGCATATACCCTGAGGAAACCAAAATTGAAAAACTGCTTGTACCCCAATGTTTGTTGCAGCACTGTTTACAATAACTAGAACATAGAAGCAACCTAGATGTCCATCAACAGATGAATGGATAAAGAAGTTATGGCACATACATACAATGGAATATTATTCAGCCATAAAAAGGGATGTATTTGAGTCAGTTCTAATGAGGTGGATGAACCAAGAGCCTATTATACAGAGTGAAATAAGTCAGAAAGATAAATAGCTATACTAATGCATACATATGGAATCTAGAAAGATGGTACTGAAGAATTTATTTGCAGGGCAGCAATGGAGAAACAGACATAGAGAACAGACTTATGGACATGGGGAGAGGGGAGGAGAGAGGGTGAGATGTATGAAGAGAGTAACATGGAAACTTACATTACTATATGTAAAATAGATAGCCAATGGGAATTTGCTGTATGTCTCAGGGGACTCAAACAGGGGCTCTGTATCAATCTAGAGGGGTGGGATGGGGAGGGAGATGGGATGGAGGTTCAGGAGGGAGCAGACATATAGGTATATATGTATACCTATGGCTGATTCATGTTGAGGTTTGACAGAAATCAACAAAATTCTGTAAAGCAATTACCTTCAATTAAAAAATAAATAAATTAAAAAAAAAAAGTATCCAAGTCTTTGCTAAAGAGCTCTTTGTAAATGTTGAGGCATGCCTTGAACACTCAGCCAAGCAGTTGTCAGTTTTGCCTTAACCTTTAATTCCTGCTTCTACAGAGCCTAAAGGTCAGCCTGAGTTGAGAACTTAGGGCTCTTTCAGTTCTTCTCTGAAGATACACACAGCCCTGGACATATGCATAGCCCTATGCATGTGCATGGTCTTCTAGATTCCTAGGAATGTGCTGGAACTCTTATGGACATCTTCCTTCCCAGCTTTTTCCCTTTTAGGGTCTTTTGTTAGTCTACTGTTTTCCCCAGCTGTTATCCATTGGCTCAGGCACCCATAAGGTTAAATAATTTCCCCTAATTGTTTTGACAAATTCTCCTGGAGAAAAGGCTTTTTGTATGCACTGAGATCGTCAGGAACAGACAGACAGCTTTGCAAGTGGAATATTTGAGAGAACCATCAGACAGGTCAAATAATGACAGTTCTATGGGAATGAGACTTTGAAGACATGCCAATCCTTTTTTTTCTCTCTGGTGGCTCCCCTGATGCTGTTTTTCACCATGACTGTGGCCTGTTGGTCCTCATAGCTATCACCGAGCTGGAGGAGAGGGGATGGGAATACAGCAAAATGTAACGCCACATAGCTTACTGTTTTACTGGAATTTATCTGATTGTCTTGAATAAATGCTTCCTGCGTTGCTGTAAACTTTTAATTTCCAAATTTCTTTTTTAATCAGTTTTTTAAAATTGAGGTGTAGTTGAGTTACAATATTATATTAGTTTCAGGTATACAGCATAGTGATTCAGAATTCTTACAGATTATATTCTGTTTAAAGTTATTATAAAATATTGGCTCTATATCCTGTGCTGTACAATATATATTTATAGCTTATTTTGTACATAGTAGTTTGTTCCTTTTTATCCCTACCCCTATATTGTCCCCCTTCCCTACTTTCTCCCCATTGATAACCACTAATTTGTTCTCTATGAGTCTGTTCCTGTTCATTATATTCATTTGTTTTATTTTTTAGATTCCACATATACATGATAAGATACAGTATTCATCTTTCTCTGACTTATTTTGCTAAGCATGATATCCTCCAACTCCATTCATGCTGTTGCAAATGGCAAATTTTCATTCTTTTTGTGGTTGAGTAGTATTCCCCTGTGTGTGTGTATATATATATACACATATACATACATACAACATCTTCATCCATTCGTCTATTGATGGAACTTAGGTTGCTTCCATATCTTGGCTATTGTAAATAATGCTGCTATGAACATTCAGATACTCATATCTTTGTGAACTAGTGTTTTTGCTTTCTTTAGATTTGTACCCAAAAGTGAAATTGCTGGATCATATGGTAGTTGTATTTTTAGTTTTTGAGGAAGATCCATCCTGTTTTCCATAGTGGCTGCAGCAATTTTCATTCCCACCAACTTTCTAACTTTTCTGAAAAAGTTGGTGCTGACAACTTTTGCAGATTTTCTCATTGCTTTTAGGGAGGGGAGAATTTTCAGAAATCCTTCCTCTACTGTTAATGATGTTCTTTTAGTAGATATTCTTGAGTAAATACTTTGTAAGTTGTTGTATAATCCTTTTGGTTACTTCTCATAATATTTCAGTGGTTGGTTTTTGAAACTTTTATCCAATGATTAAACTTTTGCAGTTTAATCATTGCCATTTGGGGCAAGGATTTGCTGAACTCCTTGCACAGTCATTCCAGAAGTCCCGCCCTTCCACTGTAGAATTTATGTGTAAATGAAGTATAACTTCACTCAAGACATAGGGCAAAATACATTTTTGGACAAAGGTAGAACACTTTTGTCATTAGAAGTAATGACACATTTGTCACTAGAAGTAATACTAACAGAGAAGGCAGTGGCAACCCACTCCAGTACTGTTGCCTGGAAAGTCCCATGGACGGAGGAGCCTGGTAGGCTGCAGTCCATGGGGTCACTAAGAGTCAGACACAACTGAGCGACTTCACTTTCACTTTTCACTTTCATGCATTGGAGAAGGAAATGGCAACCCACTCCAGTGTTCTTGCCTGGAGAATCCCAGGGACGGGGGTAACCCTAGTGGGCTGCTGTCTATGGGGTCACACAGAGTCGGACATGACTGAAGCGACTTATTAGAAGTAATACTAAAGGATAAATATGAACGTACATTCATATATATGTACATACATATCTACATACATACATATGCTTTAGCAGGGTGGTCCACTGGAGAAGGAAATGGCAAACCACTTCAGTATTGTTGCCTTGAGAACCCCATGAACAGTATGAAAAGGCAAAAGGATAGGAAACAGAAAGATGAACTTCCCAGGCTGGTAGGTGCCCAATACGCTACTGGAGAACAGTGGAGAAATAACTCCAGAAAGAAAGAAGAGACAGAGCCAAAGCAAAAATAACACCCTGTTTTGATTGTGACTAGTGGTAGAAGTAAATTCCGAGCTGTAAAGAACAATAATGCCTAGGAACCTGGAATGTAAGGTCCATGAATCGAGGTAAATTGGAAGTGGTCAAACAGGAGATGGCAAGAGTGAACATCAACATTTTAGGAATCAGCGAGCTAAAATGGACTGAAATTGGTTAATATAACTCAGATGGCCATTATATCTACTACTGTGAGCAAGAATCCCTTAGAAGAAATGGAGTAGCCCTCATAGTCAACAAAAGAGTCCAAAATGCAGTGAAAGAAAAGAAAGTAAAGTCACTCAGTCGTGTCTGACTTTTTGTGACCCCATGGACTGTAACCTGCCAGGCTCCTCCGTCCATGGGATTCTGCAGGCAAGAATACTGGAGTGGGTTGCCATTTCCTTCTCCAGGGGGTCTTCCTGACCCAGGGATTGAATCCGGGTCTCCTGCATTGCAGGCAGATACTTTACCCTCTGTACCACGAGGGAAATGGCAGTACTTGGATGCAATCTCAAAAACGATAGAATGAACTCTGTTCATTTCTAATGCAAACCATTCAATACCACAGTAATTCAAGTCTATGCCCCAACAACTAATGCTGAAGAACCTGAAGTTGAACAGTTCTGTGTTGAGCTACAAGACTTTGTAGAACTAACACAAAAAACAGATGTCTCCTTTTCATTATAGGCGACTGGAATGCAAAAGTAGGAAGTCAAGCAATACCTTGGAGTATCAGGCAAATTTGGCCTTTGAGTACAAAATACAGCAGGGCAAAGGCTAATAGAATTTTGCCAAGAAAACGCACTGGTCTTAGCAAGCACCGTCTTCCAACAACACAAGAGAAGACTCTGCATATGGGCATCACCAGATGGTCAATACCAAAATCAGATTGATTATAGTCTTTGCAGAAAGATGGAGAAGCTCTATACAGTCACCAAAAACAAGACTGGGAGCAGACTGTGGCTCAAATCATGAACTCCTTATTGCCAAGTTCAGATTTAAATTGAAGAAAGTAGGGAAAACCACTAGACCATTCAGGTATGACCTAAATCAAATCCCTTACACTGGAAGTGACAAACAGATTCAAGGAATTAGATCTGATAGACAGAGTGCCTGAAGAACTATGGACGGAGGTTTGTAACATTGTAGAGGAGACAGGGATCAAGACCATCTTCAAGAAAAAGAAATGCAAAAAGGAAAAATGGCTGTCTGAGGAGGCGTTACAAATAGCTGTGAAAAGAGAAGTGAAAGGCAAAGGAGAAAAGGAAAGATATACCCATTTGAATGCAGAGTTCCAAAGCGTAGAAGGGAGAGATAAGAAAGCCTTCCTCAGCAATCAGTGCAAAGAAATAGAGGAAACCAATAGAATGGGAAAGACTAGAGATCTCTTCAAGAAAATCAGAGATACCAAGGGAACATTTCATGCAAAGTAGGGCACAATAAAGGACAGAAATGGTATGGACCTAACAGAAGCAGAAGATATTAAGAAGAGGTGGCAAGAATACACAGAAGAACTATACAAAGAAGATCTTCATGACCCAGATATTCACGATGGTGTGATCACTTACCTAGAGCCAGACATCCTGGAATGTGAAGTCAAGTGGGCCTTAGGAAGCATCACTATGAACAAAGCTAGTGGAGGTGATGGAATTCCATCAATTCTTTGGAATTCAAAAGAATTCCATTTGAAATTTGAGCTATTTCAAATCCTGAAAGATGACTCTGTGCAAGTGCTGCACTCAATATGCCAGCAAATTTGGAAAACTCAGCAGTGCCCACAGGACTGGAAAAGGTCAGTTTTCAGTCCAATCCCAAAGAAAGGCAATGCCAAAGAATGCTCAAGCTACCGCACAATTGCACTCATCTCACATGCTAGCAAAGTAATGCTCAAAATTCTCCAAGTCAGGCTTCAATAGTATGTGAACCCTGAACTTCCAGATGTTCAAGCTGGATTTAGAACAGATAGAGCAACCAGAGATCAAATTGCCAACATTCGTTGGATCATCGAAAAAGCAAGAGAATTACAGAAAAACATCTGCTTCATTGACTACACTAGAGCCTTTGACTTTGTGGATCACAACAAACTGTGGAAAATTCTTAAAGAAATGGGAGTACCAGACCACCTGACCTGCCTCTTGAGAAATCTGTATGCAGGTCAAGAAGCAACAATTAGAACTGGACATGGAACAACAGACTGGTTCCAAATAGGAAAAGGAGTACACCAAGGCTGTATATTGTCACTCTGCTTATTTAACTTTTATGCAGAGTACATCATGAGAAATGCTGGCTGGATGAAGCATAAGCTGGAATCAAGATTGTTGGGGGAAATATCAATAACCTCAGATATGCAGATGACACCACTCTTATGGCAGAAAGTGAAGAAGAACTTAAGAGCCTCTTGATGAAAGTGAAAGAGTAGAGTGAAAAAGTTGACTTAAAGCTTAATATTCAGAAAACTAAGGTCATGGCATCTGGTCCCATTACTTCAGGACAAATAGATGGGGAAACAATGGAAATTGTGAGAGACTTTATTTTCTTGGGCTCCAAAATCACTGCAGATAGTGACTGCACCCATGAAATTAAAAGACACTTGCTCCTTGGAAGAAAAGCTATGACCAACCTAGACAGCATATTAAAAAGCAGAGACATTACTTTGCCAACAAAGGTCCGTCTAGTCAAAGCTATGGTTTTTCCAATAGTCATGTGTGGATGTGAGAGTTGGACTACAGAGAAAGCTGAGCGCCAAAGAATTGATGCTTTTGAACTGTGGTGTTGGTGAAGACTCTTGAGAGTCCCTTGGACTGCAGGGAGATCCAACCAGTCCATCTGAAGGAAATCAGTTCTGAATATTCATTGGAAGGAGTGATGCTGAAGCTGAAACTCCAATTCTTTGGCTGCTTGATGGGAAGAACTGACTCATTTGAAAATACCCTGATGCTGGGAAAGATTGAAGGCAGGAGGAGAAGGGGACGATAGAGGATGAGATGGTTGGATGACATCACCAATTCGATGGACATGAGTTTGAATAAGCTCCCAGAAATGGTGATGGACAGGGAAGCCTGGCGTGCTGTAGTCCATGGGGTCTCAAACAGTTGGATATGAGTGAGTCACTGAATTGAGCTGAACTGAGCAGGGTGAGAAAAATTTAGAGGGAAACAAGGCACAGAATACAAGAAACTGTGATAGTTGTCAAATCCTCTATTACTGAGTGTAACAGGAAGAGGGATACTTTTAATGAGATCCTCTTCTGTTTAACCTGTTGCTAACTAAGTCATTTCAGTCACATCTGACTCTCTGCGACCCCATGAACTGTAGCCCACCAGGCTCCTCTGTCCATGGGATTCTCCAGGCAAGAAAACTGGAGTGAGGTGCTATTTCCTTTTCCAGGGGATCTTCTCAACCCAGGGTTGAAACCTGCATCTTTTTCATCTGCATTGGCAGCCAGGTTCTTTTACCACTAGCGCCACCTGGGAAGCCCTTTTACTTTTTGTAGCTGGGACCATATCTTTGTTCAATGTGGTATAAAAACAGTGATCTAATGGTCATATCTAAAGCATATTAATAGTGCAGATAAGATTTTGTGTGTTTATACTGTGTTATAGGATTTCTTTCAGTTTAAAGTAATAACACGTTTAATGGAAGGAAATAAGCGCATTTCTGAATAACAAAGCCTTTGTCTTTAACAGGTGAGAGGAATGACATGTGCCTCCTGTGTCCATAAAATAGAGTCTACCCTCACAAAACACAGAGGGATCTTCTACTGCTCTGTGGCCCTGGCAACCAACAAAGCACATATTAAATATGATCCAGAAATTATTGGTCCCAGAGATATTATTCATACAATTGAAGTAAGTGCCAAGACTTTACATTTCCATGTTTTTACCTATCCAGTCAGCACTCCCTCAGATCACTTCTGGTTTATATCAGAAAGAAATGATGAAAAAAATCTGATTCCTTTGTTTAATTGTCTCAAAATATAATAAGCATTTTACCATTTTATTTTTTATTTTTTGGACTTTGTCAGGAGGAATTAGCTAAAGGCACATTGATAGTATTAATCAGGATGGGACTTGAAGTAGAACCTCAGGTCATTTGAAATGTTTAGAAAATATAAGTAAAGGATAATTTCTTTTGAGTTAAATTCATATTAATCATTACAAAAGTGGAATATCCTGCTAGATGCTATATTGTTTAAGTCAAAGCTTTAACTACTACCTTAGTTAAAGTAAGAAATATAAAAGACCAAACCTTTTTCATTGTGACAAATTCATCCTGTATTCTTCAGTAGCTCGTAAATGGTAGTACATGGTGAAGTATCGCATGTATTGTTTCCGTGTGGTGTAGCATTGTTGTTCTAATGACCTAAAAAGCATATTAATCATTTAGATAAGATCCTGTTAATGTAGACAGTAGTACCATTAACATATTTGTGAAACTAGCATTTTCGAGTATCTTCTATGTGCCAGTTATGCAAATTGCAAAGCTTCAGTTCTTGATTTAATTCTCAGAACAGTACTGTCGTCTTCATTTTGTAGGTGAGGAAACTCAGGTTATGAGATGTTAAGTTACTTCCCAAAGTCACATAAGCTAGTAAGTGTCATGCCAGGGATTTGAGCCTAATCTTCCTGACTCCAGTGTTCATGCTTGCTCTTTTCTCTGTGCTACACTGTCAAGAAATATAAGAAGGCAGCATTTTCCCTAGCAGCTGAAAATATAGTGTATGTTACTGTCTATGTTCATATGAATCTTATTTAGGTATAATTTTCTTTCAGTACTTTATTTTATTGAGGAAAATTTTCATTCTTGTTATTTATTCCTGCTAGAACAAGAGTAAAGACTACATATGCAAAACCTTGAATAATATGTTTAGCATGGTGCTAACTTTTATGGCCTCTCATTCAGTTTTCTGTGCTCTCGGGGATGTATGGATGGATAGATAGATGTCAAAACTAAAAGTAAAAATAAACTGATTAATATACATCAGTACTAGTAGGTGCTTGTCAAAGTGTAAGATTTATGATTTTACTGCTGAATTCTGTTGTTATTAGATCATCATACAGTCTGTCAGCTTGACTAAGCAATATATTTCTGCTTTTTTTCCAAAATTACTTACTAGAGGCTTTAGTTTACTTCTTGATAGAAGAACCTCTACTGAGGACAACTACGCTTGAATTAAATCAATAATTTGGAAATAGTAGGAATAGATATTAACTAGAATTGAGGAAACATTTATTTCTTTGATGAAAGACTAGAAACAAAGATAATTAAGAGAAGGAATGGAGAAGGAAATGGCAACCCACTCCAGTATTCTGGCCTGGAGAATTCCATGGACAGAGGAGCCTGGTGGCTATAGTCTGAGGTATCAAAACAGTCAGACACGACTGAGCATGCAAGAGAAGGAAGCACATCTTCATCTTTATATTCCCCATAGTGATTTGCACTTGAATTATTCTTAATGACAATACCACAGCTTAAAATTTCTGTACATAATGTTTATACATTCAGAGAAATAATTGTTTTTTCATGAATTTCCTTAGAGCTTGGGTTTTGAAGCTTCTTTGGTCAAGAAGGACCGGTCAGCAAGCCACCTAGACCATAAACGGGAAATAAGACAGTAAGTACTTTTGGAGTGTCAATAAAAACCATATTTTGATTTGTGTTTACAAATTTAACATACTGTTAGCATGTCAGTTATTTTTTCAATAGCATCCTTACACTGGGTGGAAATTGGTCACAAGTTATATTTCGCTATGGTACACAGAATCTTTAACCATTAGATGTTTACTCAGATGATCTTTCTTTTCTATATTAGGTGGCGACGGGCCTTTCTTGTGAGCCTGTTTTTCTGTATACCTGTAATGGGACTGATGATATATATGATGGTTATAGACCACCATCTTGCAAGTCTTCACCATAATCAGAACATGAGCCAAGAAGAAATGATCAACATTCATTCTTCTATGTTCCTGGAGCGCCAGATCCTGCCAGGATTGTCCATTATGAATTTGCTATCTTTTTTATTGTGTGTTCCTGTACAGGCAAGTGAAATGTTAGCAAGTATATTTGTCAATAATGAAACCTAGTCAAAACTAGTAGGTGAGGCTATTTTCAGTTGTATGACAAACACTGGCCAGAAGTATGATCATTTTATGCTGTATGCTTTAGAAAAATAATTTTAAACTGAGGATTAAAGTAGATAATGAATTTCATTTTAATCCCTAAAGGATATTGTTTAATGACAGAGGAAATAATAAGAGTTCAATTCGTATTTAGATATGAATTTGGCATTCATATCTGCTACTCTGTACAACTTCATATTTAGTTATTATAATAATAAAATGTTATTTTATTTCTTTATATTTTCATTAAACTATTTTATATGATATATTTTAGCATATTTACTATTTATTTATTCTATTAAATAATCATAACAGTGATATTATTTTTATTATTTCTCCATGGCACTTAAGTTTATTATTCTCTGTATGTTTTCAACTCTTCTTTTCAGATAAGTTTTTCCTGTGGAACACTTCTAATAGATTTATCCCTTTTTCTGATCCTCATAAAAAACAATAATGATTTTTAAAACACCCTAGTATGTTTCTCTAACTAATGAAAAATAAGCTTTTCAGTTATGTATTCTAATGAAAACAGTGGACGGATCCAGTAGCTTGTGATGTACCATTCAGGTTGAATTTTGAAAAGAAGGCGAGTTTTATATAAAAAATCATTGTCAATGTAATTCTTTCCCTAGTTCTTGTTTTTGCTAGCTTCAAAAGAAAAATCCAAGAATCATTTTACTTCCTTTATATTATGGAATATTCATTAAATCATTGAGGATGGCTGCCAAGGGCTTTACAGCAATTTGAATCCCTATACACATGTATCTGCTAAACTACAAACACTTTTGTTTCAGCTTTAAAAAAGCTCTAGGGGAATTTCTCCATGGCCTGGGTTCTGTCCCTGATAGGGGAACTAAGGTTCCCACAAGCCACGTGGTGTGGCTAAAAAAAAATTCTCCTTAGTTGTTTATGGATTAGATAAAAGCCGAAGGAAGTTAACGTTGATATTTTATCTTAGTTATTGAGGTATAAATGTGAATGTCAGCTTTTTTTAAAAAAGCACTGATCACTGTTTCTGTATTACAGTTTTTTGGAGGCTGGCACTTCTATATTCAGGCCTACAAAGCACTGAAGCATAAAACTGCAAATATGGATGTATTGATTGTGCTGGCAACAACCATTGCATTTGCTTACTCTTTGGTTATTCTTCTGGTTGCAATGTATGAGAGAGCCAAAGTGAACCCTGTTACTTTCTTTGACACACCTCCTATGCTATTTGTGTTTATCGCACTAGGCCGGTGGCTGGAACATGTAGCAAAGGTAAAGTAAAAAAGGGTGACGTTTGTTAAAAATCTTGGGTAGATAAATTATTATAATATTTTCTAGACCAATTATTGGAAATATACATTGATTTATGTTGTTAACCATGTACTAAAAGAAATATTCTTATTTTAGCAATATTTTAGGTTAAGTATTCCTTTGGGGGGCTTCCTGGTGGGTCAGTGGTAAAGAATCTGCCTGCCAATGGTTTGATCCCTGGGTCAGGAAGATCCCCTGCAGTAAGGCACAGCAGCCTACCAGTATTCTTGCCTGGGAAATCCCACGGACAGAAGAGCCTGATGGGCTATAGTCCAAAGGGTCGAAAGAGTTGGACATGACTGAACAAACTAAACACAAGCACAACACAAGCACATTTTACTTACACCACATTATTAATGGAAAAATTGATGTGGCCACAAGATTTAAAATAAAAATGGGAAAAAATTTACCCACAGTCCCATGCTATAATGGAAATAACTTTCCAATCCTATTCCATATTCATTTATATTTTACAGAGTGGCAAATATGGTGTATATACCACTTTGTACCCTTAACATTTTAAAGTTTTCCCCCTATTTTTGCAGTCTAGATAATTATCCAGTATTTCTAAATAATACTCTCTCAAGTCTTTGTACTATAATTTACTAAACCATTCTGCTTTTGTCCTAAGTTAGATTGTTTCCAGTGTTTAATTTTAGATAATCCTGTGTTAAACATATTCATGTTTAATAGTTATTTATGTTGAATTAATATCTTAGGATAAATTACAAAAGATATGGTTAAAGGACATAAATTTTTCTATGGCTCATGCTATTAATCTTAACAATTTTTGCCATCAAGAGTATGTAAGTAGTTTTACTACAACTTCATCAGCACCAATTCCTATCTAAATTTTTGCCAAGTTAGTAGGTATTAAATGGTATCATAGAGTTGCTCTAGTTTTCATTTCTTCTATTAGTATCAGTAATAAACATTATTCTACACATCAGGTATTATATTTCTTCTTAAATGAATTGCTTATTTATGTCCTTTGCCTTTGTACCTATTGGGTTCTGATGTTTTTCTTATTAATTTACATTATTTTTTATGAATTATACCTAATATATTTTATATCTTGTGTACTTTTTATTTTCGAAGTCAGACATCTGATATGAACTAATTAACATTCCTAAAGTGATCTCTTAGGTAAATGTTAAAGATTGTGTCTTTATTTTACATAAGACTTTTTCTTCCTTGGCATTGTTTACATGTGTGTTTTAATTTATAGGGCAAAACATCAGAGGCTCTTGCCAAACTAATTTCACTACAAGCTACAGAAGCAACTATTGTAACTCTTGACTCTGATAATATCCTCTTGAGGTATTTATCTTCATTATTCCTCTTCTTTTTTAACTTTTAGGAAAGATATTGAATATACACAGAAGTAGAGAGAAGGGTGGGGCTTCACTGGTGGCTCAGTGGTAAAGAATCTGCCTGCAATGAAGGAGACATGGGTTCTATCCCTGGGTTGGGAAGGTCTGCTGGAATAGGAAATGGCAACCCACTCCACTATTCTTGCCTGGAAAATTCCATGGACAGAGGAGCCTGGTGGGCTACAGTCCATGGGGTCACAAAGAGTTGAACATGACTTGGTGACTGAGCACACACCAGAGAGAAGGGTATAATGAACCCACATAATCTTTCTCCAAGATTTAACAATTATTCATATTTTACCACACTTTACTTCATCTGTATGATCTATCTTTCTTTTGTTGTAGTAGAATTTTAAAGTAAATCCCAGTCATATGGTTTTACCGCCAATATTCCTGTTGTATCTTTAAAAAAAGACATATTCTTATATAATTATAATACCATATTGCATCTAAGAAAATGAACAATAATTCTTTAATATGGTCTAATACACAGTCCTTATTAACATTTCTCCTGTTGTCTCCAAAATGTTTTGAGTTTCTTTGTTTAAAATGGAATTCAAAGTCCATGTGTTATTGCATTTGACTAACATGTATTTTTTTATTTTTAATTGAGTTATAGTTGATGTATGATATTATGTGTTACAAGTATATAGTATAGTGACTCACAATTTAAAAGGTTATATACCCCATTTGTAGTTATTATAAAATACTGGCTATATTCTCCGTATTGAACAATATATACTTGTAGGTTTTTTTGTATCTAATGATTTGTACCTCTTAATCCTTTACCCATGTTGCTCTTCACCCTTCCCTCTTCCCACTGATAACCCCTAGTTTGTTCTCTGTATCCATGAATCTGATTCTTTTTTATTATATTCACTAGTTTGTTGTATTTTTTAGATTCCACATATATAATAAGTGATATCATACAGTATAAAACTTGTGGTGCAGTGGCAAAGATCACAGGGAGTTGGGCATGACTGAGTGAATAAGCACAGCACAGCCAGTACAGGAGATGTGGGTTTGATCCCTAGGTCAGGAAGATCCCCTGGAGAAGGAAATGGCTACCTACTCCAGTATTCTTGTCCAGAGAATCCCATGCACAGAGGAGCCTGGCAAGCTACAGACCATGGGGTCACAAAGAATCGATCACAACTGAGCACATACACACACGCACACACATCATACAGTTTGTCTTTCTCCTGACATGTTTGTTTTAATCTAGAACAACTCCTCTCTCCAGTTCTCCCTCCCTCATTTCTTGCTGCTCCTCCCTCTTTCCATACACTTAACTTGTTAAAGAAACATCTGTCAGTTGTCCTGAAAATATCCCACAGTCCATTTGTCTCTGTTTCCTTCTGGAATCATTTAACTTGTTCTATAACTCCTATATTACCTGTAAACTGAAAGTTAGAGCTAAAGACTTGATTAGATTTCATTCTTTTGTATTTCTCATTTCTGCCCTTATAAAATTGTGTAAATAAGTTGTTTTGTTAAATAAAACCTATTACTTTATTTCTAAGGCTTTCATGTATTTGTTCAATGACTATTCAACAAATATTTAGAGTGCTACTTTGTGCCAGGTACTGAGCTATTCCCCAACAATGAAAAGGACTGACTGACATTGTAGTTCCTAACTTAAGTGTTGGTTCTAACTTGCATTGGTAGTAGTTAATGGGGCCACAAGCATGATGTGAACTATAAAGCTTGCATGGAAAGATCAGAGGGAGAAGCAGATTTTCATAGTGCTTTTTATTTTAACTCATATGTAGTGAAGAGCAAGTGGATGTGGAACTTGTACAACGTGGAGACATTATTAAAGTGGTTCCAGGAGGCAAATTTCCAGTGGATGGGCGTGTTATTGAAGGACATTCTATGGTAGATGAGTCCCTCATCACAGGTATGATCTTTGAGAGGATCATAACATGAAGGTGAAGTGAATCCAAAGTATTAATTAAAAATTGCATGAAACGTGAAGAGCTTTTTATAGAAACTGTGGACTGAATAAATAATAAGCAAAGAGAATATGAGTTCTTTTTAAGACCATATTAAATCAATTTCTGCAGATTTACTTTGTGATTTTACTTATGGTACTGAAGGCTCTTTTTCACTGAGGATTGTTAATTACTAGAATGTATAACCAGAAGAAGTTGTCATATCCTGCTGTAGAGCCCAATAGACTTTGGCAAATTTTCCTGAGTTCTTGCCCTAAAGACCCATCTAGTCTTAGCTGGGATAGGACTCCAGGTTTTCAACATCAGGGTCAGCTCTAAAAAGAATAGACCTAGAGTAGTTTTGGAGATCTTAGATAACTAAGGCCAATCTAAAGTAGAACCAAACTAACACCTTTCCTACCTCAGTCCTTATCATAGTACCAGAAGAGGCTCAGTTTATGAACTGCGTGTGAAAATAATTTAGGATTCTTCATTTCTCAGTAGGGGTACTATTGCTCATTTGGATGGGACAGTTCTTAGTTCTGTCTGACTATCCTGTACATTATGGTACATTTAATATCCCTGATCCTGACCCACTAAGTTGGAGTAGCAGTACCCTGTGCCCCATCTGTAGTTATTACAGACAAGAACTCTCTTCTTATATTTATAAATGCTTCTTGGGAACAGGTTGAGAACCAATGATCTAAGACTAGTGTGGAGTTCCAAAAGTACCTACCAAAAGAGTTAGCACATTAGGTTTTTCCAGTTTAAGATATATATCCCTGGGGTTTGGCCCAGAACTGGCATAAGGAAAAAGTCAGGCAATTTTCTCCTAGGTGTTTGTCCAGATTCTGTTGCATGAAGGAAGAATCTCCTTTCTAGATGATTTTTTGATGATTAACAAATAATGGTGTGTTTCAAGATAGTATTTACTTATGCTCCCTAAATCTATCTTTTTTCCTTACATAGGAGAGGCAATGCCTGTGGCAAAGAAATCTGGAAGCACAGTGATTGCTGGTTCCATTAACCAGAATGGGTCACTCCTTATCCGTGCAACCCATGTTGGAGCAGACACAACCCTTTCTCAAATTGTCAAACTTGTAGAGGAGGCACAAACATCAAAGGTAACTTAACTCCCTAGAAACAGAAAGTATTTTCATTAAAGCCCACTCAGTATAAATCTTGGTCTAGTTTTAATAGGTTCCTTTGTTTAATTCCAGTTGTATTAATATGGAGTTTATTAAAATATTTCTGCTCAGTACTACATATACTCTGTATTCATTATCAAAACAAGAGACTTTCACATACATATCATTATTATTATTTTTTAATTGTAGGCTCCTATCCAGCAGTTTGCAGACAAACTCAGTGGCTACTTTGTTCCTTTTATTGTTATTGTTTCCATTGCTACCCTTTTGGTTTGGATTATAATTGGATTTCTGAATTTTGAAATCGTGGAAACCTACTTTCCCGTGAGTGACTTATAAACATCTCTTTATCATATATAAAACAGTTTGTGAATCTTTTGCATAAGTAATTAATTTGAAAATAATTTTAATAATTACTGGTATCTTTAACAGATTGGAGTGAGAAGCTGATAAGAATAACATTTACATTTCTGTAGACATAAAAGATTTCCTTTTGGAAAGATTTTTTTCATTATAACTTGTGATTTTCCAAAAGCAAGTATAGGCATACCTTGTTTTAGTGCATTTTGCTTTATTGTGCTTTGCAGATATTGTGTTTTTTACAGATTGAAGGTTTGTGTCAACCCTGTGTTGAACAAGTCTATTGATGCCATTTTTACAACAGCATTACTTTTTAAATAAGGTATATACATATTTCTTTGGCCTTTTTGGGGCTTCCCTGGTAGTTCAGTCTGTAAAGAAACTGCCTGCAGTGCAGGAGACCTGGGTTCAATCCCTGGGTCAGGAAGATCCCTTGGAGAAGGAAATGGCAACCCGCTCCAGTATTCTTGCCTGGAAAATTCTCTAGACACAGGAGCCTGGTGGGCTACAGTCTATGGGGTCGCAAGAGTCGGATACAACTTAGTGACTAAACCAACACCAAATGTATTTCTTTAGAGATAATGATATTTCATACTTAATAGACTACAATATAGTATACAGTATGGGCTTCCCTGGTGGCTGGGTTGGTAAAGAATCTGCCTGAAATGCAGGAGACCTGAGTTTGATCCCTGGATAAGGAAGATACCCTGGAGAAGGGAATGGCAACCCACTACAATATTCTTGCCTGGAGAGTCCCATGGACAGAAGAGCCTGGTGAGCTACTGTCATGGGGTCGCAGAATCAGACATGACTGAGAGGCTAACACACACAGTGTATAGTATAGTATAAACATAACTTTTACCTTCTTTGAGAATTCAAAAATTCTTGTGACTCACTTTATTTTGGTGGTCCAAAACTGAACTCACAGTATCTCTGAGGTATGCCTATAATGAGGTTACTGATATCATTATCAATAACCTCAGATAGGCAGATGATACCACCCTTATGGCAGAAAGCGAAGAACTAAAGAGCCTTTTAATGAAAGTGAAAGAAGAGAGTGTAAATAGCTGGCTTAAAACTCAACATTCAAAAAGTGAAGATCATGGCATCTGGTCCCATCACTTCGTGGCAAATAGATGGGGAAACAGTGGAAACAGTGACAGACTGTCTTTTCTTGGGCTCCAAAATCACTGCAGATGGTGATTGCACCCAAGAAATTAAAAGACCCTTGCACCCTGGAAGAAAAGCTATGACCAACCTAGGCAGCATATTAAAAAGCAGAGACATTACTTTGCCGACAAAGGTTCATCTAATCAAACTGTGGTTTTTCCAGTAGTCATGTATTTATGTGACAGTTGGACCATAAAGAAAGCTGAGTGCTGAAGAACTGGTGCTTTTTAACTGTGGTGTTGGTGAAGACTCTTGAGAGTCTCTTGGACTGCTAGGAGATCCAACCAGTCCATCCTAAAGGAAATCAGTCCTGAATATTCATTGGAAGGACTGATGCTGAAGCTCCAATACTTTGGCCACCTGATGTGAAAAACCAACTCATTAGAAAAGACCCCGATGCTGGAAAAGATTGAAGGCAGGAGGAGAAGGGGACGACAGAGGATGAGATGGTTGGATGGCATCACCGACTCAATGGACATGAATTTGAGCAAGCTCCGGGAGATGATGATGGACAGGGAAGCCTTGCGTGCTGCAGTCCATGGGGTTGTAAAGTATCGGACACAACTGAGTGACTGAACTCAATCAATGCCTATACTGACCTTTCACATTTTATACATAGTCTCAATCCTAGCATGATTTTGCTTTCACAAAGGACTATGGATATATTGAGGAAAACCTTGAAATCTCAGCTATGTCAGAATCAGTGTGATCTGAGGTCAATTTAATTTCTCTTTGAGCTTCAGTTTCCTCAAGTGAAATTTTAATAATACTCATCCAACATAACTTGCAGTTATCATAAAAGTTAAATAATATATTAGAAACTCTTTGTAATTTATTGAACTCTTTATAAATATAAGGTAATATTCAATTCAGTTCAGTTGCTCAATTGTGTCCGACTCCTTGTGACCCCGTGAATTGCAGCACACCAGGCCTCCCAGTCCATCCCCAACTCCCAGAGTTCACTTAAACTCATGTCCATCGAGTCGGTGATGCCATCCAGCCATCTCATCCTCTGTCGTCCCCTTTTCCTCCTGCCCCCAATCCCAATATTAAAGTAATATTAATGTCTGCTTCTCTCAAAGTCTATGATAGTCTCTAGGTATGGTGTTATAAAGTGGCATAGTAAACCTGGACTGTGCCTCATGTTAGAGATATAACCTTTAATTCACTTAACTTCTCTTATCTTCAGTTTTGTCATCTGTAACATAGTGATAATAATACCTAAATTTCAGGATTGGAATTAGTGTATATATTTAAGACATATATGAAAGCATAAGCTTAGATGTCTATGAAAATACCTTCCAGTTCTCTCTCTATATAACTCTTAGACCATCACTTAGTTTAAGTATTTGAGAACTTAGTAAGAATCAATTCAGTTCAGTTCAGTCGCTCAGTCGTGTCCGACTCTTTGCGACCCCATGAATTGCAGCACGCCAGGCCTCCCTGTCCATCACCAACTCCCGGAGTTCACTCAGACTCATGTCCATCGAGTCAGTGATGCCATCCAGCCATCTCATCCTCTGTCATCCCCTTCTCCTCCTGCCCTCAATCCCTCCCAGCATCAGAGTCTTTTCCAATGAGTCAGCTCTTTGCATGAGGTGGCCAAAGTACTGGAGTTTCAGCCTTAGCATCATTCCTTCCAAAGAAATCCCAGGGCTGATCTCCTTCAGAATGGACTGGTTGGATCTCCTTGCAGTCCAAGGGACTCTCAAGAGTCTTCTCCAACACCACAGTTCAAAAGCATCAATTCTTCAGCGCTCAGCTTTCTTCACAGTCCGACTCTCACATCCATACATAACCACTGGAAAAACCATAGCCTTGACTAGATGGCCCTTTGTTGGCAAAGTAATGTCTCTGCTTTTCAATAAGCTATCTAGGTTGATCATAACTTTTCTTCCAAGGAGTAAGCGTCTTTTAATTTCATGGCTGCAGTCACCATCTGCAGTGATTTTGGAGCCCCCCAAAATGAAGTCTGACACTGTTTCCACTGTTTCCCCATCTATTTCCCATGAAGTGATGGGACCAGATGCCATGATCTTCGTTTTCTGAATGTTGAGCTTTAAGCCAACTTTTTCACTCTCCACTTTCACTTTCATCAAGAGGCTTTTTAGTTCCTCTTCACTTTCTGCCATAAGGGTGGTGTCATCTGCATATCTGAGGTTACTGATATTTCTCCCGGCAATCTTGATTCCAGCTTGTGCTTCTTCCAGCCCAGCATTTCTCATGATGTACTCTGCATAGAAGTTAAATAAGCAGGGTGACAATATACAGCCTTGATGTACTCCTTTTCCTATTTGGAACCAGTCTGTTGTTCCATGTCCAGTACTAACTGTTGCTTCCTGACCTGCATATAGGTTTCTCAAGAGGCAGGTCAGGTGATCTGGTATTCCCATCTCTTTCAGAATTTTCCACAGTTTATTGTGATCCACACAGTCAAAGGCTTTGGCATAGTCAATAAAGCAGAAATAGATGTTTTTCTGGAACTCTCTTGCTTTTTTGATGATCCAGCAGATGTTGGCAATTTAATCTCTGGTTCCTCTGCCTTTTTTAAAACCAGCTTGAATATCTGGAAGTTCATGGTTCATGTATTGCTGAATCTTGGCTTGGAGAATTTTGAGCATTACTTTACTAGCGTGTGAGATGAGTGTAATTGTGCAGTAGTTTGAGCATTCTTTGGCATTGCCTTTCTTTGGGATTGGACTGAAAACTGACCTTTTCCAGTCCTGTGGCCACTGCTGAGTTTTCCAAATTTGCTGGTATATTGCGTGCAGCACTTTCACAGCATCATCTTTCAGGATTTGAACTAGCTCAACTGGAATTCCATCAACTCCACTAGCTTTGTTCGTATTGATGCTTTCTAAGGCCCACTTGTCTTCACATTCCAGGATGTCTGGCTCTTGGTGAGTGATCACACCATCGTGATAATCTTGGTCGTGAAGATTTTTTTTGCATAGTTCTTCTGGGTATTCTTGCCACCTCTTCTTAATATCTTCTGCTTCTCTTAGGTCCATACCATTTCTGTCCTTTATTGAGCCCATCTTTGCATGAAATGTTCCCTTGGTATCTCTAATTTTCTTGAAGAGATCTCTAGTCTTTCCCATTCTGTTGTTTTCCTCTATTTCTTTGCATTGATCGCTGAAGAAGGCTTTCTTATCTCTTCTTGCTATTCTTTGGAACTCTGCATTCAGATGCTTATATCTTTCCTTTTCTCCTTTGCTTTTTGTTTCTCTTCTTTTCACAGCTATTTGTAAGGCCTCCCCAGACAGCCATTTTGCTTTTTTGCATTTCTTTTCCATGGGGATGGTCTTGATCCCTGTCTCCTGTACAGTGTCACAAACCTCCGTCCATAGTTCATCAGGCACTCTATCTATCAGATCTAGTCCCTTAAATCTATTTCTCACTTCCACTGTATAATCATAAGGGATTTGATTTAGGTCATACAGCACTCTAAAACCATTATTACTGAGAAGATCTTTGTTGTGTTTTTTCTTTTAAAAATGCCATGCTATATATACATTGTTTCATAGTGTTTGTCCCTTCAATTAAAGAACTGGTAGAATCAGAACATCTATTCCATCATGTGATCATTACTATAATATTAAAATGTTTCTTGCAATGATTCATATTGGTTAAATTGGAGAAGGCAATGGCAACCCACTCCAGTATTCTTGCCTGAAGAATCCCATGGACTGTAGCCTATCAGGCTCCTCTGTCCATGGGGTCGCAAAGGTTGGACATGACTTAGTGATGAAACCACCACCCATTGCTTAAATGCTCACTAAACAAGAGGATTGCTGAGAAGTATTTTGGAATGTGTTTCCTTCAGGAATTTTTCTCATGAGTTCAGAGGGTCTTAGGAGATTTCTCATAATACTATCAATCATTTTTACTCATGGAAGCACATACTCAATGTCAATAAGAGCTATACTACCAGATATACTCATTAATATTGCTTTGTCCAAAAGAATTTTATTGAGATGTAATTAAGAAACCTTTGCAAACTGAGTGATTTTTTCATTGTCTTCAAAGAATAGTATGAAAGACAGTTTTATGGTCTTAGTATACAGGAGGACAGAATTATTTTTGTTTTGGATCAAATTTCTTGAGAATTAGGTCTCATGTTTGCAGCTATTTCTGAAAGTGCCTAGTAAAAAACTTATTCTCAATATGGGGAGTGGAGAAGCTTACTTTTCTTGTTTTTTATATTCATTCCATAGTGTGTAACTCTGGAATCAGCAAAATTGAAATCTTGAATTTTAGAACTGTAACTTGTTTACAGTTATGTCAATAATTTCTTATATTCATAAAAGAAAAAAAGTGTTTTCTTACTAGTAATTAAAACATGTTGGTAGCTAAGTAGGATTATGTGTTACTCCAGAGTTGTGGTTTTATTTAGAGTTATGCTTTGTTGTTTTTGTTTTATTCAGCTCTAAATCAGTAATCAAAATTCATGTTTCTTCTCAAGGGCTACAACAGAAGTATCTCCCGAACAGAAACAGTAATACGCTTTGCTTTCCAAGCCTCTATCACAGTTCTGTGCATTGCATGCCCCTGTTCCCTGGGACTGGCCACTCCAACTGCTGTGATGGTGGGTACAGGAGTAGGTGCTCAAAATGGCATACTAATCAAAGGTGGTGAGCCATTGGAGATGGCTCATAAGGTAAGATAGTCCCTAAAACTGCGAGTTGTCTCATCCAAACTGGCAATAGCACCCCTACTGAAAAACAGATTCTTAAATTATTTCTACATTGCCCATAAGCTGAGCTTCTTCTGGTATTGTCCCGAGGGTGGAGGTAGAAAAGGTGTTATTTTGGTTCTGCTCTGAATTGGCAGAGTGTATAAGATCTCTACTCCAGACCTACTCTCTTTAGAGTATACCCTCGTGTGGAAAACCTAGAGTCCTGTCCCAACTCATTCTAGACTGGTCATTAGGGCAGGAAGATATATATCATAGATATTTGATGAGGCAATTTGCCCAAGTCTGTCAGGCTTCTCACCTATTTGTGTGTGACTCCATGTTCGTGCTGTTCAACATTTGATAGTGCTTGCCCTTACTTTCATCTTTGCTGCCACCAGCTGACAGTTTGCAACTATGATTTCAGGAATATATAATCCTGTCCCTGATCTCTCTCATGTTAGAATTTCCGTTACAATCTCAATCAAAGCCACTTGACTTCAACTAAAACCATGTTCCTTCTAGTATATTCTTATTATGAGGATATAAATTATATACACATGCATGTACTAAACACAGAACACAACTTAGAACAGCTTTGGAACTTCATCTAGCCAGTGAATACAAGCTACTAATTTTTATAGTAATTTTAAATTTTGATATAATTTCAAACTTATATAAAATTTGCAAGAATAGTATAAAGAAATCTCACATACCCTTTACTGAAGATATCAGGCTCCTTTCCTAAGAACAAGGACAGTCTCTTACATAAACATAGTACAAAGATGAAAATCAACAAGCTAATACTGATAAAATACTGTGGTCTAATCTCTTGTCCATATTCCAGTTTCCTCAGTTGACTCCATAATCCTTTATAGTTATTATTTTCTTTTGTCTGGAATCATGCTTTGTATTTAGTTGTCATATCTCTTTTCAAGTAACCAGCAAATTTGGCCTTGGAGTACAGAATGAAGCAGGGCAAAGTCTAATAGAGTTTTGCCAAGAGAACGCACTGGTCATAGCAAACACCCTCTTGGAACAACACAAGAGAAGACTCTACACATGGGCATCGCCAGAGACTCAATACTGAAGTCAGATTGATTACATTCTTTGCAGCCAAGATGGAGAAGCTCCATACAGTCAGCAAAAACAAGACTGGGAGGTGACTGTGGCATGTGACAGATCATGAACTCCTTATTGCCAAATTCAGACTTAAATTGAAGAAACTAGGGAAAACACTAGACCATTCAGGTATGACCTAAATAAAATCCCTTATGATTTTACAGTGGAAGTGACAAATAGATTCAAGGGATTAGATCTGATAGAGTACCTGAAGAACTATGGACAGAGGTTCATGACATTGCAAAGGAGGCAGTGATCAAGACCATCCCCAAGAAAAAGGCAAAATGGTTGTCTGAGGAGGCCTTACAAATAGCTGTGAAAAGAAGACAAGCGACAGGCAAAGAAAAAAAGGAAAGATATACCCATTTGAATGCAGAGTTCCAGAGAACAGCAAGGAGAGATAAGAAAGCCTTCCTCAGCGATCAGTGAAAAGAAATAGAGGAAAACAATAGAATGGGAAAGACTAAAGATCTCTTCAAGAAAATTAGAGATACCAAGGGAACATTTCATGCAAAGATGGGCACAATAAAGGACAGAAATGGTATGGACCTAACAGAAGCAGAAGATATTAAGAAGAGGTGGCAAGAATACCCAGAAGAACTATACAAAAAAGACCTTCACGACCCAGATATTCACGATGGTATGATCACTCACCTAGAGCCAGACATCTTGGAATATGAAGTCAAGTGGGCCTTAGGAAGCATCACTACAAACAAAGCTAGTGGAGGTGATGGAATTCCAGTTGAGCTATTTTAGATCCTAAAAGATGATGCTATGAAAGTGCTACACTCAATATGCTAGCGAATTTGGAAAACTCAGCAGTGGCCACAGGACTGGAAAAGGTCAGTTTTCATTCTAATCCCAAAGGCAATGCCATAGAATGCTCAAACTACTACACAATTGCACTCATCTCACATGCTAGGAAAGTAATGCTCAAAGTTCTCCAAGTCAGGCTTCAACAGTATGTGAACCGTGAACTTTCAGATATTCAAGCTGGATTTAGAAAAGGCAGAGGAACCATAGATCAAATTGCCAACACCCATTGCATCATCGAAAAAGCAAGAGAGTTGCCAAAAAAAATCTACTTTTTCTTGACTGACTATGCCAAAGCCTTTGACTGTGTGGGTCACAACAAACTGTGGAAAATTCTTAGAGAGATGGGAGTACCAGAACACCTGACCTACCTCCTGAGAAATCTGTATGCAGGTCAAGAAGCAACAGTCAGAACTGGACATGGAACAACAGACTGGTTCCAAATCAGGAAGGACTATGTCAAGGCTGTATATTGTCAGCCTGCTTATTTAACTTCTATGCAGAGTACATCGTGAGAAATGCTGGGCTGGATGAAGCACAAGCTGGAATCAAGATTTCCGGGAGAAATATCAATAACTTCAGATATACAGATGACACCACACTTTACAGCAGAAAGCGAAGAAGAACTAAAGAGCCTCTTGATGAAAGTGAAAGAGGAGAGTGCGAAAGTTGGCTTAAAACTCAACATCAGAAAACTAAAATCATGGCATCTCGTCCCATCACTTCATGGCAAATAGGTGGGGAAACAGGGGAAACAGTGACAGATTTTATTTTGGGGGGCTCCAAAATCAATGCATATGGTGACTGCAGCCATGAAATTAAAAGACGTTTGCTCCTTGGAGGAAAAGGTATGACCAACCTAGACAGCATATTAAAAAGCAGAGACATTACTTGCCAGCATAGATCCATCTAGTCAAAGCTATGGTTTTTCCAGTAGTCATGTATGGATGTGAGAATTGGACTATAAAGAAAGCTGAGCACCAAAGAATTGATGGTTTTGAACTGTGGTGTTGAGGAAGACTCTTGAGAGTCCGTTGGACTGCAAGGAGATCCAACCAGTCCATCCTCAAGGAAATCAGTCCTGAATGTTCATTGGAAGGACTGATGCTGAAGCTGAAAGTCCAATAGTTTGGCTACCTGTTGCAAAGAACTGACTCATTTGAAAATACCCTGATCCTGGGAAAGATTGAAGGTGGGAGGAGAAGGGGACGAGAGAGGATGAGATGGTTGGATGGCATCACCGACTCAATGAACATGAGTTTGAGTAAGCTCCAGGAGTAATGATGCACAGGAAGGCCTGGCGTGCTACAGTGCATGGGATCGCAAATATTTGGACACGACTGAGTGACTGAACTGAACTGAACTGATCTCTTCTCATCTTGGTTCCTCAAGCTATTCATTTCTCAAGGTTCATTGAGTGTACTGTGAGGCAACTATGTTCTCTAGTTCCAGATTATTCTTCCTTCCTGCCTGATCTGAGGTTCCCTCGTTGATTTCCTGAGCTGTATTCTCTGGCCAAGCTTCTCATTTAGTCTCGATAAAGTCAAAGCAACCCAGAAGGTTTTAGCTGGTGCACACTTCAAATTAATTACTCAATTGTAATTATTTACCTACTGCCCAGATTTTTTCCCCTACAGATCTAAAATTCATTAGTATTGAAAGTCTTTTTCTTTCCCTAGAGGCACTAGAGGCATCTCTAAGTTACCTATTAACAGTCAACTCTTAACAGGTAGTTCTAGCTATTTAATACATGTTCACAGCACCCTGAACATTTGCAAGGGAGGGTTATTAGGTGTAAATAATGATATTTCTTCCCTTATTCTCCCTTCTTTTTAGTCTCCCAAAGACCATTTAGGTCCAATTAAATCAAAGTCAGTTTATTAAGAAACAAAATAGTAATGTGTTTGTCACAGTAAACCTTTTTTCTCATTTCTGGAATGCTGATACTAAGAATTATCAAGTCAAAAAAAAAAAAGAATTATCAAGTCATACAGTGCATTCTGTTTTGATTTTCTTACAGGTAAAGGTAGTGGTATTTGATAAAACTGGAACCATTACCCATGGAACCCCAGTAGTGAATCAAGTAAAGGTTCTAGTGGAAAGTAATAGAATATCACGCAATAAGATCCTGGCTATTGTGGGAACTGCTGAAAGTAACAGTGAACACCCTCTGGGAGCAGCCATAACGAAATACTGCAAGCAGGTACAATTTTTCCCTTGTTTATTCATGATTTACATATATAATTGGTATGAAACTAGAAAGACTTGTGTTTTCTCATTTTATTTTGTATGTCTTAATTTATTCATACAGAAAAGTATAAAGATGAAAATGAAAATTAACTGTAACCCTACAGCACAGATAACCTCAGTCAACTAAGAAATAAAATAGAAATAATACATATTTATGGGAGGAAATTTTAGATAGTTCAGCATTACATAATGAAAAAGGAAAGCCTCATTCCCTGCCCCTTTCCATAATTCCTCTCTCCAAAGTTTAACGAGTATTAACCTGTTAATAGGCTTTTTGAACAACAGCTTTATTGAGATAAAATTTACATATTCTAATAGAAGTTCACCCTTGTAAAGTGTACAAGTCAATAATTTTTAGTATATTTACAAAAGTGTACATCTGTTAACCATTTTTAGTGTATATACTGACATTTGTTATTTTTAAACTTTACATTGAAAGGTGATAATACAATGACCAGTCTTTGGTATTTTTTTAAAAAATTGTATTAAGTGATTTTTTCCTTATCAGGGCACACAGATTTGCTTCATTGTTTTTAATGCCTATATTATATTCCATTGTATGATTGGCTTTTTGGCTCTTAAAACCTGAAGTTAACATCCTTGTCAGCTTTTGCAAGTTTATCTCTAATGTTTAATGCCTATCAATGTAATTGCTGGATCAAAGGATAGGAACAGTTAAATTTTGATCAATGTTGCCAATGCTTAAATGGCAAATGTTATCAACACCCACACAAAAAGGTATACCAGTTTATACTTTCACCAGAAGTTGAATGACATTTGCCCACATTTTCACTAACACTTAATTTTTTCCAATTCAGTAAGTAAAAAATATTTATTTGTTGACTGTTTACTTTGCATTGTCTTAATTGTGAATAAGGTTGAGCATCTTTCCACATGCGTATTGGTCATTTGCATTTCTTTCTATACCCTGTTTACTTGTATCTGTTGCCTATTTTTTTCATAAGATCGTTTACCTTGTCTTATTGATTTGTATGAGTTCTTTGTAAATTATCTCACATAATTTTTCAGTTAAAATGTGGCAGTTTCACCATTGATGTTGCCATTTCTTTATTTGTTCTTTCCTTTTTACCTATTAACTATTACTGACCTGGCTTCTATACACCCAAATCAAACAATGGAGAGGACAAAGATATAAAGAGCCAGGAAACAGTGATGGTCACCAGAATTCTTTGGCTTACTAAGGACACAGAATCATACTAGAGAGGCCCTCTGGTAACTAAAGGCTCTGTTCTTTGTTACCCTTTGCCCTGTACTAAATAGAAAATCTAACTTGACAATAGAATTAAATATTTAACTTGTAATTCTCTACTGGAAAGGACAGAGAATATTGATAAACCTTCCACATTTTCTTCCCCTAAATTTGGTATAAATCTTATGGAGTGGGATTTTTTAAAAGGATTATGAGGTTCTCCTGTAACTTTGAACATTATACTCAATGCTCTGTTCCTTTGTCCTTATCAAAACCCACTGTCAAATAGGCAATGATAAGTGACAATTTTATTCTAAACATTTAGAATTAACCAGGCCTGTAGATTGTATCTAAACATTTAGAATTAACCAGCAGTAATTTTTGATCTTGCTAATGATGACCTTGGATTGTTAGAACAGCAGAGGAAATCCTTCTGTTTCTATTTGTTAGGAGCTGGATACTGAAACCTTGGGTACCTGCATAGATTTCCAGGTTGTGCCAGGCTGTGGCATTAACTGTAAAGTCACCAATATCGAAGCCTTGCTACACAAGAATAACTGGAAGATAGAGGAAAATAATATTAAAAATGCATCCCTGGTTCAAATAGATGAGAGTAATGAACAGTCATCAACTTCGTCTTCCATGATTATTGATGCTCAGTTCTCAAGTAAGCTAATTTTCTTTGTAGTACCAATTATGGGACAGTTATTAACAGGTATCTAACCTTATAAATTGAACTGTTACATAAGAAACAAAGATTGACATCATGGTTTCATTCTTGTAAATCAGTTTCACCACAGGCCTTCTAATTATTTCACTGAGTTGCTGAAGAACGTTTTTCAACTTCACTCCTTGATTACAGTAGAGGGTGACAACCCCTAGCTCTAGCTGATCTTCCATCTTACTTCAGCTGTCTTTATCTCTCACCACAGCTGCTCCAGACCTTTGGTATCTTTCACAAGCTCTTATGGGCTTCTCCCTAGTTCTCTAAGCAAATTGTCTGGCTTATTTTTCACACAAAAATTTAAGATTCTCAGACATGTGTTCTTTCAGTTTTTTTTTTTTTTGCCCAGAATGTTTCCATTTTCAGAGAAAGAAGTATGCCTCTTCTTACCTAATGAATCCCCTCATCTTTGCTCCAGATCTCACCCTCTCTTGATTCCTCAAGGACCTCACACTCTGTTATAGTATATCCCCTTGCTTCTTTTTTTTCCACCTCTTTGTCATAGCTCCTTCTCCTAAACATAGAAACATTTCTCCCATCGAAATCACTGTATTCCCATCTAGATTTTTGTCCCATCTGTCTGTCTTTTCGTTAATATACAAGCTTCTAGAAGGACTAGTCTAAGCTGGCTAAATTCAATGCACAGTCTGGCTTCTGCCCCATCCATACTAGTGAAACTATTTAAGTTTGTTTAGTCCCCTCTCCAGTAGTCAGTTTTCAGTCTTCATTGCTGCCTGATTTCGCTAAGGCATTTGACAATGTTGACCATTTCTTCTGTCCTAAATTTTTTTTCTCCCATGATTCCATGACCCTGCTTTCTCTAGAGTCTCCTCTCACCAATTTGGCTGTTCTTTTAAATCCTCACCTGATTGCTCTTTTCTCCTGCTCTCAAATGTTGGGTGTCCTCAGAGTTTTGGTCTTTTGTCTTTTGCTGATTTTACATATTCTCTCTGTATAATCTCATTCATGCTTATTGCTTATTCTACCATCTGTAGGGTTTCCACTGCCACTCTAAAATCCGTATCTGCAGCAACGCCACTTTACCGAGTTTCTTGTTGGTCTATCCATCTGACCAAAACCAAGATATACATACCTAAGTGTACTTGCCACCTCCCCACCCATTTGTACTTGAGTAATTTTGCTAACATTCAAACCTGATTATATCACTTTCTGACTAATACCTTTTATTGCAGTGGTTTATAACCTATTTTTGAGTCACAAACCTTTAGAGAAATGAGATAAAAGCTATTCCCACTACTCAGAAAATTTCTGTTTTGGACATCTGTATATATCCCTAAGCCCCTCCATGGAAATCTGTTAAGGATCCTGGCTTTATAGGCTCTCCATCTCTGACAGGACAAAGTCCAGTCTCTCTGTGTTTTGTTCAAGATATATTTCCCATGATATGTCTCCTGCCTCCCTGCACCACCCATCTTGTGTTTTTCCACTGTCACGCATGTACCCTGTGTTTCATTCTTATGGAACTACTTAAAGTTTCTCTGTACATCGTGTCATTTCATGCCTGTTAGATCACTTAATTTACTATTTTCTCATCTTTGAAGACTCAGCTCACATCTCTCTTTAGTGAAGCCTCCACTGACTGACATACATAGGCAGAGATATTTGCTTTTCCTTTTTAGGCATAACTATACTTAATCTGGCACACTGCATGATAATTCTTTATCTGCCTGATTCTACTAAGTTGTGATTTCTTTATTATTTGTCTATGAATTCATAGTATCAAGCACACTGACACATAGTGATTTCGTTCATCTGACAGGTTTTATAAACACTGTTCAAGATACTAAAGAATCAGCAATGAGCAGAATAGACAAAGACCCTATCTCATGGAGTTTACATTCCTGGTGAAAGAACACTAGACAGTGTGCAAATAAATAAGCAAGTAGAGTCTATCTGATGGATAGTGCTATGAAGAAAATGAAGAAGAGCAAGTGGTATTGGGCATACTAGGGAATGCTATTTTATATAGGCTGATCGGGGTAGGCCTTATTGAGAAGGTGCTGTTTGAGCAAAAACCTAAGGCGAGGGAGGGAGAAAGTTACGTGAATATCTGTGACAAAAGCATTCCAGTTAGGAGGAATGTTGAATACAGAAGCCTTAAGTGTGCTTGACTAGTTTGAGGAACCCTGTGGCTAGAACAGAGTAAATGATTGGGAACTTTGTACGGACTTTGGTTTTTACTGTGAGGTGGAAAGCCGTTGGAGAGTTTTGAGCATAGGAATGACAGAATCTGACTTAATATTTTAAAAGTATTACTTGGGCTTCTCTGGTAAAAATACACTGTTTCTGTGGGTAGGGACAAGGACAGAATCAAGGGGATAAGTTAGTGGGCTGTTGCCATAATCTAGGTAAAAGATGATGGCTTGGACCAATGTAATACAGTAGAGGTTGTAAGAAGTGGGCAAATTCTGGATGTATCTTCTTTTTTTTTTTTTTTGACCATGCCACGTGGCTTGTGGGATCTTAGTTCCTCCACCAGGAATCAAACCTGTGCCCCTTGCAATGGAAGTCCTAACCACTGAACTGCCAGGGACTTCCCCAGGATGTATCTTGAAGGGAGAGATGACTGACATATCTTGCATATTGGAAATGGGGTATGAGAGAAACAAGCGTCAAGAATTAGGCCAAAGTTTGCAGCCTAACCAATTTAGAAGGATGGAGTTACCATTTAAACAAGATAGAGATCACAGGAGAGATAATGTTGAGGAAAAGTGATTAGGAGTTCAGTTTTTGACGTGTTAAGTTTGAGTGCTTGTTACGTATTCAAGTGGAGATGTTGTGTAAATATTCTATCAAGGAAGCAGGTGGCTGTACAAGTCTGTAGACTTGGGAGTCATCCATTTATAGATCTGTGCTCTCCGGTGTGGTAGCCACTAGTTTCATGTGACTATTTAAATTAATTAAAATTTAGTTTAAAACTCAGCCCTTCAGCCATACTAGTCACATTTCAGTGCTCAATAGCCTCATGTTGTTAGTGGCTACTGTATTAAACAGCAGATGTAGAACATTTCTGTCATCACAGAAAGTTCTGTTGGACAGTGCTGATATAGGTGGTCTTTAAAGTGATGAGACTGCATAAAATCTTCAAAGAGTTGGGAATTCCCTGGTGGTCCAGTGGTTAGGGGGCTTCCACAGTGGCTCAGCAGTAAAGAATCCACCTGCAATGCAGGAGATGTGGGTTCGATCCCTGGGTCAGGAAGATCTCTTAGAGGAGGGCATGGCAACCCACTCCAGTATTGCCTGGAGAATCCCATGGATGGAGGAGCCTGGTAGACTACAGTTCGTGGGGTCTCAAAGAGTTGGACATGAATGAAGCAACTGAGTATTCACACATGCCAATGATTAGGACTAGGCACTTTGACTGCCATGGGCCTGGGTTTGATCCCTGGTCAGAGAACTAAGATTCTGTAAGCCATGAGGTGAGCCCCTGCAAAAAATCAGGAAGTGAGAGTAGATTGGTGGGGAAGAGGTTTAAGGATTAAGCCCTGAAACACTACAAATTAAGAGATCAGGGAGATGAAGAATGATCAGTAAAGAAAACAGAAGTGGTAGGAGGTAACTCATAAGAATGTGGTGCTCTAGAAGCCAAATGAAGAAAGTATTTCAAGGAGAGAAAGTCAACTGTGTTAAATGCTAATAGAGCAAGTAAGATGAGGACTAAGAATTACCCTTTACATTTATTAAAGATCACTGGTGTACCATATGAACAATTCTTTGGCATAAGAGAGACAAAAGTTCTATTTGAACAGGTTCACAGGAGAATGGGAAGCTGATACAGACAACACTTTGTAGGAGTTTTGCTATGAACAGAAGCAAAGAAATGGGGCAGTAGCTAGAGAGATAAATGAGATCTGTTTTGTTTTCTTTTTTAAAAATAGGACTGTGTGCAGCAGAAGTAGAAAATATGATGATGCAGAAGAGAGAGGAGAGAATTGTTGGAGAGATGTTCTGAAATAGACAAAGGAGAGGGATCTATTTATGCAAGTGGAGAAGTTGGCCTTAAATAGGAGTTGGGGCTGTTTATAGTAACAGAAAATAAACTAGATCAGTATGTACAGAGGCTTAGGTAGTTGGGTATATATGGCAATGAGAGCTTCTGAAAGTTCTTTTCTGATTGCTTTTATTTTCTTCCTGAAGTAGGAAGCGCATCATCATCTGGTATGAGAATGGGAGAAAAAAAGGTATAAAATAGCCATCTAGAAGGAATGGAGAATGAATGGACTAGGGAAATACAGTAGAATTGCCAGAAAGCACTAAGGGCCCACTTAAAGTTAGTAAGATATCACTGTAGTTCTGTGTTCTTATCTAACCATTGATGGTTGTACTGATGTACACTAAATATTTTTAACTTTATTCAATTGCCATGGAAGATCATAAGGAAATGTTGAATGGAAAGCATCACCAAGAAAGTAATGCTTGAACTAGCTTCTAAGGAATATGATGCAATTTGGTATTTGGAGAGGAGTGATGAGGACCTCCAGGTGGAGGCAGCAACATGTGCAAAGGCCCAGAGGCATAGAAGAGTAGAGTATGTTCCTTGAACATTTGGAAATCACTGTCATAGGCTATGTTCTACCAAAAAAACCGATGTAGTAACTGCAAGCTTAGAGAGGAAGAATGTCCCTTAAGGGTTGTTGTAAATATTAAACAAGTTCACTAAATGTTTCTTCTGTACTTTCTTTCAGATGCTCTTAATGCTCAGCAGTACAAAGTTCTCATTGGCAACCGGGAGTGGATGATTAGAAATGGTCTTGCCATTAATAACAGTGTAAATGATTCCATGACTGAACATGAGAGAAGAGGTCGGACTGCTGTACTGGTAGCAGTTGATGGTAAGGTTTTCCTTAAGTACACTGTGACTCAGTGTTGTGATCTCAATTGTTTTCTGTATATTTTTGAGAGATATCTGAACTATGAGGGTTATTCAAAAGGAGCCTGAATGCAAAATAAAAATGTCAGCAATACATAATTGTTACTGATTAATTTAAAATTCTCTTGCATTTGCCTGGCTTTTATTAAATTATTTCTTAGGGTAAGTTTGTAGCTGTGAGATTAATTAGTTAACATTTATAATCTTTGCTAAGTATGAAGGCAATATCTTACTATGGCCTTTTTAGGTCCAGGGAAAAGCAGAAAATACCATTTACTTTCATTTTTGAAATAAAATAGCTACTGCAGTGATTTTTTCCTCCCAGTATAAAATGCCAGTTTTGAAGAAGGTATTGGGTTTCAGTTTCATTTGCCTTTAAATTAGCTGAAGTGTTTGGAGCTCTTGGCAATACTTCTCTAAAGGAAGAATGTAAGTCTTTTAGTATCCAGTAAAGTTTATTTTCATTTTCCTATTATTACCTTCATTAGTAACCCCTACCTCACTCTGAGATTTTCACAGCCAAGAATAGAGGCTTACTGTGGGGTTACTGTGGGGTTTGTGGTATTTTCACAACCAAGAATAGAGGCTTACTGTGGGGTTGTGTGGGCTTAGGGGTATTTGGAGTTAAGCTAAGCCCTGAACAACTTTGTTTAACAAAAATCATTTCTTTCTGAAATTTTAAGTCAGACTATTATTCTGCTTTCACCATATTCCAAATTCTATTTTCTGGTGCTCTTACATTAGATGAGCTGTGCGGTTTGATAGCTATTGCTGATACAGTGAAGCCTGAAGCAGAACTGGCTGTCCATATTCTGAAATCTATGGGCTTAGAAGTAGTTCTGATGACTGGAGACAACAGTAAAACAGCTAGATCTATTGCTTCTCAGGTAATGGGTTTACTTAGTAGTTGGGGTGGGAGTATGTGTTAACTTCTAAGTCTTCACATACATTTTCTTTCTTCCCTTCAGGTGCTAAAGAATTGGTACTACCTATTATTTTCATTATCCCTGAGTAGCCATACCTGGTTCCTTAAAAAAGAATTGACATACTGTCTGCGCAGGAAGGGCTTTGCACTTTTTTCTGAAACTGTTATAAGTAAAAAGCTATTTGCTTAATTCATGAGGTGCTTAGTGACATTGTACACAGTTTCTGTTGATGCTTCCTTTGAAATGTTGCTCGTAGTCTCTACCAGTGCTGCCAGCCTAAGCTAGGCTCTCATCCTCTCATGCCTAAAGTACAGCAGTAGCTCCATGCATGGCCCTCTCTAGTCCATCCTGGATACCACTGGTAGAACGAACCAGCTCTTCCGTGGCATTTTCCTGCTACTGATCCCCCACCTTTGCCTTCCCTCTAAAACTTTTCTCATGTTAGTCTTTTCTACTTTGGAATGCCTTCTCCCCTCTTCTATTGACTAATAGAAGTAATATATAAATACTGTCTTGTATAAAAAGATACAGAAGGATATAAAGTAAAAAGTTTGTCACCCTTTTCCCAAGCTTCCTGTCCAGCCCTCGCCCCTTACACTTTCTTATGTACTTATTGTTCATATACAGATGTATAGTTCTGGTATTTTCAACATAAACTGGATCATTTTTGTACAAATTGTTTAGCAGTTTACTTTCTTTCAGATAATAATATATATGCCTTGTCCATGTCCATGGAGCTTTGTCCATGTCTGAACATATAAAGTTACTTCATTCTTTCTACATCGTTGCATTGAATTCCATGGTGTGAATGTATCATAATTGGCTTAACCATTCCTCTAATAAAAAATAATAATTTATGTGCTTTTGAAAATTTTGTTGTTACAACTAAGGCAGTAATATACATCCTTGGGCATACATCTTTTATACATGTATAAGAATGTCCAAAATATAGCTAGGAATGGAATTCCTTAACCAAATGACATGCACACTTTGATAGATGCTGGTACATGCCCTCCAAAATGACAGTACACATTTACACACCCACCAACAGTATCTAAGAGAGCTCATTTCCCTGTAGTCTTACTATCCCTAGATATTACTAATATTTTAAAATCTGGACATCTGGTAGGTGGAAAATGCAGGCACCTCATCATATAAAATGATGAACCATCATTGTTATGTATATAAAATCACTATATAAAATAATAAATATTTTATATAAAATATAACAGTTATATTTTAGGCTTTGTTGTTTTTGTTATTTAGTTGCTCAGTCATGTCTGACTCTTTTTTACCCCATGGACTGTAGCCCATCAGGCTTCTCTGTCCATGAAATTTCCCAGACAAGACCAGGGGTCGAACCTGCATCTCCTGCATTGGCAGACAGATTCTTTACCACTGAACCACCAGGGAAGCCCTATATTTCATGTACTCAGTAATATTTCTTGAAATGAGTGGAGTTTGTTTTTCCTCATGTAGGTTGGCATTACTAAAGTGTTTGCTGAAGTTCTACCTTCCCACAAGGTTGCTAAGGTGAAGCAACTTCAAGAGGAGGGGAAACGGGTAGCAATGGTAGGAGATGGAATCAATGACTCCCCAGCTCTGGCGATGGCTAATGTTGGAATTGCTATTGGCACAGGCACAGATGTAGCCATTGAAGCAGCTGATGTGGTTTTAATAAGGGTAAGTCTGGTGGCCTGACCTTTCAGGAGTGTGAGACTGCTCTGCATGGTCAGAGATGATGTTGTATATTGAACACAATGACTCTGTCCTTCTAATTTCCATCCTCCTGGCCTTTGAGAAAGGGAGAATTCAGGATGGGAGTATGAGAAGTCTTAGTAATTACTTTCATACTTTCTCAATTCAGGGGAGCAAATGAGAATGACAAACTTCTAAATGAATTAAATTTAGGAATATACATAGAACACAATTATCTTCAGCAAGTACTTGCTGAAGTTATTTTAGTGGGGTTTAGTCCCTGTACCAGCATACAACTCTAAAAGTGTTTTCAGAACCCTGAGAAAAAAATTCTGAAAAACCTCTTCCAAGACTGACTCAAATTTTTAGCAGTATCTGAGATTTGAGTTAATTCACATATTTCCCTAAGATACACATCATCTTTGTCATACATGGTATCAAATACAAGTTATTAGTTAAGTTAGAATCTATTGCTAATATCATAAAAATTTCTGTTCTCAGAATGATCTTCTGGATGTAGTGGCAAGTATTGATTTATCAAGGAAGACAGTCAAGAGGATTCGGATAAATTTTGTCTTTGCTCTAATTTATAATCTGATTGGAATTCCTATAGCTGCTGGTATGTGATGGTTAACTTGTGTTGCTTTTTTCCTGAAGTCATTAGATGTCTACCATATTGGAAGTTTTAGTCTTCTTCTTACTGGTTTTGAGCCCAGTTTTGTATGTAGCCTGCTGGTATGGTGAGAGATAATATTAAAGTGAAAGTGAAAGTCACTCAGTCATGTCCAACTCTTTGCGACCCCATAGACTATACAGTCCATGGAATTCTCCAGGCCAGAATACTGGAGTGGGTAGCCTTTCCCTTCTCCAGGGGATCTTCCCAACCCAGGGATCAAACCCAAGTGTCCTGCATTGCAGGCGGATTCTTTACCAGCTGAGCCACAAGGGAAGCCCAAGAATACTGAAGTGGGTAGCCTATCCCTTCTCCAGTGGATCTTCCCCACCAAGGAATTAAACCAGGGTCTCCTGCATTGCAGGCAGATTCTTTACCAACTGAGCTATCAGGGAAAATCAGTAATTTAAATTTTCAGCATTTTCATTATGCCTTAAAATGTATTATCATTCAGACAGGTTTATTTTATTTTACCTTTTTTTCCCCTCCAACTTTGTATTTTGAAATTTTCAAACCTACAAAAATAAGGGAAAAAATGATATAATAAAATCTGTGTACCCTTCGCCTAAATTCACAGTTAATATATCTTGCCACATTGCTTCATCTCTTTCTCCATATGTACTTATTTACTTGGTCATTTATTTTTTTTTGCTGAAGAGAATAAATTTACCTTTAATCTCACTACCCAAATACAACTATTGTTGGTATTTTAGTTTGTACATATCTTTCTGATCTTTTTTACTCTGTATCAGTTTTTATCTTGTTTCATTGTTGTAATTATAACACATAGAGAATGTTCGTAATGTTTTAAGATACCAACAGTTTTTTAGGTTGGGGAGCCAGGGGTGTGTGTATGTGTGTGAGAGAGAGAGAGATTGAACAAAAGAATATGACCCCCCCCAAAAAAAGAATATGAACCTCCAAAAAGCAGGTTAGAGTTATTTAATAAGCATCTGATCATCCCTGTTACCTAGGGGCTTGGTAGGTGTTAACAATAACATGAGAAAAATAGTTATCAGACTTCCCTGGTGGTCCAGTGATTAAGAATCCTCCTGCCAATTCAGGAGACACGGGTTGAATCTTCCCTGGTCTGGGAAGATCCCAGATGCTGTGGAGCAACTAAGCCCATGAGCCATAACTACTGGAGCCCACGCTTCTCGACTACTGAAGCCATCACAGTGAGAAGCCTGCACACTGCAGTGAAGAGTAGCCCCTGCTTGTTGCAACTAGAGAAAGCCCATGTACAGCAATGAAGACCCAGCACAGCCAAAAATAAATAAAAATTAAATATTTTTTTTTAAAAAGAAAGAAAAATAGTTATCACATTTTGTTCTCTCTGGTTAGAGAGCCAAAGATGAACATGAAGAACATGAGAACAATTACAAAGCTGGTTATCAACAGGGAAACACAGATACAGAGAAGACACAGTAGAACAATCAAAGTCCAGGGAGATTAATTCATGGAGCAAATTATTTTTGAAAAATTATACAAGTAATATATGGTCACTGTAGAAAAAGTACAAAAATACAGATTAGCACATAAAAAAACTACAAGTGCAGTAAGTCTATCTCATCTCTATCATTTGAACAAATTTTAAAATGTCTGTCAAAACCAAGTGTAGATAAGTTTGTAGAATATGAACTCTAATACACTACTGGGGGGTTTGTGATCTGGTATAGCCACTTTGGAGAACAACTGAGAAGCATCTACCTAAAGTTGAAGGTGTGCCCATGTTATAATCCAGCTGTTTCACCTCTAGGTATGTACCCTAGGGAAGTTCTCAAACAGGGGGACATGTACAAGAATGTTCACAGCAACACTCTGTTAGTGAAAAATCAGCAACGACATAAATCTGTACCAACAGGAGGATAAATTGCTGATTAAATATTGAGGAAGGAAATGATTTGTATATATGTATTAGGAACACATTGGCAATGTGTTTAGTACTGTCTGCTCTAATTAATCCAAACTTATTTTCTAGGAGTTTTTATGCCCATTGGTTTGGTTTTGCAACCCTGGATGGGATCTGCTGCAATGGCTGCTTCATCTGTTTCAGTAGTACTTTCTTCACTCTTCCTTAAACTGTAAGTATAATGGCTTGCTCACGCTTCTCTTTTGTATTCCTTTTATCACCCACAGTCAGTCTTGCTAGGTTTTATTCTTGTATTGATTAATGATAAGCCCAAACTGTTTTTAATAATAAATATTAATTTTATGTAATTATCACCTTGTGTAGTCTATACAGAGCAACCACAAGCACTGCGGGGTGTAAAATCTAGTGCACTGGCTCTGAGAAGTAGGATTCTGATCATGTGACCTCACACAACTCCTTTTGAGCTAAATTCGTAGCAGGGGCCACCTTTATACATTTCATACTATCCAAATCTCTTTTCATTTTTGAATGTAACAAGCACCTGGTTCACATTTGATTATTTCAAACTAGTATACTTTTGCATCTTTCCAGTTACAGGAAACCAACTTATGAGAATTATGAACTACATGCCCGAAACCAAATGGGACAGAAAAGTCCTTCAGAAATAAGTGTTCATGTTGGAATAGATGATACCTCAAGAAATTCTCCTAAACTGGGTTTGCTGGACCGAATTGTTAATTACAGCAGAGCCTCCATAAATTCACTACTGTCTGATAAACGATCACTAAACAGCGTTGGTACCAGTGAACCTGACAAGCACTCACTCCTGGTCGGAGACTGCAGGGAAGATGACGACAGTGCGTTGTAACAGACCACAGAGAATGCTGCTAGATGATGTTGTCCTGCACTGACACAGTATTCATGATCACCTTAGCTTTTTAAAATATTGCAAGGCTTTATGTTGGTCTCATGCTCTCATTTTAGGGAACCTATTTGAATTGCATTTGTCTGATGGCAAAAATATCTTTTTCAGGGCATCAGCTCAGAACCTAGCTTTATTGAAAATGAAATTCCAGTATTTTTTGTTTTCACTAGCAACAGATAAGGTAGAGCAGTGAGGTTTACAAGTCCTACAGCTGAAGATGCTGAATTGCTGCTGAAGTCATAAATAATTTTTTATTTGACTAAAAGTTCAAGAAAAGATAATTAAACATTGTAAAATTTGAGTGCATAATCTTGAGATTCTTGAGCCCTTCTCCCTGCCTGCCAGATTGGGGAGCAGTGGCTTTCAAAGCACTGTATAAAACATCTAGTTTTTGAAGAAAAACAGTAGAAATTGTTTAAAAATAGACGTGCCTTATTTATTACAGGCTTTCTTCCCCTCTTATTCTCCCTGCATCTTGGTCTTTGTGGTTGCTTTCTTAGATGCCCCAGTGTGTTTACTTTTGTTATGTTCTTTCAAGTGAGCTAGTGTAGATAGCTTCTCATTGACAAAAGTAACTGACAACTTTTCCAGTACCTTCTTTGTTTCTTTGTCTTGTAGCTCAAAGACCTTAAGGGCCTATATAGTTCCCTGCTTCCCATCTTTCCACTATTAAAAAAAATAGATCAGATTCTTCCTTCAGTGACTCCTTAGCTCTGTGTAATCTTTCAGTTCATTCCTGCTGAGTTCAGCTATAAGTTCTTAGTATTGTCTGTCAGCCTTGGTTCAGAAACTTAAGATTTTGTGCCACTTCTACAATTGATTTTTTTCCCAAAGATTGACACTACCATCTTTAACATATACTGGTCATAAAGTTACCTTGTTGTTATTCTTGCTGTTCTTCAGTCACTCAGTCACATCTAACTCTATGCCACCCCATGGATTGCAGCATGCCAGATTTCACTGTCCTTCACCATCTCCCAGAGCTTGCTCAAACTCATGTCTATTAAGTCGGTGATGTCATCCAACCATCTCATCCTCTGTCGTCCTCTTCTCTTCCTGCCATGAATCTTTCCCAGCATCAGGGTCTTTTCCAGTGAGTCATTTCTTTGCATCAGATGGCCAAAGTATTGGAGCTTCAGCTTCAGCATCCATCCTTCCAATGAATATTCAGGACTGATTTCCTTTAGGATTGACTGGTTTGATCTTGCAGTCCAAGGGACTCTCAAGAGTCTTCTCAAACACCACAGTTCAAAAGCATCAATTCTTCGGTGCTTAGCCTTGTTTATGTCCAACTCTCACATCCATACGTGACTACTGGAAAAACCACAGCTTTGACTATATGGACCTTTGTTGGCAAAGTCATATCTCTGCTTTTTAATATGCTGTCTAGGTTGGTCATAGCTTTTCTTCTAAGGAACAAGCTATGGTCACAGTCTGTGACTGGAACCCAAAAAAATAAAGTCTGTCACTCTTTCCATGTATTCCCCATCTATTTGCCCTGAAGTGATAGGACTAGATGCCATGATACTCATTTTTTGAACATTGAGTTTTTTTTTTTTTTAGAAACAGTTTATTTTCCATCAACCAAATTTCCATTTTGGTGGAAGTTTGTGGAAGTTCTACAAGTGTCTGGAAGAACAGCTTACTACCACTCAGTGGTGGTTCCTACCCATTCCGTGGCCTGGGTGGTGGGGGCTGCAGACCAGTCTTCAGTGGAAGGCTGAGCACTCCGTTGAGTTTTAAGTCAGCTTTTTCACTGTCCACATCTAGAGGCTCTTTAGTTCCTAATCACTTTCTACCATAAGTGTGGTGTCATCTGCATATCTGAGGTTGTTGATATTTCTCCTGTCAGTCTTGATTCCAGTTGTGCTTCATCCAGCCTGGCATTTTGCATGATGTACTCTGCATATAAGTTAAACAAGCAGGGTGACAATATATAGCCTTGATATACTCCTTTCCCAACTTGGAACCAGTCTATTGTTCCTTGTCTGGTTCTAACTGTTGCTTCTTGACCTGCATACAGGTTTCACAGGAGGCAGGTGAGGTGGTCTGGTACTCCCATTTCTTTAAGAATTTTCCACAGTTTGTTGTGATCACAAAGTCAAAGGCTTTAGTGTAGTCAATGAAGCAAAAGTAGATGTTTTTCTAGAATTCCCTTGCTTTTTCTTTGATCCAATGGATATTGGCAATTTGATCTCTGAGTTCCTCTGCCTGTTCTAAATCCAGCTTGAACATCTGGAAGTTCTTGGTCCACATACTGTTGAAGCCTGGTGTGGAGAATTTTGAGCATTACTTTGCTAGCATGTGAAATGAGTGCAGTTGTGTGGTAGGTTGAACATTCTTTGGCATTACCCTTCTTTGGGATTGGAATGAAAGCCTGGATTCACTAAATCTGTCCTTTTTGGAAAGAATACAAGACATTAGCTGATATTTATAATTTAATAGATTTTAATTGTCTTATTGTTTTAGATAATCTCTCAAAATGACTTTAAAATAATGCCATTACACTAAGCTGCTTTTTCCAAAAACTATAGTAAATTGTAATACAAATTGTAATACAGAAATAAGAATTTCCCTAGATTGTGATACGTTTTAGCCAAATCTATATTTGTCTGTAGTTTAAAATATTTGCACTTGCTAGTTAGTGTGATTGGCAGATTTATAGGCTTCTCATTGGCATATAAATTTAGAAATTGCCCTGTGAGTGCCTGGGAGTTAATACATTGGTCAGAGGTATGGTACTTGTATGACTATTTAAACTAATTTGTTATCTGCAAGGTGGATTTCAGATGCAGAATATGTAAGTGAAAAAAACTCGTAAGTTCCTAAAATCTATTCCCATTGTCACATGTAAAGCTACTAACTCAATGCCTAGCACATAAGATTTATACTCAGTAAATATTAATTATTATATTAAAAATTGTTTTTACAGAGCAGAGTCAAATCATGTGGGAGTAGGGGATGGGTTTCTTCTTCCCCAACTTCCTTTTTCTCTTGTTCTTTCATACAGACTCAAAAAGTTTACAACATAATTCTATATTGACTTATTTTTTTTTACATTGACTTTTAAGATTTGGAAAAGATCTCATTTTTATCTCATCTATCTTGAAAAGAGAACTAAAATGTGATGAAGGTGCTTTTAATCTAGAAAAGCAAACCAATTTTAATGAAATATGAATGAATTTGTATGTCTAGGCTCTTTTTAGACCAATGCCTATGCCATCTTCCATGCTTTCAATTTGAATTTTAATACTTGTTTCTTATTTCAATTCCAGTGGTCCATCATACCATAACTTGTTTCTTCTAGAAGAAATAGCTAATACAAAAAAATGTATAATAGAGACTTTTGAAAAAAGAGACAGCTTTCCCCTCATTCTCATTCCTATCTCCCTGAAGCACTTGAACATAGCCAGTTACTACGTTTATTTCATGTGTGTGTTAGAGTTGTCCATTTGGCCCCACATGCCAAGAGATGCACGTCATAGGTCAATGAGAAGAGAGCCTATATAATCTGAGAAAAATCAAGAATATAATTTAGCCTTTTGTACAGGAATAGAAAACATGCCATTTCGAAAGAATCCTGCTTTAAATATCTGTCACTATCTTTGAATTCTCTTCCGCAAGTCTCTTGCAATTCTGAGCTCCCATTAGCTTCATAGAGCATATGTAGTCACCAAACAGAGAGGTGATATATGGAGGGGATCAAAAACCCTGCTTTTAGTTAGCAACTAGCTTTAGGTAATTATTTACTAATGAGAACAAACTTTATAAATGTGTGCATATGCGTCTGTGTTTACTCGTATCATACATGTATACACATGTTACCATATAGAAGGAAATGGATTTATATTTGAATTTGATATTAGAATATTTGAAGTTCGTTTTTTGTTGTTCCTTCGTCACTCTTCTGTATTCATTCAGCAACCATGCCCTCAGTCTGATGATAACAAGGATGTTTTCATATTCAGTGCTGATTCAGACTCAACTAAGGGGCATCTTTTATCTTAAATACCCAAAGATGCCTTTTAAATTTCAAAGGTTAAAGCATAACTATTTAGTGTCATAGTCTAAAGAAGTATGGTTGTCAGTTGTGACAATAGAAGTGTTATTTTTCCTAGTTTAGTATCAACATTTTAGAGTATTAGATTTGATGCCTTGTGAACAAATAATTTTATACTTTGCTTTAACTTTTTAAAAGTTATTCTATTGGATGTATTCCTTGTTAAGAATACTTAAAATTGCATTGTAGACAAAATGTTTCCAAAAATTTAAATGTCCATATCTTTTATATACACAGCTTAAAAATCAAAAATGTGTGCTCTTAGAGAATTTATTCTATTACTTGTGAATCTTGCTTTAAAATTATTTTCCTTAATATTTATTTTACTCTATTTTGTTATTTCCTTTGGGTGAGGCATCTGGTTACTGGTTGTTTTAATAAGAATAAAAACATTTCTGGACTCACTCCTTTTAGATTTTTTTGTTTATTTTCTATATTTTAAAAATACTGTTTTACCAAATATAAAATATTTAGATTCATGCCAAATTATTAGCTATTTTTACACTAACTTTCTGTAGTCTTTCTGAAAGTTTATCTGGTATGGGTAACCAGATAAAATACAAAAGCATGAATTCTTGTTCTTCAGTGAAAAGAGCTTCTGTAATGGCATTGATAATAAATGCCTTTTATAGCCAAAACCAGGCGTCTCAATCTTATGCTTTTAAAGAAATGTTTAATTAACCATTGTTGGTTAATACCCAAAACATCAGTGGACAATGTTGTGCAATAATCATCTTCTGTAGTCAAGATATTCAGTGGTTTGTTTTTCCATAAGCATGCAATTGATCATATTTCTGCCAAGGATGTGCCTTCAACTTTACAATTATAGTATTCTAAAAAAAAAGAATTTTTTTGTCAGTGTCTGTTTTGTTATATCATCCAACTCCTCTACCAGAAGTTCCAAACTACCTTGTGGTTTTAGGTGTCTTTTTTTTTTTTTTTAATCAACAATGGGGCAGGATTGGAGGCAGTACCACACATTCACTAAGAGTGAGAGGGAAGAAATCTGTTTCCCTTCAGACTTCACTCCTCTTGCTGTATCTTTTAGTGAGGATAAGAAACAAAGGAATATAATTGTCCTCTTTTCCTTCATAGCCTGTAATACTTTCTTTATAGATTGTCTAACCTAAATGAGCTAAATGGAGACAAGAGCTTTTCTAGCAACTGGGAAGTCCTATACAACAGTGTGTATGAGGATCCCGCTGAAAATATATTCCCATACCTAAACACTTATTCAAGTTAAGAAGGGTTTTAAACTTATTTGTAAGGAAAAACTAAGTTTTATTTCCCTCTCAAATCCTTGGGATTATTCAGGGTATGAAAATAAGATTAAAAATGAAAATAGAAGAAAAAAATCACTGAGGTATCTGCTTGGCTGGCCAGCCCTCTTTCTTACTGGAGTCTTGACTGACCTCTGAGAAAGACGTGCAGTCAGGTTTCAAAACCTTCCAGACAAAACCAAAGCAAAACAAAGAAGCCAGAAACCTTCTGTTGGGGGAGGCTTTAAAGGCCCTGCTAAAATTCAAATAGAGATGAGAGAGATTGGGCTGCTGCTTTCACAAATTTGACTAGAGCCAGTGAGCCCTAGTCAAATTTGTGAATTGCTTAATGCTTCCTTTTCATAGATGTGACCACTAGTTGTGGAAATGAGTGATGAGTAAGGTGTGAAAGGCAAGGTTCTTGAGGACAAGGTTTAAATGAAATTGCTAGTATAAATAGGATCTCATGCAATTTAAATCTGAAAACTTCTATGCAGGCAGTTCTCTGAAAAAGTTTGAAATAGTCTTTGGCATATTGTATCTATTGCCCTTGAATGGCCCCCAGCTTTTCATTGTCAAAGCCCTTCCCCCAGCCCCCAGGCCTGTCTGTAAACTGAAGTGCTGCCATTACTTGAGCATTATTTGCTTCTCCCTCACCCAATCAAAATTTCAGTTTCTTCATTGCAGTTATTAGCATCACATAATAAAAAACTGAGATGAATTCATTCTAAAGTACTAATGACCTTTAGATCTAGCCAGAAGTATTAGCAATTACTTGAAAAGATTATTTTAAATCCAAATAACTTTATAAGTATTGAAATGAAAAACAACAGGCCATGTAGAAGAGGTCATATTGTAGAACACAGAATCAGTTCTAAGCTCTTCTTCCTTCTTGTAGCTTTTTACCTTTCACTTTGCATCCACTGTTTCTTTTCTTTAATATTTATGTATTTATGGCTGCACTGGGTCTTTGTTGCTGCATGCGGGCTTTCTCCAGTTGTGGCAAGTGGGACCTACTCTCTAATTACAGTGCACATGCTTCTCATTGTGGTGGCTTTTGTTGCAGAGCATGGGCTCTAGGGCATGTGGGCTCAGTAGTTGCAGCACCAGGCTTAATTGCCCCATGGAATGTGGGATCTTCCAGGATCAGGGACCAAACCCGTGTTCCCCTGCATTAGCAGGTGGATTCTTACCCACTGCACAACCAGGGAAGTCCCATCCACCATTTCTTTAAAAGCACCACATCTCCATAGTGATAGAAAGAGCATTGATTTTGGAGTCCACCAGACCTATTTGCAATATTCCAGTTCTGTTGTATACCAGCTGGGTGACTGTATTATTTAATAGTTTCCTATTGCTGGTATAACAGATTATAATAAATTTTGTATCTTTAATTTTTATTTTATATGATAGTTGGTTTGCAATATTGTGTTAGTTTCAGGTGTATAGTACAGTGATTCAGTTATACATATATCCATTCTTTTTCAGATTATTTCCCACTATAAGTTATTATAAAATATTGAGTAGGTCCTTGTTGATTATCTATTTTATATGTAGTAATGTATATATGTTAATCCCATATTCCTAATTTATCCCTCCCCTGCCCTTTTGTCTTTGGTAGCTGTAAATTTTTTTTCTATGTCTGTGGGTCTATTTCTATTCTGTAAATAAGTTCATTTGTATTTTTTAATTAATTAATGTATTTTAATTGGAGGCTAATTACTTTATAATATTGCAGTGGTTTTGCCATTCATTGACATGAATCAGCCATGGGTGTACATGTGTCCCCTATCCAGAATCCCCCTCCCACCTCCATCCCCATCCCATCTCTCAGGGTCATCCCAGTGCACCAGCCCCGAGCACCCTGTCTCATCGAACCTGGACTAGTGATCTATTTCACACATGATAATATACATGTTTCAATGCTATCTCTCAAATCATCCCACCCTTGCCTTCTCCCACAGAGTCCAAAAGTCTGTTCTTTACATCTGTGTCTCTTTTGCTGTCTCGCATATAGAGACATCTATATGTCTCTCATCGTTACCATCTTTTTTAAATACCATATGTATGCATTAATATACTGTATTGGTTTTTTTCTTTCTGACTTACTTCACTCTGTATAATAGGCTCCAGTTTCATCCACCTTGTTAGAACTGATTCAAATGCATTCTTTTTAATAGCTGAGTACTATTCCATTGTGTATATGTACCACAGCTATTTTATCCATTCTCATTTGTATTTTTTAAAGCTTTCACATATAAGTGATATCATATGATATTTGTCTTTGTTTACTTCACTTAATATGATAATCTCTAGTTGCATCCATGTTGCTGCAAATGGTAATTTCATTCTTTTTTTCTTTTTATGGCTGAATAGTATTCCATTGTATATATGTACCACATCTCCTAAGTATAAAGGAGATATATTATGTCACACAGCAAGAAGTCCTGAGAGGGGCAGTTCCAAAGTTCATTACCACTGACATAATCAAAGACAAGATGGCTATAGCAGCTCCTGGAATCACAGCTTCACTTAATAACATCCAAAAACCTTGTGTCCCAGGTTTTTAAAAACTTCTTATTTAAAAAAAAATTAGGACTTCCCTGGTGGTCCAGTGATTAAGAATCTACCTTCCAATGCAGGGGATGCAGGTTCAATCCCTGATCAGGGAATTAAGATCCCACATGCCATGGGGCAACTAAGCCTGTGAGGCACAACTAGAGAGAGAAGCCTACACCCTGCAAGGAAGAGCCTGTGGGTCATAGCTAAGACCTGATGCAGCCAAATTAATTATTTTTTTTTACTTTGAACATACAATAAAATTGGTTCTTTCTTTTGGTATACAGTTCTGTAAGCTATAGTACATGTAAACACCACAGTAGTCAGTATACAGAAGAGTTCTACTACCCACCAAAACTCAACTCATGTTATCCCTTTGCCACATTTTCCCTTCATTCCTAACTTCTGGCAACCACTGATCTACCTTTTTGTCCTTATAATTTTGACTTTTCAAGAATGCCATATAAATGGAACCATACATTGTGTAACATTTTGAGATTGACTTTCACTCAGCATAATAACTTTGAGGTCCATTAAATTTAATGTGTATATTAATGACTTTATTTATTTTTTTTTTTTTTTGCTCTAGTGGTAGTACTACATTGCATGGACTTAGCATTGTTTTCTTATTCCTTTCTCCATTGAAGGGTATTTGGGTTGTTCTAGTTTTTGGCAGTTGTGAATAAGACACTCATGAACATTTGGGTTTAGGTATTTGCATGAACTTGGGTTTGCATGGACTTAAGTTTCATTTCTCTAGCAATGTGGTTCTCAAATGGGGGCTATTTTGCAATCCCAAGGGATATCTGACAATATATGTTTGGAGACATTTTGGAGACAAAATGGAGACATTTTGTTTGTCTCATCTTGGTGGAAGGGGGTACTACTTGCATCACTGGAAAGCACAAATCAGGGATGCTGCTAAACATCCTCCAAAGGATAGAACAACCTGCTTCCCACCACCCAATCAAGAATTAGCTGGCCTGATATGTCAATAGTGCCAGGGTTGAGAAATCCTGGTCTAGGGTAAATGCTCAGGAGTTTGTTTGCTGGGTCATATGATGAGTGTCTGTTTGTAAGAAATAACCAAACTCCTCTAGACTGGTTGTGCCATCTTACATTCCTGCCAGTATTATAGGAGAGTTCCAGCTATTCTTGCATTCATGGATCACAGCCTTGTGGCAAAGGGGCTTGTATAACTCAATGACGCTATGAGCCATGTCGTACAGGGCCATCCAAGACAAATGGGTCATAGTGAAGAGTTCCTACAAAATGTGGTCCACTGGAGAAGGAAAGGGCAACCCACTCCAGTATTCTTGCTCTGAGAACCCCATAAATAGTATGAAAACACAAAAATATATGACACCAGAATATGAGCCCCACAAGTAGGAAGGGGTCCAATATGCTACTGGTGAAGAAGGGAGGGCAATTACTAATAGCTCCAGAAAGAATGAAGTGGCTGGGCCAAAGTGGAAATGACGCTCTGCTGAGGATATGTCTGTGGTCAAAGTAAAGTTTGATGCTGTAAAGAACAATATTGCATAGGAACCTGCCAAGGATATTGCATAGGAATAGTTAGATCCATGTATCAACCCAGTTCACCAGCAGAAAGTATAGGGATTAAGAGAAGCCACATGGTCCTGGGTAAACAGTGATACCATCACAGCTCTGTTCCTTACTGGCTAGGTGACCTTGGACTACTTATTTTTCTGTGTCTGTTTCCTTATCTAAAAACTGGAATAATGATATTTACTTCATAGAGTTACTTGTTACCCGAGTAAATACATGTAAAATACTAATTACACCTGGCACATGATAAATTATTTCTATTTATTTATTATTTATTGGCTGCATTGAGTCTTAGCTGAGGCACATGGGATCTTTCCTTGTGGCACAGAGGCTTCTCCCTAGTTGTGGTGCACAGGTTTAGTTGCCCCAAGGCATGTGGGATCTTATGTCCCTGACCAGGGATCAAACCCACGTCCCCTGCATTGGAAGGCGTATTCTTAACCACTGGACCACGAGGGAAGTTGCCATTACCTATTTTTATTCGAAAACAAAAGAGGATACATAGAATAGGTGAGAGTTTTGTAAAAGCCAAAAAGGGGTCCTTTCCTCCCAAAAAAGGCATTGCTACAAACCTCAGGGATCTTGCTAGGGAATGTCTCCTGACTCACAAAAAAAATATGTTGTCCAGGGGTTAACCCCCCTCCCCATTATGATGTTTTTGCAAAACATACTATTCTGCTTTTATCTCTTTTTTTCTGAGAAACACCTCTACTGAAACCTTGTAGTTTCAGTACTTAAAAGTGAGAAGGACTGGGCTCTCAAAGGAAGGTTTCTCAAAGGAGTGTGACACACGTGGTAGAAAATCTTGGCCCCAGATACTCTAGAGGTGTATGAAGGAGAGAGTACTAAGGTTAAAACTACTAAGACCTGGCTAGAAGTTTCTCAGTTCTGCCAAGAATTGGCCCTGTAAATGGGTTTTTGTGATGTTTCTTCCTCCCACCCTTTAGTAATGGTTTCAAGTTAGTTCTTGATCATGTTGTAGGTTCAGAATTCAGTCTCTTTACAGGCTGCCGGGGTCCAGCCCCAGCAGGATCCAGGGGTACCCTCAGGATGACGGCCTAGGTGATAAGGATAGCAAAGCGGAGAGATCAGAGGCTTCATCTTCCTTGATTAATACAGAAAGCCAATAAAGCGCCTGTGTTCCAAGGAGTCATCCTGAAAGAAGAACAGAGAGAGAAAAGGAGAGAAAAGGGAAAAAAAGAACAACAAGGGGAGACCAGGCTTCGGTGAGCGAGGCCCATAACTTTATTTTCAAAAGGAACTTTTATACCTTGACTTGTACATAGAGGGAAATGAAAGATGCAAAGTCATAGAGTCAGCCCAAACGTTACATCCGTTTTGTCTTTACCAAAACCAGGATTTTTTCTGCATGCCTTTCTCATAAACAATGTTGTGTACATTACCTTCTGGCCTTGGAGGCCTGTGGACATTTTATGACCCTTTTTTGATAAAGGCTGATCAGCCAGAAAACTTGTTTTCCCTTAAAGTGTTTCTTCTTTATTTCTCCCAGCCTCAGAATGTACTGAACAGAGTTACATTCTCATGGAGCAAAGGTCCAGTGGGTCACAACAAAGAAAGAACCAATTAGCTCAAAGGTCTGATGTGGTTAATTCCAAGGCTGCTACTTGTTTTTCCTACATTCCAACTATGTTAACCAATGAAATCCCAGGTACACAATGGATAAGGGATATGGGAACTTGGCAGCAAGCATTGGCCCAATAATGAAGCCCTTTACCAGTACTATCTATTCTAATAATTTTTCATCCCTTAAAGGACTCTATGCTCATTAGGACTTTTGGAATGTTTTGGCTTCCTGTGCCTTACAAGGCTGGGGAGTTGTGAACAATCATGTGTGTTAATTGCAAGAGTATGGATAAACCTGTCAGGCAAGCTAGAATGCCAACAGAGGGGTTAAAATAGAAATATTCCTTTCATGCCCAGGAGACTTATTAGTTAAAGCCCTAAGTTGACTTTTTTCAGAGAAAGGTGCTCAGGGATAGCCCCCTGTTAATGTCAGAAGAGTTGGTGAAAGGCATAATATAATAAACAGTAGACAGATTGTGGTTTTGGGGTAGATGCTCGAGCAGATTCAGGGGGTCCCTTGAGGCCTGATCCGCCTTTGCCTGTCAGGTCTCTTCCGCATGACCTTTGTCATGGGTGGGATCTCCCCTGGTGGCTCCCGGCAACAGGCTTCTCTTGGGCATCATTAGGAGAAAGTAACAAATTCTGCACTTCAAACCAAAGAAAATATAAGACAACACAGGCAATACTGTCAAACTGGCAGCCAAGTTTGTGGTAGAAAGGAGTCACAGGGGAAGGAAGCAGGATGAGACAGCCTGACCACAATGCTCAGACACAGCTGAGATCCGGATGAAGATGAAGCACACCCAATCCATATGTGCAATTCTAGACATTTTGGTTAGAATTTCTCTCAACGCAGGGCTTGAACCAGCAGAGTAACCCCAAGAGCTCCAAGGGAGGAAGAAATCTGGAGAAACTTGTTGGGGGCAGAAGGTGAAATCTTCTCACTAAAAATGTTTGTTTCATAACACATGTCAAGCAGGATTTGAAACTCCCTTAGTTCCTGGAAAAAAAAAAAAGATGAGATCCAAAGAGGAAGAAAATGCTTTTAGCTTGGTCACATGTCCTAAGACCTCAGCAATCATCTTGAGGTTTTGAAGATTCCCAAGAGAAAAGTTTCTCATTTTAGAGAAAGTCTGATTACAGAAACATGAGCAGTGGGAATATGTACCAAGAGCTTCTCACAGGTATTTTGTTTTCCTTGACCCTTGGTTGCATCTCAGCAATATACAGGGAATTATGGGAAGAAATCCTCCCAGAATGGTAGCAAGAGATAGATAGCAGTATTAGAGACTGGAGGATCAAGAAAATAATGTTTTTTCAAAGTAATTTGTTCACAAATTCCACTATAGACAGTGGCATTACATGGAGGCGGCATAGCATTTCTTTTCATATCACTCAACAAGCCTTATTTCCTACTGCTTATTTCCTACCTTTCCACCTGTACCCGATGACCTGAGAAACTCTAAGAATTTGGGACCTGAAGAGATATCTGCACCTCCATGTTCACTGCAGTACTATTCACAATAGCAAAGATCTGGAAATAAATGTCCAACAGCGGATGAATGGATAAAGAAAATGTGGTATGTATATGCAGGGAATAAAATTCATCCATAAAAAATAGGGAAATCTTGCCACTTGCAACAATATGGATACACTTTGAGAGCACTATGCTAAGTGAAATAAGTCAGAGAAAGACAAATACTATATAAGCTCGCTCTTATGTGGAATCTAAAACACCAAATTCATAGAAACAGAGACCAGATTTGTGGTTGCCAGAGGCAGGAGGTGAGGGTAGGGCAATTGGGTGAAGGTGTTCAAAAGGTACAAGCTTCCGGTTATAAGATAAATAAGTTCTGAGGATCTAATGTACAGCATGATGACTGTAACTAAAAGTACCATTTTGTATATTTGAAAATTGCTAAAAACAGTAGGTCTTAACAGTTCTCTTCACAAGGAAAAAATTTTTTGTAACTATGTGAGGTGATGGATTTTAGCTAAACTTATTGTGATAATCATTTTTCAACATATACAAATATCACATCATTGTGTTGTATACCTTACACAATTTTATGTGTCAATTATATAACAATATAACAATAAAACTGGAATAAAAGAATTTGGGATCCCCAAGTACATCCTAAATTAGGTGCTGCTGTAACTACTGGGCAGAATATACTTTCTAACTTTTCACAGTCCTTTAAAAATGCACTTGTTAGTCTAATAAACTCACTAAGATTACATATGCAAGTTTAGAGCTAATTTTGATTTTGACTACCACAGTGATTCTTGACTGGGTTTCACAACACCTCAGAAGTATCAAGAGTAAGCATTTAAAAGAAAAGAATAGAATCCTAGATAGCATTCTGGGCCCATGTCACCCTCAGTCCCTTCAGCAGTACTTGGAGAGCAGGTGTCAAGATCTGTTTGCACCACCTGTGCTGGGGTGGTAAGAGCACTGGAGTGGAGGTCAAGAGGACTGGATTTGTTATGTATTGAAGTATAGCTGATTTACAATGTTGTATTAGTTTCTGGTGTACAGCAAAGTGATTCAGTTATACATATACATATTCTTTTCCATTGTAGGTTATTACAAGATGTTGAATATAGTTCCCTGTGCTATACAGTGGAACCTTGTTGTTTATCTATCCTATATATAGTAGTTTGTATCTACTAATTCCAAACTCCTAATTTATCCTTCCCCATCTCTGCTTCAATCACCCTAATTTTGTTTTATATGTCTAAGAGACTGTTTCTATTTTGTAAGTAACTTCATCTGTATCATTTTTTAGATCACACATTTAAGTAATATCATGATATTCATCTTTCTTGAACTTACTTCACTCAGTATAATAATCTCTATGTCCATCCATGTTATTGCAAATGGCACAGCTTCATTCTTGTTTATGTCTCAGCAATATTCCATTGTCTATATGTACCACATCTTCTTTATCCTTTCCTCTGTTGATGGACATCTAAGTTGTTTTCATGTCCTGGCTATTGTAAAGAGTGCTGCAATGAACTCTGGCGTGCATGTATCTTTTTTTTTTTTCTTTCATTTTTTGAAAAATTTTATTTTATTTTTAAACTTTACAATATTGTATTAGTTTTGCCAAATATCAAAATGAATCCACCACAGGTATACCTGTGTTCCCCATCCTGAACCCTCCTCCCTCCTCCCTCCCCATACCCTCCCTCTGGGTCGTCCCAGTGCACCAGCCCCAAGCATCCAGTATTGTGCATTGAACCTGGACTGGCGACTCGTTTCATATATGATATTATACATGTTTCAATGCTATTCTCCCAAATCTCCCCACCCTCTCCCTCTCCCACAGAGTCCATAAGACTGATCTATACATCAGTGTCTCTTTTACTGTCTCGTACACAGGGTTATTGTTACCATCTTTCTAAATTCCATATATATGCGTTAGTATACTGTATTGGTGTTTTTCTTTCTGGCTTACTTCACTCTGTATAATATGTTCCAGTTTCATCCATCTCATTAGAACTGATTAAAATGTATTCTTTTTAGTGGCTGAGTAATACTCCATTGTGTATAGGTACCATAGCTTTCTTATCCATTCATCTGCTGATGGGCATCTAGGTTGCTTCCATGTCCTGGCTATGGCTTTCTCTGGGTATATTCCTGGGAGTGGGATTGGTGGGTCATATGATAGCTCTATTTTTAGTTTTTTTCTAAGGAAATGCCATACTGTTTTCCACAGTGGCTATACCAATTTACATTCCCACCAACAGTGTAGGAGGGTTCCCTTTCTCTGCACCAAGAGGCCTGGATTTGAGTCTCAACCCCATGAAATCAGTTACTAGCTGAGTGCAAAGTCATGCTACTTGTCTTGGTCTCCTTTCCTTTCCTGTAAAATTTCGCAGGGAAATATGTGACAGAACTGTAAATTGGAAAGAGCTAATTCCAGACTGTCTTTTTCTGGGTGTCAGGCCCATAGACTCCTCAAAGTAGAGCATGAAGTATGGATCATCTCTGCTCTCATCTCCCCTATCCTCAGCTGAGTTTTCAAGTCATAATGCTGTCAAGAAACTTTCAAGAATTGAAATAAAAGCATCCACTCTTTCCAATTTCACAGAGAAAGCATAGAATATTAAAAAAAATAATAGTAATAACAAGATATAAACAGTTTAATTTGTGGCAGACTTTCAGCCAATACTGTTAGAATGCCTGTTTGCAGATGAGTTCAGTTCAGTCGCTCAGTTGTGTCCAACTCTTTGCGGCCCCATGAGCCTCAGCACGCCAGGCCTCCCTGTCCATCACCAACTCCCGGAGTCTACCCAAACTTATGTCCATTGAGTCGGTGATACCATCCAACCATCTCATCCTCTGTCATCCCCTTCTCCTCCTGCCCTCAATCTTTCCCAGCATCAGGGTCTTTTCAAATAAGTCAGCTCTTCGCATCAGGTGGCCAAAGTATTGGAGTTTCGGCTTCAAAATCAGTCCTACCAATGAACACGCAGGACTGATCTCCTTTAGGATGGACTGGTTGGATCTCCTTGCAGTCCAAGGGACTCTCAAGAGTCTTCTCCAACACCACAGTTCAAAAACATAAATTCTTCAGTGCTCAGCTTTCTTTCTAGTCCAACACTCACATCCATACATGACTACTGGGAAAACCATAGCCTTGATTAGACAGACCTTTGTTGACAAAGTAATGTCTCTGCTTTTTAATATGCTGTCTAGGTTGGTCATAACTTTCCTTCCAAGGAATAGATGAAAGAGTGTCATACTCTCAGGTTCTGTGTGAGTCATGAAACTGTGTTTTCTAAAAACTTTCACTAGGACCTTACCCACATTTTAGAGGGAAAATTCCTTTGGTCCTTTCCTCTTTCTACAAGTTTAAGAATGTCTCTGAAGTGATGGCTTATGGTGAGTGGTGTCAGATTTGTGATCTCTGAAGAAGAGAATTTTGATTCAGAACCAGAGAGTCAGCTTCAGGCACTCAGAGCTTCATGTGGGAAGTTTTATTACAGTGAAAAAGGGATAGAAAAAGCTTCTGGCATAGACATCAGAAGGGGGCAGAGAGTGTCCCACTCACTAGTTTGTGTAGGGCTTTATATATTTTGGGGCTTCCCTGGCGACTCAGATGGTAAACTGTCTGTCTGCAATGCAGGAGACCTGGGTTTGATCCCTGGGTTGGGAAGATCCCCTGCAGAAGGAAATGGCAGCCCACTCCAGTACTCTTGCCTGGAAAATCCCATGAACGGAGGAGTCTGGTAGGCTACAGTCCACGGGGTCTCAAAGAGTTGGACATGACTGAGCAACTTCAATTTCACTTTATATACTTTTTCAATTGGTTACTAACAATGGAAAGGTCTTACTAGACCCACTCACACAACATACATCTTAAGATAACAGGATAGTCAGAAGGTTCTTGTTAAGGAGAAACATGTCCTAGATCACGATATATTGTTGTTATATAATCATTAGCATAGAGCTTAGGAAAAACATACCCTTGAGCAAGATATGCACCTGAACGGCGGCCACGTGGCACGGGAGCGACTTCGAGGAGATACCCCACGTCCAAGGGCAAAGAAGTCTTGTGTGCAATAGGACCCAGAGACCCCACAGAGACTGAGAACTTATTTGAGTGTCTCCTTTGGAGATAAGGGTCAGTAGTGGACTTCTGCAGGGGCAGGGGCTCTGGGTGCAGCAGACTTGGGTATGGCATAAGCCCTCTTGGAGGAGGTCACCATTAACCCCACCATAGAGCTGCAAGAACTTACAAAGGACTGGGAAATAGACTGTTGAAGGGCACAAACAGAACCTTGTGTGCACCAGGACCCAGGAGAAAGGAGCAGTAACCCCACAAGAGATTGACCTAGACTTGCCCAGGAGTGTCAAGGACTATCCAGTGGAGGCGGGGGTCGGCGGTGGCCTGTTGCAGGGTTGGGGGCACTGAGTATAGCAGTACATGCAGGGGACATTTTGAAGGAGGTGGCCATTATCTTCATTACCTCCACCATAGTTTGAAGGAAGTCACTTAGTCGTGTCCGACTCTTTGTGACCCCCATGGACTGTAGCCCACCAGGCTCCTCCGTCCATAGGAAGAATACTGGAGTGGGTTGCCATTTCCTTCTCTAGGGGATCTTCCTGACTCAGGGATTGAACCCAGGTCTCCCACATTGCAGGCAGATGCTTTAACCTCTGAGCCAGGGATGATGAATAGTATGGCCCCAGGTAAATAACAGGGAGGGAACACAGCTCCATCCATCAACAGAAAATTGGATTAAAGATTTACTGATCATGGCCCTGCCCATCAGAACAAGACCCAGTTTGCCCCTCAGTCAGTCTCTCCTATCAGGAAGCTTCCATAAGCCTCTTATCCTTTTCCATCAGAGGGCAGACAGACTGAAAATTACAATCACAGAAAACTAACCAATCTGATCACATGCACCACAGCCTTCTCTAACTCAATGAAACTGTGAGCCATGCCGTGTAGGGCCACCCAAGATGGATGGGTCATGGTGGAGAGCTCTGACAAACGTGGCCCACTGGAGAAGGGAATAGCGAACCACTTCAGTACTCTTGCCTTGAAAACCACATGAACAGTATGATAAGGCAAAAATATAAGACACTGAAAGATGAACTCCCCAAGTCAGTAGATGCCCAACATGCTACTGGAGATCAGTGGAGAACTAACTCCAAAAAGAATGAAAGACGGAGCCAAAGCAGAAACAACACCCAGTTGTGGATATGACTGGTGATAGAAGCAAAGTCTGATGCTGTAAAGAGCAATATTGCATAGGAACTTGGAATGTTAGGTCCATGAATCAAGGCAATTGGAAGTGGTCAAACAGGAGATCGCAAGAGTGAACGTCAACATTTTAGGAATCAGCAAACTAAAATGGACTGGAATGGGTGAATTTAACTCAGATGACCATTATATCTACTACTGTGGGCAAGAATCCCTTAGAAGAAATGAAGTAGCCATCATAGTAAACAAAAGAGTTCGAAAAGCAGTACTTGGATGCAATCTCAAAAACAACAGAATGATCTCTGTTCATTTCCAAGGCAAACAATTCAATATCACAGTAATCCAAGTCTATGCCCCGACCAATAATGCTGAAGAAGCTGAAGTTGAATGGTTCTATGAAGACCTACAAGACCTTCTAGAACTAACACCCCAAAAAGATGTCCTTTTCATTATAGGGGACTGGAATGCAAAAGTAGGAATTCAAGAAATACCTGGAGTAACAGGCAAATTTGGCCTTGGAGTACAAAATGAAGCAGGGCAAAAGCTAACAGAGTTTTGCCAAGAGAACACACTGGTCATAGCAAACAAACTCTTCCAACAACACAAGAGAAGACTCTACACGGACATTACCAGATAGTCAACACCAAAATCAGAATGATTATGTTCTTTGCAGCCAAAGATGGAGAAGCTCTATACAGTCTGCAAAAACAAGACCAGGAGCTGACTATGGCTCAGATCATGAACTCCTTATTGCCAAATGCAGACTTAAATTGAAGAAAGTAGGGAAAACCACTAGACCATTCAGGTATGACCTAAATCAAATCCCTTATGATTATACAGTGAAAGTGAAAAACAGATTCAAGGGATTAGATCTGAGAGACAGAGTGCCTGAAGAACTATGGATGGAGGTTTGTGACATTGTACAGGAGACAGGGATCAAGACCATCCCCAAGAAGAAGAAATGCAAAAAAGCAAAATGGCTGTCTGAGGAGGCCTTACAAATAGCTGTGAAAAGAAGAGAAGTGAAAAGCAAAGGAGAAAAGGAAAGACACCATTTGAATGCAGAGTTCCGAAGAACAGCAAGGAGAGATAAGAAAGCCTCCCTCAGTGATCAGTGCAAAGAAATAGAGGAAAACAATAGAATGGGAAAGACTAGAGATCTCTTCAAGGAAATTAGAGATATCAAGGGAACATTTCATGCAAAATGGGCACAATAAAGCACAGAAATGCTATGGACCTAACAGAAGCAGAAGATATTAAGAACAGATGGCAAGAATAAACAGAAGAACTATACAAGAAAAATCTACATGACCCAGATAATCAGGATGGTGTGATCACTCACCTAGAGCCAGACATCCTGGAATGTGAAGTTAAGTGGGCCTTAGGAAGCATCATTACAAGCAAAGCTAGTGGAGGTGATGGAATTCCAGTTAAGCTATTTCAAATCCTAAAAGATGATGCTGTGAAAGTACTGCACTCAATATGCCAGCAAATTTGGAAAACTCAGCAGTGGCCACAGGACTAGAAAAGGTCAGTTTTCATTCCAATCCCAAGGAAAGGCAATGCCAAAGAATGCTCAAACTACCACACAATTGCACTCATCTCACATGCTAGCAAAGTAATGCTCAAAATTCTCCAAGCCAGGCTTCAACGGTACATGAACTGTGAATTTCCAGATGTTCAATCTGGATGGAGAAAAGGCAGAAGAACCAGAGATCAAACTGCCAACATCTGTTGGATCATTGAAAAAGCAAGGGAGTTCCAGAACAACATCTACTTATATTTTATTGACTATGCCAAAGCCTTTGACTGTGTGGATCACAACAAACTGTGGAAAATTCTTAAAGAAATGGGAGTATCAGAACACCTGACCTGCCTCCTGAGAAATCTGTATGCAGGTCAAGAAGCAATAGTTAGAACTGGACATGGAACAACAGACTGGTTCCAAATTGGGAAAGGAGTACGTCAAGGCTGTATATTGTCACCCTGCTTATTTAACTTCTATGCAGAGTACATCATGAGAAACGCTGGGCTGGAGGAAGTACAAGCTGGAATCAAGATTTCTGGGAGAAATATCAATAACCTCAGATATGCAAATGACACCATACTTAAGGCAGAAACGAAGAAGAATTAAAGTGCCTCTTGACGAAAGTGAAAGAGGAGAGTGAAAAGTCGGCTTAAAACGCAACATTTAGAAAACTAAGATCATGGCTTCTGGTCCCATCTCTTCATGGCAAATAGAAACAGTGGAAACATGGGAAACAGTGGAAACAGTGACAGACTTTATTTTTGGGGGCTCAAAAATCACTACAGATGGTGACTGCAGCCATGAAATTAAAAGACTCTTGCTCCTTGGAAGAAAAGCTATGCCCAAGCTAGACAGCATGTTAAAAAGCAGAGACATTGCTTTGCCAGCATAGGTCTGTCTAGTCAAAGCTATGGTTTTTCCAGTAGTCATGTATGCATGTGACAACTGGACTAGAAAGAAACCTGAGCACTGAAGAATTGATGGTTTTGAACTGTGGTGTTGAAGAAGACTCTTGAGAGTCCCTTGAACTGCAAGGAGATCCAACCAGTCCATCCTAAAGGAAATCAGTTCTGAATATTCATTGGAAGGACTGATGCTGAAGCTGAAACTTCAATAATTTGGCCACCAGATGTGAAGAACTGACTCATTTGAAGAGACTCTGATGCTGGGAAAGACTGAAGGTGGGAGGAGAAGGGACAACAGAGTATGATAGTTGGATGGCATCACTGAGTCAATGACCATGAGTTGGAGTAAACTCCGGGAGTTGGTGATGGACAGGGAAGCCTGGCGTGCTGTAGTCCATGGGGTCGCAGAGAGTTGGACACAACTGAGCAACTGAACTGAACTGAATTGTGCAAGGTATGTCGTTTTGTTGTGTAATCATTAGCTCTGGGCTTAAAGAAAGTTCGTCTTAGAACAAATATTTTTTTGCCATAATAACTCAGAGCTTAAGAAAAAAAAAAAAAAGTCTTATGTGACTAAGAGGAAAGAATGTAGTTAGAAAAAAAAGTTTTTCCCTTTCTCCTCCTCAAGGGCCCCATATCCTTTTCTCCTCCCCGAGGACCCCAGACTCCTTATCAGCCTACCTATGAATTAACTTTCTCAGAAGGACACAGAGCAGTGTTATATATAAGCAATAGGGTCATCAGCTTTGGAAAAGAACCTCAAGAATTCTCCTGAGGCATGATAATCCTTGTAAATGTGACAAGTTTTGTCTTCTGTTCTCAGACTTATGCTTATCTCCTGCTAGGAAATGTCTTGATTTATCTGCACAGTGATTTACTTCCCCAAGTTGCTCTCTGTTTTAGGTGAGCCCCAATGAGACTATGATGTCAGAGACTGCTGTTCCCTGCTGGGCTAGCCCTTTCCTTCAGGATCCAGGAGGTGTTAGGGGGAAATTTTACATTATGAATCGGATGGCTTGAGGTCCATGAATGTGTGCTTAGCCCAGGAGATCTTGGCAGTGTTGTGAGCTGATTGTTTTCTGTAGTGGTCCACAGAGTAGGTAGAGATTGACTTGATAACTGAGGGTTTGGGCTGGTTCAATTTTCCTCAGCACTTGTTTGGTACAAGGATCACCTGAGGAAGAGGCCATGAGAACTGCTTGAATTGATTTCAAACTCAGATAAAGAGGCAATGCCAGTTGCTCACAAGAGTGTGATCCCTGGACCAGTAACAACACCATCTGGGAACTTGAGGAAAATTCAAATTCTTGGGCCCCTCTCCAGACCAAATAAATCTAAAACTCTGGGAGTGGGGCCCAGCAATCCATGTTTTAAAAAGCTATTCAAGTGATTCTGACTCATGTTCAAACTTGAAAACTATAGGATTAAGGGCTTCTCATCCCTGGCTGCACACCTGAGGCATTTGTTTAAAATACAGTGTTTGGAGCAGGGCCCAGAAAATCCCTGTTTTTAATCCCTGCATGATACTGTTGCTCAGGCATTTGAGAACCACAAGTGCGTTTTATCCTTAAGAACAAGTTTCTCGAGATTGTACAGAGTTTTTGTCATGGGCTTTCCAATCCATTGTCTGGACTATAGGTTGTAGGATTAGACAGCATTTCCTGGCTAAGGGCCTGTCTCTGTGATGGAATCAAGGCCTAGGCAGAGTGAATCCTGTGTTTCTTGGTAAGGAAGCTAGAGTGCCTCTGCCCACTGGTCCCCTCTCTTCTTCCTTAAAGGTCTAGAAAAAGCAATTTGCCGTATAGGGTTCCTGTATAGAGGCCTAGAATAAGAGGTTCTGCAGAAAATAGTGACTGGGGACAGTGGTTGCTAAAATACAGCTACTGTAAAGTCCACGAATATTCTTTATTTCAAACTAGACATCTCTAGTCCCTTCATTTCTTTCATTATCCCCCCATTACTCCCAACTCCCCTAGTTACAAAGTCTTATGATCTCAGATCGGGCACTTCTTTTGCTTTCATTTCTCCATTTGAGAAAGTTGGACTAATGCCCCTCATCACTCAAAGCATGAAGGGGGCAGGCAGGGTGGAGAGAAGGACCACCCACATTTGACAACATATTAAATGCACAGTACAGTGAAACCACCTCCATTACACAGTGAAATTTTTATGGGGAAAAGTCTGTACTCATCATACTTACATAAAAAGTGGTTTTTAGGGGCAAAAATTATTTCATACATGTAACTATTGAATCCTGGAGCAGCAGTGAGATAATATGAACTTCTGTTTGAGGTTAAGTCAGTCTATTATTTTATATCTTCTCTTGGCTTACTGTTATAATAAAGGTGTATAGAAACAGAGTAATGTTTACCTACATGTGGGGGAATGCATGTTGCACAGGGGCAATTATGGTTACATTAATTGAGGGTCTATGTCAATTTATTTATAATCACCATATTTGATCCTTTCAATAATCTTGTAAGATTCTTACTTCCTTCTACAGAAAAGACTGAACTTATATGACCTGATTCCCAAAGGAGACACAATGTCAAGCAGGATTTGAATGCAGGTATGTCTGATTTGCAGAAGCTTTTTTCCTTTTACAATCACCAGACTTGCTGTCATTTCCCTAAGCTTCACAGTAATGTGGTTGTTTAAGAAGCAAGCCAGGCTGAAGTGAACCCTTACTGATAGGTTTTGATCCAGGGGCGGTATAAGATTTGTTCCAGATGATTGAACAAGTTAAGACCAAAATCTAAGTTTTCTGTCTGCCAAACCAGAAAGTGTATCTTATGTCCAAAAGATAAGCCATCCCTTCTTGCTTGTTTGCCCTCAACCGCAATGCCAACATGACCAAGACATCAAGAAAGGTGCTAGGTTGTCCTTACTACTCCCTGGGTTCTGAAATAGCATCCTGACATTATAGATTGACAAAAGAAGGTCCTTGGAGATCTACTCAAAAGGCAAGCATGATATGCAAGTCACATTGTCAGATATATATATCAGTTCAGTTCAGTTGCTCAGTCGTACACATACACAAAGTGAAGGGGCAGAAAATTTATTGAAAAAAACATTTGTATGTTTTTTACTCTGTGCCAGGTGCTGGTACGTGCCATATATTAACTCATTTAATCTTTAATAACTTAATGTGGAAGGTACAATTATTGTCCCAGTTTTACAGATGAAGAAATTGAGACTCTGAGAAATTAAATATTTGCTCAAGTCCACAAAGTCAATAGTCAGGAGTTAAACTTTGGCAGTCTGGTTCCAGACTTCATACTCTCAATCACTGTATTGTATTGCCTCTCAAGGCTGCAAGCAAATTTCTAAAACAATAGCCTCCAAGTTGGAAAGGTCATTAAAGGGCTTTCAGTCCAACCTTCCAACCAACACAAGGACCCCTCTATGTACTTCCTGCCCTGCTTGAACATGTTCAATACCTGGAGCTTAGTATCTCAAAGGTCCAATATGGACCATCTCTGACAGTTGAGAAGTTTATCTTTACAGTGTACTGATCAACTCAGTGCAAATAAGCTGAGCCAAAAGTATGTTTAAACCACTCTATTTTGTACATACAAAGATAAGGAAAATAGAGTCCTCGTCCATTACAGATTTTTAAGACAAACATGCATACAATGGCAGAATGTGGTATCTGCCATAATATAAATACTATAACATTTATATTACATGCTATAACATAGGTAATATAATACAAATAAAATAAATATAAAGATGACCTGCTGGAGTACAGAAGAGGTGAAACCAATTCCAAAGATGGGAGTTAGGGAAGGCATCATAGAGAACTTAACTGAACTGAATGTATCTACTTGTATAGATATGTTGTAGATACAGTGTCTACTTAGCCCTAGACCCTGTATCTCCTTGTGCTTAACTGATGTCAGTCCTGTTCATTACCTTTATGATCTGGGGATGCATATTTACACTCTCAGAGACTCAGCTTCCTCATTCACAAAATGGGAATAATAATATAACACCTATATTACAAGGTTGTAATAAGGATTAAGTGAAATCTTGCATGAAAAATATTCAGTTCAGTTAAGTTCAGTCGCTCAGTCATGTCCGACTCTTTGTGACCCCATGAATTGCAGCACGCCAGGCCTCCCTGTCCATCACCAACTCCCGGAGTTCACTCAAACTCAACGTCCGTCGACTTGGTGATGCCATCCAGCCATCTCATCATCTGTCGTCCCCTTTTCCTCCTGCCCCCAATCCCTCCCAGCATCAGAGTCTTTTCCAATGAGTCAACTTTTCGTATGAGGTGGCCAAAGTACTGGAGTTTCAGCTTTAGCATCATTCCTTCCAATGAACACCCAGGACTGATCTCCTTTAGAATGGACTGGTTGGATCTCCTTGCAGTCCAAGGGACTCTCAGGAGTATTCTCAAACATCCCAGTTCAAAAGCATCAATTCTTCGGCACTCAGCTTTCTTCACAGTCCAACTCTCACATCCATACATGACTACTGGAAAAACCATAGCCTTGACTAGATGGACCTTTGTTGGCAAAGTAATGTCTCTGCTTTTGAATATGCTATCTAGGTTGGTCATAAATTTCCTTCCAATGAGTAAGCGTCTTAATTTCATGGCTGCAATCACCATCTGCAGTGACAAATATTAGGACACAATAAATGGCACTAATAAATATTAGCTATACATATGTAGGGTAACCATAAAATTTATCATTCAACCTGAATACCTTGGAGAGTGGGAGGGGATAATAATTGAATATAATGACAGCAATAGGCATAAATCAAGACATAATGGTCACTATATATATAGTGACTCTCTCTCTCTTTCTCTAAGATTCCCAGGTGGCTCAGTGGTAAAGAATCTGCCTACCAATGCGGGAGACGCAAGAGACTTGGGTTTAGTCCCTGGGTTGGGAAGATCCCCTGGAGAAGGAAATGGCAACCCACTCCAGTATTCTTGCCAGGACAAGCCCACAAACTGAGAAGCCTGGTGGGCTACAGTCCATGCAGTCACAAAGAGTCAGACACGACTGAAGTGACTTAGCACACACACGTACATTTCTTTTACAGATACCTTAACTATCTTGGCATTCAGCTCCCTCTTAGTCATATTTATTCTATCCTTTCCAACTTGAAAATGTTGATTGCTGGTGTTTTGACTTGGAAGCTATAAATAAAATATAATTGAGTAATTTGAGTTTCTTTTTGTTATCTTAGATATGTTATTTTATTTCATTATTTTTAAATTTTATTTGTATTTTTTGACTGGGCTGGATCTTCATTGCTGTGCACGGGCTTTCTCTAGTTGTGGTTAGTGGGAGCTACTCTCTAGTTGCAGTGTGCTGGCTTATTGTGGTGGCTTCTCTTGTTACGGGGCATGGGTGCTAGGGTATGTAGGCTTCAGTAGTTGCAACTTGTGGGCTTAGCAGTTAGTGAGGGCTCAGTAGTTGTGGCGCATGGACTTCGTTGCCCGGCACCACATGGAATCTTCCTGGACCAGGGGTCGAACCAGTGACCCCTGCATTGGCAGGTAGATTCTCACCACTAGACTACCAGGGAAGTCCAGGTGTGTTATCTTATATTCAAGGGGACCAGATGTTTCAGTCTGCTACAGCTCAATTAGTGCCTATTGTGTTTAATGCCACTTTCACTTTCAAAAGTGTCCTAATTTGGTTGATAAATTATATGTAGTCATCTTTTTTATGTCATGTCCCTTTTTTCTTTCTGTTCAGAACATAACTGAAGAATTCCTTAGGTTGTCCTGTTGTCCCCAGTATATCTTATTTTATAGGCATGTTTCTTTTTTACATTTATCCTAGCTAGGTACTGTGTGCTATAGCTTCTCTTCACTTCTAGAAAGTCCAATAAAAAGGAATAAATTTAAACTGCAGAGAATAAGGCTGGAAGATCAGGACTATAAGGAACCACTAAACAAATACTTGTATATGTAAACTGAGAAGGTTGCGGACTCTCCTTTCCTGGACTTTGACAAATTGGCTCAGAATTCATCTGTTGTGTATTATGTATGCAGAGGCCTGTTTGATGGTCTTTGGAAGTCCCTCCCAGTCCTGAAATTCTCTACTTAAAAAAAAAATTATTTATTTATTTGAGTGCATCGAGCCTTAGTTGCTTCTCTCTGGAGGTAGCATGCAGGCTTGGTTCCCCACAGCACATGGGATCTTAGTTCCCTTACCAGGGTTCAAACCCACATCCCTTGAACTGCAAGGCAGATCCTTAACTACTGGGCCACCAGGGAAGTCCCTCTAACTACTTTTTAAAGCTAGATTAGCAATAAAGGTCAGTTAGCTATATCTGGAGCTAGGATCTGCAGATGATCCCAGGATGGATTAAGCCATAGGGCAAGAAAATCTCTCTTGGGAAAGGAGCAGATTGGTGGCAGTCTAGACATCTCTTAGTGAAATTTCTAGGTCCATCTATCTAAAGCTGGTTCCTAACCTCATCCACAGAAGTCAAGGGCAGTGTAGCCTGTACCCTATTCTGCCTAAGTCATACTTCTACTCCTCATTTTTCCATTTAACAGCACCTGGCTTATGGGGGGAAGGATGGGGGGAAGGGATAGTTAGGGAGTTTGAAATGGACATGTACACACTGCTATATTTAAAATAGATAACCAACAAAGACCTATTGTATAGCACTGGGAACTCTGCTCGAAGTTATGTGGCAGTCTGGATGGGAGGGGTGTTTGAGGGAGAATGGATACATGTATATGTACGGCTGAATCCCTTCACAACTTGAAACTATCACAACACATTTGTTAATCGTCTATACCGCAATACAAAATAAAAATTTTTTTTTAAGTACAAAAAAAAAAAAAAAAAAGAGCAGCCAGCTTAGCTTCTTGCATGGGAGAGGCCAGAGTGCCCAAAGCCCCATCTGCTCTGAAAGCTCTCTGGTGACTGGAGACTAAGTAAACCACAGTTTTCTGAATCAGCCTCTTGCATAACTTTGTTATTTAAGGTCAAACTTTACCAGTGTTAGTGAGTTACAACTTCCCTCCCAACCCCCATGCTACCTCTACTTTCATTTCCAACTCCACCCAGTGCTGGTTCCTGTTGCCCAAACAAAATAATGCTTCTGTGGAGTACACAGTAGCCTTCAGCCCCTTCTTGGGTTTTGCTGAAATGGCCCAGGAATTCAGACATGGTTCTAGACCCACCCCACCCCCCCAGCATGGTCAAGAGGATATTTGCAGCCCCTTTAGCAACACAGAATATTTCTTCCTATGCCCCTCTCCATTGGGCTCCTTGGCCCCTCTGTTCAGTTCTGCTTTTCTCCAGGAGGAACTCCAGTTGATGGGTAACATACAGAGAGACCATGGGCTGACCAGAAGCCTGGTTGCTCAGTGCTCCACAACAAGCTTTTGGCCTGAGTTACAATGGATATTAGGCCACTGATTGACTTCTAGATTATAGATGAGGAAACCAAGACTGAAGCAAGTATATAATTTGAGCATAGCTGGTAAGTGACAGAGCTGGAACTTGAAGCCAGATTTTCCAGATTTCAAAGCTGAGTCTACTTCTAGTCAGGTCAGCCCAAGAACTTCCCACCTCTTTTTCTTACTTCCCAGGAATGAGATGGGTTGAGACGATAAGGTGCTCCCTGTAAGATTTTTAAATGGGTTTTAGAGAATGCAAAGGCTTCAGGCTTCTTACGGTCCAGGCAATGAACAATCAGTTAACAATCTGTCTTGCTGAGAGACGCACTGGAAATCAACTTGTATTAGGCTTGTATAAACTGTTAAAATTAGGTCCTCTTATGGTATAGTCTTGGCACAGAGTCAAAGCACAAATCCAACTTCAACAACTTTTTCTTAAACTCTTTTCTGTAGATTTTCTTAAAGATACATGGGTTTACATAGCATGTCAAACAGTAAGGCTTGATAAAATTCCCCTTCTCTTGTCCATCTCCACAGCCACAGTTCAAATATCTTTCTGCCACTTCCTCTTCACTCTTTCTTTCCCACTCCATGTTGCTCTCTCTACTTCTTCCTTTTCAACACAAGTAAAAACTTGTTCTCTTTGCCTTCTGGCTTCTAGGACACAGGTAATGTCCTGGGACATCTAATCTGTCTCTTGCTCTGGATGTTGTTCTGCTGCAGGGAGCAGCCCCACTCTTAATTCTGGTGAATACTGAATTCTGGTTTCCTTCTTGTTAAACCTGTGTGATGTAGAAATGATCATTATGTTATACAAATCCTGAAAAACTGATGGTATTATCAATAAACATAATATTCTTACTATTTCGGGCCTAAAAACACTTAGACTTGTCTTTTACAGTCTTCTTGTATCTGAGATATCAAAAAGGCCTCGTTATTCAGTTGCTCAGTCATTTTTGACTCTTTGTTATCCCGTGGACTGCAGCACATCAGGCTTCCCTATCCTTCACCATCTCCTGGAGTTTGCTAAAACTCCTGTCCATTGAGTCAGGGATGCCACCCAACTATCTTGTCCTCTGCTGTCCCCTTCTCTTCCTGTCTTCAATCTTTCCCAGCATTAGGGTCTTCTCTAGTGAACTGGCTCTTCATTTCAGGTAGCAAAAGTATTGGAGCTTCAGTTTCAAAATCAGTCCTTTCAAGGAATATGCAGAGTTGATTTCCTTTAGGATTGACTGGTTTGATCTCCCTGCAGTCCAAGGGACTCTCAATAGTCTTCTCCAACATCACGATTCAAAAGCATCAATTCTTTGACGTTCAGCCTTCTTTATGGTCCAATTCTTACATCTATACAAAACTACTGGAAAAACCATAGCTTTGACTATACAGACCTTTGTCAGCAAAGTGACGTCTCTGCTTTTTAATACGCTGTCTAGGTTTGTCATAGCTTTTCTTCCAAGGTGCATGCATCTTTTAATTTCATGGCTGTAGTCATCATCTGCAGTGATTTTGGAGCCCAAGAAAATAAAGTCTGTCAGTGTTTTCATTTATTCCCATCTATCTGCCATGAAATGATGAGACCAGATGCCATGATCTTCGTTTTTTGAATGTTGAGTTTTAAGCCAGCGTTTTCACTCTACTCTTTCACCTCCATCAAGAGGCTCTTTAGTTCCTCTTCGTTTTCTGCCAAAATGGTTGTATCATCTGCATATCTGAAGTTATTGATATTTCTCCTGCCAATCTTGATTCCAGCTTGTGCTTCATCCAGCCCAGCATTTTGTATGATGTACTCTGCATGAGTTAAATAAGTAGGGTGACAACATACAGCCTTGCCATATTTCTTTCCTAATTTTGAGCCTGTCTGTTGTTCCATATCTGGTTCTTTTTTTTTTTTACATTTTTAAATATCAGCTTTATTTTTTCCTCATTGATACAGAACATAGCTTACTGTAACATCAAGTCTTAGGGGGAAAAAAAAAAAAAGAAAATCAGAAAGCAAAACCAGCCCCAAACAAAGGTAACACATAACCATGACATAATTTGGCAACAATCTAGGCTTAGAACTTTAAAAAGCTTGGAAGAGGAATAAAATATTCCTCTTTTGTTAGTTGTGTCCTTGGACTTAAAAGACTATTTGGTATAAAAACTTTGTTATAAGCTGATGGTTGTACTATTTAAGAGTACAGGGAGATACAAAGAGGAGCCTAGTTCATCAAGAGAGACGCATTACTGATTAAGAGAGAGGAGCTCATGTACACTTGGCAAGACCAAAAAATTTTTGTCTGTAAACTGTGTTTATATGATGGCTAATGACATATACTTATTCCTTTCATTCATAAATATAGAGGCAGGGCTATTATGGTCTCATCTACTCTGTACAACTCATACATTGTGGACATTAGAATAAGTGTGCAGAATGACAAAGGTGCTCCAGTTGAGGAAGCCTCCTACTGAGCCATGGCTATACCAGATCTGCAGCTTGCACCTGTGCCCAACAAAGCTTCCAGAAAGTTCTGTCGGTGCTTAAAAGGCACAAAGGAAAGAAAACCTTTCCTCACTGTTCTAACTGTTGCTTCTTGACCTACATACAGGTTTTGCAGGAGGCAAGTAAGGTGATCTGGTATTCCCATCTCTTTAAGAATTTTCCACAGTTTGTTGTGATCCACACAGTCAAAGGCTTTACAGTAGTCAATGAAGCAGAAGTATATGTTTTTCTGGAATTCTCTTGCTTTTTCTAAGATGCAACAGTTGGCAAAGCCTAAGTTCCTGCTTATCAATAATTGACATTTATTAAGCACATATGATCTTCCAGGCCCTGTGCTAGCCAACTTCATCCATGTTATCATATATAAACTTTGCTATGTGTGGTGTGGATTTTTAACTCATTTTATAAATGTTTCAGAATTAAGGTTCTCAAGGATTAAGTTCAGTGTTACACAGAGCAAAGGTTGAAATCTGATTCTGAAACCCATATCCTTTCCACTGTATCAAATTACCTCTTATAGGAGAAGTGAGATGAAACAATATAATAAGTTACTTGATGCCTAAAAATATTTCAGAATGTTTCCTAATTCTACTCTGTAATTATTAAACATATTTTTGCCACTGAATAAAGACAATTTAATCATAGACAAATTTGGTGTTCTCTACACCACGAATCATAAAGTACAAAGCTAGTACATTTTTTTATTATAAATACTTGACTAATCTACAGATATGCTATCTTTTTAATAAAAAAAAAGATTCTTAAGTTTTCCCTTTTGGAAAAAGTTTTCTAAACTTTTTGGTCAATGGAGATGTTGCTGAGAATATGATTGGATCAGCATTAAATATATGTCATGTGGCAATGATATTGTTAGGATAGAATTATCCCTTTGTTTTATTTTACTGTTCTTATCTTAAAGGAAACATTGTATTCCTGTTTGTGAGCTAGCGATCCATCTAGCAAAATAACATCATTTCTAGTAGGACTTTCATAGCCCTTTCTGCCATCTGTGGGACTGGAACTTACATGGACAACCTGATGGAAGATAAAATTATCTTAAAATCGGGAAACTTGGGTTCTTCTCATGGCTTTTCTTTTGACAAGTCACTTCATCTCTCCAAATGTATTATTTTTTAAGGATTTATGCTGAGTCACGATTAAGATGGGCTAGTCTTCCACACAAATGGTTTGGCAAGTTAATTCAGTATATGTGAAATTCTTTCATATCATTTGTCTTTCTTAATCAAAAAAGCTAAGTTTAAAAGTGAATTAGTATTTATACCTGAGTGTATAGTGACAGAGGGGATGGAGTCAAGGTGGTGGAGTAGGAGGTCGCAAAGTTTGCATCTTCTCACAAGTAGGGCATCTACTGGATGCTTGTGGGGGACTTCCACACCTAAGGGGACAGGAGGAGCCCTCAAGTGACTGGGTAGGACATGTGGGAGCAAGGAGGGAGAAGAAATGGAAGCAGGATGGGACTAGTGCCCTTGAAGGGCAGTTGGGGAATGGGAGGGGTTCCTACCTCTGGAGGGGCCCACTCACTGTGAAAGGATCAATGGGGAAGGGGAGAAGACCCTTGGGAGATAAGGGGGAACTCTGCTAGCATTTCCCCTCACACACTTGGGCCCCTGTGAGCTTACTGAAATTCTGGGCCTGATCCTCCACCCTCCAAGGCCAGAGGCAATCTGGGGCCCCCTCTGGCAGTGCTGACCCTAAGCTCTGCCCCAGCCTCCACCCCCCAAGGCCTTGTCCAGCCTCCTAGATCCTGAGCATAGGCCCCACCCCTGCCTAAATCCCACTTCATCTAAGGTCTGTGCCCTACAGCCAAGGCCTTTTCTGGAATTTTTTGTTCTTTTGCTATTATGGTTTTGTTTTACCTTGTTGTTTCATTTATATTTTAATTTTTCTAACATATCTGTTATTTTTCTAATTTTATTTTATTTTTTGTTATTGTTCTGCTCTGTTTTTTTTTTTTTTGCCTCACAATAGCACTTGCAGGATCTTGCTTCATGCACCAGGGGTTGGGCCCAAGCTCCTGTGGTGAGAGCACCAAGTCCAAACCACTGGACTAACAGAACCTCAGACCCCAGAGAATATCAATCAGAGTAAGATCTCCTGTAGTTCCTCATCTTGGCACCAAGACCCAACTCTACTCAACTGCCTGCAAACTCCGCTGCTGGAAGCTTCAGGCCAAACAACCAGTAAGACAGGAACACAGTCTCACCCATCAAAAAAAAAAATGAGATGACAAAAAATATATAGATGAAGGAACAACTTAAAAACCCACCAGATGAAATAAATGAAGAGTAAGTAGGTAACCTACCTGAAAAAGAATTCAAAATAATGACAATAAAAATGATCCAAAATCTTGGAAATTGAATGGAGGCACAGATTGAGAAAATACAAGAAATGTTTAACAAAGACCTGGAAGAACTAAAGAACAAACAGAAATGAAGAACACAATAACTGAAATGAAAATACACTAGAAGGAATCAATAGCAGAATAACTGAGGCAGAAGAACAAATAAGTGAACTGGAAGATAGAATGGTGGAAATAATTGCTGAGAAACAAAATAAAGAAGAAAGAATTGAGAACAGTCTCATAGACCTCTGGGACAACATTAAATGCACCAACATTTGAATTTATAGAGTTCTCATATGAAGAAGAGAAAAAGAAAGGGCCTGAGAAAATATTTGAAAAGATTATAGTCAAAAACTTCCCTAACATGGGAAGGGAAATAGTCACTCAAGTGCAGGAAGTGCAGAGAGTCCCATACAAGATAAACTCTAGGAGAAACAAATCAAGACACATATTAATCAAACTAAGAAAAATTAAATTCAAAAAAAAAATATTAAAAGGATCAAGAAAAAAGCAACAGATAACATACAAGGCAATCCCCATAAGGTTATCTGCTGACTTTTGGCAGAAACTCTGCAGGCCAGAAGGGAGTGGCAGGATATACTTAAAATGATTAAAAGCAAAAACCTACAACCAAGATTACCTAGTAAGGATCTCACTCATATTTGACAGAGAAATCAAAAGCAGACATAAAAGCAAAAGCTAAGAGAATTCAGCACCACCAAACCAGCGTTATAACAAATGCTAAAGGAACTTCTTTAGGCAGGAAACACAATAGAAGAAAAAGGCCCACAAAAACAAACCCAAAACAATTAAGAAAATGATAATAGAAACATACATATTGATAACTACCTTAATTGTAAATGGATAAAATGCTCCAACCAAAAGACACAGACTGGCTGAATGAATACAAAAACAAGACCCACATATGTGCTGTCTACAAGAGATCCACTTCAGACCTAGGGACATATACCAACAGAAAGTGAGGGGATAGAGAAAGATACTCCATGCAAATGTAAACCATTAAAAAGTTGGAATAGCAATACACATCAGATAAAATGGACTTTAAAATAAAGACTGTTATAAGGGATAAGGAAGGACACTACATAATGATCAAGTGACAAATCCAAGAAGATACAGATTATAAATATTTATGCACTCAACATAGGAGCACCTCAATACACAAGGCAAATGCTAACAGCCATAACAGGGGAGATCGGCAGTAACACAATAATAGTGGGGGGCTTTAACAACCCACTTACATCAATGGACAGACTGTTCAGACAGAAAATAAATAAGGTAACTCAAGCTTTAAATGAGACAATAGACCAGATAGATTTAATTGATATTTATAAGGCATTCCATCCAAAAGTGGCAGAATACACTTTCTGTTCAAGCACACATAGAATATTCTCCAGGATAGATCACATCTTGGGTCACAAATCAAGCGTTGGAAAATTTAAGAAAATTGAAATCATATCAAGCATCTTTTCTGACCACAACAGTATGAGATTAGAAATCAATTAGAGGAAAAATAATGTAAAAAACACAAACACATGGAGGCTAAACAGTGTGATGTGAAATAACCAAGATATCACTTAATAAATAAAATAGGAAATAAAAAATACATAGAAACAAATGACAATGAAAACATGATGACCCAAAACCTATGAGATGCAGTAAAAGCAGTTCTAAGAGGGAAGTTTATAGCAATTCAATCTCACCTCAACAACCAAGAAAAATCTCAAATAAACAACCTAACCTTATACCTAAAGCAACTAGAGAAAGAAGAACAAAGAAAATCCAAAGTCAGTAGAAGGAAAGAAATAATAAAGATTAGAGCAGAAATAAATGAAATAGAAATGAGGAAAATGATAGCGAAGATCAATAAAAGTAGAAGTTTGTTCTTTGAGAGGATAAACAAAACTGATAAATCTTTAGCCAGACTCCTCAAGAAAAAAGCCAATTAAAGTAGAAATGAAAAAGGAGATGTTACAACTGACTTCACAGAAATAAGAGACTACTATGAATAACTGTATGCCAGTAAAATGGACAACTGGAAGAAATGGACAAATTCTTAGAAAGATACAACTTTCCAAGACTGAACCAGGAAGAATTAGAAAGTATTAATCGACAAATCACAAGTAATGGAATTGAAGCTGTAATCAGAAATCTTTCAACAAACAGAAGTCCAGGACCTGATGAAATCTATCAGACATTTAAAGAAAAGTTAACACCTATCCTTCTTGAAATCTTCCAAAATATTGCAGAGGGAGGAACACTCCTTAACTCATTCTGTGAGATCCTCATCACCCTGATACCAAGACCGGACAAAGATATCACAAAGAAAGAAAATTACAGACCAATATCACTGATAAACATAAATGCAAAAATTTTCAGCAGAATACTAGCAAACAGAATCCAACAACTCCTTAAAAGGATCATACACCATGATCAAGGGGGATTTATCCCAGGAGTGCAAAGATTCTTCAGCATAATGCAAATATTAACAAATGTGATACACCACACAAATAAATGAAAGATAAACCATATGATCATTTCAATAGATGTAGAAAAAGCTTTTGACAAAATTCAACACCCATTTATGATTTTAAAAAAGACTCTCCATAAAAGGGGCATAGAAAGAACTACATCAACATAATAAAGGCCATATATGACAAACAACTATTTCTGTTTTGTTGACTATGCCAAAGCCTTTGACTGTGTGGATCACAATACACTGTGGAAAATTCTGAAAGAGATGGGAATACCAGACCACCTGATCTGCCTCTTGAGAAATTTGTATGCATATCAGGAAGCAACAGTTAGAACTGGACATGGAACAACAGACTGGTTCCAAATAGAAAAAGGAGTACATCAAAGCTGTATATTGTCACCCTGCTTATTTAACTTATATGCAGAGTACATCATGAGAAACGCTGGACTGGAAGAAACACAAGCTGGAATCAAGATTGCTGGGAGAAATCTCAATAACCTCAGACATGCAGATGACACCACCCTTATGGCAGAAAGTGAAGGGGAACTAAAAAGCCTCTTGATGAAAGTGAAAGAGAAGAGTGAAAAAGTTGGCTTAAAGCTCAACATTCAGAAAATGAAGATTATGGCATCTGGTCCCATCACTTCATGGGAAATAGATGGGGAAACAGTGGAAACAGTGTCAGACTTTATTTTTCTGCGTTCCAAAATCACTGCAGATGGTGACTACAGCCATGAAATTAAAAGACGCTTACTCCTTGGAAGGAAAGTTATGACCAACCTAGATAGCATATTCAAAAGCAGAGACATTACTTTGCCAACAAAGGTCCGTCTAGTCAAGGCTATGGTTTTTCCATTGGTCATATATGGATGTGAGAGTTGGACTGTGAAGAAGGCTGAGCGCCGAAGAATTGATGCTTTTGAACTGTGGTGTTGGAGAAGACTCTAGAGAGTCCCTTGGACTGCAAGGAGATCCAACCAGTCCATTCTAAAGGAGATCAGCCCTGGGATTTCTTTGGAAGGAATGATGCTAAAGCTGAAACTCCAGTACTTTGGCCACCTCATGTGAAGAGTTGACTCATTGGAAAAGACTCTGATGCTGGGAGGGATTGGGGGCAAGAGGAGAAGGGGACGACAGAGGATGAGATGGCTGGATGGCATCACTGACTCGATGGACATGAGTCTGGGTGAACTCCGGGAGTTGGTGATGGACAGGGAGGCCTGGCGTGCTGCGATTCATGGGGTCGCAAAGAGTTGGACACGACTGAGCGACTGATCTGATATGATCTGATGACAAACCTACAGTTAACATCAAACCTACAGTCAACATCATACTCAATAAAAAACTGAAAGCATTTCCTCTAGGATAGGGAACAAGACAAGGATGTCCACTCTAACCACCATTATTCAACATAGTTTTGGAAGTCCTAGCCACGGCAATCAGAAAAGAAAAAATTCTGTGTGACAGGCCTAAACTGAAGCTGCAAAAAAACAGCACAGTTTGGGTCTTTGCTGCACAGATTCTTTCCTATTCTCTTTATTTTTTTTTTTGATTTTTGATTTTATATTTTTAAATTATTATTATTTATTTTGTTCTTGTTTTGTTTTGTTTTAGCTCTGTATTTTATTATTTTTTTATTTTTTAAATTTTTTTATTTTATTTAATTTTTAAACTTTACATAATTGTATTAGTTTTGCCAAATATCAAAATGAATCCACCACAGGTATACATGTGTTCCCCATCCTGAAGCCTCCTCCCTCCTCCCTCCCCATACCATCCCTCTGGGTCATCCCAGTGCACTAGCCCCAAGCGTCCAGTATCGTGCATCGAACCTGGACTGGCATCTCGTTTCATATATGATATTTTACATGTTTCAATGCCATTCTCCCAAATCTTCCCACTCTCTCCCTCTCCCACAGAGTCCATAAGACTGTTCTATACATCACTGTCTCTTTTGCTGTCTCATTCACAGGGTTATTGTTACCATCTTTCTAAATTCCATATATATGCGTTAGTATATTGTATTGGTGTTTTTCCTTCTGGCTTACTTCACTCTGTATAATAGGCTCCAGTTTCATCCACCTCATTAGAACTGATTCAAATGTATTCTTTTTAATGGCTGAGTAATACTCCATTGTGTATATGTACCACAGCTTTCTTATCCATTCATCTGCTGATGGGCATCTAGGTTGCTTCCATGTCCTGGCTATTATAAACAGTGCTGCGATGAACATTGGGGTACACGTGTCTCTTTCAGTTCTGGTTTCCTCAGTGTGTATGCCTAGCAGTGGGATTGCTGGATCATAAGGCAGTTCTATTTCCAGTTTTTTAAGGAATCTCCACACTGTTCTCCATAGTGGCTGTACTAATTTGCATTCCCACCAACAGTGTAAGAGGGTTCCCTTTTCTCCACACCCTCTCTAGCATTTATTGCTTGTAGACTTTTGGATCGCAGCCATTCTGACTGGCATGAAATGGTACCTCATAGTGGTTTTGATTTGCATTTCTCTGATAATGAGTGATGTTGAGCATCTTTTCATGTGTTTGTTAGCCATCTGTATGTCTTCTTTGGAGAAATGTCTATTTAGTTCTTTGACCCATTTTTTGATTGGGTCATTTATTTTTCTGGAGTTGAGCTGTAGGAGTTGCTTGTATATTTTTGAGATTAGTTGTTTGTCAGTTGCTTCATTTGCTATTATGTTCTCCCATTCTGAAGGCTGTCTTTTCACCTTGCTAATAGTTTCCTTTGTTGTGCAGAAGCTTTTAAGGTTAATTAGGTCCCATTTGTTTATTTTTGCTTTTATTTCCAATATTCTGGGAGGTGGGTCATAGAGGATCCTGCTGTGATGTATGTCAGAGAGTGTTTTGCCTACGTTCTCCTCTAGGAGTTTTATAGTTTCTGGTCTTACGTTTAGATCTTTAATCCATTTTGAGTTTATTTTTGTGTATGGTGTTAGAAAGTGTTCTAGTTTCATTCTTTTACAAGTGGTTGACCAGATTTCCCAGCACCACTTGTTAAAGAGATTGTCTTTAATCCATTGTATATTCTTGCCTCCTTTGTCAAAGATAAGGTGTCCATATGTGCGTGGATTTATCTCTGGGCTTTCTATTTTGTTCCATTGATCTATATTTCTGTCTTTGTGCCAGTACCATACTGTCTTGATAACTGTGGCTTTGTAGTAGAGCCTGAAGTCAGGTAGGTTGATTCCTCCAGTTCCATTCTTCTTTCTCAGGATCGCTTTGGCTATTCGAGGTTTTTTGTATTTCCATACAAATTGTGAAATTATTTGTTCTAGCTCTGTGAAGAATACTGTTGGTAGCTTGATAGGGATTGTGTTGAATCTATAAATTGCTTTGGGTAGTATACTCATTTTCACTATATTGATTCTTCCAATCCATGAACATGGTATATTTCTCCATCTATTAGTGTCCTCTTTGATTTCTTTCACCAGTGTTTTATAGTTTTCTATATATAGGTCTTTAGTTTCTTTAGGTAGATATATTCCCAAGTATTTTATTCTTTCCGTTGCAATGGTGAATGGAATTGTTTCCTTAATTTCTCTTTCTGTTTTCTCCTTATTAGTGTATAGGAATGCAAGGGATTTCTGTGTGTTGATTTTATATCCTGCAACTTTACTATAGTCATTGATTAGTTCTAGTAATTTTCTGGTGGAGTCTTTTGGGTTTTCTATGTAGAGGATCATGTCATCTGCAAATAGTGAGAGTTTTACTTCTTCTTTTCCAATTTGGATTCCTTTTATTTCTTTTTCTGCTCTGATTGCTGTGGCCAAAACTTCCAAAACTATGTTGAATAGTAATGGTGAAAGTGGGCACCCTTGTCTTCTTCCTGACTTTAGAGGAAATGCTTTCAATTTTTCACCATTGAGGATAATGTTTGCTGTGGGTTTGTCATATATAGCTTTTATTATGTTGAGGTATGTTCCTTCTGTTCCTGCTTTCTGGAGAGTTTTTATCATAAATGGGTGTTGAATTTTGTCAAAGGCTTTCTCTGCATCTATTGAGATAATCATATGGTTTTTATTTTTCAATTTGTTAATGTGGTGTATTACATTGATTGATTTGTGGATATTGAAGAATCCTTGCATCCCTGGGATAAAGCCCACTTGGTCATGGTGTATGATCTTTTAAATGTGTTGTTGGATTCTGATTGCTAGAATTTTGTTAAGGATTTTTGCATCTATGTTCATCAGTGATATTGGCCTGTAGTTTTCTTTTTTTGTGGGATCTTTGTCAGGTTTTGGTATTAGGGTGATGGTGGCCTCATAGAATGAGTTTGGAAGTTTACCTTCCTCTGCAATTTTCTGGAAGAGTTTGAGCAGGATAGGTGTTAGCTCTTCTCTAAATTTTTGGTAGAATTCAGCTGTGAAGCCGTCTGGACCGGGGCTTTTGTTTGCTGGAAGATTTTTGATTACAGTTTCAATTTCCGTGCTTGTGATGGGTCTGTTAAGATTTTCTATTTCTTCCTGGTCGAGTTTTGGAAAGTTGTACTTTTCTAAGAATTTGTCCATTTCTTCCACGTTGTCCATTTTATTGGCATATAATTGTTGATAGTAGTCTCTTATGATCCTTTGTATTTCTGTGTTGTCTGTTGTGATCTCTCCATTTTCATTTCTAATTTTATTGATTTGATTTTTCTCCCTTTGTTTCTTGATGAGTCTGGCTAATGGTTTGTCAATTTTATTTATCCTTTCAAAGAACCAGCTTTTGGTTTTGTTGATTTTTGCTATGGTCTCTTTTGTTTCTTTTGCATTTATTTCTGCTCTAATTTTTAAGATTTCTTTCCTTCTACTAACCCTGGGGTTCTTCATTTCTTCCTTTTCTAGTTGCTTTATGTGTAGAGTTTGTTCTTTTTTTTTTTAACTTTACAATATTGTATTGGTTTTGCCATATATCAACATGAATCCGCCACAGGTATACACATGTTCCCTGTCCTGAACCCTCCTCCCTCCTCCCTCCCTGTGCCATCCATCTGGGTCGTCCCAGTGCACCAAGCATCCAGTATAGTGCATCGAACCTGGACTGGCGACTTGTTTCATATATGATATTATACATCTCCCTGGCATGCTGAATCTAATTCCACAACTGCTTCTAGAAGCCCTTCATTTTGCTTACCTTTAAGTACTTCTCTTCTCTGGTTTTTCAGGCCTCAGCTCCCTGCTCTGATGCTGATTTTGAATGCTCCTTCGATTGCAGTAACAGCAGCAGTTTCAGGTAAAAGAAACCTCTTCCACTAGCCCTGTCCCTGTAAAACATTTGCCAGTAAAGCTTGTCCCTTTCTGTACTTTGTCAGGCAGGCTATTTGGATGTTTGGATCTTTATCCTTTCCCTTTATTTAAAATTTCCTGTGACAAACAGAGATAGATATTGGGGATCATATTCGTAACCCTTGTCATCTATGAGAGCAGAGAACACATTAATCCAGTAATGTCATCTTGTTGCACCCAGTTTCCTTGAGCCCCACCTCACACTTATGCAAGACATATTTACTTACACTACTACCTTTTCTTCCTCTTCTGCTCCTTCTCCTCTTTTCCCTTCTTCTTATATTTACTTTTACAAAGAAATCTCTCATCCTTTCAACCATTTCCTTCTTGTTGCCTAACAAAGTTAACATACTTTAAAGCACTGGCCTCCAGCACTGAACCAATCCTCACCAATCCCCCAATACCAGAGGGCTGACTTAAAATTGAAATTGAAACTATCATTAGATCATTGTTTTTTTTTTTTTTTTCATTTTTCTCAGTCATTGACATAAATATAAATTGTAAGTGTAAACTTAGGACACCACCTTTTCTGGAATATTCTAGAATTTATATACCAAATTAGCATTTATCAAAGCAATCAAAGTTGTTACAAGTATCCTTGTGATGTAATTCTTGTTACAAATGTTTGGGGACTGCTTTTTTGGAATTAAGGGGTGACAGGATGTAGTGGAAAGAGCATGAGGTTTGGAGATGATACAAGCTTTGCTTTGAATCGCTAATCTGCCGTACATTAGCTGTACAATATTTGTGCAAGCCCACTCTCTGAGCTTCCAGTTCCTCATGCATAAAATGCAGTTTATGCATTTATGTTGCTGTTTTTATGTTGCTGTTTATGTTGCTGAATTTTAGTGTGGTTTATTCCTGTCAAAATGCTGTTTATGTTGCTGAATTTTAGTGTGGTTTATTCCTGTCAAAATGCTGAACACACAGTAAGTGCTTGATATTTTCATACTTCTGTACTTACTGCCAGTTTATCATGCAAGAAAGTTGTCCTTGTACACTCTCCCTTAGTTGATGGCTTATTCCCTCCTCACTCTTTTGTGCTCTGGTCAAACTCAACTATGCGTGCATGCATGTGTGCTAAGTCACTTCAGTCATGTCTGACTCTTTGTGATCCTAAGGACTGTAGCCCGCCAGGCTCCTCTGTCCATGGGGATTCTCCAGGCAAGAATACTGGACTGGGTTGCCATGCCCTCCTCCAGGCGATCTTCCCGACTCAGGGATTGAACCCTTAATAAGGGTCTCTTAATAAGTTTCCTGCATTGGCAGGTGGGTTCTTTACCACTAATGCCACCTGGGAAGCCCAAACTCAACTATAACCTTCCTTAAAACATTAGGACTATAAGCGCAATTTTCTGACTTGATATATATTAAAACTTACAGCAAATAAAATAATGGAAAAATCTATAGATGTTATCCTAGTAACAAAAAAAATCTGTCATCACTATGACTTAACATAGGGAGATTGTGACCAATATTATGAGACCAGCATAAAAAAAGGCATAGGGAATTATGAATTTGAAAAAGATATATAACTTCCATTACCTACAGAGAATATAATCATTAACAGATTAATAGAATAAACACATTGTTTATGTATTTTTATTTTTGGGTATATTAGATCTTCATTGCTGAGCTGGCTTTCTCTAGTTGTGGAGAGCAGGGGCTACTTTCTAGTAGTGATATGTAGGCTTTCATTGTGTTGGCCTCTCTTGTTGCAGGGCACTGATTCTAGGGCATGTGGGCTTCAGTATTTGCAGCACACGGACTCAGTAGTTGTGGCTCCCGGGCTCTAGAACACTGCTCAATAGTTGTGGTGCACAGACTTAGTTTTTCCACAGCATGTGGGATCATCCCAGATCTGGGATCGAACCTGAGTTCCCTGCATTGGCAGGCAAATTTTTTTTACCACTGAGCCATCAGTAAAGCCCAATGGTCACATTTTTAAAACTAATAAAATTTCAGAAAGCTTTCTATGCTTATGCTGTGGTGTGCTTAGTCGCTCAGTCATGTCCTACTCGTTGCAACCCCATGGACTGTAGCCCGCCAGGCTCCTCTGTCCCTGGGGGTTCTCCAGGCAAGAATACTGGAGTGGGTTGCTATGCCCTCCTCCAGGGAATCTTCCCAACCCAGGGATCAAACCCACGTCTTCCACATTGCAGGCAGATTCTTTACCATCTGATCCACCAGGGAAGCCATCTATGCTTATGATCAACAATTTAAAAATTTAAAATAAAAAAAATTGTAAAGTAATTAGCCTCCAATTAAAATAAATAAATTTATATTAAAAAAACTTATGGCACTCTTGCTGTTCCTAACTAGAAAATTAAATAAGAAAAAATATTTCCCCAAATAATAAAATCTAAAAGTGTCTAGGAAATACCCTAACACAGAGACACAAAATTTTACAGACCATATTTTAAAACTTTTTAAAAATATAAAGGAAGTTTTGACTAAATGAAAATATTCCTTGTCTATATTTGGGATGATTTAACATAGCAAAGGAGAAGACAATGGCAACCCACTCCAGTACTCTTGCCTGGAAAATCCCATGGACAGAAGGGCCTGGTGGGCTGCAGTCCATGGGGCCACGAAGAGTCGGACACAACTGAGTGACTTCACTTTCACTTTTCACTTTCATGCATTGGAGAAGGAAATGGCAACCCACTCCAGTGTTCTTGCCTGGAGAATCCCAGGGACGGGGGAGCCTGGTGGGCTGCCGTCTATGGGGTCGCCCAGTCGGACACGACTGTAGTGACTTAGCAGCAGCAGCATGTAGGGTAATTTGAAATATGATAAAGATACCCCTAAAAACATTAGAAACACAACTGGGTTTTGGTTTTTTTTTTCAGTTTTTGTGAGCTACTTTGTTAATTTGGGGCTTCCCTGGTGGCTCAGATGGTAAAGAATCTGCCTACAATGCAGGAGACCTAGGTTCTATCCCTGTACCTTAAGTGAAGTCGCTCAGTCGTGTCTGACTCTTTGCGACCCCATGGACTGTAGCCTACCAGGCTCCTCTGTCCATGGGATTTTCCAGGCAATAGTACAGGAGAGGATTGCCCTTTCCTTCTCCAGGGGATCTTCCCAGCCCAGGGATTGAACCTGGGTCTCCCACATTGTAGACAGACGCTTCTACCATCTGAGCCACCAGGGAAGTCCTTTAGCTTTACCTTTCCCATTTACATCTAATCCATCTAAATTGCAGTTTTGCGTGTCTACAATGTGGGAGACCCAGAGTTAAAGTGAAAAGAAGGAAATGATCTTTTTTGAGCTCCACAGTGTACCAGGTATCAAGCTGGGCACTTTAAATTGTCTCATTGAATCTATACATCATTATGAGGGAATAGGTACTATTAGCCCATTGTTTGGATAAGGAAACATGTTCAGAGAGGTTAAATAATTCATCAAAGGGCACAGATTGCAGTCCAGGTCTGGTCTGGTCCTCTTTTCACTACATTACCACAAATGACTGAGAACAAACAGGTTGAAACTGGGAGACAAGAGTAGGGAAACCCTGGGCAGCACACATCAGAAAGTAGACTGGCAGATCTATGCTTATTGTGCTTTTATTTTTCCTGCTTACCAGAAATGCCATATCCTGATAATGAATTTGATTGCCTGAGAGATGTAAATTGTGGTGAAATAAGTGGCTTTAAAGCAGACTCTGCATTCATTCACATTAAGATAGAGGTAACCTGTAAAACTTGTCCCTGCCCCGACCCCCGCCATGATGATTATCTTTTACCTAGACTGAAGTCCATAGACTCCAAAGTGCATCTCCAGTTGTGGAATCTCAGGTATCAGTGTAAACTGGAGAGGGGGGTAATTTATTGTGGAGGGGTGAGAGTAGGGCTGGAGTGCATCTTAATTCTCTAAATTAAATCAAGTGTGTAACTGCCTTCTCTGCCTCCATGTGCTAACAACTTTGATTACAGGAGAAATAACACTGTACAGATGATCTGTACAGAGATTGCCTTGGAATTTGATTTGTTTTAGAATTTAACTTTGGGACAAATTTTTTTAGTTTTCCTGAAGCAGCTATGAAGTATTTATTAGAAGAGAGAAATGTAAACTAAATAACTTTCCGTTTTTCTTTGTAGCAAATTGAAATGGAAGGACCATTTCTTCAAAAATGAGTGTTATACATATGAAGGGATTTTTTCCTAACAGTAACTCTGAGGTCTGGGTCTGACAAGATGGGTTTAGAGAACCTACTGCCTCCTCAACCATTCTGGCTCATTTTAATTGGGTTTTCTCTGCTGTCTTTGGCAGAGACATATGGGTTCAGTAAATGCACACAGTATTAATCGGACATTCACCATGTGTTCTTCATTTGGAAGATCACCAACTTAACAGACGCCATTCATGACATCCCTTGATACACTACTCACCTCAACCTGACACAGAACCAAATTCAGGTCCTTCCTCCCTACTGCTTCACTAATTTGTCTGCTCTGGTGGACTTGCGATTGCAATGGAATTTCATTTGGAAGATTGATGAGAGGGCATTTTGGGGACTAGAAAGTCTAACCCTTTTGAGTTTAGTAGAAAATAAGATTCAAACTGTGAACTATTCCTTTAAGGGCCTGTCCAACTTGGAAACTTTGCTCCTGAGTCACAATCAGATCACCCATATTCACAAAAATGCCTTTGTCCCTCTTGTCAAATTGAAACATTTAAGTTTATCTCAAAATTTTATTACTGATTTTTCCAATATTCTTGAAGCAGTCCAGCATCTGCCGCACCTGGAATACCTTGATCTTACTAACAACAGCATAATGTCCTTGGATTACAGCCCCAGATCATTGGTTTCCCTGACCCAGCTGGGGATACAGGGGAAAAAACTAACAGAATTAAACTTCTCTGCCTTGTCACTGCCTAATCTGACCACTCTGGATCCACTGAGTCATTCAGAATGTGGATCTGGAAACTCTGCCCCAACTGAGGAGCTTGAATCTGAGTGGAACACTGGTGAAACTAGAGATGCTTCCAGCCAAACACCTACAGAATCTAAGTGAAATGGATCTTAGTAACCAGAAGTTTAGAGGTAGTCACTTAAACCTCAGGACAGTGTGTTGCCTCCTCCAGAAGGTGCCTATATTGAAGGCTTTGGTTTTTAGGAAAAATGCCATTAATTCAGGGAGCATAAAGCACCTTGCCAACTGTACCAGGCTTTTATCCCTTGACCTTAGCCAAAGCAATGATCTGGTTCACCTCAATGACAGTGAGTTTGATGCTATACCCAGCCTTCAAAGGCTGAATCTAAACAAGTGTCAGCAACAGGACCTGAAATGCCCTCAAGAACTTGAGAGCTCTAAACCTGAGCCACAACAAGTTTAAAATCTTTCCATATTTTTGCATTTTCACCCTTAAGGTACTTACAATCACTCTTTCTCTCTAGAAATCCCATCACAGAACTCAATAGTATGGCCTTTTATGGGCTGTATTCATTAAAAGAGCTCAATTTGGCTGGGATACTGGTTTGCTCAATTTCCAAATTTATAGAGTTTAAATCTTGAATACAACAATATTCGGACCCTGAAACACAAAACCTTTCAGTTTCTGAAGAAGCTCCAAGTTCTCATTCTCTCCCAGAACCACCTGAGCATCATAGAGAAGTATGCATTTTCTGGCCTCAATCACCTCTATAAACTCGACTTGGCATACAATATCTTGTCAAATTTTCAAGCTGGCCTTTTCTTGGGCCTGGAAAATCTAGAAGTTTTGAATCTCAGTTTTAATAAAATCACTTATGAAACCACTAGGACCTTGCCATTTCCTCCATTTATGAACCTCAAGTCTTTGAAACAACTCAACCTAGAAGGACAAATACATAGGATTCAAGTTGTTCCAATCAACTTCTTCCAAGGGCTGAATGACCTGCAGGAACTACTCCTAGGGGAAAATCCCACTGTATTCCTAGACCACCTTCAACTTGACTCCCTGATTGATCTCACAAAGTTGGATATATCAGGGACAAAATCTGGAGACTGAAGCCTCAGTTTAAATGTTTCTTTATTCCAAAAATTAAAAAGACTAAAAATGCTGCGCCTGGAAAACAACAACTTAGAGTCACTGACTCCTGGCATATTCTCTGCCTTAGAAAGCCTTCAGATCTTTTCTTTAAGATTCAACAACCTAAGGGTCATTAATCAAAGTCATCTGGAGAATCTGAAATCTCTGAAGTACTTTGATATCTATGGGAATAAACTTCAGTGCAGCTGTGACAATGCATGGTTCAAGAATTGGTCAATAAACACAGCAAATGTCCATATCCCTTACCTCCAGAGCTACACCTGTCAACAGCCAAATATTAAAAATTTTTGATAGATTTTGATGATTCTATGCATACTTTTGATCTGGGAAAATTTGCTTCTTCTGCTCCTTCAGTCTGGTCCTCACAACCATGATCTTCTCTTGGTTCATTGACAAGATGGTTCCATCTCTATGGTATGGGCTCTACATATTTTGAGCCTAGTACCTGGCCAAGTGGCATAGGACAGAAAAGGAGTTCATCTATAATGCCTTTGTTTCTTTCACTGCCACTGATGAGCAATGGGTATATGAAGAGCTTGTTCCAGCCCTAAAAGAAGGTGGCCAGCCTACCTTTAAGCTTTGCCTTCACCACAGAGACTTTGAGCCAGGCATAGATATCTTTGAGAACATCCAGAATGCCACTGACACCAGCTGGAAAACTTTGTGTGTGGTGAGTAACCACTACCTGCACAGTGAATGGTGCCAGCTTGAAGTACAGTTGACCAGCATCGAGATGTTCTATGAGCATGAAGATGTCATCATCTTGATATTCCTGGAAGAGATCCTGAACTATAAGTTATCCAGCTACCACCAACTCAGGAAACTTGTGAACAGGCAGACATTTATCACCTGGCCAGACAGTGCCCAGGAGAGGCCACTTTTCTGGGCTCACATTAGAAATGCATTGGGCAACAAATCTGTGGAGAAAGACAACACACAGCTAATTGTGGCCCAGTGATGGGAAGTCTTTGTGACTTCAAATCCAATGTTGCCTAAGGTGTGTACAGGCTATGAGTGTGACTGAACATAACTGCTCTGCAGGGAGAAGGCTGCTTATGACCGTTATTTGGCTAATGTCCATCAGGCAACTGGAAGAGTGAAGGAAGCTGCTTGAGGAAGCTCCAGGAATGTTGTTAAAGGAAGTAATCCCAGTATTAGAGTATTGGATATCTGGAAAGTATTCTTGTTTTATTAAGGGGAAACTTGGGAGACAAATCACTAGGATTTCTGAGGACCAGCAGGGCCCTCATATGTGCTTGAGAACATTGTTCAGCTAGTTTATCCAAATCAGTTCCTGTCAAGATAGATTGTACTGCACTTCTTCCAAGAACCTATAAGAACAGAAACACCACACAAGCTTAAATAAAAGCAAAAAAGTTAGGATTCTGGTGTATTCTCTGTTAGGGCATGAAATTCCAAAGGCCAGCTTCTGTTTAAGTCAGAGCCCAAGAGTTAGAAGAGTCCTAGTTTGATTCCGCTGATTTACTCAAAGGGAAGCAGCCTTGATCTAGCAGCACAATGAAGGTTGCAGAAACTATCACCTAGCTGTGATAAAATCAGACTTCATAGACCGAGCAGTTTTTGGTAGCCATTCTTAGACAGGGTTGTATTCCCAATGGCTTCATCTTTCAGACACACCAGTGTCCTATAGCAGGCAATGTTTATAGGGAGCAACACCCAGCATAGGGGCCATGGCTCTGGTAGTAGCAAAAGTGCTACAAATTCCTGTAGAAGGGAATTTCTTATAGGAAAACTGCTATAAATTCGTGGAGCAAGAGGGGCCATAGATATCTAGAGCTCAGTCTGTACCAGATGAGTAGGGTACCAACACGGCCCTCTTCTGATTGTCTTTCCACAAGGACTTGGTCTTTATGACTGGCTTCCTTCTCCAGTCCTCCTTTATTCCCAAGACTCTAGGAAGAGTTTGTTGAGGAACAAAAGACCCTGACAGGCAGAATCTTTAGCAGCTAGGGTAGTCAAATGTTTACCTCAGTGGGCCCTTGCCAGATCTCTCTGTATAGAAATGACTTCCCTGTGTGAAGGGAGGTCAGAAGCATGTTTTGGACCGGACTTTGGTTAAACTGTTATGGAAAAATCCAAGGGCATTTGCATGGGAAATTGTGAGTCATCAGCTGGATATTTGTGGGTTAAATATTACATTGTTGCAGGAAATAATTTACAACTGCCTCATAAGGCATGCAAGAAATATCACATTACTTAATTAAAAAAAATCAAAAGATATCTGATTTTAAGGCCCTGTTCTACTAGATTGGTGGAAAAGTCCACCTTAGAAATTATGGGTTCCTCCCTCTCACCCACTAACCCCTCATGTTCTTGCATAAGGCAAAAAAAAAAAAAAAAAAGAAAAAGAAAAAGTTGGTGGAAGACTTTTGTAGAAAAGAAGTGCTCAGCAACAAAGGAAACTATAAGCAAGGTGAAAAGACAGCCTTCAGAATGGGAGAAAATAATAGCAGATGAAGAAACTGACAAAAGATTAATCTCCAAAATATACAAACAGCTCATGCAGCTCAATATCAGAAATAAATGACCCAATCAAAAAATGGGTCAAAGAACTAAACAGGCATTTCTCCAAAGAAGACATACAGATGGCTAACAAACACATGAAAAGATGCTCAACATCACTCATTATCAGAGAAATGCAAATCAAAACCACAATGAGGTACCATTTCATGCCAGTCAGAATGGCTGCGATCCAAAAGTCTACAAGCAATAAATGCTGGAGAGGGTGTGAAGAAAAGGGAACCCTCTTACACTGTTGGTAGGAATGCAAACTAGTACAGCCACTATGGAGAACAGTGTGGAGATTCCTTAAAAAACTGGAAATAGAACTGCCATATGACCCAGCAATCCCAATGCTGGGCATACACACCGAGGAAACCAGAACTGAAAGAGACACATGTACCCCAATGTTCATCGCAGCACTGTTTATAATAGCCAGGACATGGAAGCAACCTAGATGTCCATCAGCAGACAAATGGATAAGAAAGGTGTGGTATATATACACAATGGAGTATTACTCAGCCATTAAAAAGAGTCCATTTGAATCAGCTCTAATGAGGTGGATGAAATTGGAGCCTATTATACAAGGTGAAGTAAGCCAGAAAGAAAAACACCAATACAGTATACTAACGCATATATATGGAATTTAGAAAGATGGTAACGATAATCCTGTATGCGAGACAGCAAGAGACACAGATGTATTGAACAGTCTTTTGGACTCTGTGGGAGAGGGCAAGGGTGGGATGATACGAGAGAATGGCATTGAAACATGTATAATATCATATGTGAAACAAATCACTAGTCCAGGTTCAATGCAGGATACAGGATGCTTGGGGCTGGTGCACTGGGATGACTCAGAGGGATGGGATGGGGAGGGAGGTGGGAGGGGGGTTCAGGATGGGGAACACATGTACACCTGTGACAGATTCATGTTTATGTATGGCAAAACCAATACAATATTGTAAAGTAAAAAAAATAATAAAAAATAGTTTAAAAAAAGAAAGAAAGAAGTGCTCAGGAAGGAAAAACAAAACAACTTTTTGCATCCTGAAGAAAACGGGGGGCAATTTCTCCAGTCTTTGGCCCACATTGATTAACCCTTGTATGCCTATTGTCCAAGTCGGATCCCTGGAATATGAGGACAATGCTGCTTCTGGGCTGTGCTTGACAATGCACTTTTTTTTTCCTAAATTGGGCATAGCCACTCACTTCCATGGATATGGAATATGTCTTGAATCCTTCTACTCAAGGAAACAGCAAGTAGACTTCTGTTATTTTCCTGGTCTTAAGTAACCTTTACCTCTCTGGCTGCTTCGATGCCCTGCTCTTTCCCCATCACACACACACACACACACACACACACAGTGGCATGACTCAGTGAAATATGACAGAAAGAGAGGTTGTATTCAGGCAACTTCAACAGGTATTAGAGCATGTTCCCTTTGGATAGGGGAGCTATATTTCTCTTATTCTTCCTGATTCTTACACAGCAAGAAAAATAAAACAAAAATATCTCTATATATTATCCTGCTGTGAAATTAATAAGTGAAAATGACAGGCAAACCAAGATAATTGGGCAGCATGCCAATCAATGATAGTATAGGATTCCTTGAAATTATAGTGTGTGATATGAGGGATACAATACCATGAAGAGGGTGATGACTGTAGCCTAGTAGAAAAGCACACATTGGTGCATATGTGTGTAGTCTTTCTTAGAAGGAAAGGTGAATAATTAATACCTTGAACTGGTTTCATTTCTGAAATGATGAGGCAACCGTGCTGGAACAGAGACTAAATTTTATAACATATTCTAGGAAAGTAGATGAATGGCAGTGTTTACCCATGTACTTGGAATCAGCTACATAAGTTCAGAACTTAGTGTGAAAATGTGTAATCACTTGTCCAAAAATGTTCAGAATTTCAAGACAGAGATGGCAGAGCATTGAACCAAGTATAGGGACCTTCTGAGTGTGGGGCCCTGTGTGACTGCACATGGCCATGACACCGGCCCTGCTTATGACTAGCAGCCAGGTACATAGCATTTGTTTCTTACAACTTAAATCTCCAAATAGGAAAACAGGGTATTTTCCCACATAGCATATTATTTAATCCAGTAAATGGATGATTATTTCTTTTAATGAAACTATCTCACCAGTCTTTGAGGTCATCTAAAAAAATAAATGGAATTGTTTTCTGTATTAAAAAAAATACCATCACTACCACAGATTAAATGCTGTTGTCATTTCTTGTTTTTTTAATCTTAGATGGGACTGGGGTAGTAACTCAAGGCATGCATGTTATACAAAGGTTTGCATTATGTCTTTACATGTATCAAATATTTACTTAGCTGTTCAGTTCAGTTCAGTTCAGTCGCTCAGTAGTGTCTGACTCTTTGTGACCCCGTGAACCACAGCATGCCAGGCCTCCCTGTCCATCACCAACTCCTGGAGTTCACTCAAACTCACGTCCATCAAGTCAGTGATGCCATCCAGCCATCTCATCCTCCGTCGTCCCCTTCTCCTCCTGCCCCCAATCCCTCCCAGCATCAGGGTCTTTTCCAGTGAGTCAACTCTTCACATGAGGTGGCCAAAATATTGGAGTTTCAGCTTCAGCATCAGTCCCTCCAATGAACACCCAGGACTGATCTCCTTCAGGATGGACTGGTTGGATCTCCTTGCAGTCCAAGGGACTCTCAGGAGTCTTTTCCAACACCACAGTTCAAAAGCATCATTTCTTTGGCGCTCAGCTTTCTTCACAGTCCAACTCTCACATCCATACATGACCACTGGAAAAACCATAGCTTTGACTAGCTGGGATACAGGGAAATTCATTTCCTAAACTAAATTACTACAACTATAGGCATTTTGGTCATTGAAGGCAATGGCAACCCACTCCAGTACTCTTGCCTTGCAAATCGCATGGACGGAGGAGCCTGGCAGGTTGCAGTCCATGGGGTCGCTAGGAGTCGGACACGACTGAGCGACTTCACTTTCACTTTTCACTTTCATGCATTGGAGAAGGAAATGGCAACCCACTCCAGTGTTCTTGCCTGGAGAATCCCAGGGACGGGGGAGCCTGGTGGGCTGCTGTCTATGGGGTTGCACAGAGTTGAACACGACTGAAGCGACTTAGCAGCAGCATAGGCATTTTGGGCTTCCTAGGTGGTGCTAGTGGTAAAGAACCAGCCCGCCAGTGCAGAAGATGTAAGACACTTCTGGTTTGATATCTAGTTTCCAAAGATCCCCTGGAGAAGGGCACAGCAATCCACTACAGTATTCTTGCCTCGAGAATCCCATGGACAGAGGAGCCTGGCAAACTACAGTCCATGGGGTTGCACAGAGTTGGACATGACTGAAGCAACTTAGCACACACACATAGGCATTTTAAAATGAAGTCATTGGAGTTCTGATTATATTAAAAAAAGATATTTGGAAACAATGACATAGTTAATTTCTCTATCAACCAATTTGGAGTAACAAGAGGTTTAACTTGGAAGAGAAAAAATTTAGATGAGAGGAAGAGAAATGTTTCTACCAGTAAAGCTAGAAATATATTAAGCTTAATTTGTTAGAAATATCTGAAAGATTTTTCCCTACAGATACTGAAAAAAGAGATAGAAATCTGTTTCAAATTATTTATATGGGCTTACTTGGATGATTTTTAAACTTATCTTCCAAATTAGAGTTTAAGTGTCAGCTCTGTATTTATGGGATTATGGGAAAAAGAGAATGTCTCCACCTACTGAATATATGTTTCTTTGTAAAAACACATTTGCCCTTAATAATAGGATTAATGATTGAATTTAAGAGGCAGAGCCAAAATTATTCCTTGGCATGCACAGTGTAGTCCAGAGATCAGAAGCATGAGCAATCCCCTAGAGCTTGTCAGAAATGCAGACTCTCTGGCCTATTACAGACCTACTGAACCAGAATCTGCATGTCAACAAGATCTCCAGAAGATTCTTATGCACATAAAAGCTTGAAGAGCACTGGGTTAAGAAATTATTTACATTGAGGAAGCTCGGGGAAGGTTCTTCTATCTTCAAATATTAACTCCTCTTAGGTTACACAGTGACCAAAATGTAATCATTACGTATTCTTTGGATTTCTCTTCTTGTGATATTTCTCAAAAAAATAACAGTAACAGTACTATAATTTTACATGTGTTGTTGATTACTGTTTCCAAAGCACTTTCATACCTATGATCTCACTTGATAACTGTGATGGGTAGCCCACTAAACCAGTGTACCCTAATCATTCTACCAATAAATATGAAAGTAGGTCAATATTGTATTGCTTTTGCCAAAGGCCATTAAAAACTTAAGAATGCTATGATGGTAATCATTTTGCAGTATATAAAGTATCAAATCAACACATTGTACACCTTAAACATACACAATATTATGTCGGCTATATATCAATAAGGCAGGGGAAAAACTGCAAGAATAATATATAGGTAAGGGTGTGTGTGCTAAGTCACTTCAGTCATGTCTGACTCTTTGCAACCCGATGGACAATAAGCTGCTAGGTTCCTCTGTCCTCCATGGGATTTTCCCGACCCAGGGATTGAACCTGCGTCTCTTATGTCTCCTGCATTGGCAGGCATGTTCTTTACAACTAGTGCCACTTGGGAAACCCTTAATATACAGGTACAGTGAAATTCAAATAAATTATGAGTACAAAATAGATATGAGTTTTAAAATAAAAGATAATATAGTGAGGATATATTTTTAAGCATGAAAATAATAGAATTGTTCATAGACTCCTAGACAGAATCTTCTTCATCATTGGGTAGATTTAATTACTATGTCTAAAATAACATTCATTCTAATTGTTGAAGCGAAAAAATGGTTCTGGAAGCTATACATGTGTTCATTTAAAATAGTAAACAACTTGAGTTAAAATTAGCCTAAGAAAATGCAGATACTAAATGGAAAAATGAGAACAGTGTAGAGGATCTATTAACTTGGGAACTATAAAAACAGATTTGGAGATGTGTCTGGACACTGTTGTAAAGGTTTGTTGGCAGATTAAGAAGATGACACTGACCCAATAATGTCACTTACTACAATCATTTTTGATTTTTAAAAATAGTACCTCTAGGAGGAATTTAAGCCTGTCCTAGGTGGCGTATTGCATCCCAAAACATTTAGGAAGAATGAGATAAAGCTATTGTGGATTATAGTGGTTCCAAGTCCAGTCCTAACAATTTTGTAGTTTCCAAATAAATTCTCAATGGAATCTTTCTAAATTGAAAATCATTAAACAAAGTGGCAAAGACTGGGGTTCTAACTGTGGGAACTATTTCCCAAGATGAGAAATGTTGAGCATTTTTGAAAAGCTAAAACTTTTAGGCTCACTACCACAGATGTTGTGCAGGCTGCAAACACAGCTTAAATTGTAATCCCTAGCTTAATGGAGCTTGCAACCTAATCAGGAGATAACATATATTTATGTAACAAAATTAAAATGCTAGTCAAATGAGTGATACAGACAGTAAATGTTAAATTAATTAGAAAAGAGAAAGATGGTCAGAATCTGAGTAGCACTAAGGAATGGCAATTAATATCAAATGACCAAGGTTTGGGGCTTGACTCCACCACTTAGGAACTGTAATTCTATTATTCAACCTCTCTAAACCTCAATTTTCCATTTCATAAAAATCAGGTTATTTATAATATTTTTTTTTCTAGGCTGTTTTAAAGACTAAATGAAACAATGGGTGGATGGTCTTAGGAGGATGCCTGGTTTATAGATGTTAGCTAAGAAATGCACCTTCCTCATTACTGAAGGACCTGGAGCAGAAAGTGCAATGTGTGTCTGAGGATGGGCTTACTAAAGAGGAGCAGCTAGATATATAGAGGCCACCAGCTCTGTACAGTTCACCATTTACTAAAGGTCATCTGAAAGGGATACCTAGGTTGTTTCCCTCAAAGGATACAGCTCTGCTTTAATGGTACTTCAAGATTTGTAGAGTATCACTGCAGATGGTGACTGCAGCCATGAAATTAAAAGACGCTTACTCCTTGGAAGGAAAGTTATGACCAACCTAGATAGCATATTGAAAAGCAGAGACATTACTTTGCCAACAAAGGTCCATCTAGTCAAGGCTATGGTTTTTCCAGTGGTCATGTATGGATGTGAGAGTTGGACTATAAAGAAAGCTGAATGCCGTAGAATTGATGCTTTTGAACTGTGGTGTTGAGGAAGACTCTTGAGAGTCCCTTGGACTGCAAGGAGATGCAACCAGTCCATTCTAAAGGAGGTCAGTCCTGGGTGTTCTTTGGAAGGAATGATGCTAAAGCTGAAACTCCAATACTTTGGCCACCTCATGCGAAGAGTTGACTCGTTGGAAAAGACTCTGATGCTGGAAGGGATTGGGAGCAGGAGGAGGAGGGGACGACAGAGGATGAGATGGCTGGATGGCATCATTGACTCGATTGACCTGAGTTTGAGTGAACTCTGGGAGTTGGTGATGGACAGGGAGGCCTGGCGTGCTGCGATTTCATGGGGTCACAGAGAGTCGGACACGACTGAGCGACTGAACTGAAAAGATAGATTTCATTTCATTGCTTACCATCCCCTGACGTGCCCAACCTAATCTCTATAATCTAAAGTACCCCTGGATACCCAAGGCCCAAGCCTGCAGCTTTTTACGATCAGAAAAAAGATCGAAGTCAGTGAGTTGCAGTGAGGAAAGGAAAGGAGAAGAGAACATGCAGCTGCAGAACGTGTTTTCTTGCTATCCCCTGCACGTACTGCCATTTTTCTTGCTATCCCCTGCACGTACTGCCACCTGGTGGTTATTTAATGACCTACACTATCTTTTCCTCCCATACACGTGCTCCGTCTTGTCCGACTCTTTGAGACCCGGTCGACTGTAGCCCACTAGGCTCCTCTGTCCATAGAATTTTCCAGACAAGAATACTGGAGTGGGTTGCCATTTCCTCTTCCATTTCCTCATATAGTCTTGTTCTAATGTGCACCCTTAGTGTTAACTGAGAAGCAATGGCACCCCACTCCAGTACTCTTGCCTGGAAAATCCCACGGACGGAGGAGCCTGGTAGGCTGCAGTCCATGGGGTCGCTAAGAGTCGGACATGACTGAGCGACTTCACTTTCACTTTTCACTTTCATGCATTGGAGAAGGAAATGGCAACCCTCTCCAGTGTTCTTGCCTGGAGAATCCCAGGGACGGGGGAGCCTGTTGGGCTGCTGTCTATGGGGTCGCACAGAGTTGGACACGACTGAGGCGACTTAGCAGCAGCAGCAGCAGCAGTGTTAACTGAGAGAACGGGATGATACACTGTATTCATTTCTGGTGATCGCTGTAACAAATCACTACAAAGATGGTGACTTAAGAGAAATTTATTCGCTCAGTGTTCTGGAGGCCAGAAGTCCAAAATCAAGGTGTGGGAAGGGCCATGATGCCTCTAGAAGCTCTAGGAGAGAATCTGTTCTTTGCCTTTTCCAGCTTCAGGGGGTTGCTGGCTACTGTTGCAGAGCTTGTGGCTACATCACTCCAATTTCTGTGACTACTTCATATGGTCTTCTCCAGTTCCGTGTGTCTGATGTTCCTTTGTCTCTCTCTTATAGGGAAACGACATTTAGGGCCAACTTGGAATATCAAGTATCTTCTCCACATTTTAAGACCCTTAATTCAGTCAGTTCAGTTCAGTTGCTTGGTCGTGTCTGACTCTTTGTGACTCCATGGACTGCAGCTTTGCCAGGCCTCTCTGTGCATCACCAACTCCCGGAGTTCACTCAAACTCATGTCCATCGAGTCAGTGATGCCATCCAGCCATCTCATCCTCCGTCGTCCCCTTCTCCTCCTGCCCCCAATCCCTCCCAGCATCAGAGTATTTTCCAACGAGTCAACTCTTCGCATGAAGTGGCCAAAGTATTGGAGTTTCAGCTTCAGCATCAGTCCTTCCAATGAACACCCAGGACTGATCTCCTTTAGAATGGACTGGTTGGATCTCCTTGCAGTCCAAGGGACTCTCAAGAGTCTTCTCCAACACCACAGTTCAAAAGCAGCAATTCTTTGGTGCTCAGCTTTCTTTATAGTCCAAACATCACATCCATACATGACTACTGGAAAAAAGAAACAGAGGAAAACAATCAAATGGGAAAGACTAAAGATCTCTTCAAGAAAATTAGAGATACCAAGGGAACATTTCATGCAAAGATGGGCACAATAAAGGACAGAAATGATATGGACCTAACAGAAGCAGAAGATATTAAGAAGAGGTGGCAAGAATACACAGAAGAACTATACAAAAAAGATCTTCATGACCCAGATAACCACGATGGTGTGATCACTGACCTAGAGCCAGACATCCTGGAGTGTGAAGTCAAGTGGGCCTTAGGAAGCCTCACTACAAACAAAGCTAGTGGAGGTGATGGAATTCCAGCTGAGCTATCTCAAATCCTAATAGATGATGCTGTGAAAGTACTGCATTCAATATGCCAGCAAATTTGGAAAACTCAGCAGTGGCCACAGGACTGGAAAAGGTCAGTTTTCATTCCAATCCCAAAGAAGGGCAATGCCAAAGAATGCTCACACTACCACACAATTTCACTCATCTCACATGCTAGCAAAGTAATGTTCAAAATTCTCCAAGCTAGGCTTCAAAAGTATGTGAACTGTGAACTTCCAGATGTTCAAACTGGATTTAGAAAAGGCAGAGGAACCAGAGATCAAGTTGCCAACATCCACTGGATCATCAAAAAAGCAAGAGAGTTCCAGAAAAACATCTGCTTTCTGCTTAATTCAATAGACATCTGCAATAACTCTTTTCCAAATAGAGCAGCAAACACTCTAGTCATTTGATGTGGTTATCTTTTGGGGATCATTTTTTTGCCTAACATAGTTCTCTTTATTATCATTTACATTGTCAGTAATGAATATATAAGACCAATCTGCTGGCCAAAGCAGGCTGATGCAGGATACTGAGTTTTTAATTTGGATGTGGGGATGAAATAGGAAGGAAAAGTCGAGTGTTTTCTTGGGAAGGCTGGCTTGGGTGGACAGCTCGGTGAGAGACCCTGGGTGGCTGGGAAGTAGCACAGAACACTCTGGTATGGAGGAGAGAGTATAGAAAGACCAAGAAAGGGGTGGTGAGCCAAGATTTAATTTTCATTTGTTTTTAATAAGCTGAATGTGAGTGATCCTGACTCTTCAAATCCTCTACATGTATAAGGAAATGGGCACTCTGAGACATTGCTGGTGAGATGGGTGGAGTTGGTAAAATCCTTTTGGAGAACTGGTGAACAATTCTACATATATATCATACACTTATATGCAGTAATTCTACATCTAGAAATTTATTTTAAGGAAATAATCAGAATACAGGAAGATTTATGCACAAAGACATGCCTATATCTTTTTAAGGTACTCTTGAATATTGAAAACAGCTCAAATGTCTACCTTTAGAGAGTAATAGTTGAGTGAGTTATGGTTCATCCATATGAGGAAATATAGTCATAAAAATTATGTTTATGAAAAGTGTACCATAACATGAAAATGCTTTTATGTGAGATGTTAAGTAAAGTAAGTAGGGATTATAAATACATACATACATACTTTATAAATATTATTTCTAAATTGATTCGTTTTTTTTCCTTTTATGATTCAAAAAATTTAAAAATATGTATATATGATATCTTTATATGTATAAATACATATTGAACTCTCAGAAATTGTGCATAAATTTTTAGATGGCATAACCACCTCTCAAAAAGCACTAACATCATATCATTTCTTTTATATTTGTTTTCACCTAGATCAGTAAAATCTTGCTTCTTGAAGTTAAATATCTTTCCCTCTATCTTTAGTTCAATTTTTGTTCCCAAGCAGTTATGCTTAAATATTTGTAGGTACATGCAGTGAATCTGTGATACCTGCTAAATTACTGCAGGAACTGGGGCTATAAACTGAACAAATGTAGGTGAATGGCCTTGGTCCTAAAGGCTATAAGGGACTTTGACAAAACCAAATAGAGTGGCAGCACTGCTATTGGTCTTGGAGGTCATGGTATTTGAATTTTAGTACTGACACAGATAAGACTTCTTAACAGAATATTTTGGACATTAATCTAAAGTACTGAAAATCAACTCATGGTGGAAATCTCATTAAAGTTCAATACAGAAAAGTGTTCTTATACTGATATTTAAAATGCATATGCAATTATTTCTTTTGTCTTGTACATAATGCAACATTGTGTTGCATAGTTGCTGGATTTTGTCTGTTTTGTGACTTCCAAATGAAAATAGTTCCAAGAAAACACCTTATTAAAGCTATTTAAAACTCCCCAACACATTTTCATAAACATATAAATGGATTAAAGATTTAAATGTAAAACAAAAGTTTTTTTTTTTTGTTTTGAAGAAAATATAGCCAGATATTTAAAACATCTTGCATGGGGTTGGGAAAGTCCTTTCTAAACAAAAGACAAACCCAAAATCATAAAAAACAAGACATAAAAATGATTATAGTAAAGTTGCAGGATATAAAATCAACACACAGAAATCCCTTGCATTCCTATACACTAATAAGGAGAAAACAGAAAGAGAAATTAAGGAAACAATTCCATTCACCATTGCAACGGAAAGAATAAAATACTTAGGAATATATCTACCTAGAGAAACTAAAGACCTATACATAGAAAACTATAAAACACTGGTGAAAGAAATCAAAGAGGACACTAATAGATGGAGAAATATACCATGTTCATGGATTGGAAGAATCAATATAGTGAAAATGAGTATACTACCCAAAGCAATTTATAGATTCAATGCAATCCCTATCAAGCCACCAACGGTATTCTTCACAGAGCTAGAACAAATAATTTCACAATTTGTATGGAAATACAAAAAACCTCGAATAGCCAAAGCGATCTTGAGAAAGAAGAATGGAACTGGAGGAATCAACCTACCTGACTTCAGGCTCTACTACAAAGCCACAGTCATCAAAACAGTATGGTACTGGCACAAAGACAGAAATATAGATCAATGGAACAAAATAGAAATCCCAGAGATAAATCCACGCACATATGGACACCTTATCTTTGACAAAGGAGGCAAGAATATACAATGGATTAAACAAATGGTGCTGGGAAAACTGGTCAACCACCTGTAAAAGAATGAAACTAGAGCACTTTCTAACACCATACACAAAAATAAACTCAAAATGGATTAAAGATCTAAACGTAAGACCAGAAACTATAAAACTCCTAGAGGAGAACATAGGCAAAACACTCTCCGACATACATCACAGCAGGATCCTCTATGACCCACCTCCCAGAATATTGGAAATAAAAGCAAAAATAAACAAATGGGACCTAATTAAACTTAAAAGATTCTGCACAACAAAGGAAACTATAAGCAAGGTGAAAAGACAGCCTTCAGAATGGGAGAACATAATAGCAAATGAAGCAACTGACAAACAACTAATCTCAAAAATATACAAGCAACTTCTACAGCTCAATTCCAGAAAAGTAAATGACCCAATCAAAAAATGGGCCAAAGAACTAAATAGACATTTCTCCAAAGAAGACACACAGATGGCTAACAAACACATGAAAAGATGCTCAACATCACTCATTATCAGAGAAATGCAAATCAAAACCACTATGAGGTACCATTTCATGCCAGTCAGAATGGCTGCAATCCAAAAGTCTACAAGCAATAAATGCTGGAGAGGGTGTGGAGAAAAGGGAACCCTCTTAACACTGTTGGTGGGAATGCAAACTAGTACAGCCACTATGGAGAACAGTGTGGAGATTCCTTAAAAAACTGGAAATAGAACTGCCATATGACCCAGCAACCCCACTGCTGGGCGTACACACTGAGGAAACCAGAAGGGAAAGAGACACGTGTACCCCAATGTTCATCACAGCACTGTTTATAATAGCCAGGACATGGAAGCAACCTAGATGTCCATCAGCAGATGAATGGATAAGAAGGCTATGGTACATATACACAACGGAGTATTACTCAGCCATTAAAAAGAAAACATTTGAATCAGTTCTAATGAGGTGGATGAAACTGGAGCCTATTATACAGAGTGAAGTAAGCCAGAAGGAAAAACACCAGTACAGTATACTAACGCATATATATGGAATTTAGAAAGATGGTAACAATAACCCTGTATACAAGACAGCAAAAGAGACACTGATGTATAGAACAGTTTTTGGCTCTGTGGGAGAGGGAGAGGGTGGGATGATTTGGGAGAATGTCACTGAAATACATATAATATCATATATGAAATGAGTCGCCAGTCCAGGTTCGATGCATGATACTGGATGCTTGGGGCTGGTGCACTGGAATGACCCAGAGGGATGGTATGGGGAGGGAGGAGGGAGGAGGGTTCAGGATGGGGAACACATGTATGCCTGTGGTGGATTCATTTCGATATTTGGCAAAACCAATACAATATTGTAAAGTTTAAAAATAAAATAAAATTTAAAAAAATAAATAAAATTCAAAGATGAAGGAAGAGCAGTTGATGCAATCTATCACCTTTTCCAAGTATAAAATTTGGCTTTAATTACACTAATTAGAAAATAGACTAAAAACTGTGCAAAATTTTCCACAAGATAGTAACATAACTTTTTATGTTTCATAATCAGTTACAGAACTGTGAAATTCCCCACTGGTATCATTGCTAATTTATGTGTCTCATACTTAAATAAACTTACTTTAGCTCTGATAAAATAAATAAATAAATAAATAAAATTCTAAATATTAAAAAAATGTAAAATTTCTATATGTCAAAACAACAACCCATCATAAAACAAAATTAAAACACAAAAGTGAATGAAACATTTACTAAACAGGACCTCTTATTAATCAATAATAAAAAGATGAATGCACAACAGACAAAGGAATTTGACTTAATGCTCCTAACAGTTGGGACTCAATTCACAGAGGGTTTTTTTCAAGGACAACTCCTAAACACAAAGAACCTAGACTTTCATATACAAAGGCTTAGCTATCCTTTCACAAGACACGGAAGGGAAAAATAAACCTTCTAATTCTTTAGTTATCCTTGAGAAAAGAAAGAATAAATTAGTATGTTCATAGGTTAACCTACCACATTAGCAAATATTGTTTCTATAGTCAGAATCTCAGAATGTATCCAGATACACAGAAAACATAACAAAACAAACAGAAGCAAAAGTTTGAGCCCTTGGATATTATGCAGTGACGTGGTTCCTCTCAAGGGCCCTGCTGGTATGGCAGTGACTACACAGTAGCAACCAAGAGCTCCTCGGAAAGTCTTTCCCCAGGGCTACTTGGCACCAATATAAATCCTTTATCACTAACCTCAGTTGACCCTTAAGACTGCTCAGCAGTCCTACTCTATTTCTTTGGTTAACTTATGCTTCAATACTCTACAAAACATTTTCACTTTTTTCAAATTTCTAATCTTACAATTTCCCCCATTTTCCCTCTGGGTAGATGACCTCATTTCACAGAGTAGATATCAAATGGGCATTCTCCCAATTTTTTTCTGCTATGAAACATACAAGTTTACCACATTCTCACTTACTTACTGTGTCTTGTTAAAACAGGAGGTAGTTGCCCCTCCTATATTGAGTATATATTATTTCACTCAATAAATATTTGTTGCATGAATCAATCAGGAAGCTACTCTCACCTGCAGGCACAGTAAACATTTTCTCTGCAATCTTGGTGATTTCTTCTGGGTCTTCACTTATTCTATGTTTGTCCCAGTAAATCTAGAGAAGACATAAATACTACTCAACTGTCACTAGCCTGAGAGCTCCTTCAAGGCAGAGAATTTAATTTATCTTGGTATCTTCCATAGTTATGTACCGTGTCCAGTAAGTGTGTTTGTCCAAACAAGATGCATAAAAGAATAAAGGATTACCACATGACCTGTCTTTTGCTGCTCCTGCTGAGTTCATATCACTTGAGAAGCTTAGTTACACAAGAACAAAATCTCAGATGACAAATCCTTTAGACTTTCTCATTTTAAAAGGGAGCACAAGGCCTGGTTCTGCTGCTGTACAAGTGATTAGAACCAAGGCCGCCAGCCAGAGCAAGACCATATCCCTGCTTCCTTTTACAGAGAACAAAACACACAGTCACACACCCCACAATGGCAAGGGGGAAAATGACTGAGAATGAGATGTTGAGAAAGTGTAGCAGGGAAAGTACACTGCCCTCCCACCTCTTCCTGAAAGATTAGGATGTAGGCATTGAAAAACAGGAGCTGAGGAGAAAAGACAGGGACACTACTCATTTGTTGCTAGGAAGACAATCATATGCTCACCATTTCTCCACACACAATGCACTTTCCAAAAGACATGCCTCTACTGCCTCTAGGATTGAGGCGGACTACAGTTTTTAATTAGAAAGAAAAATACATCTACCATAGTAGAAAAATTGGGCAGCAGGTATGAAAAGGCTAGTGATAAGAAATACAATTGACCAGAAATACAACTCGTCAATAAGTACATGAAAAAATTTTCAACTCTAATATTATTATAGATTAAAGTAAAAATAATAAGATTCCATATTTGACTGAACAAATTGGCAAACATGAAAAGAATAATCACTAGTTGTTGGTGAAGATTTAATAAAATTGTTATTCTTATGCATTCCTCTAGTGGGTGCTATGGATAAATCTCTTTCTAAAAGGCAGTTTGACAATAATAAAAGCTTAACATATTTTGCGGAGAAGGCAATGGCACCCCACTCCAGTACTCTTGCCTGGAAAATCCCATGGACGGAGGAGCCTGGTGGGCTGGAGTCCATGGGGTCGCTAAGAGTCCGACAAGACTGAGCAACTTCACTTTCACTTTTCACTTTCATGCATTGGAGAAGGAAATGGCAACCCACTCCAGTATTCTTGCCTGGAGAATCCCAGGGACAGGGGAGCCTGTTGGGCTGCCGTCTATGGGGTCGCACAGAGTTGGACACGACTGAAGCGACTTAGCAGCAGCAGCAGCAACATATTTTGGGCTCCAAAATCACTGCAGATGGTGGCTACACCCATGAAATTAAAAGACGCTTGCTCCTTGGAAGAAAAACTGTGGCCAACCTAGACAGCATATTAAAAAGCAGAGACATGACTTTGCCAACAAAAGTCTGTCTAGTCAAAGCTATGGTTTTTCCAGTAGTCATGTATGGATGTGAGAGTTGGACTAGAAAGAAAGCTGAGCACCAAAGAATTGATGCTTTTGAACTGTGGTGTTGAGGAAGACTCTTGAGAGTCCCTTGGACTGCAAGGAGATCCAACCAGTCCATCCTAAAGGAAATCCGTGCTAAATATTCATTGGAAGGACTGATGGTGAAGCTGAAACTCCAATACTTTCGCCACCTGATGCGAAGAGCTGACTCATTTGAAAAGACCCTGATGCTGGGAAAGATTGAAGGCAGGAGTAGAAGGGGGCGACAGAGGATGAGATGGTTGGATGGCATCACCGACTCAATGGACATGAGTTTGAGTACACTCCGAGAGTTGGAAATGGACAGGGAAGCCTGGTGTGCTGCAGTCCATGGGGTCGCAAAGAGTCGGACATGACTGAGCAACTGAACTGAACCAACATTTCCAACCTTATTCATAAGAGAAGAACAAATTAAAACTACAAGGAAATACCATTTTTACCTTGCTTATGAACAAAGATTTTAAAAAGATTGACAGTACATTGTGTTGGTAGCGAAAAGAACACTCTCATATATCGTTGATAACAGTGTAAATTGTACAACTTTTTTGGAAGAAAATTCACAATATGTATCCATAATTTAAACCTAAATGTTTTGACTCAGAGTAGTTAAGAATTTGTTCTACATATATATTCCCTTTTCCTTTCTAACACATTTATATAAAGGTGTTTATTACTGCATTGTTTTTAGTAACAGAAGATTGGAAACAAATGTCCTTCAGTAAAGCAGTGGTTGATTACATTTTGATATATTCAAATAATGCAGCATTGAGAAAAATGAGGCTTTGCCACTAACCTAGCCTTTGGATCCTCAAGAGAGCCTGTTTGCAGACTTCTGGTACTGACTCCTAGTTTCCTTTTCTAGCTTTCCTCTCAAGAGCAAAAGATTATGTTTGATACTGTCCATCTTATACAAATAACTTTATTTACACACACACATTATATAATGTTGGGTAGCTTTTATGTATTGTTGTTTAGTTGCTAAGTTGTGTCTGATTACCTTTATGAAAATGCAGAATTATGACCACTTGCAACTAACTGTGCTAACAAAATGAAGGAGAGTGTTCATAGTTCTTTTTATTTTATCTTATTGTGCTAAAATTCACATAACATACAACGTACCATTTAAACCATTATTAAGTGCACATTCCAGTGGCATTAAGTACATTCACACTATTGTGCAACCATTATTACTATCCATTTCCAAAATATTTTTGTTATCCCAAATTGAAACTCTATACTCATTAAGTAATAAACCCCTCTTTCTCTTCTTCCCAGCCCATGGTAACTGCTGCTTTAATTTCCATCCTTTGTATCTGACTACTGTAGGTATTCATGTAAATAGAATCATATAATAATTGTCCTTTTCTATCTGGTTTATTTACCTTAGCATACCGTCTTCAAGGTTCATTATTTATCTTTAGTATGGAAAATAAATGAAAAATAAGACATGGAAATCTTTCTAAGACATTTGAATGAAGAAAAGCAATATCATGTATATATTATGCTATCATTCATGTGAAAAGAAGAGGGACTTGGAAAGTATGGAGTAAAAGGGACACATTTTCAATTCCATATCCTGAATTTTGTATGATCTGAATTTTTATCAACCTACATATGTATGCATTTTCCATTAAATATTTTTTCAATGCCCATCCTCTTGAATCTAGCATTTTGACTGCCAGAATTAGTAGTAAGGAAATAACAAATTCTGAAAGATACAAAAAACTATTTCTTCAAGCATTATATGAAATGGTAAAAACTAGGAAACCATAGTAATGTTTGCAAATAGGACATTGATAAAATAAATGACAATAGGTCTATAAAACGGAATGCTATGCAGGCCTCATACAAATTTATTCATTTATTGAAGTGGAAAAATGTCAGCTCTGTGGAGCTCCAGGTGCAACACCCATATCCAGTGCCCTCCACAGGCATTTCTTGTTACCTGTGGTATGCAGTGTCTTCTGCAGTTTAGGCAGACTTCTGTTACCTAAAAAATATAGTCATGACCTGAAAGTAGAGAGTTATTTTATTTGGTGGAAATGTTTAGGACACTGAGCCAGGGACAGCATCTCAGCAGCTCAGAGAAAACCATTCCAAGGAGGCAGGAGGGGAAGTCAGGTTATATACAAGCTTGCAACAAAGGGAGGAGTGGACAGTCTGAACATCAAAGATCAGCTATCAAGTTAAGGAATTTAGCACTCTATATATGGGAAGATGCAAGCCTCTGGACTCACTGAAGTCATTCCTTTCACGTGCACCTCAGCTGTCTGGGGCCCATCCTGTTTCTTTGTTCACCTGGCTTCTTGCATTCCTCCAACTCCTCAGCAATCACTGTGGGAGTGGCAGCATCTGCCAGGTTGGATTGCAGCTTGGGATCTCTCGTTGACATTTGGAGGCCTGAAATCGCTGATGCCTGTGCCATTTCTTGTTGATTAATGTGGCAGGAGATATTTTCATTTCACACTTCCTTACTTCAATTTCAGCAGGTTTTATGTACCCAGGCAAAGATGGAAATACCTCAGAATAAGCAAAAGTGGTATTTAGTGACACTAAATAAGTATAAATATAGTAAATAAATCATTGTAACATTAACATTTTTTATAAGCAGTCTATTGTAGGCTTATGACTGATGGGAATATAAGGAGAAAATGAGGAAAGGGATGGGAAGTTAGGGAAGGTTGATGGAAAAGGGGGAATTGGGTAAAGGTGTTGTAGCCACGCGTTCCAGGAAACAAACTCAGAAAGACAATGCAGATAGTGGAGTGCAGTTTATTACACCAGCGGGCCCAAGGCAGAGTCTCCTCTTAGCCAAGGACCCCTGACCAGTTTTTGTGGAAACTTTATATACCCTAAGTGTATGTGCTCATACCCACCTCCCCACATTCCTTGAAACTAGTCTGGGACAAGGTAAAAGAGAGATACGATCAAAGTTAACACATGATTCATGTGTCATAAACGTAGATAAACAGTGGACATTTATCAATTGGCCTGTGGTCATACCCCAATAAGCATTATGGGATTTATGACTTTGTTCTGTTACAGAGATAATTAGCATATTCTTTTAGGCGACCGAGACTCTAGGTACAAGTCCTGAGTCTCTTTTATTTATTTATTTTTTTCCTTATTTATTAATTTTTAAATTTTATTTTATTTTTAAACTTTACAATATTGTATTGGTTCTGCCATATATCGAAATGAATCCGCCACAGGCATACATGTGTTCCCCATCTTGAACCCTCCTCCCTCCTCCCTCCCCAAACCATCCCTCTGGGTCGTCCCAGTGCACCAGCCCCAAGCATACAGTATCGTGCATCGAATCTGGACTGGAGTCTCTTTTATCCCCGGGAATGGGGTGGTGGTGGTGGTCTGGTTTTCCACTGGTATGCCGTTTCTATAGAAACCGGGTGCAAAGTTCAGAGTCCATTGGAAGGATGGCCATGTGTGTAGCCTAATGTTCACAGGCTGGTCCAAGATGGAGTCCAGCTCTGTCTGTTTCCTCCTTTAAAGGGAGGACTCTTTTAGATGATTTCAAATGGAAATAACCAGGGAGAGGTATAATGAGGCTGCCATTAAATTCTCCCCCAGATTGGAGCATAGTCATGTTGCCGGCTAAAATCTTGGCCTTCTCTGCCCACCGAAACCAAATGAAAAATACGGAGACAGAGTTTGGAAGAAACAGAAAGGTGGCTTTTATTCTCAGCCGGCGGAAAGGGGAACACAGTAGCCACATGCTTCAAGAACTGTGCCTCTGCTCCATGAGGGGGAGTCTAGGGGCTTATATAAGGAAAGGGCTATCAGTCAGGAGTCAGTGATGCGGAACGAAGGTGATAGGATCTTGATTTCCTCCTCTTGCATTGTTTCAAAACAGTCATAAAATGGCATTGGTAACCCAGTAATTGAATTTGGTAGTTTGGTGGCTCTGCAGCCTTCTTTCTGATACGTAACTACAAGGGGAAAGGTGTTGTAAGGGTAAACACCAGACAGAGGATGTATTTAGCGTAGAGTCAAAGGAGAAAATGTGAATTGTAGCTCCTGCAGAGTTAGGGGGCAGAAAAGCAAACTTAGTAATAGACATTAGAGTTAGGAGCAGTTAAAGTAAAAATACTAGGAATGTTCAGGCCTGCCCACTGTTCTCTTTATCCTCTTTTTTCTCAGGAAAGAAAGAGAAAAACTCATTCCTCTTTTTTCTTTCTCACTGCAACAATCACAAGACTGAATGGAGACTATTGTGTTGAGGCACTCCGAGCATGGGTTGAAAAAGAATTTCCAGACACAGAGTATTTCAGAAGGGAGTGAGTTTATTAAGAACAAAGAGCAGAGATAATGTGGGCACTGTGATCGCAGTGGGCTGACCACCTGATAGACCAGGGAAAGTCGACAGTTTCTGTGGGTTAATAGCCAACTTTTATAGCCTCAAGACAAAGAAAATTCCTGCTGGCAGGTTGGCATTAGGTGATTGGTTGGGGTGCTATAAGGTGCTTGCTGAAGTGGGCACCTTTGCCTAATTGGGAGTCAGGAAGCTTGTTGGTGATGATCAGAGGGCTTTTGGCAACAGTTACAAAGGGGCTTAGTCAGCTTCGCTAGTGGCTCAGATGGTAAAGAGTTTGCCTGCAATGTGGGAGACCTGGGTTTGATCCCTGGGTTGGGAAGATCCTCTGGAGAAGGGAATGGCAACCCACTCCAGTATTCTTGCCTGGAAAATCCTATGGATGGTGGAGCTTGGTGGGCTGCAATCCATGGAGTAGCAAAGAGTTGGACACGACTGAGCAACTAACACACACACTCAGTCAGCTTAGGAGGTGACCTTGGTCCTGGGCTCCACTTCTGTGGCTTTGGTGCAAAGCCTCATATCTGTGGCCTTGGGCAGGACTCAACATAATGCCTGTTTGTTCTCAACGTAGACAAAAATGTTTCAGATTAAATTTTAATGTTCTTTTGCTGAGAATTGAGTGCCTAAGGGATGACACAACTAGTATGGTTAGAAACCAGATTCTGTCCACTTCACCCTACTTCAGTGAGTGGCCACATCAAATGTAAACAACACTTCTTAGGGTTTTTTTTTTGATTGTTTTGGTACTGCTTCAGGCAGACAAATGGTTAACTGCTTACTTATGGGTGACCATTTTAATTTTCATAATAAAGCTGCATTTCCCCCAAATATATTCTTCAAATCAGATTGCTAGCTTATTTGAAAGTAAATCAATGAGGTTTAAATTAAAAAGGATTGGTCTTGAACCACTGGTTGAAGGAAGCTGTAATATAGTCAGTTTTTTCTGACTTGCTATTGGTATGAAAAAATTTATGTGATTCTTTTTCAAAGTCTGGAGTTGGGCCAAACTGGTATAGGACAAATCTCTCCAGCCTCTTTTTTTTTCAGATGGAGTGTTACTGAGTCCAAGTTTGCTCTGCTTGCCACATGTTAGACCAATAAAATCAAGAGATGAGGGGTTGAGACATGGAAGGGGCTTTATTTGGGTAGCTGGCTGATGGAGAAGATGGCAGGCTAGCACCTCAAAATAACTGTCTTGTCAGGGCCTAGATGCCAGGTTCTTTTATGGATCAGAGATGGGAGGAAGTAAGGAAACAAAATAAAAAAGACTATTCAATCCTTGCAAATATCTCCTAGAATGGCAAGCCTCAGACTGGGTGTCATGTTAGTTTCACTTCCTTAGAGTCCTTCACAGGTGATCAGGCTCTGGTTATCTCCTGAGGCAGGCCATTAGGTATGCCTTCCTGCCTGCCTGCATGCATGCATGGTCAGTTGCTTCAGTGGTGGATTACTCTTTGTGACCCCATGGACCATAGCCTGCCAGGCTCCTCTGTCCATGGAATTTTCCAGGCAAGAATACAAGAGTGGGTTGCCACTTCCTCCTCCAGGTGATCTTCCTGACCCAGGGATCAAACCCAAGTCGCCTGGGTCTCCTGCATTGCAAGCCGATTCTTTACCCACTGAGCCACCTGGGAAGTTACTATGTATGCTACAATAACAAAAGCAAGTGGCAAGATGAGAGTTAAAGTCACAGAAGCAGATCTAGCATGAATTTAAAATTAACCTTTCCTGGTTACCGAAGGAGGATGAGAATTCTATGGTAACCTCTTGGAGATAGCTGAAATGGTTCTTTCAGCTTAGCTCTCTGGCTGACATGGTTTTGCTATGTAAAGAAGACTGGAAGAGAAGCAGAAATCCCCACAGGGTAGAGGATCACATCTGGCCCAGTCAGGGTAAAAACAAAAATTGCACAGAAATGAAATAGTATTTGCCTTAGCAGACAAATTGAAAGAGCCAAATCACTTCCCTTTCAAATAAAAATCTGTACTGCTTTAGTTGTTTCCATCTCTTTATATTTTAATTAAAAGTGAAAATTTTACAAAATGCTTTTTTGTGAACAGGCATTTTTTTGAAGTTTTTTTAAATTAATGGATTGAGTTTATATTTTGACTTCTTCCCACACACTTCTGCATTTGTAAAATGGGGGATGAATGTACCTTATAATATTGTTGGATAAATCAGATAATACATGTGTTATGGGCTGAAATGTGTCCCTCCAGAATTCATACACTGAAGTCCTAACCCCCCAGTATCTCAGAACATGTGTGCACAGAGGAAAGACCCGGTGGGGACACAGTGAAAAAACGCTGGTCTACAAGTCAAGGGGAGAGACCTCAGAAGAAACCTTGATCTCAAACTTCTAGTCTCCACAACTCAGAAAATAAAGTTCTGTTGCTCAAGTCACTCAACTTGTGACATTTTCTTATGGCAGCCCTAGCAAACTGATATAGCATGTATAATACTTAGCATGATGCCTGTTCCATAATAAGTCTCATTGATTGTTTCCAATTTAATTAGAGCTTTTGATATGGAGAACTATCCCTGCCAGCCTGACTCCTTCATGGGAGATGCAAGACTTGTTAAAATTTAGAACAATTATTATTATTTTTTTTTTTGCCATACCTTGCAGTAAGTGGGATTCTAGTTCACAGGGATCAAACCCATGCCCTCTGCAGTGGAAGCTTGAAGCCCTAACCATTGGACAGCCAGGGAAGTGCCTGAAAGTTTTTGATCTTCAAGTATGCTTTCACTTACTGAACAGAAGATGAAAATTTTTTCAAATGTATTTTTTCAAGTATAGTTGACTTATCATGTATTAGTTTCTGCTGTACAGCATAGTGATTCTGTTATACCTATACATATATTATTTTCCACTGTAATTTATCACAGGATGTTGTATATGGTTCCCTGTGCTATTCAGTGGGACCTAGTTGTGTATCCATCCTGCAGTAAATATTCAAACATTACAGAAATGTATAGTTTAGCACAGTGTTTTTATTTTTTCATTTTTAAAAATTTATTTTAATTGGAGGCTAATTACTTTACAATACTGTGGTAGTTTTTGCCATACATTGACATGAATCAGCCATGGAACACATGTGTTCCCTCACCCTGAACCCCCCTCCCACCCCATCCCTGTGGGTTGTCCCAGAGCACCAGCTTTGAGTACCTTGCTTCATTCATCAAACTTGCACTGGTCATCTATTTTACATATGATAATATACATGTTTCAATGTATAATTTAGCACAGTGTTTTTAAAACAATGGGTTGAGAAATCAGTATGCTTGCAAGCAACTGGCATTTTGATATTTTACTCTTTATTATGAAAAATACCTAGCATCAAGAAAAGTGGAGAAAATATCATGAATTATTATATACTCATTATTTAGATTTTTTCTTGATTTTTGTTCACTTTAAAAAATTCATGTGGACTAAAGTTCACTCTCTTTGGTGTATTGTTACATGAATTTAGATAAATACATACAGTCCCAGTCATGTAACCACCACCACAATCAGGTGATATTCTATGACTGATACCTTTCAAATCCTGTCATTCTACTCCTTTGTTGACAACCCTTTCCCCACCCCAATCCCTAACAAGCACTGATCTTCATTTTATTCCTTTTTTTGCCTTTTCCAGAACATCATATAAATGGAATCATCAGGGCCATGACTAGGGAGAGGCAAGTGGTATGTCTATGGAGCAAAATGTAAGGAGCCATCCACTCTCGAATTCTGATCCTGCAGCTGCACAGCCCTAAGCACCAACCTTCCTCA